>NC_073360.2:19060833-20529166 GCF_027580225.2 Misgurnus anguillicaudatus | reverse complement strand
CTCTCAAACTGGCGTAATAATCAAGGACTTTGCTGTCGTAACATGGCTGCAGCAGGCGCAATGATATTACGCAGCCTGAAAATAGTCCCCAGCTATTGACCATAACCAAGGGAACTATTTTTGGGCAGTTCGTAATATCACTATGCCTACTGCAGCCATGTTACAGCAGCAAAGTCCTTGATGATTACGCCAGAATGAGAGTATAGTTCCTAGACATATCTGCCTAGAAAATTGCAACTTTTAATTTTCCGTCGGTCTTAATACACGATGTAACTACAGAAGAGTCAAGTTTTAAATAGGACATTTTTTCTTTGGTTATTTTTAGCGCGATGCTAATGGTCTAATCAGATCAATGGATTGTGCTAATGCTAAAAGTGGTACCGCCAGACCCAGAGATCAGCTGAATGGATTCCAAAAAGGTACAAATCTAATGTTTAACTGGAAAATGAGCATATTGTCAAAAAAGTGGAGTGTCCCTTTAAGTTGGTTATTAAGATGCTATTAAAACAGGGTGTGGCTCCACCTCATGATCACTACTACACATACTCCTCTTTTTGAGATATTTTGGCTTCATTTTTATGGAGATGCGTCATTCATCCTTTTTTTTTTTTTTTTACAAAAGAAGATATTCTGATAAATAATAATAACCACACAGTTGATGGTACCCACTGACTTCGAAGTCAATGGGTATCGTCAAGCCAATGGGTAACTGTATGGTTACCATCATTTATCATCTTCTTTTGTGTTTAACAGAATAAGAAACACACAGGTTTAAAACAACATGAAAGTAAACCGTGTTCAAAAAAGGTTTCAAAATCATTTTTAGGGGAACTATCCCTTTAAGTGTCATAAATAAGTTCAGAAACTCTCTAAACATTTTGAATCCCCTCAATCAACCACTAGGAAGCTTCTTCATTATATCATTGAATTTTCTTTTCTATTCATGGAAAGACATTTTTTTGTGTGTGGCAGCAAGCCTATTGCTCATCTGGCTGGCAGGCGATCAATGTATCTCAGCATGAGAACAATCAATCAGAGGGTGAATAAAGGGAAGACAGACCAAAGCAAACAAAGAAAGACTTCATAACATTTAAATCTGTAATATTGAGATAGTTGTCCTGTCAATTAAAGCTCTGCCTGAGAAGAAAAAAAGCAACATAAACATGACATGATCATTACCTGCACTCATGTACAGTAATATCACTTCCACTGTAAAACAAAGATGAGCAAAAATAGATTTTCAACCAGTCTATATGTACAAACAATTATATATCTGCTGTACATAAATGTATTATATGTGTATGTTGTCATGAAGAGTGTATCAACAGAGGCAAAACTATTGCTGCTGGACAAATAAAAAACCAGCTGAGACTCCAGAAGGAATTAAAGTCAGAGATGCAATTTCGTCCTATGGAAGCAGGTTAGAGTTGAATTAAAAAATAAATGGGTTGAAGAAGTGAAGTATGCCGGGAGATACAGGCCTGGCCCTTAGGGATGCATCTAGACTGATTGGGCTGTAAGCTTTGCCCATCTCAAAACTAAATCCTGTCGTCGGCCATGACATTTCGGTCCCTCTGCAATTCACACTCATTACTAACAAATTGTCATAGAGCTGGACAAATAGTGTCAGGGCCACCATGGATTTTAAATAGATCTCTATGATTTAAAGATCTGCAAATGTTTGTCAGCTTTCTTAATTTTAGGAGCTGTATGACTTGAGGTCAATTAATTGAGGGCATCACATGCATAGAAATGTTTCTTGGACCAAATATTCATAGACAAGTATGTAAATTTAGCAGAAAAACACATTTGTAATGTTTTTATAAAATATTAACTTAACACCTTCTACATCTCCCATTGGAAAAAAATGGTAACACTTTACAGTAAGGTTGCATATGTTAAGTAAGGGATATGTATAGGCAGCAGATTGTTATCGCAGAAATAAACCCCGACAGTCAGGTCTTGGTTCACACTGAACGGGTTATTTATTGATAACAACGCGTGCCTGTAAATTATCCCGCTTTTTACACAGCTATATACCTCACAAGTAAGGTAAGCAACATTAAATATTGAATTCAAATATTTTTTAGCTAATTTTTAACAAATGCAGACCTTCCGTGAGGAAAACCCATTTTTTAATCAGTTTTAGGAAAGACAAGACATTCAAATGTCATAAACACACTATTTAGTTTAATCATTTGTAAATATAATGTCATATATGTTATTAAAAGACACATGTATATTTAATTTATGTGTAATATTAAAATGTACCTGTCCAAATGATTTGGAGCATCCAGGTTACTGTTTGTTGTCAGTTTTGAGCGGTTGTTTTCAGGGAATAACAAACCTGCAAATGTCGCGACTGGCCAATCAGAATCAAGCATTCCAACGAGCTGTGTAATAACAATGCATTAGCTATACTTGAGCTAACAATCAGCAAATTTTAGCGTTATAGTGCATTAACTAATGTTAAAATGTATCACTTTTGCTCCTGTATAGCTCAGCATTGCGTGAGCAGCACAAAAGGTCATGGGTTCAAGCTTATGGAACACACATGCTGATAAAAAATGTTGTGCTTTGTAATGCACTGTAGGTTGTTTTGAATAAAAGCATCATGCCAAATGCATAAATGTAATGTAAAAACTTGAACTAGGATAAATAAATGTTGTAAAAGTACTGAACATTGGTAGTTCAAGTTAGCCAATGCCTTAAAGGCGGGGTGCATTATCTCTGAAAGCCAATGTTGACATTTAAAATCACCTAAACAAACACGCCCCTACCCCATTAGTATCTGGACCTTCATTTAATGGACTCGCCCCACACATACGCAACCCAGGCAATGATGTTAGTTCGTAGACACGCCCCTACGAACTAACTATGTTTTGGTAGTCGACCCGACTCCCTTTTCCAAAGTGTTTTTTCACCCCATGCACCCCGCCTTTAACTAATGTGACCAAATACAACCTTATTGTAAAGTGTTACCGAAAAACATAGCCCCTCGTACAAAACTTGTTGAGCCAGCCAGCATGCTTTGTGCCACACTGTTTAGAGGGAAATCAACCAACTAATGGCTTATAGTTGTCTCTGCTTAATAAACCAGAATAGGAGAAAGTATTTTAGCATGAGAAACAAATTTGACACTTGTATATATAGCACCATAATCGTGACATAAAGCATTCCTTCCTAGTAACAGATTTCATACTTGACAAAATTCCTTTGCCATTGCTTGCATCCTAATGGCCACCCTAATTTAAAGAAGCATTTGAAACATTTCTGTAAAAGCGGTCACTTTTCACTTCAAGCAATAACTGTCTCCCCTAATGTTTTCTTTCTTTCTTTGCTAATACTGTTTAAGCTTTCTCGAATGTTTCTCTGTCTTTAAAGCAGATCTGTGGCTGATTCACCACACACAGTAAATGTGCAACATCTTGAGGTCGACCCCAATAAGTTGCCTGTGCACTTTTGCAATTCTGTGCATTCAGAGAAAACCCACCTGCACGCTTTGAAATTGTTTATCAGATGCCTGAGACGCACACACGCACGCACACGCACGCACACACACACACACACACACACACACACAAACGCACACACACACACACACACACACACACACACACACACACACACACACATGCATGCCCGCACGCATCTGTTCTCAACAACAGTATTTACTTGTGCACAAAAAAAAAAACTACAAGAACAAACATAATCTTTTATCTAAATCTTCAAGAACAAAGTCAACCTTTCACAAAACTGAACACAATGCCATTTATTTTGGTCAGGCACTAACACTGTATTGAAATATAATGTAGAAATGAATTTAGTTCAATAGAAATGCACAGAAAAATCAACATGGGTATTAATGGCGAAGGCAATTTATTACAATTTGGTGCTGTAAGTTGATGATAACATCATGCCCAATAAAATAAACTTCATTTTGGTATCCAAATTCTGCTTTAGATGTATTATGCTTAAAAAAAAGCTGATTTAAAGGGTGTTCACTAAATGTCTCTCTTTAAAAATAGCACATAATAAAAAATAAAAGTTGCTGTTTTCAAACTAATAAAATCAAAAAAATGCAGCATGAAGTTAAAACAACTTGATTTGCAAGTCAAAAACTACTATTTTAAGTTAGTTGACATAACTTAAATTGTTAAGTTAAAGTAACAAAAATATATGTTGACTGGACAAAAATGCTGCATTTTTTACTGTGTAGGTAATGAGATGTTATATAACATAAGAAATACCTGAATGTATCTACTTCTGCTATGGCACGTCTAGATGAAATGACCCTGCTGGTATATGGTTGACTTATTTTTATGTTGGACCTCAGAAATGCTGATAATATCATTTTCACTCATGCTATGTCTCCTCTCTTCAAGTGTTGTTCAACAGCTTGCAGAAAAGCACTTGTATCTCCAAATGTTTTGCTGGAATGGCAAAACAAGCGAACTTTAACAATGGGAGCGTAATCTCTACTTTTACATAACCTTTCAGATCCAAGGAGTGTAAATAATATGCCTCTGAAACAAACCAAAAAAAAAGAACAAAAAAAAGGTGTAGAACAAACAGAAAATGTGTATTTTGAGTGTCTTTGACAAAACAAACAGCAAATAAAAAATTATTCTAGTGTTTCCCATTCAGTAGCATCTAAAACCCTCTTACATGCACATCAAACATTCAGAAACATGTCAAAAACCTTTTTAATAGAATATCACTATTATAAAAAACAGATCATAGTCGGTTTCGTGTAATGGTAATTTCCCTCGGGCCCATGAGACGGCACTGGCACAAATGAATACAAAGTATTTTGGCACTTTAAAAAAATTTCTGTTGACCAATAGTGGATCGAGTCTCCGTATCTGTCCGCAGTACGCGCGCTCCGTCCGTGGTGTGAAAAAATAAACCGGTGTAAGGTAATAGCAACTGTGTAGTGGTATCACAACAAAAAGAGGAATAATTTAAAAATAAACCAATAGCACAGTAAGACAAATATACTGCATAGTTCAAAGCCACCCTGCTGTTTGTCCCAAAGGCAGTTCATGAGCAGAGAGCTGTACAGAGATCAGTCGCAGGTCCATGCCTGAATCGAGCAACCTGCGAGTTCTTTCGCGAGACTCTTTCATCGGTGGGGAATGTAGCATGAGTCCGATTTCTAAACGCCCCCGGTCCAGCAATGTCTACATTTGACGGCGGCCCGCCAGATGGCCAAGGTTCAAAGAGGTTATTCGTGTTCTCCGCTGTTGGTCCCTTTATCCCACTCTACACTCTCCTCACTGTGGGTGGGGGACGCTCCGGGGGGACCGACTGGGCGCACGCGGATGCCCTGGAAGCGCCGGCACTCGGGGCAGATGCGAATGTGGCTGCACCCCCGTGCCACCAAGGCGGCCTCCTGTGCCAGTCTGTGGGAGAGGGGTTCGGGCAGACCCGTGCCTGTGCACAGCTTGCCATTGCTGAGGCTCGCTGCCGCCGCCCTCGCCCGTCGCTCGTCCAGGGGCATGGGCTGCGGTTGCAGCACGCTGGCGCCTCGTCTGCGCCGTAACTGCAGGCTGTCTTGACACAGTACGATGCCTTGAAGCTCTCGTAACATCTCCTCGCACACAGACAGCTGTGAGGCATAGACACAGGGAGGAAGAGAGAGAAAAAGAGAGAAAGAAAGAAAGAGAGGCCGAGGTGGCTCACTGACACACTGCACACAGGGGGTGGCAGGCAGCACAGCCAGAACATTGCTTAAAATAACACTGGGCTATATTGGGTGGTGGCTGTTTACCTGAAACAACCTGAAGCAGCACGTAGTTATTATCCCTCAGATTTTAATTTGATTTTTTTTAATCTGTACTAAGACAAACTGATCAATTATGTAGGAGCTCGGTTGTTTAAGTCATTCTCTGTATGTGGTGCCTTTTCTCTTGACTTCAAACTAGAGATAACAATGGTTTTGTATATAAATGAGCTTGAATTACGTTCTTCAACATTATGTTTTCTGTCTGTTTCATGGTTTGATAGACATGCATATATGTAATACAGTATATATGCAGCTTTGAAAAGTTAACTTAATTAACAAAACCCTGTAAAGGTTATAGCACTATCTTTTTATCTCTTGTCCCATTCACACACATGCCAAAATACCATGGGAAATCGATTCAAATATAAAGCTTAAAGCATGTTAGAAATAGGTTTTGAATAAAAATTCAAGATCAGCAGTGAACCTAAAAAACTATTTCAAAACATCATAGATCCACAGCTAATTTAGCCTGCTGGGTACCAACCTGTTAGACAAGTGTTGGTTTTAAATCAGTTATTCATTTGCAAGTACAGAACGTTTTAGCTTCAAACTTTCAAACAAAAATAACTGCATGTAATGTATTTTTAAAAAAGCCCACACTGTCACACTCCATTACCATTCTAAAACGCACCAAATGAGCCTTAACCAGTTTTTTTCTGAACAATATAAATATATTGTTTGGATCATGAGCATGTCCTGAGGTTATAAAGGCAATGCATACAGAGAATGACAGTTTTTGGGAGCTGTAGTGTATAACAGGTCTTTGGTTGGTCCCCACCAACCATCCATATTGGATATAGTATGCAAACAGAGATGATTACTAGGGACTCAGGAAAGGACAAATTATTGCCTAAACAAGGCCTGATGTTTGAACCATGAGCCATGCTAGTTTTAAGGTGCCACACACATGCACAAATGCACCACAAACACACACATTGGACCTCATTTATGAAACGCGCGCAGAATGATTTTGTGTGTAAATCGTTTTGCCATAAATGTTCGAATTCAAAAAAATGTACGTATTTTCAAAATGTACACCTGCTCCCTACTACGTGTAAATGGTGCTTAATGCTGCGTTTACACCAGCCACGGTAGAGGCGTCAAGCGCGAGTGATTTCAATGTTGAGGCAATGTAAAGACGTGTTGGCGCGCATCTGGAGGTCTTGCGGCACGAATGAGGCATTTAGAGTAGACGCGATTCCACCTTGGTCGCGTGAATGACGTGAATTGAGCGTTGCTGCGGGAAACGCGCGAGTTGAAAAATCTGAACTTTGGCGGAAAAACTAGGGATGCTCCGATCGATCGGCCGATAAGGCTTGCTATGATTCTCAATGAATTACAGTGAAATGCCGCTACATTCAAAAGCCAGGGGGCGCTCTCGTGCAGAAACTCAAATTGCGCTGTAGACGAAAAACAATACACTGTGTCACATGCAGCTGTGACACGAATCTCCAGGAAATGGCTTAAGAATATTTATATTGCTGTTCTTCAAACCTTTTCAGGTATTTTCGTGATAATAAAGAATATGTATAACGATTATCTTTGACGAGTGTTGCTTTTTCAAATGCATGTTATAACCAATTCAAACTAATAGCGATTTCAGATCGATAAGGACTTACTGATCAAAAGCCGTAGTACATGAAATAGCTGTGAATAAGATCGGCTGTCCGAAGCAGAATAGTGATCGATCACGTATTTTCAGTGGATATCGGCATTGATCGGAGCACCCATAGCGTTAACCAATCAGGAGCTTGCTCTAGTAGTGACGTGATCACATGAAGCAAGCGGAGTTGCAGAAGCCCCTCCCATGACATGAATTTCCACGTGAATGTCTCAATGACTAGAATTTCACGCGCGGCTTTAACGCACGAATGAAGAGAGTACACTCAAAATGTTCAAGCGTCCAACTACGTGCAGTAAACGCGAATTTGACGCCTCAAACACGTCTTGTCTGAACCCACAGTTAACATTAAAGCGTTCTGTATACTGATGACACTGCATTTGATGAACTATGTATCATAATGACATTTCACGAGTTATTTTGCCCTGTCTTTTTTTCTATTTTTTAATCTTTAACTTTGGGAAAAACGCAAAGCTCATCACTGTCTTTTTTTACACAGCCGTCCAATCACAGTAGAGGAGGGCCGGGATAAACACTACATTGATCAACCATCATACTTGTACAACTCAAGAATGTTAAAGGAACAGTATGTAAGAAATTTATATCAATTAATCATAAAATGGCCTTGATATGTCACTAGACATTAAGAAATCATTTTCATTTCAAATACTTATATCACTAACAACAGTGGTCCGGCCAGGATATTGTCATTTAAAAAATGGAGTTGGAGCCCCCAACTGATGTTTATGTTGTCATTTTGTGTATTGGCCACCAGTTCTATGATTGCAGTACCAGTTTTGGCCACAAGTTTAGTGATTGCAATACCAGTTTTGGCCACAATCCTACATACTGTTTCTTTAATATTAATGGGTATTGCATTTAGTAATTTTCTTCATCATAATAAGATACTAGTAACATGCAACTGTCATTGGATGTTCCACAACACAGCAACAAACACGTCTCCAGACTAATGCGCAGTGCTTCCAAAGCGCTCTCAAGTGTCACCATGCTGGTCGTTTTCAGAAGAGCACCAATTATTATTTCAGCTTGCTTAAAACGCTTTGGTGGACACCATTGAGTTCATTGGCATGTACAGTATGTAGCCTATTAGTCTCTTATGCATTTATGCAATTTATTGTAGCCGAACCAGAGAATGGAGTCCAAAGGATTACAGCATTCCTAGAAACGTAATTTGTGTAGCTGTAGTCCATAGGCGGGGATTATGCTAATTGTGTATGAGCATGCATGGGCGCCCTGTTTACAAATGATTGGAATTCATTAACATACACACATTTTACTATCAAATATGACGTTTATGAAATATTTGTGAATCCAGAAAGGTTTCGCGAAGGTCTGTTTTACGAGGTATTCATGAATGAGGCCCATTACTTCTAATACACACATACACAAATGAAATGTAAACCACAGTTAAGTCATTTTCTGGAGTGAAGTCTGTTCTGTAAAAACCTACACTGTGCCGCATATTTTTTTAATCTAATGTGAAAACAAGCACACATTTACTATCAGTTTTTAACATTCAGTCTCACTTCGCACATATCCATACACACAAATTATACTTTGTTGTGCATTTACTCACAAATGAACATTAATAAACTGTATTACTAAGACAAACACATCATGCAGTTACACCCTCCAAAAAAATAGCCACGCCTTGGGTTCTACTGAAACATGCCGAAATTTTTATTAAGTAAAAATCACAGTGTTTTTCAAAATTTGAAACAATTCAATCTGACACACACACACACAACTATAAGAAAAACACAAAAACAATTAAAATTCCATTCCATTAAAGTTGTATGAAGTTAAAAATCTGTCTGGCACCTTTAGTAAGTATCTACTGTATAGTGACAGTGAAGGCCTGTGTAGATCAGTTTGAGGTCTTATGTGCTGGTTGTATGGTTCAGTATTAGAGGGGAGGGGGGTTCAGGGAGCAAGGCGGGCGGGCGGGGAGAGGGACAGAAAACAGAGGCAGGTAAAATAGCCCTCTCTCACCTCTGTTCCTGGCGTATGACGCATCATCCATACAAACTCTAGCACCGCCATGAAGATGGCCACCAGAAGACCACACACCAGCACCACGAAAATCCCACCAATGTTCTCCATGCCTAGACCTACAAAGAAAGGTTTTGTAGCACTGGTATCACAGGAGGCGCAATGATATTACTCAGTGCCCGAAAATAGTCCCCTGCTATTGAAAGGCACTACTTTCAGGCGCTCATTATCATTGCGCCCCCTGCAGCCATGTTACAGCAGCAAAGTAGCCATATCTGCCTAGAAAATCACAACTTTTAATTTTCCGTCAGTCTTAGTACACGATGTAACTGCAGAAGAGTCAAGTTTTAAATAGGAAAAATATCAATTCTCTTTGGTTATGTTTTAGCGCAATGCTAATGGTCTAATCAGATTCAATGGATTGTGCTAAGCTATGCTAAAAGGGGTACCGCCAGACCCGGAGATCAGCTGAATGGATTCCAAAATGGTAAAAATCAAATGTTTATCTCTCGGGGAGCTGGAAAATGAGCATATTTTCAAAAAAAGTAGAGTGTCCCTTTAATTCAACCCCATTGTCAGATTTTTTGCTTGTTTTTAAAAAAATTAAAATAAATTTTTAATAAAATTTACTTAAATTTGATATTTTTGGTCTAAAAACTATACTTACTTTCTTTTTGCTCATCAAGAAAATACATCTTAATTTAAGAATTTTTTGATATTTGTACTAAAAACAAGACAAAAATACTAAGTAAGAAAGTCATTTTTTGCAGTGTATGGCATTTTCATCACAAAGGGGTTCAATCTCAGGGAACACACATACGGATAAAATCTATGGCTTTAATGCACTGCAGGTCGCTTTGAATAAAAGCGTTTCTCAAATGTCTAAATGTCGGTAAGGTGTTTCACCTTTGGCTCGATGGTCCTCCTCTTTTGGACACTTGCCACCATCCCACCATTTCCTCTTAAGTATCTCCAAGCGGTTATCCTCCTGTAGTTTAAGTATGGCCAGATCGAACTCATCTCTGTAGACCGAGCCTGAACAACCAAAAATATCCATCTTAGAGCTGAATATATAACAACCCCCCATTCATTTTGCTTATTGTAAACTAAACAACTGTCCCATTCATCATGTCGATTAATCAGTACGCTATGGATTCTTCTGCATAGCTTGGCTAAAATCAATTTCAGTGTAATTTACATGCAGTCAATGGATTCCTTTTAATCTCAGCTAGCACAGATTCATGCATACATTTCTATGCAGATTTTACAAACTGAACTTGCAACCTAAAGCAGAGTTGGAAGTCATCTAATACAAGTCTATAATCAAAGTCCACATATAAAGCCTTTATAGTGAGTGATTTGGCTCTCTCTCCTACCCAGAGGCATGCCAATGCCATAGCCTTTGGTATCAAGCAGGCCTCCGATCTGGGTGAGATTGCAGTTGCGCTGGCGATAATACTCATTCATGGTGCTCTCCAGTAGGTAGGCGTAATTGGAGTTGAGCACTCTTGCGATGCCCTCCTCTGTGCTCTTCACAAATACACTGGGCTGCTTGGAGTACATGAAGTTCCACATGCGTTGGTAAGTCTGGTAGCGTGAGTTCTAACCGGAAACAGGACATAAAATATTAGATCTCGTATTGATTTTTCTTAAACAAAACATAAATCGAAGGTAAATTTGAAATATATTTTTTGTGATTTACTGTTACATAAACCCATCCAACATAACGCAAAGAACATTCTGTGAAAATATAACCTTGATATCTTTAATATTGACTGAGTAAAGTCATGTCAAAGATTGAAATGAAAGGGATAGACAAAAATAAATTTTGGTCCAAAAAAAAAATTACGACTTTATTCAGCATTGTCTTCTCTTCTGCGTCTGTTGTGAAGCACATGCCCGAGACTAAAATCACGTGACTGCAGTGATGTGTATGACGTGTTATCCTCAGGGATGTTTGCAAAGTTTTTTTTTCAAACTTACAGCGTGCGTCTCCCTCAGACTTTAAACAAAGCCCCTGCGCACAAAATAAAACAGCTGGGGCGCACCAGATAACACGTCAGCCGCGTCACTGCAATCACGTGACTTTAGTCTCGTGCATGCACTTCACAATAGAAGACAATGCTGAATAAAGTCGTATTTTTTATTTTTGGACCAAAATGTATTTTTGATGCTTCAACACATTCTAACTGACCCACTTATGGACTACTTTAATGATGTTTTTATTACCTTTCTGGACATGGACAGTTAACCGTACATAGATTTTCAATGAAGGGTCAACAAGCTCTCGGACTAAATATAAAACATCTTAAACTGTGTTCCGAAGATGAACGGAGGTCTTACGAGTTTGGAACGACACGAGCGTAAATCATTAATGACATTATTTTCATTTTTGCTTGTAAAATTAGTGATTTAAATCAAACATTAATGCTGCATTATGAAACCTTAGCCTGGACAGGGTCACAAATAGTTTTACAATATTACAAATATAAAAATATATATTAGCATTTTTATATTAAATAAATGTATGGAAAATTCATTCTCAAAAATAATGCTCTCTAAAGTTTGCTTCCTTATACACACAAAAAGCAAACAGGCCACCTCTGCTACTTGCTTCTTAACTCGCAGCCAATGGTCCTGACAGCCAATCACTAGAGCTTTGCGGACGCAAGACTGATTGCATTAACCAAGGATCTGGCGGTTCATAAGCTGACAGTTTGACGCGCTGATGTGTTGCGTTATATCGCATATGTCTGCGCCTGCTGGGGGGCCGGGTCAAAAAAATCAACCCCTCCGACGCATTAAAGAGTCTGATTTAGTCTGGTCAGCCCTCTGGAGAGGAGGAGATATCGAAGGGCATTGATATTAAGACAGCAAACAGATAAATCCGACAGCAGGGAAGAGCACTGGTATCATGGTCAATAAACTTGCTGACAGAACATTGATTTGTAAGGGGGTTTGAAACTTCCTCATATCCGTCCTTGGAGAACTCACCTGGAAGAAGGTCATGGTGGAGCCACCGTGCATGGTGCCGTATTCAATGGCGGTCTGGTCGGCCAGATCATCCACAGACTCGATGGGCACCTCCATCCTCTGTACGGTGAGAAAGGCTGCCAGGTTGGCTGTGTACGAAGAGATGATGATCAAGGTGAAGGCCCACCTGGAACGACATGCCAGCTTTAGACACGAGGCACAGAATAGAGAAGCGGCGCTGACCCCGACATCAAAGAGACTTCTGAGCTACTGTGAGCTCTGCATCTGAATGAGAAGTTGAAAGACTTCTCTGAATACGGCACCCATCCTTAATACTCAAAAATAGCTTTCTTCATTTTTCACTGACCTATGCGTGTTTCATCCGATAAGGCCTACATAAATGACAGTACAATAGCGCACCAGAAAAACAAGTCCAAGTGAGTGCAGGGTGTATGACTTTTATCTACTATACACAGCTGAAGACAGTAAGATCAGGGTAGTCAAAATCTGTGGTGTGATAAAGTAGTATAAAAGAAAGTAAAAAGTGTTTTTAGTGCTGTGATTCTTAACTAGTTTAATATTCAGACTCAAATATGTTTAAATAAAGCAAATATTATAGATAACACAGTTTGGTTACAGAAATGCAAGCACAGTACCTGTAGCTTAAAAAGTTTTTTTTAGCATAATTTAAGATTAAGAAACCAAATATATAGCACAGATGATGTCAGGTTTCAAAGTTGGTCTGAAAATAGTGTGACTTTAGTGAGCAATTTTAATATGATGGCTTTGTACCGCGTCATGTTCAGGGGCATGGAAATATCTCGACAATTACAAACCAGTTCGCAAACATCATTAATTCACAAACGTCTCTAAAGTTTATAACAATGACAAACATGTTAAAATATCTCATTTAGATTCCATCAATTGCTTAAGCAAAACTCTTTAAACACTTTAAGCCATGAACCTTACATACTTTTAAAAATGCACCGTTTATTCGATATTGATGAAGCATTGTCACCAATGTAAACATGACAGCTTTTTTCTTCGACCCGATGACTTTGTGCTGTTTCCAGGCAGACCGTTTAAAGGACAAGTTCAGTATTTTACACTTAAAGCCCTGTTTTCAGATTGTTTATGATGAACACGGTTTTGACAGGAATTTGGACATATGATGCTGGCCCGAGAATTTTGGGGTGTTTGTTGTATCAGGCCCCACCTCTACAATGGCTGTATAGGTGCACTGGAACAATCCTTCCTAAAATGCATTAAACTTTCGTTTACAAAGACGTGAAACTCACCGAGTGGTCAGGGGTGTTCACTGATATGCTCTCACACAAATCGCTGCAAAAGATGCTTTCCAACAGGTTTTATCGTAGTTTTGTCCAACTCCATTGCTATAACACTAAAACTAAAACACCTGTTGGAAAGCATCTTTTGCAGCAATTTTTGTGTGAGAGCATTTCAGTGAACACCCCTGACCACTCGGTGAGTTTGACATCTTTGTAAACGAAAGTTTAATGCATTTTAGGAAGAATTATTCCTGTGCACCTATAAACCCATTATAGAGGTGGGAGGTGATACAAGAAACACCCGAAAATTCTCGGGCCAGCATCATATGTCCAAATTTCAGTCAAAGCCGTTCTATTTTATCATAAACAATCTGAATACAGGGCTTTAAGTGTAAAATACCGAACTTGTCCTTTAAGAACACAACACACACGTCTCCCGGAAATCCTGTATAATTGAACCAATAAGAGGACGACCGGGAAACTGCTGAGCTAACGGTCCATGGGCATGACGTCTGAGGCTTAAGGCTATGGTATAGTCTATTTTTACGTGTACGAAGGGTCTGCGTACAGCGTGCGTGACGCAATCAGAAGTGTGTGCGAACATAGCGCTTTGTACGCACCCCGCCGGATTTATTAAACCCTGGGGGCGGGTGTATGCGTCATGATGAAAATGAAAATATTTTTATTTAAGACACTCAAATAAAACTTAATTTTGAAGAAACTATGACAGAAAATGAACACATTCTAGATTATTAATGAATTAAATGTTTTTAACAGATACCTTTATCGAAAATAGCTGTGTGATGAAGTGAAACTAAAGGGTTAATAAACACAAACTGAAGCAGATGTTGTAGAACATCTGGCGAACGATGATAGATAGCGCGAAGATTGTAAAAACTGATTATTTCCCACTATTAATTACATTATCTTAAAGCAGTGTAACTACTGTAGCATGTAAATAATGCACATAAATAACGTGAGTAAGAGCGCTCAACAATTATATCGAATCAACAGGCACGTGCAACCTAGCTAGCCGGTTGCTCAAACAACAAAAATCACCAGCTTACTTACTCTAAATTTGCAAGAACTGAAAAGTGCTGCGGGAAAACCCTGACATTGTACACATTGGTTGCGCATGTGCCTACAGGAGAATGTAGATCCATTAAATTTTGTCGCAATGGGCATGCGTCGAATGTTTGTGTACACGTACGAGTCAAATAAAATAAACTCACATACACATACACACAAAATACAACTTACAACTTACCATAAAGTGACTTTTATCATTTGTCGTATGATAGTGGATCTTAAATTTTTGGTGTGCGTCCCCCTTGTGAAGGGTACATCCCTTCGTGCCCTCCCCCCAAGAAAATTCATGACATAAAACAATCTCAAACGTAAGAATTTAAATTAAACAAAACATGTAAAATTTTACAATGTAGTGCAGTTGGTTAGCCCTTACGAAAATAAACCATGGTTTTATTGTGGTAAAAATGTAGTAACCATGTTTTTTTGTGTAGTGATTAATATTAGCAAAACACTAATCATGGTTTAACTGTGGTTATTTTGTGGTAACCATGGTTTTACTACAGTAACCATGTTTTTTTGGTTTTAACTGTAGTTAAACCATGCTTAATTTTCGTAGTGGAGTAGCCTAGCCTTATTTTTCTGAGGTTTGATTACACTGAATTTATGACGAATTAATGTATTTTTAAAAATAAAACTGGGAAAATAAACATCCCTGGGGACCAACTTACGCTCCCCAATTTGAGAACCACTGTCATATGTTATCTTTGGCCTAAAATTCACAACACATTTTTATTGTGTTTAGAAATATACCAATATTTAATTTAGCATAAGTAAAATTATGAGTAGTTATATGTGTAGTATATTGTTTGTGTTGACCATTTTTGGTTAACGACCCACCAGTTGAAAACCCCCGGTTTAGTTTACGATCTTACCATACTCCACTGACGCAGCGTGTTGACAGGGCTCTTGGTGCAATGGTTGAGCCTTGCTGCATAAACCCTCCCACAGGAAACCAGAAACTGTTACCCAGTGAATACTGGTTAATGAGCAGGCTACAGCGCCCCTTCAGGCAGGGATGAGGATTGTACCACTCGTAGGGTGTTAACCTGTATGCCAGATAAGCATAAAGTAAACATCACATTGCCAGGAACAATTTTTACAGTTAGCAAAGCATTAAGTGAGCTCTAGTTATGACTGACAAGACGCTAATAAAAAGCTTTTTTTATAAATTCTCAACACAATACAGAAACCCTAACACAGATCATGTTTCGATAACAAATCTGCCACAATATGCAATTCATTGAATTGTTTAAAATGATATAAAGGTGCAGTGTGCAATTTCTAAAAGAATCTCTTGACAGAAATGCAAAATAATATTCAAAACTATATTATAGGGGGGGTATAAAGACCTTTCATTATGAAGCGAGGGTCCCCATACATGGAAGTCGCTATTTTGGGATGCCATGTTTTTACAGAAGCCCTTAACGAACACATTTTTTTTACTAAGTTGTCTCCGACGATGACATGTTTGTTCGGTTGCGACTACCGTAGCTTCTCTATGTGTTTCAAAAGCGAGGGGTGAGCAGTGGACTGAGCCGTTGGTTGCAAATCGCAACCTCACCACTACATGCCGCTAAAATTTACACACTGCACCTTTAAGAAATGAATTTGTTTAAAGGGGACATTTCACAAGACTTTTTTAAGATGTCACATCAATCTTTGACATCTCCAGGGTACGTATGTGAAGTTTCAGCTCAAAATCCCATATAGATAATTTATTATAACATGTTAAAATTGCCACTTTGTATGTGTGAGCAAAAATTAGCTTTTTTGGGTGTGCTTTAAAATGCAAATGAGCTGATCTCTGCACTAAATGGCAGTGCCGTGGTTGGATAGTGCAGATTAAGGGGCGGTATTATCCCCTTCTGACATCACAATGGGAGCCAAATATCAATGACGTACTTTTTCACATGCTTGCAGAGAATGGTTTACCAAAACTAAGTTAATGGGTTGTTATTTTAACATTTTCTAGGTTGATACAAGCACTGGGGACCCAATTATAGCACTTAAACATGGAAAAAGTCAGATTTTCATGATTTGTCCCCTTTAAATGTGATGGGACAGCACTGACTATTAAACTAACAAAATGGCCTTGTTTTTATATAGAATGCAGGGAAAATCAATATGAAAATGTGAGTATTTCTTTCAGAAATCAATGCAAAGCTAATATAATATAAAGTTACTATAATATAAAGCATCTAGAAATGCATCCTTGTTGGTCCTATAACAGCATCAATCTGATTTTATGGTTACAGGTTTCGGCCCAAGGCTATTTGATTGTAATGTTGTTTTAGGACCAATAAAGGATGTTGATCCTTTAACAACAACATTCCACCTCAAACAACCCAATCCTTTTTCATGAAAACAAACATGTTTACAGTTATATTTTAGGAGGCCTATGCTGGTCCACATAAACCAGCCAGTACTAATGGCAGTTTTCATGTAAATGCAATTATGTCTGATACGGTATTAGGCTGGTGTTGCTCCTAATAAGATCCTCCAGGTGTCAGTGTGGAGCTGAGTATTTACCTTGCCACCAAAAATAGCACACAGCTGACTGCCAGGTAAGCCAACAACATGAAAAGCCAAACCCCAGGAGAGAACGGATCCAAAAAAGAGAAATACCCCGGTCTTCTTCCCTATAAAAACAAGCACAGAGTCAATGTCAAGGCATCGGAACTGGCATCATTTGGTATCAGTAAATAAAGTCCTAAATTAAAAGGATTTAGGGAGTTAAAAGCTGCTTTGTTTGTAGCTGACATACAAACAAAGTGCTTGATTTTCTGTCTGCTAACTATTTTGGCAAACTCGGGAGATCCGATACCTGCTGGAACAGAACACAGGAGCCGATTCTGTACACAATAGTCAAATCCAATTAGCTCTCCTGGAGGTACATTGACAATCATTGGTCAGCAACAACTTAACAGCCTCTTATCACGGAGGAACTCGGTGTGAAAAGACGAAGGGCAATCTATACACAGTGCCAGCGCCAGCAATGGATACAGTCACAACCCTGAAGCTTTTTACCATGTGACAAAGCAAATATCAAACATCACACATCATTTAAAGCATTATTTGCCTCGGACTACAAAAATGAAGCTTAATAGGGTGCAGAAATGAGTAATTATTTCCCTATCTAGCTCGCAGCAGGCTTGAAAATTCATTAATGTGTGTCTGCAATCATCTCCATATTAGTGCAATTGAACGCCATTGCTGTTGAGCTGGACACAAAAAGCTATAATTACAGTGATCATTTGAAGCAGGCCTGTCTTTGTTATATACTGGCGCACTATGAAATCATGGTGGAAGCAATTCAAATATAACTAATCAATCTTTAGGAAGATTTGGTGCGGCATAAAATAATGGGACAAACTTTATTTGGGACTCATTTGACACATTACACATTTAATTTAGCAGATCTTTATGCATCACTGTGAAGAACCAAGCACATTTATTTTGTCAGGTCAGCATAAAAATAAAAATATAAAAAGGCAAAATAATTCTAAACAGTCAACTTCACCCATGGAATTGGTTGTTGTTAGGATTAGTCAAGCATAGTGATCCATTCCTACTCTAACTTAGTGATGCCGGAGTCAAGGGATTGAGAAAATTGGACCGTGCCTAGAGCCTGTATGTGCGAGATGGAGCGTGTGCGCTAGCAATCGTGTGAGATTTGAGGAGATAATTGTATCGTGACTAGGAGCAAGCGGTACTTGCGGATAGAGCTCACAGGGGGGAACTGTAACTGTGCCGCTGGCTCTCTGCAATCCGCTCGAAACTGACTTGTTTACAGCCCCTCTCTAAATTCAATTTTGAGGTTTACACAAAAGCACAATCAACATTATGTACCGCAGAAACGCGCTGGAACAGCACAGAATGGCAAAAATGACAGCTAATGTGTTGTTAATGCACGTTGGGCACTTTTGCTTGGGAGGTGAACGCAGGTCACACACAGCTTGTTTTGCACGCATAGCACCCTTGGATGCAAAACTTCCCTTGATTATTTAACAAATGAACATTTAGATTTCTCTTCATTTAAAGATAGCGGAGTAGCGGAGGGCAGTTCTTTCTCTACTCGCCTCTGTTATGGTCTCTGTGGTGTTATGTAAGTTCTTGTTTCTGACTTGTTGGCAGGAAATAAAAGTATGAAAAAAAGTTTCTCTCTACAAGACAAGTGCTGCTGCATAAGGCTGTCAAAATAAACTCACAGTGCAGCCGATGCAGAAAGCGGATGGTGACGCCTGCAGTCATATCACCTCCCATTCTGCTACAAACCAGCCATTCACACCAGGACTCCTTGTATGTAGTTAACCAGGTCCTCATTAACATTTGCACTACACATTGAATGAAATTAATGCAGAGCTGTCAGCGCATGTGGAGTTAGGATACAAATCCTAACAAATCTGACAAACATGCTGTGGATTTTCCTGTAGCTTCATTGGTAAAGCGTTGCGTTAACAATGCACAGGTCATGACTTTGTTTCTCAGGGAACACACATAGTGCTAAAATGCATACGTTGAATGCACTGTAAAGGCCGAGGTATAGTAAATTTTTTACGTTTACACAAGGGTCCATGTATAGTGCCCATGACACAATTTCATCATATACTGTACGCACACAGCTGGATTTTTGAAACCATGCGTATATTGTACGTGTTGGTTGCGTATGCGCCTACAGGAGGATGTAATATGTAGACCAGGAGCATCGTGTTGCACACGCATCTGTGTACATGTAAAATAGACTGTAAAAAAAGATGGACGACACAACGTCGCCTCTTTCCATTGTAATAAATTGAAGCCAAAAATGTCCGACCATGGTCGTCGCCATGTTACGTAAAAATGTCAGTTAAGAGTGCGGAAGGAGACGTCCGCAGAGGCGGAGCCGCAGTATCAAACAAAACGCCCGCGTGCCCAATTTAACCACGCCAATCATAACGACACGCCCCGTTTCTATAGCATCAAATTACTCGCTAAAATGAAACTTGTTCACAAAAATGAACACTTGAACATATATCAGCGTGATAACAACTACCTGAAAAAACCAAAACCATCTTTCGGAAAAAAATTTTGGAAGTGAAAATTATTTTTTATTTAGAGCAGAGTCCCATTCGTTTGCATGGCCACCAGGGGGCAATCAAAGAGCCAGCGGCTTCACTTTTCAAGATGTATGAGGCACACCGACACGTACGAGTCAAATACTTACTTTGCAAGGCTGTGTGTTCGACCGCACATGTACAATTTCGCGTACACAAAAAACAGACTATATTCGGGGCTTAAGATGCTTTGGATAAAACATGCAACTGTACGCAACTGTAACCTACCGTACATGCAATATGTAACAGGGATAGTAGATTACTTTGAGTTGACAAATTATGAAAATAAATTACATAGCTGTTCGGCTTTAAACTTCATTTTAAAGAGCAACTATGGTCTGATTTACGATTTTACATTTTCTTTGGTGTGTAAGTGTGTATTAGTACATGTTGAGGATATGCAAAATCTACATAACCCAAACAATGATGAGAGTTATCATCTCCAACGTAAATCTCTTTTCTTGGACTACAACAAACAGACTGATTGTAGGCAACAGTTTACTTCCTGGGATTGGTGATGTAGACAAGACCGACATTATCATAATTCCTCTCGCTTGGACTCACAGCCTGTAAGTTAACTCCTGTTAGCATTGAATTGTGAGCGAATCTTTCAAACATGGTAATGAGCGTCACATTTCCGGCTGATGTCATAGGTATTCAGGCCAATCACAACGTACAGATTAGCTGGCCAATCACAGCGTTTTTCAAATCGATGAGTTTTGTACAAAATCTGTGCGTTTCAGAAAGAGAGTGAACTCTGGAGCTACAAAAATGTACGGTATGCGGAAAATAATGTATTTTTAACCATAAATTGCGCAAACACATTGGATTATACCAAATACACAAAATAACATTGTTTTTAGCAATGAAATAGGTGCCGAAAAGCGATGCGTTTCGCTTACGAAAATAAAATCCCTCTTGGCCATTTCATTTAATGTGTTCCAGTCACTAGAGATGATTCATACCTGGTAAACTTCCGTGACAATTAAGCTCCACTATAGGATGATTGCAAATTGACTGTCCTATTTTTAACCAAAGTAGTGCTGCCTCACGATTAGTCACGACTAATCGTTTGCAGAATAAAAGTTGTTATTTACATAAAATATGTGTGTGTACTGGGTAAAAAAATTATGTATATATAAATACACACAAATACATGTATAATTTTAAGAAAAAAATATATGTATTTAATAAATATTTATATTTATATAAAATAAAAAATTATATGTAAATATAAATATGTATATACACATGCAAATGTTTCTTAATTATATACATGCTCGTGTGTGTGTGTATTTATAAATAATTAATATACACAGTACACACACATATATTATGTAAACAAAAACTTTTATTCTGCAAATGATTAGTCGCGACTAATCGTGAGGCAGCACTAAACCAAAGCATCTTCAAGCTATACATTTTATTAGTATGCGCTTGTTCCCTGGGATCGAAACTGCACGCTTTCAAGTTGCGAACGTGATGCTCAATCGATTTGGCTTCAGGAACACATCCATGTTTTTGTAAAGGGTGATTTTGTATTGCACGCATGGGATCAACAGGTCTGTGTCATGTGTTTGAAGGCTGTATTATACAAAAGCTCAGTGGTTAGTTGAGGGAGTTCAAAGCCACAGAGGGGAAGAAGACTCTTTAACAGACCCTGACACATTGAAAAACGTGTGGCCACTGGGAACACGGTCTTGTCACAGCTGGACAGGCACAGTGAAGAAATGTACCCAGAGTGAGAAGACTGTTTTATGTAGAAAGGGGCAGATGTTTTTTGTCTTTCTCCATACATACTGATATCTTTCATCTCATTATACACACATACACACACTCCTGCTCTAGGCCAGCTGGGGATTTACAACTGCTCTCTGTACAATCTAATGAACTCATTGTACTAATGAGTTATTTCATCTTCAACCACACCCAGCTTCTTCACTTCTATGCATGCAGTACACAAGAGGCTCACAGGCCATTTTTTAATGTCTACAGACAATTTTAGATTCTTAACTGGGAATTTGTTGTCAAAAAGTTATGTGGAAAATAAATGTAATTGCCTTAAATATATATATATATATATATATATATATATATATATATATATATATATATATATATATATATATATATATATATATATATATATATATATATATATATATATATATATATATATATATATATATATATATAAGAGCTGTTACAATAACAGATTGTCACTAAATGGTTAATCCACAGTAGCGATATTATTGCAATATCTACTGCAATGTTTTCAAAATGAAATAAATAATGCTATCAGCCAAATTTATCTTTAGTATTGTTTTTTTTAGGTCAATGAATTATACTCAAAATACAAGTGTATAGGGGAGTTATATTTACACTTTCAGAATGAAAGGTACAAGAATATATAAACGTTGCCATTAGTATGGTACCTTTTTAGAAAGTACACTTTTGTACCTAAAAGGTGCGTATTGGTACCTAAAAGGTGCATATTTGTACCTTAAAGGTAGACATTGGTACCTTAAAGCAGTGCGGCCGGTGACTTCTTTTTTTGAGGGCGCACCATGCGAAGTACGTCACAACATGTATGTAGCCAGTCATGTGTGTGGTTCGTAATTTCAAAATGTGTGTTCGGCGCTTCGAGTGAACCTGTGTGCATCACGTGTAGTGTCAAAATAAGTTCCTGCTGCAGATGCATCTAAAGGGTTTATGATAAGAGAAATACTCGCGTTCGCCAGATACTTGTATAATCTCATGCGTAATCATACGTACGTTTATTGTTAAGGGAGTGTCTTGCGTGTATTTTGTGAACGTGAGCATCTCTTTTATCATAAACGGTTTTGACGCGTGTGCAGCAGGCACTTATATTGACAAAACATGTAATGCACATGGTTCACATGATGCAACAAACACATATTTTGAAAACACAAGCAACACATTACACTCTGAACACATATTTTGAATTTGCGCCCCTCGGAAGAGCAGTCACCAGCCGCCACTGCATTAAAGGTACATACATATTAGGATCTTTTTAACTCTTTCCCCGCCATTGACGAGTTAGCTTCCCTGCCGGAGTATAGACAGTTTCATCGGACGCACGTGATACACGTCTGGATCCGAACCTTACTTCCGGTTTGTTTTTTTAACGGTCTGACTATTTGCTAAATTGATCTTTTAAACAAATGCCTTGTTGAAAATAACAAATGTTTTGGTTTCCTAGGCAATGTGTTGTTTTTTTGCTTGTTATATAAATAAACTACGTTTAAAGTACTTTGTTGTTATTTATTCTTAGCGGAGTTTACCGGAAGTTTACGTGCAGACCGCGACAGCCTCTTGTTTATGTTGTTACTGCTGAAACGGTCTATAATGATGAGTATTTCTGGCAATCCGTAATACTGCTATTATCTTCTTCCACAACTTATAAAACCTGGAAGTATCGCCCTAGAGCAAACAGCTGTATGTCCGTGTATGTTTTCACGATCGCTCTAAATCTGATCTCTATTAAAAGTCCTTCACAAAAATGCAATTATCTCAAAATTTGATGTTTTTGAAGAAACCTACACATATTTGAGAGGTTATAAAAAGAGAAATAATCAAGGAAGGGTGAAATGTTTTATTTTGTTTAAAAGCAGTCTGTTCTTTCATTTGATATATTGTTTGTTTATATACTTAAAAAAGAAAATTTTCTGGAAGGCATTAAACTTTTGTCAAAATCATGAAAAATGCTGGCGCTGTCTGGCAACTTTAAAAAAAAGCTGGTGGGGAAAGAGTTAAAAGGTACCGTACATCCCATTGACAACTTTTGTACCTTTTTGTAGTGTAGTATTTGATAATCATGAGTTTTGATATCAGGGTTATTGGCAATACAGGTAAACTATATTGCCAAAAGTTTTGGAACGTCAAAGCAAGGTCCATAAAGACATGGATGAGTGAGTTTGGTGTGGAGTCATGACCTCAACCCAATAGAACATTTTTGGGAAGAATTAGAGTGGAGACTATGAGCGAGGCCTTGTTGTTTAACATCAGTGGCTGACCTTACAAATGTGCTTTCAGAAGAATGGTCAAAAATTCCTATCAACACACTCCTAAACCTTGTATAAAGTCTTACAAAAAGAGTTGAAGCTGTTATATATGCAAAGGGTAGGCCAACTCCATATTAAACCCTGTGGATTAAGAATGGGATGTCATTCAGGTCCATGTGCATATAAAGGCAAGGGTCCCAAAACTTTTGGCAATATAGTGTATAGTGTCACCCCTCGAAACCCAAAATATAAAAAAATAACACCTGGAGACTCCAAAAACCCACATGTTCTGTTGACACTCCACACAATATGAAGACATGCTGTAATTTTCCTATTGCAAAACATTATTCCATTATTGAAATTGTTGAAATGACACATTGCCTGCCAAGATTTATTTCAATTCTACAGTTTAAACTGGCATTTCATTTAAATAAACACACAAATGGGTCAATTATGCCCCGGCTGACTTGAAGAAGCAATGATCAGAACAAAATTTTCAATCAAACTCAATACACAAACAAACCAAAGTGACGCTCTCTATAAAAATACACAGCGCTCGACTGCCACCAACGTGACCAATTACGTGGCCAGATGTAGATCTCACTGTACTTTCAACATGTGATTAAAACAAGGCTGAAGGCCACATTTGATTCCATTTACTATTGTTATCGATCAAGCGAAGGATTTCATTTAAAGTCTGAAATAAGCTACGGGGGTCCTTGTAGAAATCAAAGCCTTCTAGATCAATAGCGAGAGGATTAAATCTAAACAAGCCCACGCAGAGGCATTCAAATATTGAGAGCGTCATAAGTGTGGGTTCGGGATAAAAGAAGAGATGAGAAAGGGCAGTCCGGGGACACAGAACAGCAGAATGAGCCAGAGCTCAACGCTTTCAAACAGGTGAACAGCTCCATACTGTATAACAGGCTTTGTACAACATCAGATTTACTAGTATGAACTCTTTTTACCACTTCTCCTGCTGTTTTACCACTGCCCTTTGTTCTTATTTGACGGTCACAACGGGGTTAAAGGTAATTTATGCACCACTATTGGTTGAAGATGTGTTGTGCTAATACAGGCTAGTCTCGTATTCTTATTATGAGATTAGAAGCATAAAAGTTTGATTTCAATTTTTGACCTTACTCAGCCAATATTAAAGATATCAAGGTTTTATATTTTCACAGAATGTTCTTTATATTACATAAGATGATGTAGACTGGGTCACATATTATCACCACCATCATCATCGTAATTCTCGGTATAATAGTTATAGTCACCCACTATTATAATCATCACCACCATCATCATGATCATCAGTTGTAATAATCAATATAATCACCACCACTATTATCATAATCATCATCACATGTCATCTGATAAAGAAAAGTATGCAGATAGTGATTTCATTGTGTGTAAATAAGCACACCTTGGTGTCAGCTGCAGTAGGTCACTGTGTAAGAATGCAAACGAGCACCAGCTTGCATGCAAAAAGAAGTTCATTCTTAGTTAACGGCACACCTGGTGCTATTGATTTCCTCAATTGTTTTCAACCGACAAAGACGTACACAGAAACAACTATTAGCAGCATGAGCCGAGCAGGGCACTAGCGGTGTGTTTGTGCGCGCTTGAGTGTGTGTGTAAATGCCCTACTGGGACGCCACATTAATGTTTGCGCACACTGCACCAAACAGCTTCATCCGGCACTTAGCCAACAGAGAGATCAGCATGTCACCTTGAGTTTGGGGAGGGGCTTTGATTAATGGTGCACAGGCCTTTAAAAATAAAAGAACTATTGGATTTTCACTGTTGCTGTGCGCGAGCGCTTGGGGTGTTATTGGTGCGAATTAGATATAAGTCACAATAAGGAGAAGTTGAAATTGGGCCGCATTTATCAGCTTTTCACATCATGGCGCACCATCTGCCACGGCTGTGGTAACGCGCAGTGCTCCCTGCCCCGAACTACTTCTCTATTTATTTCTCTTTGCCTCGGATGTTACAGGCTGCTAATGTCGTTGAGCTGGAGGATCTGTGATCGAGCAGGTGTGGGAGGAGTCAAGTTTCTTCCTATGTGCACGCGGTACATGATGCTGATCCCCAGAGTCATGAAAGGTTTGGAGAAATCGATGACCTTCTCCCTCTCAGCTGTGATGGTCAGGGCGGCCACAGCCAGGTCAGCCTTCTAAAACACATGCAAAATAAAGATGTTAGTGCGCTTGTTAAATACAAAATGATGCTTTTGAAATAAGTCATTTAAAATATATAGAAATTACAATACAAAATATGCATAAAAGTAGCAAATGCAAAAAATTGGGCCATCTTCCTTATAATAAAAATACATTTTTGACTTAAATACCCAAATCCTTTTTGGGGTCCCTGGGTTTAAAAATGGAGATGGGTAATTTATCTGACCCTGCCTGTGAAAACGTGGCAGTTTGGGAACCTTACATAATAAAAGAACATTCTGTGAAAATATAACCTTTATAACTTTAAGACCGACTGCATAAGGCCATGTCAAAGACTGAAATTAAAGTGAAATCAATGACTGAAATCAAACTAAATTAAATTAAATAATGAAACTTGCATCTGCATCTTTGCACCTGGATGGCCAAAGTGCCCTTTTGTCAAGGCATTCCTTTTAATTAAATGCCCTTTTGTGAAAGCCTGCCCAATCTAACTCTTATTAAAAGTAATGATATAGCAGTAAATAAAACGAGTCACATGATGACCCATTGACCTTTCACCGGACAATCATATCGGGGCGATCCCTTGCTTACACAGCGCGAGCACCCTCACACGCTCTTTTACTACTGCACAGTGCACAGAGTACAGGGAGGATACGGTCTAAAAATTACTGGGTTATTTTTGAAAGGTCCTATGCTCGTGTGTGTGTGTTTGCCTGACGAAGGTCTCTGACCGAAACGTTGCTGTTTTTAAACTTTTTGAAATGAAATAACAGTGTGCAGATCTTTTTTCTACTTTTTGATTCATCCTTTGATCTTGCACCTGGTCAAGACTTTTTTTGGATGTGTGTATTTTGATCTTTCTTCATGGGCTATTTTTGACCCATAATTGGTAAATATTGAACAGAACACATGCTAGGTTAAAATGACCCCTTGGTGGGTCCAATATTTACCCAACATGGCTTAAAACAAACTCAACCTTTTTTAGAGTGTACCCTCAAGTCGGCATTGCGACATTAACCAAAGTGATACGCTTGTTTCTAATTATTATTTTACAAGAACAACGGAAAGAGAGCATGCACAGCTTTTATGATTTGTTGAAATTAGGGCTGTCACGATTCTCCAAATCCTCGATTCGATTGCATTTTCAAGGTCACGGTTCGATTCTCGATTTTTTTTTTTTGAAAGACAAAAAATGATATGCCATTTATTAAGAAGTTTTATTATTATTATAGTTTCACATTAACATGCACATTGCGTGCTTTTCCTTGCATGGGGGTTTGTGGGCTTCACTTTACGCAAGAGAGCTTGTAGAGAGGATTCCTTCTTGCACGCACATGAACTTAATGCACGCGTCTTGGCAGCTGCGCTTCTCTCTGTCTCACGTGTACGCGCTCTCGCATCTGTCCAAAGTCTAAACATACTAAAGTAGTAATCCTTACACATTTTATTCAGTTTTATGCGTTTCATGTGAGCTGAGGCAAACTGTACCTTTTGTTTAAAATATAACCCGCTGCATCTTGGCGGCTCTCTTGCGCACGTGCAGAGAGCTGGACTCTGTCCGAAGTCAGATCACTAATTTAAAATCGAAATCGTGACACCCTTAGTTGAAATAAACCGTATTTCCGGGAGACACGAGTGTCACAATTATTTTCAATCTCCCAGGAAAGAAAGCTCTGACGTTCGATCGAGGAAAAGAAGTCGTTTTGCGTGGGTAAGAATGAGCAGTTATCATGATCAGCTAAACATTGCATTCTCAAAAATACGCGGCATAGACTCTGTAAAAGACATTCAGGAGTTTAGCTTGAGGCAAGTAGTGGAGTCAAAAAGAGATATGTTGACCTGTGTGTCATCGGGATTTGGGAAGAGTATTATTTTATAAGTCTGGCTGACCCTTTTCGTGGAGAGATACTGTGCTTCAAACAGATGTTTACCAGGAGCGTCTCATTGGTGTGGCTGTTGATGAAGTGCACACCGTTGTTCTATGGTGAGTAATGTTGTTTATTTAGATGCTATTCGGTTGCGGCTGGTTATTTCAATCACTGACTTGTTGCCTGCCGGTCTGTTGTTGTAGGGACATTTCCATGCTCAGAAACGGGATGCTAAACGAAACAAACTTTGATTGTTTTTTTGACATGTGGGTCAAATGGCCTCATGGGCGGGCATTGGCCAAAAAAAGCTGCCATGAATGCGTGACTACAAAGATGCATACTGTAGAAACACACACACACAATTCTGCCTATATAGATTTTTCTCTCTCACTCCATTTGCAAGGAAGAAAGAAAAATATTAGACTTAAAATGGTCTTTTATATTCCCGTCTTTTCTATTTGCAACCAAATTGATATGTGTGTCCGCAAGGAATGTTTATACTTTGAGCACCTGCCCCTCCAAGGGTCTCTGCATGGCCCTGCTTATGAGACAGAGTCACATATTATACAGACAAAACAACCAAAATACAGATTTTACAATCCAGCTGAAATTAGCCAAAACCATCCTCAAGCAACGTTCACACCAGCCGTGG
The DNA here is from genome assembly GCF_027580225.2 of Misgurnus anguillicaudatus. Classification (NCBI taxonomy): domain Eukaryota; kingdom Metazoa; phylum Chordata; class Actinopteri; order Cypriniformes; family Cobitidae; genus Misgurnus; species Misgurnus anguillicaudatus. The sequence goes on along the minus strand of NC_073360.2, from coordinate 20,500,572 downwards.
TAGAGGCATCAAGCGTGAGTGATTTCAATGTTAAGTCAAAGTTGAGACGCGTTTATGTGCGTCTGGAGGTCTAGCAGCACGAATGAGGCGTTTAGCACAGCAACGCTTAATCCGCCTCATTTGCACTTCTAGTTTGCACGAATTATGCGAATTGAGCGTTGCTGCAGGAAAGGCGCGAGTTGAAAAATATGAACTTTTGCAGAAAATCGTGCCACATTAACCAATAGGGAGCTTGCTCTAGTAGTGACGTGATTACAGGAAGCGAGTCGCAGAAGCCCCTTCCATGATGCGCATTTCCGCGTGAATGTCTCGAATGAATAGAATTTCAGGTGCGGCTTTCATGTGCGAATAAAGCGAGTAAACTCAAAATGTTTAAATGTCCAACTATGTGCGAATAGCGCGTTTTTGCCGCCTCTACTGCATTTGGTGTGAATCCAGCATAAGACGGGTTTAACTCTTACTTTGAGTTCATTTGTGCATAAAGGCCGCATGTGAAATTCTAGTCATCGAGACATTCACACGGAAATTCGCGTCATGGGAGGGGCTTCTGGGACTCCACTTGCTTTCCGTAATCATGTCCCTACCAGAGCAAGCTCCTGATTGGTTAACGCAGCACGATTTTCCGGCAAAGTTCAGATTTTTCAACTTGCGCATTTCCCGCGGCAACGCTCAATTTGCGTCATGAACTAAACGCACGATTGAGGTGGAATTGTGTCTACCGCGCCGTGTTAAACGCCTCATTCACGCCGCGAGACCCCCAGATGCACAAAACGTGTCTTTACATTGACTTAACATCACTCGCGCTTGATGTATCTGCTGTGGCTGGTGCGAACGCAGCATAATAAACCAGTTCGAATAACAGCTTGTGTACCCAGTAGTCCATCTAAGCTCAACGTGGTTATATCAAGTAGACTACCTGGGAGGGCCAACAAAAAAGCTACCATGTCAAAAACTAGTATCATTTTTTATAAAGCTAAAAACAGCTAGTTGCAATGTGGCAACTATTTATGCTTGTTTAAGACAGAACATGACCACAGTGGGTGAGAATAGAAAAGAGAAGAGTGTCATGACCAATCACTTGACACATCATCTGGTGCTGCCAGGCATGGTGTTATGGCCAGATACCTCTAATCAAACAACACTGAAAAATGCATCTGCGAGAGATTTTACGCTCCCGTGGGACACACACTTACCCTGTGCTGCTTTCTGTCTACTCCAGGAGGAATGATGGGATATTGGAGTTCTGCTGTGAATGAGACAATGTCAGACAACAAAAACTGGGTTCGAACCGGTCGTTTTCCCCATACGGCTGGGCCCTCAAAAGCACCAAGAAAAACTAAATGGTTGTCAACTCTGAGAGTCGAATTATGGATGTGTTTCGAAATCCAAAAAGTGAGAAATGTATTAGTTGTTTGTGGGAAGCCAACGAGATAATGAGCGAGAAGATTAGCAGGGTGAGAAAACAATGACGCTAGCATACTTCATAGACCTGCTCTTCTTTAATGATGAGGCACTTCACACACACCTGATTAAACAGACAGTTAAGCTGTTAAACTGTCATATACTTCAGCTTCACCATAGCCAAACCGTCTGTGGTGCTAAAAGAAGAGCTCCCCGGCACGAGTCTCTGCTCCTCGAAGATTCATTCACAATAACAGCCTGCAGATGCTCAAATAGTCAAGTGCTCTCCATAGTTCAGCTCTGGCCCAAAGCTCTTTTCAAACTCCCGTACACCTCACTTCACGACAAAACATAATGGTGACAAGCCAACGAGGAAATTACACAGTCTCTCCTGATCTGAAATCTCTCAAACAGATGTCGTTCATAACAGAAACAAGGACAATAAAAGCCACTGGAACATCAGACGCCCGCATCACATATTAATATTGATAACTGGACCGCAGAGAGATTTCGAGAAAGGGAAATGATGAGACGCCGATGCTAAATAATAAATAATGCAGCATGATATTCTTTCTTCACCCTTCTCCCTTAGCTTTGATTCAACTCAATCAAAAAGTGATGCCCCCAAAAATGAGAAAGAGAGGGAGAAGGCAATGTCAACTCTATCACTATTGAATAATACATTGACTTAAGTTCTCCGTGCGGTATTTCATATTCCCTCTGAGGCTTTATTCCTTATCTGATGCTATTGAAAACACTGAATACTCTGTGGAAGGCTGGGATGCTGTCTTTATGTACTATTGCATTAAGCATGACCAAGACCAACCCTATATGGAGCGGACAGCCCAATATTTCAGTGCACATATCTTTTTGGAGGTTATTATATTTGGAGGTTATTATAAATTATTTTATTCTATCTATATATCCACCTACCTACCTATATGTATGTGTTTTATATATCACATCACATTATGAAACTGAAGACACCATCATGTTTTTTCAGCACTTATGAAAATTTATCCTAGCCTTTTCAGGGACAACGTGCAAATGGTCAAATGTTTATTTAGGCATTGTAAGAGAAGCATGCTTTTTAATACTGTATACAAAATATGACAAACTATGTTAAAAATATAACTTATCCGCATATAGGTTTTGGTTCATTGTCACTGTCACCTTTGGCTTGCTCACTAATAAATTTGGTTTGGGGTTAGGGTTTTACACTTCGCAAATCTCTAAATATTAAGATCTGAGTACATTATAGTCACTTTACTATTTTTCCTTATACTCATTAATGCTAAATGTACATTTTATGTATATTTTACGAGTTCGCCTCACTGACAATAAAGTGGGACTGCTAATATGCGTGAGTGGCGTGCTGTCCCGGGGCGAAGGTTCCGAGCTCGGGAAATACCCCCCGAGTTCGGAATGTTCGTCCCTTGACCGGGGAAGGAGCCCGGGGCCTGGGGCGTGCCCTGACCCGGGTTATCCCCGGTGCTGAGCTAAATGTACGTAGTGAGGCGAAGGGGTGGAGGTGGGTTTGCAATAATTTCCCAGAGAATTGAGGGTAAGGACTCTATGATTATTTATAGAGCTGGTACTAAGTTGTTGTGTTGAGTAGTGATTGATAACCAGCCATGTTCATTGCTTAATCATCGAGAGCCAGCCGTGTTCATTGATTAGTGATTGAGAGCCAGCCCAGTTCATTGATTAGTGATTAAGAGCCAGCCATGTTCATTGATTAATGATTGAAAGCCAGCCGAGTTCATTGACTGATCAGCTCCTCCCAAACCTTGTTTATATAAAACATCATTTTACGAGTTCGCCTCACTGACAATAAAGTGGGACTGCTAATATGCGTGAGTGGCGTGCTGTCCCGGGGCGAAGGTTCCGAGCTCGGGAAATACCCCCCGAGTTCGGAATGTTCGTCCCTTGACCGGGGAAGGAGCCCGGGGCCTGGGGCGTGCCCTGACCCGGGTTATCCCCAAAAAGAGCAGGTGGTGCAGGACAGCCGCCTGAACAACAATTCCCCAAAGAAGGCTGGCTTGAGAAGGCGAGGTGCTGGCCCTCATTGGGGAAAATGCTGAAGTAGAGGGTAGAATTGAAAAAGGCAGCTCTGGAGAGCGGGCACTGTTGAGAAGTGCTGTGAAGAGGTTGAGAAGGATAGTATGAGGTGGGGCAGAGGACTGGACCCAAAGGCTGTAGTTTGAAGAATATAGGGGGCTCCGGGGGAGCAAAATCTGCTTCTGCCAATATGTAGGGAAGGGAGAAAATTGTACTCTGAAGAAGAGCGGGGAGTTTTTAAAGGTAATAGGTGAGGTAGTGCTGTAAGGAGCAAGGTAGGACTCCAAGGGAGCGAAGGAAGCAGTTGTGCCGTGAGATGGGGCTGTGCTCTAGAGGAGCCAGACATGAGGTAGTTGGGGAAGAAGAAAACTCCAGAGGGAGCAGTACTGCTTAGGCAGCGATAGATGCATAGATTCTGCTGGGCAGAAAATGTGAAGGAAGCACTGGCCCCTGCGGGGGCGGTCGCGCTGCGATACGGGCTTCAAGGTTGAAATAATCTGCTGCGGCAGATCGAGGAAAAGGCACGGGCCCCTGCGGGGGCGGTCGCTGCTGCGATACTGGCCTGCGTTGGAAAGTGAAGGTTTTATTGGCAGAGCATGTGAAAGAAGCACGGGCCCCTGCGGGGGCGGTCGCAGCGGCGATACTGGCTTCAGAAGTCGACTGCTGCGGCAGATCGAGGAAAAGGCACGGGCCCCTGCGGGGGCGGTCGCTGCTGCGATACTGGCCTGAGTTGGAAAGGGAAGGTTTTATTGGCAGAGCATGTGAAAGAAGCACGGGCCCCTGCGGGGGCGGTCGCAGCGGCGATACTGGCTTCAGAAGTCGACTGCTGCGGCAGATCGAGGAAAAGGCACGGGCCCCTGCGGGGGCGGTCGCTGCTGCGATACTGGCCTGAGTTGGAAAGGGAAGGTTTTATAGGCAGAGGAAGTGAAAGAAGCACGGGCCCCAGCGGGGGCGGTCGCAGCTGCGATACTGGCTTCAGAAGTCGACTGCTGCGGCAGATCGAGGAAAAGGCACGGGCCCCTGCGGGGGCGGTCGCTGCTGCGATACTGGCCTGAGTTGGAAAGGGAAGGTTTTATTGGCAGAGGAAGTGAAAAAAGCACGGGCCCCAGCGGGGGCGGTCGCAGCTGCGATACTGGCTTCAGAAGTCGACTGCTGCGGCAGATCGAGGAAAAGGCACGGGCCCCTGCTGGGGCGGTCGCTGCTGCGATACTGGCCTGAGTTGGAAAGGGAAGATTTTATTGACAGAGGAAGTGAAAGACGCACGGGCCCCTGTGGGGGCGGTCGCTGCTGCGATGCTGGCTTAAAAAAGGCATCTGCTGTGGCAGAGAGTGAAATAAAAGCTTGGGCTTCTGCAAGAGTGGTCGCGCTGCGACAGTTGTTGTTATCTGAGAAGGAATCTATTGCGGTAGGGCTGTGTAAGATTTTGATGAGGGTGTCAGCTTGAGTTGCCGGTACTAGCTTCTGCCGGGGCAGGGAAGTGGATCGAGGGTGATGATGGATTTATGTGTGACGGTGTGATCTTATGTCCGTTTGCTGGGCCGTGAGTGTTTGGTGGGCTTCTTTGATGGAAGCACGATCTGCCCTGATGTAATTTTTGAAAGCTTCCGAAGACCAGCGGCCTAGGGTTTGTATCTGGGAGTCTGGGAGTCCGTTTTGAGCAGCTGTTGTGGCTGCTCCAATGCGGAAGGAATGACTTGAAAATTCATGGGGGGGGAAGCCAGATGTTAGCAAAACTTGTTTTAGGTGCTTCTGAAACCAAAAGCGGGTTACTGGGCGGTTGAATTCATCCCCAAAAAGTGGGTCGGAAGAGGATTTAATCTGGTGGCAACGGTAGGAAGTGTAAGCTTTGAGAACTTGGCATGGTTGGATGGGAGTTTGAATTTTGAAAATGTATATGTGGTGTCCTTTTCTCATTTGGTCCGTCTTGCTGTGTTTGATAAAAAATGAGATGGTTTCGTCATCTATTATGGCTAGGTCAGAGATGGTTGGGTGTAGGTTTGGGTCAAAGGTGGCTGAAACAGTGAATTCTGAACAGCGGAGGAAACCAAAAAAGGCTAACACGAACATGGCGTCTAGGGTTCGGGCAGTATGTACTGAGGAGTAGCCTTTGCGAAGAGTGGCTAGACATTTTGAAAGGATTTCTATGGTTATGGGTAACCTGGGATCTGGACTCTTGGGTTGGGTTTTTTCAATACCTTTTAAAAGCATGGCGGTCTGGGGATTAGTGATAGCAGTTGAGGGTGAACCTAACATTAGTTTGTGAAAAAATTGGATTCCGCTCATATACCCTTTAATTGTGCTGATTCGAAGGTGTTTGACTTTATGCAGGTACGATATGAATGATGTTATGGTACGTAGAGAGAAGTTGGCTAAAGGGATCTGGTGTAAATGATGGAAAGTTTTGAAGCTTCTCCAAGCTGTCAGATAGGTTTGAAGAGTTCCCATTGAGACTGCTTGGAGTATAGTATCTAGAGAGGCGGTAAGAAGGTCTTTGAGTGGATGATTTAAGGGAATATTATAGTTGAATAGGGAGGCACTAGTGTTGGGTGAAGATCTGCTTGTGATGCCGGCTGCCTCAATTTCTGCGAGGATCTGTTGCCTGATGGAATTGATGACAGGGGGAGGTTCCAAGGCCAATGCGTTGGGTGGGATGGGCATTGGTGCTGCGGTAGCCAGCGTGAAAGGCTGACGGGTCTGGGGAACAGAATCAACAGAAAAAGAAGCCGCTGGAGCCGCTTGCGGAGGCAGCCTCACGCTTTGGGTCGATCCGTGGGCGAAAATATCAGGTTGAAAAGTCATAGAGGGTGCCGGGGCCTGACTCGTTAGCGGAGGCATCCTCACGCTCGTGTCGGCTCCTGCGGCAAAAACCGGGGCCTGACTCGTTAGCGGAGGCATCCTCACGCTCGTGTCGGCTCCTGCGGCGAAAACCGGGGCCTGACTCGTTAGCGGAGGCATCCTCACGCTCGTGTCGGCTCCTGCGGCGAAAACCGGGGCCTGACTCGTTAGCGGAGGCATCCTCACGCTCGTGTCGGCTCCTGCAGCGAAAACCGGGGCCTGACTCGTTAGCGGAGGCATCCTCACGCTCGAGTCGGCTCCTGCTGCAAAAGTGGGAGAAATGTGAGAAGGAAAAATAGATGTGGCCGGCGCTGCTGCTGAACGCAACCCCGTGTGATAGAGAGACGGAGGGGCAGCAGGCCATTGGCCGGGAGAAGGAAGCGGCAGTGGGATGAGGGAAGCCTTTGCAGAGCTCGTGTCAGCTCCTGCGGAAAAAGTGGGAGAAATGTGAGAAAGAAAAATAGATGTGGCCGGCGCTGCTGCTGAACGCAACCCCGTGTGATAGAGAGACGGAGGGGCAGCAGGCCATTGGCCGGGAGCAGGAAGCAGCAGTGGGAGGAGCGAAGCCGTTGCCGCGCTTGTGTCAGCTCCTGCGGAAAAAATGGGAGAAATGTGAGAAGGAAAAATAGATGCGGCCGGCGCTGCTGCTGAACGCAACCCCGTGTGATAGAGAGACGGAGGGGCAGCAGGCCATTGGCCGGGAGAAAGAAGCGGCAGTGGGAGGAGCGAAGCCGTTGCCGTGAGCGGAAGCATGTTCGCGCTGTTTGGCTGGCTTGCTAGCTGACTCGCTTGTGAGCTGGCTGCTGGAGACATCGGCGGGCGACCCAGGCTAGCTGATGGCTTCATGCGGTGTCTTTGAGACCTCCGTGTTTTCCCTGGTGTCTTTCGGGAGTACGGTGTACTCCGTGCTTGCAGAGACGAGGAGTCAGAGCTTGCTGTCACGGCTGTTTGCGGGGGTTGAGTAGCCCTGCGGCTATCGTGGAGTAGGCTGAACAGTTGCGCCTTTGTTTGTTTACGTGAGAATGGAATATCTGCATTTTCAAGAGCTAGTTCGAGGCCTAGGATGGACCATTTCTTGATGTCGGGGATTCCTGGAGAAGCAGAAGCGTATGAAGATGCCGGTGATGGTGGGGAGCGCCTCTGCGGGGTGCGAGGAGACGGTCCTTTTCTCCTCGGGATTCGTGTAGCAATGCGGGAAGATCGCCCGGCCTGTGGGGAGGCCTCGGGCTTGATTGAAACATCCCGACCGCTGTCGGAAAGCCCGAGATAATCCTGTGTGGTATGGTGAATTTCCTGTGCTGGGTTTGTTTGACTGGACATCTTGCAATAATTTCCCAGAGAATTGAGGGTAAGGACTCTATGATTATTTATAGAGCTGGTACTAAGTTGTTGTGTTGAGTAGTGATTGATAACCAGCCATGTTCATTGCTTAATCATCGAGAGCCAGCCGTGTTCATTGATTAGTGATTGAGAGCCAGCCCAGTTCATTGATTAGTGATTAAGAGCCAGCCATGTTCATTGATTAATGATTGAAAGCCAGCCGAGTTCATTGACTGATCAGCTCCTCCCAAACCTTGTTTATATAAAACATCATTTAATGTAATTATTGTACAATGTTTCATCTACATTATAATTTTATGTTTTAATATGTTTACAATATTATTATAATTAAAATGATACCTGTTATATTGTATGCTAATTGACTAAATGTCTCAGGAAAAGTATATACTGTTTGTTATGGACTATCAATTTATTCATATTTTTTTAATTAAAATACAGAGAAAATGTATTTCTTATGAAAAATCTGCATTATTTGCTTAAAGATCACATTCTTTCTGATCCCATTTTTTTAAACACTAGTTAGTGTGTAATGTTGCTATAATAGCATAATTAATAGCTGTAAAATGATAAAGCTCAAAGTTCACTGCCAGGCGATATATTTTCTTTAACAGAATTCGCCTTTCAAAGCCTACAGCGAACAGCCAGTTTGGACTACAGCCCTCTACTTCCTGCTTTACTGACATCACAAGAACAGTTTTTTGACTAAACTCCGCCCACATGAATACATCAGTCGCCAACTAAACTAACAGCAAGCTAAGCTGCTATCGAATTAAAACACACTAAACAAACTACACAATCAGAACACGTTACGTATTTCTGAAGGAAAGACTTCATAAAACAAGGAAGACATCAGCCCGTTTTAGGACAGTGAAAACAGCGCTATACAGATAAGTCAATTATGTGAAAAACAGTTTTTTTTACACGTGAAACATGAACACATGTTATATTGCGCACTGTTAACACAATCAAAGCTTCAAAAACACAGAAAGAACGAGACCTTTAAAAGCACTTTTAATTTAATGTCTAAATTACAATCCTACAGTTTTTTTCCCCTCACCCTCATGTTGTAACCTGTATGTTTTTTATTCTGTTTAATACAATAATAGATATTACACTTACAATTTAGTGCTATATAGCACCTGTGAAGAACCATATGGGGTGATATAGCACCAATATAGCACCACTTATGGTTCTTCACAGGCAGGGCCGGCGCCACGAGGGGGCGTGAGGGGGCGTCGCCCCCTCACCGGCACTATCTCGCCCCCTCAGACCACCATTAATGTTGAATGGGATTTTATTTTAATGATAATATTTTATTTAAAAATCACATTTGCCTTGTGTATTGTCTTCCTAAAGTGAATTTTAGAGTCTAATTATTTAACAAAACCAAAAAATCAAGTGTGCATGTATTCTACGGTGACATTAATAAACACACGCCCACTTGATGGCTTGTTACACTTCAAGCGGCGCCACTAGAACTGTGAGGCGATGACGTCAAAGCGCCGCGAGAGCGAGACGAAATTACACTTTGCATGATTTCTCGAATCGTTCTCGCGGTACTTTGACGTCATCCGGCTGTCGTTTCTTGCAGCGCCGCATGGAGTTGAACAAGCCTTTTGTGTTGACGGCTTGACGCACGTCGACAATGAGCCCGCGTCAGTCTCAGCGGGAAATCAAGATGTCGAAGTGCGAGAGTATATCAAAAGTTACAGAAAGGAGTGGGAGAGTGACCCGGGCCTGCCCTGTAGCAATGGATATATGTAAAATAGGACTGCAAATTCTGCAAACCGGACTCCGGATTATCACACGTCAATTAATGCCGTGGCATGGATTATTATCGGAGCATTTCAGGTGCACAGAACCAAATGTTCGGCTGTCATGTCAATTCTGGCACCATGAACAGCCAGACTGTTTTGAAAAGTTCAGATGTTTATGTTCTTCAGCATCCTTGCAAGTTAAAGTACAACCAACCTATTATTGTTCTGCATTTAACGTTAAAGGTAAGCATACTATCTCTCTCTCTCACACACCTGTTTATCAGAAGTAAAATACGTGTATTATTATTATTAATATTAATAGATAAAAAACAGACATTGAATTTATAGTTAACGAATAGGTATTTGAATTAGCCTATCCTAAAGCATAGCTAAATGTGTAAACGAGTTATTGTCATTTTGCTATTGTGGTTCTCTATCTGCTGGTGTTTAATCGCTAGCTTATGGTGCATTACTTGTGGCAGTTAAAATAACTACGTTAAATGATCAAATTGAACCAAAATTTTGATAAAATGTTGCGTTTGGACCGTTTTTGCGCTAGAAACCATTTGCAAACACTGTCCCCCACCATTACGTAAAAATTATTTGGCACTACGGAAAGCAAACACGAAGTACGAACATTTCATAATTTCAGGGTATTATATTGCATTAACTAATTTCACAATGGACAGTCGAAATGGATTAAAAAGAAAATACCTCTGGGTCTGAACTTCAAATGAGCAGTGTTGTGCTGTTAAGTAACGTTAGGTATGCTTTTTTGTTGTTGTATATAGTAAAAGTGTTCAGATCATGTACGTTGCTCACTAGCTGTAGTTTTTGTGGTTGTATTACAGAGATGTTTGTTTATAACACGTTAAAGCTTAAGGGACATACCAAAGCTATATGTATTTTCTAGCTTGGGGAATTAAATGCATTTTGTGTGATCGCCCCCTCTGGTATTTAAGACGCCCCCTCATCAGCGCTCGGCTGGCGCCGGCACTGTTCACAGGTGCTACATAGGTGCTATATACTGTAGCACTAAAAATGGTTCCCCTATGATTACAAGCCAGTGAACCACTTTTAGTGTCATTTAGCACTGTTTGTTTTTAGAGCGTATGATAAATGATGGTAAGCACACAATTGATGGTACCCATTAACTTCCATAGTATTTGTTTTTCCTATTATGGAAGTCAATAGGCACAGTCACCTTTGTGGTGACCATCATTTATCATTATATCTTTTTTGTGCTCAACAGAATAAAGAAACTCATAAAGGATTACATGAGAGCGAGTAAATACTATAAAATGACCATGCCGATTACAACACCATCAAATAATTTTACAAGTAATACTAATATAAACGTTTAAAAAATAGACATGCTTGTTTGACAGTGCTATAATTATAAGAGTCTGATTGAATTTTTTCGCGGGTACCAGTGTCCCGCTAACCTCCGGGTTAGCCTACAAAAACACACCATCCCTGCAGCACATGTATTTTGTGATAATAAAATCTGAAGAATTGAAATTTGAAAGAAGTTTTTTTTTTCAAAATGCTATAAATTTACTGAATCAATATATAAATGTGCATTCATCTTTGCCATGATATATATTCATTTAGTTGACTAGTGGTATAAACTGATTAAAAAAATGTAAACATTAATGGCATTAATCAAAACACTTACTTTGTCATTTTAAGAACACTGTTATTGCTGCTTTCATTCTTGGGACCTCGTCGCTGAAATTTATTCACAGCAATCAGCTGTGAAATGTTTTGGTCCTGATCGATTTTCGTTGACTTCGAGTAAAATAATGAAAATTTTTTATAAGATCCCCTGGGGTCAATGTGTTAGCATGACAGAAGCTTGAAGCTGTCTTATGTAGATTATTTGATTTTGATGGCTTACGTTTCTTTTCCATCACAGAAAACCACCACAGGTTTATCAATGCCACCAAAGTATTATTTTGTTTGTTGATTACGAAATACAAGATGAGTTAAACTAGGACTCCGTGTACTCAGCGCGCCGCCATTGTTTGTTACATTGCGTGGAATGGTGCGCTGTGATTTGTTGAGTGGATTTATTGCATTCTGCAGAAAAGGAGTGGCGTTTATTGCGTTTTGGAAAAAAATTAGTAAAGATGACAGAATAACACGGCGGATATTGGATTTTGCGTAAAATTAAGAATTAACTTTTAAATACTGACCTGATACAATACTGATTTTGGCAGTCTAATTTTTTTTTAATGCCGTTTATCGCGTTTTGGAACCAAACTAAAAATGCTGGGGTATTTTGAACGCAGAGTTGGGTCAAAAAGGGAAGACCCCAGCCCCTTGGGTTGTAATTTAACCTATGCTGTGTTGTTTTAACCCAAAATGCTGGGTTGTTGTAACCCATTGTTGGGTCAAATCTAAACTTTTTCTAGGTTAATTTAACCCAACGGCTGGGCTCGTCCCTTTTTGACCCAACGTTGGGTTTAAAACAACCCAGCATTTTTAGAGTGTATACAATATATTTCATAAGCCTCTTTTTATATATTCAAGTTCACTGTGTATTTACTGCAAAATCATAAAGAGCACTATAGAAATAAATTTAAATCATATTGAACTTCAATTGTACGTATCCAATCAATAATATCACCCCATCACTCTTTCACACATACTGTGGGATGCAATGAGAACTATTGGACACTCTGAAGGTCAGCTGTAAAGAACAAATTCCCAAGGAAGAAATTAGGACAATAAAAAGATTAGGCACTCCTTTTTTATTTCACTAATAGCTTTGCCCTCCATTAGCTTGTGGAATTAAGACTGATAACTTCTAAAAGCACGCTTTTAATTTTGTAGCGCAGAATAAAAGCCACAGAGAGAAAGCTCTGTTTTATGACACTTTCCCCTGAAAGTACATGAATATTGTCCTGGCCTTTTTCGTTCATTTTCGAAAATTCCTTTAGCTCCCTGCGGTGCCTGCCAGAAAGCGGACGAATAAATCAGCCGCATGCCTTGTTTTTAAATAAATAACATTTCAGCTGAAAAGGGCAGGCGTTCGTAGTTAAACAAAATCTGCAGCATGCAAGATTTCCTTTCAATCAAGAAGATGTTAGAGGCTGTCAGAATGGGATTAATACTTTTCACGCATCAGCGAGTCTTTTTAAACACATCTGTGTGTATCTGTTATGGGATCAGATGGGTTAATTGAAATCCATTAGAACGACAGGCCTGTAAATGTGTGGCGTAAACACGAATATCACCGGTTAATCTGCATCACCTGCGTGTAACAGCAAATAAATACATTTTTAGTGTTGCTCTAAGGCCTCTTCCTGTAAATGAATTATTTAAATGAGTATTTTAGAATGAATAAATCGAAGCTATGACAAAGAAAGTCGACCGTGTTAAGCTATTGAATGTAATTTATCCTAAATTAATTGTTTCAAGTGGCTCTGAGCAAGGTAGACTGTGCCCAGACTGGGCACACTTAAGGATGGCATAAATCCTACACAATGAGTGCTACGTATTTAGTACAGTGTGTCAATGTTGTTAACTGTTTTCTACCTGTTTGTATGAATTATAACCTTTCCAGATTCCAAGTACATGGCTTCAATATTCAACTGGTTTTATTGAAAGTCTGAATTGGAAGCAATACCTGAAATCAGATACTGACGTCCTTGTGATGTTACTCACCCTGCCGATGAGTTCTCCCACCATGCCCGTCCATGTGCCGTTGGCCCCCGGCACTCCATAAACGCCGTCCCCTACAAGCCGGATGCGGTAATTGAACTTCAGGATATCTGCCAACTCTTTTAGCATATCCACGCAGAAACCCTCGTAGCGCTCGTTCCCTTCTAGTTCCTGGTGATTCGCTCTCAGCATTACGTATGGATTTTCCTTGAAAAAAAAAACATCATACACAAACACGCTATGAGCGCACACACACACGTTGCTTAAGACTGCAGGAGGCTCAGTCTGAGCACATGTCGCTCTAGGACTAATGTGAGCCCACCAAAAAGATTGTTTTTAATTTACGATTTGTTTTCTCAAGCTGCCAAAGGCGCGTGTTTGATGAAGAAAATAGAGAGTTGATTTAGTGAGCAATCTGCAGTCAAAATAAAAGGTTTGTGAATATTTCATTCTGCCATCATTCAATAAACACTCGCTGCGCTCACAGTTAAACACCGGGCTGTGATACAGGTGTGTATCCGAGTGAATTACTGTCATTTTCAGGAAAACACTCTGGATAAATTCAAAGCTGCATTGTTACCGCCAGTACCGAATGAAACCAATCTTTTTTTGTTCTAACTAAAGCTTTTTGGCTAAGTGCAAAACAATAGGTCTGTGTACTTAAGATCTGTTTAGCGTAAACTTGAAGAGAGTGTTTCATTTTCACCAGTAAAAAAATGAAGACCCGCTCCACTCCGACACGTTGAGTGGCAATTTGAAGAGCTGAGCAGACTTTTCAGCCTTTCGCGTCGCCATGGCAACGCTTTCTCTTTTTTCCTCTACCTGCTTGTCTGGTCTTGCATTCCTGATTTTCGATGTGCCCAGTGGCCACGCTCCAGCTGGCCTGAGTACAGCAGCAGTTGGGCATTGTGGCCTGTCGCTCGAGATGGCCGTTAGATGAAATCGTTCCGACACTTCAAATAAACCTGAAGCTTATTTATACAAATCGCTCATATGCATCCAAATAACACTGCGAGAGTCATTTCACCTCATTTGTACTTTCTACAAAAGCCGCACACCGGATGCGCGCACCTTGGACCTGCCGGAGTCAAAATCCCACGTTGCCACAACACAAAGGAGTCCAGGAGTCAGCCAGAGTCTGACACTATAAATGCAAATCCTCTTTTTCGTTCATTAACTTATTGAATCATCCACGCATGTTGCCTTCATGAACTGCTGCTGCGGTTATGCAGAGGAGCACAATATAAATGCAAATTTTCATTGCTTTCAGCCTGCTGGAGGCAGTCAAGTATTACAGCCGGACACTTTCTCCTAAACTAGGCTTATTAAAGAGCAGACAGTCAAATATTACACAGAAGGTTTCAAAGGATGGAAGAAAGCTAATAAACAAACCGTCTGGATTCAATTAATAGGGCGAGAAAAGCGGTAGGCTTTAGGTCACCGCACGTCGACCGTAATGGGCCGAATGGCCTCTGGTCTGATTGATGATTAAGAGAGAGAAAAATGGAACGATCCCATATTTACACATAATAATCCATTATTAGGAAAATCTATGGAAAGAGGCAGGGCAGTAATAGAGTTCAGATTGAGGAGGGAGGTTAACTGTGCACACATAGGACCGGGCCTGGCACGCTGCCATCAATCTCAGGAATGGAGCTCGGGCATCAATCAGGCCAAGCAATCCTCTCTTCCAAGCTTGAATGATTCCATAAAATCTGCAGGTCACATCAGAAAAAGAAACTTTCAGTTTAATAGCGCAGACAGTGAGATTAAGGGCAGTTTGAGTGTCGAGTCTGTCAAACGTAACATTCCTCACTGGCCTGGGATCTGAGGCAGATTTGATTCTATTTGTTTTCCTCAAAGGCTGTCAGACGTTGAAATACATTTTTAAAATATATATATATATATTTGGTAGCAGTCTGTTTCGGTATGTTCGGAAAACAAAAACATTAAAGTCAATCATACCTCAAATCAAATCTCAAAGCTTTTCTCTTCCAGCAGGTGAGGAAGAATTGGATTTGTGTGATAGCATTTGTTGAAGCGAAGAAAGATGTTTCCAAAAACCAGCCAGTGAGTTTGTTTACTGGTCTTCTTTGATTTAATTCTTCCATGATTTTTTAGAGGAATTAGACTGTAGATAGTCTACATCTGCTCTGGTCAGACTAATGGAACCAGCGCTGCATCACAGCATAAGTCACAGAAATAAAGACTGCACAGAGGTGACACATTACGCGAAGATAGCACCTCACATTTTATATTTATGAGAATTTCAGGCCTGTTCCTGAACATAATAATAGGGCTCTACCCAGTGCTCGCTGTGAAGGCAGCTTATGTGATGTTCATCTAAAAACCGATCCACAGGTTTTCAGATGGAGCACAATATTGTCATCATTGATTGTGTGAAATTATCTGCTGAGTGAGAGTGCTGTCTCTTCTCTAAAGAGGTGCAGTGAATCCACTTTACATTGATCATAACCCATAGATATTAAAAATCGCTCGGCGGCTCCTAAGCTCTAGTATTGGCTCTCAGAGCACACAATTGAGGCTTGTACGTGGTTATAATTTTACTGATAGGTGTTGGAGAACAGGGTGGAATTTACTATGAATGAATTGGATGTCCTTGACGTAGATATTGATGCATTGTGAGTGATGAAGGAAGCTGAAACCAGTGTGATGCACTTCACTAAAGCTCTTTTCACACACAGATTATGAAAAAAACAGGGAAAATGTGTCTGGGATTTGTCTGGGGATTGTTGGATTTTGGTTTATTCACACTGCCAATGATTTTCTGGGATCCTATAAGATGCCAGAATTTTGGGTTTTATTTCAATCTTATTTGGTTACTTATTTAATTAACAGACTCTAACTCTATTTATAAACCTATAACAAATGATAAAAATTAAAAATTTTTATAGTAACAAACATCTTTTTTTATTGTTACATTTAAACGGCCCTATTTTAACAATCTAAGCGCATTGTCTAAAGCGCACGGCATAAACGGGCGTGTCCGATGCCACTTTTGTAATTTAATGGCGGGAAAAATGGTTTATGCGCCAAGCGCACGGCCTAAAAGGTTGTTCCTGTTCTCCTAATGAGTAAAGGGTGTGTTTTGGGTGTAACGTGCAAATAAACCAATGAGAATTTCAGCTCTCATCCCCTTTAAAAGTCAGATGCGCTGGCGCTTTGTCTAATCCCTATTTAGATGACGGACTTTGTAAACTGAAAAACTAAGCGGAGGAAGAAGACCCCTAGTTAAAGAATAATGTTAAAAATGTGTTGTTTTCATTATTATTGAAATGTAAATTTTTTGGATTAAAACTTTTAAAAGCCGTTTTTTAAAAACATTTTTAAATAGATGCATTTGTTTAAGGCAAAACATTTATTTAGCTACTTACCAGGCTACAGGTGAAGCAGCTCTTTACGCCTTCTAACGTCTCATAATCGGTCCTCATTTATGTCCAAGACACTCATTAATAATCTTTTACCTTTTAATACTTGAATTTTTCATATTTAAAAGCGTTTTTGTGCTGCTGCGCATCCATGTATGTGATAAGCAAACCCGCATTGTCGTCCCGTTTATAGGCGCATATTACTAACACGCTCATTAAATAACAAAAACAATATTGCGCCATTGACTTTAAACTTTAGACTAGGATTTAGTTGATCAATGGCGTAGTCTATTTTAGTTGCCTCAAAATAGCAACACGCCAACAATGCGCCTGAACACACCTCGTTTTCAGACCAGAACGCCCATGAGCGCAAAATTAGGCACAAATGCATTTGCTATTTAATCAACGTGGCGCTAAACATGAAAATGATCATTCCGCCGTGTTGAAATTATCAAAAGACACTTGCATCGCGCATTGAGCCGGGAGTATGATAGAGCCCTTATTGGTTATACATTAATTATGTGTGTTATAAGTAATTTCTTTTGGTATTCACCAATACTGTTAGTTTAGGGTACATGTGGCACAAACCCTACATTGAATGGTGGTCTATTAAATTTATTAAGCACTGTACACCTGGTTATAATGCTCTCCTTATTATTTGATGAATTATATTACAGCTTTTATGATGTCTCAACAACCTAAGTAAATAAAACATAAATGCATATAAAGAAATAAAATAGTAAATTACACAGGTTTTTGAGTTGAATTACCGCACAATGAGGTGCTGCAACTGTTTAGTGAATTTACCCCACAGGGCTTTAAACACCATTTGCTTAATGGCTGTCTACACAGCAAAGTTTTCCCAGTACAAACTACACACAAGTGTGCACAGACCCACACATCAATTACTTGAGTTGCTCCATAAAGCCATTGAGCACATATGCTGTCTTCAAATTATGTCATCCCTAAAAAAAAATCAGAACAGTTTGTACAGTTTGTAACTCGTCTTGTCGAGTTGAAACAACTGTTATACAGCTCTTCTCCCAAAAATCTTCGATCCAGCCCAGTCACCTGGGTAAAATACAATCTTTGTGTATGTGTGTGGTGTGACCCTCATTATGACAAAATCTTAAAGCAGTAATGAAAGAGCAGGTGGAATGATCCACAGGTGCAGGGTCCCGCAGGATGTTTCCAACTGTGGACCGTTTACGGAGATAAAGCGGACGTTGCAATCAGGCTATGATGAATGAGCTGTGATAGAGCTGAAATTGCCGTTCGGTGTCTCTTTAATGTGGCAAAAGCTTTCCTATATCTTTAAAAAGCAATAAACGCGGCACAAACTTCTCCGGAGTTCTCCCAGCTGTGACATTAAGCCCATTAATGAGTAAAGATCTGTAAAAATTAATTGCTCCACCTGTATTACACTTTTTTCCTTTAGTGAAGTGCACTTACACACTCCCTAACATACAATAATCCTCTTATATAGACAGAGAAAAGCAGTCTGTCTTAATAAACACATTCATCAATCTTAAGGTGTCACTGTGAACGCTAAAGACGATTTCTCATGCAAAGTCCTAAATGTGGCCACTCAGAAATAACAGGCTTTAGGTTTTCAGCTTTTTTGTCTCTTTTGCGTCTAGTGTTGGAACGGGACGACCCAGACAGATATGATACACATCCACCCCAGGGCTGCAAAGATCTTCCTTTCCCCATCACTATATAATGTGCGAGATGATGAGAAAATTGCCCCTAGATAACAGCCTTGTGGATTACATCTTCAATTGGTGGTTGTTGCTCCAGGAAATGCTATCACAGGCATACCTGTTAGTTTCTAGAGGAAATGAGTCTTTATTTAGATCAGCGTGGAACCCTGGGGTTATCAGAGACTAGACAGAAAGTTCCTGGAAGTTGCTAAGCTGATCTACTCATCTCACCTTCTGCACAGTAGTGATGTCCCATTAGTGATTTATGGGCATGGCAATGTAAATTTAAATAAAAAAATGCAGCATTTTACATGTTGCATTGCTATATTGCATATTGCATTCTAAATTGAATATTACTAATGTTCTTATACAACTGTATGCTTACCATCATTTATCTAAATATCTGCTTTTGTGTTCATTCGAATAAAGAATTTCATACGGGTGATTCTTGCGAAATTAGACTGATGAGGTGTCATGAAACATATATTTACTTATTTTGATAAAAAAAAGTAAATGCAAAGTAAGAGTATCAAAATAAGAAGCATACAGTTACAAACATCTCTTCATGTCCTATTTTGCACATGATTTCAAATGACATCATACAAACCAATTTTTTTCCACATTTAAGGGGAACATTTTCATTATTGCAACGTGTCCATGACTGGATTTGGCTTCTTTGACATGGAAATATTTATAATTAAAAAAATCAAAAAAATAAAAAGCTTCAGTGCATGTTAAACTATAAACATTTATAGTAAAGAAACATGTGCTATTTGGTGATCATTGGTAAATGTAGAGACAGTAATAAGGAATATAAATGTGTCCAAGAAACATTTTCTTATCCTCTGCAACAATTTTCAATCATTGTTTAAGCCCTCAATGAACTAACATTTTCAAAAAAAACAAACAAAAAAAAAAAAAAAACGTTGGAAGGGACATAATTGACTGTGACACTCAAGATGGCTACCAGGTAAGCAGTTCTTATTTTTTCTCTCCAGATAAAAATTGAAATTTACCTAGACAACTTTTTAGTTCTCATTACCGAAACATGGGTTTGTAAATGATCATTTTTGATACCGTATTTTTCGGTCTATAAGCCGCGTTTTTTTTCATAACTTGGCTGGTGCTGCGTCTTATAGTCAGGTGCGCCTTGTAAGTCAGTATGAATTAATTTGGACATTTATGAGGCAAGAGACAACATTACTGTCTACAGCCATGAGAATCCGCCATATGCTGCTCCTGTTTTTATGTAATTCAATGGATTCAGTAATGTGGAATGACGAGTATGCCTATTGAACCTTCCAGGTAAGTTCTGTATGCTATGGTTTATCGTTTAAATAACAGATAATATTACTTTAACATACAGACATCTATTCAGCCTGCTGTTCTGTGTACTATTGTTTAGTTGAATAACTTGCCTTTCCAGATTAAATGTCTGTTCTTCGGCTTGGATTTTGTTAAATAATTTTCTAAATAAACACAACGTGTAGTACACTGCGACTTATATATGTTATTTCGTCTTAATGACGCATTTTTGAATGATGCGTCTTATACTCCGGTGCGGCTTATAGTCCGAAAAATACGGTAATGATAATCTAAAAAATGTAAATAATTCTATAAGAAATATGTTTGAAATCCTCTAAAAATAATGGTTATAGTAAGTCCAGACCTTAATCTTATATGTGCAAAAAAATTGGCTTCAATGGCTTTTTAAAAAAATCTGATGCTGGACACCTTTTAAGTCTGGATTTCATGAGAATCACCCATACAGGTTTATAACAACTTGAGGGGGAGTAAATGATGACAGAATTTAAATTTTTGGATGAAGTATCCCTTTAAGTCTCAGCCGTTTCTCCTAATACAAGGGGAGAAATGGGGCGAAAGTAACGAGGGACGAATGTAACAAAGCAATTTTCTCCAAGCCCCGATAAGATTTGCATTTCAAACTATGACAGCATCTTTAGCGTGCAAGCCTTGACAGAGCTGCCAAATTTCCTCACCGTTTCGCGCATCATGTCCGGAAAGCAGTTATCAACCATTATAGGTAAATCCCTAAAGCTGTAATTTTTTTATTAAAAAGTGTTGTGTGAAAACACTATTTTCATGTGTTACTTACAATACTGACCAATCTACAGGTTATTTAGTGTTGTAACACATCCTGAAGTTTGACTTCTCAAAGTTTTTCAAAATAAAAGTAAAGGATGAAAGTAACACTTGTTACATTGCTAAGTAATACTGCTAATATTGTTGCATTATGTTGAAAATTGATATTATTCTAATTTGTTTTAATTTCATTTTATAGTGTTCAAACTGTAATTTTTTTCCAACAGGAAAAATGGACCATGTTGCTTTTGAAATAATTGGTAAAACTGAAATTTAAAAATGAAAATGTAATTTTTTGCAAAGATAAATGACTAAATATGTTTGCAGTTACATATTAACGAGATCATAGTCTTGTATATTTACTAAAAACAAGTGTTACACAAAAATCTAATTGTTCTGTTGTGTTACTTTTGACCCACCTGTGTGTTACTTTCGTCCACGCTGACAGGGTCAAAAGTAACAATGCACTACTTATGTTCAAAGTGAAATTATACAGAAGTCATTTTACATTTGTTCAAAATTCCATCTGGTATTGACAGAAATATATCTCTGTCTAAAACATTAGCTTTTTAAAATAAAATTTTTCTTAAAAATGGTAATTTCGCCCCTGTTCTCCCCTACTTCAGAGAAATAGGAACAAATGAGTCATTGTTAAAATGCATATAGACTTTAGAGCTTTGAAATGAATGTATAATATACAGGAAGAAATGTATACAATTATATTGAAAACTCTCAAAAATATTGACTTTTAATTGTAAATCTGAGCTCAGTTTGTGAAATTGTTGAGATCTCTCTTGAAATCATTAAGTCTTTTTCTCAGGAGAAATATCTGAGAGACAGGAGACATAAGCCAAAGCAGTGGCGTCCGGTGACTTCTTTTTTCAAGTGTAGGACAGGTGGACAAGTTTTGGTTTTGGAGCTGGACCATAAAACAATAAAAAACACATTCTGTGTCTATTTTTGAGAGACGTGTTGTCTCTCTCCACAGGGGTCACGGATACACAGGAACTGATCTGTATTTCACCCCCTCTCTCTTCTCCCTTAAGGTTTTGGTTACTGGAAATATACTAAACACATGTAACATTGGATATATCATATGTTGTGATGCTACAAAGGTTTCATCTTCATGTTTGGTGTTGTTTTAAAGGTCATGGTGCGAGGGTTAAAAAGGTCTAATTTCTATAATGTTAAGAGAAAGTATATCAAAGTTTAAAACTTAAGACATAATCTGTACTCCTGTGATGGGTGTCAACTCATGAGGAGATCTAGATTACAGATGGTTAACAGTCCCATTTGGTGCTCCTCTTCAGGTCACGAGAACCGACCAACCAAATCCTGATTTGAGATGTTACTATTCTTTGTCTCGTTCTGTGTATATAAGGTGGCTTGGCAAGAGACTCTGGGAAGTATTCTTTAGCAAGAATCTTCCCCACACTTTGGGTGTGTGTATTCAGACATTATGGAAGTATTCTTTAGCAAGAATCTTCCCCACACTTTGTGTGTGTGTATTCAAACATTATGGGAGAAATCTTTAACAGAATCTTCTTACACCATTTTGGGTATATTATATTCATGATGGAAGTACTCTGTAGCCAGAGTGTCTATTGCCAGGTATGACTTTGTAACTTTTGCAACTGTTGATCATTTTAATTAATTGGAATTGAATCAAATTCTGTATGATATTGTTTAATTTATGTTTGAAGCTGAAACCTGCCTGGTATAATAAATTGTTACATTTGATTCATCTGAATTCTTCAGAAATTGTATTGATTTATTTTAATTCTTTCAGAAATTGTTATGACCAGTAGATTAGAAGGAGTCTGGTATTACCGCAAGATTATCGTGTCAGGATATTATCACACTGAGGTTTTGATGGTCGAATGGAGCATGGGGCACATTCATTAAAACTCTCAGATTTATGTTTATCACCTGCCTTAGCAAGTTGCATGAGCGCTAAACTAAAGTAACTATTTTTATGATCGGAGCAAGCATGGAGCGGCCAGACATAAAAATATTAGTTTACCCGGTAACCTCTGACTAAGATCAGACTGACAATTTTGTGTCCGTGAGATATACGCAAACGGCCGGCGTATGCTCTGTGCGATACCGGGTCCCTAATGAACGAATAACTAAGACTATGGGAATTAATAAATAATCAAACATCTAAATTATGATCAACAGATAATTGGAATAATGCACTAAATTCTTAGTATATTAAATTGGAGTCAGATTATAATTTAAACACAGAGATCAAAGAAACTAATTTAATCATGATATGGAATTATTCTTCTAGAAGCGCTGAGGAAGGAACGAACACGAGTCCCCTTCACCCACTCCACTTGTATCTGTCGTTGGGCTTGTGGGTGGTACCTTACAGCTTGGTGATCCCGACGTGATGACGTATACCACGGGACGTGATGACGTAGTACACCCGAACAAGTGACGTGGTACTCCAGGAAGCTTTCCAGCGCGACATTTCAACCATAACAGAGTATTCCATTCATCGCAAAATAGGAGGTTTAAACGTCTACCTTTCTGTCTGCAGCTGTGTTGGTAAGTTGATTTTATTTGCCTATTAGAAATGTTAAGGGTGAGCATAAAAGCACCCGTATGTTGTAGAATGGGACGTTAAACTCCCATTGAAAGTCCGGAGAAGTCCGGTTAGGCATGAACATTAGAATAACAACACAGCTGTCAGAGAAATAATAACATTGCGGATAAGGAAATAATATATTTCCTCGCGCTTCGAATCAAACATCATCTCCTGTGTTTACACTCAGTAGGAGTGAATATTACATGGACTAATGACTAAATGTTATCGTGGTACATTACGCAAAGTCGTAGATTTGAGTCTAAAAGTGGAAACATCGCCGTGGCGATTATGTATTTGCGTTGTGGAACGATCTCGCAACTAGATCTGAAACCCGTAAAGTAAGTTATTAGCGAATATCCGTGAATAATAAAAATCCAGTCGGATGACAAAACTCCGTGCCCAAGTCAATGCGTCCATGTATGTAAACAAACCTGCGCAAAACAGGCGATAATAACTCTGTTAATGGAAATACACAGCATGACAACAGCAGTGTAGATGAGAATAAATTCCCTTTGTTAGCAAATTAAAGATCTTTTGTTTGTTAAAGCAACGAAAGATAAACTTAAAATGGATTAACATCTTCCAAATTTTATTCTGGTTCTCAAATAAGGGTAAACATTGAATTAATACAGTGATAACTATTGAACTCTCTGAGATTTTATGTTGTTCACAGCACATGTGCAACATTTAAAGGAACAAAATCCTTCAGAGCAAGAATTAACTTAAATAAAGGATGTTATATACATTTAAACTACAGTGTAAGTTAAGGTGTTTGCATATGAGAAGTGAATTTCAGGTTTACATGATTGATATGACAAGAGCAAATGGTCATATTAATCTTTATAGGATCAGTAAATGCAGCAAACTATACAGTTTACATACTATACATGATGAGTTAAGGAGATAATTGTAATTATGTTGAATGAAGGAGAGATGGAAATGTATAAATGATTGAAGGCAGCATTGTTGGGGTTAAAGGTTCAGTGCATGCAGAGTGGAACTAAATGTTGGATTAAGCAAATAGGGAGATAAGTGTAGATAGAATGGAACTAGGAAGTTTTGTTACAATTCCTTAATTAATGCAGGATTTCTCATGGTGGAAATAAGGTACATTGAGCTAAAGCTTTGACTGATGCACAGCAAGATAATGATGAAACTGCTAAAATGGTCAATAAAACACCTGTGATCTTATCTCACTGAGAAAGTTTCACCACTGAGACCCTCTCAGAAAATATCTGCTGTTTCTCCTTGTTTCAAGGGAAATATTTTAGCTTGGTTGTAACAAATAAAATACATCATTATTTTCCGTGAATCAATCAAAGTGATTTAAGGCAATGATTAACAACATGATATACAGTACAGCGGTGTTAAAAGTTCTAGGCTTAGTCCTTTCTTTATGAGATTATGGGAATTGTCAAATAAACAATTTAGTCCAGTTGTCTAGAGATTGTTGAAGCTGAGTCTTTGTTTCTCTATGAGATTGTGGTAATTGTTAAAGAGCAATTTGTTGTCTAATTGTCTAAAGATTGTGAAAGTCATAAAAATAGAGCTTATAGCTGAGTCCTGACATCACAGCAGGAATATAGAATTCCTGTTTAAAGTGAATCAGTGGGAGCTAGTAAAAGTGTTTTTGGACTTCTGTATGTCTTCAGGCTAAAAGTTTATGACTTTAAAACCTATAACAAAAAATTGTGCCTTACGTCCTATTCATTGATTACTTTTCATATCCAAATAGAATAACATCTAAATAAGACTTAATGAGACCTCAGCTAAAAACATGAGAAAATTGTGCCCAATTCCAGAGGGTCACAAAAAACCCCAGCTGAGCAATGAGTTAAGCCCTGTACCCAGCATGTGCTGCGGTTTATTGCACGCTAAAAACAACAGAGCTGTTGCTGTTAGTAAACCTGTTAATGCAGCTGCTAATGCAGGGTCAATTCACAGAAATGTGTTCTCCATTTTGCGAATTTACTATCATTCTAGAAGCCCTTGAGACCAGTTATAACATTTATTTTAATTAAATATTATTTTTAATATAATGTAATTTATATTATAATCACATTATGATATAAATTATATATTATAATGGCCAGACAGGCCTAATATGGTGAAAAATGATGCATTACATGCATTTCAAACTTACATGATTAAGACCCACAAAAAGGCCCAGGGAATATTTAGATTCAGATTTATTTGGTCCACTATCTCGTGCCAAAACGGGGGTATGTGTATGCTTTTGCTTGTTGTTCGTTTTGTTGTTTATTGTTGTTTGTTTGTTGTTGTTTACTGTTGTTTGTTTGTTGTTGTTGTTTGGCTTTGTTTTTTGCTTTGCAGGAACACTGATAATATCATGGCACAAGATAGC
Organism: Misgurnus anguillicaudatus; assembly: GCF_027580225.2. NCBI lineage: Eukaryota > Metazoa > Chordata > Actinopteri > Cypriniformes > Cobitidae > Misgurnus > Misgurnus anguillicaudatus. Next base: position 20,475,355 of record NC_073360.2, on the reverse strand, counting down.
AAACCAAACAACTCTTTTATAAATTTGAAACATCAATTTAAACTGAATCTGATCAGTCAATGTACTTTTATAGTTGGTTAAAACTGTGGGAAATGTTAAATCATCAGAAATTACAGTCCTACAGGTCACAGAGATTGAAAAGTTTAATAGTGTGTACCATAAACAGACAGCACAGCAGTTAAACATATGAGCTGACGGTACTGAGAACAACTCAGAGTAAAGCCATTTAAGTTTAAGATTAAAATTAAAGTTAATCCAAAAATTTCCCCAGCAAAACTGGGACTTCTTATGCTCATAGTTTAAATGCAAATGCAGTTTATGGTGTTATACACACTCAGACTAAAACAACATAGTCAAATATAACAGAAAATTCCCAACTTAATCTGGCCTCTGAAATTAATTTGCAGAAAGTAATGATACAAATCTTCTTATCAAGAAGAATTTACACCCTAATGCATTGCTGTCATTGATAGCTGTGTGATAGTGACATCATTTTAAACTAAAGATGATGCCATGTCTTAATGCAAATTGCCCAAAATTTTAGAAATTAATGTTTCTTTGTCTGTTATCTTAACTTTTTTCCTTTCAGTTGGATTACTATGACTCCTTAAGAGTCCTGACACTAGAGACGTGTCTGAGCCCAAATACAGGCACAAACCTAAAATGCAGGAGGTGGGTGTGATAATGCTTTGAGGGGTCATACACATCTCACAGTAATTAACTACTATATTCATTATATGACCTCCCGATGTAGCATCGGAACTAAAATTTTGCAACACAGATTACTTTAGGTTAGAATCCACCCACTTCCAGGCATGAACATATAATGCACATATTTTCACCATTGCAACAACATAACACTGCGACCTGATATAAGTTTTAAAACTATCCAGGCTTAAAACATCACACATATGTATGATTAATGACTTACAATCCAAACTCTAGAGTTTGTCATACATGCAAACCCATTTAGCATCTCACACATAGGAGAGAAAATTAAAGGTCAACTTATGATTTTAATTTCATGGTAATATAAACTATTGGGTCAATTTTCTCTTGAACTACATGAAACATTTCAGTGTGCATGGAACATATGTATGGTTATAGTCACACATCAATTGTTTTGTCTCTGATTGTACAAATACAGGTAAAATAATAACTATTAATTGATTACATAAGACCTATTTCAGATTAAAATAAGTAAGTGAAGAATGAAATGGCTAGCATGGCTGCAGACATGTCTAAACATTTCAAACTTTACAAAATGGTTATATTTGAAGTGCTGGCACTTCTAAGGATCAATCACATAAATCAGACACCTTACCATTGAATGTGACTAAACCAACATATATGTACAGAATTATTTGACAACATGCAAAGAATGGTTGACAATGGATAAATAAGAAATTCAGAAATTATTTGATTTAAGTTTAAGTTGTCTAGGTATGTTTTAAGTTACTTCATTGAATTCTTAGATATACATGGTTAACTTGCATTTCAAGGTTTTGAATAATTCTATTATTATTAAAATTATAAATATATCATATTATATATACTTTAGTATAAATATCTGTATTTTATATACATATAATTTACATTTATTTGTATTATATTTGAAAGGTATTGTTATTATATGCTTTAATGGTATGTATTACTGGTAATTATGCCAGTTAAAATAACTTTTGCCACACTCCCTTTAAAATACACAGATTATATCAAAATTCCACTCTATGTTCAATATGCATAGTAGTGAAGAGTTTGGTAATGGGATCACCTTTTGGGACAAATTATTTTGAAAAAGGAAAGGAGACCTTGTTTACCATTCGCACCAATATCATGAAACATCTAATAATGTCATGTGTTATTGTAATCATTCACAACTATTTCCTTCCAAGGAAAGTCAAGTTCATCAGTGTTCAGTCATTTCATGGTCATGTGTATTATATTCTAATTCCCTCTCATACAGTGGTGCATTCTCAGTGTGAGGAATTCCTTCACCTACGGAGGTCTGACTTTTCTATCAAAAAAAAAAAAAAATATATACCTTCTGCCAATAGGTAACAGAGGACTGTTCAAAAGGTCAGGAAAATATCCAGGGGAGGACCCCATTAGAGACAGATGCTTCTAAATGTTGAGAGGAGACAGCTTCCATGAACAGAGCACATGCGTTTGGCTGACACAATGGACTTTGTACAACAAATTTCAACCAGATCCATTTGGGAGATTATCTAACTACGAGAACCACAGAGATTCTGTCCATCACAGACACCTGTTCAGCACAGTTAAGTTCCTGCTTTGATATCTGCAGGCATTGTTTAACATTACAGGTGTTCATCTTGAAAAGACTGTTACATTTACAAAGGACGTATGGAGACCCAAGAAGTCCACCCAAAATGACCCCTTGGGTACTCTGACAGTTTCCCAATGGTCAGGGGAGGAGATGTAGGACAGGTGGACAAGTTTTGGTTTTGGAGCTGGACCATAAAACAATAAAAAACACATTCTGTGTCTATTTTTGAGAGACGTGTTGTCTCTCTCCACAGGGGTCACGGATACACAGGAACTGATCTGTATTTCACCCCCTCTCTCTTCTCCTTTAAGGTTTTGGTTACTGGAAATATACTAAACACATGTAACATTGGATATATCATATGTTGTGATGCTACAAAGGTTTCATCTTCATGTTTGGTGTTGTTTTAAAGGTCATGGTGCGATGGTTAAAAAGGTCTAATTTCTATAATGTTAAGAGAAAGTATATCAAAGTTTAAAACTTAAGACATAATCTGTACTCCTGTGATGGGTGTCAACTCATGAGGAGATCTAGATTACAGATGGTTAACAGTCCCATTTGGTGCTCCTCTTCAGGTCACGAGAACCGACCAACCAAATCCTGATTTGAGATGTTACTATTCTTTGTCTCGTTCTGTGTATATAAGGTGGCTTGGCAAGAGACTCTGGGAAGTATTCTTTAGCAAGAATCTTCCCCACACTTTGGGTGTGTGTATTCAGACATTATGGAAGTATTCTTTAGCAAGAATCTTCCCCACACTTTGTGTGTGTGTATTCAAACATTATGGGAGAAATCTTTAACAGAATCTTCTTACACCATTTTGGGTATATTATATTCATGATGGAAGTACTCTGTAGCCAGAGTGTCTATTGCCAGGTATGACTTTGTAACTTTTGCAACTGTTGATCATTTTAATTAATTGGAATTGAATCAAATTCTGTATGATATTGTTTAATTTATGTTTGAAGCTGAAACCTGCCTGGTATAATAAATTGTTACATTTGATTCATCTGAATTCTTCAGAAATTGTATTGATTTATTTTAATTCTTTCAGAAATTGTTATGACCAGTAGATTAGAAGGAGTCTGGTATTACCGCAAGATTATCGTGTCAGGATATTATCACACTGAGGTTTTGATGGTCGAATGGAGCATGGGGCACATTCATTAAAACTCTCAGATTTATGTTTATCACCTGCCTTAGCAAGTTGCATGAGCGCTAAACTAAAGTAACTATTTTTATGATCGGAGCAAGCATGGAGCGGCCAGACATAAAAATATTAGTTTACCCGGTAACCTCTGACTAAGATCAGACTGACAATTTTGTGTCCGTGAGATATACGCAAACGGCCGGCGTATGCTCTGTGCGATACCGGGTCCCTAATGAACGAATAACTAAGACTATGGGAATTAATAAATAATCAAACATCTAAATTATGATCAACAGATAATTGGAATAATGCACTAAATTCTTAGTATATTAAATTGGAGTCAGATTATAATTTAAACACAGAGATCAAAGAAATTAATTTAATCATGATATGGAATTATTCTTCTAGAAGCGCTGAGGAAGGAACGAACACGAGTCCCCTTCACCCACTCCACTTGTATCTGTCGTTGGGCTTGTGGGTGGTACCTTACACAAGGGAGCTCGATGCGAACTTCGTCACAACATGTATGTAGCCGTCATGTGTGTGGTTTGTAAAATATGTGTTCTGCATGTTGAGTTTTCCTGTGTGCATCACGTCTTGTCAAAATAAGTGCCTGCTGCAGATGCCTCTAAAGGGTTTATGATAAGAGACGCTCGCGTTTGCCAGATACTTGTATAATCTCATGCGTAATCAGAGTTTACTGTTAAGGGAGTGTCTTGCGAGTATTTTGTGAAGGTGAGCGTCTCTTATCATAAACGGTTTTGACGCGTGTGCAGCAGGCACTTATTTTGACAAAACACGTGATGCACATGGTGCACATGATGCAACAAACACATATTATGAAAACCCAAGCAACACACATAACACTCCGAACACTTATTTTGAATTTGCGCCCCCTCAGATGAGCAGTCACCAGCCGCCACTGAGCAGTGTAACAGTAAAGAGATCTCATCTGTGATTTCATTCTCTTATGGGTGTGAACCAAAGTACAAGATTAAAGACTTACCAGGATGGTAGTTATGGTGAGAGTGGTATTGAATAATGTGTCTGTCAGGTTCAATGATGGAAGCTGCTTATCCATGGACAGTCCCTGCTCTGAATGCCATTGACCAATCTGCAGGACAAAGATAGTTTGAGTTATACAGAGCCTTCAAGCCAAACTATGTCTATTTGAAGATCCAGAACTCCAAATGACACATGATAAAGAAACAGCAAGTAAGCCTTAAGGCTCAATGTCAGGTAGAGGAGAATGCAGCTATACCCACACTCATACACAACCAACCCGTGCAGACAGATCACCTCAAAGAAACGCTGGGGTATGCAACGCTCAATCAGAGATGCAACAGAATGCATTCATTACCTCAATTACACCCCAATTCTCTAAAGCGACCCAATGTCCTCATTATCATTCCAGTTTGGCTGGCACCCCTCCGCCATTGCCACCTATATGGGAACCATGCTGCCTTTTATAGGAGGCAGAGTCTTCACACAGCACACATGGCAGACTTAAATCACCTGTCATTTTTATATTTCATTGCAATTACGAAGCGGCATGGTTCATTGGGCCTCCTGCTTAAAGACTTTTACTGTAAGGCTTCGCTCTATTTATCTTCCCCTCACTACCTGATCCCCAGCATTCCCAAAGACACAGGGGAGTATTGTGCCGAGAAAAGAGTTGGATCTAAAATTATTCACTCTCGAAGATATGAAGGTGTCGAGGGCCACAAACAGGCTCGTTCCTTTCAAAGTAAATGTATAGCATCAAAAACTTTGTCAAACAAAAAGTATGGCGGTGTCACCCTAAGGACTTCGGCAGGGGAATGTTACTTTGAAAAGTAACGTGAAACAATATGAAGTAGCTCAATGCTACTTTTTTATGGGAAATAACATGATGACAAGTTTCAGTGTTCTTGCTCTTGCCTATGGTACAGACATCATGCCGCTTTCATCAGTCAAAAAGCTATGATGACTTTATGACATTAGAGGCACAAGGCCGTGATGTGGTGCACAAACTGCTAGACTTTTTGAAGGATGGAGAAAAAGTAAGGTATGGAGAACAATTAGGAGTTATTAGGCAAGCAGGAGGCGGCGTAGGCAGAGGATGGGGGCAGGAACAGAGCAGGATGGTGTATGTAGTTACGCTGTGGGCAGGAAGAGATCCTGGATAAGAGCCAGCTGGGAGGAACTGCCCTGAGATTGGCCCTGTACTTAGCACAGCTTGGATAAACACGAAGAACAAAATAGGCTCAGAGCGGCAAACTGGGACACACACACACTTACGCGGAGCATCGATTTTTTTGCATTTACATAGATTAAGTTTAAGAGTTTTATTTTAGCATTGTCCATACAGATGTTGCTGGTTTAAATAGTTTAAGCATGTTGCCATTAAAGTAGCAACAGTTGCTTGAGTACCTACCGAGTACCAGTAGGATACTTACAAGCATTGGCTAGCTTCCTACGATTTACGTATTTCTTATCTTTTACTGTCTATGATTCTTGCGGATATGGGAAATGGCTACAAAAGACAAATTTCGCACCTTGACTGTCATGAAAAGAAATGCTACTTTAAAAAAAATATCTTGGTTAGGGTGTGATGCCTACTCGATCCCTGATGCACTCTTCCAGCCGCTGTCTGCTGCTACCGAACTACCACTATTTTTACAACACTAAGAAGGCACGACACAACATGAAACTTTGCTCGAAGTATCACCTGGATCTTTACACATGAACGCCACCATTGAGAACATTGTGTACGCAGAGTTTACTAAAAAGAAAGGTTTTGTACAACTGACTTTGGCTGTTATGGTGTCCGCTCGCCATCTTTGCCAGACATAAAGAATCGATTTCCGAATGCGAATGAATGAATCTCATACAAGACTCCCTTTTCAACTAAAAGGTCAATATTGTTTTTCACTTGTGACATAACAACAAATTATCCGTGCATTTATATGAAACTACAGTATGCTTTAGGAGCTATCAATCTTTATTCTCCTCCCTCCTTACGTCGCATTCGGAGATCGATACATCTTGACTGGCAAGATGGCGGCGAGCGGACACCAAAACAACCAAAGTCAGTTGTTCAAAACCTTCTTTTTAGTAAACTCTGTGTACACAAACAATGTTCTCAATGCTTCAGTTCACGTGTAGAGACCCAGGTGATACTTCGAGCAAAGTATCATGTTGTGTCGAGCCTTCTTGTGCGATTTTGAGGCTCACAACATATTGAAGGCATAGCTTCTAGTTCTTTTACGACCACTTGAGGTACTCAAAATGGCGGAAGACAAGTTTGAGATGTGAGTGACGTCAGCTGATATTCATGAAAAGGGTGTTGCTACTGAAGACATCCAAGATTCTAAAATATTTTGGACTGCACACATAATTCAGGTTTTTACAATAAACACTGCTGTGCAAAATGTATTAATGACGTTCATATTAATTTTTCACTCTCTTTATTAATTAAGATCTAGGACTGGGACAATTAATTATGATTCATAGTAATAATTCCTGTCTGATATTGATTCTGAGTCACAAAGGCAGTATTATGCACAGCTATTTCATGTATTACGGCTCTTTGATCATCAGTAGGAAGTACTTATCAATCTAAAATCACTGTGAGTTTAAAGGGATACTTCACCGATTTAGCATTCAGCTTTGTATCTGTAGAAACCCCGCAGTATTACTGAATGACCATGTTTCCCTCCATCATTTCCCCCTGAGAGGAGAGATATCTGCATTTTGGTTCTGCAAAAAAGTCCTCCGATGATGCAAAAATCGTCATATTACATCATCGGAGGACTTTTTTGCAGAACCAAAATGCAGATATCTCTCCTCTCAGGGGGAAATGAGGGAGGGAAACATGGTCATTCAGTAATACTGCCGGGTTTCTACAGATACAAAGCTGAATGCTAAATCGGTGAAGTATCCCTTTAAGTCGTTTATAACATGCATTTGAAAAAGCAGCACTCGTCAAACATAATCATTATAAATTATTTTTTATTATCATGGAAATACCTGAAAACGTTTGATGAACAGCAATATAAATATGCTCATAGGCATTTTCGTGAAGCTTCGTTTCATTTCTGTCAAGAGATCCTTCAAAATATTACACACTGCACCTTTAAGAGAGCCTGCAGGTTCCTGCTATGGACACGTTAGTGTATAAAAGCTGACTTCTATTTTTTAAAACTGCATACAAATTCCCTATATTTCCTAATATTATCATTATACCAGGGCTCTCAAGTTTTACCAAAAGTTTGGAGTAAGATTACATCGGTCAGGGGAGGGGGTATTTGCGACAGCGACCCCTCGGACCCACTCAATTCTCAAGTTTTTGCTAACAGTTTTTACCTAATGTTTTGTAAACAAATCATTAATGAGCCCCATTGACCTCCATAGTATTCTTTTTCCTACTATGGAAGTGAATGGGGCTCATTAAAGGGAAACTTCACCCATTTGCATTAAGCTTTGTACCGTTAGAACCCCAGTCATGTTTTTGAATGGTCGTGCACCATTCCCTCAGTTTCCCCTGAGAGGGGAGAAAAACTGATTTCAGTGAGGCACTTCCTTCTTTCAATGATGTAAAAATCGTCATTTTGCGTCATTGAAAGAAGGAAATCCTGTATCTCTATTGAGTGTGAAAGACTACAGACACGAATTCCTCATTTTTCCAAGGTGGGGGCTATGGGTGGGACCCACTCACGCTTCAGACCAATTACAGATAAGTGGGTGGGACTTACAAAAAAATACGAACACAGACCGAAAAAAAACGACCAGCCGCCATCTTTATGCTAAGCTAAGCTAAACAGAAGTTGTGGAGCGAGCCAGAATTCATGTTACAATAACAGTGGAAGTTAATCAATATTACATGGAAGAGGGTGATTTTACAAGCGTGATGCTCTAATCCGCTGTTCATTGCACCTTTATGAGCCACAATACTGCAAAGAGCTGAGGAACAGAAGCCCGAGGAGTAGGCCGGAGCCTGGGCGTCGGCTGGGTAGAGGAGCCCGGTGAAGAAGCAGCAACCATCGGCCTCTGCTGCGTAGAGAAGCTTGCCTGTTCTCTCGCTGTGTGGCTTCTTTATAACATTTCTGCATCAGATAAGGATATGGACGTTTGTTTGGTGAAGGTTTCTATGCAAGAGAGGAAGTTTGCGCGCGTTTGGAACGTTTATTTCACGGACATGTTTCGGTTTACGAGCAGACGCGCTGCGGAGTATATAAGCTTGGACGGACTCGCGCCGTTTGCTTTCGGTTTAACATTTCTGGATCAGATAAGGATATGGACGTTTGTTTTGTGAATGTTTCTGGTCGCGTGCTTATTTCAAAGACGTGTTTCGGTTTACGAGCACAAGCTCCAAGAGCTGAGGCAGCGCGTCTGTGGAGATATTATGCAGGGGACGCGTTTGTGTGGAGGATGGAGGGACAAACGGACGTCTGACTAAAGTGAGTGTTTATATTTTCGTTGTTATACTAACGTGGCATTTATGTACACAATAGCATATCTGAGCGGTGTTTTATATGTCTATATTGTGAGAGCAGTGAGGCCAATAATAACACAAATGTAATTACAGTAAACGAGAGACAAAAAGAAAATTGGTAAAACTAAATAAACATTTAAATTGCATACACTTTTTTTAAGTACTTGGAAAGACATTTGTACTGCGGATCTGAAACCGCACGTTACTGTTTGAATAAGACTTTGCTACACACCAGGCCAGAGTGTTATTGTGTGTACCACAATGTAACATCACGTTTAAAAGTAAATCATGATTGGTGTCAGTCAGACACAGTGGTGGTGGCTATTTTCTTTGTTTTACTAACGTGGCATTTATGTACATAATAGCATGTCTGAGCCGTGTTCCGAGTAATGGGAGTGGCTTGCAGAGCTGTGCATTGTGGTGCATAGTGGCAGTTGTAGTTTTTCATACAAATGTGCTCTAAAGTCACATTTTGTCTTTTCTCTGTCAAATAGGCACAAAATTCTACATTTATGTTACATTTTGACTACAAATATGACTCACTTTCCATAAAGATTAATGTTCCTATCGGTGAAATGGCCCTTTAAAGATTTGGTTAAAAACATTCCTCGAAATATCTTCCTTCGTGTTCTTCAGAACAAAGAAATGTATACAGGTTTGTAACAACATGAGTTTGAAAAAATGATGACAGAATTTTTATTTTTGAGGTGAACTATCCCTTTAAAGTGCCATATTTTCACACACTAATATACCAAAACTTCCTAATCGGTGTTTGTGACGGGTACGTAGCCCACTTACACATTTAAGCATTTAGCCCTACCAATTTTAAGTTAGTTTGAAGTTTAATTGCATTTTGTTGCTTTTTGGATTCCCTCATGTATACAAATAAACAATCTCAAGACATGTTAAAAGTTGACAGTTTATTGGAACTTGAGTATGGAAGGGTGCACACTTCTTAATACTGTTTCTTAATACTGTTTTTCTTTTACCTGAGTCTTGTGTTCTGGTGTGGAGTGAATGGCCACATTCCAAGTGCCAGCAAACAAAGGAAGAGGCGGGGCTTCAAGCCTCAACTTATGCTATTCCAGAGGAAGTTGGACTATACCATCATGTTCAGACTCTGAGGGGGATATCATTTATTCTTTTCAAGTAGTTTATTTCTTTGTTGGTTTGTAGTAATTAACTTCTTTATTCTTTCTTAGATAATTGATTGTATTGAGTTAATTGTGATACAAAATGTATGTTTTGAAAATATTAGTATGGTTTAAAGGTTTATTGATTAAAGTATTATTTAATATATACCTTTTTGTGGGAAATTGGTAGAGGCCAAAATGTATTTATAGGGGTGCTGTGTTAAAATGTGGTTCAGTGTTGTCAAGCTCTTATAACAGCATGGGCTTCTAACCTTCAATGGAGTTTTTTGTGGTTAATTTTGTTGTTTGTTATTCTTGCTACGGGAAGATTATTTTCCCTTATTGAATAAACAATTTTTTCCACTGGATCATCATCATCTGTCCTGCCTGTTTTTGGCCCCGACTATCACAATTTGGTGGCAGCGGTGGGATAGTCAGTAGAGGGCAGTGGTGAGGAAGTGCATTATGGCTCCGAAGAAAGTACCACTGAAGCAACCAGATGAAGTTGAGGAGTCATCAGCGGTTGGAGGAGTACCTCAAGGGCCTGATGAGCCTGAGCAACTGACTCTGAAGGACCTGGCGGAGATGTTTCGTAAAGGTATGGACTTACAGAGGAAACAAGAGGCTCAGATGGAACGGGAGGCAGCCAGACAGGAACAAAGATGGAAAACAATGCAGCATCAATTTAATCTTCTTAGGGAGGAAGTGGATTTTCGTACTACCCCTGACCCTGCACCTTTACCAAGACCTGATGTGCATTCTGATGTTTCAGATAATGGGTCTAACGCCTCTGTGCCCCTTGCTCCAGATCCTGTTCGAGGTATGATTGAGCCTACATTGCAGAAATTGCAAGATTCAGATGACATTGAACATTTTCTTACCACATTCGAAAGAATAGCTCTAGCCTGTAAGTGGGAAAAAACTGATTGGGCCCTAAGGTTAATTCCCTTATTGACTGGTAAGGCTAGAAGTGCCTATGTGCACATGGACATTGAAGAGTCATTAGAATATGACAAGGTAAAGTCTGCCATATTGAGCAAGTATGCCATTAGTCCAGAAACTTACCGTCAAAGATTTCGCTCATTAGAAATTGAGCTTGATGAAACTCCAAAAGAACTCTATGTTCGACTTAAAGAACTGTTTGAAAAATGGGTGCAACCTAAAGGGAAGACTGTAGAGGCTGTGGGAGAAGTGATTATTTTAGAGCAGTATTTAAGAATGCTTTCACCCGAATTGCAGGTGTGGTTAAGAGAGCATAATCCTAGTTCAGCTGCTCATGCGGCTTCTTTAGCTGAGGTATTTGTAGCTGCACGGTCTCGTTCACAAGCCTGGGGGTTTATTCACAAGGGCAGTAGAGAACGTAGTAGTTCATCAGTTGGTCGGGGTGACAATAAGGGTAATCCCTTTAGTAGGAAGCCTAAAAGTACAGGAAATCAGCCCCCTGGACCTTTACAGCAGGTTACTCAGGTGCCCATTTGTTATAACTGTGGACAGGAAGGGCATAAGAAGCCGATGTGTCCCAAGTTATCTGTTAAAACTTCTCATGTTTGTTCTGTTCCATCAGTACAAGTAGACAAGTTAACGCCGTCCTTAAGTCTAACAGTTCCTGTAGAAGTGAACGGGAAAACCGTGAGTGCATTGTTAGACTCCAGTAGCATGCAGACACTGGTCGAAAGACAGCTAGTTTTTAAACCTTTGGAAAAGAGTGAAGGTGAGGTGGTCATTAAATGTGTGCATGGTGAGGAGCAGACTTACCCTACAACTGAAATACAGGTAGTGGTACAAGGGCAACCCTGTCTATTGAGAGTAGGTGTAGTCGAGAAGCTACCGTATCCTGTGATTTTAGGCCAAGATTTTCCTTTACTTATGAGCTTGCTCGCCCCTAATTCTGCCTGTAATATGGTAATGACTCGGGCACAGATTAAGCATTCTGGAAAGGAGTCTGAAACTCTAAAAAACCTCCCTTTCTTTGATTCTGAGCTTGAGGTGAGGCCAGTTAAGGAGAGGAAATCTAGGAGGCAGAGAAGACAAGAAAAGTATAGGTATGCAGAAACTGAAGGTCAAGAACTGGGTGGTAAGATGAAGGAATTCATAGAATTTAATATTCCCAGTAATATGTCCGAGCTACAACAGAACGATCCTATTTTGTCGCCAGTGTACCAACAAGTTGCTATGACAAGTCATGGAGAAGGTGAGGAGTCTGTAAAAGGGAGTGCAGGTGAGAAGTTTGTCCTTAAAAAGGCAGTGTTGTATAGACAACAGGGAGATAGTTTGCAGATGGTGGTCCCCAAGGACGTTCAAAATATTGTCCTGTCTTTGGGTCATTCTATTCCCTGGGCCGGTCATCTAGGTAGGCAGAAAACGTTGGCTCGTATCAGGAAACATTTTTTTTTGGCCTGGCCTTAGAAAAGATGTGATCAAATTCTGCAAGACCTGTCCAGAGTGTCAGTTGACATCTAATAGACTACCCTCCAAAGCCCCTCTTAATCCTCTTCCAGTTGTAGGAGTCCCATTTGATCGACTTGCTATGGACATTGTGGGCCCAGTTGAGAAAAGTAGAACAGGTCATAGGTTCATGTTAGTAGTGAGTGACTATGCAACCAAGTATCCTGAGGTTTTCCCCCTGAGGACTATTGGAGCAAAGCAAGTAGCTTCCTGTCTCATTCAATTATTTTCAAGAGTAGGATTTCCAAGGGAGATACTTACTGACTGTGGCACCAATTTCACTTCAAAGCTCTTGAAGCAGGTCTATCAACTTTTGAGCATAAAGGGACTAAAGTCTACGCCATTCCATCCTCAAACGGATGGATTAGTACAGGGGTGTCAAACATACGGCCCGCGGGCCGCATACGGCCCACAAAGGTGTCCAATCCGGCCCGCATGATGATTTATTAAATATGAAATACATATTTTAAAAACCCTTTCAGGCGGGTGTCTAGTTCGTTTTTAATATGAGAGACTTGCGGAAAGCAGCAAAACGCGGAACATAGACTAAACACGGTGCCCAAAAATCTTGCTGTTGTATTGTTACTGCTCCGCTAAAGATCCACTTATTCCGGTGATCCACTTCGTGTTTTCCCGACCGCTCCGCAGCATCTCTGTGTCCACTCTCTGCCTGGAGAGCGAAGACGACAGTTTCCGAAGTTCGTTGCATTAACAGGTAGATTAATTACATTAAATCAGTTGTTAAACAACAGAATTATTAATTTGGAAGTTTGTTTATGTATTTCTTCCGGTAATGATTTGCTGTCGGTGTTTTAAAAGTGCTAACAAGTGCTAGCAAGCAAACAACAACAAAATAGCCACATTCTTATTAACATTACAAAACATGTCTAATCGATTTAATGTTCCCGATCAGATCTAAGTTAATATAAACACTAAATTTGCTGTTGTTGGCACACTTTGTAGACAAAAAATACAAAAAACACCAATGCCTTTACAAAATAACGACAGAGAACGGAAAGAGAGGCTGCTAAAGGCAGTTCAACATTGCAAACATGTGTAACCGGGGCATAATATGCTCTATTCATACCTACCCGCCACTAGGGGGCACTCGTGTTTACGTGATGCATGGTAGAGTGCACACAGAGGAAGAGTGTATTACATGTGTGTATTGTGCTTGTTCATAGCTGTCTGTAGCTGAGCACATGAGCAGTTGTGTGTAAGATTAAAAGCAAACATCAGCCTTTCTTAAGGAAAGGAGGAAAGTCCTGCTTGTGTTTTGCTTACCATCTTGTGCATCACTTATTTGCTGTCTGTCTGCAAGATATTTCCACGTGGATATACACATATCTAATGTGGTGGAGATTGAGCGTGAGTGTTTATTTAAAGAGTTTAATTTAAGTTGCATGTTTTATTATAATAATCGGGTATTTGTGGAAAAATAACAATCCATTTTCTCTTTGACTGAATTATATTAGAGGGGAGAACAGATACATGTGTGTCAGCGCCTCGTTTCATGTTACAGCGTGTCACAGAGTGAGTTCATTTATTTTGTTTCATATTATAAATGTTTTTGTGCATTTAAAGGAGAGAGAGAGACATTTTGTAATGTTTATATTAAGTCAGCAATAAATATAATTTGTTAGTAGGCTAAATATGAACATTTTGTTACAATGATTGACACTGTATAAATGATTAATGAGGTGTAAACTGGATTCAGTTCAGATTTATTGAGTTAAGTGGCCAATGTTTATGTACTATGAATGTTTCTGTGTTTTGTCTATATTACAGAATAGCATCCAAAAGCCACTACCGTTGTTTATAGGGGTATATTTCATACAGGGCTCTTTTTGTATGTTTTGATTTATTTTCTCTGTTGATTTGGGATCTTTATAATCTTGAGAAGGAATGTGATTTAAGGAGTAATGTGTATTAACCCTTTCTAATCAGCCGAATTTCACCCAAAGGGAGTGTTCAATAGTTGGGCTACTGTTTTATTTGTTTTATTTATTTTTCTTTAAACTGAATAGGCCATTGTAACTAAATATTTACATTGTATTTGGAGCTTGTGTTAATTTGATCTCTTTTTATATTTCTTGTAAACTTGGTTTATTATAATATACTACACAGGGGGAAATTTCACAGTCATTTAATGCTGTGTTTTCTCTTAACTCAGTCGGAAATAAAGAACCCCTGTTAGATGTATGGCTGTGCTGGAGTCTTTGTCATAGTGTGAAGGTTTACACGGCCACATCTTTTGGTACCAGGAGTGGGGTTATTAGTTACTTACTGTGGGTTTCCTTTTGTGCAGAGGTTTTGTTTATTATTATTTTTTATTCTTACTACTACAAGTGGGTTAAACAACAGTAAACAACGGTAGTGGTCGAGGCTGGATGTTTGTCACCGAGAGTCAACAGCGAGCTATGTGCTGATCCAGGAAGGACGGCGGAGAGTTCAAGTGTCAACGCTTCAGGATCAACTTGACTGGGAAGTCTGCATGGGACTGTGTTAGTGTGTGATTTTGTAGAGACTGAAGCCATTGACATCTGCCGTATAGAGCCATGGAAGCTGAAGATACTGAGCAAGCACAGGCACAGGGAGAGGACAGCCAAGGACTTGGTGCTGCTTCCCGGGTGAGTGACGACGAGAGAGTTAACCCTTTGCTACAGCTCCAGTCTCAAATTCAGGATTTGGGAAAGAGACAGGATGAAGTGATGTCAACACTGGCTAGTTTTAACACTGTCAATACTAGGTCTTATGTCTATATCCCTAGAGAACGACAAATTGTTCCTTACTGTGGTGACTCTTCTAAAGACTGTCAGACCATCGATGAGTTTATTGAGGAACTCGAACGAGTAATTCGTGTAAGGGGATTGAGTCGTGAAGACCAAGTAGACTTTATTTTGTCACACTTAAGGGGGTCAGCACTTGATGAGGTCAAATTGTGTTTGGGGGGAGATGATGCAGCGCCTCGAGATCTGTTTGTTTGTTTGAGAGATGCTTTTCGTGAGAAACGGACAACTCCTCAACTGTTACATGCCTTCTATTCACGGAAACAGTTGGAAGGGGAGGACCTCCGCGAGTATTCACATGCCTTGTCAACAATGCTGAACGCTGCGCTACAACAGTCGTCAAAAGCAGTTCCTGATGTGCAGTTAACACTGAGGGATCAGTTTATTGAGGGAGTAGGAGACTCCACGCTTCGCCGAGAACTGCGTAAGTTAGTGCGTGACCGGCCCCGTGCAACACTGTTTGAGGTTAGGGAAGAGGCATTAATGTGGTGCGCAGAAGAACAACAACCTCGTAAGGCGAGTACTGCCAAAAGTCACTACTTAGTGGGCATTGAGGGGGGTGCGGGTACAAAAATGGCCATGTCTCCTTCAGAAGACTTGCACGCTGTATTAAAAGAGGTTGTGACAGTAGTAGCGCAACAAGGCAAAGCTATCAGTGAGCTTACTAACGCTGTCCGTAACCTTACCACTCAAAGAAGCAGCTCTTCCTCTGAAAGGCCTCAAAGACCTAAGCTTAAGCCTAGATATACCAGAGACGGTCAACCCATTTGCTTGAGGTGTGAAGGGGTGGGACATATAGCCCGTCAGTGCACCTCTCAAAGTAATCAGGAAAGCCAGGTGACGGCCCCAGCCGAAACTCTTGTGCCGGGAAAAGGGGTCCCTCCGTTGTGTTGAGCCAAGCAATGAGAGGTGCCCACCAGGGCTCAACTACCAGTCCTTTGACAAAAGAGCGTTTTTTGGAACGCGCTGTGGGCGAATGCCCTGTAGTTGAAATTAACATAGGGGGGGTAGCTGTGAAGTGTCTTTTAGACACAGGCAGCAATGTGAGCACACTGGCAGAAAGCTTTTTCAGAGGGAAGCTACATGGGGGGGATAAAGATATGCACAGCACCATGAAATGGCTCAAGATTACAGCTGCAAACAAATTACCACTCCCGTATTTAGGTTATGTTGAGTTGGATATTCAGGTAATGGGAGTAACAATACCAGGGTGTGGTTTTTTGATAGTCCGAGATCAGAATGGTGGGGAAGCTGATAATTCACCTCCAGGCATTATTGGCATGAACATTGCCCAGCGTTGCAAGCAGCTGATTTTAGCTGAGTTCGACAATGCACTGGGGGGAACACTAGACCCAGATTGGCGAGTGGCTTTTACTAAGGTGCACGAGGCAGCACTGATTGGGCCAACCTCTACAGTCCGAGTGGCTGGAAAATCCAAAACACTTATACCTGCAGCCTCAGTTACTACAATCCAGGTCCGGGTGCATAAAGAGCCACCCCATGCCAATGGTGTTATGATATTTGAGCCGGGGTCAATAACACTTCCAGGGGGGTTGGTCTTAGTACCTACAGCAGTATCTTCTAGTAAATGTGTTTTCCCTGTACAGGTGTTGAATCTTGCATCAGAGGATGTTTGGCTGCCTCCCAAAACAAGGTTAGGGGTACTATCACAGGGTCACAAGGTTGAAAGTAATTCTTGTAAGGTGGAATTTCAGCGAGTTTCTGATGATCATGAGGAGGTCACGGTCCATGTAAGATCAATTACAGAGGATCAAGGTGATGGTGACCTACCGTGTCCTGTAGATCGTGTGCAAATGGGGGGAACTCCAGCGCAACAAGTCGAGTTACGAGCATTGCTGAGGCAATACGCAGATGTGTTTGCTATGTCCGACAATGATCTTGGGTACACTGATTTGGTAAAACATGAGATCCCCGTGACTGATGACATTCCCGTCACTCAAGTGTACAGACGTATACCTCCAAATCAGTTTGAAGAGGTGAGGGAACATATTTCTGGTCTGCTTAAAAAGGGAGTCATCAGAGAAAGTTCAAGCTCATACGCCTCACCAGTGGTACTGGTCCGGAAGTCTGATGGGAGTCTGCGCCTGTGCGTAGACTACCGGAGGCTGAATGCAAAGACTCAACGTGACGCATTTCCCCTGCCAAGAATCGAAGAGAGCCTAGACGCACTGTGTAGAGCACAAGTCTTTTCGACCATAGACCTTGCGAGCGGCTATCACCAGGTAGCAGTTCACGAGAAGGATCGGCACAAAACCGCGTTTGTCACCCCATTCGGTCTGTATGAGTACTTACGGATGCCGTTCGGTCTTTGCAATGCGCCGGCAACATTTCAGAGACTCATGCAGGCCGTAATGGGCGAGCTAGTGTTTCAAATAGTCTTGGTTTATTTGGATGACCTGTTGGTATATTCAGATACATTCGAGAGTCACCTAACCAGGCTTGAGACTGTGTTTCAACGGTTGAGAGAGGCTGGATTAAAGATCAAGGTGGAAAAGTGTCACTTTCTCCAACCTGAGGTCAGGTTTCTAGGGCACCTTGTGTCAGCCCAAGGCATAGGCCCTGATCCTGACAAGGTGAGTGCTGTGGTGCAGTGGCCAGTGCCTAATACGGTCAAGGAACTGCGATCCTTTTTGGGGTTCTGCAGTTATTACCGCAGGTTTATTGCAGGCTTCTCCAAGGTGGCAGGACCTTTGCACGATATCGTAAACGAGTGCACTGCAAAAGGTAGGGGATCCCAGAGTAAGGAGCTATTCCAGGGCCTTTGGTCATCTGAATGCCAGCAAGCATTTGAGCACCTGAAGGGAGAACTGACTCATGCTCCAAATCTAGGGTATGCCGACTTCACACTCCCGTTTGTGCTGGAGACAGATGCCAGTAGTTGGGGGCTGGGTGCTGTCTTATACCAGTATCAGGGAGGAAGAAAGACAGTAATAGCCTACGCTAGTCGAAGGTTGAGAGGTGCCGAACGCAACGATCGCAACTATAGCAGCCGGAAACTAGAGCTCTTGGCGTTAAAGTGGGCTGTAGTAGAGAAGTTCAGGGGTTATCTGCTGGGGTCTCAGTTCACCATCCTTACTGATAACAACCCACTCTGTCACCTTAATACTGCTAAGTTAGGTGCAGTGGAGCAACGTTGGGTGGCACAGCTGGCTGTGTTTAGTTTTAAGGTGCTGTACCGGCCAGGGCGCTGTAACACAGCGGCTGATGCTCTCTCTCGTAGGCCAGGACTGGAAGACAAGGAAGTAGAGACTGAAGATGCAGAGTACGATGATTGCGTGGCTATTTGTAATGCACTGCATGTAGGAACGGCTGTTGAGCTTGATCTTGCGGAGTCCAGATCTGCTCCGGCTGGGCTGACAGAAAGGGAAATAAGCTCAGAGCAGGGTCTTGGAAACACACCAACGTTTCCGGGGTATACTAGGGAAGAGCTCTGTCATTTTCAGGAGACAGATCCGTCCTTAAGTGTCTTGAAACGTTTTTGGCAAGCAAAAAGAAAGCCTTCTGTTCGGGAGAAACGGGGTTTGCCTAGGCAAGTGCAGTCACTGCTCAAACAGTGGGGGAAAATTAAAGAACATGAGGGATTGTTGTATCGAGTAGTTGATGATGCGTCTCACGGTGAGTGCCAGCAGATGTTAATTCCTGAGTGCTTGGTTGAGCAGGTGCTACAGAGTGTCCATGACAATATGGGGCACCAAGGCATTGAGAGAACCTTGGGATTGCTCAAGCCAAGGTGCTATTGGCCAGGGATGCACGACGCTGTAGAAACCTGGGTGAAAAATTGTCACCGTTGTGTGCTTTCTAAGATGCCTCAACCGAAGATTCGTGCAGCTTGGACTCCCTTTCTAGCTACTCGACCGCTGGAAGTATTCGCTGTTGATTTCACCACTCTGGAACCTGCCACTGATGGTCGGGAAAATGTGCTGGTGGTGACAGACGTTTTCACCAAGTTCAGCCAGGCGTTTCCTACACGAGACCAGAAGGCTGAAACTACCGCCAAGATCCTCCTGAAAGAGTGGTTTCTCAAATATGGAGTGCCGCAGAGATTGCACTCGGACCAGGGGAGAAACTTTGAGAGTGCGGTCATGGCTGAACTGTGCAGATTGTACGGGGTACGGAAGTCAAGAACTACTCCATATCACCCGCAGGGGAACCCCCAATGCGAGCGATTTAATCGCACGATACATGACCTCCTGCGCTCTCTACCTCCCGACAAGAAGCGTAGGTGGCCAGAGCACCTGCCAGAATTGGTGTACGCCTACAACGTAACTCCCCATTCCTCGACGGGATATTCCCCGTATTTCATGCTATTTGGAACGCAACCATTTCTTCCAGTTGATGCATTGTTGGGGCGAGAGCCTGACAAGGACCCTGAGTCTAATTGGTTGTCCATTCACAAAGAGCGGCTCCAGGATGCCCATGCCAGAGCCCGAGAGTATGCAGAGAAAAAGGCAGCAGAGCGAACTTTAAGACATGAGAATGATGTGTATTGTCCTGAGATCGCTATTGGACAAAATGTCTATTTAAGGCACCGTCCTGCCGGTAGAAATAAGATCCAAGACGCTTGGGCACCTGAGGTTCATGTGGTAAAAGATGTACAAGGAACCACATTTGTGGTGGAACCAATTGAAGGGGGTGCCCCAAGACGTATACACCGTGCAGATATTCGGCCTTGCCCTCTGCCGACTCCCATGCGAACTCCTGTGCCAGCTCCTCGTAGCAGGGTACGTCCTGTGAACGAAAATGTTGTTCCACTAACCAAGACATCAGCAGTGCCTTCAGATGTTGAGTGTGTAGTTGTGGAGGAGATATGGCAACCCAAAGTGCAGTCAGTGCCTTTAGTGGAGGGAAGTGTAGAACAGTCCTTTCCACGGGCACAGGCCTTGATAGCACCTGAGCTTGAAGGATGTGGGCAAGTTGATGAGACACCAAATATGCTAGAGAGGAGCATAGATGAAGGAAACAGTGATCCAAATGCAGTACAGATAGACTCTGTTCCAGATGCTGGTGTGGAACATCCTGTTCCAGCTCTGAAAAGAGCACCTACACCTGCGCCACGCCGGTCTCAAAGGAAGACAGCAGGCAAACATAGTAACTTGTATAATTTGCCTAAGCCAGTTTGTAATGCTGTATCATTTAGCCCTGATGTTTTGTCTCAAGTATTAGCAGGAATGGTAATGTACACATCTGAAAAACTGAAAGAAGCTATGGACAGTTAAAAGAGAAGTCCACGAGGACGTTGACTTATGGCAGGGGAGAGTGTAACCGGGGCATAATATGCTCTATTCATACCTACCCGCCACTAGGGGGCACTCGTGTTTACGTGATGCATGGTAGAGTGCACACAGAGGAAGAGTGTATTACATGTGTGTATTGTGCTTGTTCATAGCTGTCTGTAGCTGAGCACATGAGCAGTTGTGTGTAAGATTAAAAGCAAACATCAGCCTTTCTTAAGGAAAGGAGGAAAGTCCTGCTTGTGTTTTGCTTACCATCTTGTGCATCACTTATTTGCTGTCTGTCTGCAAGATAGTTCCACGTGGATATACACATATCTAATGTGGTGGAGATTGAGCGTGAGTGTTTATTTAAAGAGTTTAATTTAAGTTGCATGTTTTATTATAATAATCGGGTATTTGTGGAAAAATAACAATCCATTTTCTCTTTGACTGAATTATATTAGAGGGGAGAACAGATACATGTGTGTCAGCGCCTCGTTTCATGTTACAGCGTGTCACAGAGTGAGTTCATTTATTTTGTTTCATATTATAAATGTTTTTGTGCATTTAAAGGAGAGAGAGAGACATTTTGTAATGTTTATATTAAGTCAGCAATAAATATAATTTGTTAATAGGCTAAATATGAACATTTTGTTACAATGATTAACACTGTATAAATGATTAATGAGGTGTAAACTGGATTCAGTTCAGATTTATTGAGTTAAGTGGCCAATGTTTATGTACTATGAATGTTTCTGTGTTTTGTCTATATTACAGAATAGCATCCAAAAGCCACTACCGTTGTTTATAGGGGTATATTTCATACAGGGCTATTTTTGTATGTTTTGATTTATTTTCTCTGTTGATTTGGGATCTTTATAATCTTGAGAAGGAATGTGATTTAAGGAGTAATGTGTATTAACCCTTTCTAATCAGCCGAATTTCACCCAAAGGGAGTGTTCAATAGTTGGGCTACTGTTTTATTTGTTTTATTTGTTAGGCCATTGTAACTTAATATTTACATTGTATTTGGAGCTTGTGTTAATTTGATCTCTTTTTATATTTCTTGTAAACTTGGTTTATTATAATATACTACACAGGGGGAAATTTCACAGTCATTTAATGCTGTGTTTTCTCTTAACTCAGTCGGAAATAAAGAACCCCTGTTAGATGTATGGCTGTGCTGGAGTCTTTGTCATAGTGTGAAGGTTTACACGGCCACACATGGATTCAAAGCTCCATCAAGCCAGCAGGTAAATCATATTGAATATTTAGCAGATTGTCACACTTTAATTCTTGTTGTTATATTTCCCATTATAATCACATGCTAGTAATATAACACATCATTGTATTTTATTAAAACCATAATAATAGTACCAACCCCCTTAGTGCCCTTTTTGGTTTGGGCCACTGCCCCATCTAGCATTTTCATTTTCTAAATTACTGTTCTCATTACAAATATATTCCAAAGAAAAGTGAATGATTTAAAAAAAAAATTGGCATTAAGGAATAATGCAAAAGAAGTTAAATTAAGTAAATTTGTGTGTATAATATGTACAGTATAAGTGTGACCTTATGAAATGTAGTTTTCACAGAGCTGTGTGTTTCTCTAGTT
The DNA here is from genome assembly GCF_027580225.2 of Misgurnus anguillicaudatus. Taxonomy (NCBI): domain Eukaryota; kingdom Metazoa; phylum Chordata; class Actinopteri; order Cypriniformes; family Cobitidae; genus Misgurnus; species Misgurnus anguillicaudatus. The sequence continues at coordinate 20,453,223 of NC_073360.2, read as the reverse complement.
TTCTTGCTGAACAAACGAATTAATTGGTTTGTTTAGTTAATATTAACACAATTATCAGCACACTAAAGTTTAAATATCCGGCCCTCACATCATGGCGTTATTTACCATCCGGCCCTCAGCCTAAAATGAGTTTGACACCCCTGGATTAGTAGAAAGGTTTAACCAAACTCTCAAAAATATGCTCCGAAAATTCATAAATGAGACTGGCTCAGATTGGGATAAGTGGTTGCCTTACTTGCTTTTCGCATATCGTGAAGTTCCCCAGGCTTCCACAGGGTTTTCACCCTTTACACTCTTATATGGCCATGAAGTGAAAGGACCATTGTCACTGTTAAAAGAGTCTTGGGCTGGCCAGAAGGAGAAGGGGGAAGAGAAAGATGTTGCTTCCTTTGTGGTAGCCATGCATGAGAAATTGCAGAGGATGACCAACTTGGCTCAGGAGCATATGGCAGAGGCTCAACAGAAACAAAAATCCTGGTATGATAGGTCTGCTAGAACCCGTACCTTTGTTCCCGGACAACAAGTGCTGGTAATGTTGCCCACTGCATCCAGTAAACTTTTAGCTAAATGGCAAGGGCCTTTTAAAGTACTCAAGAAAATTGGTCCTACAACGTATGAGATTGCAACTCCTGGACAAGGCCGCTCAAGTAGGATTCTGCATGTAAATCTCTTGAAAGAGTGGTTCCCTCGGAAAAACTGTATGCTTATTCGCTCTGTGAAAGACGAGGAAGAGGTGGAAGAACAGTATTTTCCAGTGCAGAATGTGGCAGAGCTCAGTTTGAAACATCTCTCAGAGTCTCAGCAACAACAAATTCATTCTTTGTGTCCTCCTGAGTTGTTCCAAGAAAAGCCGGGTCTAACGAAACTGGTAGAGCATGACATTGTCTTGAAGAAGGATGCGGCCCCTAAGAGACTGAGTTATCGTATCCCTGAAAGATTACTTCCAGCTCTTAAAAGAGAACTAGACATGATGACTTCCCTAGGAGTGATTGAACCCTCCAAAAGTGAATGGTGTAGTCCGGTAGTTTTAGTGCCTAAAAAGGATGGAACTACAAGATTTTGCATTGATTTCCGATACTTGAACTCAGTTTCAAAATTTGACTCATATCCCATGCCCCGCATTGAGGAGTTGCTTGAACGCTTGGGTGAAGCAAAATATCTGAGTACAGTTGATCTTTGTAAGGGATATTGGCAAGTGCCTTTGAGTGCCAAATCCAAAGAGTTGACTGCCTTTCGGACTCCTTGGGGCCTACATCATTTTAAGACCATGCCTTTTGGACTCCATGGGGCTCCGCCCACCTTTCAAAGACTAATGGACCAGGTGTTGCACGGCCTATCTGATTTTACTTCAGCATATCTTGATGACATTGTGATCTTTAGCAAAACCTGGGAGGAGCATCTAAAGCACTTACAGGTAGTTTTCAAACGCATCCAAGAAGCGGGACTGACAATTAATCCTGGAAAATGTGCCCTGGTAAAGACAGAGATTGAATATCTAGGTTATGTCCTGGGGAATGGAGTCATTCGGCCACAAGTGGGGAAGGTCCAAGCTGTTGAGTCCTGTTCACTGCCCTCGACCAAGAAACAAGTGAGATCTTTCCTCGGTCTGGTCGGTTGGTATCGTCGTTTTGTACCTAATTTTTCTTCACGAGCTGCTGCTCTAACAGATCTAATCAAGAAGAATGCTCCGAACCAGATTAAGTGGACTGAGCAAGCCCAACAAGCTTTTCGGGATATTCAAGGAGCTCTTCAGGAAAGTTCATTGTTATACTGTCCCCAGTTTGATAAACCTTTTATTCTGCAGACTGATGCTTCAGGAATTGGACTGGGAGCAGTGTTACTTCAGGGAGAAGGGGAGGATCGTCACCCGGTGGCTTATATTAGCCGTAAGTTGTTTCCTCGGGAAACACGCTATTCGACTATTGAGAAGGAATGTTTAGCAGTAAAGTGGGCCTTAGACTCTCTCAAATATTATCTTCTGGGAAGACATTTCACTTTGGAGACAGATCATCGAGCCCTGCTCTGGATGAATAAAATGAAGGACTCCAATGCTAGGATAACACGCTGGTATTTGTCATTACAACCCTATCAATTTACAATTCTCCATCGACCAGGAAGAGAAAATCTTACTGCTGACTTCCTTTCCCGCCATGTTGGCGAGAAACCAGAGGAGGGGGAGAGTGTGACGGGTACGTAGCCCACTTACACATTTAAGCATTTAGCCCTACCAATTTTAAGTTAGTTTGAAGTTTAATTGCATTTTGTTGCTTTTTGGATTCCCTCATGTATACAAATAAACAATCTCAAGACATGTTAAAAGTTGACAGTTTATTGGAACTTGAGTATGGAAGGGTGCACACTTCTTAATACTGTTTCTTAATACTGTTTTTCTTTTACCTGAGTCTTGTGTTCTGGTGTGGAGTGAATGGCCACATTCCAAGTGCCAGCAAACAAAGGAAGAGGCGGGGCTTCAAGCCTCAACTTATGCTATTCCAGAGGAAGTTGGACTATACCATCATGTTCAGACTCTGAGGGGGATATCCTTTATTCTTTTCAAGTAGTTTATTTCTTTGTTGGTTTGTAGTAATTAACTTCTTTATTCTTTCTTAGATAATTGATTGTATTGAGTTAATTGTGATACAAAATGTATGTTTTGAAAATATTAGTATGGTTTAAAGGTTTATTGATTAAAGTATTATTTAATATATACCTTTTTGTGGGAAATTGGTAGAGGCCAAAATGTATTTATAGGGGTGCTGTGTTAAAATGTGGTTCAGTGTTGTCAAGCTCTTATAACAGCATGGGCTTCTAACCTTCAATGGAGTTTTTTGTGCTTAATTTTGTTGTTTGTTATTCTTGCTACGGGAAGATTATTTTCCCTTATTGAATAAACAATTTTTTCCACTGGATCATCATCATCTGTCCTGCCTGTTTTTGGCCCCGACTATCACAGTGTTATTTTGAGATGTCATGAATATGATCTGAAATGCATTTAACATACTATCTCGTATTACAAAAATGTATACACTTGAAGTACTCATCTTTCATACAAAGATGGGTCAAATGTATTACAAGTGGTACATAAATATACATTTTTAAATTACATTTTGGCATATTTCATATGAATGTACTAAAGAACAAAAAAATGTAGGCTATATTAAGTACAGAATTAGTACATGAAAATAGAGCCTTTAAGTAGATTATGGAAGTGTACTCTTGAGCTTACTGTACACATACAGTATTGCAGAACATTTAATATTATGTCAACAAAATGCAACAGACACGTCAAAAGATTATACTTACTTTATGCATAAAAAACTGACAACTAAAATTACTTGTTCTTCCTCACACAGAGAGTTCTGAAATTTTCTGACATAGAAGAAAAAACTAAAAAAAACATTTAATCAATTTAATTTCATGTAATTTAATTTGCAGCAATATGGACACAACGCTGCATGACCTAACCCCATTATTGTACTGTTTTCATTTAATTTTAGGTAATTTTACAGACATTTTAATGACAGATTATATTTGTACCACTGTAGTTTAGGTCAAGAAAAATATTCATGACGCCGTTATAAAACTATATGACAGAGTATTAACACTTAAAGACATTTTAATGACAACGTCAATTCGTATCACTTGCAAAAAATGGTCAGTTATGTTGTCTTGGTAATGTGAAGTGCATTAAAAATGACATAATTAAACGAATGACACTTAAAGGTGCAGTGTGTAAATTTTAGCGGCATCTAGTGGTGAGGTTGCGAATTGCAACCAACGGCTTAGTCCACTGCTCACCCCTTGCTTTTGAAACACGTAGAGAATGGTAGCCGCCACCAGACAAACATGTCATCGTCGGAGACAACTTAGTATAAAAATTTGTCCGTTAAGGGCTTCTGAAGAAAAATGGCCGCACAAAATGGCGACTTCCATTTAAGGGGACACTCGGTGTATGTAGATTAAAAGGTCTCGTTCTAAGGTATTAAACACATAACGGTTCATTATGAAAGGTCTTTATACAACCTTGATAATGTAGTTTTGTATATTATTTTGCATTTCTGTCAAGAGATCCTTCAAAAAATTACACACTGCACCTTTAATGACAGTTGTGATAAACGTGCATAAAATCTCCTTCATGTTCATAGCACATGTCATGTCATGATTTTAAAGGTGTCATGTCAGTCTTATGAACACCCCTTCAAGCAAAGTGTTACCGCAATGGGTACCTTTGATGTATTAATATGTACATTTGAGGTACTAATATGCATTTTTTGCTAACGAAATGTACATCTGAGGCACTATTATGTATTATAACTGTATGTTACTACACTGTAACTATAACTCTTCAGGTACAACAATGTAATTGATAGCTAGGGACCATTTATTGGCCATTTTTTGACAGTGTAGTTGAAAGTCTGATCATTTCATAGAAGCAAAAGCAAACCTCTTCTTAACAGAAACAGTGATAGCATTAAAAAGAGGTATTAGCAGCATTTTGGTTGCTTTCACAAAAACAATCTGATAAGGTCGGCCTTAAGTACAGTGCTGCCAATTGAGCATGATACCCTCTAATTTAAAGGTGAACGGGTCGCATGCTTTTATGTTCTTAAAAGGTCGTCAGTCCATTTTATGCCCATACATAATCACAACAAAGGCCTGGTGAGCAACTCATTTTCTGCACTGAGCTTTTAAGAGGCTATAAGGGAGCAGTTCTGGTAATTAAGTGTGCAAAATGAGATCAACAAGCCAAGGTAAATGAGACTAACTGGCTGAGCAGGACCCATATCTGTTCATTTAAACCAGTCGTGATTAATCAAGAGCTATGAACGCTTGTCATTAATTACCACCGACAGGTACACATTATCAAAGTCAAATCCAAGCTTCAATGCTCGTACAAACTGATTTAAAGCTTCGTGTATAATGTGATCAAAGAGCTGGTTATGTACTCAGGGACCAGCATCTGAAGTTCAACAACCTTCTGTCTGATTCTGTCTAAGGTGGTGTTATTGTAGGTTGATGTTTCAAGAGTACTTTCCCCATTCTGAGACTTAAAGAGGGTAATAAAAAAAGAGTTGAGAAGGTTTTAGGAAATAAAAGTAATGTTTCAGTAAAAGCACAGTACACACTATGGCTAGGTGGTCTGAAAGCTTTTAATGGTTCACTTCTTTTCCTTCCTTGGACCACTTTTGATAGATACTAAAAATTGCAGACCCGGAACACCCCAGAAGAGTTGCAGTTTTGGAAATGCTCTGACCCAATCCTCTAGCGGTCTAGCCATCACAATTTGGCCCTTGTCAAAGTCGCTTGCCCATTTTTCCTGCTTCTAACACATCAAGTGTCAGGAAAAATGAATGCTGGTTCTGATAGAAAGGTCTAGGAAAGTCTATGTCTTGATGGGTCAGGGCTGGTTTGGGTGGCAAAAAAGGGACCTAGTACACAATATTAGGCAGGTGTTCATAATGTTATGATCGGTGTAAATATATCACCAGCTTTGTTTTAATGTCCATCCATGTTTATTTTTCACTCATTTTATTAAGATACAAACAGAAAATACAGGAAATGTTTACAGAAAATTAAAAACAAATCAATTTTCAGAACTAAATGTCTTCTTCAGACATCAGTTAGTATTTAGTGTGACGTCTCTTGGCCTGAAACACATCTTGAGCTTTTTTGAGGAGGCTGAAGTCCTGTATTTTATGACATGTATTTTAAGACATGTCAATGCAAGTTGTTTTCAGTTAAGGCTGCTCAAACTAGCAATTAGTTTAGGGGATGATCAGTTTTACTTTTTGAACTGAAATTGGGATCAGTTTATGTTTTTATTTACTGACTTAAAACGGTTATGATCAGTTTTGAAGAAAAAAACTTTAAACAGACTAATGTACGCAGATTATGCTACCAGCCACAGGCCTTATGCTGCGTTCAGACCTGCCGTGGTAGAGGCGTCAAGCGCGAGTGATTTCAATGTTAAGTCAATGGAAAGACACGTTGACGCGCGTCTGGAGGTCTCACGCAGCGCGGTAGACACGATTCCGCCTCATTCGCGCGTCTAGTTTGCACGAATGGAGCGAATTGAGCGTTGCCGCGGAAAACGCGCGAGTTGAAACAATTTAACCTTTGGCGGAAAACCGCGCCACGTTAACCAATCAGGAGCTTGCTCTAGTAGTGACATGATTACAGGAGTCGCAGAAGCCTATGGAAGACCCTCCCATAACGCAAATTTTTATGTGAATGTCTCAATGACTAGAATTTCATGTGCGGCTTTCACGCGCGAATGAAGCGAGTAAATGTTCAAACGGCAAACTAGACGCGGTAGACGCAAATTTGATGCCTCAAGTGCGGCTGGTAAGGCCTCAAGGTAGTCATAGTAAAATGGATAGTTCACCCAAAAATGAAAATTCTGTCATCATTTACTCACAAACCTGTATCATTTTTTTTGTTCTGATGAACCCAAAGGAAGATATTTTGAGAAATGTTTGTAACCAAACCGTTCATAGACCCCATTTACTTCCATAGTATTCTTTTTTCCTACTATGAAAGTGAATTGGGTCCACAATCGGTTTGGTTACAAACATTTTTCAAAATATCTTCCTTTGGGCTCATTAGAACAAAGAAATGTATGCGGGTTTGTAACAACACTAGAGTGAGAAAATGATTACAGAGTTTTCATTTTTGGCTGAACTATCCCTTTAAGCTTTCTAAACATTGATTTCAACCTTTGACTTAGTCAATTTAAAGATATCAAGTTATATTTTCACAGACTGTTCTTTACATTATGTAGGATGATTTTATGTAAAAACAGTAAATCATAAATAAAATCTTTAGCTGGATCAAATTTAATTCAGACTTTCAAAAGATAAGCACATTATGCAAGACATTTTTAAGTTGAATCTCGCCTGAAAGTAACTAGATGGTAATATAAACGGCTACCTTGATATAGAATTACTCATGCGGTGATATAAGATTCGGTCATATCTTCCACCCCCAATACACGCTACATGCATTTTAGCTTTCTGATAATGTCAGGTTAGTGCATGTCAGAAATAATCATAGAGTCCATAACTGCTACATATGCAATTACCACCTCAGCCATGCTGACACACTCCTTCACGCTTTATCTCTCTCTTTCATTTCCGTCTCTTCTCTTCCCTGCTGTAAATCCATCCATTAATGGAAAACAGTGGGATGGCAGAGTCTGGCCGGGCAGATTTTTTGTGAAAGTCTGACTGTGAACAGATGCATGAAGTAGTCGATCAATAGAGTGGTGTGGGAAAGATGGAATAAGGGGGAGATGGATAAGCTAAAGCCCAACCATCAGTCGGGAAAGCTCTGTAGCTCCGAAGATAACATAAACTCCTCTTGTGAGATTCACAACCATTTACTCGGTGCTTGAATAGAGCTCGGGCTAACAGAACATTGGCTTTCCATGAGAAACTGTGGAAGTGTGTGACTTGACTGCTCACTATTAAACCCAGTGTGTGTGCCTGGGGTCAACATAAAGTGAGTGTATATGGCATTTGAAAGCCACTTGACTGACACTATCTTCTCAAGGTGACACCCCATTGTGCCAATCAGGATGGTTCCTCGCGACCCCGTGACCCCTCGATCCGCCACTCGAATACTCACAGGCGACCTCAGTTGAAGACTATCCACTGTTGTTTATTCGTAGGTAAAATTATCAACCTCTGATGTGGAACAAGGGAAATGTCACACCTGCAGCCATTAACTGGAAACATACGTTGATGGATAAAGAGTTAAAAGCCAGTTTAAAAGGTCAGGTCTTTCAAAAAGCGACCTTTCACTACAATCAAAATTTCAATTTGTGCCGTATAACGGCCAACAGAAAAACATGTCTTGTTATTCCCAAATAGCAGAGCCAATCTCAACATTCATTATTTGACATTATCCGCCGGCTGCAGGGCTGTTCCCGTAATGAGGAGACGGTGGAGATCAGAGCCTGTCGAGCTCCACCCAAAGCACATCTGACATCAAAGCTTTCTCCAAACACCCCCATACACGCTTAACAATGCTCAGCCTGAGCTCCCAATGGTCTGTTGCTACCGGTGAAAGCAGGGAGGAGAGATTTCTCAGTCCCTGTTTATCTCAGCGGCCTTCGTCTTCTCCAAGCTCTCTAAGGATCCTGACTGGCCATGCATGGATAATGAGAAACAGAAATCTCTTTCTTTCTGAAAACATTTACATGTGATGTGTGATAATGCTTAGATGCATTGTCTTCATTGCTTTGCTTGAGACCAGCGGGATGCAGAAAACCTTCATGGCCAGACTAACAAGGAACAGAGGTCTGCATATTTCAAAAAAGGTCACCTATTCGTTCAATTTAAAAAACACATTTCCTCAAGAAGCTATTTATATACATCTAGGCTGCACCAAACTTCATTGCAACAATATTGATTTGTTTAAAACAGCTTCCAAAACTTGTGGTCAATTGGGTGACGGGTACTGCCAATGCTGTCACTAGCATCGAGCTATGGCGGGCGTGGTTTCAGCAACCAGCCACCTCAGCTTCACCACACAAGTACTGCTTTCAAAAAAGCTTTTCACAAACCTATGGGTGACGTCACAGACACTATGTCCATATTTTCAATGGTCGTGCCGCATTACCACCTTGGATGTGCATTATTTTCCAATTATTCAACGGGCAGGTGCAATTATTCCTTACATATACTGTATCTATGTTGTATTTGGAGACCCTTCAATAGGTAAGTTTACATGCAACCAAATAATCCGTTTGTAATCGTATTGATGGCATCCAATCGATTGAGGACGATTGGATGCAAATTTGGATCGTATTGGATCTGTAATCAGATGCAAAAATACATTGTGCACATGCGCAGAACATTTGTGCTCCAAGTTCACATCTTATATTAAACTCTTATATCACATGATTCTCGTCACAGAAGCACGCAATAGCAGGGGAGTGGCATCACGCATTATAAAGGTAAGGTTACTGGGGTAACGCCGTATTTATGTGTACTTTTAAAACATTAGGCTACTTATAAAATAGCATTGTGACATTTGAAAAGTGTGTTTTCATTACCTATATCTGAAAACGTCTTAAGAACAACTTTCTACAACTCCGCTTTGACTTTAATCCAGAGATAAAGCGTGAACTCGATGAGAGATGCTGTCCGCAGCGTGGCGTTACCAAGTCCTCTGCTTTTTTCGAGTTTAGATTTAAGCTATACTGTTTCCACCAGTTTTTTTTCTGCAGGTTAGAGATGAAAGGATTTCTTTCATTAGTTATTGATATTTGGGCTGTGGACAGTCATTGGGATGCTTTTGGGCTAGTTTTGAATGTCCTTTTGGATGGTTTTGATACGCGAATCTGGCAACCCTGGCGCATACGTTCAGTTCGGATTCTATAGAGGGTTTCATCGGATGCACATGCGCTGACGCGATACACGTCTGGATCCGAACTTTACTTCCGGTTTCGTTTTTTTAATGGTCTGACTAGTTGCTAAACTGATCTCTTGAACAAATGCCTCATCAAAAATAAAAAAGGTTTTAGTTTCCTTGGTAATCTATGTGTTGTTTTTTTGCTTGTTATATAAATAAACTAAGTTTAAAGAACTTTGTTGTTATTTATTCTTAGCGGAGTTTACCGGAAGTTGCGTGCGGACCATGACAGCCGCTTGTTTATGTTGTTACTACTGAAACCGTCTATAGAATGTACATGTAAGCGAACATTTTAATCAGATTGCAATGTTTAGGTTGCATGTAAACTGTATCGTCGTAACCTTCAATCGTATTGAATTCGTTCGGATTGACAAAATTTTGTGCCTGTAAACATAGCTAATGTATACAATGCTAAGCTCCTCAGACCATGCTGCCCATTAACCCTTTGGGGTCTGAAGGGGTTTTGAGGCCCTGAAAAATTTTGACCTGCCCTGACATTCAGTACAAACAGGGCTACCATACAGTATGTGAGCAACATGTATGTGTGTATTTTTGAGAGAATAATGTTTATGCATGGTTATTGAAAAAGTCACAGCAATAAGCCCACAGAACGGAGGGGTTACTTAAGTGTAACCTTGTTCCCTGAAAAAGCGGAACTAGATGCTGCGCTGCTAAGCGCTATGGGAAACGTCTTTATCATTGACCAGCTGAATATTGTGTGCAAACACGTCAATGAAATTGACCCGGAGGTATATAGCCTCGGTTGATGACGACATCACAGCGCACCCGATGCGAGGCTATAAAATAGATGAGCAACAGCTGTGTCATCAGATCTTTTGTTTGAAGACCAGTCCTGGGACATCTACTGTACGGCAAGACAGCGCAGCATCTCGTTCCGCTTTTTCAGGGAACAAGGTTACACTTAAGTAACCCCTCCGTTCCCTATCAAAAGCTTTACTCGATGCTGCGCTGCTAAGCGCTATGGGGAACGACAATACCCACGCTGCCGTGCTTGGAGATGTCTGGACCCCTTACGGATGTGTAAGTGTGTGCACAAGGACCGCAAAGAAATCTCAGACATAAACAACCAAGCTAAAAATAGTGGATGTGTGCGGAAAGGATGCTCCTGCCGCCTCACAAACATCTATTAGAAGGCACCCCTTCCTAATAAATAGCAGTGGGGAATACCCCTTTATGGAAAAATGGTTTAGACAGCAGCTTGAGATGTTGACTCGAGGACATGAGACCCTGGAGTGACATGAGCATCCAAGCTATAAAATCTTATGAATGTATGCGGAGAGGACCAGCCCGCCGCATCACAAACGCTCTGTAAGGAGGCACCCCTTACTAAAAGTAGCAGTGGGGGATACCCCTTTTATGGACAAATGGCATAGACATCAGCTTGAGATGTTGACTCGAGGACAGGAGATCCTGGAGTGACATGAGCATCCAAGCTATAAAATCTTATGAATGTATGCGGAGAGGACCAGCCTGCCGCATCACAAACGCTCTGCAAGGAGGCCCCTTTTACTAAAGCAGTAGAAGAGGCTACTACCCTGGTGGAGTGAGCTCTCAGACCTGCTGGGGAGACTTGACCGCGCGCATCATAGGCAAGAGCAATGGCATCCCTAACCCAATGTGATATGGACTGCCTGGTGGCCGCAGCACCTCTGTTGCGGCCCCCAAAACAGACAAACAACTGCTCTGACTTACACCACTGGCTAGTGCGGTGGACATAAGTCTGAAGAGCACGGACTGGACACAATCTGTGGTATAACTCCTGCTCCGGCGTGGTGAACGGCGGAGGGCAGAAAGTCTCAAGAATGACCGGATGTGCAGTTGAAAAGGGAACCTTACGCAGGTAATCAAGATAAGGATGTAAAATCAACTTCACCATTCCTGGGGCAAAATCTAGACAGGATGGCGAGATCGCCAGAGCCTGCAAATCCCCAATTCTTTTAGAGAAGTTATCACCATTAGAACAACCATCTTTAGTGTCAGAAGTCTATCAGAAGCTGACTCTAGAGGTTCAAAAGGGGGTCTGAACCAGACCCTCAAGGACTATAGCTAGGTCCCACGAAGGAATCTTAGTTCTTGCTGTAGGCCTCAATCGTTGGCTGCCTCCCGAGCGGCGCCCCGTCCACCAAAGGGTGGCAAGCCGAAAAATCGGCCACATAAAACCTGAGAGTGGATGGGCATAAGCTGCTGACAGCTTTTCCTGCAGAAAACTCAGAACTGTAGCAAACTGGCAGTTAACAGGATCTGCATTATGTGTCATGCACCATGCTTCAAAGACACCCTATTTAAAGGCATAATTCTTTCTAGTGGAAGGAGCCCTAGCACTCAAAATAGTGTCAGTAACATCAGGCGACAAACCTGTGTCCCTCAGTTGGTACCCTTAGGAGCCAAACATGGAGATTCCACAGGTCGGGCCTGAGATGCATTATCATATGAGACAGAACGCCCCTCCTCTCCGGACTTGCCCATGGCGAGCCGTTGAGGAGAGATATTATCTCTAAAGAACCATACTCTGTTCAGCCAACGCGGTGCTATCAGAAAGAGGCAAGAGCCTTGCTGGCGAACTCTGGCTAGAACCTGCGGGAGAAGCGCCACTGGAGGAAACGCATAAAGGCGTTTGTCCGGCCATGTGTGCGCCATTGCGTCCAGACCCAGGGGGGCTGGGGAACTCAGAGAGAAGTAAAGGAGACATTACGCTATCTGAAAAGAGGCCAAGAGGTCCACTTTCTCTCTGTAAAATCAGGTCCATATCTGAGACACTATGTCTGGGTGGGGTTTCCAATCCCCAGTCGATAATGTCTGCCTGGACAGTAAATCTGCTCCTACATATAGGTTTTCTGGGATGTACACTGTTCTGAGTGACAGGAACTTGTCCTGAGCCCAGAGAAAAATCTGCCTCGCTATCTTGTTCAGATTGCGCGAGCGCCGACCTCCCTGGTGACTTAAGTATGAGACTGTCGCTGTGTTGTCCACCCGCACTAGGACATGACAGCTTCTCATTTGGTGGAGAAAATATTTCAGGGCCAGAAATACAGCCGTCAGCTCTAGGCAATTGATGTGCCAACCGAGCTGATGACCCTCCCATTCCCCTTGAGCTGGACGACCATCTAAGGTCGCACCCCAGCCCGTCAGGGAGGCGTCTGTCATTAGCAGTTTGCAATGACAAGTCGCTCATAGCGTGGGACCCAAGGCAACAAACCGGGGTCTTATCCACATAGTTAGTGTATGAAGCCCGTGGCGCATCACTTTAATCAGCCTTTGAGGGTTGGCCCTTGGATGAAACCCTCCGGCTCTGAGTCACAACTGAAACGGCGTCATATGCAACAGCCCCAAAGGAATCACCGTGGATGCTGATGCCATAAACCCTAATATCCTCTGATATTATTTCACAGTGAGATCCTGGCCTAGCCTGACTCTGCTCAGGGTATGCTGAATGGCCTCGATTCGTGCGGGAGACAAATGTGCCCGCATCATAATCGAATCCCAGACTATCCCTAAATAAGTCATTCTCTGGGCATGAGAAATAACGCTTTTCTTGGCGTTGAGTCTCAACCCTAGAAAAAGTAGATGTGCTAACACAATGTTTTTGTGTTGGAGCGCCACCTATCGCGATTTTGCTAGTATTAGCCAATCATCCATGTAATTTAAAATGCGGATGCCCCGGAGTCTCAATGGAGCCAGTGCTGCATCCATACATTTTGTGTGTGTGCGGGGTGATAAAGCTAGGCAGACTGTAAGAACCAGGAAGTATCTGCTGTAAAAGCCTGACCTTCTCTCTGGAAGGGGAACATGTTCTATGGCCCCTTTCATCAGTAGAGTTTGTATTTCTTGCAACAGTACGTGCGTTCGTTCCATTCTCACGGAAGTGAATTCACGCCATTGAAGTGCGGAGGACGACGAATAAATTGGATTATGTATCCTAAGTGTACTGTGCTTATTACCCAAGCAGAAACGCCTGGCAGGAGTTTCCACGCTGCCAGACTCTCTGATAATGGTTTTAATTTTATTATTTCCTCTTAGGGGAATGCTAAAAAACCCTGCACGGGGGGCCTTTAACATTGAAGACAGAGGGCCTTTAACATTATGCTGGAAACCGCCCCCCCCCCCGCAAGCCCAGGCAACGGGACGGAGCGATCTGATGTAACATGATATGCCCCGCCCGCCGGCGAGCCCTACTGTAAAGAGTGGAATATTCCCTCATGCTTTTAACTTCAGTGAATTTCGTGACAACAGAGTCAACCGTGTCACCAAATAAACCCAATGGGGAAACAGGGGCATTTAAAAGAAAAGTTTTATTCTTCTCATTTATGACAGATTTAGCCATAAATGCCTCTCTGTGTTTACCAGAGCAGACATAGTACGGCCGATAGCGCGAGCCGTTTATTTAATGACACGAAGAGACAGATCTGTAGTCATACGCAACTCGTCAAATGTCTCTTTGTCCATCGTCTCGCCTGCACTCAAATCCTTTAACAGATCAGCCTGGTATGCCTGTAATATTGCCATAGTATGCAGCGCAGCACCAGCCTGACCTGCGGCTTGATAAGCTTTGCCCACGAGAGCTGAAGTTATTTTATACGGTTTCATGGGCAGGGTAGACTTCTTTAATGAGGATGCCGAGCCAGGCGAGAGATAACTCGCGTGCGTCTCTTCCACCTGTGGCATTTCGGTATATCCGCGCGTCTTCGTACCCACGATAGTCGTAAATTGACGCCGTGGGCATGAAGCACGCAATGGTCTTTCCCATGATCTATTTAATTCACCACGGAGATCCTCAAAGAAAGAGAGAGGCTCATGTTTCGTCCTCTCCCTTTGTCACTATAGAAACCTATCCGCTAGTTTGCTTTGTTTGGGGTTCTCTGGCTCGCGAGGCCAATCAATTTGCAACCTGGCGCGTGTTACCACCTCGAGAAGCTCCTCGACCGACTTTCATCGCGCGAGAAACGCTCGGAGGCTGGTTTATGAAACTCCGCAGAACCGAGAGAGATATCATCAACGTCATTATTATAATTACCCCCACATAACCCGAAGAAACACCGGAGTGCGCTTCGGAATCAGGCGAAGAAATATAACTTAATTTGAGGTTGCGGTCAGAAATAATCACGGCGAGCACGAATCATTTATATTGTGAATCACAATTTTCGCACTCATCAGACTGTACAAAGCCATGACCGCATGCTCCTCCCCCAAACACACAAAACAGTTAAGTGTGTGTGTCGTCCTTCGCCATAAAGCGAAAACAAACACGACTTAGACTGCTCGTGACTCTTCTTACTCATATTTTCCTTTTAACTTAAACTCCTTTAAAATCGGAAAGAGAGAAAGTCTGCACTCTATCTTGTTGGAATCTAACTCCTAACAAAGATCTCAAGTGAAGTTCAAAAGGTAAGAGAGAGATTTGCATTTCAGTGTAGCACACACTCATTCAGTAGTTGGTCTGAAAATAAAAAGACCTGATGACACAGCTGTTGCTCATCTATTTTATAGCCTCGCATCGGGTGCGCTGTGATGTCGTCATCAACCGAGGCTATATACCTCCGGGTCAATTTCATTGACGTGTTTGCACACTATATTCAGCTGGTCAACGATAAAGACGTTTCCCATAGCGCTTAGCAGCGCAGCATCGAGTAAAGCTTTTGATAGGGAACACATACTAAACATGCTTTTGTTTACTTTTCCAAACTGGATCTTGTAGTCTAGAGTTTTTTTCTTCAAAATTATGTGACAATCATCCTGCCTACTCAGTCATTCACATAAAACAATGTATTGATTTAAAATTTCAAAGACACTTTTTGCTTAAAAAAGCCATGCAGTATGTGCATGTGATTGACTCCCGAGGACACAAAAGCATAATGAGCTGCATAATGAGCCTTTCAGTCAGGTATGTGAGAGGAAAGTGCTACAAGAAACAATGTAGGGGAAAAAGAAATTTGTTTTGTTAGTGGTTAATTTTAAATATAGCTAAAATAAAATCCAAACAAATGAGGGACAATATTGTGACAAGATTTGTTTTCGAATTTCACTTCCATCATTTAACAGTAGACATTACAAGCATTATGTAGACATATATCTTTTGTTTGTCTGACAGGTATTTGCTAAGTTATAGCGACACATCTCAGAAAAGACTTAAAAGGATTTGTCCATTTTCTTAAAAAAAATCTAGATAACTTACTCACCACCATGTCATCCAAAATGTTGATGTCTGTCTTTGTTCAGGACGAGAAGAATTATGTTTTTTGAGGAAAACATTCCAGGAATTTTCTCATTTTAATGGACTTTAATTGACCCCAACACGTAACAGTTTAATGCAGTTTAATTGCAGCTTCAACGGCATTTCAAAGGACTCTAAACGATCCCAAACGAGGCAAAAGGGTCTTTTTTGAAATGATTGTCATTTTTGACAAGAAAAATGAAAAATATTCACTTTTGAACCACAACTTCTCGTCTTCCTCCGACCTCGCGCAATATGTCATCACGTCAAGAGGTCATGGATGACGTATGTGAAACTACGCCCCTGTTTAAAAGTGTGGAGAAAGAGGACAGTTCCGACGTTGTTGTATGTCGAATGATATTAATTAATGTCTTTGTGTCAGTTTATTGTTTAAAATGGTCTGCAAATGTGTGTATCATATATGTTACACATGACCTTTCCACGGCATTACGCAATTACGTGAGGTCGCGCTGGCGCATCACACAGCCAGAGGAAGACAAGAAGTTGTGGTTTAAAAGTGCATATTTTTTTATTTTACTTGTCAAAAATGATAATCGTTTTGCTAGATAAGACCCTTATGCCTCGTTTGGGATCATTTAGATTCCTTTGAAACTGCAGTTTTAAACTGCACTAAAAATGTTACGTGTTGTTGTCATTTAAAGTCCATTAAAATGAGAAAAATCCTGGAATGTTTTCCTCAAAAAACATAATTTCTTCTCGACTGAACAAAGACATCAACATTTTGGATGACATGGTGGTGAGTAAATTATCTGGATTTTTTTGAGAAAATGCACTAATCCTTTAATGCAAAAGCACAACATTTAGCTTTTATTGTGGACACAAAAAAACTACAAACTTTAATTTTTTGAATGATGTATAACTCATATATGTATGACCAAAATTGACAGTAGTCTATTTTGCACTGATAGGAAAAAAGCGGGGTGTTATCGCTGGCAGAAAACTAACACCCACTTCATAGCCATCTTAGTAATTTCATCCCTACATGTTCCCATGTCTAAAGATTATAGTGTCTTTTACTTTCTGTAAATTGCCCTGAAAATATAACCACAGGTAATATCAGTTCTGTGCTGACTGGCATGCTGGTAAAATGCGCTTAAATTGAGCTTCAGCTGGCCATATCCAGCCTGTAGGCACTTAAAATTTCATTTTACATTCAGGTTTGTGCCTTTAAAATCTAGTTGAAACGTATTTTCATGCTTAATAATTTCTGGGTAATTTAATTTTCACACATAAATACATTCTACCCCAATAGAATCTGGACCTTCTTTTAAAAGACCCGCCCCACACATACGCCACCCGGCAAGGATGTCGGTTAGTGGACACGCTCCTTACTGCTGATTGGTTACAAATGTGTTTTGGTAGTCGGCCCGTCTCCTTTTCCAAAGCGTTTTTCAAACATTGTGCACTCCGCCTTTAAGGAACAAACAGATGGAAAATGGCGATTTAAAAGTTTCTGTCTGTTTTTAGTGCTGGAAACCTTGGCTAAGATTATAATTGGACTTATAAAAGAATAAGTGTAAATATGGCCTCTTAAAAATCCATTGAGGCTTGAGGTTTGTACAAAATACATCCTCCAATCTGCCGTTACATTGGCAAGACTAAAGAGAAACAGTCTGATGGTCCATACAAACAGGTGGGACCCTTAATAAAAGACTCTCATGTGGTGTATAATCAAATAGTCTTTATCTGTCCTTGAAAATTCAAGTCCACAGACACAATTTAATTACTGCAACACACACCGAAAGCAAACATATTGGTTTAATGTCTATTTCGAACAGCAGGCAAGTCTTGCAATGCCTTTCCCACTTTAAATAGTTACTCTCTGCTGGCTCTCTCGTGACCCTGGGAGTCTCTTTAGCTCTCATCTCTGAAACTATCTTTCTCACCTCATTTTCTTAGGAGCAGGATATGGCGGTGTTAAACTTGAGCCTGTTTTGACCAATTAGCTGTAAAGTTTGGGTCAAGGGATGATTCTGATGCCACAATGATAAGCCTGTTAAAAGCTCCAGGGGAAAAACTACACACTTAAGAGACGATTTCTTTCAACCTGAACAGGGTGCTCTTGTACAGGCAATGTGCAAAACTACACCAACTTCACGACAGGGAAGTCATGTGCAATTATGCTGGTTTGAGGTTTAACTCACTCTTGCATTCAAAAATAGCTTCTGAGATCCCTTTTTAAAATTAGAGTAGTTGTTCGTGGTCCTGTTTTTTAAACTTTAGTTGGTGTGTAAGATTGCTGTTAGAGCATAAATAACACCTGCAAAATTATAAAGCTCAAATTTCAATGCCAAGCAATATACAATATAATCTTTAACAGAATTCGCTTTTCAAGGACTACAGAGAAGAGCCGGTTTGGATAACAGCCCTCTACTTCACGGTTCAATGACGTCAATATAAGAGGTTTTGACTAAACTCCACCCACAGTAATATGCCATTCGCCAGCTAAGCTCAAACGGCTCTGGCTAAGATAAGCTGCTGTCGAATAACAACACAATAAACAAACTACACAATCAGAACTTGATACGTGTTTCTGAAGGAGGGACCCGTTTTTAGGACAGTGAAAACAGCGCTACAAAGATATGTAAATTGTGTGAAAAATATTGAGTTTTTTTACACGTGAAACATGAACACATTATAAACACAGTCAAAGTTTCGAAAACACAGGAAACAGGGTTTCCCGCAGCACATTTCAGTTAAGGCGGCCCGCCTAAGCTTGGAAACCCTACCGCCTTAACTAGGTCATCCAAAAAAAAAAAATCGCTGCACAAAAGACCGTCAAGTGCATCGTGCATAGCGTGTACGCGCATCACACCGCGAGCGGCACCGCGCACCACACGGTCGAAATGAGAAAGACGTGGTCCGGACCGTCACTGTCTTGGGGATAACTAGCCAGTTGATAAAACACCTCTGAGAATAGCGCGGACGTGCTTCATGCCGTGAGCGTGCACACGCAGTACATGGCCGAAATGAGAAAAGACGTGGTCCGTCATGTCTGGAGGATAGCCAGTTGATAAAACGCGTGTCCGTGAGAACTCTAAGTGGACTTATGTTTTGGGGTTATTTAAGCCTGTTATTGTATTAGTCTATAGTTCTTGCAATTTTAAAGTAAGTTAGCTGGTGATTTTGTTGTTTGAGCAACCTGCTAGCTAGGTTTCATGTGCCTGTTGATTAGATATAATAGTTGAGCACTCTTGCTCACTTTATTTATTTGCATTATTTACATGCTACAGTAGTTACACACCTTTAAGATAATGTAATTAATAGTGGAAAATAGTTTCTTCAAAATTAAGTTTTATTTGAGTGTTTTAAATAAAAATATTTACATTTTCATCATGACGCATACGCCCCACCCCTTTGATTGCAACGCCCTCTGCCCCACCCACCCGCCCAACCTACCACCTTAAACTAAGAAATTTTCTGCGGGAAACCCTGACAGGAAAAATGGGACCTTTAAATGTGTCATGAAACAGAAGTTGTGAAGATGTTTTCTTCTATATTGTGATGAATATCCAAGTGAAATGGCTTCTGAAATGATAAGAATGGGGGGCGGGACTTAATTTCATCCTTTGGGAATTGACCCTTAGCCGAGAGCTTGATTGACCGGTGACCTGACCAATCATTACACCAATATGATGTGCCCCCTGTTGCTATTCACCATTTTGTCCGGTGTTCTGTCGATTTGTGCTACATTGTCAGATTTTGTTACCTCCCATAGAAAACAAACAGGACTAAACGGATACAGGACCTGCTTTTAAAATAAATGATAATAAATCACTGAAATATTCCATAAATATAAGAAATGCCATTTTTGATTTCATGGTGACATTACAAAAACAAAAATGTAACAAAACTACAAAAAAAGAAAGAAAACTAAGCAAGTAATTTTCATCATTTACTAGGGATGGGCACGAGCAATCGATTGTTGGTGGCATCGATAATCGATCACAAAAACGATGACCGTAAGTTTTGTTTTGTGGTTATGGTGCCATTTGGATATCTGGTTAGCGTTTCAAGCATCTGTGGTAGTAAAGACTGGGTGCGTGTTTGACGTTCAGGTAAGCTGCGCAGACCAGCATATGACAGTCAAAATACAACTTCAAATCTTGCATTTTGTGCAGATAGATGCACTTTGTATAATACATTTATCTTGTTTCAAGGCTTAATATTATGTAGAGTGCATCATATAGAAAGAGCTTCAGTTTGTGCTTATTAACCCTTTAGTTTCACGCAGGTTTTCCTGTTAGAAGTTAATAATCTAGTATGCATTCATTTTTTATTTGTTTTTATTTCAAGTTTTATTTGAGTTTTATTATAAAAAATATATTTTTACTATGATGCATACGCCCCGCCCCTTTGATTGCACTGCCCCCAGTTAATCGAGTATTCGTTTTTCAGACCTATGGGTTAATCAAAATATATCATCATTAGCAACACTGCATTCAAATGACTTTTTGTTAGTTTGCGTGTTCCCTGAGGTTCAAACTCACTTTTGTGCTGTTAATGCAAAGCTCTACCAGTTGAGGTATTGAAACCCTCATGACTTATTCTTACCAAATACACTCGTACTCTTTTACAGTACCTACATTACCACAGAAAAGTGTCGATCCTGGATCGTTTTCAAGTTTCAGTCTGATCTCCCATATTTTATCACATTCATGTTATTGCTCTCCTCAGGCAGCTCACAAACTGACATAAATTGTGTACATTACAGAGGAATGTTACGGCTGCTGTGACAGTTTTATTGCCGTCTGGATGAAGACATAAACTGGTTATTTATGATTTCCGTCAGTGATAATGCTGGACTCCTCAACACCTATTTCTCCATATTGTGCCAGAAACATGTTTTAACACAGGCATGAGACTGCATGCTACGGCTGAGACATAAAGAAATCACGCAGAATGTTTAAATGCTTTAAAATGACAGGTGTTTGGGGTTATGGCATTGTTTCACAACTGTTTTTTTTGTCCAACATATTAGATGCATCATTAATATTATTACAACAGCCATTATTTAGAGGATTTACTTTGAAAGTAAACCTATCGCATTACTTTAACCTCTGTCGTTTTGAATGGCTGAGACATTTAAAAGGATAAAATAGCAAAGTGTGTTGTGTGGATCTAAGATTTGATATATATACACTCACCTAAAGGATTTTAAGGAACACCTGTTCAATTTCTCATTAATGCAATTATCTAATCAACCAATCACATGGCAGTTGCTTCAATGCATTTAGAGGTGTGGTCCTGGTCAAGACAATCTCCTGAACTCCAAACTGAATGTCAAAATTGGAATTAAAAGTTATTTAAGCAATTTTGAGTGTGGCATGGTTGTTGGCGATGATGCCAGATGGGCCGGTCTGAGTATCTGCTCAGTTACTGGGATTTTCATGCACAACCATTTCTAGGGTTTACAAAGAATGGTGTGAAAAGGGATAAGCATCCAGTATACGGCAGTCCTGTGGCTGAAAATGCCTTGTTGATGCTAGAGGTCAGAGGAGAATGGGCCGACTGATTCAAGCTGATAGAAGAATAACTTTGACTGAAATAACCACTCGTTACAACCGAGGTATGCAGCAAAGCATTTGTGAAGCCACAACACGCACAACATTGAGGCGGATGGGCTACAACAACAGAAGACCCCACCGGGTACCACTCATCTCAACTAAAAAAAGGAAAAAGAGGCTACAATTTGCACAAGCTCAGTAAAATTGGACAGTTGAAGACTGAAAAATGTTGCCTGGTCTGATGAGTCTCGATTTCTGTTGAGACATTCAGATGGTAGAGTCAGAATTTGGCGTAAACAGAATGAGAACATGGATCCATCATGCCTTGTTACCACTGTGCAGGCTGCTGGTGGTGGTGTAATGATGTGGGGGATGTCTTATTGGCACACTTTAGGCCCCTTAGTGCCAATTGGGCATCGTTTGAATGCCACGGCCTACCTGAGCATTGTTTCTGACCATGTCCATCCCTTTATGACCACCATGTACCCATCCTCTGATGACTACTTCCAGCAGGATAATGCACCATGTCACAAAGCTCGAATCATTTCAAATTGGTTTCTTGAACATGACAATGAGTTCAGTGTACTAAAATGATCTCAACACAATAGAGTATCTTTGGGATGTGGTGGGACGGGAAATCTCCATCAACTGCAAGATGCTATCCTATTAATATGGGCCAACATTTCTAAAGAATGCTTTCAGCACCTTGTTGAATCAATGCCACGTAGAATTAGGCAGTTCTGAAGGCGAAATGGGGGTCAAACACAGTATTAGTATGGTGTTCCTAATAATCCTTTAGGTGAGTGTATTTTTTATAGTTTCAACAAAGCAAAATCAAAGTATTTCCAAGTATCTCCTTTAATCACTACCTTATGGTCTCTAGATGATTTGCCAGGCTTGTGCCAAACCAGCTGGTGAGGTTTGATATTTTTCGAGACAAGGGTTAAATTCATAGTTTAACTCCCAGCATGCGACAGGAAGTGTTGAATCATCTCCAATGATCTACATGGTGTGCAAACTTGACAACTTAGCAACTATTGCTGTTCTTAGACAATGTGATAAAACACAAATAAAACAGACAGGCCTAATAAATGAGGTCTCGTGCTGAGAGAACAAGTCAACAAATTCAATTAAGAAGAAGAGGTTGTGATATTCCCTCTCTGAACAAACCCATGTGAATTTAATCGAATTTAAATAGCTGTGTGTGTGTTTTAAAAGGGCCTGCTGCGAATGTGCATGAAGGGTGGGTGAGATAAGACCCCAGCCCGCTTCTGTTTGAACTACGCAGAGGATGAGCTCTGATGGCGAGAGGAAGAATCAGAGCGAGACTGATGCGAGGCGGGAGTCTCGGCCTGCTCGCAGCGGGGAAGAGTCGGCGGTTGATGCCTGCCCTTTAGGGAAGTTGGGCTGTCCCCACCATTCCCGCATCCCCATCTTTCCCTGCTGCCGGACCACCTCTGCAGGTGGCATAATCTCAGGTCTTGATTAACTACTTCTATTAGCAAACTTAATTAGAAAATCGTCAAGAGTGGCCTGTGCTGGCTGAACGGCAGGCCAACCCCTGCAGCAAGAAAGACAAACAAATAAACAGCAGCACGGCTCAGGCAGCCAGATTCTGACGGCTATTAGGCTCCACAGAGCTCAGGCTAATTAATAGCCCACAAAGCTATCGATGGGGGAAATAAAGACAATTGACATTTGCCTCTCTCGAACACAAGCAGAAACACACGGGGCTTCGACCAGATGGGTAAACAGGCTGGAGGAGTGTGTTTGTGTGTAAAAAAATGCTATAGTTATTTTAAAGAGTGAGTATTAATGGTGAGAGGTGGACAGCAGTAACATTTTTTTACTGAACTATATTTTTCAAATACCTGTGAAAACCTGTTTTTTTACTTCACTACATTCTAAAGCATAATATGAAACTTTTTACTCGTGCCGCACGGATAACATTTTTGTATGCTATCCTGGAAGTTAAAGGAATATTAAGAAAAATCCAGATAATTTACTCACCACCATGTCATTCAAAATGTTGATGTCTTTTTTTGTTCAGTCAAGAAGAAATTATGTTTTTTGAGGAAAACATTGCAGGATTTTTCTCATTTTAATGGACTTTAATAGACACCAACAATTAAAACTCAACAGGTAACAGAGTTTCAAAGGACCACAAACGATCCCAAACGAGGCACAAGGGTCTTATCTAGCGAAACGATTGTCATTTTTGACAAGAAAAATAAAAAATATGTACTTTTAAACCACAACTTCTCGTCTAGGTCCGGTCCAGCGCGACCTAACGTAAATGCGTAGTGACGTAGGGAGGTCACGTGTTACATATATAAAACGCACATTTGCGGACCATTGTAAACAATAAACGGACACAAAGACATTAATTAGTATCAGTTGACATACAACAACGTTGGAACGGTCCTCTTTCTCAACACTTGTAAACATGGGGCGCAGTTTCGCGTTCGTCTTCTGTGACCTCTTGACGTCATGACGTATTGCACCTGGCGCATCACGACCAGATCTAGACGAGAAGTTGTGCTTTAAAAGTGTATATTTGTTATTTTTCTTGTCAAAAATGACAATCGTTTTGCTAGATAAGACACTTATGCCTCGTTTGGGATTGTTTATAATCCTTTGAAACTCCGTTGAAAAAAAACTGTTACGTGTTGAGTTAAGTGTTAATTGTTGGTGTCCATTAAAGTCCATTAAAATGAGAAAAATCCTGCAATGTTTTCCTCAAAAAACATAATTTCTTCTCAACTGAACAAAGAAAGACATCAACATTTTGGATGACATGGTGGTGAGTAAATTATCTGGCTATTCCTTTAATGGACTACTGATTCCCTCGCAAAAAAGCCCATTCATTTTTGTCAGACTTCTAGATTATTGCAAAATAATAACTCTAAGTTTAACAAAAGTTTATGACACTTACATATTTTGTCCACAAACTTTTATAATTTTTCCAAAGTCAAAATTCAGCTTCTTATATTTTTAGTAAACATATTTACACTTCAAAATTAATAAAATTTGTATTCATCTGAAAAGATTCACTTGGACAAACAAATATGTTTCTTTGGGCCGGTTTCCTGGACAGGGATCAGTCCTAGACTAAAATAAATGTAAGAGCTGTCCAAACTGAAAACAACTTGCACTGACATTTTGCCTCAAAATGCATCCAAGTAATGTTTTTAGTAAGGCATGTTTGTTAAAACTAATTATATTTCATAATTAAACTAGGACTAGTCCTGGCTTAAGATAATCCCTTTTTGGGAAACCACCCTATAAACTTTTCTTAAACACAGAGCTTATTTTTTTGTGATAAAGCAAAAGTCTATGGGACAAATTAATGGACTTTTGCAAGAGAACAACTGTCCCGCTAACTTCCGTCTTCGCCTAAATACGTCATCCCTGCAGCATTCCATAGTCAATGTCTTGTAACAATCAGCCTTATAGGCTGAGTTACAAAAGTAAAAAAAACATGGTTAAAACATGTGTCTTGTGTGGTAGAGTCTAATTAAAATACAATAATAATACAAAATAACTTTCTTGCTTTGACTCAAGTAAAAGTTACACTTGGTTGAAAGAAAGTACTAAATTTTGAATGTACTTACAGTAAGTATTACATGTAAAAAACAATTTGGATTTACAGTATAAAATATAGTGAAGTAAAAAATAAGTTATTATGCTTTGGAATGCAGTGAAAAACTTAATGTCTAATATGTATCAAAAACATCTTGGGACATGATTTTTACACTGACAGCAGGCTTACCAATAGGTCAGTTCATACTAAAATGCCAACAAACTAATTCTAATGTGAAATGTTGGTGTTGGTTGTAGTTTGTAATTTGGAACAATTCTAAATAAATATACACATAGGAACATGGTTGAGAGATTGTAACAAGAAGGGGAAAAGTTTAAGTATTAAATTCTATAACATAAGCGACTATAGGTGTCAGTGTTGTATATAGCTGTATAGAGTAGGGAAGATCAATTTGGCATCTCCAATTCACCCATCCTGCATGTCTTTGGACTGTTGGAGAAAACTCAGCCTAACCAGGGACCTTCTTGCTTGTGAGGCAACAGTGCTAGCGAAGTTACTGTATGGTACATACTTGATAGTAATTATGTTACTCTAGATAAGTACTGGGTAATACCAGATACAAACTTATAGTGTAGGTATACTGTAACTAACAAGAAACACTACTGTACTTACAAATTAATGTACAATATACGTATTTAGTACTTACAGGCAAGTGTGGGTTAATAAAAGGTATTCTAATAGTTTATGTATACTGTAACTAACTAAAAACATTGCTGTACTTACAAACTGTATGTACATGGTAAGTGGGTAGTACGTACAGGTAAGTTAATGACAGGTACTTATAGTGTACGTATATGCTATGACCCATAATGGTTAAATATTGGACAGAACCCAATGTTGGGTTGTTGTCATGCAACCACTATTATAACCCGGCAGTTGGGTTAAAACAACCCAGCATTGGGTCAATTTTAACCCAGCGGTGTGTTCTGTCCAATATTTTCCCATTATGGGTCAAAAATAACCCAGCTATTTTTAGAGTGTAGCTAATAACAAACACTACTGTACTCACTAATTGTACACTGTAAAAAATTGCTGTAATTATGCAGCTGGTTGCCAGTAACTTACTGTAGAAGGTAAAGACTGAAAATGTTTCATGTTCATTTAACTTTGAATAAACTGTTGCCAGTAAATAACATAAATGTAAAATCTACAGTAAGTTACTGGCAGCTAGTTGCCAGTAATACCCAGTAATACTGTAATTTATATAGATCTTACAGTGTACACAGTGTGTGGTACATGCAGGCAAGTTTAAGTTAATGAAAGGCACTTATAGTTAACAAACATTGCTGATATGCATTTTTTGTAGTAAGTATCTTTGTCCTTTGTTGTACCCTTTACACCCAAGCATTGAATTTTTACGCATTTACTACTGAGTACATTCACTAGTACGTCCATAGTAACTGCATGGAAACAGTACTGTAAAATAAAGTGTTGCATTTTACACATTTATCACACAGGACCTACCACCTAAGATATAGCATATATACACATGCCACTATATATAAGATGCATTGTTGTAAGAGTCATAATGGTAAGAGTCATAATACATTAATTTTAAAGTGCAGCAAAACATTTACCTCTTTATTTCTTGAAGATTTTTTTCTTTTATTTGCATCAGTACTAAGACAACATTATTATAACTAGTGTATGAAGCTAAAAAAATAGACTGAAAAAAGTGTGCTGTTGTTACATAACAAATTATGAATTTAGAAACAGCAATGACATACTGTTAAAGTGGATTGAACATTCCCACTTCAATTTTTGTCATCATCATTTGTTTTCAGGTTATGGCTGTTTATTGTTAAAAATGATTGTGAATGTTCAATCCACTTTTACAGTATGTCACTGCTGTTTCTAAATTCATAGTGGTAAGTCATATGTAATAACTGTGTGAAATGCACCACTTTATTTTATAGTCCTGTTTCCATGCAGTTACTGTGTACTAGTGAATTTACCCAGTAGTTAATGTGTACGATATTCAATGGTTGGGGTTGCCTCACAGTGGCATATGTATACTATGCTATATGTTAAGTGGTACTGTAGGTGCTGTGTAATAACTGTGTAAAATGCAGCACTTTATTTTACAGTCCTGTATTTACTATGGATGGATGTACTACTGACTGTACCCAGTAGTTACTGTGAACAATATTCAATGCTTGGGTTTAAAGGGTACAGTAAAGGACAAAGATACTAAGTACAAAAATTGCACGTCAGTAATGTTTGTTATTTTGTTTTCATGTACTACACTATAAGTGCCTTTCATTAACTTACACTTGCCTGCATGTACCACACATTTACAGTGTATATACAATTTGTAAGTACAGTAGTGTTTGTTATTAGCTATCATATACGTACACTATAAGTACCTGTCATTAACTTACACTGGCCTGTAAGTAGGCTACTACATATTTGCCAAGTATATACAATTTGTAAGTACAGTAGTGTTTCTTGTTAGATACAGTATACATACACTATATAAGTACCTGTCATTAACCCACACTTGCCTGTAAGTACTAAATACTTATATTGTACATTCATTTGTAAGTACAGTAGTGTTCTTGTTAGTTACAGTATACCTACACTCTAAGTACCTGTCATTAACACACACTTACCTGTAAGTACTAAATACTTATATTGTACATTCATTTGTAAGTACAGTAGTGTTTCTTGTTAGTTACAGTATACATACACTATAGCAGTGTTTCTCAAACTTTTTCTGCCCAAGGACCACTTCATCTTCCAATATTTTTCTGAGGACCACCTAACAGAATCCAACTCTAACACGCCCCCCAAAAAACAACAAAATAGGAAGGATAAGCTAAATTTAAGTTTAATATGCAACTGTTTAAAGTCAAAAACTAATTTTTTAAACACAAATGCAATGCTATGTTAAGAAATTATTATATGAATTTTATTTCATTTGAAAAAGTAAATGTGAAATGAGTTGCAGCTTAATATGAACAACAAACTGCACATGTGAAAAAAAAACTGCAATTAAACGTACTGTAACAGCCTAGGTCCCACTTAATGTCATTCCAAAGAGCCATTAGTTTAAAACTGAGGTGGTGGGTATATATAGGTTGTAACTATGGTAACAATAAAATGTTCCCCTTAATGTCCAAAATCACTGTATTTACAGGGATTTTACACATGACACAAAAACAAGTAGATTACAAAACTAATAGATATGTGGATTTTAGCTGCTTTCAGTTGACGCTTAATCTTTTCTTTTGAATCCTCTTTGGTTTAGCCACCAATCCATTTTTATGTTATTAAAACAAAATGCAAGAACTGATATCAGAGTTTTGCAAGTGCATTAAAAATCTACTTAAATAAGTGACGAGTGTATAAAAGATCATCTTTTGGCGGACCACTGGGGGGGTTTGGCGGACCACTAGTGGTCCGCGGACCACACTTTGAGAATTACTGCACTATAGGTACCTTTCATTAACCCACACTTGCCTGTAAGTACTAAATACTTACATTGTACATTTATTTGTAAGTACAGTAGTGTTTCTCGTTAGTCACAGTATACATACACTATAAGTACCTTTCTTTAACCCACACTTGCCTGTAAGTACTAAATACTTATATTGTACACTCATTTGTAAGTACAATAGTGTTTCTTGTTAGTTACAGTATACCTACACTATAAGTATGTATCTGGTATTACCCAGCACTTATTTAGAGTTACATAATACATATCAAGTATGTTCCACTGGTAAGTACAGTAATGACACTATTTAATTACCATGTAGATACTCAAAAGTAAGTACCACACATTTGTCTGTAAGTACAAATGTATTTACCATATTATATGCACAAGTTAAGTACACGTACTGTAAAATAAAATGCTACCAATTTATCAAGTTTATTTTATTACTGCAAAAACAAATGTATGTTTAATGCATGAAAAAAAGCACATTTTTTTTGGCAATGTAAAAAACTTGTTTTAGTAATGTATAGTTATTTTTACTGAAAAGCAAGACAAAAATACTGCCCATGAAGTAATTCAATAAAAATAATTTCTTTTTTTTTTACAAATTTTCCCTTTTAAATCCTAAAATGCTTTAAATATTTTATTATAGTTATATAAAACAACAGAAATCTTAAGACTGCAAACAGTTTTCACTGCATTACTGCTCTAAGGGCGAACAGGCTGGCGGTGTGCCCAAACAAACCAGCCTCCCTTCTCACGCCTCCTGAAGGGCATTTGCACTCAGTGCACTCCTGAGACACAGCGGCTACACTATCTGGCTTAGAGATCAGAACAAAGTCAATGGGATCATGCCACATCATCTCTGCACCTCAGAACGGAAAAAACTCTCTCCCCTCATCTCCCTCTTCCATGTCCTTGGTTGGAGTGCAGTCAATTTAAGAAATAAAAGGTACCCCATCATAAGCATCCCGTTCTAGATCATCCCACTGAGCCCTGATCTAGCTGAATTATATTATCCATTCAGAAGAGTCATTGTTTCCAGTACACGCCAGTAGAGGACACATCGGCCTGTGCATGCAGTGTACTACTCTTTATTAGCCTGTTTGAAATCGCTCATTACCCCGTCCAGTAAAACATAAACGCAGGGTGACCTGAATTAAAGCACATTCTCTAGAAAATATTTACCAGTCAGAACATTCTTTTTATTGCTTGTTTAGTAGAGAGAGGAAAAGCGTGGGTGAGAATGCCGGTCGGAGGCTGCTAGGCTGATCGAGCATAAGGTGCTGCTGTGTTTAATGGGCTCTGTTTATGGAGATGACTGGTGGAGCTTCAGGCAGAGCAGTGGGAGAGGACATGGCAGATCGATCCACACCATTGCACAGGGAAAGCCGTTGGGAAGATCAGACCTGCTGAAAATGGCAAGGCTGAGGTGACCTTCCTAATAGTTATGGCTTACAGTATAACATGCTGAAGGCAATTGCATACTATACAGTATGTATATATAAAACAGGATTCTGTCACTTTTAGAACAATACATCTGTACACTTCTACTAGTAGTAATAAAACACAATTATGCAGGGTCTGAACTCACAGAGTGCTTCCTAGATGATCATTTTCGGGACTGATCATTTTCTATGACATTCACCATACAATTTTCACGACCTTTAAAGATTAGTCACATTTACACATGTGATAGGTTATTGCCCGAATTGCACAAAAGTAATTAATACTTTGGAAAAGTCTTGAAGTATATCACCTCCCATGCATTTGCATACAGCTTTCTCAAATATATCTTTTAGATCGACAGTGTGTGAATTAAACAGCAACGTGAGCACAGCACACACCTAAAAACTATTCAGACAGGATTCATTTACTACAATGCTTGAGATACAAATGAAAACTGGATGTCTGTGATTTCATAAAGTGATCTGAATGGGATTAGGGTTTCTAAACTGTACGGGTGATTCTCACGAAACCATTGAAACACCACAGCACTAATGATCTTAGCTTTAAAATGTGTAATATAGTAACATTAAAAAGCATCAGAATTAACACAATACTGTGTTCTACCTTGCACAATGTGTGATTTCAACATAAGAATTTATAATTGTAAATTTTATCTAATTTTCTGCTGAAATTCTCATTACCGCAATGTGTCCGGCTGTGTTTGAACATGCGTTATGTTGTAATTTAATCAAATTAACACAAAAATATTATGAAAAAAAATAAATGGATGTTTTGCAAGACTACTTTAGATGACAGAAAAAATATTTACTGAATATTCATGTATAATAATAATGAAGAAAAATTAGGAAAATGATGTGTCCATGCCTGATGTTCTCATCCTCCGCAACACTTTTTGAGAACAGTTTAAGCACACATACAGAATTTTAATATAGTTTGATTTTGAGTGACCAAGCACATGGACCAGTTACTTCAAGATGGCTACCAGGTAAGATCATTTTTTTTACAGTTAATTTGAAATATTGTCTTGTCAGAATGCTTACACGACATTTTGATTATCATTACCGCAACAGATGCTTATTAAATGTTAATTTAATTAATGGAAGCATAATACTTTGATTTTAAATGCATGTGCAGAATCTCCAAATTATGTTCTTTCAGGTTTGTCATGTCATTTTGAAAATATGTCAGTGTTGATGTTTTCTGACTGTTGCGATAATGAGATTTTTTAGGACTAATTTTTTAAGTTATGTTACAAAAAGTGTTAAATGACAAGTAAAAGTTTTTAAATTAATGTTCCCATTTACTCCAGACTTTGTTTTTCAGTGTCTGGTGGGAAAAAAAGTAAATTTAAGCAAATTTTACATTTTCATGCTTGACATTTTTAAAACCAAGTTTTCGTGAGAATCACCCGTATGTGTATTGATTTAAGTTTCTTTGCTCATAAGATGCCAGCAGTATGTAAACCAGCAAATTTTATCTTACCAAGCTATGCTCTGTAATTTTTTTTAACAAAGTTGTGTGGCAAAAACTAGACGAGACTTTGGGGACGCCTCCTAGGGTAAGTGCGTCTAAATGTTTATATCAAATTTAACCAATGGTGAGGCTTAACTAAAAAGACAGGGTGACGCAGGAGCCAGGAAGTATATCGCTATCTGAAATATTGCCAAAGACGGTGTTACATGGACGCAGGAAGTATGGCATGGGAGACGCAGCGTCTCATTCCCTTCTCAGGGAACAAAAGTTACATACGTAACCTGAGACGTTTTCATGTGTCAAACACAACTATGCAATTTAAAGCCAATAGTTTAGCATGTGTCCTTAAAAAGTCTATAATTGTTATGATATTATCCTACACTACACAGGGAATAATATGGATTTTTTTCCAGAAAACTTTTTGAATGAAATAGATTCAAACACTTTCAATGACCTGTATCTATGCATGTATATTTTCAAAAACTTCCCAGGGCCTTGATTTTTTTTACCCAAATTCACAAACTTTCAAGGATTTTAAGGACCCGTGGGAACCCTGTAAACCGGGATTGGATTAAATTCACAAAGTGCAAGTTTTTTTTAGGTAATTTACAAATTCATCTCACTAAAAACTGGTCCCATCTAAACGGGGCTTTAGTTTATTGATTTGTGCATGTTAAGCCGTAAATCTATCTTTCTTAAGCAATGCAGGTTTGATATACATTACTCGACTGAGTAAGATATGCAGTGCAGGTTGAGTGTATGCTGTACAATATGCAAGACGCTTGCCAGAGAAATTCAATTTCCACATGCCAGCAATATATGTGCACCCCCCTCCCCAACTACTGTACATATAAACCTCCAGAAAGGAAAAGTATGTACACATGTGGACCAATGTGCCCAATACCTACAGGCCAAAATCACCTTTGCCAAGTACTTACTGTATTAAGCCTCTCAATGCTGTACTGCGCTCTATGTAAGCTACAAATCTCTATCATTTCTGTTTCTCCAACATCTCTAAGATGATTCATATCCCCAAGCGTCAAGGGAAAAGTAAGAGTATTTGTTGATGTCTGTGACTGTGTGAAAACATGGCTTTGTTGGTATTTGTATGGATCCTGTTGCCAAGGCCATCCATCTACTTCTGTTAGCTACTGTATCTGATGCAGAAAGTAGTGGAAGTATTCTGCTCCTAATACTTCAATCTATTCACCACATATACTATCATACACACAAAACACACTTTAAATCTAATGTCACATGGATTTTAAAATGTAATTCATGCCTATTACAGCAGCAGAAATATAATATAAGCATTGGGACAAGCGACAGCGACACAAATGTCTGCATCAGATCTGATTGTCTGTCCACAGTGTCCTTGTGACAGTGGTGTGGGAACATGGGGTTTGGGAATGAAAATACAAGATTTCTACTTATGGAATACTGTGCAGTAAATACTAAACTTTAGCATAGGGTCAAGTGTATTACATTACAATGTGCACTACACATTTTGGCAATTGTAGTAGATCAGGGATGGGCAACTTTGATAATGCAGAGGGCCAGCATTTTTCTCCTTTATACCAAGGGGGCCAGAACCACACGCACAATTTACATCATTCTTAATTTCCTTTCTTAAGAAACCACAATATACAATTAACATGTCTTTAAAGATTTTAACTATAAAACTTAGCAATTATGCTAATTCTAAATCATAACTTTATTTTCAGTGGACAAGCATTTCAGATAAAACTTCTTAACTGCATTGCTTTAACATCTGTAACAAGCAAGGCACTTTTAAATTAGTATAGAGGAGTTTCTCATCCTGCCACAAAATTATTTGAAATAAATAACACATAAATTTAAACAAAATATATATAAAAAAATTTAATAACAATGTATTTTACCTTTCAAATCTGAGAGCAATTCTGGCCCGAGTACGACCTGTCACCCAAACCAGTGGCATTGGTTTTAACCCGACTGGACCCGAATGTAAACTGACGTGTGTGCAGTCTGCAGCCCGGGTGGCCTCGCAACAAATTTGGCGAGCTGCTCCATTTGTTTATATGACAATGACACCAAGGTAACCGCTAAAATTTACATTTAAAAATATCTGACATGTCTGTCTGAACGAAAAATTAACCTATCGCCAGCCACACAATGTCGCAAGCGCTCTTGCAAAAAGAGGAGAGGTTTGAAAAGGACATCGACACACACATGCGAGAGTTCAGGGCTTCTCGGGTCCATTCGGCAAAAACACATTCATTTTAAATAACCCGAGACCCGATTATTGTACCCGACCCGTGTCCGAGGCATGCGTGAAACTTTTAGACCCGAACCTGATCAGGTCTTGGGTCGGACCTCGGGTTTTCGGACTCCGTAAAGACCTCTTCTTCACATAAGCCCAAACACGGGAATATGCTTACTGTGAGGATCCGCGGGACTTAGCGCCCCCTCCTGGTTGGGAGTATTTACGTCCTAATACAAAAATCATAATTTTAAAAGTATTTGATTATGTACCCAGATAGCAATGAGTCGGCGGACCACCGGCAGTGCTCTGGAGGCAGTAAGCGTCATAAGGGCGTAATCGCAACAGGTAAATATGGACCTCCCTAAAATATATCTAAAAAAATTTTACCGCCGGCGGCAGCCGCTTTTGCATAAATTAAGCAGTTGGTCCGCCGGCTGCATGCTGGCGGCATCTCGCAACAAATGGGAGTGACGTATTCCCCGCCAGCGGGACGCACCTATAGCCGACAGCTTGGGGCTGGCGGCATAAAGAAGCCATGCAGATATTTTTTGCTATCTGGGTATAATATGGTCCAGCGGGCCGTATTAGAATTTACCCCGGGCCGTGTACGGCCCTCGGGCCGCCAGTTGCCCATCCCTGTAGTAGATCATCTGCGCAGACAAAATAATTGCAAAGTATGCACCACCTACAGACTATATACTTTAGATCAGGTACGGGCAACTTTAATAATGATGAGGGCCAGCATTTAAAAATATCTGACATGTCAGTCTCAATGGAAATTAACCAGCCACACAATGTCGCAAGCGCTCTTGGTAAACAGAGTAAGGTCTGAAAAGGACATTGACACACACACACACACACACACACACACACACACACACACACACACACACACACACACACACACACACACACACACACACACACACACACACAAACAAGCGAGTTCAGGGCTTCTCGAGTCCGTTTGGCAAAAACACATTCATTTTAAATAACCCGAGACCCGATTATTGTTCCCGACCCGTGTCCGAGGCACGCGTGAAACTTTTAGACCCAAACCTGATTGGTTCTTGGTTCGGACCTTGGGTTTTCGGACCCGTGAAGACCTCTACTTTACACACAGGATTATGCTTGGTGTGACGATCCACGGAACCTAGCGCCCCCTCCTGGTTGGGAGTATTTACGTCCTAATACAAAATCAACATTTTAAAAGTATTTAATTAAGTATAATATGGTCCTGCGGGCCGTATTAAAATTTACCCCAGGCCGTGTGCGGCCGTCGGGCCGCCAATTGCCCATCCCTGCTTTAGATATATTAAGATAATTATAGTAAAATGCTTCCATGAATGCCTTGAATATCATGCAAAAAAATCTGTAGGGTGCAAAAATGTCTTTATGCAAAGAATACTTGGATGACCCATAATGCATTGCACTTGCCTTGACCTTCCATGTCCAGTGTGAAAAATGAAAAGGTTCTTGGCTCATTACAGGACAAGACTGCCAAAAATTAAGGGGATGTGGTAATTTTTGGATGTTACAATTCCTTCAATTATCCTAGTTTATTGTGCATAAGAACATCTGCATTCAAAGTACACTACAAAGGGACAAAGGGGCGCCTGCAGGATTTAATCCCTTTAGCCTAGCACAGTAATGCTGCCAAACCCCACAAAGCACACAAATGAGAGGATGCGTAAGACATTGTCCATCACTTTTACAGAAAGGAACGTGAAAAATCTGTCGTAATCAATTACAACCAGCAATTTTAAATTGCAGATTTGAATGATAATAAGATATTTAATTGCTTTTTTTGGTCACATTTTTATTTTCAATCATTAACTTACAGGGTGAGCATACAGTATAAGCTAGAATAAGTATTTATTCATTAATAAGGAGAAGAGATAAATAGAGAATGTACATGCGTCTCTACACATGTTCAGCACCACACTAAAAGCATATCAAGACAAACTGATGCAGACTGTCAATTTTTTGTCTACCTCAGACAGATGACTTCCTGTGAAGGTTTTAAGCTCATCCCACACTGGAGCCTTTTTAAGTCTTTTCGACAGATCAGCGAATGACCATTGGCAGCCTGTGACTTTTCTTCAAGGGGTGCGAATTCAAAATATGTGTTTGTTGCATCATGTGAACCTATGTTGATCATGCATCATGTCAAAATATGTGTCCCTGCTGCACACGCGTCAAAAGGGTTTATGATAAAAAAAAACGCTCACGTTCACAAAATACTCTGATTACATGAGATTAAGCGAGTATCTGGCAAACGTGAGGGTCTCTTTTATCATAAACCCATGTGAAGCTTCTGCAACAGGTACAACATATTTTGACACGACAAGCCACACACATGACGGGCTAAAAAAGAATGACATTAAAGTAACGCGAGACCGTTTTGAGAAACTCTCACATAATTTGCCGATCGGTCTCCACTGTGCCGCATGAATCAATGACAATCTTTTGACTGCACACCTATTTTTCCTTATTCCCTCTTATGTCATGAGGGTACACAGATTGAACAATCAATTTAAAAGTATGTAAAAAATCTAATTGCATTAGTGCCCTGTCATGTGCTATACCTTGCAACTAGAACCATGATGCAACAACCATGATGAAAAGAAAACTATTCAGAATGGAAACATGGGAAAATAATTGTTTTACTGAGAAACACTGATGTCTTTGTGAAACTAATAAGGTTGAGTGAGCACCAGCTGCCAGTTTAATCTCTACTGTCTGCAGTATTGAACAAAGTTATGTTTACCCGCCATACGGGCGTCAATAACTGCCAGAGCTCTCTATATGGGAACAGTGTGAGAGAAAAAGTTGACAGTACTTTGAAAGGTTAAAAGAGCAACAGAAAAGTATGTGTATGACACAAGGTGACAGTCACAAAGGGTTTAAAAAATGCAATGCCACTCAGAAACCAGCTTGCTGTTTGACAGCGGTAGCCCTCTGTTTTTTTTCCTCTTCCTCCTGTCATATACAAAGAAGCAGGCGACACTTGCACAAGTCTGCCTTGTCACGTCTGTTTATCCTAAATGGCTGTTTTAAGTCCGAACACTTTGGACGTAGCCCAGAGCAAAGCGACGAGACTCACGCAATTGATGAATTTGAATGTAAAAAAAGATAGCGATTTTACTTTGACAACAAGGTCACCTTTCTGCAGGACTGCAGCTGTTGAAAGCTTTCTTTATAATTTAACACTTATTCTGCCAAATTTGCTTCGCTGCCCATTTTCCATCCACACCAGATGGCGTACCTGATAAAGTCTCCAGCAATGCAATCTACACCCGGATCCACCAATAAAATCACAGGACCACGACAGTGCTAATTAACAATAATTTCATCACAATTGGTCTGGTTGTCCCTACCGAGCACTTTGAAATCTGTACATCCGCAGTTTATTTCCTGCATGCATCTCTGATTGAGCTGTCTGACTGAGGATTGGGGAAAAACAATACGTTCCTTTCAAAAGAATACTTCAGCCAAAAATGAAAACTTTATGTGGAACACAGAGTGAATGTTTGGAGACTATTCTGGCCAGATTATTTAGAATGAAAAGCCAGAATGACAAAAAAACACAAATAAAGCATCACAAAAGTGAACTTGTCTGAAACTATCTTATGCTTGATTGAGAAAAATTCCAAAAATTGTAAACGTTTTAATTGCAATTCATGACATATGTTCCTGCTCTTTTTGGCATGTTGTTCATGAGTTTATAAGAGAAGCAGCCATGTCTGATACCACAACAAATGATTCACCAGAGTCATATCTTTTCCATTAATCAGTTGATTCAGTTAACAAAACCATGATGGAGCTAATAAATGAATACCAACTTAAGTTTCGATCTGTATTTTAAGGTGCTTCTTTGTCATTTTTAAGCCCAAGCTCAACTCCTTCGCTTTCATTACACAGAAAAAACAACCAGATATTCTTAAAAAAAAACTACCCATCTGGGTTGCCAGATCTACAAATATAAACCAGCCTAATGGCCAATCAAAGCTAGCCTAATGACACTAGCCTAAACACCAAAACTCAAAATATTCCCATACCTAAAACACATATTTAAAGGAAAACAATAAATTTTTTACAATATTTTACTATGTTCTTATCTCAACTTAGACGAATTAATACATACCTCTCTTTTTCAATCCGTGCACTTCATCTTTGTACAGCACGTCGTGAATGTGTTAGCATTTAGCCTAACCGCATTCATTCCTTAGGATCCAAACAGGGATGAATTTAGAAGCCACCAAACACTTCCACGTTTTCCCTATTTAAAGACTTTTACATGAGTAGTTACACGAGTAAGTACTGGCGCTTTTCCATAGTACCCTACAATTTGGTTTAGATTGGGTTGGGTCATCTTACTTTTGGGAGCTTTTCCATTGGGTGCAGTACGTAGTACCCGATCCGAGCTGATACCAAACGTGATTGGTCTGAGAGAATTGTCACTACCAGCATCATCGCTATAATGTAAAGATCAGCTTTACCTTCATGCTAGCTTGCACAGTCTCGAGTAAACCTGTTGTCATCTGTGCTATGTTATAAGTTCCCAAACTTCCTTTTAACATTGAAAAACATCCACAGGTTGAGAATCAGGAACACCATACCAGTTTTTTCCAGACTTGCAGTTTGTAGTGGCACATTCGCAATGCACATGCACATTATATGTGTATATGCAACTTAAATGAGGCTTACCGGAGCGTGTCGACTGATTTTGTATGGTGTTTGTACAGAAACTGTCATGTGAGACAGAGGTAGTGATAAACACGATGTGCAAACATCTTTGTGGTGGTCAATTTTGATTTTATGGTGGACTGATAAATAAATGAATGTATGGGGATGTTTAGTATTCCAACAACCATCTCACCTGTATGATACGGCAGCAGGCAGTGCAAATATAACGACACGCCTATACTCCCTCCCACTGGAAAAGCTAACCATGCCAAAGTGATGTGAGCTAACCCGACCCAAACTAAACTAAACCATGGGGTACTATGCAATGGAAAGCGGCATATGGTGGCACAAAATAAAATGTGGCGTTTTTTAAGCGGATAAAAAATGTGCTGCAAACTTAGTGCTCTTCCGCCATACAATATAGACGGTTTCAGCAGTAACAACATAAACAAGCGGCTGTCGCGGTCCACACGTAACTTCCGGTAAACTCAGCTAAGAATAAATATCAACAAAGTTCTTTAAACATAGTTTATTTATATAACAAGCAAAAAAAACAACACATAGATTACATAGGAAACCAAAACATTTGTTATTTTCGACGAGGCATTTGTTCAAGAGATCAGTTTAGCAACAAGTCAGACCATTAAAAAACCAAACCGGAAGTAAGGTTCGGATCCAGACTTGTATCACATGCGTCCGATGAAACCGTCTATAGTTCTCATTTTTTATCCGCTCAAAAAATATTTTGTACCACCATACTTACCCGTGTAACTACACATCAGTCTTTAAATAGGGATAACATGGAACGGTTTAGTGGCTTCTAAATTCATCCCTGTTTGGAGCCATAGGAATGAATGGGGCTAGGCTAAATGCTAACACATTCACAATGCGCATTGAAAAAAGATAGGCATATATTAATTCATCTAAGTTGAGGTAAAAACATAATAAAACTTTAAAAACGGCAGTGTTTTCCTTTAACATTCACTATTTCTTTTTTTGAAAAATCATTGTGTAAAAATAATCATAAACACAGACAGTTTTAAAAAAATATTTCATCATGCCTAAACATAGAGAGCTGATGAACAAAAACCTTCCAACTTTAACATGTGGAAAAACAATCTGCAGCAACAATATAAACACAGCCCAAGTCCGTTGGAAAGCCACAGATCTGCCAACAATGACCACCATTTTTATGGAATGATATGAGGATGATCAGAAGTTTATTTTAGTGCATTACTCCTTTAAGAGCCACAGTGCATTTCTGCAGTGTTATCATTTTTACATCACACCTCTGTAGCAGGTTCCTGGTAGCAGACACATGCTTGTAAACACAGTTAATGGTCTGTTTTACCTCTAGCTGATGGGCTGGTAAGGCCGAGAGTTACTTTACCTGCCTTAGGCCATCTCTGCTGTTCTGCATGATCCGGAGGGCATAGTTCGAGCGCTGTCCTTTGCTGTTGAACTCGATGTGGCCCGTTAGACCTTCCAACTCTACCTATCCGGAGAGATCCACACAAAACCCGTGTTAATGCTCGCAGGTATAGTGTGATCACAGCCGCACAAGCCTGCTGTTTTTTGCATCACAGGGCTGTCAGGACAGGAGAGCCCTTTACTATACGAATGCAAAAAGCAGCAGAGGAAGTGAGCTATAGATTATTGTATAGCACGCATTGAATGATGCAGTAATGACAAACTGATGGTCGTTAATCTTTAATGGCCGGGTAAGACACAGTGTCTCCATTTCGGGGATTCTGCTGAAGGTAGCAGTTCTGACAAGGGCCCGCGGGCCGCAGCGGTGCAGAGAGAAAACGAATGATGGATGAGGCTGCGTGCCTGCAGGCGAGATGATTGGCAGGTCCCCGCTGTTTTCCTTACCATCCTCAGGTAGTTCATGAGACTCGTTCCGTGCTCCCAAATCTTGGAGGACTTGCAGGAGAGCTGAGTGGCTCCGACGTTCTGGCTACGGTTCAGTTCCTGCACAGCTGCCACCACCGTGTGTACGGCATCAAACAGCAATGCGGATGAAAGCTGAAACGCACACACATACAGAGTGTAAACACACAGACAAAGCAAACAGAAATCGGTAAAATTCAACTAGCTGGGGGACTGCCTTTGCAGATACTGTATATAGGACGAAGGCAATCCAATGATGTTTTAATAAAATCCTGTCTACCAAGATGCTTTCATCTTGTCGGTTTGTGTAGCAAATGTATGTTATGATTTCCCACACCATATCCATTGCCTCACTGATGTTCTTGTGTTTGAACCCACAATGACCAACTCCCATTATTGCTGTGCTTTCAAATAAAATGTTTACTAAGCACACAGGTGTGAACATACAGTACCCCTCCCAAAACCCGTTCATCAGATGATGTTACTGCATCCAAAGCTGTGGAGTTTTCCCTCTTCCCCAATTTTCATTATGGCTCTTGTGCTAACGGATTCTGAAACGAGGATGTGTTGTGATGCATTATGAAACAACACAGCCGCTTAGAGTAAGTGGGATGTGTATTTGTGCCGTAGTTTGAAATGTGTTTGTGACTAAAATAGCTGTTTGTGTAAATTTTGCTGTCTGTGGTAGAAAACATGCAGCACATCTATTCTAGTCAGATGTGGAGAAATGTCCTGGCTATACTTATTAGGGGAATGCAAAATCATGCGGTGTGTGTTAGTTGTAGACAGAGGAAGACCACAGATATCCAGTTCCCCTAATCTCTGGACACACCAGCCATTCTCATTCTTAGCTAATGAAGTTCAGGGCTTAAATATCCGTCCAGCCACTGTCTTGCACATCAAGGACGTTAGGCTAAGCTGGTTTGTCTTCGCTATGCCTTGAATGCGAAGCATTTCAATTTCTATGCCGGCGTGTAACGGAGTTGATTCTCACTGTGGGGTTTAGACCTGTTTTCGCTCTCATCTGTCTGCAAGACTACAAACTTCCTCTGTTTAATTAAAGATTAGACCTAATTAAATTGGAAATGCAACCAGAGCCACTTTCTAACAGCGCTGCCATTTATTTTTAAAACATCCTCAGTGCAGCTTTAATAGGAATGCAAAAGCATATCTTTCTTTTTAATTCATTATTACAGCTCTCATCACTGTATGTATATTAGAGCAGCAAACACATGTTTTTTATATCTCATTGCAGTTTGATAAAGTACAAACTGGAGTGAGATCAGGGGGAATACATAATACAGATGTTTTCATTTGCAAACGGAAAAAACAGGGTTGATGTGAACATGAAGGGTGTGTGTATTCCTCAGAGTGTGTGTGTGATGAATTATACAGCCGCTGACCCGGTTTCAAGGTAAGAGTGAGGACGCGATGAATCAGATTGATTACCTAAAAATAACTATACATCTAAACACCTAGGGCTCTATCTTACACCCGGCACAATGCGGCGCAATGCTTGACGCAAGTGTCTTTTGCTAGTTTCCACCCTGCGCAATTATAATTTTCATGTTTAGCGCCACGTTGTTTAAATAGCAAATGCATTTGCGCTCCCTTTTGCGCCCATGGGTGTTCTGGTCTGAAAACGAGGTGTGTTCAGGTGCATTGTTGGCGCGTTGCTATTTTGAGGCAACTAAAATAGACTACGCCATTGACCAACAAAAACCTGGTCTAAAGTCTAAACTCTAAAGTCAATGGCGCAATATGTTTTTTGTTATTTAAAGAGCGCATATGCGCCTATAAACGGGACGACAACGTGGGTTTGCTTATCACATACATGAATGCGCAGCAGCACAAAAATGCTTTTAAATATGAAAGATTAAAGGATTGAATGTAAAAGATTATTATTGAGTTTCTTGGACATAAATGAGGACTAATTATGAGACGTTAGAAAGCGCAAAGAGCTGCCTCACCTGCAGCCTGGTAAGTAAATAAATGCTTTGCTTTAAACAAATGCATCTGTTTTTAAATGTTTTTTTTAAATGCTATTTTTTAAAGTATTTTTAGAGTACAAACCTTTTCTTACTTGTAAATCATTTTTTGATGATATTTGGATAGCCATACATTTAAAGCAATTAAAAGCCTGCTATTTTTACTTCCCAGACTAAAAGAAAATGGGTTCTAAAGGTTTTAATAAAAAAATAATTTCAATACAAGTGTAAAACAACACAATTATTTAACATTATTCTTAAACTGGTTGTCTTCTTCCTCCGCTTAGTTTTACAGTTTACAAAGTCCATCATCTAAATAGGGATTAAACATAGCGCCAGCGCAACAGGTTTTTAAAGGGGATGAGAGCTGAGACTCCTATTGGTTTATTGCACTTTACGCCCAAAATACTCCCATTACTCATTAAAAAAATAGGACCAACCCTTTTCGACCATGCGCTCGGCGCACAAACCATTTTTCCCGTCGTTAAAGTAGCAAAAGTGAATTCGGACACGCCCATTTAGACGTTGCGCTGTGCGCTTTAGACAATACGCTTAGATCATTAAAATAGGGCCCCTAGATGCTTGGTATCCACCATATTTTAGAACGCGGAAGAAAGTGATATGACATATTTCCCTTCTTTGTGTAAGACGTCCGCTTCAATAGCCAGAAAACAGTGTAGTGGCAGCACGCATAAAACATGATTTAAACAGTTATTGTACATTTTTACTTTACCTGCCATTTATGAACCAGTGAGGATGAAATTAAGAAGTATCCTGATACATCATATGAAGATATATTGAGTCAGTTCGTGTTGTTGCTTAGTGGTAATGGTCTACAATGTGCAAATATAAAAGCACATAGACATACCAGTATCTCTTCAATTGGAAAGTCAGTCGAGTGTTTGTACATGGAATATACTTTGTGTTTTTAACATTTTCAGGCGATGGTTTAAAATGTCACAACTGTTCCTCTGGTGTGAGGTTTTTTAAATGGCAATTTTTAATTGTTTGAGTTTTCATGACGACACATCAAGCTTCACACGGTCAGACAGTCAGAAGCATCTTTATCATTCAACACATTGTAACTGTACATTCACACAGGGCGTAAGCGTTAACGCTTAACAGAAGGCTTGTCTGAAGCATGGCCAACAGCCAATCACAGTGGCCGCAGCACATGCTCCAGTCCCTAAACGTAACTTCTGCTGAGAGCAACGGCACTGACGCAGCGCCAACAGATTCACAATTTAGTTCGGCAACGCATGACGTCACCCATTAA
The DNA here is from genome assembly GCF_027580225.2 of Misgurnus anguillicaudatus. NCBI lineage: Eukaryota > Metazoa > Chordata > Actinopteri > Cypriniformes > Cobitidae > Misgurnus > Misgurnus anguillicaudatus. The sequence goes on along the minus strand of NC_073360.2, from coordinate 20,409,975 downwards.
AAGTGAATGGGAAGCGTTAACACTTACGCCCCGTGTGAATGCACAGTGAGTTATTTGATTATTAAACCATAAAAAACATATTAAACTATTTCATTCAGTATTGTTTTTGTTTTATGAAAATATTATTACATTGCTTCTTACGCACTATGTAGAGACATGAGCTTATGAAATTATTTGCTTATTTTAAAATTCTGTACTGTAATCTCATTTTTATAATAATATATAGTAGCAGAATAAATAAATCAGCTATTGTTTTTAAACAATTATTGTATTTATTGTTTACTGGCAGTTTCTATCAAAGCTTTTACTGGATGGATGTGTGTGTAATGGGTGCACATGCACCACAAACACATTCGGCTCTTGTGCGTGTAGTATGGTTAAAACAAATGTTTTGTAGAGATTTACTGTGTTTGTACCAGCTATTATGCCATCCCCTAACTGCACAAATTATGCCGGTCTTCCTAGATTTCATAATAAATATTAAAAAGCCAGTCAAAGCGGCACACTCGTGTCCCTCGCAATACAACTACCATTAGCTTTATTGGCTCACCGGAAGTCTTACACAAAGGAGCTCAAAGATGCCGATGCCCACATTAACATCAGAAAAAAGGTTGATACTTCAATACGTTTATTATATTGAGACCGTTATCTATCTATCAATACTTTATATAACTACTAAAATAATAATTTCTTCAGACATACAGGTTTTTCAATTATTTTATAGTAAACTTTTAGACTAGGCTGTCTCATCCTAACATGAATTTTGTTTATAAACGTTACCTCATCTAGTTATAGACATAAAAACCAAAAGATGCCCTGTAGTCAACAGTTCAGAGACAGTGAACAGTTTAGGTTAAGGTTAAAAAAACAGCTTGTTTAGTTACTATAATACACAGTATGTACTTCACTAAATATTTAATATAAGTAAATATAGTTATTTCAATTTTATGAATTTGCTTCATATGAAATGGCATATAAAAGCAGCAAACTACTTTTATAACTGTATAAACAATGTATCATTCCATATTATGTGCTGATACGGTTTCACAGTGGTTAAATGTAATCTGTATTCTGTGATTTATACAATGAATCTTGATTCATGTGGATTATAACCTTGTTGTGGGCCTCTTTTATTCAGTCTCCATCCCAAATCAGTCACCATTATGTTATAATAGGCTTACAGGAATCTAAAAAAAAAAACATTTTTTGGAGCTCTCTGTTAAATCTATCTGTCATTTTATGACTCATTTTACTGTTACATCAATACATTTATCATGCATTGGAATCATGCATCACTGTAAGAAAGCACAGCATCTAGGTTTTTACATCTATGCCAATAACCAGGTAAAGGTGCCCTGACTGCTTTGACACAATAGAGATGTATTCAAATTTAGCAGTGTCTTACTGGCGTCCCTGCAAAAGGGGCGTGATCACAGTTCTCCTGCCAGGATCTATTGAGGCTAAGGACAAAGTCCTGAAAGAAGGGATGTGTCCGGTTGAAGACAGAAAAGCCCAAGACATTCACCCGCTGATCGGCTAAATCGTCCAGCCGCAGAAGAGAGAATTCCTGCAAAGGAAAAGACAAAGTGTTAAGGTTAAATTATTGATATGAGCTCTTGCTGTGTTCAGTTCCCCTGTCGAAACCTAATGATGCCCATAGAAAGTAAAACAATAACGTCAGGCTCATTAACAAGCGGTCAGGAAATTCTGCCAATTTCCAGGCTAAATAATTCAATTCAGCAAAAGCTAATGCTTAGGAGAGCTAATCCCAGCAGCTATTGTGCTTCAGATCCCATGAGGGACACTTCTGAGGTGGCGTGAAAGCGGGTGAGAAAAGGTCCGCAGTGTTGTCTGTCTGCACATGCAGTATATCAGGTGAAGGTTAATAGAGATGTCCCCACAGTTGTTGCTGTCAGTATTACAGCCTATGACTTTGTCACCATCACTGGCTCGAGGGACCATCATGATGGTGTAAGGAGGGAGAAGAGTTATAGTGCATGAAACCACATGAAAACAGATACGTCATAGAGAAGAAACCGAAACTGGGAGAGAAGAGAACAAGAAGAGCAGAAATATGCAGGGCAACAAATGAAATGAGATGAAACATCAGAACAAGATGAGAATCAAATGAAAGATGTAGCTCAATTGGTAGAGCACCGCGTTATGGGTTCGAGTCACATGAAACACACATTCTGATAAATAAGTTTATGAATTGAATGCAATGTAAGTCATTTCAGATAAAAGTGTCTGCCAAATGCATAAATGTAATGTAATGTTAGTGAGAACATAAAATTAGATGATTAAAGGTACGAGACAAGCTAAACATATAGAAAAGTCAAACAGAATAGTGACCAGTGCATGGAAGAACATTTAGTATTTTGAAGTTGTTGAAGTGTTGGGGGGTGTCAGGAAAGGTGAGCAAGTGATCCATAGATACACAACACCAAATCCCCTGCCTTACTGCAGGTAGCATGCTGCAAGACTGGAACACATTCAGATCAAAGACAGCACAATCTTGGCTTCTCGTTACACATGGCAGATGACGACAGTCGCCCAGGTCACGGTTAGTGCACACTGCATAGGATTAAAGCTTCTGCCGTGAGGAGAGGAAGAAACGCAGGGAGCGCTGTGTCATGGGAGTCCAGAGACAAAAAAGTACTGCAGAGCCTGCAGGAAACACAACGCTTCAGTGGAGACTCAAGGGGGACAGAGACTTAGCACAAGTCTTATCTCAGCAAACAAAAGCTACAGACATCTTGTTGCATCTTTGTTAGAGGTGACACAGCCTCGCCGATTCACAAGGACAACCATTTGCACTTTTGATTTGAACAAAGCACATATTGTGCTCCAAAGTTTGCTAGAATCCCCATACTGCAAACCCAAGGGGAAGGAGTCTGGGCTGGTTAACACGAGCAGGTTGGCTCATGCTGGTAACACTGGACCACTACAACATTATGGTGATCATTGCCCTTCACTGAAAAATAAGGTTAATTCAATTTACTAAATTTTTTGAGGTAAGTAGTTGCAATCAATTTATTTAAGCTACATTAAAAAAAACTTTTGTTTAAATGTAGCTTAAATAAATTGATTGCAACCACTTACCTTAAAAAAATGGAGTAAATTAAATGAATAATTTTTTTCAGTGTTGTCTGCTGCGCAGGATAGAGCCTATTTGCTACACTGTCTAAAAATACCCAGCTAAAGTAATTTTTACTGTTTAAAAGTCAGATTTACAGTCTTGTACATAAAATCACCCAAGTCGTGTGTGAAAAATAACCTTGATATCTTAAAAATCGACCTGGTAAGGTCATGTCAAAAGGTGTGTTTCAAGAAACGCACGTGATCCTTGTCATCAGTGAGGCGACCAATCACGAAGATCACTACAGGCTGAGCCAGTTGGCTACTCTCGAAACGCTCTCGCTGTACTTAAAAACCATATGACACATTCACATGCCCGCAGCGCCAGCTCAAGTCGGACAAAGTTACTAACCGGCATGCCCTGCTTTAAGTCAGCCGCCGATCGGTCTGTGCAGTGCCGCATGAAGTCGAACACACCTTAAGGCTTTGTGTACATCAACAATGTAGTAAAAATCGAAAAGTTTTCCTTTGCATTTAAAAAAAAATTCACGTACACATGTCAAAAAGATTCGCGTTTAAATGAATCTGCGAAGATGACAAAAAATGTGCATTATGTGTGCCAATAGATGGCGATGTTACTTTGTAAAGAAACATTTCATGCCTGCACACAAGCGCATTCTTTAACAGAGCGATAAATACAAACAATCAAGAAGGCAAAAGCATCAAGCAGTTTTGTCTAGATTGACAATGAGATTAGTTTATTACCAAAAGTGACCCTGGACTATAAAACCAAAAAATTTGGTAAACATCGTTGAAGCATTATTAAAGGGATAATTCACTTTAAAATGAAAATTCTGTCATCATTTACTCATCCTCATGTTGTTCTAAACCTGTATGAATTTCTTTTTTTTGATGAACACAAAAGAAGATATTTTGAGAAATGATGGTAAACACACAGCAGATAGTGACCATTGACTTCCATAGTAAGAATAAAAATTTTTTTATTCTTACTATGGAAGTCAAAGGTCACCATATCTGCTTTGTGTTTACCATCATTTCTCAAAATATCTTCTTTTGTGTTAATCAGAAAAAAGAAAGGATGAGGATGAGAAAATGATGACAGAATTTTCATTTTAAAGTGAACTATCCCTTTAATAAACTCAGTGTCTTGACCAGCACATTGTTGTTTTGGTTATACTCATGCATCAACGCACACGCATGATGTCACCGTTATCACAGATTACATACGATTACATAGTTTACACAGAGATGACAAGGCGTAATTTTCAAAAGCGTGCACTTTGAAGCATACCTGTCAACACTCCCATTTTCCAGGGAGTCTCCCGAATTTCACACAAATCTCCCGCCCTCCTCCCGTTTTGTTATTTCTCCTGGGAAACTACCGTAATTCTCCTGTAATTGGAACGGCCCTACCTATTTATATGAATAATCACATCAATATATTATTTCAAGGTCATCCAGTTGCCAAATCATGTATGAAACGCATCCAACTTACACAACTGACACATCATACAATTCCCATGCTTTTTGCAAAGTATATTGCGCTGATTTTAGTATCGGACACGTTGGGAAAAAGACATAATGCAGCACGATAAATCACAACGGCACAATTGCACTGTGGAGCATAGACCAGGGTTAGGCAATGTCAATTGTCTACAGATTTTAGCGCTAATTCTGATAAAACCTCGGATACCTGTAGTTTTTAGGTGACACTTTAGACCTTGATTAGATAGGTGTGCTTGATTAGAGCTGGAGCTAAACTCTGCAGGACATCGGCACTCCAAGACCGAAGTTGCCTACCCTTGCATAGACATTAAAATAATAACTAGACCGTGCGTTGGCTGCTGGATCGTGGGTCAACAGCGCCGCCATATTAGTGTCATAGTTAATTTCATAGCAACCGGAGGTAAAAAAAATCTCCGTCGTGTGCAGTTTGGGGGTGTACAAACTGTCACATATTTAAAAACGAGATTCGGGGAATTACCTTTTACAAGTAAGACTAAAAAGTGGTTGTGTTAGATTATTATTACATTCATTTGATAGACAGTTGGCAACTGGAAGCAGACTATTAAAATCTAACTCTATTTAGCTATAAATGTTGATACCTAATGAGAATTCATATGTTTACATGTTTAATTGTATTAAGTATTTTATAAGAGTTATATTAAATCAGGTTAGTGTTTCTGTCTTGAATTATTTTGGATTGTTTTCAGTCATAGTATTGACTTCATTATGTTCCTTGTTATTTCAGTTTTAATGAATTTTCTATTATATGTGGAAAAATATTAATACGTGAAAGTGATCCTAAAATGTTAGAATGAGTTTTCAATGTTACATAAGCTAGTTGGACAGAAAAAAATAATACTGCTCTATGTGTAAGTGAATAGTAAGCTACATAATAATACATTATACTTCATAATATATTTCTCCTCATCTTTTGTCTTTTCTTAACCATGGGCACTTTGATGGCACTTTTTCTTATCTGTAGTTTAAAATGTGTTGCATTACATCTACCGCTCTGCCTCCATATGCGGTGTCTCCATTAGATGCTGTGTTGATGTGAACTAACCCCACCGCAGCTCAATCTTCTCTAAGTAACAGCTGAGTATCCACCCGGAAGTAACAAATCTTATCTGGACAAACAATACAAATCCCGACCAGATTAACTGATCACATTACAATGATATGATTGACGCGAGGTTCAGTCGAGGAATTAAAATCCGATCACGTATTTCGTTATCCTCGAAATGCATCTCCTGTTGTACAAACTACAGGTGTACACTTGCAAATTAACCTATACTTTTTAATACAACTTTACTGCAAATGTACTCACTGATTAGCATATAAGAGCATTCTGAATGGCTGACCCTTCCTCTGTCTGAGCTTCCCGGTGCAGTCTGACAAGCCCGACAGGGACGGACCAGTAATTACTCTCATAGCGCATGTTAATACTTCATTAAAACAGAGACGGTGTAAATGAGACAGTCATTAAGGATGGCGCACTTTGGGGCGCTCATAGGTCACCAAACATCCCGTGGCAGCGCCCACACGCGCACGTGGGACCGAACAAGCACTTAGTCCAACAAAAACAGTCGCACAAACTGATTTCAAACCGTTTGGTCAATGTAAAAGAAAAAGGCGTGTAGGAGACAGCCGGACCCCGGGGACAGCAGCTGCTCCTGATCTTTGACAGTATGACAGAAGGGAGAGAAAAGAGAGGACAAGGAGGAGAGAGAGAGAGCTCAGAGAACGGATAGAGCAGGTGAGATGCTGACAGGATGGCAATGAGCCCCCTGACAGACCCTGTCACCTGAAGATCAATCAGAGCACCAGAACCTGGGCCAGATTTCTGCTCCACCACTGGCAGATACTTTTTCACCCCCTCACAAAAATACACACACACATACCCAAACAGGCATGCATATTGTTTATCATGGCACAGCTAAACAGAGCTTGAAATAATGAGCTCCCCAGAGAAGTACTACATCCACAAGGTGGTAAAACAGTAGATGGTTCGAACCAAAGAGCCAGCACTTATAAATCAACACGCAAATAGGTGACTCCGCCCCCTTGGCACACATCCCATGCACTTATGTGGTGGACTTTGTAAACAGAATGAAACCGGAGAGAAAATCTCATTCTAAAAAACATCCCAAATAATTCCCGCAGGTGGTGCACGTAAAAAAACTAAAACAAACAGAACGGAATTGATAACAAACAGCCAATGCAAAAAGTACACGCAGAAGTAAAACTATGTCATGAAGTGAACTTCAGGCAGAGTTTCATTCAGACCATTAAGTGGCTCACTGATGCGCTTGTCTGAGTGTTGGCATGTAGACAGCGAGATTTGGCGGTTCACTTGTGGGTGTTAATTGATTCCTAAAGCCATGCGGTGTGATTAAGTGGAGAACGCCGCTGTTATGATGTTTAGAATTGTCTCTGTGAACATTCGTCATGGTGTCGGTTGAAAAATGAGGTAACAGAGCAACAGACTTTCTCAGACAATGGAAAACAATGCCATTTACTCGCTAAATCACTCATTTATTCCGCGTTTTACTTACTGACACTGTTTTATTGACTCATTAGTTTGTTTGTTCACCATCGCACCTGCTAGTGATCGCTCATCGGCTCACCTGGCTGGTCGGCCAGAACGCAAACCATCATTTCTCCACCTAAAATAAGACAAATTCTGCAGACGTTTGGCAAATACACTTGCATCCCATTTTTGAACCACCCAATGCAACCAGACTCCAATCGAATATTTAGTGCTACGATCTCCTCTTGCGAGAATGGCAATTTCAAACGCATTAAAAAAGCAAAAATAAAGCATGTTATGCTTCACAACGAAAGAACTGTATTGTATGCTTGCGCTATATAATAATGAATGGGATATCGATTCGCTCAACGATAGCATCAGCTAAGTACCTTGCTCTTACTATGTGAACTAAAGAGGTAATGATTGCAAAGCTGAGCTGGTGCAATAAAACCCCAGTCCTGCGAGTGATTATATGAACAGCTGAAACATTCACACAGTGTTCCTGGCCTTTACAAGTCATTTTATGCTTATATTAACTGGCATGTAAATTCATGGCGTGAATCACACAAAGGCTTCCCTGCTGACTGCTAATGATTATAGTTGTTGACAGTCTTGAGTACATTGTCAAAATGCAGGAGCTCTCGCTCACTTTCACACCTCTCTCTCTCGCGCACGCACACACACACACACACACACACACACACACACACACACACACACACACACACACACACACACACACACACACACACACACACACACACACACACACACACACACACACACACACACATGATTGCTGATAAAGTACTGTAATGAATATGTGTAAGGCAGTATTATACCATACGATTTGATTCATGTTCTGACATTCTCACCAAAGTCGTCACATAAGTACACATAATCTGGCCAATGGATAGTAATGAGACATAAATCATTATATCTAACAACGTGCAATGTCATAATAGTACAAGTTTATTTCAACTTAAAGGTTTATGCATGAACAACCTAACAAAGTTACTTTGATGTTCTCATTTTGATACGTGACTTATAGAATTATTGCTGCTTCAACAACAGTATTACACTATTGCCTGGCTAATATTGCATTGTAATCTAGAGTAGCTGACAAGTCTAATGACCGTAAAGATTTACTTAAATATTGCCGACTGTTTCTGGAAAAGAAAACTGCCACTATCTGCACTTCGTTGAAGCCCGAGCCCTCAACTCCTGAAATTGCATCGTGTGCATTAAATTATTCACAAATTACAAATTAATGACCTCTGATTGTATAAAAATGCTCAAAGGGGATAAGCACAGAATGCATAAACACTATGTCAGCGCACTGAAATATGCATGGGTGTGTGTGTGTTACAAATTTGAGACAATCAGGGCTCTATCATAAACCCGGCGCAATGCAGCGCAATGCGCGACGCAAGTGTCTTTTGCTAGTTTCAACCCGGCGCAATTATCATTTTCACGTTGTTTAAATAGCAAATGCATTTGCGGCCAATGTTGCGCCCATGGGCTTTCTGGTCTGAAAACGTTCAATGTGTTCAGGCGCATTGTTGGCGCGTTGCTATTTTGAGGCAACTAAAATAGACTACGCCATTGACGAACTAAAACCTGGTCTAAAGTCTAAAGTCAATGGCGCAATATTTTTTTTGTTATTTAATGAGTGCGTTAGAAATATGCACTTATAAACGGGACGACAACGCGGGTTTGCTTATCACATACATAATGCACAGCAGCACAAAAACGCTTTTAAATATGAAAGATTAAAGGATTAAAATGTAAAAGAGTATTATTGAATCTCTTGCACATAAATAAGGACTAATTATGAGACGTTAGAAAGCACAAAGAGCATCTTCACCTGTAGCCTGGTAAGTAATTAAATACTTTGCTTTAAACAAATACATCTATTTTTAAATGTTTTTTAAATGCTACCCTACGAATGTATTGTATATGATGACTCTGTACCTGTGGATATGGTGAGATAAGACACGTTTTTAAGTAAATGCTTTTTAAAAATTCCATGGCGCTGTCCGAGTGCTAAATCGGCTCTCCGCACGTTTGTACATTCTTTATCTCTTGTTTGTATTTTTAGAGTACAAACCTTTTCTTGCATATTTGCAAATTATTTTATGAGATTACAATGATTATGTAGGATATCAATACATGTACAGCAATTAAAAGCCTGCTATTTTTACTCCTATGACTGAAAGAAAAACGTCTTTTAAAGGTTTTAGTAAAAAAAAAAACAATTTTAATAAAAATGAAAACAACACAATTTGTTTACATTATTCTTAAACTGGGTGTCTTCTTCCGCTTAGTTTTTTAGTTTACAAATTCCGCTTTCTAAATAGGGATTAGGCATGGCGCCAGGCGCAACTGGCTTTTAAAAGGGATGAGAAATAAGACTCTCATTGGTTTATTGCACGTTACGCCCCAAAAACACCCATTACTCATTAGAAGTTAGGAACAACTCTTTTAGGCCGTGACTTGGCGCATAAACCATTTTTCCAGTCTGTAAATTAGCGAAAGTGGAATCGGACACGCCCATTTAGATAATGCGCTTAGATCGTTAAAATAGGGCCCTCAGTCTTTACTGAATACTAAATCAGACTTTATTTGGTATAGAAGATTCCAGTGGTCCATACTGTTTTTGTGGTCTGAACTTGAAAGCATTGAAGACAAGGAGTCAGTTGCAAGTTTCTCTTAAAGCTTAAAGGACAATTCACTCAGAAAAAAAAAATTTACTCATTCCTATACTCACAAGATGAGAAACCCTGAAGAATCAGATAAAGTTTACTTTTCCATACATAAAGTGAACGGTGACTTCATCTTTTGTACTCCATAAAAGAAAATAAAGCCATTTGGGTTTGGAAAACATGAGGGTGAGTAAATGCTAAAAAAAATGTCCAGTTATTGATAATAACTTTCCAATTTAAGGGGTTTGGTTTAACTGTGCCAATGTCCTATTGTTTTTAAATGGGTAATTTGTTGTAAGGAAAGAACTATTTTCATTATTTTTATTGCTTTTTCACAACGAACGGTAAACAGTTGGAGAAAATGGAAAAAATCCAACTCTGTCCTCCTATGTGTTGACCTTTTCCTCTTCAGATTATTATCGCTCTAGGTTATTTTGAGCACAACAAATCATAACCGTAAACTGCACAGTAAGACCTCTATCTCATGCAAACCATTGGCTTAATGCCATTTAATCAAGACGGATAGTTTCTTAAAGCAAGAAAGTCTGGGTACGGCATATGTCTGTTTGTTAAACGAGACTGTAATTGATGGCGGAGCTGTCATTCAGCATTATGTACAGCTCACGGCGTCCTGCCTTTATTACGCAAAAACAAATCTGTTGGCAGAGATTCCAACCGAGAAAACCGACCGTGATATTTAGGCGTTACAAAAGAGGTGTAACGTGTCAAATTATGCAAATTTAATTGGACGAATTGTCAACGGAAAATAATTTGCAGTTGGGTTTCCCGCAGCGAAGTGGTCAATTATTAGTTTTGTCTACTCACACAGTGGGGTGGATGTCTCTTTGCTAGACACATACTGTATATAAACCCCAGGGATTGGTGATTGATCCCACATTGTTATCTCCAAATCTGGGATGTCTCTGGTCCAGCTCTACCTCACCTTTTATCACATATAATGGTCTGTCTTGCATGCTGTCCAACACCTGAGATTAAATCACAGTTGGATGAAACGGCTCTCACACTATCACTATGACAAAGACATGGAGCTTGCGCCACTTTACAGATTCTCTACAGATCACACGGTGTACAAGAGATTTTTTTTTTTTAGATTTTCTGTGTGTGCTTTTGTAAAATCAATGAATGTGTTCATAAAAGCACCACTTTAATGGGTTTCCTGTATTCTGACATAGAATATGTAATAGATCATGTACTGTTAATTGGTTCATAATAGGAAATACACCTCGACAGATGCTTATCAAAAATTGAAATGGATGTGAAACTATAAGCTAAAACTTATGATTTACAAGGCTTCCACTTGAAAAATAGTTTATTTCAACTTATAAACAATCCATTTAGCAATCCCACAAGCTACAAAGCTATTTTGCTCCAATGCAACACATGTCTCTCTATGGTAGTGTTGCCAAGTGTTCATGTAAAATAAGGGTCCTTTAAAACAGTTGTTTTTTGCTGTTCATATTAAGGCACAATGATCTTATTTATGAAATCAAACTGTATTTATAATAACTTATATTTAGTGATTTATAAGAAGAAATTGTTTGTAATGCATAAAAGTGAATGTTTAACATATATTTTAGGTATGGGAGTAGCATATTTTCATTCTTGGCACTTAACTCATACCCTGCCATTGACGAGTTATCTCATCAATTAAGAGAAAACATTTGCATGAAAAAAACGTTCCTGATGAGTTTTTATGGTTATCTGTAATACCACGATTATTCACTAGATGGCGCTCTTAACCAATTTATAAAAAAACGGAAGCAAAAAAGTTATTTATTAATTTTACACTCTGTGTATGTTTTGATAATCGTTCTGGATCTGGGCCGGGTTTCCGAAAAGCATCGTAATGCTAAGGCTAAAACGATCGTACAAATCATCTTAGAATTACGGGCTGTTTCCCAAAAGCTTCGTAACTTAAGTTGCACTTGAAAATCATCGTAGATCTACGAGTGCTCTGGAGTAATCGTTCATTCATAAGTGCATCGTAAGACAACAAAGTTACAAGGTCACCTGCAGGACAACCAGCAAATTGCACTCCTGCAATGACGATAATGTAATGTTTTAAATGTATATTTATTTATTGGGTTCTTCGTTGTTTATTTTATATTAAATATATCATATAATATATTTAAAATTCAAATGAGAAATCAAATTTAAATGACTAAACATAAAGAAGGAAAACTTATTTTGTACAAGTTGGTAAAAGTTTTTTGTATTTTGGTAAAAGTTGGTAGCAAATTGATAAATGGTTCCTACCGATTGTTGCTATAATTCATCTAAAAATGGTATGAAATATATAAATATTTACGGTACAATGCAATAATCCGTAATAATAAATAAACATAGATAATAAACAACAACAACAAAATAATAATAATAATAATAATTTAAACTATAATAGAAACGCAGAAGACATTTCACAGTGGGACGAGTCCTAACTAAATACAGAAAAGAATATTTCATGATGCACAAATTATTAAAACATTTAAAAAGTCATTGAACAATAATGAAAAATATTATTAAAAATATTAGTGCACATCGGCTGAAGATCATTAACCTAGACAAGCTTCTTTTCCAAATTCGAGTCATTCTATTGGTGACATTTCAGCACTTGACAAACGGATAGCGACTTAAGTAGCACTTAAAACCCAGCTGAGTGATCGTTTAACGTGCATCTTTGGGAAACGCACGTAAATGAATGAATGTTCATTAAGTAGCTCGTAGAAAGCGCTCTTAAGTGCATAGTTCAATCGTTATCGGGAAACCCAGCCCTGACAAAATTCCTTCACAAAAATGCAATTATTTCAGCTTTTTGCTAAAATTTTTTTATTTTTTAAGAAAAATACCCATATTTAAGAGTTTATAAACAGAGAAAAAAATAAAGATTGGATGAAAAGTTTTTCCCCGTTTTGTTTGTTTGTTTGTTTATTGTTTGTTTAAAAGCAGAGGGTCTCTTCTTTCATTTGATATATTTGTATGTATATATATTTTTGGAAGAAAATTTGCCTGGAAGACATTTTGTGAAAATCACAAAAATTGCTGGCGGGCATATTTAAAAAAAAGAAAGGCAGAGAAAAGGTGGAGAATGAGTTAAGGTCATTGGGCTATATTTGGGCTAGTTTCAGCCATTGGGGTAGTTTTGTTACGCAGACATGGCAACCCTGCTCTCCATTTTAATTCTGTCTCAGGCAGCTCTTTGTGTCTCAGGTTCTTGCTCTTCTGAATGACACTTCTGTTTCTGCTTTCACTTGACATTCTTGAGCCTTATCTTAAAAATTTTATGCATATCTCTATTTTAGTCTCACCTACCATAAAAAGTCTCAAAAAAGAGGTTTTCAGTCACTAGTAAGAAAAAGTCCACAATTATTCAAGGCAGAGAGAAAAAAATACTGACATTACTTGCAACTTTAATGAAACCAATATAGCCAGGGGCAAAGATAAGGCAACACCTCATGTATTTAATATGCAAAAAAATAAAAGCAGGATTGATCTTTTGCTAAAACGAATCCCCCAATTGTGTAATTAGCAGGCGTGGATAAGGACTTCTCTCGCACTGAAGATAATTATAAAACAAGGGAGTTGTACATCATCAGCTTATTGCCCGAGGAACGTTTATGAGCATATTTCTGCAATGAATGAATGTAGTCCACACTTATCAGCTGGCATCAGGATCTCACAGCGAGCGCTATCAGCTCAATACATTTGTCAACAGGGAATAATCAAGGCCACAGAGGAAGTATGACTGCAATCAAAGTGCCAGAAACTAATCAATATGCAACAAGGCTTATGACATGCAACATAAAGTAAGGCAGAGGCAATGAAGTTTGCTAAATGGAGTGGCTATTTTTAGCAAACGTCTAAATACTGTGCAGTACAAAAGTCCACGCTGACAATCTGCCACTCGAAATTTAATTCTGATCTAAAAATAAAAAATCCCATAAAAAGTTTCCGAAATGTTTAGCAGTCTGCACGCGTGAATCAAATTTGTGACATCAAATCCGTGCAAGCGAATTCATAATGACTGCCAAATACAGTTTAGCTTACACGCCTTCATTATTGCCTGAATGGCAAAGCATTTAATGTACAAGGCAAAAATAACTTTCCAATCACGTTCTCATATAGCCTATTATAGCCCATAATTCATTACACCCTCTATTAAGTGCCGAGTCCAAACACAAATGAATGATCCTCACAAATTAAAAGTGATTTTTGTGATACTGACTCCGCCTCCACAACCCAGTCAAACGATTTCACTCATAGATCCATGTGTTGCCCATGTGATCATTTATATGTGTTTGGGTCATTTCACCGTCTCGATGGTGCCCGGGTGGGCGTAACTCGCCATAAATGAGGCTCACAGCCATGAACACCATTGAGCTGTGATCCGTTTTTTACGACCTGATTAGATAGCAAATGAGGTTACAGAATAGGAGTGGATGGTTGGAGGTCTCAGTGTGAAACAAGAATGTGTGTTAATAAAACAAGGGTCAGCGAAAATGACAGCTTGTAGGGCGTGATTTCCCTGCAAGCTGATGTGGCTTTGGAAGATTATTGATTAGAAATATTTAGTTTGAGTAAAATCTATTCACGTTTGCATTTTGGGCATATGCCAGATGCTTTTATTCACAGCGACTTTTTAATGTCAGTGCATTTAATGTACGTCGGTATCAGTATGTGCGTTTCCTATTTGCGTATTGTGATGTCAAATTCTATAGAAATCAAGTGGGTGGTCACAAGAGCACCCTGTTTGTGTCTACATTTACATTAATGTATTTGGCAGACGCTATATTTGGCAGTGTATTCAAGTTATAGATTTTATCATTGTGTGCAGGATCGAACCTTCCAGCAATCAGGGTTCCCCAACCTTAGTTAACTTCAAATTCAAGGACCTTTCAAGGACTTTCCAGGTCCAATACCCTCAAATTCAAGGACTAATGTGGGGACACATTTCAAGTGAGAGCAAGGTTACATTGTGTTACCTTTTAAGATACATTGTTCCCTTTCGAGGGAACTCACGCTGCGTCACTGCAGTGACACTTTGGGGACGCCTCCAGGGGTAAGTGTGCCTAAATGTCATGTGTATATCAAATAAAAAAATGGTGAGGCTTAACGACAAAGACAGGGTGACGTGGGAGCCAGGAATTATATCTCTATCTGAAATATTGCCAAAGATGGCGTTAGAGGGATGCAGGAAGTATGGCAAGAAAGACGCAGCGTCTCATTCCCTTCTCAGGGAACAACAGTTACATACGTAACCAGAGACGTTTTCATTTGTCAAACACAACTATGCAAAAAGGCATTTTGGTATGAATCAACATTCGCATACAGAAGATATAAGCATTTAAAGGGAACAGTTTAGCACGTGTTCTTAAAATTTTTTATGATATTATCCTACACAACATTGGGAAAAATATGGATTTTTTCCAGAAAACTTCTTGCATAAAATAGATTCAAGCACTTTCAATGACCTGTATCTATGTATATATATTTTCAAAAACTTCCCAGGGCCTTGAATTTTTCCCCCAGATTCACAAACTTTTAAGGATTTCAAGGACCCGTGCGCAATGCTGTACTACTCGAGCTACCCATTTCAACAAAATCAAGCGTTAAACAAACACACACGCACAACCCGCTGCTCTGTTGGCATTGATTACATGTCAACTCATATAAGGACATGCCCATATAAGGACTTCCACTGTACCACCAGCACTGAAATTAATTCCATAAAAGAAAGTTGTTACGTTTGAATCTCTCGTTCGAAAAAAAAAACTTACCGAAACTTGTGGCTTGGTGCATTCGGCACAGAAATACTCTCTCGTACATTTTGGACACTTTAAATGTTTAGCATAAGTAATCCCACTCTTTAACAGCGTTAATAAGTCAGAATACATGGAATAGCTTTTGTCCCCCAAAACAGAAAGAACGAAAACAAATAAAAAAGAAAGAGCGGCAGCCGACGGCAGGCGTAATGTGCTGCGAGATGGTCCGTGCAGAGAACTGATGAGCATCGGCACTGATCTCCCGTTCACACAACCTTCAAATGACATCAGAGCCTCCTGCTGGCTCATGCCACTCAGCTCATGTGATTTATTTAATCCAGCTGAGTACTCTGGAACTAAGGAGAACAAATCACTTTGATGGAATTCAAGACTGAGGGGTAGCCATGGAAAAAAGGGAGCGAGAAAGAGGGTGAGAGAGAAAAAGAGAAAGGTAGTAAAGCTAAGTGAAAGCTGCAATGCCATGAAACCAAACATTAATCCAAATATGAAATCACAGATGCTTTTGGAAATCTATTCATCCTGATTAAATCCCATTTTCCTTACTTAATATCAATTGGTTGCCCACTCTCGCTAATAGGCCAGATTCAAAGGCTGCTCGACACGATCTATCGAAACAAAACAGGGTGCCGCTAGCGTTGCTCTACAATAAATAGAAAGCCTCTCCTGTGATTGCACGATCACGGCTAATTCAGATGGCACCATTATCCGAATTGAGCGATTGTTTTTTGATTATTCATGACCTTCTCTTCTATGAGACCTACCCTGCAGGTGGTTTCCTGAATTAATGTTTCGCGAAACACATGGACTATCTCATAAGCCCGTATCAGACAAATCTGGTAAAGATGGATTTGTAAGGAACAAATTCATTTGTCCCCGGAGGCCCGTGCGCATCTCTCTGCAATCCATTTAATGATGGCCAAATGACAAACGTAATTGCTCATTAGTCTCTGCGGGCATACTTTACGCAAACGCACGAATGCAAGTGCGTTCACGTATTAAGGTAATGTTTGAACAGACTTTGTGTGGGAAATGCGGCGTTAAATGATGTCTTGATTTACTGGCATTTGGCACATGCTTTTATCCAAAGCGACTGAGAGTGCATTCAATCTATACACTGGAACCGAATCCATGATCTGTGTGATGCATACAATGATCAACCATTTGAGATATATGCACACTAAAAGTATACGCACACACACACACACACACACAAAAAAAGACATGCCTCTTTCCTGCAGAAAAGAGTGACATAAGCTAATGCTGTGGAGAACGGCTGATTATGCCTCTTTACCAGGTCAGCAGTACATTCGCTCGGACCAGGCCTGGGTGCGAAGCTGAATTATAGGGGGTAAACAGTGCAGACATGCTGGGCTGATGGGAGTAGACAGCCTCAGTCGGCTGCCCTAAACCAGCCTGTCTTTCTTCATTTCCTCCCTATCAGCGACTGCGGGGCGATCCGACTATGCGCTTACCCAGGCAGGCTTACCACTGACCCCTTCTAAGACCCTCATAATTCTCTGCCTCCATCTCCCACGTGCACAAACACATACGTTCGGTATACGCACACCACATAAAAGGCCGGTCAGCACTCTCGGTGGAAAAAGACACTTGAAAATGAGGCTGTTTTATGTGGCGGGAGATCACAGCGCATGAATAAATGAAAAACGGCAGATGCTTGGACACACACACACACACACAAACGCTCACATGAAGAAAAGCTCTGGTGTGCAATATAGCTAAGAACGGGTCAACAAATACACACGTCACGTTGCCGACTCCACAGTCAGCCTTATTGTTTTACTATTGAGATAATTATAGTTTTTATACCCTGATCTTTCTTATGCACATAAACCAGTGGCTCTTAATCCACTTTGAGAATAAAGCAAAAATTGCAGAGCACCAAAATGACCAGCAATTACAATATAATTTTGCAGAATGCTGGTTTGAGGTAAATAAAGCAGACTGCATACTTTAGCTTATAAACCAAAACGATAAAATGATTGTTAGGTATGAGCTGTCTGCTGAATGTTAGTTAGCTATTTGAATCACACATCCATACATAGCTGTCAGATATATTAATGAAGTGCAACACTTGAAATATTTTCACAAATTAATGTTAACACAATTATTTCTTTGTTATGAGATGATAAATTAGCCATCTATTTATTTACAAGTGCTTTGAGTTTAAAAACTTTATTTAGGTCTTTTTTATAACAAGCCAATTAACCTACAGACCTACTCTGACAGATTAAAGAAAACAAAACCTGACCACATTATTTTTAAATTACATTAGGCATTTCTGCATTAAAGCTGTGATCTGCAACTTTAGTTTTTTGAAAGTGAACAAAAATCAGTTACTTTTACATTTATACATTTGAAAGGTGCTTTTTCCAACGCGACTTACAGTGCATTCAAGCTATACATTATTTTATCAGCATGTGGGTGATTCTCACCAAATCCAGACTTAGAAGATGTCCAGCATCAGATTATTTTAAAAAGCCCTTGAAGCCAATTTTTTTTGTTTTGTACATATAAGATTAACGTCTGAACTTCCTATAACCATTATTTTTGATGGATTTAAAAAATATTTCCTATAGAATTATTTACATTTTACAAAATTATCATTACCGCAACATGATATTACATTAAATATATTCATTTACATGATATTACAGTTTCGGTAATGAGAACTAAAAAGTTGTCTAGGTACTATGACAAACAAAATTTAAATTTTTATCTAGAGAGAAAAAAATAAGAACTGCTTACCTGGTAGCCATCTTGAGTGTCACAGTCAATTTTGTCCCTTCCAACTATTTTTTTTTAATATTAGTTAATTGAGGCCTTAAACAATGATTGAAAATTGTTGCGGAGGATGAGAAAATGTTTCTTCCACACATTTATATTCCTTATTATTGTCTCTACATTTACCAATGATCACTAAATACCACATGTTTCTTTACTGGAAATGTTTATAGTATAACATGCACTGAAGCTTTTTATTTTTTAGATTTTTTAATTATAAATATTTCCATGTCAAAGAACCCAAATCCAGTCACGGACACGTTGCGGTAATGAAAATTTCCCCCTTAAATGTGAAAAAAATAACAAAATTGGTTTGTATGATATAATTTGAAATCATGTGCAAAATAGTACATGAAAAGATGTTTGTAACTGTATGCTTTTTATTTTGATACTCTTACTTTGCATTTACTTTTTTATCAAAATGTTTCATGACACCTCACCTAATTTCGTGAGAATCACCCATGTGTGTTCCCTCAAATGAATCCCATTTTATGTTTTAAACAGAGATAGAGATAAAAAGGTAAAGGTTATATGGATTGCACCTTAACTCAATAATAACAAATACCTCGTAAATGACATGAAACTGGTTTAACGGTCATATCTCTGTCATATCTGTGACAAGATGAATGCTACCGTTGTCTGTCTCCAATTTGTCTCCAACCAGCAACTTGAAATGATTAAAAGAAATTACACAGGCGAATGGCATGGCAGCCCATTCATCAGTGTCATGCGAGGCCGGACCTCACGGGACTGCTGTGAAATCTTTGGTAGCAGACTGTAATGACAAAACTATAGAAATACTGCTGTCGGGTGATGCCGACCAACTCTTCAATCGTTTGTGCACTATAGCTGCATTTCCATTACAGATTTGAGCAAAACTTTAGCGTTATTTTCTAAATGTCGCCAAAAGACTATTGCGAAATGACGCAGTTTCTATTAACTGATGATATGCGACCGTAACGTAGTTTTTCCTCTTGCGATAAGTCATTCCAAACATCACGTTGAATAATAATGTGACTTCTTGCATCAGGTGACCTGAAAATGGGAATAAACTGTTCCCATTGCAGTTTAGCGAAATACACCTTTTCCGAATTGCCTGAAAAACCACCTCATGCGAGTGTAAAAACTTTTTAGCGATATATGGGAGTTTTTGCGAAATTGACATTTTTCCAACAACCGTATTTACAATTCACTATGTCAATTTGTGCAATTTAAAGGGTAATGAAAACGCAGCTACTGTCTTTCTGTCTAAGGTCTCAAATACTAACAGGCTGTAGCCTCATGTCCCCTAATTTACGTCTATAAAAGAGCCAGTGCTTGCAAGACGTCAACTGGCTCTTTAACAATAGGTCCTGCTGTTTACAGACCACAACAAAGCATATCTATTCTGTACTTGTCTTCTACAACAGATTATCCGTAAGTGATGGTTAAACCCCTGAATTTGAAATGGCAGAATAAACATAAACAGTTAATCCAAAAAAAACTGGTGCTCCAATATTTCATCTCATGCATACAGCAAAAAACAACAATAACAACAGGGATGCAGCAGATAACCATTCCTCTCTGCCATCCAGACCCATGAATCACTTCTATGTATGTTAGCCAATCAGAAAACTTAATGGTGGCCATCTACTATTCACCTGTTAGGCCAAAGAAATGGTATTACAAAAGATAGTAAAGCAATAATTCAAGTGCTCAATGTAATTGTCTCTTTGTTCCTGCAAAGTAAAATTCTCCCCTATTCAATTTCTGTGGTTAACATACAATTAATTTAAACCCCAGGTTCCTAATGTCTTCTCCATGAGGAAGCTTATAATTACTCTTATGAGCACTGTCTGTGGGACCCTCAGCTTTTCATTTTCTTATCACATGAAATATTCTGGATCTGAAACGCATGTGATGAGTGCACACACATCCGTGCCATGCGCTTCAACAGATGTGTCAAAAATGCATCAATTATTTTGTGCAATGTTTTCCAATCAAACTTTCACAAGCGACTGACTGATCCCGAAACACTATTTAGATTCATCTGGCGTATATGCTGGTCTCGTTCACACGCCCCTTTCATTTATACACGGCATCAAGGTATAATCCCCGGGTGACATTCGAACGCGGGTGACAAACTCCAAACTTGGCAAAACATTAGTGCCTGTACAAATCACAAAGGAACAATCCTTTAACTGCTCAGCAGTATGGCAGTCACAAACAAAGAGAATACATCTAGTAATTAGAGCGAAATGGCTTCACTCCTTTCCTTTCATTATTGCAATTAACCTACTGAACCTGATTTCTAACAGAGGGGGAAAGGATGTATTAAATTACAGAGATGAAACTGTTCCCCTGTGATAATGAGGGGGCGATTGGAAGTGACGTGTAACTTCTGAAAACTGAAGTTTCTAAAAAAAGCAGAGCAGAGAACTACACTGGATACAGACAGAGATAAAAAATATATTACTGTACATGGATGGAGTAGGCTACCTGCAGAAAAATAAAGTGTAGGAAAATGTAAATGCTACATTTTGCGCCTTCATGAATAAAGGCCTCGCTTTTCATTTAAAAGAACCAGTTGTGTTTTTGGTCAAATCTGTGCCTTGTTTCTGTATGCATAAAGCTAGAAGGGAAATGAGTCATTTGTTTGATTTTATTGTCATTTTAAAGTGAAGTATTATCAAACACATTTACATTTACGCATTTCAAGACACTTTTATTCTAAGCGACTTACAGTGAATTACAAGGTAGACATTTTTATAAGCATGTGTCTTTCATGGGTTTAAACTAGGGATGGGACGGTTAGAAAATTTCATATCATGATTATAGTGACCAAAGTTATCACGGTTATCAGTATTATCATGGTTTTCTTAAATTGAGATGGAAATGTTCAAAAAGAACTGATACACACACTGAAAACATTTTAACAAGTTTTATTTTTGAAAATCAGCAAACCACCAATACAATTAGCAGCTATATGCACTTTTTAAAGCATAAACATTAAATCAGATGTGTGGCAATCTACTTTTAAAATGATAAAGCTGACAAGACCTACCTGCTAAAAAACATTTTTTAACAAAACACTGTTACATTTTTTAATAACACTTTAAATGTGTGTTAGGAGGACTATCTCTACGTTGAATTTAGGGCTGTCATCATTACTCCATTCTTTTTGAGGAGTTAAAAAAAATCCTTGAGTAGATGCTGAGTCCTTATAGCGGAATAGCGGAATGCGGTTTTGATGAAATAAACTGACAACATTATCAGAAGCATTTCTCTCTCTCTCTCTCTCTCTCTCTCTCTCTCTCTCTCTCTCTCTCTCTCTCTCTCGTTCGGTTGGTCGATCGATCGCGCGCACATATACCGTACGTGTGGATCAACTCCAGCATGTATGTGCATCCAAATTTCGGAAGTTAGACGACTCCGCTGCAGCGGGCAGGCATGCGATTTATAAAAGCACACTTGAGAAGAAATGCGCAACAACTCAAAAAGACTTCTAAGACCATAATGCCAATTTGGCGCTTTGCTTTCCGAAGCTCGTGGAGGCGTGGAGCAGCATACACAGTTATTATAGGCGATCTACCAGCATTGCATGGACACCCCTGCATTAAATGAACATTAGCATGGAGCCCTGAAATGTATGAACCTGTTTTAATGATCAGTAGCTTAAATAAGAACATCAAATGCACACATAAGCAACGCATTAAAACACAGTGCACCTGTTACTGCATCCGCCACGCCTTCTCGCACAAAAACTAATGTTGCATGCGAGCGCCTGCATCAAGCTGATTCTGGCTGGACAGGATTTACCGCGAGTTTTCAAAATCACGGTAATCAAACACGGTTGTTATGATACTTACATTTTAAACGATAATACTAACCGTCAGGACATTTTATCATGGTTAATCGTGAAACCGGTAATCGTCCCATCCCTAGTTCAAACCCATGACCTTCAGACAGCGTGCACACCAATTGTTTCCAATGGAAGCTCCGCACTTTTAAAAAATGTCAGCAGCTGGCGGGTTTTGTCCATGCTGAGCGCTAGAGCTCGCCGATTTGTCCGCACTAAATTCTCAGCGCCTAGATTTGAAAAAAATTTCAACTTTGTGTGAAAGTTCATCAATGTCAGTTCTCGGCCGTCCAATCACAATGGAGGAGGGGTGGGACAAATATCACAACAACCAACCGGCACATCGTTTCACAACTGATAAATAAAGTAGATGTATCATTGCAACCAAAGCGTTTAGCTGAATAAAAAGCTTGCAAGCGCCTACAGTCTGCGTCTGCCTGTCATTTTCAGCCACATTACAAATGCTTTGGTGTACACACCCCTTTAGTGCTGCAAACACAGTGCTCTATACAAATGATGGCCAATGTAACCCATACTGTATCCAAAACCGCTCCCTACCACCTATATAGTGCATTTGGTGTCCGCCATTTTGTAGTGGTGTCCGAAACCTGAGTGAACGACTTCATTCCTTACATTCGTTCACTATTTTTTTACCCACAATGCACTCTGACTTGATGGTACATTTGATGTACACTCACTCACTCACTCATTACTTCCCATGATACATTGGAAGATGAATGCATAACTGGAATCAGCTGAAGGATAGTGACAGTAAACACCACAAATTTATGTTTATACAATTTTGTTAGTTCACTTTTAACAGCATCTTCTGCATTTACCAGTGAGTAGTGAATGCACACAGGCATCTATTACGGCAAATGTACCTGCCAGGCTTGGCAATCGAATATGTGACCTTCGGTTTAGAAGCCCGACTCTCTAACCACTCTCAATACACAATCCTAACAAACACTTTTTCAGTCTTACACTTTTAGGCCTTGTCCACACGAACACGGGTATTTTTATAATCATGACTTTTTACGCAGTTCAGCCATTCGTCCGAACATTTTTGACAACCCTTGCCAGGGTGAGTATTTTAAGAAACGCCGGTTGCGGTGTTGTCGTGTAGACAGTAAAACTGAGGTTTTTGCCTTGTGATGTCACTTTTGTAAGGCTTCTGATTGGCCAAGGTGGCTTTATGATTTGAGTTATATCACCGCCTGCTGGTGTGGCATGCTCGTGACAGCGCGTGATCACGTGTTTTTCCGTTTTCATGTAGGCAGAGATTTCTTTTAAACCGAGCATGTGTGGAGGGGATTTTTTTTAAACCGCACTCATATAAAAAGTCCGTGTGGACTAGGCCTTAGAGAGATAAGAGCTGTACTTCTATGCCTGTAAACACCAAAGGATATAGCTGCCCATGGACATTACCAAATGAGGGCTGCAGAGTGAACAGAGATTTGTTGTCCTGTATGTCACTTAATAAATAACTGCGCAAGAAACATGCACTTTAGGATTTGTATGTATACCATAAAAACTAACGATTGATTCCTCAAAATGATTCATGAGCAGCATGTGAATGTGATTCACAGCTTGATGATTTACATTCTCTGTGAGAAACGTTGCTTTTATGTACAGAAACAATATATCTGAACCAAGGTCCCACAGGGACTTATTTCCTATAACAAATGGATTCAGGTGAGATGACAGAGATGTAAAGCCACATGTGGGTGGGTGTGACACGTTGCCCTCCGTTCTCAGCTTGATCATAAAACTGTTTTCGAAAAATACTCCGCCCCTAGCTTAGCCATAAATTGGATAGGATTATCAGCAAACTGATTTCATCTTTTAAAGTGCCCAAAGCCTTCACTACTTCTAAACATACCAACCAGCAATCCATCTGCCCATCCAATCCAGTCTTTTCTTCGACTATAAAATTACCCCTCAGTCTAGACCTTAAATAACACACGCTTGGTAACAAGAGTTTGTCTATTATAGGAAAAGTATTTTTAAAAACTAAAGTCTCTTAAAGGAAAGTCTAAGGATATTTATACCACCAGAATTCCCATACATCTCAGTGGTAGAAGCTCAGCTGGAGCCTCTAGAGGGTGAAACCTGCAAGGTTCGCTCGTGGGGCCGCTAAGTATTAAATACCATGAGACTCAATACTATGAAACGCAGCAAAATTACATCATGACAATACTGACTTGTTGATGACACCAGCAAAACATGCACAATACACCAGCAACTATACTAAGCTGTGTCGCCCATGGCAGCAGAAAAACATAAGACAGAGCTGGTAAAACACAGCTGAAAAGAAACCAGTGTGAAAAAAACTGCTTAATGTGCTTGCAATCCAGAGTAAACAAACTTGGCTCTTTAACAATGAGACATGGCCTTTTGTTTCAGGTTTGGCACCTGCTCAGTACAAACACAAATATGGAATACAAGTCTCACTGGCAAAAAGTCTCGACAACAGAGCAGCCACAACCGTACCCACGTCACCATACAAAGAAGTTCAGTGAGTACTCCCTGTACCTTTTCCACAAAGCGCTTCATTACTCTCCAGATCGTGGCCAGTGACGTGGCTGAAGAGCTCTCCGAGTCACTTACTGATTAGTGGGTTGGTGATGGATTTTCTACATTTGACAGGCCTTTCTCAAGCCGTGATAATGGCTTAATGAAACTCCAGCGAACGGATAGGAGACGGGGCAGCGTTGGCGTGTTGGATGCATGAACGATGGCAGGCAGGAGAGACTAAATAAAGTGAAGAAAAGTGCAGAAGGAAATGAAGTTGCTTCTTTAAATGAGGTTGAAGCTTGTGTGCTGGAGTGTGTCGCTTTGAGCGCTCTAAATTTAAAACAGATAAAAAGTTTTGAGAAATGCATCCTGGCACAGCTAGACACTATTACTGAAAATAACTTTTAACTTAAACGTTAAAATTCATTACATCAATTACTTTTCTTCTATCCTTTATTCATTGGCCAATGCTGACGTATACATTATATAGGGCAGCTTTGTCTGTCCTATATGTCCATGAGGTTATGCATCACCTTGTACGGCAATTAAAAACACAACCAAGTGTAACTGTGTTACTGAAATACCCTAATATGCAGAAGACCATTAAAGAAATAATCATTGAGTCAAGCAAGTTTTCAACAAGTGTCTTCTCTCTTATACTTAAATGGGGTAGTTCACCTAAAAATGAAAATTCTGTCATCATTTACTCACTCTTATGTTGTTTTAAACCTGTATGAGTTTCGCTATTATGGTAAATGTTAAATAATTTTGGGGGGAACAGAGATTTCTTATATAAAATAAATTTAAATTTTCCAAACAGATGTATTACGGCACTGAAAATTACTCAAAACAAAGCCAGTCATGTCTGTAGCATGCTTCTGATGTCAAACTGGCAACAACTGCAAAAAGTCATATATTGATAAGACTTAAATGTTAAATTCATGCCAACTTGCAGTGTTGGGCCTGAACGAGTTAATTGAACAAAAGTTCAGTAATACGTTCATATTTTGGGCGAACTTGAACTGAACGTACTGTATTACTGCCTGATGAACGTTACTGTGAACTCGTTCATTCTGGTGTTTGTGAACGGCACGCTCTCTCAGTTTAACGTCGTTCAATAGGGTGCCAGATTTTTATAGAGTCTTCCAGGCGAAAACCCAGCTAAAACACACTGTAAAAAGGCCTTAATGTGTAGCGGAAAAAACACCCAATCTGGCAACACCAGCCACCAGTGTTTCATGGCTGCATGCGTCATCAAAACAAAAAGCAGCATGGAGGTGACACGACTCTGGACACTGCTGAAATCCACAGAGCGCCACTCATAGTTTAACATTAAAGCATAAGCTCACGCTATTTAACGTGCAAGTGCGGTGTGCGATACCTGTGAGTTGTCCTACACGTTACGCCGCGCAGCGCTTCTCATCCGGTGTGTGACCCCCTTGAAGCACCCGGCTAGCCTTTCAAGGTATGTGCAATCAAATACAAAAATCAGTTGATGCTAATGTAAACCCTGGTTTGATAAGGATTTAAAGTTGGATATGAAGATGAAATCTGATGCATTTAGCTGTAGTGTTAAAACTGATAAAATAATTGCTGTCTGTGGTTCTATATGGGCTATAATGGCAATCATTTTTAAATTTTTAAATATGAACTATGAACTGAACTAGTTCATTTTAAAATTTGTAAACTGAACTTTAAAGTAGTTCATGTAGAAAGTGAACTTTCCCAACAATGCCCCCGTGCATAGTTTCCAGAGCCACACGATGGCGATGGACACGGGGTACATGGGAAGGTCATCATTGCTTTTTATTTTGACCTTTATAGAATTTTTATAGTGCATCTTTATAAGGGTACCAACTCTAAAATAAACACAACATAAATTTTTCATCAAAGTGCATTGAAGGTGAATTGGATGAATGACGGTGCGCGAAACGACGGTGAATCACATTTAAACCTGTCCCTTGTTAGTACTTGGACCTACCCGAATATGGCAGTCACATGGATCACAGCGCCCCTCTTATGTCATTCATCATTTGCAATGTTTCTAGTTGCATGTTTTGTCATTTTGTAACTGTGTACTATCTTGCCAAAAAAGCTTGCATGCACTTAAAGGATTTTGCAGTGAAAGACAAATTTGTTAAATGAAATTACTAAAGTGACATTTGTGCACATTTACAAAAAACATGTCAGACTTAGAAGGTTTTGCATCTGAACTCAAACTGTAACTCAACCAATAAAGAAAATCATGAACAAGATCTCATAAGAAATTAGATTAAATAGAGATATGGAGATGAAATGGGACTGTTTCTCAAATGTTTCTTCTGGAAAACAGACTTCAGTAATCTGACGTGCATCCTCTAAGATGCAAAGTTGAATCAAAAGTCAATCCATCACCATGACTACACACAATGCATCCATTTTTCATTAAAGAGCATCATTGTGAAATCTTACCAAGGAAGTCAAGATGTAGGTATAGTATGCTGACAGCATCCCCAACTCTGACGCCTGGAAAAGGAAGAAGAGAGAAATTTTAAACAGTTGATGCTATAGGCTTTTTATTTTTTTACACAGCTACTCAAATTGAGTCTGCATACAGCCTTCATTAAAAAGCAAATGATAAAACTGGTTCACAGATGGATAAAAGTGAACAAAAGGGGGACAACATTCCCGCTTTGTCATTTCCATTCTATTTATCAATTTCTTCAGCGTGTCTCCAAGGAAACCAAGCGCCAAATACAATATGTCAATCAAATGTCAGGGTGAACACTTTCAACAATTATTTCTAAAGAAACTGAGAAAATCGAGTAAAAATAAGAGCCAGTGAGTAATAAATGTATGAGAGAGAGAGAGAGAGAGAGAGAGAGAGAGATTTTGACATTGGATTTTTTTAATAGTAAATTAAAAACTATACTTATTTAAAAAAAACTTAAAAGATTAGATATAACCACACTTCCATTTTACAAAAGAACACTAAATGTAAGTAATTATTATTGGTTTTTCCAAATCATTTCTTCATAATGATCCTGCAGACCATTTCATTAACCTTGCAGCTTTGATCAATAACATTCTCAATTATAGTGAATACAGAAACACATTTTGTGTTACTGGGCTAAATAAAGATCCAAGCGGCACTTTAAAACGTGTCCTCAATCCATTTTGTTCTGACATTATTAATGGTGCAGCCTCACAGTTGTGGGAGGACTTTGAGACTGTGAAAAAGTGCCTCTTTGTGACCTGTGTGACATATACAACTTAAGTGACAGCGCATAATTTGTTAAGGCCTTAAAACTGCTGATGGTTGTGCAAGCACAGTACCAGGTCAAAACTTCCCGAGATGCTTTGCTTTCTTCCTGTAATTTCATGTATGAGTCATTCTATACAGTGTTTGTAGGCACCCATTTTCTCCTGGTGATAGACAGTCTGTATTACGGCCCTCGTATACCTTTTGGTCCAGATTCAGTGCCTATTTTCCCCCTAATGCCCATCTGTGTTTCAATTGACTAGTGTTCTGTTAAGGTGATGAAGAGGAGAAATGGACTACAGGAGCCAAGAGCTTTTCGAGGTTATGATAATTTTGTCCTTCATAATGAAATATTTTCCTTGCAATTGGCCATGTAATTGAATCCTGTGACTCAAGCTGGTGTGTGATCTGTGCAGTGTGAACATTGGCAAACAGTTCCTGCTTGCTCGCACACTCACTCCTCAAAGGCTGAACACGTTCCAACTTTCCACTGCTCTGCCACATGCTCGCTCCAAATAGAGAGAGATATAGAGAGTAAGTGAAAGGAAGAAATAAGAAAAAGATATGAGAAAAAGAAACAGACATTTCATCATCAGAGAGCGAGAGAGCAAAAGAGAGAGAGAGAGAGATGTAGGTGATTGGGTTGCAAGCGTATAAGAGAAACAGTAAGGGTGACAAACTGACAAGGATCTCGCTGTGAACCGCACAATCCACCAATGAAACGGCCCTGTACTTGTCCCGGTGTCTCCATAGCAACAGGAAAAGCCGTGGAACGGCCTCTGATCGCTATCAAACACTTTGATTAAGGAGAAATGGAGTGAATATGGTGGAAAAAACTGAGGTTGAGAACCGCAAGCTTGATCAGATTGTTGCGAATAGATCCAAACGCTTCGGATCAGATCGAATAAAAAAAGAGATGAAAAATTAAAAGTTTAGAGAAGAAGAGACAAGAAGTGGCAAGATAAGACCAGACAAGAGAAAAAAGAGAAGAGATGAGAGGAGATGACAAAAAACAGATGGTGAGAGACAAAAACAAGGCGAGATAAGATAAGATTAATTTCGAAGACTTGAAAGAACATTGGAAAGAGACGAGAAGAGGAGAAAAGAACAACAAGAAGTTGATGGAGAGGACATGAAGGCATTTGACCTCTCCATGAAAAATGTTCCCAGAAGCAGCGATGACACTATTTCTCTTTCTTTCTGTCTCATTAGCCCTTTTCACACAGACATTACGGAAAATACAAGGAAAATTGTTCCGGGATCGTTTCATTTTTTGTTCATTCACACTGCCAATGATATGCAGGCATCTGCAAGGTCCTGGAAAGACACATGACCTGTAAAGTCCTGCAGTGTCTGAGGTTTGCATATTATTTATTATTTCTCTCCAGAAACCACTCGCATGCATTTTTGTTTATGATAAGACTATAAAGGAGCGCGTGACACGCTGTTCTGTGCTGGTGAATGATCTCAGCTTCAGAGTGGATATTTGACGAGTTCCCTGATCTCTGCTTTAATACAGTTTTTAGATATTTCTCACCGAGATTGTTAATATGCATTTAAAACCCCCGTTTTGGGATGAGCGCAGGCATTTTTGTTTATTATAAGCTCAAATGAGCATGTGACGCGATATTCTTTTATGCTGCTAAATGAACTCCGCTTCAGCGCAATAATTGACAAGCGAACTTACCTGATATCTGCGTCAGTCCAGTTTGCTGACATTTTTTTGTTGTGAATGTTGTAAATCCCTAATTTTAGAGTTGAACCAACTTCATGTTCCCATGACACGCGCGTCCTCACTACGGCATGCGAGTCATTGTTTATGCATCTCATTTATCATTTCCTGATATCTACGTGATATTATTTGCTTCAATCTAGTTTGCGACATTTCTCGTCGTGAATGTTGATTTGCAAGTAAATCTCTCGTTTTAAAGAGCTGAACCATAACTTTTCCTCACTACGACATGCCCATTACGGCATTGTTTCGGCTTCTTGTTCACACAGAGGGTTTTCCATGTATCTTACTAGGTCCTCTTTCCGGCAACGATCCCAGAAGATTTACGGTACAGAACATTTTTGCGTTCACACAGAAGCTTGACTGGCAATTTTACGGGTATTTTCTGTGACCAGGTCTGTGTGAATGGGGTTTTAGTCTCTCTATCATTTACAATCACTCTTTTATTTCACCAGTTCCTGCAATAATTTTTTTCTTGTAAGGACATTAATTTGCCTTTCCTGAAATTTTTTTTTGACTTGCATGTGTCTGCAGTGTTCGAATTATGTCAAAGATTATGGAGCTTACAAAATGACAGCATTTCCACAAACCAATGATATGCGATTAAAACAGTTTTTCTTCTCGGGATAAGTCATTACAAACATCACGTCGACAGAAGTTGGTTATTTTAAGACTGAAGGATACATAGAAGTGTTATCCAAAATTAATGCAAAGAAAAGCCACTTATACTTGGGAGTGGCAAAGTATGAGGTGTTTTTCTGAGCTAACAGTACATTATTTTCAATTTAAAAAGATGTAGGAGTGTTATCCAAACATTATTGGGAAGGAAATCTTATTATACTTGGGAGCGAACACTTATGATGTGTTTCTGAGAGGTTTTAGTACATACCACGTCATCTTCAAATAATGATTAGGTGACTTATATCAGTTAGCCTGAAAATGCGAATAATCTTTCCATTGCAGTTTGGCGAAATACACCTTTTCCAAATTGCCTGAAAAACCACCTTATGCGAGCGTAAAAACTTTTTTGCGATCTATTGGAGTTTTTGCGGAATTTACGTGTTTCCATTGGCCGTATTTTCAACTTCCAATGTCAATCTGTACAATTTGAAGGGTAATGGAAACGTTCTCGTCTGTCAATTCCTCCACTCACGGTGCGTTCACATGGGCGTTGATGCTTTCCATTCACTTTTAATGGGTGACGTCATGCATTGCGAAACTGAATTGTGGATCCGTCTGCGCAGCGGCACTGCCGTTGCTCGCGGCAGAAGTTGAACATTTCTCAACTTTTCAAGCGGCAACGCATGCATCAGCAAATCAGATCACCTTATGCAAATAAACCTTGGCAGAGCCAGCCAATTACATTTATGGAAAACCAGAGCATGTGTTGCGGCCACTGTGATTGGCTATTGGCCACGCTTCAGACAATGCAAGCCTTCCTTCAAGGGTTAATGCTTCCATCCCGTGTGAATGTACAGTTAAGAGTTTACATTTATTACAGATATTAATCTTTTAAATTAGTTTACTGCAAAATTGAGACAAATAATGAACTTTGTGGCATTGAAATTATTGTAGCATTAAAGGAACAGTCTACTCATTTTCAACACTAAAATATGTTACTACCCCAACCAAGAACCGCTGATACATCCCTCTATCATCTGTGTGCGTGCACGTAAGCGCTGGAGCGCGCTGCGACGCTTCGATAGCATTTAGCTTAGCCCCATTCATTCAATGGTACCATTTAGAGATAAAGTTAGAAGTGACCAAACACATCAACGTTTTTCCTATTTAAGACGAGTAGTTATACGAGCAAGTTTGGTGGTACAAAATAAAACGTAGCGCTTTTCTAAGCGGATTTAAAATAGGAACTATATTTTATGGCGTAATAGCACTTATGGGAGTACTTCGACTCGGCGCAGTAACACCCGGACTTTTCAGGCGAGTCGAAGTACTCCCATAAGTGCTATTACGCCATAAAATATAGTTCCTCTTTTAAATCCGCTTAGAAAAGCGCTACGTTTTATTTTGTACCACCAAACTTGCTCGTATAACTACTCGTCTTAAATAGGAAAAACGTTGATGTGTTTGGTCACTTCTAACTTTATCTCTAAATGGTACAATTGAATGAATGGGGCTAAGCTAAATGCTATCGAAGCGTCGCAGCGCGCTCCAGCGCTTACGTGCACGCACACAGATGATAGAGGGATGTATCAACAATTCTTAGTTAAGGTAATAACATATTTTAATATTGAAAATGAGTAGACTATTCCTTTAATGTAGGTCACCCCAGCCCCCCTCAATTTAAAAACTGAGTGTCTGGTCAATCTCTAATAGCGAATTCTTCATATGTTTGTTTATATTTGAAAACCCAGCTAAAGTCATATTTCTGATTCATTGTTTTCTACATAAAATCATACTACATGATGTGAAAAACGTCTATGAAAATATAACCTTGATATTTTAAGTAAGGCCATGTTAAAGGTTGAAATTAAAGTGAAATAAATAAGTAAAATCCAAGAATTCGATTATGAGACTTTAGCCTGAATTTCACAGACAGGGTCATACGGTATATGTGTTTTAAACATTATCAAAAGTCCTCAACATCCAGAAACTAACACAAACAATCTTTCAATCTTTACTGGATCAACTTTTGAAAACATAAATTTTTTTGAAAACTTTAATTAGCTTACAAAAACAAAAAATATGGTTAATAGAGCATAAAAAACTTCCAAAAAATCCATTCATTCAGAACATACTGTACAATCTTACACAATCATGCATCTTCGTTCTCATTCTGGCATAATAAAGTTTACATCTTTTCACTGTGTGAGAGAATGACTGAAAAGCAGTTAAGCAGTGACGTACCCTCTCTAAAATGATGTGAGACATGGTGGCGTTGGCATCCACTATGATGGTGGCAGTCTTATCATCGCGGATCTCCTTGAGGAGCGGGGTGGGATCCTGGCTGTCATCCAGCATGCGAACCGAGAGGGTTTCCTTGGAGATGAGAAACTGTCGCAGTAACACCTCCAGGTTTAATAGGCCTGTTGAAAAGAGACACACACAACACACTTCAGTGTCATTTTTATCAATAGCAAGAAATATGTCCTTTACTTATTGCAGTTATGATCAAAGGGGGTCTTTCTATTTAAAGAGAATATTTTTGTGTATGCTAATGTGATGTTATTATATCTGTCGGGCAAATTACAGTTAAACTGCCTGCCAATAATAACCAGGTTCAGCGCATTTACTGTATTTTCGCAGCTAATTTAATTAGCTAAATCATAATCACCTGAATGTTTAACCTTGCTTCTGTTGGCAATGGGGCTCAGGGGAATAAAGGACTTGCGGAATACAGAACGCAACAGCATATTAAAACTGAAAAACTGATCTGACTCTTTAATTGTCTTTTGCCTGCTGCACGTCACAAGCAATTTCACATTAAGTGCACTACGTGAAACACTGGCATGTTGCATTGTGAGCTAATCGTGTACCAGTGTTCCTGCAGCTCAATTAGTAGAGCTCAATTGGTAGAGCATTGTGCTAGCGGCGCAAAAGATCATGGGTTTGATCCCCAGAGAAAAAACATACTGATAAAATTGTTTTTTATTTGTGATGTACTGTAAGTTGCTTAAGATAAAAGCGTCTACCAAATGCAAAAATGAAGGCATACACTGCATAGAGTGAGCTCTGTGTAGCTGAAAAAAACAAATGTTTTAGGTATGATTCGCAGGAAACACACACACCGATAAAATGCGTACCTTAAAAGTGCTGTACTGTAGGTCTGCCAAAAATAAAATATAGAAATATAAAAACATTTCCATTGATTTTCATCAGCTTCTAACATTTGCCGGGGCTCAGTTGAGTCTCTTTGCTCTGCTCCAGGGACTTGCATGATTGGCTAACTGTAGGCAATATGTAATAATAGATGGATGAAGGGAAGTCAGTTTAAGTTAGCACAGTAGGTAAAGACTTAAGGAAAGGGGGTAAGCATTGGCAAGAGAGTAGCACAAAGCAGCTTCCAACACAGAGACTCTGATACAGTAAAGGCTTAGCTTTTATTCACTCTGAGCATCTAGTCATTTAATCAACTAACACCTATCACCTTCCACTGGGCTTTTAAAAGCATCAAACTCATTTATTTTTAAACCACAGATTATATACACTCACCTAAAGGATTATTAGGAACACCATACTAATACTGTGTTTGACCCTCTTTCGCCTTCAGAACTGCCTTAATTCTACATAGAATTGATTCAATAAGGTGCTAAAAGCATTCTTTAGAAATGTTGGCCCATATTGATAGGATAGCATATTGTAGTTGATTGAGGGATGCACATCCAGGGCACTAAGCTCCCGTTCCACCACATCCCAAAGATGCTCTATTGGGTTGAGATCTGGTGACTGTGGGGGCCATTTTAGTACAGTGAACTCATTGTTATGTTCAAGAAACCAATTTGAAATGATTCGAGCTTTGTGACATGGTGCATTATCCTGCTGGAAGTAGCCATCAGAGGATGGGTACATGGTGGTCATAAAGGGATGGACATGGTCAGAAACAATGCTCAGATAGGCCGTGGCATTTAAACGATGCCCAATTGGCACTAAGGGGCCTAAAGTGTGTCAAGAAAACATTCCCCACACCATTACACCACCACCAGCCTGCACAGTGGTAACAAGGCATGATGGATCCATGTTCTCATTCTGTTTACGCCAAAATCTGACTCTACCATCTGAATGTCTCAACAAAAATCGAGACTCATCAGACCAGGCAACAGTTTTCCAGTCTTCAACTGTCCAATTCTGGTGAGCTTGTGCAAATTGTTGCCTCTTTTTCCTATTTGTAGTGGAGATGAGTGGTACCCGGTGTGGTTTTCTGCTGTTGTAGCCTATCCGCCTCAATGTTGTGCGTGTTGTGGCTTCACAAATGCGTTGCTGCATACTTCGGTTGTAACGAATGGTTATTTCAGTCAAAGTTGCTCTTCTATCAGTCGGTCCATTCTCCTCTGACCTCTAGCATCAACAAGGCATTTTCGCCCACAGGACTGCCGCATACTGGATGTTATTCCCTTTTCACACCATTCTTTGTAAACCCTAGAAATGGTTGTGCATCAAAATCCCAGTAACTGAGCAGATTGTGAAATGCTCAGACCGGCCCGTCTGGCACCAACAACCATGCCAGCTCAAAATTGCTTAAATCACCTTTCTTTCCCATTCTGACATTAAAGCTGTAGTCTACGATGTTGAAAATCGGTCGAGAAAGCCTGAGACGGTTAGTAAGTTTTAAAAAACTCATCCCGCCCCTCTGTGCTACCTGATCCCTCCCCCTGGGAAACGACCTGAACAACGTCACTCATTCAAGCTGTGATCACTGGTAGTAAACATCAGAACAGAGATTTACCGAGCAGTAAACACATAAAGGCTTGAAGGAATGAACAATTACAATTATGATTGTAATTGACGTTATTTACTTTCACAACAACATTTGGCATACTTTTCCCCTCATGAGCTTCAAGAAATGACTTTATAAATATAATTTCTTTGACCCGTGATACGCGATGCTAAGCGGCTAACATTCCAATGCCGACCGGCAGCATGGGCATGTTGTCAGACTGATAATATCATATTTATATAACACCTCACACAATCTTTGTAAATATAATTATTTTGACCCGTAATATGCGATGCTAAACGGCTAACATTCCGATGCCGACCGGCAGCATCAGCATGTAGTCAGATTATAATACTATATTTATGTAACACCTCACACAATCTTTGTAAATATAATTATTTTGACCCGTGATACGCGATGCTAAACGGCTAACATTCCGATGCCGACCGACAGCATGTACTGATAAAAAGATATTTATGTAACACCTCACACAATAAAAGTATAAATAAGTGCGTACCTGTTCAACAAAAGTCTGCCGTGTCGGCATCGGTTTTCAGCCCCAAATCTCCCTGAAGCTTCCTCCAACGGTCAATGGCGGACCATATATTGATTCTACTTAGAGTCCGGCGTTTTTCACATTTTTTTAACCTCTGCTCTTTCTTCAACAGACTTCCTTTTTCTTCCAACCTTTACTGTAGGGACAAGCAGGGGCTGCTTGCTGCTGTTGTTTAGTTTTTTTTCCATTAGTGAGATGTTGCTGCTTCACTAGCTACCATACACTGACACAAATTTCATGTCGCAGGCAGGAGACGGGCGGGGTGGTGTGCGATGGGGTGGAGACGCGAGCACGAGGTGGATTTTCAAATGTAGCAGGGATTGGATGAGAGCAGTTAACCAATGTAAGCTGTTCGGCCGGACAGTTTACATTGGTCAACTTATCTGCTACCATACACCCAATAGACTGAATGGATTTTTTAAATTCTTTTTTCTCTTCATATTGTTAGGTTGTTACTGTAGAACCATAACCAGCATCTAAACGAGGTTATTAATAATGAACAATCTTTGAAATCGTAGACCATAGCTTTAAGTTTGTAGTTCAGGAGATTGTCTTGACCAGGACCACACCTCTAAATGCATTGAAGCAACTGCCATGTGATTGGTTGATCAGATAATTGCATTCATGATAAATTAAACAGGTGTTCCTAATAATACTAATAATAATTTTCTAGTTGAAATCTTTTCAACTGATCAAAACTTGCAACCCTAAAAGGTCAAAGTTAGACTTAACATCATACATTTCTTACCAAATCCAAATCATCTAAGCTATGCTACCCACATTACCCCTTACTTAATATCAACCAACGTCTGATTTGCGAATATATAAGAACAGAGATTCACAAAGTCTCCTAAATGTAAAAAGAGCATAAAGCCGACTTCTCTTTACCGTCCGGTCATCTTGTACATTTTTTAGGAAGGAAAAGATGAGAAGTTCAGTAAACCTTTTATATCAGTTACTGTTAAAATAAATTTCAGTCAGACTATTCCTCTGCTTCCTTCTTCTCATTATACAGGAAAAAAGACTAAGCTGAGCCACAGTAAAAAGCTTTTGTCTTCCTCCTCTAACAATGCATGTCAGAATCCCATTACACTCCTTATCACATTAAATTAATGTCTTCCCGGACAAAGCGGAAAGTTGAGAAATCAACACATTCGGGAAAGAAGACGTTCCAAATGTCGTGGTTTGTATCGAGTGCCCTTTTCTAGAGAGGCCATCTTTCTCTTTGACTTCAGGGGCTTTGTGTTTGATTTGCAGCACCATCTCAAATTTAACAGCCTTCTTGAAAAGGAGGTGGATTATATCATCCCACTACAAGGCACGTTCCGGTTCTCCTCTCTGTGGGACGTACATTGAAGTCTCTTACTTAATCATCTTTAATTACAGATCTCTTCAAAGCAGTGTGAAAAATGTCAGGCAAACAAGCAGTTGCGGTTCCTAGCGGACATTCACGGGAAAAGTGACAGGTGGGAAACCTCTTTGAAGTGTGTGTATTTGCCTCGGCATGCTTGTTCTGGTACCAAGGCTCAGTTCCTTTCAATTAAAACCGTGAGATCTTTAAGTTCAAGAGGACAAGCTTCAAAGTGATGATAGTCTGCCTGACCTTGTGGAAAATAATTTGAGTAAATCCTGATGAACACAGAGGGTCTCCAGACTGCCTAGTATAGTTTGGTTAATTTCGTTCACTAATGAGACTTTACTGTACCTCACTGTACTGCTGTACTCGCCCTGTGCAGCCAGACGGGAATCCTAGCACCTCGTCTTAAAAAGGGTTATATAGGGATATGTGAAACTATCCTTTTTAAAAGCCTAGTAGTCCACTAATTGGTCTTGAGGAAGCCCTTGTATAATAAGGCTGGTGGCAGAAACACCTGACCTTGATCTTGGGGG
Source organism: Misgurnus anguillicaudatus (assembly GCF_027580225.2). Lineage (NCBI taxonomy): Eukaryota > Metazoa > Chordata > Actinopteri > Cypriniformes > Cobitidae > Misgurnus > Misgurnus anguillicaudatus. Next base: position 20,372,366 of record NC_073360.2, on the reverse strand, counting down.
TTTATATGGGCACATTCTTGCAATCAAGTCAGTCCAGTTCGCTATTGGGGGAGTCCAGTCAGAACAGGGAACAATCCAAAGGTAAGAGCAGGTGCGGAGTCAGACGAGCAACAGAGAGATCAAAAAGCCATCCAGGACCATAGACAGTGCAGAGAGTGACAAACCAGGAAGCATCTTTAATGTTCAAATGATCAAATATATTACTTTCCCAACATTTGGTTCATTATTCTAAAAAATTGGTCATTAGGCGTACTGTTCACGAAGCAACAACAGTTTCTCTTCTTTTTTTATGTGAGACATTATAATAATCCTAATTAAATTTTTTTGCACATTAACGCCTCCCATAACAAAAAAGCAGGGCCACAAACATTCAACTTATCATTTAAAGCAATGCGCTTTTTTATTTCCAGTAAATTCTGTGCTTATTTTAGTCATTTAATTTTGCAGGAGCCTGGAGCCGGACGGAAGCCCTAATTCTGTTTCATTAATAAAGTCTGATTTATCTTCGCAGTTCGCTTTTGAGTCTTCTTTTACCATCATGATAATAGTGACAGTGACCTTACCAGATCGTTTCAGTTGCATTTAAGGAACAAATGTTTGAAATCTTGCAGGCTGAAACATCAACCAAGGAAACGCCACCTGTGACCCTGAATTCAACTGCAAATATTTTTTTCCATTTGCGTGCTGAAGCTATTCGGCTTAGATTAGGGAAGACCTACCGGAGTTAATTCATGATTATCAGGCTTATTAAGATTGTTAGTTAATGTAATAGTGAAAGTCGCATGTGTATAATACATTCAATAATAGGCCTATAATAAATAAGTAAATAAATAAATGAAAAGGAGCAGGGAATCATTTCTAGGGTTTACAAAGAATGGTGTGAAAAGGGAAAAAACATCCAGTATGCGGCAGTCCTGTGGGCGAAAATGCCTTGTTGATGCTAGAGGTCAGAGAAAAATGGGCCGACTGATTCAAGCTGATAGAAGAGCAACTTTGACTGAGATAACCACTCGTTACAACCGAGGTATGCAGCAAAGCATTTGTGAAGCCACAACACGCACAACCTTGAGGCGGATGGGCTACAACAGCAGAAGACCCCACCGGGTACCACTCATCTCCACTACAAATAGGGAAAAAGAGGGTGTGCAGGCTGGTGGTGGTGTAATGGTGTGGGGGATATTTTCTTGGCACACTTTAGGCCCCTTAGTGCCAACTGGGCATTGTTTAAATGCCACGGCCTACCTGAGCATTGTTTCTGACCATGTCCATCCCTTTATGACCACCATGTACCCATTCTCTGATGGCTATACTTCCAGCAGGATAATGCACCATGTCACAAAGCTTGAATCATTTCAAATTGGTTTCTTGAACATGACAATGAGTTCACTGTACTGAAATGTCCCCCACAGTCACCAGATCTCAACCCAATAGAGCATCTTTGAGATGTGGTGGAATGGGAGCTTTGTGCCTTGGATGTGCATCCCACAAATCTCCATCAACTGCAAGATGCTATCCTATCAAAAAGAATCTAGAGAAAAGAAATCTAAAGAATGCATTCAGCACCTTGTTAAATCAATGCCACGTAGAATTAAGGCAGTTCTGAAGGCGAAAGAGGGTCAAACACAGAATTAGTATGGTGTTCCTAATAATCCTTTAGGTGAGTGTATATATATATAAAAATAAAAATCTAAATAGATTACTCTACCTCCCAAAACACCAAACCTGCATGCAATGGCCACCCGACTCTCAGCACTGTAGGTTAGTCAAATGAATAACTGTCCTTTTTGTCCGGTGTCATCACAACAGGTCAGGCCTGTGAAGTATTCATGAGCAAGCCATGCTCTATTAAGCTGTCAGCTCTCTAAGTGATTAATGAGACCCGCACATCCTGTGAGAGGGGACGTGAGAGAAAAATAAACAGAAAATGACAAGCAAAAGCAGAGGCACATGTGAGCGAGGCCATTGCTGTGCCAGCGCCAGGAGTCATTCTGGGTTCCACCGAAATGTATCGAACTCCTTGAATTGAAGGACGGTGGCAATGGCTCTCAGCACTTCCTATCGAGCGGTCTGCTCAGACGCCCACTCTGTGATGCGGTAATATATGCCAGCTAAAGCTGAAGCGTCTATTTCCCACAATGGGCCCCGGCCTCCAGACCCACCATTGAGAAGATGAGTTATTCAATGGTGCGTATATATGTTTGTTCCAGCTCTACAAACACGACGACCACTACAAGCGCAACAGCCTGAATGTGAACCGTCACCATAGTGTCACTTTTTTATTGACAAATAATACTTTTCATTTAAAGCATCACTGATAGCAGCTGTTCGAGCATGAAATTATCATCAAATTATTTCCTCTTAACTTTGCAAACAATTTTGTCAAGCATACAATTAATTAGCTTACAGCATTTTACATACTGGTTTAATGAGAACAACTTAAGCGTAAAACTGACCTCATTAATCCCAGTTTTGATTAAGGTTTTTGCAACAACTCAGGCCTATCCATCTCATTAACATAATCTTTTCAGAAAAAATAAAGTGATGCTTGACTCTGCAAATCTTCCTACAGCGACAGAGCAGTTATTGGTTGTTTCTAGGATATTCAGCTTGGGTCACTTTTTATTGTACGTCTATGATTTTAATTTGCCTTTTGAGTCTGTTAGCTCAGATAAGCAGTAGCACACCTTTCTTTAACAAGTCATATTATTTGATTAACTGGCTTTGGCAAAAATACTGCATGTTTTTATTTTAAGGGAAAAAAAAACTTAAATGTGAATGCAATTTAAAATGACTTATTCAATTTTGTCCCTCAAGTACCTGACTCCAATTTGGGTCTCAAATTTTCACTGCACAGACAAACATACTGATTAAGAAAATGATATTTGCAGTATTTTTTTAAACATGCTAACTAGAAATGGATATGACAAACTAAATAAAGTAAAGTAATTCCTGTAGTATTCATTAAGCATTGCTTGGACATTTTCAAAAGACAAATTACAGTGGTTCAGAGATCTGCCACTTTTCTGTCAAAACTTATTGTAAGTTTGTGACATTGCCGCTGTGAATGAAAAAAAACCTTTAGGGACATATTGGGTCTATTATTAGCCGATTAACAATATAATTTTCCTGTCAATAAAAATTTAATCCATAAAAAGTTAATCTACAAAGGAAAACATTTGAGTAGTGTTAGTATGGCAGTAAAATTTTATAGCGTACTAAAAGCCAAGCTGTCAGTTTTTAGCTGTCCGACTGAGATCAAACATCAGATATTGACATTAAAGAAAGATCACAAAGATGATCTTTCTTTTAGCATGGTTTCTTAATAAATCATGGCACGAAGCACTTACATTTAAAACTTGCCTCAGACATACAAACTTATGACCCTATACACCCGGTACAATGCAGTGGTTTTTGCTAGTTTGAGCCTGACGCAGTTATTATTTTCACGTCAAGCATCACGTTGTTTAAATAGAAAATGCATTTGCTCTCATTTGTGCACCCATGGGTATGCTGGCTTAAAAACGAGGTGTGTTCAGGTGCATTGTTGGCGCGTCACTATTTTGAGGCAACTAAAATAGACTATGCCATTGACCAAATAAAACCTGCTCTAAAGTCTAAAGTCAATGGCGCAATATTGTTTTTGTTATTTAAAGAGCGCATTAGTAATATGCGCCTATAAACGGGACTACAATTTCATATTTGGGGCATTTTTGTAATTTGTTCCATGGCAATTTGCCTTGGCACGCGCAAATGGCTTTTAAAGGGGATGACGGTACATTCACACGTGACAGAAGCTTACCAGTTTTGGATATATTGTTTTGATTTTGTTGTACCAGTGTGTAATACTATGTTGTAGTGTATGTGTTTTTGAAAGCTTGTGTGTGATGTCTGAGGGAAAATGTTGGTTCTTCAGTAATAGTGAATGGTTTTGAATTGGGTGAGACGTTATGATATTAGTCCCTTTCACACATACCGTCTTTACTGGTAAATTGCAGTTAACATGTCATGTGTGAACAGAACCTTTCCGGTAAATCGGTGCTCCCAATTAACCAGTAAGACAGGTTGTAAGATTACCAGTAATTTACCGGTTAGCGCTATGTGTGAACGAAAAATATAGGATTACCGGGATTTAGAACGGATAACGTCAGATTGGGCCATTCAGAAAGTTTTTATACAGGTGACGCGTTTACCCCCGAACTGTTTACGGACGTTTCCACACACACATGTTGCTTAAAAGTCGAGCACACCTGAAGTTAACATCCACATTTCTTCCCCAAAGTTGTTTAAAACAGCTTACCGTCTATTTGCCATATTGCCGACGTCCTTAGCACACCATCTGTGAAGTCTAATGTGCAAACACAGGTTGACGCCGCCTCACGCAATTTGTTTGGTCACAAGCAACTTCCCGACCGTTTGCCACAGATGTGAAAACAACAAAATACAGATCGTGGATATTAAGTCATAACTCGCCGTTGTTTACAAATACGACACAGAGCTCGCCGGCTGCGTGCCACATGTAACTTCCACTTTCTCTCCGAGTTTACCGTTATTTTGATAATGATGTGTGAATGATGTCTTACTGGTAAAAAGACGGAACGTCACTGCATGTGTAAACAGCACATTTTTGTATTTACTGGTAAATTCATTCTGGTAAATTCATGGTAATTTAACAGAATTACTGTGTGAAAGAGGCTATCGTGTTTACTGTTTTGAGAATATGAGGCATAGTTTCAAGAAATGTGTTTAACTCTTTCCCAGCCAGCGTTTAAAAAAAAGTTTCCAGCCAGCGCCAGCATTTTTCATGAGCCCCGAGGTGGAACCGTGGTATCAAACTTCTGCCCAAACGCACACAGGGCCGATTCAACCACGCCCCTTGAACGTCTCATTCGACTGTCTTGCTAAAAAAGGTAAGTTAAATACAACTTATTTTGTTAGTGTGAAATAATTAAGTCAAATAGTTAATAAAAAAGATCCAAGAGTCCGCTCAGAGAAGCTGTCAATCACAAATGTCAATCATAATGACACGCGCCATTTCTATAGCATCAAATTACTAGCTAAAATGAAACTTATCACCAAAATGAACAATTGAACATATATCAGCGTGATAACAACTATCGTAACCTCCATCAATTTTTTTTTGATGTTTGCACCATAATACTTAATTCTATTGTTTTGAATCATTCTCTTCCATTGGTTGCTTTTTGCTTTTTTACGAATATGTGACCATGTCTATGAAAGCTTCATTTTCTGATTCTGAGATTAGGAGCATCAAAATTTGATTTCAATCATTGATTTCACTTTAATTTCAATCTTTAACATGGCCTTACTCAGTCAATATTAAAGATATCAAGGTTATATTTTCACAGAATGTTCTTTTACGTAGAAAACAATCAGAAAATGACTTAAGCTTGGTTTTCACAGACTGGGTCACATATGTAATCAACTGATTAATTAACATATCAATGAATTAATTGACTGAGAGCCCAATTCCTTAATGTGAACATTTCTTATTGGCTTAACACACTTCTGAACCTGTTGGCAAACCTACATTGGAAGCTCGCCATCTCCCTACAACCCTCAACCCTCTGTGACGTCTTAGTGGGAATTATAGCCGTTTCACTTCAAGGCCTTAAGCTGATTACAGGGAAAAGTACCCACTGTCTGAAGGGCCAATGTGACTTTGTTTGGAACCTCTGGGTAATTTGCAGCATCCTCGCTCCGTGATGGGATGCCGAAATGCTAAACTTTAATCCCTCGCCAGGATGAACCCAATGCACGTCTAATAGGGAAGGGTTGTCCATCAACTGCATTTTCTTTCACCAGAGAAGGTTTGATCTAAACCTTCGGGCATTCATTTCCATGAGCATCTCTGTCTCAGCAGATAGGGCTGACATTAGTGGTGGGCTGTGTTTGATGGTGAACGAATGGGATGGCACAGATGATGAATGCCTGAAGGACACAGATGGAAAGAAAGGGATGATCATCACATTCAGAATGATCTAACAGTGCAACACAGTACAGGAGCATGGATTATTTATGGGAATAAATATCACTGTCATGAAGCTGTGGAGATGGGAGGTTTTAAAAAGCTAAATAATTGGAATGAAAAACTCGGTATCTGTTATTGACTTGAATCTATGTTTACAGAGGCATAATGGAAAAGTGCGTGCACATGTACGTTTATGAGGACGTTCTCTGTATACAGCAAGCAGCTGTAACAAAATATACATGAAGACATCTGATGCTCGACAGATGCTGGCAGTTCTTCATGTTCAGGAACAAGTGAAGCAGAACATGTAACATATGTGGATAGAAATATGTTGAATTTTGAGTTTATGGATCTGGTGAGCAACATTTCATACAGATACTTTAAGACAATGTAGATTTTTAGATTTAGAAGTTTTAGGGCTCTATCTTGCACCCGGCGCAATGCAGCGCAATGTGCGACGCAAGTGTCTTTCACTAGTTTCCACCCTAATTTTCACGTTTAGCGGCGCGTTGTTTAAATAGCAAATGCATTTGCGCCCCCTTTTGCGCCCATGGGCGTTCTGGTCTGATAATGAGGTGTGTTCAGGCGCATTGTTGGCGCGTTGCTATTTTGAGGCAACTAAAATAGACTACGCCATTGACCAACAAAAACCTGCTCTAAAGTCTAAAGTCAATGGCGCAATATGTTTTATGTTATTTAAAGAGCGCATTAGTAATATGTGCCTATAAACGGCAGGACAACGCGGGTTTGCTTATCACAAAGTACATGAATGCGCAGCAGCACAAAAATGCTTTTAAATATGAAAGATTAAAGGATTGAATGTAAAAGATTATTATTGAGTCTCTTGGACATATTTATAAATGAGGACTGATTATGAGACGTTAAGGCGCAAAGAGCTGCTTCACCTGCAGCCTGGTAAGTAAATAAATGCTTTGCTTTGAACAAATGCGTCTGTTTTTAAATGTTTTTTTTAATGCTACCTCACGGATTTATTGTATATGATGTACCTGTGGATATGGTGAGATGAGAAACATTTGTAAGTAATGCTTAAAAAAACTCTTTGCTAAAAAAACGCTGTCCAAAGTGCTGAAACGTGAGGAGAGCCGTTTGTAATTTCTTTATCTCCTGTTTGTTACAAATAAAGTATTATATTATTTAAAGTATAATTTTTAGAGTACAAACCTTATCTTACATACTTGTAAATTATGTTTTGATGATATTGGATAGCTATACATTTAAAGCAATTACAAGCCTGCTTTTTACTTCCATGACTAAAAGATAACGGGTTTTAAAGGTTTTAATAAAAAAAAAAACAATTTCAATACAAGTGAAAAACAACACAATTATTTAACATTAATCTTAAACTGGGGATCTTCTACCTCCGCTTAGTTTTTCAGTTTACAAAGTCCGTCATCTAAATAGGGATTAGACATAGCGCCAGCGCAACTTGCTTTTAAAGGGAATGAGAGCTGTGACTCTCATTGGTTTACTGCACGTTACGCCCAAAATACTCCCATTACAAAAGGACCTACCCTTTTCGACCATGCGCTCGGCGCAAAAACAATTTTTCCCGTCGTTAAATTAGCAAAAGTGGATTCGGACACGCCCATTTAGACGTTGCGCTGTGCGCTTTAGACAATGCGCTTAGATCGTTAAAATAGAGCCCTTTGATTTTAAACCCGCAGATACATCAAATAAAATAGGTTTGTAGTAATTAAATAAACAAATATGTGACAATGATGATATATATGTCCTTTGTACAAAAATATTCAGATTTGTCAAAGCTTACTGGAATAACATGGATTAAAGGTGCAGTGTAGAGGTCCACACGGAAGACCCGAGACCCGAAGACCCGGGACCCGCCCCGGGACCCGTACGGGTTCGGGTCTATATTTTAAATGATCAGCCGGGTCCGGGTCGGGTCTCACTCTATTACTTCGGGTCCGGGTCTGTTTAACATTGTGGGTAATACCCGAGGTCGATCGGACTCGGAGAACACACACTCACATTTAAATAAAATATTTATCCAGCAACAAAAACTTAGATGAACTGTCGCATACATTTTTTCTATGACGCTAAAGTTGCGTTAAAAAGTTTATATTTGGTTGCTCCAACCAGGCAGCTAACGCGCATGCGCTCTTGTAATGTTTCTCTGGCTACCAGTCAGGAGTTTCTGCAGTGAGACGCAATAGGCTTGTTCGACTTCACGCGGCGCCGCAAGAACCCCAAGCCGGACGACGCCAAAGCACCGCGAGAGCGACCTGCGAACTCATACGGAGGAATCTCCTTTAAATCGCTCTCGCGGTACTCCGACGCCATCCGGCCGAAGGCCCCCACGGCGCCGCACGAAGCCGAACAAGCCCAATGACTTTACCTTTGACAATTGGCTATTTTATTTAGAAGGCGGGACCTATTCCACCGTACCGCGCATTTTGCACTGACGTGACTTCTATAATTTTTATAATAATATTATAAATTGACCGTCTTGCTGTTATATCTAAAGTTTTCGCGACTCAAAGAGCACAGAGATGATAGCAAAGTAAAGCTAACGAAAGCAGCTATGACACCGAACGAGCAATCGTTATTATAATCCAAATGGGCAAACATTATTAAGCAAGTTGACCCTTGTACACAACAAAGTGGACTTTTAAAGCTGGAATAAGCATTAAACATTTCAATCGTCAAGAAAGGAATAACATGGATGGAACTTTCTTGGAAATAAGGATTGTGCATCACACACAGTCAGGTACAAGGAGGGAGAAGACTAACTTCTAACGTTATGGGTAAGACAAAAAGTTTAATTTTCGCTACTTGTTTATTGACTTATTAATAACATTTAGATAAAGAATATTTGCCGGTCGGGTCTGTTTCTTCCCGGACGGGTTCGGGTCCAGCTTTTAAATAATAGACGGGTCCGCGTCGGATCCGGGTCCAGCTTTTAAATAATAGACGGGTCCGGGTCGGTTCCGGGTCCAGCTTTCAAAAAAACAGACGGGTCCGGGTCGGTTCAGTGTAGCACATTTACGGGTCTGATCGGGTTCGGGTAGGAATTTTTGGACCCGTGTAGACCTCTAGTGCAGTGTGTACATTTTAGCGGCATCTAGTGGTAAGGTTGCGAATTGCAACCAACGGCTCAGTCCACTGCTCACCCCTCGCTTTTGAATCGCATGAGAAGCTACGTATCCGCCACCGGAAAAACATGTCATCGTCGGAGACAACTTAGTAAAAAACTTTGTCCATTAAGGGCTTCTGTCGAAACATGGCGGCACAAAATGGCGACTTCCATGTAAGGAGACCCTCGGTGTATGTAGAGAAAAACTTGTCATTCTCAGGTAATAAAAACATAACGGTTAATTAAAAAAGCCCCTGAACATATAGTTTTGTATATTATTTTGCATTTCTGTCAAGAGATCCTTCTAAATATTACACACTGCACCTTTAAGCACAAACATGTACAAACCCACACACCTACCGTCAGCAAACAGTTTATTATCCTCAACAACGTCTTTACTTAGGGTTAGGGTGTAGATATCAGAATAAGCTTAACAACAGCGAAATGCGATACTCACAATCGGCCTGAGCACAAATGAGACACGACATGCTGCTGTTGAAGAATGTTAGAAGCCCTGCTACGGCCATGCTGACGTCTGTGTTGGTGGGCCTGAGGTCCAGCGTAGTAAAGCGTGGAAACTGCACTTTCAGTATGTCCTCAGGAGCCACCTTTACATACGGCACCTGTATAGAAACACAGATCAGAAGACAGAGAATCAGGACTTTGTTTCCAGTACTGTGATGCATGTAAGTCTCGACAGAGTCTTTGCATTCTCATCAGAATATTTATCTATGTTATGCCTAAAACTCAGCAAAATCTTAAAAAACCCCTCTGGATGTAGTTAACAATAAAATAGGCTTTTTAGATTACTAATTGAATTGTTTTGAAATCCAGAGACAATAGGGTAAGTATTGGCTTGACATGAGTAATGACATGCAAAAGGATGTAAATTTTAAGTCAATTAATCTCTTTGCTGCAGGAATTACTAGTTGGTTAGGAAGGATAGATAAATAATCAGCTGGTTTCATCTTCTGCCGATCAAATCCGTTTGGAAAAGTTTATTCAAGAAACATGTTTAAAACCAACTGGAACCTTTGGATAAAAACTAGGAACCTTTTATCAATAAAGTTTAATTTGTTAACATCCGTTCACTACTTAAGTTACCATGGACTAATAAATAACAATACAGCATTTAATAATTTTAATTAATGGTGAATTTCAACATTTCAAAATTTCAACATAAATTTTTAAAATCAAAAGTTGTGTCGGTTAACATCGGGTAATACACAATAAATTGTATTGGCATTAAAGAGGACATATCACGAAAATCTGACTTTTTTCATGTTTAAATGCTATAATTGGGTGTCCGGTGCTTCTATCAATCTAGAAAATGTGAAAAAGATCAACCCAGTTACTTAGTTTTGGTAAACCATTCTCTGCAAGCATGTGAAAAAAAGCTCATTAAAATTTGGCTCCCCCTGTGATGTCAGAAGGGGATAATACCGCCCCTTAATCTGCACTATCCATTTTTGCACACACCTACAAAGTGACAATTTTAACATGCTATAATAAATGATCTATATGGTATTTTGAGCTAGAACTTCACACATGTACTCTGGAGACACCAACAATTTATTTGACATCTTAAAAAAGTCTTGTGAAATGGTCCCTTTAACTAACATTAACAAAGATCAATAAATGCTGTAAAATATATTGCTCTATGTTAGCTCTTATGCACTAACTAATATTAATTATCAGTGTAATTGTTACCCACAAACTAGAAAAATTAATTTTCCATTAATCAGTTTTAACCATCCTGACCCATTTACCCAATAATAAAGTACAAGTGAGATGTGTGTATTCAAACAAAGGACATTTGGATCACCTTTGACATGTGGCTGAATTTAGGAGAAACAATACACTTGTATCAAACAAAAACCAAGCCACCATCCGTCCCTCCACCCCTGGAGACCTCAGTGTTGGTTGCTCTCTAATTTGATATGTGCTGATGTGTGGGTGTGTCTGGGTTCAGGTAAGTGGGTGAGTGCTAGGCTCAGCGGGGCTTGAAGGGGATGCTAGAGGACGAAGGCGAGTTGGATAGGGTCTCTTCATCACAGCAGATTGCCTGTCTGCACCTGGCCATGTGACCATGCATCGTTCGCACATGGACTTGTATTCCCAATTGGTTTTCCATCGTTTTCCATCAGGATGTAATGGAGTCCCCACCAGCCTGGATAGATGGGGCACATGAGTTCTCCAGCACTCAGGATTCTTCGAGACAGAGGTTTGCAGGGATGATGGTAATAGCCTTGCTTCAATGGTGAAACATGCAAGCCTCTGACCTTCCTGGAGCTGGGAAGATGCTCTATATTCACAATTCACAACTCATCTGTACAAACCCTTGTGCCACTGTAAGATACAGGCCAGGTGCATTTTACTTTACAGGAAGTTTGCCTTTCTTGAGCTTTGAAACATCAATTGAAAAGGAAGACGAATTAACACTGGATAGCAAATCCAGAAAGTGAACTGACGTAGACTGGCATCCTATAGTACTGTCATGGGTTAAGTAGCAGTACCAGATCAATTGGTGCGCTCTCCCAAAATGACCAAAGATGAGCTTTCATGCAAGTAGACCTTGGTTCAAACCTTGACCGCTTCCAAATTAACCAAGCAATATTGTAATTAAACCTGATCACTCTCATTGTATTGAAAAATGATCTTTGACTTCTTTGGCATTTCAGAGGAAATGCCAATATGAGTATGAGGGCAGTTAGATAATGACAGAAGTTTCAGTTTAAGCAGAAGCTGGAAATAGTTTGGACAGATCAAACTTATCACGTAATTTTAGGATTTTTCAATAATATTATGATACGCTATTTCAATTAACCAATTAATGCAAAAAAAAAATGCATTTAAATTTCACTTGGCTAAAAAATGTAAGGAAGGAAACGTGCTTTAAAATGGGCATGATGCTTCTGCTACTAAGTTAATTAAACAAAAGGCACGTTTGGATTTTTGCAGATGACAGTCAGATTTGATTCCTTGAACTAATTGCAGATTCAAAGCAGAGTTCTTGGAAAACAACATAGAAAAAATATCTTCTGAGAAAGCTGCTACTTCATATGAGAACATATGTGAAATGTCTCCACCTGACCTTAAGCGTCTTAGGAGTGGGAGGTATTTAAGGAAACAAAGGAAGAAGTCAGCTGGGTTCACCATCATTATTATCAAAACTTATAGTGATGGAAAATCAACCAAAGACTTACTATCACACTCATGTCAAAATCGAACTACATGCTGCAATATACAAAGGACATGTCTGTGATGGATTGACAGAAAATTAAATATAACACAGAAAGGGTTCAAATTTTGTGGTTACAATACGTTGCATATGCATCAGAACATTCCAGGGTGCGTAAATAGAAAGCTTGCCCTAGTGGAGCCAATCTGGGCTACAGTATTGGAATTGTAGGCCAGACGGAGGGTTGTGTATGAGGGTAATTTCAGCCTGTCCATGTGCTGTCTGCTCCTGCGGGTTGACAGAGTGGCTGTCAGGCCTACAGATGCACGCTGACAAGCTTTTAATGAGGGACCCAAAAGAGCTCAGGCAAAAAGCCATGCAACGCTGCAGTATGCAATGTCTGGGCCTTACCTTTAATTTAAAGTCCCCCTGTGGTGGAAATCAAGTTTTTATTGTTGTTTATTTGTCTCTGTGGTGTTTTTAAGACAAACCATGTGCAAAATCACTGTATGAATGAAACTGGAGTTTTACAAAAACAGCCCCTAATCACCTTGGTTTCCTATGTCACAAACATGTAACTAATCACATCATCACAGTTGAACGAGTGGATCAGTAGTTCGAGACATAGATATTATGTATGAATGCTGCACAGACTTTGCTTCAGCTCTGCTTCTGTGATGCTCACACGTGCTGCTTACACGGGCAATGCTTGTTGAACCTGTTAACATCAGTGCTAAAAATATTTATTCTGCAAACACGCAATTCACTGATGTATTGTGTGAAACCAGACTTGGCATTTATGTGTCTGAAACTGCAGAATGTAACATCAATTTATACTGTATATGAAGAGTTTGGTTCCAAAAAGCAATAAACGCATTAAAAAAATTGTTACCACCAAAATCAGTATCAGGTCAGTATTAAAAAGTAAATTCTTAATCTTACGCAAAATCAATATCCGCCGTGTTATTCTGTCATCTTTTCTCCTTTTTTCCCAAAACGCAATAAATGCCACTCCTCCGTTTCTGTAGAATGCAATAAATTCGCTCAACAAATCACAGCGCACCATTCCACGCACTGTAAACAACAATGGCGGCACTTTGAATACACACTGAATCCTAGTTTTCCTCATCTACTTTGTATTAAAAAGTACTAAACCTGTGGTGGTTTTCTGTGGCGGGGAGGAAACGTAAGTTCTCACAGGTAAATTCTCACAGGACAGCAAGCTTCAGTCATGTTAACACACTGACCCCAGGGGATCTTATGAAAAACTTTTCATTATTTTACTCAAAGTCAATGAAAATCGAGCAGGACTAAAACATTCAAAAAAGTTCAGCGACGACGTCCCAAGTCTAACCGCAGGAATGACAGTGTTCTTAATATGACAAAGTAAGTGTTTTGATTAATGCCATTAATGTTTATTTTTAATAAGTGTATACCACTAGTCAACTAAATGAATATAACATGGCAAAGATGAACGCACATTTATATATTGATTACATTTTAGATTTTGAATATAGCATTTTTTTTTTTAAACTGCGGGAATATTTTTTAGTTTTTAAAATAAATCTTTGAAAATAAAATTATGGATTTAAAATTTTAATGTTATTTTAACCGAAAGATGCTATGTGAACGTTTGTAACAGAAAATAGTGTTTTTCATCTTGTCACTTTCTTGGTATAGAAAACACGTTTTTACAGAAATTAGTCAAAATGAATTTATTGCGTTTTGGAGCCAAACTCTTAGTGCGAAACTGTAAAGGCGGGGAATAATTTGCATATTCATATCTATGATCCGAGCTGTGTGATTGAGTAGAGGCGGAGTTTTGAATATTCATCAGTGTTGGCGGTACCGCACTACAAGTAAAGTGCATTACGTAATAATATTTCTTTTCTGAAGAAATTAATAAAGTAACGCATTACTTTTTAAATGTACACATTAATATTTGAGATACTTTTACAAAAAACAATGCAAGTTACTTTTTTAGTTTAATTAATTAATTACATTTGTTTTTGCTGAATTAAACTAAACGTAATCACATTATGCACTCTATGCGTACACGCCTGTGTGGGAACAGTTTGAGTCAGAAACTGAGATGGCAGGCCAGAGCTCGACATTTTTGTAATGAAATATGCAATTTCTGAATGCAGAACTTTTCAGTCATAAAAAACACCTGCAAGTCCTGAAAGAGATCAAGCCTCATCCAATTAAAATAACGCAAGACTAACTAAAAAGTAACGTAAGCATTACTTTCCTTGAGAAGTAACTAAGTAATACAATTAGTTACTTTTTTGGGAGTAACTTAATATTGTAATGCATTACTTTTAAAACTTTCCCCAACACTGATATTCATAGATCATGGTATGCCGAATGAGGCAAGGGTGTATAGTGACATTTATAGCCCGGTGCACACTGTGAGATTTCAGCCAGGCTTTAGATGTCTGAGACAAATTTTGAAATCCTAAAAGATTACTGGAATCCTAGCCTAAAATCTGCTGTCTTTGATCGCTAGTTTGACATATTCACAGACAGACGATTAATTACCTTTGCGATCAAAATTATGACACTATCCTGCTGTGTGACATCTCCTACGACAACCGGCAGATCAAGAACCAACAGAAGCATTAAACCCGATGGCGCAATTAGTACGACAACAACAAACCAACGCAGACAAAATGTCGAAAGGAGACAGGTGGACTGTACAGCAGGAAGAGAAACTTGTGAAGTTATGGAGAGAAAAAGAGTGCTTGTAAAACGTGTCATCGCCACTGTACCACGATAAGATAAAAAAGGAAGCAGCCTGTGGAGAAAACACGCGCGAAATACAAATATCAGGTACTCAGCTTTTCCATTTTTTATTTTTTGCTCGAGACAAGTCATGATTAAAATGAACACTAGATGTTGTTTCGGTTTGCTAGCCTTCGTTTCAGCATGTGTTCGCCCAGTCGTCGGCGATTAATGACGGAGGCAGTTGTTTGTTTGCGTGCGTCCAATTTTTTAAAGTCTTTAAACTTGTACAGTCTGACATTGATGGAAACTGAGATCATACAGTGTGACTACTATCTTGTTCGCACAGTGTGGCAAGCAACAATCCTAAAGGACTATTTAAAATCGCACAGTGTATACCGGGCTTAAGTCGTTTTAAATCATGAAGAAAATATTGTCACATATGCAACTTTTAAATATGCATATATTTACATATGAGATGTGATAAAATTATCGACCAAAGGCGGACTTCAATCAAGACCAGGAATTAGCTGAAGTGAATTGTGAGTTACTGGATGGGATGCTAGATTTTGGACATATTGTTAAAAGTTTGAATTGTAAGTGTAGATGTTTTTTAAATATTTAAATATTTATTTTTAGATATATTCATATCTTATTTATTTTGTGAATTCACAGGTTAACCATTTAAAAAATAGGTTGTTTTCCAACGTGATCTCATGAGAATACACGTGTATTTTTACATCTCAGTGTGGTTGTACAATACGTACATTTACTTACGTTTAAAACACACTGAAATGTATAATATCAACGTTTTGACAGGACTAATACGTTAATTATTAACGTATTTACAGCTTTACAAACGTACAAATTTGTACGCAAGTTATTCATAAATATTAAAATCGCGGCATTGGCATTTCTTACTCATAACAATGACATGTTTTCAATCATATTTTCTGACTTATTTATTTGAGACAGTTTACCCATTTACCTAATGAAATGATTATGATATTCAGAGAATTTCACAATATTAAACATTTTAAAACTTTAAAATGAATAGCATTTCTGTATTTAGTTTGTTTGCCATGACACAATACGTTATTATTACTACTAAGCAATAATTACAACAAAATACAACATAAATTCACAAAAGATGTTACTTTTATTCATTTGCTGTAATCGACATTTTTTAATTTCATACGATTGCGAGGAACAGATTCAAATTCAGCCCTGTATCGAGCGATCTTGATCCGAGTTCTCATCAGCAACCGTAAAGTCAGATCGCGCGTTCGTTAATGTGAATTCAAATATTCCGCCTCAAAAAGCTTTACGACACATTGCTTTACGGCAGTGATATCAAAAGCTCATTGGCTCTTTGAGTGCCACGTGACATATTTGCGTCATTTCCATTTCCGTTGGTGTACGTTTGAAATTAAAAAAGCGCGCCGTGACAGAGGGAAGCCGGATCAACGCTGATCAAACTCTTGGATTAATAACTTTAATACTTCTCTTTACTTTACTTCATACTCCAGAGAGGACCTTGGCTGCAGCACATTGTCATTTTAACTACTTTTGGTACTTATTTCAATATTCGCAATAAATAAGTTGTTGTGATTACACTTGTCTGTCTCTTAAGTTTTTTTAAACAGTAACGTTAAATGATTTTAATAAACTGTTTTGCGTAGGACTGTAGCACCTTAAAATATCTTTTGAATGCTATACTGTTACTAATATGTTCCTAAACATATCTGTCAGTTACGTTGCATAATATAAAAAGAATACATTACGTATTTAAACATTTTGTATGAAAAGAGTTTGGGTTTAGGGTAAGGTTTGGGTTTAGGGTAAGGTTTGGGGTAGGGTTAAGGTGGTAACATATTGCTAAAATGGTTAAAAGGAAATTATACAGCAATCTTTATGGAATGAAAGATACGTTAAGGTTTTACGTTTTTTAGCTGTCTAAATATAATGCTACGTTTAAATGTTGTAAATACGTCTACATTGTACGTTTTAGCATCTATTTAAACGTACAAAAAATATGTTTTTGTTTATTAAAGTTACGTGTAAATACTACGTATTAACAGTGAGACCAAGCTGTGTTTTCACACATTCTGTTTTTTTTTTGACTGTCAAATTTTAAATTCTTTTTTTTTATGAAATAAATGATTTGAACATCATGCTTTTAACAAACTGCCTTCAAGTAAATTCCACACAAACACTGTTTTCTCAAATAACCTAAAAATATCCAGACCCTGCTGAAAAAAACTTAAGAGCTTTGCTTTTGAACTTGTTAGCTGGTTTCTAGCTGGTCCATCTTGGACTAACAACAAATGAGCTACCAGCTGGTCATACCAGACTAAAGAGGACAAGCTGTTTTTTGGAACATGCTGGCCAGCTGACCAGCCAAAGGACCAGCTAACAGCTACCAAGGTCCAAAACACAACACTACACTGTAAGCCCGGATAAGTTGAATATACTTAAAAAAATGAAGCAAACTTGTTGCCCTAAAAACTTTAAGTAATGATTACTTAAAAAACTTTATGTAATGATTACTTAATCATATAAACTGTTCTAACAACAATTTTAAGTTGAATAGACTTCTTCCAATAATCCTGCACTCTTAACCCAGATTAGTTGACATTACTAGAAATTTGTGAGGAAACCCCTTGCATATAACTTTAGTTTTTATCACTTTATATTACTTTTGATGTAATAAATGGTATTATAACACAGAATTGATGACTGATTTTAAGTCAGTCATTGAATAAACGTGATTCTCCACAGAAACACACACAAAATGATGAGTGTTTTTGACATGCATTGTCAGTACTGTGGAGAGAAATACATTAACGTGTTCTGAACAGCCTTCATGTACGGAAACACTGATCA
Organism: Misgurnus anguillicaudatus; assembly: GCF_027580225.2. NCBI lineage: Eukaryota > Metazoa > Chordata > Actinopteri > Cypriniformes > Cobitidae > Misgurnus > Misgurnus anguillicaudatus. The sequence continues at coordinate 20,354,474 of NC_073360.2, read as the reverse complement.
CCTGAACGGTGACTTTACAAAATTATAATTTACAACAAAACAACATCAATAATATATGAGCTTAAACCTAAAATATTTTATTAACAAATATTTAAGTAGTGAAAGTTCTTATCAGTTTTTATTCTGTGAAAAAGCAGAAAATAATCAAAGTATTCAGGCGCAAAGGATTATGGGTATTCCTCACAACATGAACTAATAATTTTAAGTTCATTCTACTTGAATGTTTTAGTTTAATGGACTTTGTAAGCTTAAAAGTTAAATCAACTAAACTTTTTTAAGCTTTGGCTTCAAAACAGAAAATATTAAGTGATGTTTTTTTGATTGTTTAAGTAAAGACAATATCAGGGTTAACAGTGTAAGCTGAATTTTCAGGGTTGTTTTGATACAATATGTAGTGCGGTACACAAATCATTCAGTACTTCACTAAACTTTCACAATTTGGCCTTTTCAACCCTACTGTACACCTTGTTTTAATGTTTTGTCTGTGAGGTGAAGCTGTCCAACTCCATTCTACCTGTGGGCTCTGAACAAAAGCACATTCAGGAGGACGGACGATCTCGGGAGAAAGCTCTGGAGACTTTATGCCATATGGCAAGGTAAAGCATAATGAGATCTTACATCTGTTCCCTTATGTGCCAGAAGAACAAAACTCATGTTTAATAAAAGATCACAGAACCTTAACCAGGGCCATGGTGTCAAATGATACAGATGGACCCGGTGTTGTATAGTAAAGTCGGCCATATTTGTTCATTGATCAGTAGCGAACGACAAAGCCACGTTAGGTTCCCGCAGTGGCTCGTGCAGGTTGGTGGAGGCGGACGTATGCAGAAATCAGTGTCATCACTCAAAGACATGGAGATCAGCCATATGGGATGGCAGAATGGCTGGAGGGGCGTTGTGAATGATTGTGACATCGCACACCTCTCTAATGTGGTGCAATGGACCATGGGAAGTCAGCTGCTTGGGGAAAAACATACACACTCGAGCACTAAGTGGAGTAATCATGTTGTGGAGGCTACGTGAGTCCCGCCGATGGTCTCTGGTGGAGAAAGAAACGAGAAGAAAATACCACTGAGACCTTGGAGAAAAGCTCAGCATTGACCACAATCTCATTGATCAGCATGCTGGGAAAAAAGCGCACCTTCCTCAAGTTCAGGGTCCGGTTTCGCAAACATCGCTGCTGGTTAGGGAGAACATAGGGATCTTGTGAAAGACTGAAACGTTTTAAGCTGCGGGTCGTATTTTTTGACAGCGAAGGTGAAGCTGGAAAGGTGAAGCTCTGTTGATTCGAGGTGAACTGTACAAGTGTTGTCAATAAATTTCAAATAACACCAAACAGAGTGGATCCACAGGTGTGCGATCTCTGCTCATGCATTCAACCATTGTAAACAAATGTATGGTGCTCCATGTAAAGCAAAAAATCAATCTAGGACTAGTCAAGTGTAGTTAACCCTTTATGGTGATGTGCTGATTCCAGGTAACAGATTCGATTAGACTTGCTGTAGCAAAACACATTACCCACTTTGTGAATTCATAAATATATTCATCAAGTAGGAGAATCCAATACATCATTCATTATATTTACAAAATACCGGTAAAGAAAGAAAGTTACCTGTGGCGCGTGGCGAGCTCAGTGTTGTATTTTTAAATGGCGGGTTATGACTTCATATCCACAGTCCATATTTTGTTGTTTTCACATCTGTAGCAAACACTGACGGTCACGAAGTTGCTCATAACCAAACGACATTGCATTAGGCGACGTCAAATGTAACCTGCATCTAATACAACAGTATACTGTTTCCACATTAGGCTTACAGAGCGCGTGCTAAGGACGTCAGCAATTCAGCAAATAGATGGTAAGCTGTTTTAAACAACTTTGGTGAAGAAATGTGGATGTTCACTTCAGGTTTGCTAGACTTTTAAACAGTGCGTTATGATTGGCCCGAAGTTGTCAGCGCGGTCTGATGTCGTCCATTCTAAATGGCGGTAATCTATATTTTTTGTTCAAGCATAACGCTTACCGGTAAATTACTGGTAATCATACAACCTCTCTTACTGGTAAATTGGCAGCACTGATTTACCAGAAAGGTTCTGTTCACACATGACTGTTTACTGCAATTTACCAGTAAACTACCAGTAAAGACTGTATGTGTGAAAGGGACTACTGACAAAGATTAATAAATGCTATAAACTATATTGCTCATTGTTAGTTCGTGTTAGCTAATCCATTTATTAATAAATAATAAAATGTTAAATGTTAACAAATGCATTGCAACCTTATCATAAAGTGTACTAAAACTTTTTTACCCAACGTTAACAAAGTGTAACATAAAAAGCAAATAATGCGCGACTGTGTACCCATCCCTGCCCAGGAACTTTTTTGCAAACCTGATGAAACTTAAAATAATTCTGCTTTGCAGTGCCAGAGGGCTCAGCTGGGGTGTAGAAACCTGATCCATTCACACCTCCTCGATCGTACGGCGCTGCACCACGGATGACAATGAAACAAAGGCAGAATGGAAAACAGGTCCAATGTCTTTAGCATTTATCCATCAAATTAAAAACAAAGGGACGAATTGAATTTGAAAGGCTCCATCAAGCCAGAAGAGGTCTTGCGCGGTACTGTGCTGAAAACGAATCTTTTCAGCATGGAATAAAGAAAAGCATTCAATGGCCGTCGGTGTAAATTCGGGCGTGTGGGTGTCCCTCGATGGATCTGCGGCGTGACAGATCAATTGCACGGCAAAAGAGAGTTGAGCGGAGGTGCCATCAACAGCTGTGGAAGCCTAATTATCATCAGGTGGATAAGGACGCAGCACCTGCGTTTTGTTTGCACAGCGGCTGAAGTGCAGTGGCTGGCTTACCATGACACCATCATCCACTTCCGCAACAGGGTCCTTCTTATGAAATTAACACTTTGGAGGGAATTTTTAATAGGAGTGTGTCTTGTTCTTGTTTGTTCTGCAGTCAGGGCTCATATGCCCTGATTAAAGAACAGAAACGTAAACCAGTCTAATGCTGCGTTCACACCAAGCGTGAGTGATTTCAATGTTAAGTCAATGTGAAGAGGTGGAGGTCTCACGGCACGAATTTAGCTATGTAGTCGCGATTCCGCCTAATTCGTTCGTGCGAATGGTGCAAATTGAGTGTTGCCGCGGCAAAGGCGCGAATTAAAATTTAAACTTTAACGCGCCATGTTAGGAGCTAGCTCTAGTAGTGACATGATTACAGGAAGCGAGCAGAGTCGCAGAAGCCTCTCCCATGACGTGAATATCTCGATGACTAGAATTTTACATGCGAATGAAGCATGTAAACTCAAACTGTTCAGGCGGCAAACTAGGCACGGTACACGCGAATTTGACGGCTCAAACGCGGCTGGTGTGAACCCACAGTAATGCGGGTTTCATATAGGACGCGGTGTGTGCTGCGCTTTGAAACCCATTCATTTCAATGGCTTACGCCACGTGAGGACAGTTTGTTGTTGCGTCAAACAAAGCGAGAGCGCAGTGGAGCGCAGCTAGCATTCACGCCGCGGTCAAAGTTCAAAATAGTTTAACTTTTGCGCTGCGCTCTGTGACGATTACCCGCACGGCCAATAGAAACGGGGCATCCAAACATCCAAATCAAATTGGACGAAAAGCTTATACTGTGTGTTTCGCCTAGTTTGCCGCTTGAACAGTTTAAATGCATTCGCGCGTCTACAGCGAAGTAGACGCACAGAAAAAGCAAGCATTTAAAGCGCATCAGAGGCAAAATCCACTTCTTGTGGGACGGGGCAAGTGCTTTGCGGTTGTCTGTTTGCAAGCTGACTGATGTTGATTGTGCATTTATCAAGAGAGTTACTGGTTTGTATTTGGTCACCTTACTATAGGGGGAAAATAAACGGCGCGGGTCAATAAAGGTCACGTGTTTAAAAAGTGAAATGTGTATTTACAATTTACCAGGTTGCCCAATGTCCTCACTGACACTCTTCCATGCGATGTCCTTTTTATTCCTGTCTCTTTAGAAATAAAAACTTGTGTCGTATAGCTCCGGGTGACTGCTTACGGACATTATCAAGCGTTCCTTCATGTTGAATGGGTGACTCCGAGCAGGGCTGCCGCCACAGCAGCAAGCAGGCTCCTGATTGGTTAACGTGGCGCGAAAATCAGCAAAAGTTCAACCGCAAACCGCATCAGCTGCAAACTCGCCTCAAACGCGAAATGCACAAAAAGCACCATTCGCGCGTACCTCACCAGACGCTCAATTCACGCCATCTGCGCGAACTAGACGCGTGAATGAGGCTGATTTGCGTCTACCGCGTCAAACGCCTCATTCGCGCCACGAGACCTCCAGACGCGCGTCAACGCGTCTTCACATTGACTTAACATTGAAATCACTCATGCTTGACGCCTCTACCACAGCTGGTGTAAACTCAGAATAATACAAGTTTACGCTCCTACAGAGACATCAGAAGGAAAGCCGTGTCATGGAAACACGTAGCAATTCAAGTTGGCATGTCAGGTGTGTTTTAAGTCAGGTAGCTTGTTTTAGGTAGGCAGCTTAAAGTTACGTAACTATTTAAACCAAATATAACCACTGTAATTTATTGAAAACCCTGCCTACATTGGTCTGGCCAGCAGAGTGCAAATCCCTTGGCTGCGCAGAACCCTGCGGCGAGCGCAGCGCACACCGTGTATTATGTGAAAGCAGCATAAGTTGGCTTACGGGTCATTCTGTTCACATAGCAGATGACAGTCACAGCTCTAAAGGGGATCGCACACCGGCCGCGCAGCTCAGCGTCGCGTCTAGTCGCGCCTAGGACAACTCAGAGGTATTGTAAACCGGAAGTGCACGCTACATAGCGCGAGCTTCGTCAGATAGCGTCTACTTAAAAATGTAAAATATACGTTAGCAGCCAATGTTAATCGTTAAAGATTTGGGACAAATATGATGTTATTTAATGTTAAACTATGTGAGTGGCGCTCTGCCAGGCCCCACCTGGCGGCGCCGGTGTGCGTATACTCATAGAAAACAATGTGTTTGATATTTTTAGAACGGCGCGGTGCTGCCGTTGTGCGATCCCCTTAATACTGTCTGTTTAAATGAGCAACGAAGTCAAGTCCGTGTTCTATTCACATGTGATGCTTGTAACCATAGTCACAGATGTAAATGTCAAAGGTCGTGCTTTCCTTGTGAACAGAAGGTATTATCTTTGCATTGGGCTTAGTGTTGCATGGTGTAATTATATGTCATTTGCATGTTATACTAAATATCAAATGCAACACTCACAGTAAGTCGAGATGTTCTTACACTGTGGCATCTATAAAAGCCTATAAAAAAATCACAATATAGCGCAGCTGTCTGGTGTTGGAAAATCAACTGCACATCACATTACAAAAAAAATTCGGCACCATTTGTTGGGAAATTTTTACTTTACAAATGACAGACTTGGCCCGGGATTAATATCACAGAAAACCTACGCAATTATTGGAAATGACTAGAGGTCACCCGGTAATACTAATCCCATGTGCATATGGCTAAGGACTCAAGTAGCCTCATCTCAGCCATGATCTAGCTTATCTCACAGGATTTCAGATGTACAGTATTTTACGAGTGGACAGTAGTGAATAGTGCAAAAATAATTATTCGAAAAAAAAAAACAGTAATAAAACTCAACTTCAAACCATGCCACTAACCCCAAAGTCACAGGGATAAAAGCAACTTGTGCAAAAATGTAATGTGTTCATACAATTTATTGCAAATTAGCTTCCTCGTAAAATACGTACAAATTGCCATGAGATTGTGTTGGACGACGGCATTCTGGTGCTGTGTGAACGTGGCCCAAGTGTCAAAAACTTCTTTGAAACCATCCAACAGACCACCCTGTCAAGGCTTGTAGACCAGCAAATAGGTTTCGGCATTAGCACTGACTGTATATCACTGAATGTAGAGGATCAGCAGTGCAGTAGTTATGCATCATTTAAGGCAAAATGTATTTTAAAGTATTCTGCCATTAGGAGTCTTTGCGTCATACACCGTCTAAGTTTTCATAGCTTAATCACCAGGACTGACCTCTCAACCTCTTTCTTTCGGGTTCACCAGCCAGAAACTCTCCACAAACCTGGAGCGATGGCAGATTCGGGTGAATTACATTTACATACATTGACATTCTTAGCAGATGCTTGCTTACTCGAGAGGCTTACAATGCAGCGTACAAATCACATTAACGGCAAGTTACTGGCACAAATCACATCGCTGGCAATTCTCCAATCGTACAGTTGAATGTGTGCACATGGATTAGTTAAAGAAAAGATAGATAATCAAATAAGCAAAAGCTGGGGGGTGAAAAAACGCTCATGTAGGTCTACCAGCAAAGTGATAGCATTCAGACTAGCCTGAAACAACACACCAAAAAAAGATAAACACAGCTCTGTGGTTTGCTCTGTTGGGTTCATCTTTTGCCAGTGTTTCTGTGCGTCACCCTGATGTGACCTGCTGGTCATATTTCATTATTCATGCTTGACCATGTGGAGTAATCCTAATTCAATATGCAACATCACTGATAAACTGAAAGACTCCAGCTAACCGAGCTGCTGTAGCTAACTGAAAATGCTTCTGTTTTTATATTTTCCTAGTTTAGTTTTTATTACAAATGAATAAAAATGTAATATTGTTTTGGTATGTGTTCTTAAACACGTCTCACTTATTTTGCATCATAACATGTATTTGTTTTTAATATTTCCTTAAACACTCTGCCAATTTGAAGCTAAAATCAGGTTTTAAACTTTAACACGACAGAGTTTATGATTTTAAAACCCAGAATATCTGAAAATATACATTATAAAACAATATAAAATATTCAAATATACTACACAATAAATAATAAAAAAATAAACATCCCCACTATAGCACAGAGTAGCCCTGAAGAGTAAAAAGGTGATTTGAATATCGGCACATGAATGGCATTTCTAATACAATATTTTTATATTCATATATTCAGCAAAGGTATCAGATGCCACAGAAAGTTTGCATTACACTGGGGTCTCTCTCTCTCTCTCTCTCTCTCTCTCTCTCTCTCTCTCTCTCTCTCTCTCTCTCACATAAACCCACTTTGTTATCAAGTTCGAAGGCCTCAGTCCTGCTGTGCTACAAACTAACCATTCATATTAATGTTAAAATTATAGGAACGCCTATTTTACTCACATTTGTCCTACGATAGTTTTTTCTGTGGTGATTTAACTTAGTCAAGATTTAATTTGCTTGATCAACTTTTTTTTATATGTTTATTTAAAAGGGACAGAAACAAAGAAGAAACAACAAGATTAAATAAAATACAATATACAGAGAATTAAAAAAAGTCTGTTAGAATAAATTTCAAGTGGCCTGGCAAAGCATTTCATAATTTTGAAAAGGCAGTTTGGGCAAATAATGTTCTGTGGTAAGGGATAATGCAATTGCCATTTAACGCTTCTCGGGTTGGATCTGATACAATTTTGCAGTCTAGTTATTAGTTTGCAAAGACTAATAACATACCAAGGCCCCTCCATGGTCCTGGTCAGTTTGTTAAAAGGACACCTGTACTTGACTTACAGGAAACAAATTCATTTAAGTATTATATATGGTCAGTGTTTAGTAAGTTAATCAAAAAAAGTAATGTATTGCTAGTTACGAATTACAGGTACATCTTCAATCTGGTAATTAGATTACTGTACAAATTACTCTCTCCAAAAATTATTTAATTACTAATTACTTTCTAAATCCTATTTAGTAAATGATACAAAGATAGGCTTGCAAACAGCTTGAATAAATCATATAAAGGACATAAATTATTCTGGTCACACTTTTTAAGGTCCAATCCTCAATATTTACTTACTATTAACGCTTTGCCGCCATTGACGAGTTATCTTGATTATCCACTAGACCAGAGGTCCCCAACCACCGGGTGGCGACCCAGTACTGGGTCGTGGACAAGTTGCCACCGGGTCGCAAGAACGTCCCGAAAAAAAATTGTATAATAGCCACGTAATAGCTTAATCGGGTATTTAGTACTTTAAGAGCCGACTTCAAATAACATCAATCATTTCCACTTTTGAACAGAGCCGCGGTCTCTCTCTTTTTCTCCGCCTCTCTCTCTCTACCAGCGTATCAGCGATCACATTGCTGTCATTAGAGTTTGAGCATACAGTACTTCTAAAACATAATCGATCAAAGAATTGCGGAGGTATGACTTTATGAATCATTTGCAAATGTACGTCGCAATGATGACATATGCGGAGACGTTCAACTGTGTGGCAGCGCAAATGACTGAAAAGTAATTATATTATTCTTCTTTAAAACAACTTCAGAATTATCCATCGATCGTAGCGCATGATAAATAAACTATTAGGCTAATAATATTTTAATGGCTACACTTTTAACGTAGGTTTGAAAGGAACCTAAACTTGTCAATCATCATTAATCATGGTAAACGTGAGTCTTCGTGCCTCTGCGCCCAGCCGCAATTCTTCTGGCATCTCTCCTCCTTCACTGCATTTTCTTCTCTTCTGTTTCATGGAATTGGGTCTCGAGCCCGACCAAGATTCGAGCTGCCTGCGAGAACAGCAAGCCAAGTTCGTTTAGGTTCCATTAATTATTAAGACTAAATGGGCAGGCAAACTAGTAAAAACAATGAAAGTAAAAAACAATCCGCCAAAATATGGTTTTACACGTCTATAGAAAATATGCTATAACCTAAATAAAGCAATTATTAATTTTCCTAATGCATGGTTGTTATCTTTACTTCCGTACATTTTCAGGAGGATTTTCAGCACGTTTGAACAGCAACTCAGCGACCCAACCCCCCCCCCCCATCTCACTCCCAGGTCCGCGAATTTTTTTTTTAAGCTGAAACCGGTACGTGGTGAAAAAAAGGTTGGGGACCCCTGCACTAGACGCACTTACCCAATTTATGAAAAAAAAAACTGAAGCCAAAATGTTATTTACTAATTTTTAACTCTGTGTATGTTTTGATAATTGTTCTGAATCTGATGTCCAACAAAATGTAATCACAAAAATGCATTAAAGAAAATTATTAAAGAAAAATACCCATATTTAAGAGTTTATAAGCACATGGCTCTACAGTGCGAGTATTTCACTCGCATTTGCGGCTAAAAATAGTTATGTGCGAACTTGTAAAATAATTTAGGAGCACAGTGCGTGACTGATGGGCTGTTCTCAATACACTGAACAACAGTGCGATGAAGCGAAGCATACCATTGACTTCACATGGAAAACATGCAAGAGGACGGGTCGTGATGTGAACATAACATGATGTGTTATAACATTTCAAAGAGCAAGCAAACATAAAATCTTTTTGTTCTTGACAGGGCACATACAAACAAAATGATCTCCACAGCATTCATTTTCTAATAAAAACATTTGTTTATGTCTTGAGTGTCACGGTGGGAAACACAGAATAAGGAAAACTAAAGGAAGAACCCAAACGCAAGGATACAAAAATATAACTATGAATTTATTTATAACAGAAAAACCCACGAGGGGGTAAAACAGATGATAACCAAAACACGGGAACAAAACAGGAACTGGAAACAGAGCACACGGAAGACATGGAACTCTGAACATTCAACAACGCACGCGCACAACACAGAGAACGCGAGGGCATTATAAAGACAGCACATCAATGGGGAACAGGTGAACATAATTAATCACGTAAGACACGAATACATAAGGGAGTAGGGTAAAAGTGACAAGACACTATTGTGTTTACGTGGGAACACGTGTGTTTTCACATCATGTATGTGTGACACGTGTTCCCACGTAAACACAATGCTGCCATAGCCTTGCCCTCTAACATCCGACCTGGATAATAACCAAGGTCAGGCAAGACCATGACAGCCACAAAACACTGGGAACACGTGGAAGCCACACATACTATATGACTCCACATGTTCCCACACAGAACATAGTACTGTTATGGTCTTGCCAAATACACTCAGACCTGAGTCTATTACGAAAGGTCTGGCAAGCCCATGACATTGAGTGTATGCATAGATTAGAGGCAGAAACCAATCTGTGCTTATTTGGTCTTAAAGAGACAGTAACCTCAATTAACCTACTTAAGTCTGTGTCATTAATGTTAATCAAACAACCCAAGACAAGAGAAAATTACTTCTGTAGCTCTAAAAAGTAATAAATATATTTAATTTATACAATGAAGACAGTGTTATGATTCATTTGATACGATTTCTGTAACTAATGCTAATTTAGACCTTACTTAATGTGCAACTTTGTACTTTTTTTATAAATGTTTGTAATTTCTTTAAGATTTTCACCACCCAGGTGTTCATTCTTTATAAGTTCTTTTGAAGTAGGTTAAAAATAACATTTGGATATTAAACAGGTAGTTCACCCAATATAGAAAATTCTGTCATTTATTACTCTCCATTATGTCGTTCTAAATCCGTAAGACTTTAACTCATCTTTGGAACACAAACGAAGAATGTTTTGATGAAATTGAGAGATTTCTTTCCCTCCATGGACACCCTACACAACTACCACTTTGATGTTTTGAATAACGTTCATAAACTATTCATAAACATAAACTATTCTAATCCATATAAATTGAGCAGTTTAATCAACTTCTTTCACTGTGCTCCTATATTTCTTTGTGTGCTCCTACATTTTTTCATTTAGGAGCACATGTACTCCGTGGGAAAAATGTTAGCCCTGAAGCAGAGAAAAAAGATAGGATGAAACGTTTCTCCCCATTTTGTTCGTTTATTGTTTGTTTAAAAGCAGAGGGTCTGTTCTTTTCAAAAAATGGCTGGCTGGGAATGAGTTAACTACTATTGCCTTAATATACTCCTAATTACTGCTTATTAATACATAGTAAAGTAGTTTTTAAGTTTAAGTATTGGTAGGAATTGTGTAGGAATACGGATGTAGAATAAGGTTTTGCAGAATCAGCCATTAATATGTGCTTTTTAAGTAATAAACAGCCAATATCTCAGTAATATTAATAGTAATAACCAACCAGTTAAAAGTGAGAATTGTAAACTACACTAGAGTGTTACCATTATTCTTATTAACTCACCAAAGTATTTAAAGTGAGAAGGATACATAAAAACATGCATTTTAACCTTAGACTTTGTTAAATCCACTATTGTATTATATACATATAATTGTTCTACAGTCCATACGCAGTACTGTATTTAGTAAAATTACATCAGAGGTGTAATTAAATTACTGGAAAAATAAGAATAATCCTTACTTTATTTTTTCAAGTAAAAGTAATTACAGTAAGTAATTGTTTAGTAACTAGTTACACCCAACACTGTATATGGTATCAAACTGGCCACTTGATGTAATTGGATAGAGGAAGTTGTGTAAGAATTAAAAGTAAAGGCATGCAAGGAACATATTTCAGCCAGTAACGAGATAAGTGTATATACTTCAGACCCTCCGAGCAAATCTTGCTTTCCTCCTCCAGATGGGAGACTCCATCACTGCATTACATTACATTACATTACACGAAAGAGTATTTGAGCACTCATGATAATGAAATGAGCACGGATTCATCCCAGCGCTCTAGCTGTCATGAGCTATCTTTCTGTATTTACTTCAGGTCCAATTGTTAACCGAAGAGCAGGTGTGCAAGGAAATTGAAATGATACTTATGAGACTATACAGATACAGGCAACATTCACGATATACGGACGCAGGCAGGTTTGCATTCTAGCTAGACAACAAACACATACAAGCACAAATACACACGGTAAGCATATGTCAAGCATACATATAATTTTAGGACATATATTCTTATTGCATTTATAATTCGTGCTTATTATAGATATTATTTTTCAAGACAATTACTGACTTTTTAAACGCCTTCCCATTTCTTTCTCTCTTCCAAACACACACACCACATCATGAACCAACAAATCCCCAACAGACCATTACACCGACATGTCACTATTATTTTAAAATAACAATAACAGGAGCACACTGACCTTTCCCAAGGACTAAGGACAGTGAGCAGTGCCCATCCACATACCCTCCCCCTTTCCAGAGTAATGGGTAAAAAACACCATCATTTCAAACCAACTACCAGCCCTCTGCAGCACTAACCAAATCCAGACCATTACAGCCTCACATCAGGACAAGATAAATAACAGTTCTTGAAAACAAGTCAAATGTCAGCATTATAAATATTCACAATTTAAGAGTCGAGAATTATAGCTAGTGTAAAGCATTTACACCTTCATTACACAATGCCTCTTCTGTGACCTGAACAGTTATTTATAAGGTGTGACTATGTTTGTTGCTCACTTCGGAAGTGGAAGTGCTACTAATTATGAATTATGAAGACATTAAAAACGAATGCTTAGTCATTTAAGTACTTGTTTAAGGGTACATTATTCATAATCTCTGTAATGTATTAATCTGACTTCCGGCGTGGAGAGATGATGCACATTATGGCAGCATTTGCTGTATTTTATTCAATTCATTAGAATGCTTGACTCTGATTGGCCAGTCACAACATTTGCAGGTTTGTTATGAACAACCACTCAATAACACACGGTAACCCGGATGCTGCAAATCATTTTGACAGGTACAGTTTAATATTACACAAAATGTAATATAAATATGTCTTTAATAACATATATGACATTATATTTACAAATTATTAAGCCAAATAGTGTGTTTGTGACATTTGTAAGCCTTGTCTGACATTGTAAACTCCTTGCGGAAGGTGTCCATTCCTTAAAAATAAGCAAAAAAATATTTCAAATCAATATTTTATTCTTCTTACCTTACTTATGAGGTAAATAGTTGTGTAATAACAAGCGGGATAATGTACAGGCGGCCAGTTGTTAAACTGTCAGGGCTTAATGTATGTCTGCCTATTATCCTTTATGTAACAAAGGCGCCTTCTAGATTTGATTTAATTAAGCCAATGCTAGTCTTTTAAGGTTTGCTTTGAACTGTTGATGTAATGATAGTAACCTTACAGCAATACACAAGCAATTAAAAGTTAAAGAGAAGCACATAAATGCATGTCAGTCTTTACTGCATGATTATCAGATTTAAATAACATATAATGACTGTAACAAAATAGCCATACAGTTTCATTTATAGTAACTTGGTTCATTTTTAACTGTAGAAGGCTTATTAAAGCAGACACGTACAGGGGATGGTTTACAATTTTTCTTGTTAATAGTGTTGTTTGAGTAATATAACAACATAACAGAGGCAGGTCTAATAGACTGCATTTGCAAGGCAACGTCTAATGCACACATCCTTTATTTACAAATATCCATAGGCGAATATTCTTCACAAAGCACAAGGTCATTTAGATGTGTCTGTATTAATGAGTTCACAGTCTCAAACTATGCAGAGAACAAAGCAGAAATATAAGTTTAAGAAATATAAACTTGTATATGTTTTTTTTTATATAAGTTTAAAGAGCAACTATTATCCGATTCACGATTCTACATTTCCTTTGGTGTGTAAATATGTGTTAGTACATGTTAATGATATGCAAAAGGTACAAATCCCAAATGAAACAATGACGAAAGCTATTGTTTCCAATGAAAATCTATTTTACAACAAACACACGGATTGTAGGCAACAGTTCTGTTGATGTGGACATGACGGTCATTATCATAATTCCTCCCGCTTCTGACCCACACCCCGTAAATAGCCTATAATACTATTCGGACGGGATTAGTTTTACATAGAGAGGTGGGATAAAACAATTTTTATCAGAGCTTCTCAGTAATTTTAGCCCTGTCCGAATGCTCCATGTCAGTAATCATTACGGACAATGTCAGTAAAGATTACTGCGACTTTTGCCTTCTACAAAAAGGTCTGGAGAAATTACCTCAGGTAATACTAATCCCGTGCGAATAGACCAGCTGTCGCTATAGAGGTAAATTTCGTCATTTCCTGTAATATTTTTTCTTAAATATTGAAGTGCTTAAAGAGCCATTAACGAAACAAGGCAGTGTCGAGTTCCTGTTGTTTGTCTTGCATGATTTTAATGTTTTAGTAATCCTTACCTTACCAATCTGTTACGTCCTGTTTAAGCCGCGCTGGTAAAGCATTTTCTGGATCAGATTCGGCTCGTATTGATAAGGTAGTAAAGACGATATTAATTCCTGTCGGTATTGCTTATGAGCTAATCTTCAAAACATGGTAAGCAGCGTCACATTTCCGGCTGACGTCAGAGGTATTTAGGCCAATCACAATGTACAGATTATCTGACCAATTAGGCAAACAGCGCTTTCAGATCGACAAGTTCAAAATCAAAGCATTTGAGGAAGGCAGGGATATCTGGAGCAAAAAAAATGTACAGTATGCGGAAAATAATGTGTTTTTTGAACCATAAACCACGCAAACCCATTGTATCATACCAAATACACAAAATAACGTTGTTTTTTAGCAATGAAAAAGATGCTCTTTAAAGGGGCCATGGCACAAGACTTTTTTAAGATGTCAAATAAATCTTTGGTGTCCCCAGAGCACATATGTGAAGTTTTAGCTCAAAACACCATATAAATAATTTATTATAGCATGTTTAAATTGCCACTTTGTAGAAGTGTGCAAAAATGTGGCGTTTTGGGTGTGTCCTTTAAAATGCAAATGAGCTGATGAAATTCAAACACTGATCACAATGATGGTGGTTTGTTGAAATTAAAACTCAATTGTGCTTTTCTCTGCACTAAATGGCATTGCTGTGGTTGGATAGTGCAGTTTAAGGGGTGGTATTATTATAATAAGAGCTCCTTATGACATCATAAGGAGAGCCAAATTTCAACGACCTATTTTTTCATGTGTTTTTAGAGAATGATTTACCAAAACTAAGTTACTGGGTTGATCTTTTTAACATTTTCTAGGTTGATAGAAGCACTGGGGACCCAATCATAGCACTTAAACATGGAAAAGGTCAGAATTTCATGCCGTGGCCCCTTTAATAAATATAAAAACATTTTTCCTGTCCCACACTATTATTAGCAGATGTATTTTTTCATTGACTGTGATAATTGTCCTAAAGCAAACCTCTCAGATGTAACGTCACGGCACACTGCAACCTTTTTTAGAGAAAGATCAATCAACGGTAGTTCACTGTTAATCTAAATGTTATTTAATTCTTTCTGAAGTAATTTACTGAGACAGATCACTTCTCTCTACATGTTTGCCAGAGGAAGAACAGACGTACGCAGCGAACAGTAGAGTTACAGTGAGTGATTTGTCAATATTCATTCATGTAGTTATTAATTACGGCTACACATTGTAGTCACAGGTTAACACTCGGCTTGATCGCCATGTTCATCTGTGGTTAGGGGTCTCTTTTGAAGCATGCCACAGACCACACCAGTCATTACACTAATGATATGAATGATTATTCAGTAATATAATCCGGGCATTGATGACAAAAGACAGCCAATGGCATCACCCACCTCTTTCTCGCCACAGATATTACTGATGATGGAGTTGGAAGCCGGGCTGGCAGAGGGACCCAGGACCGCCACCACTCCTTTGGACATGATCTGGCACACTGTCAACAGGCAAGAAAAAGACCAACCGTCATTTATTACAGACGAGTAGTGATAACGCGAGACGTAAACTTGCCAAGAACATTGCCGTGTGCCTTTTTATTTGGGGAAAAAAACCTGGGGCCGGATTCACGAAAACATTAAGACAAAAAATAAGAAAGTTCTTAAGATAAATTATAAGAAGTGCGTAAGAATGTTCCTAAGTGCAATTCTCAAACATTTCTTAAGAAGTTCTCAATTTTTTTCTTAAGAATATCTTAAATTTGTGTCTTAAGAATAAAATGACACACTTTTAAATGAATTAAGATACCCTGCTAATGAGGTAACAATACACGTATCCATTAATCTTTTGACTACCTTGCGATCATTAACGCGATACAAACGAGTGATGCATCAACAGGATGTTATTCGCTGTTTTAACAGAGGTCAGCTTGTATTAAGGCGGTGCGGTGTGTAAATATAATTCCATAATGTCTCAATCGGTTCGTCATGCGGGTCGAGCGCTCTGGGTGTGCGTGCTTCACTCTCCGTGCCCACGGCTTCGTCTCCCGCGCTCACGCGCCAAGAGACGGACGCGGAGGGTGAAGCGTGCCCGCGGTTTCGGAGCCCTCGACTTTCATGATGGAGCGATTACCGGTTCGCCTCCCGCTTAGAGCGACTTTTAGCTGTTAAGTAATTTCACAATAAATTTAGGCTACTACGGAGGAAGTTAAATGTTTGCTAATATTATCACTAATACTTATTTGTGTTTCATATACTGAGTAGCCATTAAACTTCATAATATGAGTGTGGAATTCCTCTTTAAACTAATCTATGTGAAGTAAACTGATTAAATTGCCATTTCAGACTACAAAATACAACTTGTCATATTTAAAACAATCACATTAACTCATAAAACATCTTACATTTTGAGATTTAAGACTACTGTAAGGTTATCCTAACTTTAAGATGTTATTTAAGACAGTTTATTTTTCGAGAATTGGAATTCTTCTTAAGTTTATTCTTAAGAACATACTTAAGGAAAAAAATAAGAACTTTCTTAAGAAGCTTTTTTGAGAATACAAAATATTCTTAACTTTTTTCTTAAGCTTTAATTTAAGATAAAAATGGCAGTTAAGAAGATTTTTCTTCTTAAGAATGTTTCGTGAATCCGGCCCCTGAACACAGTGTCTCGAAAGCAGTGATGTGTTTTAAAGGGACAGATCGTGTAATAATGAAAAATCATTATTTATTTATTTGCTGTCAGAAAAAATGGTCATAAAATGGTCTCAAGCTGTCACTAGGGGAGTACCCTTTGAAAGGAACAAAAGGTGTCAAAAAGGGTCAATTTTGTACCTTTGTACACTACAGTACACATAATACAATATTGTACCTTTATGGATCTATTGTGTACCTTTAAAGGTACAGTTAACTGTTTTTTTCCCCTACAATGTGCCTTAAGGTACAAAATAGGTCATCAGGTCAACCCAAAAGGTACAACATTTCAATGTGTTGTATACCCATAAATCTATGAGTGTACTCCCCCAGTGACAGAAAGGTTCTTTGGACCTTTTATGTACTTTTTTTGACAGTGTAATATCTGCCCTTCAGGTATGTATACATCTGATACCTCTGACGTACTAATATGAACTCTTAAAGGTGCAAAGGGTGTACTTTTTGAAAGGGTAACAACCCAGTGAAAGCTAGGGACCGTTTCTTCTAAGAGTATTGTCCTTTCAAACCCATTTTTGTCAGATGGTCAGAGAGTCCTGCTTAAAACCCAAAGGTCGCTGGATCGAGTCGCACGGCTGGGTGAGATGCATTGAGAAAGGCTCTTGGGTTAAAGGATTACTCCATTTTCTTAAAAAAAATCCATTTTTTGAGGAGAACATTCAAGGATTTTTCTAATTTTAATGGACTTTAATGGACCCCAACACTTAACGCTTAACTCAACACTTAACAGTTTTTTTCAAAGGAGTTTCAAAGGACTCGATCCCAAACGAGGCATAAGGGTCTTACCTAGTGAAACGATTGTCATTTTTGACAAGAAAAAAAAATGCACTTTTAAACCACAACTTCATGTCTATCTCCGGTCCTGTGACGTGCCAGCGCAACCTCATGTAATTGCGTAATGCCGTGGAAAGGTCACGTGTTACATATATGAAACGCACCTTTGCGGAACATTTAAACAATAAACTGACACAAAGACAATAATTAGTATCATTCCACATACAACAACATCGGAACGGTCCTCTTTCTCCACACTTGTAAACTGGGGCGTAGTTTCGCATACATCATCCGTGACCTCTTGACGTGATGACGTATTGCGTGAGGTCGCGCTGGCGCATCACAGGACTGGAGATAGATGAGAAGTTTTGGTTTAAAAGTGAAGAGTTTCGTTGCAAAACGAGATAACCACCGTTTTTTTAATTGTTCAGAAATCTCGTTTTTTGGTTGTGCATTCCAATTAATTTCAATGCAACTGCAGTTGGTTTGTTTTGATTTAAACCTTCATAACTTAAAAAATACAGCTAAGTAGCACCATAAAACAAAATAATAACATGATAACATAATAATAAACATGTTTTGTCAAAAATGTTAAAAAATGGATTTATTTCGTTTTGCAACTAAACTCTTCAAATGCATATTTTTAATTTCTTGTCAAAGGTGACAATCGTTTCGCTAGATAAGATGCCTCGTTTGAAATCGTTTTGAGTCCTTTGAAACTCCTTTGAAAAAACTGTTAACTGTTGAGTTAAGTGTTAAGTGTTGGGGTCCATTAAAGTCCATTAAAATGAGAAAAATCCTGGAATGTTTTCCTTAAAAAAACATAATTTCTTCTTGACTGAACAAATAAAGACATCAACATTTAGGATGACATGGTGGTGAATAAATTATCTGGATTTTTTTTTTAAAGAAAATTGACAAATACTTTAACAAGCATCCAGATAACAGGTTCATCACACACTGCTGATTTCATAAGACTTCTATAGTACTTATTTCATACTGTGTACTTTATAAAGCTAAAAGTTTAAAAGTGATTTTATAGTGTGCTTTTGGAGCCATGGTCACGATGAAGTGCTGTTGTGTGACAATGCTTGCGTGAAGATACTTCAATATAAGGGAATATACTGTAGTGTAAATAACAGCAGGATTTTTATTCTCAAACCCGTATGATGTTTTCTAAACCATATGTGTACTACTTTACATATTTGTTGAACGCTGAAGTGTGTACTTTCTGCACCACCGGCATCACCAAACCAAATTGAAAAAAAATATGATTGTTTTCAAACATGGCTCCCCGCAAACTGTTTGCTCAAACAAACAGAGCAATGTAAAGTGCAACACTTTACCAGCTGTTTACACTTTTTGGGGTAATCATACCACAATTTGCTTACTTACAGTTGTCTCTGCGCATTAAGATGGGAGAGAAGTATTCTAACAGAAAAACAATCAAACACTTCAGCTTTAAACTATAATACTCAAAATATTTCAGGAGAATAAGAGTAAATACAATAATCATACTGCAACCAATCAGAATCTTAGAAATGTTATTAATCTGGGCTCTTACTCAAAATTATGTTTCATTATTAACTGACCTTTTAAGATATATTTAAGAACAGATTTTTTGTTTTTGCACACAAAAGTTTAATACATGAATTTATAATCTGTCTTTGTTTTAATTAGGATTGTGTGTGCAGTGTAGTGAGACAGTTGTTGCTTCTTTAACAGCTGGAGCAAGAGGGAATTCTGGAGAAAACAGGACTTTAACTACGTCCCAAATGACATATAATATGCACTTAAAGGGGTAGTTCACCTAAAAATGAAAATTCTGTCATCATTTACTAATCCTTATGTTGTTACAAACCTGTATAAATGTATTTGTTCTGCTGAACACAAAGGAAGATATTTGTAATAAGGCAGGAAATGGAAGCACCACTGACTCCATAGTAGAAGAAAATACTACTATGGAAGTCAAAGGTGCTCAAAAACGGTTTGGTTACAAATATCGCTCAAAATATCTTCCTTTGTGTTCAGCAGAACAAAGAAAAAGCATGTGATCAAAAGATGATTGGCTGAATTGTTGCACTTAGAACATGTACACTCTCAGAAATAAAGGTCCAAAAGTTGTCACTGGGGCAGTACCCTTTCAAAAAGATACACCTTTGTACCCAAAGAGTGCATATTAGTACTTTGAACTGCCAAAATGTACCTTTAAAGGTACATATTTGTACCTAAATGGTACATATACGAACGTTTTTAAAAGGGTACTGCCCCAGTGACAGCTTCGTACCTTTATTTTTGACAGTGTATAAAACTTCCATTAAAAGGTCATGAAACCCTGCAGTGTTTTCACACCTCTGATTTGAAGGATTTCAATGTAAATATACACATACACTTGTGAGATGGATGGCGATGCTGAGAGCAGCAGTTACAGCTATATGACCGCTCCTAAAACTGAAAGAGTAATGTTGACGATAAAATCTTGCATAACCATCAGAATACACAGGCATAAAGGATATTTAATAACCTCGCTTACATATTTGTGATGTTAAAAACAAGCTGGCAAAACCAAGGTGACATAACCTTTGCTGATAGAGAGAAGTGCTGCGCATTTGGCTCTTAACAATGGTACAGCTACTTAAATGCGTTTTTTGTGTTATTATGTCAGAGACACTCATAAGAACTACAATAAAATGTATCCTATAGTGGTTCATTTGCAAAATGACAGCTGGTAGCATCTCCGAAAATGTGCTGTTGGGTTTTAATGCCTCTTCTACACTCTAAAAACAAACGGTGCTATATAGCACCAAAAGTGGTTCTTTGCTCGTAATCATAGAAGAACCGTTTTTAGTGCCATATAGCACCGGTGAAGCACCGGTGAAGCACCCGTGCAGAACCACACAGTGCCATGCAGAACCAAATGTGGTGCTATAGTGGTTCCACATGGCCCCTATATGGTTCTACACAGGTGCTTCACCGGTTCTTCACCGATGCTATATGGCACTAAAAACGGTTCTTCTATGATTACGATTCAAATCAACAGTTTTGGTTCTATATAGCACCGTTTGTTTTTTTAGAGTGTATATTGATGATGGGATAATCCATGGGATGGTTGAGTTTTTAACCCTTTTTAACACAGTTTGTAAAACTTTGGTTAGCTTAGTCCAGTTTTAAAAGCAATCTACATATATGGATTTGAAAGAAGCTCTTATCAAAGTGCCTAACAATGCATTCAATCTTTACATTTGCCACGAATTGAAACCATGACTTCTATGTTGTCAAGTCATGTTTTGATTTAAAACTATTTCTATAATTTTAGCTGATATTAATTTCTATAATCTATTTTTTTCACAATTTTGCATAGCAGCTTCATGGTAAATATTTGTTAGTACGGGCAGTAGACAGACAGTATAAGGAAACTTATAAAATATATGATGTAAGATGTACATTAGTGATATACTAACTGTGACAAAAAATATCTGGAGGTTTGTATTCGGACTGTTATACTGTATTCATTGTGCTTTTAAACAAGTATGTGTGTCAAATTCTTCATAAGATGTATAATAAGTCAAATAATTGTCTGTAGGATTTTAATGGGAATGCAATCATCTACTAAATATGCTCCAGAAACAATGCATTGGTCATAAGGCATGTATCCATTATCCAAATGTACCCTCACGTCGGTCGTGTGATCACTTCAATGACCATTTAGAGTCAATACATTGGACATTAATGAGGAGAGGCGTATCTGTAGAAGGATGTTACCGTAAAAATTGAGTAAGCATCATAGATTGTGGCTGGATTCAATACACTTTCATTCCTTTCATATCGCATCAGATCACACACATTAGCATGCAAACCACACACAGTGTGGAATGTGAGAGGATGCACGCTTCAGTGATTTCAGAAGGGAGTATACTGTAGCAGGGCAGGTAACGTTCGGCTGTGTGACATTTCTCCCTTCCTGTTCCTGCCACTGATCCATTCCTAATTCAATTTCTGAATAATGCAAGCTATTACAATGCTAAATTAGAGCAAACATGCTTAATATCCCTCTGTGAGCAACTCAATATATTTTTTCTCCCCAACTCTATTTGATTTTTGGATTCGGAGGGACGTGATGTTAAATTTAGGGCTTCACAGAGATACGCAAGCTGTTTGATTGGCAACTTTCACTTGTTACCTGCTGACTATGAGATGAAAACTGGACTCTAAAAACACTTAAAAAATGTCATATCTGGAATTCAAAATCTATTAAGATCTAAATTAACATTTAAAAGTCAAAAACAGTTGTAATTGATAATAAACAATGTAAAGTTTTTGCAGATTACTAATAAAATAAGCACATTTGCAATGTAAACCACTTTTAGTTTTGGTCAGATTTCTTTGATTTGACACACAACATGCACCAGATTATGTGATGTTCACGGCAGCTTAAGTGTTGTAAATTCAACAAAATTGGGACATGTGAAATGCACTGTCAAAAATAAAGGTACAAAGCTGTCAATGGGGCAGTACCCATTAAAAAGGTCCTATTATGTATCATTTACGTACAAATATGTATCTTTGAACTGCCAATATGTACCTTTGAAGTACTAATATGCCCTCTTTGGGTACAAATGTGTACCTTTTTGAAGGGGTACTGTCCCAGTGACAACTTTTGTACCTTTACTTCTGAGAGTGTGCAGGAAATTGTAACTGAAAATTGAAATCTGTAATTAATGTTAAGTTTTAATTTAAATTACACTCAAATTGTTTTACATGACTATATAATTTGTTAAGAACAAAAAATCACATTGACTGTTGAACTTCACTGTATCTGTACAATTTTAATAAAAAAGGCAACATATAATAAAATCCAGATGAATGCTGATTAAAAATTAATTGAGGTAAAATAAATGCCTGACAAAATCTTCCTTTTGCCCTTTTTAATGTGTTCATTTGTTCATGGAGTATTAACTGGTCATTGAGAGTGGCTCCATTATAACCTATGAAACAAAAATTGTTTAACTATCCGTGCTTAAATACTTTTTGACTCTAAAGACATCAAAATATGACAGCCCATTTTATTTTCTGACTGAAAAGCTGCTAATTTAATTGTCACTAAATAATAGCTCCTTTATACAACAAAAATATTTTTAACTAGAAATAGACATATGGAAGAAAAGAATCAATTCACATTTACTCCAAACACAGCAGGCAAACACTCTCAGAAATAAAGGTACAGAAGTCATTGAGGTGGTACCCTTTCAAAAGGTACATATTTGTACCTAAAGAGTGCATATCAGTGCCTCAAAGGTACGTACTGGTACCAAATGTATACATATGTGCCATTAATGCATATTAGGATTTTTGTTAAAGGATTAGTCAATTTTCTTTAAAAAAAATCCAGATAATTTACTCACCACCAAGTCATCCATAATGTTGATGTCTTTCTTTGTTCAGTCGAGAAGAAATTAGGTTTTTTGAGGAAAACATTCCAGGATTTTTCTCATTTTAATGGACTTTAATGGACCCCAACACTTAACAGTTTTAATGCAGTTTAAAATTGCTGTTTCAAAGGACTCTAAACAATCTCAAACGAGGCATAAGGGTCTTATATAGCGAAACGATTGTCATTTTTGACAAGAAAATTTTAAAAATATGCACTTTTAAACCACTACTTCTCGTTTTCCTCTGGTCCTGTGACGCGCCAGCACTACCTCACGTAATACGTCACCACGTCAAGAGGTCATGGACGACGTATCGAAACTACGCAGCAGTGTTTACAAGTGTGGAGAAAGAGGACCGTTCCCACGTTGTATGTTGAATGATAATGTCTTTGTGTCAGTTTATTCTTCAAAATGGTCCGCAAATGTGCGTTTCATATATGTCTCGCGTGACCTTTCCACGGCATTACCCAATTACGTGAGGACACGCTGGCGAGAAGTTGTGGTTTAAAAATTAATATTTTTTATTTTTCTTGCCAAAAATGACAATCGTTTCGCTAGATAAGACCCTTATGCCTCGTTTGAGATCGTTCAGAGTCCTTTGAAACTGCAATTTTAAACTGCATTAAAACTGTTAATTGTTGGTGTCCATTAAAGGTGCCCTTCCTCTGGCGTTTTTATTGTTTTAGACTGTTGTCTGAGGTCTACTCATGATGTTTGCATGATTTTTACTCCAAAAACATCAAAAGCAATAAGTAATAGGCTATTTTGTACCCTGGTTTTGAGGCTGGTTAGAGAAGTGATCCGTTTTAATGGGCGGGCTGCATTGACGACTTGGAAGTAAACACCCACTGCTATTATTGGATAACAGTTTTTCGTTCAAACTAACTTTCAATTTAATCTCATGTGTAATCAGTTTAATGTTAAGTGAGTGTCTTAAGACACAGTGTCTTTCTTACACACGCATATTTTATCATAAACCCCTTGGACACACACACGTGTGTCTTTTATCGTAAACCCAAGCACAAAAACACACACACAAACACACACACACACACCCACACACACTCTCACACGTGTCTTTTATCGTAAACCCTTTCGATGCGCGTGTAGCAGCGCACGCACGCACACACACACACACACACACACACACGTCTTTTACACAAACCCTTTCGACACACGTGTAACGAACGCACAAACACACACATCTTTTATCACATTCGATGCGTGTGCATCATGAATTCGCGTGAATCGCGTCCCTCTAAAGAGAACTCATAGTGACACAAAGTACTAAAGTATTTTACTCGCACACACGCGTACGTGTCTTTTATCATAAACCCTTTCAAAGTGTGTGCAGCATGAATTCGCGTCCCTCGGAAGAGAAAACACCGGCCACTACAGTGACACATAGTACTAAAGTGCATTACTCACATAAGCTGCGCCATTCTGTCCGGATCCGCTTTTTAATCGCAGTCTCTCTTCAAATCCAGCGTTATTCTGAACATCCAAATATGTAGCAACTGTTATGATTCCCTCGTTTAATAGGAATGATGTCTCTCGACGAAAAACAATGGCCGATTACGGTACGGTTGACGTTTAGCCATCCTTGCTGTAACTTGATATGAAAACTAACTCAACTACACGTAATATGTGGGCGCGGGCTCAAGTTGACGAGCTCATGAATATTAATGACCTCGATCAGTTCCACGTCACACTGATAAGAGTTTCAAACTGACCTGATTTCTCCGCTTATTTCTTTTCAGTGGCTAGAGCTGACAGAGGAGGCGGAAGTTAATTTTCACATTCACGACACAATACAAACACACATGGACCTAACACATATCAAAAAATACAAGTAAAAACGGTTTTATGTGGAAGGGCCTCTTTAAAGTCCATTAAAATGAGAAAAATCCTGGAATGTTGTCCTCAAAAAACATAATTTCTTCTCGACTGAACAAAGAAAGACATCAACATTTTGGATGACATGGTGGTGAATAAATTATCTGGATTTTTTAAAGAAAATTGACTAATCCTTTAAGGGTACTGCCCCAGTGATAGCTTTTGTCTATGCATGTCCACTGAAAAACAAATCTTACTTCTATTGTTTGAAGACATTCTTAAATTTTTTGATAGAAATCACACCAGTGGCTGGAATAATGAACATCAATGTCAGATGGAAGTTGTAAACTTTTTATCTTACACTTCTTAAAAAGAAAACTCTTTTACAAAAAATAGGTAGTACTCAGGCTGAAATTGCAAATATACAAAAAGTTTGAATGTAGTTTATCATTGTTTCAAAAAATTGGGTCAATATTGTGTGAAAGGAATCCCATGTTCTATTATCCTACTATTGGCCTCTACCTGTGAATCATTTTAAATGTGTCAACCCATGCATAGCCCATTAAAAAGGTAAGGCTAAAGTAAAACTGGATAAAAAAGAGAGTACCAAACAACTGTCTGCATCTGCAGCCTGTATACTTACAATATATTATATTCTTAGTAGATTAAAGTAAACAGATTTAAATTCACTGTATTACATTTATTTAAACTACATTACTAATCAAGCAAATCAGTTTTCAACACAGTAGCTACGTAACCAAGTAATCCGTTTGTAATCGTATTGGTGGCTTGATCGAATTGAAAAGCCTTCATAAGACCTTAATCAATATGATTGAGGTTGATCAGATGTAAATTTCGATTGTATTGAAAGGGGTGGTGTAGTCCGATCTGTGATCCGATCATTAGGAGAAAAGTATGCACAAGTATAGGTGCAAAAATACCTTGTTCACATGCGCAGAAGAATTGTGCTCAAGTTAACGTCTTATATGTACCTTATATTTACGTATCACATGATTCTCGTCACAGAAACATTTTACAGGGTTCATGTTTCATAACATTACATAAAGGAATAAAATAGCGTTGTGCCTTTCAAAACAGGTGTTTTCATTGCCTATAACTAAAAACTTCTTAAGAAACTTTCTCTAACTCAACTTTTTTTGTAGATTTATCCAGAGATAAAGCGTAAACTCAACGAGAGATGCTGTGCGCAGGGTAGTGTTGCCAAGTCCTCTGCTTTTTGCGAAGTTCAGATTTGGGCTACTTTTAAACTGTCTCCACAAGTTGATTTTTCTTCCTGCGGGTTAATAATGAAAGGATTTGGTTCATTAGTTATTGGTCTTTGAATAGTCATTGGGGTGCTTCTGGGCTAGTTTTGAATGTCCATTGGTTTTGATACGCGAATCTGGCAACCCTGGCTGTGCGCTTGTGCAGACGTTTGATTGACAGAATTTTGTGCATGTATACACAGCTAATGTAAATTATTCTAAAACTAGGAAGCTATGTATTACTAAAAAAAAAAACTAAATTTATATTAAACATCCTATTCAAAAGTTTACATACTGTATGCTTCTCTCTGTTGAATGTATTAAGAATCAAGCATACGTACATGTATTATTGAGGTAATACTACATAAAAACAAAATGCAATTTTCATTATCCCTCTTATTATTTTTTGTTAACATCCTGCAAGGCACTTGTAAAGATATGACCCCATTTGTATATCCACATTTGGGGTAATTATTTATTCAACACTTACTGGTCTCTCCTGTCTCGTATTCACTGTCTCTTAGCAGCTCAAAGATGTCCACCTCCAGTTTGCCTGTGGTGGAGCGGTTGCTGGAACGGTTAATGCTGTCTTTTGCCAGAGTGATGGCCAATCGTTCCCCGCGGCTACACTCCATTGGGTCATCAAGAATGGCAGCTGGGACACAGAAAAAAAGACAGAAAATCAGAGAGAAAGACAGAGAGACCAATAAATTTAAAGAATTTTATGCGCAGCATATTTTGACAAATAGATCTGTTGTGACAGAGACTAAGAAGCCTGCAGGTAGCCAGAGGATATATTCGAAACAAGGAATCATGGGAGTGCACACATGATTGTTTCTTTGTGCCAACAAAAAAGCACATTCACAGCTTCACCTACAGTAGATAAAAAATATAAAGTTTCTTACTACCTGTGCAAGCGCCCCATATACAGTAGATGTTATGATTACAAAGCATATAGGATCTGTTTTTACTTGCCACACTATTGCACTGGGAATAGACGATATATTTGCCCTATTTTTACAGTCGTGATTGCTGCTTGATACTGTTAATGTTTGACTGTACCTCCACCTACTTTCTTCATATCAGTGTTCAATTTGCTACAAATATGACAAGTCTGCGGTAAGTTGATTCAAGGCTTAGTGACAATATCTGACTATGCCTGTATTTGACAGTCTGGCCTACAGGGATATTAAAATCTATGTAAAGCAAATAACATTTACTTGGGAAACCTTGTTATAGCACCAGAATGTTTGCCATGAGTGAAGCTGGATCATGTTTGTCATAGTTTTAATGTTAGAAGTACATTTCTATGTATTCTGTAAAACCTGTGTAAAGAAATCTTTATATTACACTATGTTTAGACACTGACAGATCATATCACGAAAAGAGATAGAGGTGAGCAATCTGTCACTTTTTGTTTTAATGTATATCACAGTATTTTAAAACAAGAACAGCGTTTTTCTGTTTCTTGTAAGTATGGAGCATTGAAATAGTTTTATATGTGACCCTGCCTGTGAAAACCCATCTAAAGTCATTTTTGTGATTTACTGTTTTCTATATAAAACCATCCTACATAATGTAAAAAGTATTTTATGAAATATAACCTTGATATCTTTACTGTATATATTTAATATTGACTAAGTAAGGTCATGTCAAAGATTGAAATCAATAATAAATCCAATTTTGATGCTATACGAGCAGTAGTTTCTGCTTAGATTCTGCTAAATAGAGTAAAATGGTATTTTTTACATCTCAGAGCCACAACTGTGCATAATCACGAATATGTTTTCACACAACTTCTCAAACCTGTCAGAAAACATTATGGTAGCAGAGTATATATGTTTATTTCATGTTATAAATAATGTACTAGTAAGCATAGCACAGCCCACTCAATGATAAAGACTATAAAATCATCATTAAATAATAAATATAATACGTAAGACATAAATGGAACTGCTGTGATTTAGACAGCTTTAATGACAAACAATTTAATTCAAATAAGACAGAAACAGACACAACAGTCATCCTAATAAAAAAACAATCGACAGAAGACTTCCATAAATATCCTGAAGTTTGTTTAGTAATGGTAAATGAAGATCTGTGGTGTGTTGTAAATGAGATTAAATATATTTGCTCATGGAGAGCTCTGGCAGCAGTTGGCCAAACACTGAAATTTTAATGTGCGTTTGGGTTAAAGCAATTACGTTTCGATATACAGAGGTTTAATTTGTGCTAATGCACTCTGCAGAAAACAAATTTCTGTCTAACAGAGGTGATTTAAAAAAAAACGTAATTATAAATTAACGTACTATGTTACAGTACATTTGGGGAAAGGCCACGTTCATTACAGACTTTCCCCCATTGGTAATACCTGGAAATATATTACAATGTGTATTTGCATAAAAAAAAAATTTCAACTACAAAAAAGAGCAATTTTTTGTAAGCTTGTAAATTTTGTTTTGTCTTGGCCGGCTATACTAAATACTCTGGGTATGTTCCAATGGCATCGCAGGATATTTATCCACTTGCAATCCATAACCTCCTCTCATTCATCACCATTGCCATCATTGGTTAAAACATAAAATTGTGCATTACTTTTGAAGTAATTGAAGTTAAAGTCAAACTGGCATTACTCGTATTTGACAGCTCAAATTATCAATCTTTATTATAAGCTTACCACTGTGAATAAGGGTAAAGAGACGGTTACATATTCCAAATTGTAAGGATTATATGAACCACAAACAGAACGAGTGTATGTCAATAAATCACAAAAATACCTGGCATTCATTGCACACCAATGTGTAAAATAAACATGGTACAGTAACTCAATTCACAAGGAATAGTTACTGGGCAATTGTGCATGATGTATTGCCAGGGTTTCCCCATGCTGCCTTGCGCGCAAATGTATTCACGGTGCAAGTCTAGCATGGACCAATTTTGCCCCTGAAATAGGAAACCAATCACAGAACGAGGAGGGGGCAGTAAGTCGATGACGATGTCTATGTGACACACTGAAGCAGTTTTGTCCAACACGGCAGCAGACGCGAAGTTACTTTTCAATGCAGCCTTAGATAGTGTTCGAAGTAGTTTTGAACGCAAGTTTATTTAAAAAAAAAGAGAAACTTTTGGCATTAAACAATTTCATATCCAAGAAGGATGTTTGGACATGGCAAGCC
This sequence comes from Misgurnus anguillicaudatus, assembly GCF_027580225.2. Classification (NCBI taxonomy): domain Eukaryota; kingdom Metazoa; phylum Chordata; class Actinopteri; order Cypriniformes; family Cobitidae; genus Misgurnus; species Misgurnus anguillicaudatus. The sequence continues at coordinate 20,325,243 of NC_073360.2, read as the reverse complement.
ATGATAACCACAGAGTTTTATAGGACCAACCTGCTAGGCATTGTCGTCTACAAAGTACAATTAACATATAAATGGTAAGTGGTATTTATTATTATACAACAGTTCTTTCTGGTTCTCGAATCTGATTGGCTAAGAGGCGTGCAATATTCTACTGATAACAGCACAGTAACCGCTTCACCTTTCGTATCATTCCGCCACCTCGTGAATGGAGGTCCTCTAAACAGGCTCATCTCTGAATGGAAAAACTGCAGTCACACACAACCGCGCTGTTTTGAATCACTCTCCGTGTGTCTCATTAGTTCACTAGCTCGTAAATCAGTCTGTGAATCCCCAATCGGAAGTTATTATTCCGTCAAGGATCAGCGCTCTTGGATGTTACGTTAAAGTTAACGGGAGTAATGTCTTGTCACATCGTGTGGACGATTAACACTTGGAAAGAGGAATGTAAACACTCATTTTTTAATCAGAACGCGAAAACACCGTGGAACTGCAGGTAAGCACCGCAGCTTTTAAATGTGGACATTGATCATTTATTTAATCGCGACGTGACTATTAAAACATGTTATGAGAATATCGCCACTGGTATATTTATAAGCAGCATGCAAAAACATCTCTCTGACACTTATAAAAAACTGTTTTATATAGTACTGACAAGAACGAAGTCTAATAATAACCGAGTGCTCGTATCGCGTTAAGATGAAATGGTAAACCAATAGTAACATTATAGAAGTATAGTTTTATTAACTTTTACCTCGCGCCAAAACAATAACAACACAAAAGACAGTAAATATGACTAAGAAAACAAGTAATAGTTTCATCATGACACCAAATACTGCTGATTTGATCAAATTTTTGACCATCAGGCCAACATGGGAGCCAGGGAATCCCTGTCAGAGATGTAGCCCAGAGAGGGCGGTGTTCAGCCGGGTGAGTGAACACTGACGTCCGCTCATGCTTTGGTTCTCATACGTACCGAATCTCACTTAGCAAACGTTCAAACAGGCGCTATCTTTACTAATCGACTGCAGATTTAAATATAATACATATATATTCTCGACTGAACTAATCTTAAAACTACACTTTGTGACCAAGAAATTGTAATATTTAAAAACGGCGAATCCGTCCATTGAGTTAATATGAGATTCAAAGCAGCCGAAAGTGTTACCTGTCATTCTGGCAGCCCTCAAATCCGTGGCGGAAGAAGTAGTTCTCAAACAAAGAGGCGTTTAAAATTACTCCGTTGTTGTTTTCTAGTTTTCGTTTTTCTAACGTGTGCCGTCGAACTGTTGTATAAAAGCAATATCGCTCTCGGAGTCGTGTGATATAGCTCTATATCATCACGGTTGTGATTGCCTCTGGCCTAATCACAGCCGTGATGATATAGAGCTATATCACACTCCTACTCGAGCGATATTGCTTAAATATCATATTGTCATTATGCTTGTACTGTGGTTGTCACAGTGCCACTAAGTTGTGTTCCTTTTCAATATCAATATACAGCTACTGGTTTAGTTGCATAGCTTTCAGCTGTGTGCACACGTAACGATAAAAGCTGTTTACGTTTGAATTTATGTCGCTCTACATACATCATCTGGTATAATTGAAACGATTGGCTATGAGCTACTTACAGACTTGATAGATTTGATAGACATTCGTGGTGCCCCATAAACGACCCTGGGCATTCGTAAACCACGCCTCAAATACGAGAAAATTAGCATGTGATTCCCAGACCTCGCTACGGTTTAGGGTTAGATTTGGTGTTTGCGTTAGGATATCACTTTTAGTTATTGGTTTATACTATTTTTTAGAATTTATTTTTTATATTTTCAGATTTTTAAACTATTTTTTGTCGCCTGGCTTCACGGTTAGTGTTGGGTTTGGGTAAGGATGTCATTTATGTAATTTTAACCATAAACGGAAGCAACAATGCTAAGAAAATTGGACAAAACAGTTCAGTAACCAATACGTGACAACACGTAAACAGAAATACGTGATATGGTCACGTAAAAACGCAGAAAAACATTGTCACAGAAAAGAATCAAAAATTGACGTGACTATAGGTACGTAATTTCGTGATACTGGGTTAAATCGTGCTGTCTAATCAGGATCTTGATATGCCACAACTGTGAGGTGAATAGATCTCTGCAAAGTGCTCACTAACACAGACAATGTGAACAATATTTAAGAGAAATATGTCTTTTATGTACACAAAAAAAGTCTTATGCTACGTACACACCAAATGCGGGGCATCGGGTTAATCGCTCTAGATTAGGGATTTAACATTTAAATTTTTAGCTGGAGTTGAATCATTTCAACTTGGGCAGAGGACGCATTTGAGGCAAATAGCGCGGGTTGTTTCAAGGCAAACGCGGCGCCCATATCACGTCATTCGCATTGCCCCACGCAAGAAAGGCAGAAGAAATTCAAACTGAGCAAAATTCACCTTTAAATCTTGCACCAAAAAAGAAACACTGGCTCTCTGTGCTAAGCCCCGATGTATTCACTCTCAATACATGGCCAGAAATGTAGATGTCAATGCAACCAAATGGAATTGCAGGTGCTAAACAGAATCCTTGCACAGGGTAAAATTATTAGAAGAGAAGATCTGTTTTGGGGCAATGACATATTGAAGGCACTGCCGTAAGAGAGTCAAAGCAATGGTGGAGGAGGACTTTGCTGCAGTACACCCTCTATTCAATCTTCCGGTCTTGGCTCGGCTGCTGACCCTTTTAGAGAAATCAATGGCGAGCAGCGCCGCATTCCAGAGCACAAGTTCTGCAATGTGTGATGTGCATGGGAACCAGAGCGGACTATGCTGGGTCTTAATGCATCTTCATGCTATACTGTACCAGAAATGCAGGTCTCATTGCACTGCTGTTGTCATTAGACTGTCCCTATGTCCATATAATCGCATACTGTGGCAGTACATACTGAATTAGATGAAGTGCTTACTTATCAACCTTTAATTCAGTTGTATGTGTGGGTGCAATATGCAGCCACTATGCTTGCCAAGTCATTTTAAGTCTAGGTGATTTTGAACACACGGTCAAGTGTTTGATTTTTGTGTATGTTTGGCCTTTAGTTGGTAGGTAAGTGAATGACACATGGTTGTTCACGCTGGTTGTGCGTAATGATAAAAATACTTGTTAAAATACTAGTTAAAATGAGTCACAGGGCTCATCATTCTGAAATGGCTCACTTAGGCTACTCACTAAATTATCTGAAGTGGTTACTAAATTAACATGGCTCACTCATTTATTGAAGTCAAAACTATTGGTCATATCAGAAATAAACCAAAAACCCGTTCTGAAGTCATGCAGCGACTGGATTTATAAAGAATTGAAATAAAAAAATTCTGTAGAAATTACAGTATTACTGGCAGCTGTTTGCCGGTAACTTACTGTAGATTTAAAATTATTAATTATTACATTTGTTATTTACTGGCAACAGTTTGTTTAAAGTTGAATGAAAGTCTTTGTTTATACATAATAAAACTAAAATAACAGCCTCATGCAAAGCATTCTGGGAACCAAAATCTGAAAAAAAAAACTGAAAAAGGTTGATGAGGATTTCTGGTTCCCAGAATGCTTTGCATGAGGCTGTTATTTTATAGTTTTATTCTGTAAAGACAAAGACTTGATCATGTTTAATGTTTATTTAACTTTGAACACCATTGCCATTAAATAACATACATTTAAATTTACAGTAAGTTACTGGCAAACAGCGGCATAATATTTTACAATGTTTATATGCACTCTGTACTTCTTGCTGTTGTTTTTGTGCACTCTGTCCCCAAATGTTAGCACCATTACTCCAATTACCTACCAATTAACCTGCATCGCTTGCTAAACACAATGTATACTGCAGTTAACTCTGAAACAAATCATTTGACATTACAGTTCATAAAGGTTTAAAGCATCTCCCGGAGGTTTTCAGTACTACAGCGTCAATACAGTAAAGCTACTAAAGTCTTAACATTACACTGCCAGACTTGGCTAACAGTACGCCAAACAGGCTAGCCGTGGAAGACAGGAAGTGATCACTCACAGGGGTCGCCCACTGTACTACAAACGCCTATTATAAAAGCACCATCACCCACTTAATCAGAGTGAATGAATGCATATAAAACGGGCTGTTGGATCACCTTTAAGTGCCGTAACGCTGTTTGATCCAAATGAGCCTTGCAATACATCAAAGTACAGTGCGGGATCTATACTGTATGTCGCGTTTGTGTAACATCACTGATTATTAATGAGCAAACTGTCCACAATAATGACAGGAGACAGATTTACTGTAATAGCATTAAAGCGCATGTTTTGAGGTCCTTTAAGAGCTTTTGCAGCATGAAAGAGATTGATGTGGCTATAGGAGGTATTGCATTCAGTTATTAAGACTTTAAGTATAAAGGTAGCATGAGAAGTACCTGTAACTGTGCTGTAGCCTGTCTTTTAACTAGCATGGCCAGGCTTGTTTACCATTTTGCATACATCCTATTAGCTAGCATGCGAAAATTCACACTAGTCTAAGCTTGACTTTTCGGGGAAAGCACCGTGAATGCATTTTAAGACTCTCGATCTGATTTGATCTTGGCTTTTATGGCAGCAGCAGCACACAAGACCAAGATATGTTTGTCATTTAAAAGCAAAGATTTACGGTGCGAGATTGAGATGCATTATCACAGGGCTTAGCTTATCTTTGCAATGTCCGTCTGGGCGCAAAACCTTCTTAAAGCCAAACAACTCAGCAACCGCAGCTTACACTGGGTATCTCCACATCAGATTCGAACTACTAGATTTGCTCTTCGCTTCGTCCCAGGGAAATTGACAGAGGATCTAACTACAGCAAAGTAAAGACCCTGAGAGATCAGCGCTATAAGCCAACATTACGTGATTTGAAAATGAGTCTCTTATTATGCTTTCGAAGGTTGTTTGACTTTATTTTTGACTGGCCTTTTACCATTCTCATTCATTTGAATACTGGTTATTACTAGGGGTGTGACAAGATATCGCCGTAGCAAAATGTCACAAGATGTCTGGTTGAGGTGTAAAAGCATTATATCAGCTTATACAATGGTTAGTTCCAATCCTCGATTCTGATTGGTCAATAGCTGTGCTTTATTCACAATAAAACGCGGCTATGACCGCTTCACCCAACAGTTCTATTTATCACTGCGCCCTTACTGTAGCAACACCCTTAGCAACCACAGCAGGTTTGTTGTTTTTAATTGAGCTTTAATGCATATTACACATTGAAACGTTGTCGTTCATGGTCAGGGACTATTTTTTTCTAGCGGAAGGAATGCTTTTATTGATTTAAGTTGCACTAACACATTTTTAAAAGCAATAAGGTGCTCGAGGCAAGTGCTGTATCGTGAATAAGTAACGGCTGAAGGGCGTTGTTATGCACGGCGCGAAGCACAGCTTCTTTTACCTTATTGCTTACATAAAGCTGAGATTGTGGCAAAACCTTTTACAGTGCATGGATTATATTATTCTGTCTTTTACTGCGGGTGCTTTTTGTTTAGGTTTCCAATTATGTTCGTATGGGAACTCATATAAAGTCTGAGGCGCATTTGTTATGTATCTGTCTTGTGTTTTATAGTTTATGTCTTTTATTTTGTATCTTTTTTGCAGCTCTTCGACCTCAGGCGCAGTAATATGGATGGATGTTTGAGCGAAAGGGGGAGTGGTCAGGAGTGATGATTTTACTGCGCCCGGGGTCGAAGTGCTGCAAACTAAGTGCTCTTCCGCCATACAATATAGTTCTCATTTTTAATCCTCTTAAAAAATCGCCACGTTTTATTTTGTGTCACCATACTTACTCGTGTAACTCCTCATGTAACAGTCTTTAAATAGGGAAAACATGGAAGTGTTTGGTGGCTTCTAAATTCATCCCTGTTTGGATCCTAAGGAATGAATGGGGCTAGGCTAAATGCTAACACATTCACGACTCACTGTACAAAGATTAAATGCACGCATTGAAAAAAGATAGGTATTTATTAATTATTGTAAGTTGAGGTAAGAACATAGTAAAATATTGAAAAACGGTGGTGGTTTTCCTATAGTGAAAGTCCTAAAAAATTCCAAAATTATATGATCTCAGTTGAATAAAAGATATTATGCTGTGTCTCATCTTGTCCCATGGAGTAAGTGTCTCGTCACACCCCTAGTTATTAACATTCCACCTCTCCGTCCTTTATATGAAAGATCAGAAAGATCTGATTTGAATTAAGTTTGCTACCAAGTCAGGCCATAAGTGATTTTAATGTTTAACGATCCACATTCTTCTGCATCTATAAAGGCCTGATTGTTTATATAATAATAAGCCTAATAATAGCTAAGGGTTCATTCACATATGCCACTGTATATATCTGCTTTAGACGCACATTCAGCTCTGGACTTTTTTAAACCGATAGATCATCTATCGCTGAATGGGAATGATCTGTCTCGTAAATCAACTTTTAATTACGGCTTCTAATTAAATTTTTATTTTCACCACAGCAAGTCTCGTCTAATTCCAGCATTGACACTAATTAGTGAAGCCCCTGGATGAGCCGTACAGACAGAATCCATCGCTGAAGGGCGCAGGGCCCCAGTAAATCAAAATGCTCACTGCTGTACAGATATCAAAGTCACTTTAAGATCACACTTTCTGTGTTTCGTTTCTGTGAATGAAAAGGTATTCTCACCCATCTTTTCATAGGTGGTCAAGCATTCGACTTTTGGTTTTCCGCAAGTAGTAATAGAATTAGAGAAACTAAATATAGCAAATGGGAAATGCCTGGATGGGCTTTAGAATGAATTGTTTAAGTCACTCCTACACAAAGAACCTTGGCGAGAAATAACAGTACATGGTCCAAAAAGACAAGCCTAAAAACTGCTCATAATATGCCAAACAACGCTGTCATCGCTTCAGAACCAGTGTGGATGTGACTTAAGCCGGGAATACATTGCAGGATTTTTGCACTCCTATAAGATCATTACCTATCAGACTTTGCAACATGGATTGTTTAAACTCGGGTAAGACAAGCATGTAGACTGTACGACGATGACACAGAAGCTTCAACGGCTGCATCACACGTTAGCGCAACGTCACCAGCATGCCATGCGCTCGTGGTCTACAAATATCAGTACGCAGGTCGTAGCAGCAAACACACTGTGCGGTAATCATGCTGAATTTCTGACACTGTCAGAAAACTATCGTAGGCTATCTTTGGACGCAAGACGGGGAAAACGGCCGTCTTTGAACCTCTCTCACTATACGACATGGGACCAACAATGAAGAGCCACGATCACAGAAATCATGACGATTGTTTCACGATGGCAATCTTTCGTCTGGGACAGCCAATAATCGTGCAGGCTTTACACGAGGACTGGAATGAGAACTTTAAAGGTGCAATGTGTACATTTTAGGAGGGTCTTTTGAAAGAAATGGAATATAATATACATAACTATGTTTTCAGTGATGTATAAAGACCTTTCATAATAAACCGTTAAGTTTTTACTATCTTAAAATGAGCCGGTTTTATCTACATAAAGTTGGCATTTTGTGCCATCATGTTTCTAAAGTAGCCCTAAATGGACCAACTGCTCTCCAGAGCGTTTTGTCACTACGTTTGTCTCAGAAAATGACATGTTTGTCCTGGGGCAGCTAGTGTAGCTTCACTATGTGCTTTGAAAGCAGACTGATCTCACGGAAAGTCTTGTTAGTCACAAAAATGGCACATGGGACAAAATTCAGCTTTTTTTCTTGCCTTGAGCATGAATGTCTTTTTCGTGTCAGTCAGCATGAATTTCTATAAATAGTTTTTCGTGTCCGTGGCACGACTTTCTATGTCTTGATATTTTATGTATTGTTTTCTCATTGTTTTTTATTATTTTCTAACCATTGTCACTTGGGGTTGGGGTTAGAATCACTTCTGTTACATTCTTAGACAACCCAAACCCCAACTCTAACCCCAACTCCAGGCGAGAATAGTTTTAAAAGTGGAAGAAAAACATGTAGACACCAATACATAAAAGTACACCCTAACCCAAATCTAACCCCAACCCCAAGCAACAATGATTTCAAAATAGAAAAAAATGAGAAAACAATACATAAAATGACACAAAAAAAAAGAAAGTTGTGCCACTGACACGAAAAACTATTTTTAGAAATTCATGCTGACTGACATGAAAAAGACATTCGTGCTCAAGGCACAATTTTTTTTTATTTTGTGCCATGTACAGGAATAAAAAAATGTGACTATAACACAACTTTCCGTGAGATCATGTTGTTTGAAAGAGAGGGATGAACAATGGACTGAGCCATTGTTTGGAAATAACCTATGGCTAAGCCACGCCCCCTCCACTCATTCGGGCAAACAATCAACATTCGGTGAACAGGCGCTATGGCAGCCGTCACAGGAGGAGACATTTTACAAGAGGCAATTGATGATTTTTGGAGACAGAAAGACTATATATCATCTTGAAGTCGCCAAAACGGAATTAACTATTCAATGGAGGGTTATATTAATAATTTTATTGTTGAGAAGGTCGATGAAAAGCTTCAGCAAAAATTTGTAATACAACGCAGCTAGAAGCTAACGTTAACGTTTTCTAATGTTAGGCTAACGTTACGTTAGAAATGTTAAAGATAACGTTCAAATACGTTGTTGACTTAGCTTAGAACAGATGTAGACATCATTGTTGAATTTATCCACGTTTAGTTAGTGTTGTGGTTTATCGCATAACTTAATCCAGAGCAAACACTTATTTCGGTTGAGATGTGGCTTGGGAAAGGGTTAAAAATGCACACCGTCGCTCAGCCTTTCAGGACTACCTAGTGTCGGAGTTGCATGTACCCATGCACACCATTTGACCATTTTAAACTTAAAATGACAAGAAAAAACATATAAAAACGAATAAAAACTGACTAACTGCAATGCATTTCAATGGACCTGAAAGCAGAGAATGTCCGCGTGTATTGGGTTAGCTAGTGCACTGTTATTGGCTCATCGTGTTTGGGGGCATGGTTTACCCATAGGTCAATTTGCAATTACGCGGCTAGAAACTTTACACAGTGCACCTTTAAATGTTAAAATTATCCATTTATCCTGTGCTTTCATCATGACAATAAATATTTTTAAAAAGAGTACTTTTAAAATTGTGTTTAGTTTGGGTACATTTAAATTCAATGCAAATGATAAAGGTGCACTCACTAACTTTATACATTTTTATACAGAATGATAGATCTGGCTGCATAAATATAACATTAAAGAGGAGCAATAGCTTTTTTGTTACAGATGACAGCTGTGATAAATTTATTCTGTGAGCAAACCTTTTTTTAATGAGAAAACATTTCTGAGCACACCTTTAAAAACTATAAACAACAGTACCAAGTACTATAGCACAGTGATGCAGTGATTGTTTCAGACTGTAATTCAGTGCTACATTGATAAATTCTATTAATTTCAAAGAACACAAAGGAATTACTATGAAAGTTTTTGTTATTCTATTGTTAATGATATTAATGTTCGGGTTCAGCTAGAGCAGCTCTCATTGCCTCAACTTTGTACACTACCACATTAAACTTGTTGGTAATAAAAAATGTTAATTATAAAAATCATCCACAGGGACATTACCATGCACATAGTTGAAGAAGCATGCCACAGTTTAATATTTAGGTCTACATTTACGTTTAAACAGGCAATTTTGAAAAAAAATATACTTCACCCTAAATGTGTAAAATGTGCACCATCTATTTTATTGCACATTTAAGGTAAATTTAGAAAACAGGGCAGTCAATTGCAGCATGCATTATTTAACATTTGCAGGACCCCAGATTTATTCTTACTGTACAGATGTAAGACTTTACACTAAAAAATGGCTTTAATATTACAGCGACAGTAACCCTCCCCTGAATCTGCAATTCATGGCTTTTTATTTCATGCGACTATTACTGTACATCTTGGCATACACCATTTTTTTTTTAAGGAATGATAAATAAAAGTAAGAAAGTTCCTGTCTCATTGATCATGTCCAGTGATCTATGTGTGTGTACATGTTTATGCTTTCATTGCTATCTGTGTTTTGCCGCTCTCTCTCTCTCTCTCTCTCTCTCTCTCTCTCTCTCTCTCTCTCTCTCTCTGTGTGTGTGTGTATACACTGAGGGAGGCCATTAGAGACAGGGGAATAATGATGATATTAATGGCAGCCATTGCTCATCTTGTCTGCCATTGGAGTGCAGCCCTTAGGATGTCTGTGCTAGGGATAATTGTTTACATCTTCAGTTGCCTGTTTTTATCTCCTTTTTGCACACTTCATCACTTTGCACACACACAGGTTGAAGAGACACAATGTGTAGGGATCTCCTAAAGCATTGCATTAGCAGCGCAAAGGTTTTAGGTTTAATTTTAGGAACAAACATACCTGTAGGGTATACTATTAAAATGTATATCTTGAAAGCACTGTAAGTTGCTTTGAATAAATCCATCTGCCAAATCCATAATTGTAAACATTTGGTACACTCGTTGATACTGAAGTCACTGGTTTTGAGTGCCAATGGTACAAAAGGCTTTTGCTTTAAGGCCGAAATATGGTCAATTTTTAACGCATAAGTTAGGGTCAGCCTTTTTGTGAAACCCTATGTACATTGTACGGGGAGAAAGGTCTATGTACATGTACGAGTCAAATAACTATTAGTTTGACCGTGCACGCACATTCTTGTACTCATAACAAACACACTATACTCCAGGCTTTGCTTGGTCATATTTGACATTCCCCTTCTGCAAGAAAGTATACAAACATTCTCCATGCTGAGACTATAAAGACTCAAAGAGACGTCTTCTCTTTGTGCTTATCTTGTATACAGTAAACAGAAGGCTAAGCATACAAATCCCTGTTAAACTGCAAGGAAAGCATGCTGCATTATAGGGCATTATCAAAGTTAAGCACCAGATCTTCTTGGTCTATCTTTATTCTTTCACGTGGAGAGCATGATGGAGAACCGCAGCCGACTAAATTCAATTGGTTTCACATTCACTCAGAAGCAGATTGCAGTAATAGTATCTGTGGAGTCCTCTTCTGACCCTGGGATTTGTTCATCGTCTGCCACCACATGCAGTGGCACCCCAACGTCTCCAAAAAGCATGCACACACAGCACACGATTACAATAAAGACAATCGCTGGTGTTTAGCGCAAAATTGCACCTACCCACGCGCTCTCATGGCTCCGCAAACTCCAGCTGCTGATTTAGAAAGAGGCGAGGCAATATGATTCAGATACAATGATAAAGACACACAGTCCATCAATAGTGCAACATGCATTGACCTAGTGCTAACATGATTTACTGATAAGCCATTAGCGACATCAATACACACATCATTCATCATTAGTCCAAGATATAAAAACGACGACAGACACTAACATTTTTACACTCATTTAAGCAGGTATGTAAGCTAACCGGCCACATCTAAACAGTTGTGCAACTGCAACATGTGTTGCTAGCGTGGTTTACTGATAAGACATTGCCAGTAAACTGGACACTCTGGGGAAAATAAACACATAATGTTATAATCACACACACAGGTTGTGGTTAGGAGATGCATGTTGTTCCATATAAAGTGGGTACTGAACCATCTTTTATTGCCAAACGTTTAGTAAAATTGTTGTTAACACTGTATAAATTCATTTTACACAGTAGCGTTAGCTCAGTGTAGTAGTTGATATGCGTTATATATGATAAATGAACAAAGGTAATTTTATCAGAAATGAACTACTGTACCATGACTCTGTTGTTATTGATTCTATTTGGAAGTCTACCAGAAGTAGCGTTTAGTCCACAAAGCCTTTTATTCATGTTGTTGCGTCTATATGGGGTTACAAAAGTTGGGGAACCCTAAAAACTGTAAGTAGTGTCCTTAGTAAAATATGGCTACTTTATGAAAAATACCTACACACAAAAAATGTTGGGTTGTTTTAACCCAAAATTGGGTCAAATATGGACCAACCCAACAGCTGGGTTTATTTCTACCCAAATACTGGGTTGTTTCTAACCCTATCCGATTTTCTATTTGTACATAATAATCAAAATGTTCTCATCAGTAGCAGATATTTTAAATGCAAAAATGTCACTTTTTAAGTATTTAAAAAAAATGATGACTGGTATTTCTAAAGTTTTAAAACCTCTTCTGCACCATGCATTTATCAGACACAGATATTACCTGACACTCTGCGGTCATCATTTCTTGCTCTTTGATCAGTTTTTTACCATGGCTTTTATTGCTTTGTTGGATAAAATCCTTTTTTGGTAGACCTAATAAATTATTTGATCATCATAAAGTTAACATATTAAATAAACATCTAAGTTTTTTAGTTTAGACTGTTATTTAGGGCAAATCTTTCTAAACACATTTACTTTCTCATTTCTGAGGGACTATGAGTGACTGATTTTGCTGACAGTGATGTCTTGGACAGATCTGTTGTTTCAACCGTTTATTTAAACGAGTCGGTTCAAAGGAGTCAGTTCGTGAATCGGACGCGTTGTGTGCTATTTCAGGCTGAGCAGCGCAAAACTGTAAACACAGTGTTACTGTAACATCACGAAAAACATTTCATCGGTGGATACGATTTGGTCTTCTGACCTTTCGCCATCGTGTCAGTTTTTTTTAATAATATGCGGGAGGGAGAGAGCAGAGAGACCATTTAAAGACAAAAAGGGTGAAAATGAATGTCTAATTTTCCAGCAAAATCAGCCAAAGCCGATTTTTAAAATGATGCCGGTCGACGTCTAGATGGTACCCTTTAAAATGGTGTTAATATATAATATTTAGTTACAGATACATTTAGTACATACTGTATTTGTGCCTTTAATATACTAATAGGCACTCATTAGGTACAAAGATGTACTTTATGAAAGGGTACGGCCCCAGTGACAGCTTTTGTCTTCTGTACTGTAGTGTGATATGCTGTACTACTACTTTAAACAGTACTCAGCAAGCAATAACCGAGACAAACTATACAGTAGTCCAGCTATGAGTAACCCACTCCTACCAAAGATTACCTTAAATATCGTTACATGCCGTTTTTGCCAAAATAACATGCGTGATGTACAATATTAAATAACAGGTGTTCATGGTGTTTGCTTTTTTTATTTTTTTGACTTCTTTAATGTTCTAAGCGTACACACATTTGGAATATTTGTTACATATAACAATTCATTTGTCACACAACATGCCTATTTAGAAAAAAACAAATAAAGACAAAAAGATGAAAAACTTGGTGAAATTCTTACATTTTTACCTAAAATTTAGATGTTGATTTAAAAATAGTCTATGGATGTGGACATAAAAAACTTCTAAGGCATCACCTATCCAATTAGGTTAAAACCTTTTTGCTGAAGCACATATTGTATATGTAATGCAGAAGAATGCATAAATAAACGTACAACTCCATATCAAGGCGAGGCTGTGAATAATAACAAAACAGGTCACCAAGAGAAAAAAACTCATTACCGGTTAATTCTCATTTTACTGATACTCTGTGCACGCCTGCTCCATGCACAAATATGTGTCAAATTGGCTAACTGGAGTAAATACATTTTGCCAGTATCTTTATTAAGAACCACAACCGCAATTGCAACAATGACAGTGACATCCTGGCTTTTTGCTGGGAATCAAACCCATGTTCTTAAAGAACACCAGTTAAAGGGGCCATGGCACAATACTTTTTTAAAATGTCAAATAAATCTTTGGTGTCCCCAGAGCACATATGTGAAGTTTTAGCTCAAAATACCATATCAATCATTTATTATAGCATGTTAAATTTGCCACTTTGTAGGTGTGTGCAAAAATGGCCATTTTGGGTGTGTCCTTTAAAATGCAAATGAGCTGAGCAAAGTCAAATACTGATCACAATAATGGTGCTTTGTTGCAATAAAAACTAAATTGTGCTTTTCTCTGCACTAAATGGCAGTGCTTTGATTGGATAATGCAGATTAAAGGGTGGTATTATTATAATAAGAGCTCCTTATGACATCATAAGGAGAGCCACATTTCAACGACCTATTTTTTCATGTGCTTGTAGAGAATGGTTTACCAAAACTAAGTTACTGGATTGATCTTTTTCACATTTTCTAGGTTGATAGAAGTCAGATTTTCATGCCATGGCCCCTTTAAAACAACACAATCAACAGCTATTTACTGTCTAAAGACTGAACATTACATGATCATTATTGTATGAGCTTTCCTGCAGTCAAAGAGTTCATATTGATTTGTGGGCTGGGCTTGATGGGTTTGGGAGTTGATGTTTCCATTGATTTGTGCAGATGGTCCAGTGATTAAAAAAGGAATATAACCTTTCATCCCAACGGTAAGCCACGTACCCATCAAGGAAGACTTAATTTAGACTCCCTATTGAAGTTCATGTTGTCACTTCCAAGGCAACAGATCATTTTGAGCTAACCTTGTGTAATCCCGTTGCTCTGCATTATAATTCGCACTGCATTATGGGTAAAACCAGTGCCAAAACCAATACAAACAGATACTGTATAGCCACAGCGCTTCCATTGGTGCATTACTGAACGATCATGCAAAGCAAATAAATGACAACTTTGATAGAAAGAAGCACAGGCACAACAAACAAACAGCCACCGAATGCGATTTATAAATGATTAACAGCACGATGCCGCTTCACGCAAGAAAGCCACTTTCATTTGTATAGCACACTTCATAATAGATATTGTTTCAAAGCAGCTATACAGAAAATAATACTGTAGTGAAGCTCATGACTATGACTCCCTGATGAGCAGTTTTATGGGAAAACTATACTGGAATGTGAGCAAACCAAAGGTGACTGTACCAAACACTTTATAAGATGTGTGCAAGATCCTAAAATTGTAACTTCAGAAGATGAGATGAGCAAAACTTAGAGAAAAAAGTGCATTCGAAGCAGCTATTTTTGAAAGCTCAGTACATGTTCCTGCCCACCTGTGAACGGCCATTCATCTTGACAGGGCGTAAAATAATGTTTCTGTGTTATTCCACCATGGCTTTTACGGCTTACGAGCGAACAGGTAGGATCCAGGTGGGAGATATTTTTGTAGACTGCTGCCAAGCTTTTTTAAAACACATGTCCTTTATCTGGAACAACTCAGTCGACAGAAAACGAAGGTGTTTTGAAGGGGGTTTGACAGTGAGGAGATCTGTGCAGTATTTCTAATACACGTAACCAGACACTGCCAGCAAAAAATAAAGTGCTGTTGAAACAATGCCCAGTGTTTGCCATGCAAGATGATGGCAGTGCTTTTCATCATTGTTTCTGTTCTCTCTCCCTGCAGGATCTCTCACCTCAAACTCTTTTATTCAAGTTCAACTGGAGGCGTTTGATTTTTTCAGGCAATGCATTATTTAAAATAATAATGTCTGGTAAAGCAGCATGCTTGAAATCATTCATAACTTCGCTCCAGCTGGGTTAGCACTTCTTACTAAATATTATGCACAAATAGCATATCAAGGGCTCTTAAAACAAAGCTGAATTTTGGAAAAAGTTCAATCTGATTGGACACTAGAGCAGCACAAATTTAAGGTGGCTCATTTCAGATTACTCTCATGTGTATGGTGGGCATCTAGAATTGTTCCATTCTTGTTCGCACAAACCATAATTGTCTAACATATTAAATAACTGGTCCACGTCTAGTCTTAGGGGGATGAGAGGAACAAAATATAAAAACTCTGTTTGTGTACCAGAGGAACAATCTATTCAGCCCTCATGTGCACTGATGCCCCAAATTTAAAGTTTAATAAAGTTATTTTGATGTAAATTGGTTTTCATTATATTAAGAACAATTATCGTTAAAACATAGTAACAAAATAGTAACATTTATGCTTTTTGTAGACGCTTTTATCCAAAGTGTATTAAAGTGCATTTAAGGTTCTTTTGTTTGTGGTATTCTCTATCATTGGTGGCTGGTTGCTGGGGCGCCGCCCCCTTAAAGTTGGCCAGAGAGGAAAGATACTTTAACATCTTACAAAAAAGTTAAATATATAGTGCAAATTAATACAAAATAAAATCATTTAGTTGTACTATTTCACTGTTAGTCATGTAATCATTTATTTAAAAAAAAATCAAAAATTACTGTCCAGGGCGCCACCCAAATTAGTGTGTATATAGGTCAGTAAAGTTGTTTAAAGCATGTGACTTAAGGCTGAGCTCTAATTAGCTTGTTTCAGATTGGGGCACTGTGCGCCCCTAAACCCTCCCACTTTTGTTGTTAGCAAATCAATATTGTTTTTTAATGTTTTTTACCTTATTGGATAGTGATTGGATTGTTCTCTGAGTCTCATAACCATGTTGCAGATTGTCATGTAACTGATAGTTACAGTACTGATAAGTGGAAGCAAGTGAAATATCTTGAGATGAAAGAAAATACGATTTTATTCTTACAAAATCCCAATTTAAAACGTGTTCAGTTGAAGAATAAATAAAGGATTAAGAAGCTTGGACAAAGTCAAGGGATGGCAGTCTGTGTGCTTTTCCACCCCTTTCTAATGGCAAACGGAGTTGGCTAGCTGGATGTAATGTAAGTCATGCCTTTTATTGTTTTTCCTGTTTGCTGTTTTAAAGTCTGAATGCGTTTTAAACTGCGCAAAATTTTGTGGCGCGTTTGAGTTGTCTTTGACATAATGAGAGCGAGAGCTCAGATAATTCCAGTAACTGTATATTCCTTGGCTTGGTCGACTTTGTTGCCTATGGAGTTTAAAAGAGCACCCACGAGAATGCCACGGCATTTAAGGAAACTTTAGGAACCGTGCAGAATGAGCTGTTGGACTATATGTTGTCTGTTGTGAGGGAAAACGTGTGCTTGTGCTGCGCTATTGAGGCAAAAAAACCTGTACGGGTCGGTGATTAGACAACTTCACTGTGTCTGTGTGTGTGTGTGTGTGTGTGTGTGTGTGTGTGTGTGTGTGTCAGAGGTCGCGTTAACCGAAACGTTTTTGACAGAATATTTTTCAAGCAGTATTGCTCTTACAACTCTAAATATAATTCCTATCAGTGTTGGGGGTAACGCATTACAAGTAACGTGCATTACGTAATAATATTACTTTTCTGAAGTAACGAGTAAAGTAACGCATTACCTTATAAATGTACACATTAATATTTGAGTTACTTTTTCAAAAAAAGTAATGCAAGTTACTTTTTAGTTTTATTAATTTGATTAAAAAATAAGTACTGAATTAAACTTAACGTAGTCACATTATGCACTCTATGCGTACACGCCTGTATGGGAACAGTTTGAGTCCGAAACTGAGATGGCAGGCCAAAGCACGACATTTTTGTGTTAAAATATGCAATTTCTAAATGCAGAACTTTTCAGTCATAAAAACACCTGCAAGGCCTGAAAGAGATCAAGCATCAGCCAAGAAAAAGTAACAAAAAAATAATGCAAGCATTATTTCATGAAGTAACGCAATTAGTTACTTTTTTGGGGAGTAACTTAATATTGTAATGCATTACTTTTAAAAGTAACTTTCCCCAACACTGATTCCTATGCATGTCCAGTTGTTGGCAGTGCGTTGATCTAATGCAGCACTGCCTCTAAACTCTCTCGCGATACTTTGATGTTATTCGCTGACAGGTCTGCACAACGCTGCACAAGATCAATCTCCCGAACAAAAGTAAAACTGCAACAAGACGTCATCTGTCTGAGGTAAAAACACAAAACATTATGACAAGAGTCTGCATTAATTTGCCTTCATGCATTTATTACACAAGATGGCATCAGATCTAGTGTCATGAATTTAATTCAATTCAGATTTTTACACGTTTGTTATTATAAGCAACTCGGAAGTATAGCGCAGAAGTATGATCTCTATCAAAAGTCCTTCACAAAAAGGCAATTATCTCAGATTTTTGCTAAAAATCTGGCATTTTTGAGGAAACCTATTTGAGAGGTAATATAGAGAACAAATAAAGCTGGAATAAAACTTTTTTTTTTTTAAAGCAGAGGGTCAGTACGAAAGAGGATTAGGGCCACTGGTGAAAAAAATATTTGAATTCTGACTTTATTCTCAGAATTCTGACTTTAATCTCAGAATTCTAATATTAAAGTCAGAATTCTGAGATTAAGGTCAGAATTCTGAGATTGAAGTCAGAGTTTTGAGAATAAAGTCGGAATTCAAATTTTTTTTCACCAGTGGCCCTAATCCTCTTCCGTAGGTCTGCTCTATCATTATATTATATGTTTATATATTTAAAGAAGAACATTTTCTGGAAGGCATTAAAGGTGCAGTGTGTAATTTTTAGAATGATCTTTTGACAGAAATGCAAAATAATATATAAAACTATATTATCAGTGGTGTATAAAGACCTTTCATAATGAACAGTTATGTGTTTATTACCTTAGAAAGAGATGTTTTTATCTACATACACTGAGGGTCCCCTTACTTGGAAGTCGCCATTTTGGGTCACTATGTTTCTACAGAAGCCCTTAACGGACAAACTTTTTTACTAAGTTGTCTCCGAGGATGACCTGTTTGTCCGGTGGTAGCTACAGTACCTTCTCTATGCGTTTTAAAAGCGAGGGGTGAGCAGTGGACTGAGCCGTTGGTTGCAATTCATAACCTCACCACTAGATGCTGCTAAAATTTACACACTACACCTTTAAACTTTTGTGAAAAATATAAAAAATGCTGGCACTGACTGGACACTTTTTTTAAAAATCGCTGGTGGGGAAAAAGTGAACAGTCCTGTATTACTACAGTAAAAGTTTGGTTGTGGCTTTGTTTGTGCCCCCCAAAATTTTTTAGCAACAGCCGCCACTGTTCTCTACCATACAAATGTATCATCATAGTGTGATATTCAGATTCAGTATGAAATGCGAGTGTGACATTTCTTTTTTAAATTATTCAGGGCCAGCCCGTCCTACAGGCGATACAGGCGGTCTCCTGGGGCCCTGCATTGTCAGGGGGGCCCATGCGAATGCACAACACCACGTTAGCACTTGTATTACATTATACTCATGGATAAGAAGCAACTATTTCACCCGCAGAGACCTCATTATTTAACATAAAAATCCCAGAAACGGTGAGAACTGCCCAATGGTCCATGGCCAGCGT
Organism: Misgurnus anguillicaudatus; assembly: GCF_027580225.2. Lineage (NCBI taxonomy): Eukaryota > Metazoa > Chordata > Actinopteri > Cypriniformes > Cobitidae > Misgurnus > Misgurnus anguillicaudatus. The sequence goes on along the minus strand of NC_073360.2, from coordinate 20,306,149 downwards.
GAACGATGCCTGGGACAGTTTGCAGAACCGTCACTGTTTAAGCCTTGCCAATTCAATGCGAAGGAGAACCCATGCTTTGTCTGAGAAGTTTTGTGTGCATGCACATCTGAAGCGCATGCCCAGAAAACTGCATCTCAGACAGCACGCAATTCATTCTCGTTCACGTATTTGTGAACTTTATTACTGACCGTATGCATAATATACTTTAGTATGGACCATATACTTCAAATATAACAATATTTGAAATGTATAAAAGTTAGGCTGGTTTATTTTATTTTATTTCTTTTTTTTGGCAGGGGAAGTAAATTTGAACTGCCGAAAACCCCTTTGCATTGAGCCCTGCTCCACAAACATTTAATATTAGAATAAGATCTGAGTAATCCACACATGACAATTCACTAAAAATAATGCATACAGAATTACAGTGCTACCATTGGGGCCCATCTTCATGATCTTGCCTATAGGGCCCCAAAACCCCACAAGCCGACCCTGATTATATTGTACGTGTTAGATTTTTTCTGAATAGTCCTCTACTTCAAAAAGTGCTGTACTCTGCGCTAGAAACTTTAAGAAATAAGTAATGGCACACTCAATCCTCCTTTAGCTTAATGGCAACAGAAAATGGAACATGGAAATGTACTTTTTCGATTTTCTTAAAGATCCCAAAGAGAGGCTGGAATTCATTTCCGTTTCATTTTTGCTGTGTTTAGTAGCGACTGACGTGAAACCATATGTTGTTTAATGTGAATTCAGTGCTTGGCATCTGCTCTGCCATGACCAGCTCTGATGATTTATGTTTTTTTTTAATATATGTGATTTATGAGGTCGTTTATTTACACAATCACACAACGCCGGTGTGCAAACCTCAATGTTGGTTTTGTCCAATGTTGCAGCTAATTTGCTACATACACCAGATGACATCTAGATATAAGAAAAAATGATTTTTTCTTCAGTTCCGTATTTACATCATACAGTATTTTTGCAAGATTTCCATCACTGTGTTTTTCAACCTTATTACACATAAGAAAAATAATAAATTTTATTTATAGGTTCTTTTCATGACACCTTATAATTATACTTTAAAACATTCAAACAACAATATTATATGCAACGTTATTTCTCAACACATGTGCAATAATAAGCCTGTTTAAATAAATATGTTTTAAGATGAGCTTTAAAAGTGCACATGACTCAGTGGGTAGCACTGTTGCCTCATTGCAAGAAGGTCCCTGGTTTCAGCCCCGGCTGGATTTCTGCTGGTTAGATGAATTGGAGATGCCAAATTCCCCTTTCCGTGTATAAATCAACATGTGTGTATTAACTTGTGTATAGATTAACCAGCTATTACCATGAAATAGACATAAAAGTGTGAAGCCTGCGATATCACTGATGTCCTGGGAAGGGGCTTTCCACAAATGAGGGGGTAGCATTACTAAAAGCCCTAAACCCTTTGTAGTTGAATTAAAAAGAAAAAATGATGAAAAGGATCTTCGTTTATGTGCTGGAGTGTAAATTTGAAGAAGATCAGAGAAATAGGAGGGAGTTACAATACTGAGAGCCTTGTAGGTATGAATATAAATTTTCAGTAATATTTAACTTTAAGTCAATGCAAGAGATGTAGCACAGATAGAAAACATAGATTATTGTCTTATGTACTCTCATAGCTTACAAAATAAGACCAAAGTACACCTTTTATCAATACCAATGCTGTACAGTATACTGTAAGTTTGGTCCTTTTATCATTATCACTGACAATATTAAAGGCACTTGATTCACATTAATCTTATTAGGCACCTAATTTACATTGATATTATCAAAGTGCTTTATTATTATTATCAAAGTCAATGTTATTAGTCGCTTAATTCATGTTAATACTATTAAAGTCACTTGCCAGATGGTTTTCACAGACACAATACAACAAATACAAACACATTATCTTTTGTCTCTCCTTTCAACTGCCAACAAGTTGCACATTTTCTGTTCATTCAATAAACCTCATTTGACTACTAAAATATTACTTCAGTGTCCTTCAGTTATTTGAAAATCATAATGAAAATGCTGATCCAAACACCCAAATATTTATAAATGAAAATTATGGATTGACAGGGGTGCCCAAACTTTTGCATACGACTGTACATGATCTCTTTGATGTGTGATTGTTGGTCTATGTTTGGCCTTAGGTTGAAGTCTTACTGAATATACTGTATGACTCTGTGGACAAAGTGACAAAAGATGTTAACATTACTGCATGTCAGTTGAGCTGATGTCGATCGTGTCACTTTTAGCTCTGCTTCTGCTAATATAATAGCCAAGCACAGGCTTTCTAGAGACTCCACGGTGCTCATTGCCTAGTTTCATATCTTCCTTTCCACAGTATACAACGTATTAAATGCATATACAAAAATTGCATTGCATCTTAAAGGATCATTAATCTTTGTTGAAAGTGCATCATATTTGTAGGGGAAATGTAACATACATTTAGAATTTAGTGCCTATTTGACCGAGAAAAGGGGTGTTTGTAGTCTCACTCCCTCAACAAAGATATTGGACTTCCTTCTTTCAATGATCCAAAATGATGATTTTTACATCATTGAAAGAAGGAAGTGCAACACTGAATAAAGCCATATATGCTGGAATGGCGTAAAGAATAAATGAAGAAAAAGAAGTGAACTACAACAGCATGTAGTCGAAGTCCTATTAGAGATTACAGTAAATAAGTGTCCTAAAAGGACAAACTTCACATGCACAGGTATGACAGTCATCGCAATGTTCTGAAAGGTGACCTGTATTAAATAAAATAAATGTAGACAGTACAAACAATTGGAGTTAAGCCTATCAGATTTTTTTTCACAAGGTAGCAGAACTGTGAGGAAACACATGACAGACGTTCACCGATATATGCCACATGTACTACAACAAGGAGCAATCATCTTTCTCTTCAGCGAGGTTATGACTATAACACAGACTTCACATGTCATAAACTGGCATTTTTGAAGACTGCAGAGCTGTTCAAACCGGCGAAAAGAGCATAATCAAAAATGCATTATCCGTCATATCATTTCTCAGAACTTGGATCATATACTCCCATATATATGAGAAGATTCTCATTGCTTTACAAGCCTGAATAATGTCAGACTGATGTCAGGGGAAATCAGCAATAGCTAGTCAAATTATGTGTCAATTTCTTCAATCACATCAGACTTGGCCAGCTTGACCAATCAGAATAGCATATTAAGGAGACTGGTACAGTAATACAGACTTGTTATTGGGCATTATAGGTCCCCTTTAAAATACACCAACATTATACTACTGAGACCAAACCTGCCATTTTTCAACTCTCAAATTGCTTTTCTCTAAATAATATACCAACCTAGCCAGAAATGTACAATAAAAGAATATGATAAGTATGCCAGGTTTAATCCACTTGAGGGCAAAAACTGGAAAGCAAGCTTACGAAATACAAAATTCAACCCGTTAATTTCCCATGGAATCCTGTGGAGTTGTTTGTTACCCACATCTAAAATTAACCTAAAAATCAACTTTAGCTAATAAACTAATAATAAATCATTTAAAAGCTGACCAGTAAGAGCAAAACCTTCAGCAACCATGGATACAGAGTTAATTTTAGCAAATGCCCATGCTGAGAAAAACGCTACCTGGAACGTTTACAGATTAATGAAAGATTACAATCAGAATATCTCAGCATGTGTTGCCTTTAATGACTTGCTCACAAAAAGCCTATCTTTTACAAGCTAGCTGTTCAATAGCTACAAAGAATTCGCACAAATTGACTGTCTGGTCACAGCAGATCTAATTTGACATAAAAATGAAACTAGCCAACAGATGTGTTTTGTAGTGTCTGCCTTGAAAAATATAATTTAAAACAGGGTTTTCAAACTTTATGATGTCAGGGACATATGATGAACCTCTTGCAAAAATTCATATCCATATACAGGATCCATATTTTGTATAAAGGAATGTGTAAGATAAATAGTAATTGTGATATTATAAAGACAGCTAATTGTTTACAAACTTACAAACAAAGTAGACTTTTACCAATTTACCAAGACTTTTAGGGCTCTATCTTACACCCGGCGCAATGCAGCGCAATGCACGACGCAAGTGTCTTTTGATAGTTTCCACCCTGCGCAATTGTCATTTTCACGTTTAGCGCCACGTTGTTTGAATAGCAAATGCATTTGCGCCCCCTTTTGCGCCCATGGGCGTTCTGGTCTGAAAACGAGGTGTGTTCTATTTTGAGGCAACTAAAATAGACTACGCCATTGACCAACAAAAACCTGGTCTAAATGGCGCAATATGTTTTTTGTTATTTAAAGAGCGCATTAGTAATATGCGCCTATAAACGGGACGACAACACGGGTTTGCTTATCACATACATGAATGCACAGCAGCACAAAAACGTTTTTAAATATAAAAAGATTAAAGGATTGAAATGTAAAATATTATTATTGAGTCTCTTGGACATAAATGAGGACCAATTATAAGACGTTAGAAGGCATAAAGAGCAGCTTCACCGGTAAGTAATTAAATAATTTGCTTTAAACAAATGCATCTGTTTTTAAATGTTTTTTTTTTTAAATGCTACCCCACAGATTTATTGTATATGATGACTCTGTACCTGTGGATATGGTGAGATGAGAAACATTTAAAACTCGTGACGCTGTCCAAGTGCTGAAACGTGCGGAGAGCCGTTTGTAAATTCTTTATCTCCTGTTTGTTACAAATAAAGTATTTTTAGAGTACAAACCTTTTCTTACATACTTGTAAATTTTTTTGATGATATTGGATAGCTATACATTTAAAGCAATTAAAAGCCTGCTTTTTTACTTCCATGACTACAAGAAAACGTGTTTTAAAGGTTTTAATAAAAAAATAACAATTTCAATACAAGTGAAAAACAACACAATTATTTAACGTTAATCTTAAACTGGGGATCTTCTTCCTCGGCTTAGTTTTTCAGTTTACAAAGTCCGTCATTTAATAAGGATTAGACATAGCACCAGTGCAACTGGCTTTTAAAGGGGATGAGAGCTGAGACTCTCATTGGTTTATTGCACTTTACGCCCAAAATACTCCCATTACTCATTAAAAAAATAGGACCAACCCTTTTCGACCATGCGCTCGGCGCACAAACCATTTTTCCCGTCGTTAAATTAGCAAAAGTGGATTCGGACACGCCCATTTAGACGTTGCGCTATGCGCTTTAGACAATGCGCTTAGATTGTTAAAATAGGGCCCTTACTCTTAAAATTTTGGGGGGCCCCCTTAGAACCTTCTGGTTTTGCAAATGTGCCCTTCATTATTAGGAGACATTTATACAGGAGTATTTTTTTCATACATGTGCCAGTCAGACATTTTTAGCTGCTATATCACATTAGCAGTGCATTTTTTTTACCATGACATGTAATGTTAAAAAAGTAACTGCATTTTATGTTTCATTGCACATGTCAAGCTGTTTTAGTTTTTGCATCCAATGTAAACGCTCCCTTGAATTGTTTTTACAAGGGTTCTGCTGGAGTCAAGAACTCTTGTAATTTCCTCTGGCTGTGATCTGCAGTCTGTCGCATGTAAACAGAAGCCACACGAGGAAAAACTTGCAGCCATGCATGTCAGCTTTCATTCATGTTGTCAACCGCAAATATTTGAAATGACATATTGTTCACAACAGCAACATATTTCAGTTGGTTCTGACCAATTAACTTGCGTGGCTGGGGGAAACCGATTACCTCGTGTGACTCAATAAACGGGGTAGATATCAAACAATGGCACGTTGTTAATCACACAGTCCGCTGCGCTGTGATAACTAATGCAACGCTTGAGCGGCCGGGGTCATCCGCGGGTCCTCATTGGCTTTATAGCGCAGCTTTGTAAACTGAAGGTCATGTTACTGCCGGGCCGCTGCTCATACAGCAGCCCGGATTAGACCTCAGGAGCCGATCTGTACCGTGGCAGTCTCATGCTCACTGGAGTCTCAGGTGCGCTCGCCCGAGTTCCCACAGGAAATACAACCCTGCTTATTAAATCTTCAGGGTCAGCTGCTTCTTGCATATCTGAGCATTAACCAGCAGTGGTAGGGCGGCTGGTGCTGACTTGTAACAGGTTTCAGGTGGGGGAGAACCGAGAGTGTGTGGTAAGACATGCTGGGAGAACACAGCGTGCAGAAATTACAAGCGTTCTGCTCTTTCGCACTTCCTATTTGACTGGCGCTGAGCTATGCGTCTGCTCCCCCTCACAGAGGGTAAAGTAACTGCCTTTACTCGGTTAGTAATGAGGGTGACGTCAGCACTAATATTACCTGGAGATCACATACTTAAACACAGAATTGATCGTAAAGTGTGCCTACGCAAAAATCCACGGCAAAGTCCATATTTATAAAAACGTCACGTGAAAGAGAAAAAACTCTGTGTATGTTTTAAAGATCGCTCTGTATCTAATCTCTATCAAAAGTCTTTCACAAAAATGGAATTATCTCAGCATTTTGCTCAAAATTTTGTGTTTTTGAAGAAACCTACCCATATTTGAGAGGTGATATAAAGAAAAGTAAGGTAGGATGAAACTTTTTTTTGAAAGCAGAGGGTCTGTTCTTTCATTTGATATATTGTTTGTTTATATATTTAAAGAAGAACATTTTCTGAAAGGCATTAAACTTTTGTGAAAATCATGCTGGGGCTGGCTGGCAACTTTTTTTAAAACAGCTGGCGGGGAAAGAGTTAATAGGCCATGTTTACACAATAAAACAGATAACTTGTTATGTTTTGGCTGATCGTTTTTGGTCATAAAAATGCAAACTTTACAAAAATACAAACGTGTTTTAAAGTCGAAATGAAATTAAAAACTATCATTTGTTTTGGAACACTGTGTTTTTTTTTTTATAAATTACTTATTTGTGAGCTTCATTTTTTTTCATTAAGTTGGCCTCGTAATCTTTAATAAAAAAACGTGAATCTCTTCCCTTCCTCAAAATGATCTCTCCTTACTTCTGGTCATAGTGTGGCAGGTGGGCGGGGTCCAGGAAAACTTTGCAGCGATTAGCAATTAGCAGTGACCAAACATCAAATGATCCAATCAATTCCCGATGGACAAATTCAAGTCCATCTACCTTTTTTCATTTCAGAAGCAGTTTCACTTGGATATATTACGGACGCTTCGCCAACAAAGTAAACAAAATGTAGCTGTTTTAAGATCCAGGGTCACTTGTAATAAACCAACCTCATCATCCATCTTAACACAACTGCTTGATGCGCTTGCCATCTTGATTGTTTGTATTTATCGCTAATAGGGCTGAACGATTTGACCTAAAATCAAAACCTCGGTTAATTTAACATTTGACATCGGTTACGATTAATGAGCGATTATTATTATTTTTTGCCTCATAGTTCGCTGGCAAGGTTTGTATTTTAAAGGTGGGATATATTTTTCTATTGAAAGGGCATTTGTTGTTATCTTTGTGATTTTAAAAGAATTAAGTGAAGTATTTTGTGTGAAGGTTACTTATTTAACATTTTGACTTCAACTGAAATCAAAGCACACATTGCTTGAAATGAAAACAGTCACATTTTAGTTTACTGTATACTGCAAGTTTCCTAAAGAAAAAGTAGAAAATAAATAACTAACAATTTTTAAGTCTAGTACTTCACGGCTCCAGGCTAACTTTTTTGTCATTAGGAGAACTGTACCCCCTGACTGAAAATTTAAGGAGCACAAGCAGAAAATTTAGAGCACAACTTATCAGCCTGCAATGCAATTATTTACATTTCCCCCCAAAATAACTGCATTACTGAAAAATACTAAATTTGAAATTTATTATTATGCACAACTGATGAAACTTTCAGAATAGGAACTTATGAACCAAAGAATTATACAACCCACATGACTAATTCTAGCCATAAGATACATATACAAGTTATATCCAGATAATGAGATGAGTGGCAGGATAATACACATTCTATCCTTTACATGTTTCTTGTCTTCTATTCAATGTTCCTTAACTGGGCACTGCTATACAATACCTTTACTCTCATCTATACTGCCCTACAAAGCGAAAGCGCAGTAACTACGCATTTGGTCAAAATTGAGTTAAGGGTTAAAATGGGCTTTGCGAGATCTGTTGTGTCTTGTGACAAAGTCTCCTGGTTCAATTTTGTCCCATTTCAGAGAAACATGTGTGCCAAAATTGCAGTAACATGTTTGACTGGCTGGTGTAAAAAACTTTAAAGCCATTTTTCTCAGTTTCAGTGTTTGCGTAGATACTGCACTTAGCCTTTGGAGGGCAGTATAATGATTTGGTGTTAATGTAGATTAGAAGTTCTCCCGTTCTCTCTCTCTCTCTCATCTCTGCCATGTCTAATTAAACATGCGCGGGCGCTCCCGCTTCTTCTCACGGTTCTGAGTGTTTACTTTACGCTGGGCTGCGGTAGATTCTCATTGGTAGATTTAACTGAGCACAAGGTGACATAAAACTTTTACGCGTCATGCAAATTTGCGGTAAAAACCCGTTCGCGCATTCCGTTGTTTTATCACGCGGCCCGCACATGCGCGACTACTTCGTATTTCTTTGGCACTAAATGATCTGCTCAGTAAACACAGTGTTTGAGTTCTCCTCCATGTGTCTCTATGCAACTGACTGGATGGGGCGGAGCCACGTAACCTCACACGCAGTAGTATGTTTTAAAGGGAAAGTATTAACAGTATTAAAAACCGAAATAACCGACATGATAAAATAGGGTCGGTTAACGTTTCTGAATTTCGGTTTCGGTTATTTTTCGATTAATCGTGCAGCCCTAATCGCTAATAATAAGAATGTGATTATGCGCAGACATAGTGTTGATTTACAATGTAAATACTAGCCTCCCATGTATAATACAGCATCTTTAGTAAATTTTTATCTATGTAAATGAGTAATTTTAACAACGTTGTGGTGTGTACAGAACAGACATGGCAACATACCCTAAATGATGCCTATGCTTTCAAGAATTTCACTAGGCTTTCCAGGAGAGTTTCAGCGGTCCGACAGGCAGTTGGCGCTACGTAACCACTACCACTCTTCTCTCACACACAACACACATGCACACACAAAAACACAGCTAACCACCCTCTTGTGGCAAGCTTCCAGGCACTTGTGCTAAGCACCTCACTGGGCCTCTCTAACCTTTATAGCAGGGTTTGCCGTGGTGGGAAATCTTGTTTTACCGTACTTCAGTAGACTGCAAGGTATCATTTGTCATCAGAAACCACAACACACACAACATTGCTTGTTAAATTAAACATCTGTCCAGTATATTGTCTAATGTAATAGATTTTAGAGGTGTGTTCAGATACTAACATTCATAGTGCTCATAACACATGGAAAAGGTTGCAATTATTCTATCAGTGAAAAAAAACTGAAACTCAAAACAGAAAGGTAATTATCTTGAAAAATCACTTTGGCTTTATTGGAAATAAAAGCATGTAAAGGGAGGGTTAATGGTATTTCATGCATTCTGACTTATTAAAGGCGGAGTCCACAATGTTTGAAAAACGCTTTGGAAAAGGAGATGGGCCGACTACCAAAACACACTTATAGCCAATCAGCAGAAAGGAGCGTGTCTACTAACCGACATCCGTGCCGGGTTGCGTATGTGTGGGGTGGGTCTATCAACAGAAGGTCCAGATTCTATTGGGGTAGGGGCGTGTTTGTTTAGGTGATTTCAAATATCAACATTGGCTTTCAAACATCATGGACTCCTCCTTTAACAAAGTTAAAAAGTTGTATTCCTTATGCTTAACAAAGAGAAAGTGTCAAAAAAGCAGTTGAGAATGTAACAAAGTATTTTTGGGCCAAACTCACTCCTCATTTTTTCTGAAAGTTTTCCGAACATGAACACGAACATTACGTATCATGGGGCACTTTACCCAGAAAAAAAATTTAGTATTTACCTATAAAAATATCTAAAATTTCCTAAATTAAGATGCTGTTTCTTGATGAACAAAACAACCCAAGAAAATAAGTCTAGTTTTTAGACCAAAAATATCACATTTAAGTGATTTTGAGCTTAAAACAAGCTAAAAAAAATCTGCCAATGGGGTAAGCACATTTTCTTGATTTTTTTCTTGAATTTGGTGTTTAAGAAAAATGTTCTCGATTTTTTTGCTTACCCCATTAGCAGATTTTTTGTCTTGTTTAATGCACAAAATCACTTAAATGTGATATTTTTGGTCTAAAAACTAGACTTATTTTCTTGGGTCATTTTGCTCATTAAGAAAAAGCATCTTAATTTAAGAATTTTTAGATATTTTTACTTTAAACAAGACAAAAATACTAAGAATATTTTTTCTTGAAAATATTTTTTTGCAATGTGTACTGTATTCGCCAATTTTGTTATAACTGTATATCAAGAATCAACAATGGCACGACGAAAGAAGTCTGTTTTTGGTAAAAAGAAGAAAACGCAGCTTTCCAAGTAACAATGTCTTGAGACAACAGTGTTTGCAGTTTGTTTTTTGCACAAGTTAATTGCAAATGGGTTTATGTTTGTTACAGTACCTGCATTTCGGAGGCGATTGCTTTACAAACAAGGCAAAGTTGGATGCCGGATTTTCCAATTGTTTGCAACTGAATAATGGAGTGGTCTTACCGCTAAAAAACCCCGTTCAGGAGTGGGAACCACATGCGGTAAGTAAATAAAAATCTAATCTCAAGTGTTTTGTTCGCAATCAGTGCATAAGTGCATATAATGTAAACAACACAAACATATAGCTGTGGTGTACTCGTAACTCGTTATTTCCTCCCACTGTACACTTCCAAGAGTTTGGCCTTTTCAGAAAAGTCTTTTATAAATCTACACTATAGGTAAAAAACACTACACTATAGGTACGCAAGATTAACATGAGATTGGCAGAAACTTTGTGTATTATCTGATCTTTAAAGGAGAAAAGGGTTAAATGGCTATTCTGAGGTCTACTTATAGAAACTACTCCAATAATGCAGCTCAAGCTAAATCCTTGACATCTGTATCGACTTGGAAAGTCACAATTAGAAAGTCAGAAAACAAGATCTATTCAGGGTCCAAACCAGAAAATGAGAACCCAGTGCAACGGCTTGGTAAAATATCATTTTTTCCATTTCCACAAATTATAAGCAAGGTGAATGAGACTCATGATTTGCAATAATGCATTTTTCTTTATAGGGAAAATGCCGTAACAGAAGGCCATTAAACTCCACATGTGCCGCATTCAGGCGAGGATGCTGATAGCTCCAAACTCAATGTGTGCTGTCCTTTGTGGAAGAAATCTCACAGGCAGAGATGTTTTATTGAATTAGTTAGAGTCTGCTGTTGTGTATTTCACCATTCTCAGAATCAATTCAATCTCACAGCACAAACAGCCCTGTTGATGAAACACAACAGTGACTGACACACAATTTCCAAGGTGTCATCTACACGTGACTCTAGGAGCGGATTCATCCGGAGGGAAAGTGAATAGTAAGAGTCCACAGGCCATGTTTTCATCCTATCCACTTTTACTTGTGCATTTAAAAGTGGCAAATTTTGACATTAGGTGGGGTCAAGTCAATTTGTTCAAAGCAAGATGGCACCGCATCTAATATCTATAAACATGGGCGTTAGAACCATTATATGTGGGACAAGACCCACCCACTTTTTAAAGACCAAATATATTGAAACCACTCACTTTTTCTCTAATTTAACGCATGTCTGTTCACTTGTTAGAGAATGCCCTAATAAATTCAATTCCATTCACATTTTAGCTACAGCCTTGACTTCCACGCTGATGCTTCCTTAAATCCATTCCACTTGCCTCATTTAGAGTCCATATAATTTAAACTTTTGTAAAAATTTCACTACTTTTGCCTGCTGCGCTCCAGGACAGAACAAGGCAAACAAAGTTTTAGCCTATAAAAGCAATTGTTTAATTAAAAGTCTCCAGAATACAATACAAGAAAATGGCATTTACTCCAGTAAATGTTCTGGACCCACCCACATTTTTTTGGGCTTCCGCCACACATATGCTTATGAAGAGCAGAAATACAGGTTTCTTGGTCGAATCCATTAAAAGCCACACTGATTTTTCAGCAAAGTTCTTTAAGTGCATGAATGATGAATTGGATAAATGACAGCTAGTGAAACGACTGTGGATCACATTCAAACACATTCACATTCAAACCTTGTGAGTACCTGAACCTGAATACAACCCGAATGTGACAGTGACATGAATCACAGCACCCCATAATGTGTGCTTCAGTTTATTCATTTATAAATTCTGACTTTCATCATTTGCAAAGTTTATTGTTGCATCTTTATTGATTTTGCTGTCTTGGCCAAATAAGTAGATTTTTTTTAGAAGTGAATGCCAAAAAGCTTGCAGCGAAAGACAAATGAAATGTCTAAAGTGACAATTGTGTAAATAAGGCATTTCAGTTGACTAATAACCACTTCATTCCCATTAAAGGCAGGGTGCATGATCTCTTAAAGCCAATGTTGACATTTGAAATCAGTATATACAGTACAGGCCAAAAGTTTGGAAACACTTGACTAAAATGTTAACTATGATCTTAAAAATCATTTAAGCTGAAGGTGTATGGTTAAATGCTTAAAATTACTTTACTTACAAAAATATACCCGTGCCAAACAGATTGATTTTGTTATTAGAAAACTTAAATTTAACTTAAAATAATATTTTTGAAATAGATGACTTACCCGAATATTGAAGAAAAAGCGGCCAATAAGAGCCCAGATTAAATATGAACTACTTCTATACTCTTTAAAATTCATCCTTAATAGAAAATTTAAGAAGCTTCTTGAAAAAATTACACGCATACGGTTCAACAATTTCTAGGGAAAGGGTGACTGCACTTCAAATTATAATTTATAATTATAATTTTATATAAAATATAAAATATATAATATTTATTTTGAATGCTTTTAGTCACCAACATAATTTCCAAATTTGCATTTGTGTTATGCCATAGTTTGGATGAGTGTATTATTATTATGTTATATGGAAAAATGTATAAATAAAGAACAAGTGAGTGTGTCCAAACTTTTGTATAAGTCGCAAAAAATAGATTTCTCTTATATTTCTCCCAAATTAGCCAAATTTTATGTCATCTACAGATGTTATTCATTGTTTTTGCATGACAATTTAGAGTTTCCCACTTTGTGGTGGTACCATGTGCAGCATGAAGTAAAAAAAACTTGGTTTTGCAAGTAAGTCAATTTAACCTACTATTTTACCTTTATAAAAACAAGTTAATTACTTAACTTAATTTGTTAAGTTAAAATATATGTTGATTTGACAAAAATGCTGCATTTTTTACAGTGTGTACTCACCTTTAAATACAACATTTCAGGCAAGACTTGAATGCATAATTTAACATTCCTTTTTCAACCTGGACTGACATTGCAAATGCGTCTTCGGTTATAATGTTGAGTTAATCACAATGTGCTGATTCATAAGTCAAACTTATCAAAATGACTTGCGTAGACCAACATTTGGAAAGAAAAGTCTCAGAATTAAGCATTAATAATACCTATGGCAGTAAATTTGCCCTAAAATACAATGCAACCGTAAAGCATAAAACTATTAGCACACAGAGGCATTCAAATAGACTTAAGATTTAGAAACAGCTATACAATCTTAATAATTAAGGTCCTTTAACCATTTTTGGTCCCTCAAAGAAACCATTTATTCAAATGTTAATTTACAAATCATTTCTTTTCATAATCCGAAGAACTTTTTTCACACAAAGAACCTTTTGTAAAACAGTAAGGTTTCTCTTCAGATGTTAAAGGTTCTTTATAGAACCATTTAGCCAAAAATTGTTCTTCTATGGCATGGCATAGCACCTTAATTTTTAAGAGTGCATAGCTCAAGACACCTATCTCAGTCCCTGTCTACACATCCTGTGATCACATCGACTGAAATCGACATGAGGCTAATAAAACCAGAGCTTTGTGACATTATCTCTATCTGCACACACGTTCATTTAAAGAGCATGCTGTCATATTAAAGCTTTGTGAGATCTGGTGCATCCTGAACTTTGCTGTGAGGTGTTCTCATGAATAATTGAAGGAAATTTACCACAGGTTGAGAATGCTGCCCAAACGCCCAGATATCAATGAAATGAGAAGACACGGTGAGACGACGAGCCGCAGGGCGAGAGGTTCATCCCTGCCCTTCCGGACACCTTTGAAGAAACTCAACATCTGCTTTTTGTGCTTGCTGATTATGCGGTTCAAAAGCTCATGTCATGCAACGTTCAATGTCAAGAGTCCAGATTCTCATAGCAAAATGTTATAATAACTGCAATTAGAGAAACCACTGAAGCGAGTCATAAAGTAGCATGGAAAAAGTATTTTTCTTGTTCTTTTTAAATGACAAGCTAAACAAAACGGAGGAGGTTCACCAATCAAACGACTGTATGTCTTTAGGGGGAAGTTTGTAATCATTTTGATGTTTTAACCTGCATAACAGCTTTTTTAAATTATAATTTAATTTGTGAAAGAAACCTTGAAGAAACACTACAACAGTCTACCATGTAAGTACCTCGATTAACACGATACAATGTTGACACCATCAAAACAACATTAACCAAGGTTACAGCACTGCTATATATGAAATAAAAAACTGGAGAAATCTGTTCATTTTGCATTTCCGAGTGTTAAACACAATCAATCTTGTGTAAATGTCCTTCAAATAACTAGTGTTCTGTATCTGAGCATCTGTTCAGTTCTGCTACATCCATCAAGTATTGATTCCTTTGTTTCAGGACATATTCTACATGGGTAATGATGGAAGCACATTGAGCAACTCTTATATTCTGTCACTCCGTCATTGCCAACGCGTTCCAGTCACAGCATTTCTTCAACATGCCTTTAAATCTGAGAGGTTGTTTGTCAGCTCCATATCCGACGGCAGTCTACTTTCTCTCGGTACCAATCGACCCATTTCTCTCACAGTCTTGAATTTCTCTCTCTCTCACCCTCCCGCTCTGCTATACAATTACGGCAGGCCTGTCTGGGGGCATCCACTGGACACAGTTAGGCTGAATGACAGGTAATGACACCCACTGAGAGATTGCCTGTTCCCCGAACGTACCGTTGTCCGGAGCAGGATGGCTGCATCATTTCGGAGAGGATGCCTCTCCTTCTCTTAATAAATTTCTTTCTCTGACACCTTTTTCTCTTCTGCAACGTTGCATTCGTCCCTTGGCTTTCAAAAGACGTCAGATTGTGGTTTTATTAAGAAAGAATAACAAAATGGGCCGTATGACTGGATCTGGGTCAGTCCAGCTGAGCGTCTTGTAAACATAACTTCAAAACGCAGAGTTATAGATGCTGAAGGTCTATAAAGCAGCAGGGTAAATTCAATGGCTGATTCTTAGCGCTATCTTAAAAACAGCTATGATTTGAGTTGTATTGAGTATTGAACTACACGCTGTTCAGCTGTTAATTCAATTTAAGCCAGGACTGTTCACGAATGAAAGCTGAATAAAACGAATGACGCATTTCCTGTCGCTTGGTTTGAAAAGGTTGAAAAGTGATCGAAAATTCTGAAAATCTCACATTAAATAACAAGAACCAAAACTATCATGGCAATTTCTTGGTTTTCATTTTACAGTGGTAGTAGCATTTCATCGTATTGCAGCCTATATGAGATTGAACTTTTATATTTTATTGTCCAAAGATGATTTTTTGCAGTACATTCTCAGAAAAACTGTTACTGTCACTGGGTCCTTATGTGACCCTGGACCACAAAACCAGTCATAAGGGTCACATTTTTTAAATAAATGATCCAAAAGTTGAATGATTAAGCTTTCATTGATGTATGGTTTTGTTAGGATATGACAATATTTGGCAACTTTTAGAAAATCTGGAATCTAAAGGTTCAAAAAATCTAAATATTGAGAAAATTACCTTTAACGTTGACCAAAAAGTCCTTAGCAACTGCATCCACTCACAAAAATAAACGTTTGATATATTTACGGTAGGAAATTTACCAAATATTTTCATGGAACATAATCTTTACATAATATCCTTATGAGTTTCGGCATAAAAGAAAAATCTATCATTTTGACCCATACAGTGTATTGTCGACTACTGCTACAAATTTACTCATGCGAATTAAAACTGGTTTTGTGGTCCAGGGTCACATATCGTCGCTGTCCGATGAAAATCACGTATGTTCATTTTGCCGATTTTGAGATTTATCGACAGATTGAATGTCAAGGTTCATTTCCATATAAAGTATGCTACACATACCTAAATAGACAATTAAAACTTGTGAGATCATTTCATCTGATTTTCACGTACCCGTTTGGTGTCAAAACTGTCAATCACGCCGCATATCTTCCGCCTGTGAAGCATCTCGCCGGTCTCGTAAAGTTTCATCGAAGCTCAGCACTGGATATAGCCGAATAAACATGACAATGACTTTCCTTCGAGGTAAACGTTTCCACCGGACGCCAGACTAAGATCTAGGAGTTACTTAATTACGGTAGGACTGTGCAAACAAAGTATCTGTCTAGCATTGGTGATATTTACGCTGTGGATTTCCCCACCACTTTTTGAAAGCATTTGGTTAAAATGTTCTGAAAAATCAAGCGATGCTTAAGACTGGTTTTGTGGTCTAGTGTCACATATGTTGTGTTGTATGCTTATGGTGTGTTTTCTTGTACATATGTAATGAAATTCATTGTAATCATTTATTAAACACGCTGCTGTTTTCTACGGTATGGTGCTTTGGCATTGTTCGGTTGAGCTGGTGTTGCAGGGACTGTTACATGTGTGATGTGTGCATTCGACATTGTTGAGGGTTTATAAATTTATGCTGAGTATTTTCTTGTTGTTGACTGGCCTACGCTATGCCCATTTTTGATGCGCGTTATTCAATATTTTTCCTGTCCTGCAGTAATGTTTTTATAAGCTATTTTGTCCCCACCACTTTTCAACACAAACTGACGCCCCTGTTGCATTACCATGTCAGTGTATTGATTCATTGTCCCTTAATGGTTTGCAACAGACATTTAATACACTTATAATTAATATTAAAAAAGTAAGCGTATTTAACTAAGACGTATGCTATTTAATAAACTGAGCGTATTCATCTGTCAATACGAAACGCAACTTTGGCCATTCTAATTAATGATCGGAAGAACGCGTATCGATCAAAGTTACTGTAAAATATGCACGCATGTCCATTTAAACTCAATTTTGGTCAAATGTGGATTATATCATGACACTGGCAAGAATATGGTTACATGTAAATATGCCGTACCAAGTATGACAACGCTACATTCAACTGCTTTTGATATACGGTGTTTTTTTCACTTTCTGAAAAGTTACCGTTTTGGACATACGTGAGTTTCATCAGGCAGCGACGATATGTACCCTCATAGTGTACCATATTTTGGTACACTATGTATACAGTTGATTTCAATATATGTACTATATCTACTAATATGCAGTCTTTTTTGTACCTTATATCTTTTGTATTTTAAAGGGCACCTATATGGTCTGATTCACGATTTTACATTTCCTTTGCAGACCCGGCACCAGACACAAATTCACGGACGGGAATTTCATTTTTTTCAGGGGGGCAGAAATGAGATCAACCTCATTGCAATGCATAATATCATTAATTATGAATAAAAATGGACAAAAAACGAGGAAGAACTGGCATACCTCTCTATTGACGCAATACAACGGAGGAGTCGTAAAGATTGGACGTAGCCTACTGAAGCAGTCTAAACACACGTTGGAGGGCTCAACATCAACCACGCTTGTCCACTTATCAGGGACAAGTGGATTTTTTAAAAGGCCAAGTGAAAGGGACAAGTAGCCTAGCCTGATTAAAACACCAATAACAATAATAATAACTCCTTGAAGAACAATAGGGTCCTCGCACCGGTGCTCGGGCCCTAATTACCAAAACACGATAGTGATTCTGCATCCTTTAGTCTCAATGGCCACCGAAAGTTGTAGACTGCAGGCAGTGTTGCCAGATAGAGTTGATGGTTTCCAGCCCAAAAACTGTCAAAAACCCGCCCAAACGCACAAAAACCTGCCTAAAATATATAAATTAATGCCACAATTAATGCACCATACTATAGCTAGCCATTAAACACCAGCAGCTACAGAACAACAATAGCAAAATAACAACACAAATCGTTCACATACACAGATGCCCCCACACACCGAATGCACTTTAACAGTGTAAGTTATATTTAAATTCTTTTAGGATCATTCAAATACCCAATTTGTAAAGAACAAATTCAACAATGTCTGTTTTTTTTCTTTTTTATTATTATTAATAATATACCTATATTTTACGCCTGATAAACAGGTGTCTGAGAGCACGAGATCGTACAGACTTACCTTATGCTTTAAATGCAGAACAACTTAACTCTATGTTAACTTGCAAGGATGCTGAAGAACATTATGAAGATCTGAACTTTTCAAAACTATAGTCTGGCTGAAGTTCATGGTGCCAGAATTGGCTTAATGACAGACGAACATTTGGTTCTGTGCACCTGAAATGCTACGATAATTCATCCACAGCATTAACTCATGTGTGGCAAGCAATGTATACGTTACTATCTGGAGTCCGTGTTGCAGAATTTGCAGTGCTATTTTTCCGATTTAGATGCCATTATCCATTGCTTCAGGCCTGGGTCACTCTCCCACTTTTTATATATTTTCCCACTTCAACATCTTTCTCACTGACTGAGACTAAGAGCTGGCTGGCTGGCTGCTATCACTGTGATTGGCTAAACGCGGTCTCATCATCGGCGTGGCGTCAACACAAACACATGCAGTGGGCGTGTGTTTAGTAACGTCACGGTGGAATACACGCACACTTGGGTTTTTTGTTAAATTATTAGCCTTTAAAATGCACATTTCAAACCCGCCCAACCGATCCCAAACCCACCTAAAATTTGCACACCCGCCCAAACCAATTTTTACCCGCACAATCAAATTCAAAACCGCCCAATTTCTGCCAACACTGACCGCAGGCTTGTCCAGGGTGGGGGGACTGTTCCTTTGGTGTGTAGGTGTGTATTAGTACATGTTAACGATATGCAAAGGTCACAAACGATATACCAATCACAAAGTAAAATGTGCATTATGGTCTCCAACGTAAATCTTTTTTCTTGGACTACAACAAACACACGGATTGTAAGCAACAGTTTACTTCCTGAGCTTAGTTACATAATGAAGACAACAGGAGCGTCACATTTCCACCTGACGTTAAAGGTATTCAGACCAATCACACCGTACAGATTAGCTGGCCAATCACAGACAGTTTTGTACAAAATCTGTGCGTTTTAGGAAGACAGTGAAATCTGGAACTACAAAAATGTACGGTATGTGGAAAATAATGTGTTTTTTAACCATAAACCACGCAAACACATTGTATTATACCAAATACACAAACTAACGTTGTTTTTAGCAATGAAATAGGTGCTCTTTAAAAACACCATGGTATTGCCCTTACTGGACCATGTGTGATATGACCACATACTTTTTTTGGTATTAGTATCAAAGCAAGCAAGCCAAACTACAGAAAAATAAAATGTTAACTGAGTATTTCATGAAGAGGAGATGTAAAAAATATCAAAAACTGCGGTGAACTGGAGTTGTGAAATCATAATGTATTCCTTTAGCTTGCAGCAGATGAAAACATGTCAAGACTGCAGTCCGACCAAAAGCTAAAGCCCTGAAATGTTGGCAGGTTAGCAATGACTGGCTTTATCGCTACAGATTCCTTCCTCAGCTGTGACACAACAGAGACAAATTTACATAAATCTAGCATGTTAGTGAACTGCCATTACAGATGTGTTATTATTGCACTTTAATAGAATATCTTTCATTCTAGGCTAAACGCTGAGGGCTGTAATCATGCTGTACGCATGACAACATACTTAATAACATTATTTAACCAAACACATCACACATTCCTCCATAGTCATTATTCTCCTCAAAATCAAGCCTTTAATATAGTCTAGTCCAGTGTTTCCCAACCCTGGTCCTCGGGCACCCCCTCCCAGAAAGTTTTAGATGTCTCCTTATTTAAAACACCTGATTTGACTCATCAGCCTCCTTCTAAAATGGTAAACATGGCTGCGTCCGAAAACTCTAAATTGCTGCCTTCTGAGGCAGCTTTCCAAGGCAGCAAGGCATCAAGGCATGTCCGAATTCAATGTTTGGTTTACTTTCTGTCTCCTGAGATACCTATGCGCGGACGTACATTAAGAACAGTGTTGGGTGTAACTAGTTACAAAGTAACTAGTTACTGTAATAATATTACTTTTTTCAGTAACTAGTAGTGTAAGGCATTACCCGTCTGAAAATGGTAATATTATTACAGTTTTCCCGAGCTAGTTACTTGAGTTACATTCGCCAGTAGCACCTTCATCACACAAGGCACAAAACACAGAGAACAAAAGGGAAGGGGAGGAGGGCGTGAATGGAACAGTGATTGGTCTAAGTTTGGCACAGGGTATCATTTACCATCACCGATTGTAGGGATCGACCGATATGGATTTTTTTGTGCCGATACCGATTTTTTTTCCCATCAGCCTTAGCCGATGACCGATACAGTCTGCCGATTTTCTTTAGCCGAGATTTGGAGCCGATACTGCTTTTGCTCATTCAGTTTTTATCATAAAAATGACACAATGATTTTACATTTAAAAAAGGAACATTTATTGAACTATATTTAACAAATAGTAAAAACAGGTGAGGTAGAACAAGTAAGAAAATTCAGGGCTGCTTAAAATATATAAATAAAATAATTACACCATTGCACACAGTAGCAGCAACCAAGCAGCATAACAAGGGGAACACTTTACTTTATCCATGAAAGTAACCAACTATTTACAACCTATTTAATGCTTAGGTCTTAAGTTTTAGTGCACTTAACTTAATCTCTTGTAGAGCAAATGTCTTTCATAAGAAGACAAGGAAAATGTAAACAGCAATACTGATCAAAAAACAACTTAAAAAGAATTCTGAATAACATGCGGATTGCCCCACTTCTGTATCTCACACACCCTAGTGCCCTATAATAAATGCGAGGGATAGTTAGTTTGCCTCAGCTCGCTTGAAATGCATAAAACTGAACAAACACATGAGGATTTGTGTACGGACTTCGGTCAGATAGTAGAGCGCGTGCACGTGGGAGAGGTGCAGTGAGACGTGGATGAGAGAGTGCATGTATCTTTGCGCTCTCAGTGAACGGAAATGTTGACAAAACTTACAAAATAACACTTCTCAGGTCACATAAAAGTCATGTGGGAACTGCTCGGAACTAAGTGCTTTGGGTCGAATTCCTTATTTTTTTTTCGCTGACGAACATTCCGCGAAACTCCGCGTTAACAACCATAAACGTATGCAACCATGAACTGCGCTATCCACAATGACGAGAAACTATCAGCAATGGATATTGATTTTTAGCCTTTTACTACTACATATATTTATGGAGATGAGAATTAAAAACCCAGCATGTCCAGCTATGATCAGCTGTTCGGTTGATCACATGACCTGCGTTTGCTTGCGGCATTATGAGCACGCGTCGCGTCCAAATGTCAGACTGGTGGTCGCTGAATAAAACTCCTACAAATACCACGGAATCACGGAACAACGTCAGCATTATTTAATCCTATGACCAGTTTTCGTAACAGCTGCCGTATGTATACGGTTAGCCTAAAAGCTATTTGAAGCTCCCTAAATACAATGGCAAGCAGTTTTATAAGCATTCGCGTTTTCCATTATGACCACCAAACTTTCTTAGCTATGGTTGCACGCACATATAGAGCAACGTGTTTACACTTTCAAGGTATATGGCAATATTTCAGTCAAACAGTTAAAAGATGCTTTGAAGTTTAAAACTTACCAGCGCAGGCTTGGAGCGCTCCGCTCTGCTAGTGGGGGGAGGGGGACTGCACGTGCTGCAGGCAGCCTCCAGCAACACAGAGCTGCCTGTGGGCGCCTGTCTGTAATTAATGCCGGGGAAAAACTATCGGCGAACGCAAGCCGCGAATCGGCCCATGCCGATACACCTAAAACCTAGTAAAATCGGCCCGATGTATCGGCCGGCCGATATATCGGTCGATCACTAACCGATTGGTCGACACCCGGCAGCCAGCAGCACAGAGCGGCAGCGGCACACTCAAAGACAGATCGGGAAAGTTGAAGCGTCAACAACGGCCAGCTCTTTTTCAGAGGAAGGTTCCCAGCAACAGAAAGCTAGTTTCGACGGGTGGAGATTCAGTCATATTTTATTATGTTCAACGGAAGGAAAATAACTTGACGGTGAAGTGCACACTCTTTAATGTTTCTCCGAACGCTGGGCCCCGCGTCCGGTAGCGGGTAATGAAGCCAGCATTTTCTTGGCCGTATCTTGCCCAAATAAACATTCTTGTCCAGAAAAAAAAATGTAACTAGTAATATAACTAGTAATATAACTAGTTACTTTCTCCAGGGAGTAATAAAGTAAAGTAAGGCATTACTATTTTTGAGAGTAATATGTAATACGTAATATATTACTTTTTTGAGTAACTAGCCCCAACACTGATTAAGAATGTGATTGGTCGAGTCCGGTCGAGTTCGAAAAAATAAAATGGCGGTCAAGGACGCGACTGGACCACCAATTTAGTGTAAATAAAGGTATATTTTCACTTTTTACACCTTTCAATTGCATTTCTAGCGAGAAATTAGTATTGTAGTTTTCAAATATGTGATTAGTTATCACAAAGGCGCCCTCTGTTTAAATTTCAAACACGCTGCCTTAGAAGTGTGTCCGAAAGTCTTTCTCTGAGCTAGCTTCATGCCTCCGAAGTCATTTCCTCATGAGGCAGCGAGGCAACGAGTCACTGCCTTGAGTTTTCGGACGCAGCATATGTCTCCCTAACAAGCTGATGAGTTAAATCAGGTGTGTTAAATAAGGAGACATCTAAAACTTTCTGGGAGGGGGTGCCCGAGGACCAGGGTTGGGAAACACTGGTCTAGTCTATAGGCTATCAACAGATTACAGAACTCAAGACCTGGGAGCTTTCATTATAAAGTTTAATTGGTAGGTTATATTGATAACTGCAGCTGTCTTTTAAGAATAAGCACAAAACAACATCATACTTGTCTTAAAATACTCATAATTATACTTTGATATACCAAACTATAATAAAAAACTGGATTTTGTTTTCATTTCAGCTCATTATATTTTTAAACAGTATTCTTTTTTATTTCTTAAATGTAACTCTGAATGATTTCACAAATACATGTGTGTATATATAAATGATCTAATATATGTTTATATTCAACCTTAATAGCAACACAAACAGAAAAAGAACATAAGTAAGACTGTGACAATGTGTTACCCTGAGCATGTAAAATAAACTGCTCATGTCAGATATAAACACAAGGTCACTTTATACTCAAACTCTCCAGGGAGAAATTAATTTCGAGACAACATGTTGCGGTAAATAGCTGCACCTGTCGTGTTTTTGCAGCAGTGATAAACGCATAGAGACCAAAGAAGCCAAATGGTGCTGTTGCATGCCAGAAGTTAGTTTGGGGGGGGGGGCTGTCTGGCTCTAAATGGGAAAATGTCACGACCCTTTCCTGAAATTCTGCCTCATAATGGAGCATGACCTTGATTGGTCTACAATGTTCAAGAAAAGTAAGGCTGGCTGAGAAAAAGTGGCTTTTTCTTTGTAAAGCCGTGAAATAACAACATTTCAGTCTATCAGCTTTCAATCCCCAGCACAAAATAAAGACCAAGCTATGATGTAGTCGAATGTCACAAATGAATTCCCTAGGGACAGAGGAACGCTCAGTATGAAAATAACTTGGTCTGACTGCCACTCTACCAATTTCTAAGAAAAGTTAGGACGAAACCAATCAAACTTGGTCGTGATTGAAACTCCATTACTTGAGGAATGTTGCCTTTGTTACATACATTTTCCAGACGATATACTCCGGATGCAATCTCTGTTCTAATGTATTGTATATATGTACTGTAGGTGCATAAACTGCTTTCCAAATGTATAAATGTATGCTTCTGTTTATCCGACACAACCGTACACGTACCAGCGCTCGGAAAAGTTGGCAGACATCACCGCTGGCTCAGATCTATGCAAGCCGGAACAAGGTACGTTTGTATTCGCTTGGCTCCACAATAGCTATAAAACATGAATCACCCTGTCTGTTGCAGTACAATCCCCCTGCAGGCCTAAAAAAATGACCTAGCAGCTTACCATACCAGCTGCAACTTCAGCTGAGAGTTATATACAGGCTCTCCCGGGATGCTGCACCGCACCTGCAGGCATACCTACACGCACTCCTGTGGTTTTACAGGCCCAAAAAGCAGTTTTTGCTCATCTTTGGAGGTACAATAAACGAAAAATCTGCATTGAGTCAATGCCTGCTCTGATTTGCTGCCATCTCTATTGCTCATTACATTACGTTAAAATGGACTGAAGGTGACAGAAACGGCGGTCTGAAATGTTATCTGCCACAAAATAAGCCGGGTATGCTATTCACAGCAAAACCTATACATTTCTTTTTTATAGTTATCTGTTTATGAACGATTGTGTGTGTGTGGAGATTAAGAGGGAAGGGAAGACGACAACATTGATTTTTCTTTACATCCTTACAATGTATTGGATTGGATTCTGACAAACAGACATGCTGTCGATTATTCAACACACATGAGAAAAAGTTATGTGGAAAGAATTCATAACTTATAGCTTATCGGTTTACAGCCAGACACAGGGAATCATTTAAACTTGGTATAAGCACTTCTTGCATTATTGCCTCCCTATGAAAAATCGCTTTATTTTTTCCTAATCTTTGTTGTTTAGGATTAAAGCGTCTGCTAAATGCCTAAAAGTAAAAAAGTCTAAATGTATATATACAGATATAATCTCAGTCTCATATAACACACAATCTTTTCATAGACCATGTGATGCATATTACAGAATAAAATACATTTATATTTATGCATTCTAGCAGACGCTTTTATCCAAAGTGACTTAAAAGTGCAGTGTGTAGATTTCAGCACCATCTAGCAGTGAGATTGTGAATTGCATCCAACGGCTCAGTCCACCATTCACTGAAACGCATAGAGAAGCTACATTAGCCGCCACAGGACAAACATGTGGTTGTCTAAGACAAAATACAGTAGTGACAAAACACGCTCTGTAGAGCAGTTTGTCCATTTAGGGCTACTGTATAAACATGGCGGCACAAAATGGCGACTTCCATGTAAGTGGACCCGTGGTGTATGTAGATAAAAACAGCCCCGCCCCTCCCCCTGCCTGCAGAAGAGTGTCTGATACCAGGCACTGTTGCGCTTTTCAACCACATGGGGGAGCTGTAAGTCATTTTTACATGGAAACTACATAGTGTTGCTTTAATTATGCAAGCCACTAATAATAAAGTTATGTATATAATAGTGCATCTGATCCTTATAAAAGTTTACACACTGCACCTTTAAAATGCTTTCAATTTTTATCCATATTTCCCAGTGTTACCTGGGAATAGAACACACAACCTTTGCATTGTTAATGCTTTACCAGTTGAGCTACAGGAACACTAAATTGGTTATTTTGGCCTGATGCAGTCCATGCAAAGACCAGACATTGACAAAAGTGTTGCGATGCATCAGCTCAGCATGCGCCACATCAATGTGTCTGAGAGTAGGAAGATGATGCTAATGCCGACCGCGCTTTTACACATCAGAGTGCTAAAAAAAACACACATTTAATTAATCGTCAACTAAACCAGACAGCAATAAACAGAGCTGGTTGTGGAGGTGCTTTGGTAGATGCAGGAGGTGAGGAAACAGGGTAGATGTGGAGGAGGAGAACATCGTCGCTTAATTACTACATGAACGCATCGGGTAAGTCGGAAGCGTTTTTTTGCGTTTGAACGACAAGGGGATGACAGAGCCGGGTGCAGGAAAGGAAGCCTTCTTATTGGTTGCCTAATAATTGATCTGTGAAAGCAGGAGCCTGTTTTGTGTGGATGAAAGCAAGCTGGTTCATCTGATCTCGGAGCCAGCGGAGTCAAAGGCATTGTTTTTGTAATAATACCACCAAATAAGCAGATCAGTGCTGGTTTACTGCATTTCACAGGCCTCAACGCTGTGAATTAACGGCTTCACACTTAAATGCAAGCAACTGCGGTTGCCAACTTTAGCGAAGGAAAATAAAGGACAGAGTTGTTTATCGGGTGATTACAATGACTTTAAGAAGAACTAATCACAAGTTTTGACTTTTCACGACTCATGTTAGTGACAAAAAAGATAGCCATGTGTAGAACTGTGTTGTTTTGCACAGATTACAAAATCATTGTTATTGTAGCACCTTCGAATTAAAGTTTTTATGGTGGTAGCTAGTATTTACAGTATTTCATATAACTCCACCCTGAATTGCTTTTAAATGGCTTTACGTGATTCCATTAATACTAAAAAGCATTTGAAAGGCAGTCACTTTGATTTTGGTTTCCTGAGATATGACTTCATTGCATCATGCAAAAAGATTCATTTTTATGGCACACCGTTATAAAGGTGTCACACATCATTACACACATTTCATTAAATTAGCTTTCACCTATAACAAATTATAACACTAGATGATTGTGCCTATATCAATTTCATGACAATCTAATACACAGTTACGCTTTTAAGTGCTTTTTATTTAAAGGCCACATTTCACAAGACTTTTTAAAGATGAAAAATAAATCTTTGATGTCCCCAGAGTACATATGTGAAGTTATAGCTAAAAATACCATATAGAGAATTTATTATAACATGTTAAAATTGCCACTTTGTAGGTGTGAGCAAAAATGTGCTGTCCTTTTAAATGCAAATGAGATGATTTCTGCACTAAATGACAGTGCCGTGGTTAGATTAACGATTAGGGACGATTAAGGGACGATATTATCCCCTTCTGACATCACAAGGGGAGCCAAATTTCATTGAGCTATTTTTTCACATGCTTGCAGAGAATGGTTTACCAAAACTGGGTTGATCTTTTTCACATTTTATAGGTTGACAGAAGCACTGGGGACCCAATTATAGCACTTAAACATGGAAAAAGTCCCCTTTGAGGTAGGGGTGTGATGAGATCGAGATATCAGCATAAAGTTGAGTTTGACTACATGCATTATATTTGATATTTTACTGTTTGTACTTTTTGTTTGGGTTTCCAAAAATGTTTGTTTGGGAACGCATATACAGTCTGAGACGCGTTTTGTGTGTGATCATTCACATGTGAAGTGTCTACGCTGTTTAAACACTCACTCACACAGTTTACATGATTTATTGTCTGCATGTTCTTGCTCAAGAATGACTGTATCATTTTTATTGTAAAGAATTGAACAAATATTAAATATTTAAATGGATTTAAACATTGTGTAGCCTCTTATGGAACGGCTGAAATTTCACAAGGGGGCGTATTTGTTCCTCAGACGTTGCACAATAAACGTGGCATCCGAATATATTCATTATAAATCGTGAATGAAAAGTGAGATTCGAACAAATGTTCGTTAGTGAACTAATTGTATACAGTATTTATATCGTAATTCGGTCAGAAACGTCAAGATTGTGAGATGAACAAATCGTTTTGGATTAAAAGGCTCGGATATTCCATTTCCTTGGACTTTTGGGGATGAACAATTTGTTTTGGACAATTTCACCGAAGTGGATAAAGGGAAGATTTTGAAGGTAAGTAAATATCCTAAATCTGCGCCGCCCGGTTCAGGTAACTAACAACTACATTACAGTTTTATGACTGCTATAAATCATATGATGCTTTGTGTGTGCGCTTAATCGTATATTTTGAAGATTTAATGCTTCAAAGTTCCAATGATGTTTATGCAGCCTCACGTGCAAGGGAGGGGGTGTACCGTGAACAGCCTACCCAGTCTCACAAAGTTTTGTGATATAGTCACGTATTTTTTTATTCTTTTTTTCTTGCTATTTTCACAAAATTTTGTGTTTTTTCGTGATCGTATAATGAATTTCTGTTTTCGTGTGATTATCACGTATTGGTTACTCGACTGTTTTGTCCTATTTTCTTACCATTGTCGTTTGGCGTTAGGGTTAGAGTTGGGTTTGGTTAGGGATGTCATTTTATGTAAATCTAACCCTAAACCGAAGCGACAATGGTAAGAAAATAGGACAAAACAGTCGAGTAACCAATAATGATAATCACACGAAAACAGGAATTCGTTATACGATCACGAAAAAACACGAAATTTCGTGATAATAGCACGAAAAAAGAAATTAAAAAAACATGACTATATAACGAAATTTCGTGAGACTGGGCTGGAACAGCACAGTGTTCCTTATTTAACGGTGCTTTGCATCGTGATGCATTACCACCTTGGGTGTGCTATGGCCCGTCGTCAATTATTTCTGTATTGTGTAATGCGCCATGATTTTCAAATCTTATAGTGTGAGCATGTCTAAGATTTGAGAAAATAATATCAAGATTCTTCATTCTTCATTTGTGTGCTGCAACCAGATTTCATTATTAAAAATCCTGTATCGTGAGTCCGTCTTAAGACGTCAAAATACAGAACAAATGGCAACCCGTGTACAGTAGATTGAGCACATAATGCACAATTCTGCATTATACACATATGCAAAACCACACACTTTCCATTGCTAAATCAGCTGTAATGAAATGTACATTTGCACTGATCAATATGGTGCCAGATAGTTTGGACAGAATTAACATCAACGTTGAAAGCTCACGCATATTAAATGGGCTCTCTCACTATGTCTCTCTCTCTCTCTCTTTCAGTTTTCTTAGATTTGCTGTTTCAAACCTTAATGAAGTCGGTTTATACTGCTATATTCATTGCTTTAATGAGGGATGGTGCTTTAATGCTTCTCTCCAACAAGACAGAGACTGTGTGGGTGCTAATAAACACGACAAAAACAACTTCTCTTAACCAAATATCTGAGCCCTTCATTAATTTTTTGTTAGCATTTAATTATACTTCAACATTACGACTGACATCAGCAGAGCTCTCTAGGGCAGAATGTAATTGACAGTAATTTTATATTAATGGTAATTCTGAAGAGCTCTTTTGGCTAAAACATGTGCAGTGTTTTGCATGTTGATGTCACGGTACAACATTTGTCCGAAACCTCTTGGGAACCCTACCACTACTATTTGATAGAGTTAACAATCTAAAATAGATTGAAGTGAAATGCTTCCCAGTATATTTGGTCTCGGTCAGAGCTGATTTTTTAACAGGGTCTCAAAAGACTGAGAGACCACATTGCATTTCACTAATTTAATAACATTTTTACAACGCGTTTACCACATTATCAGCATAACAATTTGAGTGAAAACTTGAATAGTATCGATATTTCCCTCTTTCACTAACAGCATGTTCCCCAGCTGGCATGGATTTTACAAGTTTGTGCAAAACCAGATGATCCATGTCATCCCAGCATGCTTTGAGGATGATCCAGAAAGAGCATGCTGTGTGTTTCAATAGCAGCAAGAAAATCTCACCATCTGTACAAAGAGTTAACATGGTCAAAGTTGCACATTTGATTATTGACAAGTGCGTAATCCGTTCACTTAATTAGGAATGCTTAGTATTTCCTATTTATACCTCAAACTTGTTAAATGTCTGTCAAAACCTTTTTTTTACTTGTTATGGCGCTTTTCCATTGCATAGTACCCCACGGTTTAGTCCAGTTTGGGTCGGGTCAGCTCACCTCACTTTGGCTTGGTTAGCTTTCCATTGAGTTTAGTAACATTTCAGAGTGGGAGGGATTATAGGCGTGTCGTTATATTTGCGCTGCCTACTGCTGTGACATCATACAAGTGAGCGTTGTTGGAATGGTAAACATCCCCATACATTCATTTATTTCTCAGTCCACCACAAAATCAAAATGGACCACCACAAAGATGTTTGCATATCGTGTTTATCACTACTTCTGTTTCACATGACAGTTTCTGTATTTCAAACACGTCAGTCGACGCGCTCCGCTGAACCTCTTTAAAGGATTCTTAAAATAAAAATCCAGATAATTTACTCACCACCATGTCATCCAAAATGTTGATGTCTTTCTTTGTTCTGTCCAGAAGAAATTATGTTTTTTGAGGAAAACATTGCAGGATTGTTCTAATTTTAATGGACTTTAATAAAGCCCAACATTTAATACTTAACTCAACACTTAACATTTTTTTTCAACGGAGTTTCAAAAGACTATAAACAATCCCAAACGAGGCATAAGGGTCTTATCTAGCAAAACGATTGTCATTTTTGACAATACAAATAACAAATATACACTTCTAAAGCACAACTTCTCGTCATGTAGATCCGGTCGTGATGCGCCAGCTGACCCCACGCAATACGTCATGACGTCAAGAGGTCACAGAGGACGAACGCAAAACTCCGCCCCAGTGTTTACAAATGTGTTGAAAGAGGACCGTTCCTACGTTGTTGTATGTCAGCTGATACTAATTAATGTCTTTGTGTCAGTTTATTGTTTAAAATGGTCCGCAAATGTGCATTTTATATATGTAACACGTGACCTCCCTACGTCATTACGCATTTACGTTAGGTCGCGCTGGACCGGACCTAGACGAAACGTTGTGGTTTAAAAGTACATATTTTTTATTTTTCTTGTCAAAAATGACAATCATTTCGCTAGATAAGACCCTAATGCCTCGTTTTGGATTGTTTATAGTCCTTTGAAACTCCTTTGAAAAAAACTGTTAAGTGTTGAGTTAAGTATTAAATGTTGGTGTCTATTAAAGTCCATTAAAATGAGAAAAATCCTGCAATGTTTTCCTCAAAAAACATAATTTCTTCTGGACTGAACAAAGAAAGACATCAACATTTTGGATGACATGGTGGTGAGTAAATTATCTGGATTTTTCTTTAAAGAAAATGGAATATTCCTTTAAGTTGCATATACACATATAATGCGCACCTGCGCTGCGAATGTGCCGCTACAAACTGCAAGTCTGGAATAAAACTGGTTTGGTGTTCCTGGTTCTCAACCTGTGGATGTTTTTCATCGCTAAAAGGGAGTTATAGGGGAGCACAGATGACAACATGTTTGCTCGAGACAGCGCAAGCTAGCATGAAGGTAAAGCTAATTTTTTACATTATAGCGATGACGCTGGTAGTGACAATTCTCTCAGACCAATGATCTACGGTGTTTTCGCATCATGTTTGGTATCAGCTCGGATCGCTTGGAACCCCAACCGAGGTGGTCCTAAAAAGTATTGGGTATACTGCACCCAATGGAAAAGCTCCCAAAAGTAAGCTGACCCGACCCAAACCAAACCGTGGGGTACTATGCAATGGAAAAGCACCAATAGATTCGTTTATCTAACCCAGAAAGTGGACTTTTTGATCTCATCGTATAAGTAATGTAAGTTTAATTTCCCTGAAAAGTGTAAACATTGTGGTTCTATGGTGCTTGCAAAGTAATACTTTTAAATTTCATTTTATGTCCAACATAAAGGCTCACCAAAGCCTTGAATCTGGGCAGCTCGAAATGGTTTTTGCAATGAATGTGCTTGAGACGAAACTAAAGGTCTAATTATATAGTTAAAGATTAATTTGTGGCAAAGAAAGATGCTAAGAGATTTGTCTGAGCGGTCACATAAATGATTACTGAAATTTGTTTGGGTTGTCATTGACGAGATTAAATGAACTTAGAGCTCCATTTATTATTTGGTCTTTAGCGGTTACAGGAAATCGAATTGACATATTTATATACTGAGTGACCTCCACGAGTTGCAATGCTGCAAACCATTAATGTTTGCCTTAGTTTACGACACCAACATAAAACAAGCACACTTCACGTTCTCATTTCCATTTTCCAGTGTGTTAATTCGAGGAGTTACGTTCTCCCCCAAGGCTGCAAGTCTGGAGTGAAACCCCATGGCTTTAATTAACAGCGATTACAAATTACACCTTTAATGTGAAGCCTGACGAGAGATACAGACCATAGATAGTGATGGGTTTCGCCGCCTGAAAGTGTGAGACATTACTCACCTATTCTGAATGAGAGCGGGCCACTGGTGGCGTTTCTCACCCACATGGCTAAGAGGAGCAGAGGCGCCCAGGCTGCGAGCATCTTCTTTGACTCCTCATGGGTCCAGCCCTGGGGGTCTCCCTTCACACAGCCACTTGACAAAACAAACACAACAGCAACACTTTACAACATGATACAATACACTTTTTTACTCTCCAAAAAATTATCATTTACAAAACGGTCAAGTTGGAACTCTAGAACATGTTCTCTAGAAAATTTCATTAGGGAATAAATCCAGTTTCATTTTAACTACAATCATTTATTTGTCATGCTGCAGTATTATTAACCTCACAACCACTTAATAAGACAACAGAGACAATGTAGTGTGACAAGAGTATCTGTCTAATTACCATAATGTATCAGATTTCTACCAGCATATGTCTCATATCAGCTGCACTATCCAAATATACTGTAATTCAAGAGGACAATTAGACAAGCCACTTGCATGAAACAAGATTGAGGTTTTTACATTCACTGAAGTGCTACATGTGTTTTTGTTAAAGGGCCATGAAGGTCCCCAACACATTTTTTATATACCTGTTGCACATCACTTAATGGTGAAGGGTCTAGGTGTGAGGAGTCATGAATGATTTTGTCAGGCCTTTTACTCACTGTACACATTCAGAGTGAGTAAAAAGGCTGACAAAATCATTCATGACCCCTTACGCCCCGTCCAACACCTCTTTGAACTTCTGCCGTCTGGTCGTCGTTAGAGAGCACTGAACACAAGAACTGCCAGGCATATGTACAGTTTTTTTCCTCAGGCCATCTACCTCATAAACAGTTAATGCCCCCACTGGCAAAAAACAAAACAAAAAAACATGTGCAATACCATTGCAATGGTACTTATTTAACCTAAGCACACTATTTGTTTATTTTTCTTCTTTTATTTTACTTTTCATCCATTGTATATAATATACTTATACATATTTGTCTATTTGTAAATTGTGTATTTTAAATATGTCTATAACTGTTATTTCTTATTTACTGATATTTTTAAAACATGCCTTGCAATAAAAGCTCTTCCGATTAAAAAAGTAAGAGCTGTCAGAAATGATATTACAAGGCAGTAGTGGCTGGCGACTTCTCTTTAGAGGGGTGCGAATTCAAAATATGTGTTAGGAGTGTCATGTGTTTTGATCCTTATGTCAAAATATGTGTTTGATGCGTCATGTGAACCTATGTGCATCATGCTTCATGTCAAAATACGTGCCTGCTGCACCTCAAAAGGGTTTATGATAAAAGAGACGCATACGCTCACAAAATACTCATAAGCCACTAACTTAACACCAGTCTCTGATTACTCATGAGATCAAACAAATGCTAGTGTCTCTTTTATCATAAATCCCTTCAACGCGTGTGCTTCAGAGACTTATTTTGAAATAATGCGTGATGCACATAAGTTAACATGACGCGCCAAACACATATTTTGGAATGACGAGCCACACACATGATCACACAATGATTTCATTTAATATATTTTACGTTTATTTAAAGAAGAACATTTTTCTGGAAGGCATTCAACTAAAACTTAGTGGCAACATAAAAAAAAACGATGACGGGGAAATTTAAGCAAGAAAGAAAGGTGATTTAAGCAATTTTGAGCGTGGCATGGTTGTTGGTGCCAGACGGGCCGGTCTTAGTATTTCACAATCTGCTCAGTTACTGGGATTTTCATGAACAACCATTTCTAGGGTTTACAAAGAATGGTGTGAAAAGGGAAAACATCCAGTATGCGGGAGTCCTGTGGGTGAAAATGCCTTGTTGATGCTAGAGGTCAGAGGTGAATGGACCGACTGATTCAAGCTGATAGAAGAGCAACTTTGACTGAAATAACCACTCGTTACAACCGAGGTATGCAGCAAAGCATTTGTGAAGCCACAACACGCACAACATTGAGGCAGATGGGCTGCAACAGCAGAAGACCCCACCGGGTGCCACTCATCTCCACTACAAATAGGAAAAAGAGGCTACAATTTGCACGAGCTCACCAAAATTGAACAGTTGAAGACTTGAAAAATGTTGCCTGGTCTAATGAGTCTCGATTTCTGTTGAGACATTCAGATGGTAGAGTCAGAATTTGGCGTAAACTGAATGAGAACATGGATCCATCATGCCTTGTTACCACTGTGCAGGCTGGTGGTGGTGGTGTAATGGTGTGGGGGGTGTTTTCTTGGCACTTTAGTCCGCTTAGTGGCAATTGGGTATCTTTTAAATGCCACGGCCTACCTTAGCATTGTTTCTGACCATATGCATGCGTTTATGACCACAATGTACCCACCCTCTGATGGCTACTTCCAGCAGGATAATGCACAAAGCTTGAATCATTTCAAATTGGTTTCTTGAACATGACAATGAGTTAACTGTACTAAAATGGCCCCCACAGTCACCAGAAAGTAAAAAGTGAAAGTAAATCTTAATGTATAAATTAGATGAATGTTGATTTATGGAAATAAACACCACAGTCTTAAATCATATTTTCATTATGTCTTTGCTGCGTTTGTGTCGCTTGGGAACTGCACTCTGTTGCCGCTACACTTGATTCTGAGGAACTACTTTGTTTGGCGAAAGAGTAATATTTGTGCTAATATAAATATAACATACTTGCTGTCTTTTATTTTATGAAATACTGCTATGCATACGAAGTAACCAATTTATAAAAGCAATAAGCCGCTTCGCGTCGTGCCTAACAACGCCCCTAAGCTGATATAAAATGCACTGGTAACACACTGCTACTTGAGGCTTATTGCTTTATTTTGCACTTTTTGGGTTTGAAAAGTTAGGTTGAAGCCATGTCATAGCATGTGATGTAAATGCCAGAGATTTAAATGTTTATTGGACACTCTAACCTCCCACTTTACCCCTAGTTAACAACGTCCCTTTTTGGAAAGTCGGGGTGTGAGAACGCCCTGCAGAAACACTGGAGTTTCATGACACTTTAATAGCTGAGTTCCGGTTGAGTTGTATCATCTATTCAGGG
The DNA here is from genome assembly GCF_027580225.2 of Misgurnus anguillicaudatus. Classification (NCBI taxonomy): domain Eukaryota; kingdom Metazoa; phylum Chordata; class Actinopteri; order Cypriniformes; family Cobitidae; genus Misgurnus; species Misgurnus anguillicaudatus. The sequence goes on along the minus strand of NC_073360.2, from coordinate 20,271,069 downwards.
GAGTTACAAATAGCCAAGCATGTAAAATGCTTTACTTGCTCGAAAAACATTTAAATTACAAATATTGATTTGACCTTTTTGGCCACCACAAAACTAAAATATCTAATGTCGACTATTACATGACACAGCAGATGCTGTTTTTAACAACAGATAAGATTGTTACATAAAAAACTCTTACAAATGTTATCTGTTGCATTTGCTTTGAAGATAAAGTGGCCAAAGGGAAAAGATAAAGCTCATTTCAATCTTCTTTTGCTTATGCAGTGCATAAAAATGCATCGAGGATCAAGCAGCTAGCTTCCAGTAACCCATGCCTAATTCATTTATCAAAGCTGGATGCAATGACAATTAGAAAATGCACGCAAATTCAAATCAATTTACTGAAATGCAATTACAGCTTCAATGACTTCAATGCATGGCCTGTGCACAGCACCCATTATTACTGCATACAAATAGACTCATGGAGGTTATTTTTAGTACTGTACACTTAATAAATACATCACATATGTTCAAGTTCACTTAATAGTTCAGAATGATTAACCCTCCCATTAAGATCATGCATAATCATTTTTATATAGCTCTTGCCGCATAGGGATACTGTGTTGAGCTCCAAACAACACAAATACCATAGAAAGCACCATAAATGTAGTTTAAGGTATCTTAAGCAATAAGAAACAACAAAACAAAGAAAATTTATTGGAGTAACGCCTATTTAACGTTGTTGTTATTATAGTTGCCTTTACCATGTATCTGAATGCAAATATAGGCTACAGCAGACGAGCACAATACCATGACTTACTATTTTTCAATATATATCTTCTCATCACTTGCAATAGTTTTTTTTAAAAAGCAAACAAGGTTAAGAATGACATTATGGTGAGTAGATACTGCATTTCCAGACTTTGTTCCTTTAAATCTTTGGAAAAGTGAGCTGGGGACATTACAGAAAAACTGATAAGAGAATTTAGTAATAGAGATAAGTAGAGAGCCTGCAAACACCACGCAGCAAACAGCAATGCTTTTGACTGTGTAGGGAAGAAAATTGGTTGCGTTTCTTTTATCGTATATGAAATTGTCATTGTTCTCAAAGAGAAACAAGTGACGCGCACACGCTGTGTGTCTACAGTTTTGTTTCTGCCCAGGCAAGCAATAAAAAACCTGTTAGAGGCGAAATGAGATGGAGTTGGGTGACATGAGACACTATTCAGTAAATAAGCAGGAAATCCCACACATATCATAGACTCCAAATTTCTTATCGTCTAAACTGGTGATTTTGCCCAGATAATAATGATGTGATTGCCGACTCGAGAACTAAAGTATGCAAAGCACTTTTCCTTAATATGCTACTGTACTGTTTTGGTACTGAGAATTTGTAAGAATTTTTGTTACTACATATTAGGGAAAAGTGCTTTGCATATTTTAGTTCTCCAGTCGTTCGATTAACGCAACATGCAATTTCTGTTTGATCCCATAGTTGGATAAATTGAGACGCAGCCTTATGCTACGTACACACCAAATGTGGGGCATCGTGTTACTCGCTCTAGATTTCTCACGGGATTTAACTTTGTGTCATCTGAATTTTTCGCTCGAGTTAAATATTTTCAACTTGGGTGAAGACGCGTTTGAGACGAATAGCGCGTGTTTTCACGGCAAATGCACTGTCCATATCGCGTCATTCACATTGCCCCACGTAAGGACACGTCTGAACGCGTCTTTGCATTGACTTTGTATTTAATCTACTCGCGCAAATTGTTGAAATCGCATTTGGTGTGTATGCCCCATTAAACATTAAATGGTCCCGTACAACCTGCATATTAATTTGGTTGTCACTTTAACTTTTAATGCTTAATCCTGTTCTGTACCCACACAATTCAGTAATTTACAGCAGTGGTTCTCAAACTGGGGTCCAGGGCCCCCAGGGGGGCCGCGAGATGGTGCCAGGGGGGCCCCAGTTTTATGACATTTTATAAAATACATTCATTTATCATGAATTCGGTGTAATTAAACCTAAAAAAATAAGACTACTAACCAACAGCACTACTTCGTATAACTTAATATGTTTTGTTTAATTAACATGATAAAATTTAGAACAGTTTTTGTTAAAGTTTCTTTGGGGGGGCCACGAAGTAATGCACCGTACACAAGGGGGGCCGCATGCGGAAAAAGTTTGAGAACCACTGATTTACAGGACTGACAACCGCATTCTACAACCAAATTAACTCCCGGAAAATGCAGGTAGTGACAACCGCATTTACACTGTCAAAAATAAAGGTACAAAGCTGTCACTGAGGCAGTTCCCTTGAAAAAGGGTCCTAATATGTACCATTTAGGTACAAATATGTATCTTTGAACTGCCAATATGTACCTTTGAAGTACTAACATGCACTTTTGGGTACAAAGGTGTATCTTTTTGAAAGGGTACTGTCCCAGTGACAACTTTTGTACCTTTATTTCTGAGAGTGTACAGAAACTCTGCATAGTGTCTACATTACTGAACAACTAGTAGTTAATAAAGTGTTTAAACATGCATCATGGACATGACAGGTCTCTCTTCTAAAAAAATAAATGCCTTGAAGGGGAAAAAGTCTTCTGTATGTGCGGTACAGAAAATGACAGAGGCACAAGCGTTTGCTGACTAGTGTTGCCAGATCTTGCACTAAAAAAACAAGAAAAATCCAATAATAAACCAAAGTAATCCAAATGCTTTACATGTACCTCAAAGATCAAAATATTGGGACTGACACCTTCACACTTTATTAACACCAAAATCTTGATCGCTTCATGAGCCAAAAGCCTTAACGGTTATGCGCCAAAACGGCATGTACAAAAAAGATGAGGACCTGGCAACATTGCAAGACAGCCTGCTGTGGAGCAGTCTCAAAAATGCCCGAGTTCAATTGCTCCCCCCTCCACATGCCCCCCATGGACGGTGTTAACATATTACTTTTGCATCCGAACCGCGGTACGCTTGCGTCATCAAGCTGCAGCCGGCGCGTTCTCATGTTGCTTGGCAACCCCTGTAAACGAGAAGACGACAAGCGCGATTGACGAACTGTAAGCAGAGAGATGATTTCTGAATGCCTCCGCAAAAATTTACGTTGGCTGACAGACCGTTGTCATCTAAACAACTTTAGTATGTTTGTGGCAGACAGACGCAAGTGCGTTTCTGTATTATTTCTTTGAAAACAAAACCAAAGATTTTAAAAAACAATAAGAAGAAAAGTCAAGCAAGCATTCTATGCATTTTGTTGTCAAGGTAAGTGCACGCACACAAACACACACGTCTGTTTTGGTGGGACATTCCATATAATACGTAATTAACAGCGGTTCACTTCCGCGATTTGGATCTGCGATTCCGCGATCTGGAGTTCACATGAACCGGACCCCAGACCACACTTTTTAAGCGGACTCGAGTACGTTTCGCGGGTGCGCACCCGAGTTCGGAAGACAGCGTTCACATCATCTAAATGTACCGAACTCTGATGTCAATAGAACCCGGGTGCGCACCAAAAGTGCTAATGTGAAAACGCCCTAAGAGAGATAAAGTTCAGGACCTGATTAATGTTAAAAGAGTTAAATGAGATACTACTCAAAAGTGATCTTCCTCACGCTGAATGACGCACAATGCGCGAGTGCGTGACCCCGATTATAGACATCTACATAGAATTACAGTTTTAAAAAATCTGTTGTGACAAGAATTCAGGCAGATATAATCTGTTTTGACTCAATTTGCCAGCTGGGTGACAAATGTTGCAGCAGCCAACAAAAATGGAGTAAGAAGAGCGTCTTCTGAAAGGAAAATTCATGCAATTCTGTCAAAAATGTAAACAGGCTGGTTTAAACATACATTTGCATCTGTCCACACCCATCTTGAGAGTATTAACTCTTTCCCTGTTTTTTTTTTTTTTTTAAGTTGCCAGCCAGCGCCAGTATTTTTTATGATTTTTACAGAAAATCTTTAAATATATAAACATACAATATATTAAATGAAAGAACAGACCCTCTGCTTTACGATTCTGCAATAGTTGTGGAAGAGCTGATGGATAATAGCGGTAATACGGATTGCCGGAAATACTTGTCATTGGCAGGGAAGCGTTTTCTGTGGGCGGGGAAAGAGTTAAAAACTTGAAAAGTGTTAAAATTAAAGGTAAATTAGAAAAGATAAAAATGTGTGATTAATTTGCGCGTGGGGCTGTTAAATCACATGCATTTGCTATGGAGAATAAAACAAAGCCAAAATCACCATGCGTTTGATTAGATATCAGTCCAGACACAAAAAGTCCAGACACAGTCTGCAGGACACTTTGGTTTGTAAAAGCATTAAAATAATGTCTCACAATGAAGCAGCTTCCTTCAATTAGTGTCCATCAAAGGTCTCATCTCTAAAAAGCAGGTTGACAGAATAGTTAACACATTTTTCGTTGCAATCTCAGCTGACATCTACTGTCAATCAAAGCAAAGACAGGGAGAAGATGCCTCTTCTAAATGTCAATGAGAAGACAGAACCGCGGGGTAAATGCTTTGTGAATACATGCAGAATTCAGTACACTCTTCGGGGTGGAAAATAAACAGATATTTTTCTTATGGGTTGAGTTTATGCTTGATGTTTCACTTGATGTGTAAGAAATACAAAGAAAATGAAATAAAATGAAAATAACAACACACACCAGGGATTAAATTAATCCTCTGAAATAAAAACAGACAAATGACAGCTTTTGCATTAACTTCTTATTTGTTTAGAAGAAGCGAGCGTAAACAATGTTAGCGCTGAATCTTTAACTGGATTGACAACTGTGCTTTGGGCCTCTGTTTTTTTGCTGTCATGCTGACAAAAATATGCCACATTATGAAGAACTATTTAAAAGTCAGCCATCTTTACCCTCATTAAAAAGTTTTACAGTTAAAAAAAATAAGAAGTACTATTAACAATAAAAGTTTCTAATAATTTACTTTCCCAACAGATGACGAATCACATCAGTAGCCTCATAAAGCCGTTTTATTTTACATTAAGCCATTTTATTGTCACATGACCAGCTGAAGCAGTTGCCATTAGTGATAGGGACGAGACCGAGTCAAGACCGGGTCTTTGAAGGGTCGAGACCGAGTCTGTTGGTTTTCAAATACAGTCAAGTCCGAGTCGAGACCGAGTCCTTTAGGAAAATGGTATTTTCAGACCTGTAGATCGATTGCTTTGTTCCAAAACCGGGGTTAAATGGCTGCAATGTTGGAATTTCATATTGCTTTGGTTTGTATTCACAAGGCAATATTTCCAAGTGAACCAGACTTTGTTAATACAAGTCATGCGTGAGTAAACTTCTTTAAATTGGTCATCTGTTTATTTTCTGTGAATCTGCTCAAAGTTGTCTGTTACTGTGGGTTCACACCAGCTGTGTTTGAGGTGTCAAATTCACGTCTACCATGTCTAGTTTGCCGTTTGAACATTTTGAGTTTACACGCTTCATTCTAGTCACCGAGATATTCGTGTGGAAATTCGCATCATGGGAGGGGCTTCTGCGACTCTGCTCGCTTCCTGTAATCATGTAACTACTAGAGCAAGCTCCTGCTTGGATAACGTGGCACGTTTTTCTGCCAAAGTTCAAATTTTCAGGCGAACTAGACACGCGAATGAGGCAGAATCGCGTCTACTGTGCCACGCTAAACGCCTCATTCGTGCCGCGAGACCTCCAAAACACGCGTCAACGCGTCTTCACATTGACTTAATATTGAAATCACTCGTGCTTGACGCCTCTACCATGCCTCTATGCTAATGGTCTAGTCAGATTCAATAGATTATGCTAAGATATGCTAAAAGTGCTAGCGCCAGAACCGGAGATCAGCTGAATGGATTCAAAACCTGTAAAACTCAGATGTTTAACTCTATGGGAGCTGGAAAATGAGCATATTAGTGTCCCTTTAGTGATACTTTAACCTATAATATAAATAATTTTTAAACCCACCCAAGACATGCCATTAAAATAATGTAATTTTGTGACAGGTGGTTAATGTGTTTAATTAAAGATTATTAGGGCACATTAATAAAAACAAATTATATGCACAAATAAATCACTTAAACTAAAAACTGCAATAATGGCGACTTCAACTTTGCGCCAACAGTCCTGTTCTAACTTACAAACTTACCAGACACCGCCACTGCATTAGGAAATGTATTTCAATAAAACTTTAAAACTACGAAATACGACTGGGATATCTGCCAGAGTTAACTTACATCTAAATGATCTCGAATCCTCACTAATATAGAACATCAAAGGGAAAACAGAGCAGAACATTGTAAAATAGGTCACACTGGGGCCGATGGTTTTAAAAGAGACTTAAGAGAAACTGATCTGTCCTGAATCCTAATGGCTGAAGAGAGACCATGTGGCTGAAGAAAATGATATAAAGTGTAATATGGTGACCAAATATTTAGGAGATGGGTAGTACTGAGATTGTGAGATGTGCTGTGAAATAAAACACTTAAGTCAATAAAGATTTCCAACCAAATGCAAACTTGAGGACACAAAAACAACAACAACTCTACAAAGAATAATTAAAGGCTGATACTCTCCCGTTCTTACTGTGGCTCTAGGAGGACATAAACAAAAGCTTGTTTAAGTCAGTGGGTTCACTACATTCGAAACCAAAGCTATAAAAGAGATTGATTGGTATTTCACAATGCATATTGAGCCACCATGATACCGGAAGGTCACTGGCAGGTTAATACGTCACTGCCAGAAAATCACTGGATGCCACCAATAGTATACACTGATGTTAACTTCACCCAACATTCTGTACCAATGTATACAAACCATAAAATACATCTTTGGGTCACAAAGGGTCAGCAAGCTTAGCATTCAGCTCAACTTCAATATAAGGTGCAGAAGCATACTACACAACAAAGGAAACACATAAATGTGTTTTACTGATACAGAGAAAGTGCAGTGTCAAGCTCACACAACAACACTGCATCTTGTTTAAAAGACAAGTGTAGTCATTTTATGACTACAATATAAATATGATTTTATAGTAGAGTCTCTGCCTACCTAAACAAAACTGGATAATAAAAAACTGACCGTACAATAAGCAACAACTCTTTAGGCATCCCCCCTCGTGTGCATTACGATATGGTTTGGATTAGAAAACAAAATCTACTATTGCTAGATCTACTACATGCTTGAAACATAACATTTTAAATACTATATACTGTTATTGTATTAAGTGTTGTTTAATATCCAGTTACATACAGATCTGACCACTTGGAAACTACCAAAAACACTGTACTCACTAAAGACATATTCATACTCCTCAGGTGTTACCTTGGTGGATTGTGCAAGCGGTTTATAATTGAGTAATTCACAGCAGTCTCAGAAAATAAGCCCAAGAGTTCAACTTAATTTGAACTGATTTAAAATACATCTTAAGTCTTGAAAAGTTCCTTACCAGCACTGTGGAGAGGCTCCTAGCTGGACCAACGGTGCTTAGCTTGTGCTGACACGGCCAAAAGATAGCATCCTATTTAAATGACCAGGGACAAGCCGACAACTGCATTAACAGCATGGTGACAAAAGACACACCCTGAGAACGCAATAAAACATTACGGTTCAGGCCCCGGACTGACAATTCTCGGACAATTGAGAGAGGGGAGATACAGTACCGTTTCATAATAAATTGCTGTATTTGCTATATGAGACTACTGACAGAAAGATGGAGAATCATATGGTTTCAGCAGCAACAACATAAACAAATGGCTTTCGTGGAGCACAAATAATGTCTGGTTAACTTCCACAAAGAAATAACAATAGAGTCCTTTAAGAGTAGTTCATTTCTAAAAACAAGCAAAATAAACAACATGTAGATTACCTATAGTTCAAATTATAGCTGAAGCATATCAAAAACTACACTGAGTTAACGTTAGCCTACTGTATACTGTGTATAAATAATCTAATGTTAACTACAGATCTAATGCCATCTCCACATGTCTTTAGGAAAACAAAACATCTGTTTTTTTTTTCAACAAGGTATTTGTTCCAGAGTTTAGTTTAGCCACTAGTCACACCATTAAACAAACAGAGATGGGACGTTAAGTCCATCCAGACGTGCAATTGCAGCAACACGCATGCGTCCGATGAAATGTCAATCTGATCCTCGAGTGTCTTAGATAGTCACATGGCCAACAGAGGTATATAGCATTAAAGTCAAGACAGTTTTCACATGTAACTAGATTTACCGTAATGCAATAGAAAACTGTCTAAATATGAAAGGTGAAAGGTGTAAGGTGGCAGAATTGCAATGAGAATGTGCAGAACCGTTCAGTTACATAAATCTGATATTAAAGGGATAGTTCACATATAAATGATTTTTCTTATCCTCATGTTGTTCTAAATCTGAATTAATTTCTTTTTTCTGATAAACACAAAAGATATTTTGATAAATGATGGTAAGCACACAGTTGACAGTACCCATTGAATTCATAGTATTTGTATTTCCTACTATGAAAGTCAATGGTTACAATCAGCTGTGTGCTTACCATCATTTATCAAAATATTTTCTTTTGTGTTTTGTGTGAGAAAATCTATTTATGTTAGCGGTTCTCAAACCTTTCAGTGCAGGGGTGGAGTGGGACTGAAAAATCTACCGTGAAATTTCGTAGACCACGAAAAAAAATAGGGTCCAATGTGCTCACAAACAGGAAGTAATAAATGGAATAATGTGTGTATCTTTGAATAACTGTAAGAATATTTAAATATAAAATAAATTTAATTTTTGTTATATAAAGTTTTAAGAGATAATAATGGTTTTTTTGCCACTGTTGTTGTTTATTTAGACTTGATTGTGCAGCTAAAAGCGTGTTTGGCGCATTTACCTCAGAGTTTATTTCAGTAATATTGCTGTTTTTCCGGTAATAATAATACAATTTACATGTCAATCCTGCTTCCTTCTCCGTTTATTCATTTCATTATGCTGTTATGTTAAGTTATGTGAGGATATTTATTGCCAAGAAATGTTCATTGCCCTTATATGAATGCTCTCGTCTAATATTAAAATCATATGCGGAATAATGTGTGCATCTTTGAATAACTGTAAAATACCGTTCTTTAATTTTTTTTTGAGAAATCATAATGCTGTGAGGATATTTATTGACATGCGAGACGTTTATTGCCGTTAATACGTTTATTGCGTATAATATAATACGGAAATCATATATACATAGTAGGAAATATATAATGTGGTATACTGCAAAGTTATCCTGCTAATTTTTATTTATGATATGGAGATAAATAAACCTTTGCATATCTGCTGATTTGATCCATTCCTGACCACCAGGCTAGAGATTTTAAACATCCTTAATCCACACTTACTAGTCTATCAAATAATATCTAAAATATATTGTTTTGTGAAAAAAGATTGCTTTGTTGTATTGTTTATGCGATCATAACGAATCACACGATCATTTTATACGCAGAAGCAGCGGTCAGCAGCTGCAGCGCACTTGGATCCGACCACATACATACTGCAATAAACAGGCGTTCGGCGGCTTTTTACATCAAAGGCCGACAGGCTATGCCATTTGGGGAGGGCCCGCTCACTGATCCCCATATTTTTATAAATCCTGGACATGGTTGGACCTGCCGAACAAGTTGAGCACTTTTATATACTTTGTTGAGCAGAGAGGCTGCACAGTTTGACCAGCGGGAAGCGGCCGCACATCAGTGTTGCACATTACGGTGTTGCTAATATAACGCGCAATGTATAAATATTATCAGACCGGCCCACCGGGAAAAGTCCTGACTCTCCTGATTGCCACTCCTCTACTGTTTCAGTAAGTTTGAGCCCCCCCCCCCGCCCCGCCTTGTGTAGCGTGCATCCATTACAGCCAAGCAAAGGCAATTCATGACATATACTGTAACAATCTCAAATGTAGAAACTGAATTAAACAAAACACAGTATTACAATTTAGTGGCATCATCTCCCGGCCCCCAGTGCTGTACTGTTTATAGATATTATTAAAGGAATAGTCTACTCATTTTCAATATTAAAATATGTTATTACCTTAACTAAGAATTGTTGATACATCCCTCTATCATCTGTGTGCGTGCACGTAAGCGCTGGAGCGCGCTGCGACGCTTCGATAGCATTTAGCTTAGCCCCATTCATTCAATGGTACCATTTAGAGATAAAGTTAGAAGTGACCAAACACATCAACGTTTTTCCTATTTAAGACGAGTAGTTATACGAGCAAGTTTGGTGGTACAAAATAAAACGTAGCGCTTTTCTAAGCGGATTTAAAAGAGGAACTATATTGTATGGCGTAATAACACTTTTGGGAGTACTTCGACTCGGCGCAGTAACACCCTCCCTCTCCCATTATGAGAGTGAGAAGGGGAGCGGACTTTTCAAAAGTGCCATTACGCCATAAAATATAGTTCCTCTATTAAATCCGCTTAGAAAAGCGCTACGTTTTATTTTGTACCACCAAACTTGCTCGTATAACTACTCATCTTAAATAGGAAAAACGTTGATGTGTTTGGTCACTTCTAACTTTATTTCTGATTGGTACCATTGAATGAATGGGGCTAAGCTAAATGCAATCGAAGAAGGATTTGCTTTGCAAGATCCTAAACCTAATTAATTAACCACCCACTGACTAGTCGATTTCGAAAATGTGTAGCTTAGATAATGAATAGCTTTCTTAGGATTTTACATATTCTGACTTTCACTTTGCCAGTGGAAGTTCCTAGTTCAACCAGCTAAAGTTCAGGCTAGTCCACAAGCATATCCAGTGATGAATGAGTAGGCTACAGTGAATGCATGAGTGAGCTCTTGAGTGAAAGTAGGAGACATATGGTAGACAAATGCAGTACTGAGCCAGGATTGGTTCTTCCTCTCCATTGCTTTACCATTACACGCCTATCTGAGAGAGTAACAACAAGTGACACAGCGACCGCAGAGGAGAAAAAAACTGCAAATCGATAGCCATCTCCCCAAGGAAAGACGCAGGGATTCAGTGGTCTCGCTCTGACACCCACCTCTCTCTCTCTCTCTCTCTCTCTCCCTGCCTACTGCTCTAGGGGCCCGATCTTAGGGTAAGGTCTGATTTAGATTTGACGGGCTCTGAAGCAAGGCCTGCAATAACAGGGTTTTTAACTGCATTTAAGTGTAGCACTCCATCTTGTAGGTTTTAGAGTCCCCTGACAATCTCAGGCTTAACAATCGGTCCTACGGTAAAAGGCTCTTTATCTGCGCAAATGTTTTATTACATGCTTAAATCAACCATGCTCTTATAAGTTGCAAGTGGTGAACACTACAAAAGTGAATGAGTTTGAAATTAAATTTTCGATTACTTGGTTTAATCCTTTTCCCGTAGGAAACGCTGTTCGGGCTGGGCCATGGTGGTGATTTTGCACCACCACCATGATTAGTAGTGGCGTGTGTTTATCCTTTAACCCTGGTTAGGCAAAAACTTAAAGGGAGCAGAAGACACTAGCTTTGCTGCATTGAAGTATTTGTCCCTTTGGATTAACCAACAAGACTTCACAGAACAGCATTGCATTCATCTGCCACGGGTGCACTGCAAGAGACGCAAAGAAAGCAAGGCGCTCTTGGGGCCAAGTTATTTGTAGGCAATCGGCAATGTGAATTGCATTATAAGTAAGTGTAGAAGCATGCAAATGATCAGCTTACACACCAAGCAAATAAGCCGAACTCAACATCAAATGAATGTCAAACAAACCCCACAACAAAAGTTCAAGTGTAAAGCACCCACGGAGTATACTCTGATGTGGTGAATCTCTAATTGGTGATGTCTTACTTACCACACAACATGAATTCAATTGAAACCAAATCTATTCTTGAGCTCTTATTCATTGTTTGGCTCAAAACAGCTGTGATTCAAAACCAAAGCTTTGCATGATTTATAAACCCATAAAAAACGATTTATTGAAATGAAAAACATTGTAATATATGAACACTTGTCTATAAGATTCTAATTAATACAATTTATTGAGCGAGAACAACCTGCATAATGGTCTTAAGTTTTAGATGTTTATTTGAATAACAGGTTTAAATTGGCCACAATTATAACATTTCTTTCTGACATTATAAACAGGGAGCTATTGCAGGTTTTAATGTAACAAGATGCAACAGTCAGGGGGAACAACAGGTCAATTTTTTAATGAGCGAACAGAATGTTTTCAAAATCACTGTAATGAATTCCAGCGTTCACACCTACAGTTCTCTTCTGATATGTGTGCTGTTTTGATCTTTGGGTAGTTTATGGCAACTAAACAGAATAAACCAATGAGCTTCTTAGCAAGCAACCACAGATGAGACTTAAAGAGGGAAAAACCCACAAAGGTAACCGAAGTAAGCACACAGAGCAAACATTTAATTTCTCCTATAGGACATAAACAGACATTAGTGTTAACACACAAAGCGGCTCATTAAACATGGTACTGAAGCAATGAATTGTGTTTATTTACCTTTAAAGGACCTGGGGCCTCATTTATAAAACTTTGCGTAGGATTTGCGTCAGAAGTGGCGTACGGATGAAACATAGGACGTGCGTACGCACAGAAATATTCGGATTTATAAAACCGTGCGCACGCACATCCTACGCATTTTTCCCTTAATAAATCACAATCAATTCTAAATGTAGCGCAGCTTTTGCGGCTTCATGACACGCCCATAGTTGCCCATAAATAGTCCGTGAAACGCCCACAAGTTAATATGCATTGATTGCGAAATCATGGCAAACACATAGAGGAAATAAAAAAAAAACGTAAATTCACTCAATGTGAAGTAGAAGTTATCGTTGGCGAGGGGGAAAAGAGGAGAAAAACGTTGTTTGGAGGGCACAGTGTGGGCATTACGCATTGTGATGGGGCATTTTTTTCCATTCATTTAATTGCATCTGACAAGCTACAGATGTCGGTAATAATCGACGTGGAAATGGGACATTGTTCAGCGCAAATGTAATTTCTTGTTGCTTCCTGGATGGTTGAGACATACGCCATACATTGTTTTATCAAAAATAAACACACTAAAGGCATATGCATGAATACCATAATTCCGTAGATTATGAAGATATGGTTTACTATGAAAACAACTTTCCCCAGTGGACAATTAATACATCTATCTATTTATTTATCTATCTATCTAACTATATATCTCCTTAATTACCTATCTATCTGTCTATGTAATTGCATCTATATATGCTCCGCCAGACGGACACATTGACAAGAATATCAGTTTTGTACATTATTTCGTTCTGTTAACTATATTCTTTATGAGGATGAATTGCACAACATGCCAATATTATTGCAGAACATATTTCACTTTTCTTTTAGCAAATATGTGTTCATTTGAATTTCTGTTGTAATTTTCGATTTCTTTATTTTTTTGTTTCACTGCTGATCGATCAAACGGGTGTTCGTGTAGGCTGTTAATTGTAAGACTTGCTTTGTGAAGTGTTGTGTCGAACTCAGTTCCCCCTATGTTTCCCTCCAGCGCAGTGCCCTCATAGCGCCTTCATCACGTTACATTTAGAAAGATTAAAGATTTTAATTGGTTATACTAAAAAGGCATAATATCATGTATTTTATAATACAATTTATTAAATATTTCATACATTTGACAGTTTTCTATTAGGGTATTTCTTTTAAAATATAGCCTGTCTTTTTCTTTTTTTTCCCTTTACTGGTCGTTTTAAAAATGTAATGTTTGCATACATAGTTAAATAAATATTATACATATAATATGATTCATACTGTAAAAATAATTGACTTACCATTAAGAACAATACAGATACATTACAGAAATGCACACATATACATCTCAGTAGCCATTAAAACTTTAAATATATAAATAATAAAACAACCTATAACGTGATAAAAACGCCATAAAAACACTACACTGAAGGGAAAAATAGGGGGAACATAGTGGCAACAGACTTCGACACAACAGAAGTCTTCATGTTATTTATGAGAGGCAGTGTTGTCATTTTTACTTTCACTTTCACGTGTTCCTTCCATCTGCCGTCGGTGTCGCCATTTCTCATTTCACCCGTTTTTGTGCGTACGCCTGGGTCTGAGCTTGCGTGACGGACCGCACATTTTCCCGTCAAGTTTGCTTTTTATAAATAACAACTATTGCGTAGAGAGTGGCGTACGCCGCCTTTTGTGCGTACGCAACGTTTATAAATGAGGCCCCAGGACTGGTTGAATTTGTTTCCTTGACCCTCAATAGAAACTCAATAGAATACAACACTGTCGCCGTGCCCAAGGGGTTCCATTTTATTTCTAAAGATCAAATGTCCTGCAGTTCCTAATAATCAAATACTGACTTAATCGTAGTTAAACTTACAGGTGTGCTTGAGAAGGGCAGTGGATCTTCTGGTGCGGGACTGAGTATCGCTGCCCTTGAGCAATTTGGGTTTAATTGCCTCGTTCAAGTGCACAATTCTGACAGCTCAAGAACCAACTATTAGAATTCAATTATTTGCCCAGGGGACGGATTCACAATACATCCCTAACAAGAAAATTCTTCTTAACTGCCTATTTTCCCTGAATTCCTATCTAAGAAGAAAGTTAAGAATATTTTATTACCCAAACAACTAATTAAGAAAGTTCTTATTTTTTATAAGGCTGTTTTAAAGAATAATCAAGAATACAAATTCTCAAAAAAGAAACTTTCTTAAATAACATCTTAAGGTTAGGTTAACCCCATAGTTAGACTTATAGAAGGATCTCTTGACAGAAATGCAATGTAATATGCATAACTATATTATCAGTGGTGTTTAAAGACCTTACATAATGAACTGTGTTGTTTTTATTAGAATGGGCTGTTTTTAGGTCCATACACCACAGGTGCCCTACATGAAAGTCGGCGTCATGTTTCTGCCATAGACAGTAAAAGAAATGGACTCAGCGACCCTGTTGGATTCAACAGAGACAAGTGAAGTCAATTAGAAGCCCATACTTCCTGGGGGTCGTCACACCCCTACTCTTTTTCGAAGGACATCCTGGGATTTTTAATGACCACAGAGAGTCAGGACCTCGGTTTAACGTCTCATCCGAAGGACGGTGCTTTTTTTGACAGTATAGTGTCCCCATCACTCTACTGGGGTGTTAGGACCCACACAGACCACAGGGTGAGCACCCCCTGGCGGTCTCACTAACACCAGCATCAACCTGGTTTTCCCAGGAGGTCTTCCATCCAAGTACTTACCAGGCTCAGCCCTGCTTAGCTTTAGTGGGCAAGCTGTCTTGGGCTACAGGGTGATATGGCTGCTGGGTGTAATATAAATATAATGATGAAGTGCCTTACTTGACTCTGGGAAAACTGGGTTCTTTTACATTTATTCTAGGTTAAGGCGACTCAAAACTCTTTAAAGACATGTTTGCTGCTTTGGAAATGTGGGTTTGCCTCTCCTCACGTGCCACTCTACATGCGAACCTGTGGGCGGAGGTACAAAAGCAGTTATTGCCATTCCACTTTGGAAGTTGGGTTTAAAATCTCTACGTCACGCATTCGAACATTCCGGATCTGGTGTTTTCTTAGCTTGGTGCCAAAAACTGTTATATTTCGGTAACAAGGACGTTTTCAGTTCTGAAACGTGCAAGATGTTCATTAAGTATGATAACCTCTTATATAAGAAAAATCAAGTTAAAATTGATTCTTTGATTCGCCCGTTGCTTAAAAAAAATGTTTTTAGGAAAATATTTGAAAACTTCTCAATACATGCACTTACGGGACATTCACACGGGGCGAAAGCGTTAATGCTTGACGGAAGGCTTGTCTGAAGCGTGGCCAACAGCTAATCACAGTGGCCCGGTCTTCCATAAACGTAATTGGCTGGCTCTGCCTAGATTATTTGCATACGCGATCTGATTGGCTGACGCATGCGTTGCCTCTTGAAAAGTTGAGAAATGTTCAACTTCTGCCACGAGCAATGGCACTGACGCGGCGCCGACAGATCCACAATTCAGTTCGGCAACGCATGACATCACCCATTATAAGTGAATGGGAAGCGTTAATGCTTATGCCCCGTGTGAATGCACCGTTAGGAACATTCAACCTTATTTGTCTTAAAAAAAATTTGTCTTAAAGGAATATTGCATTTTCTTAAAAGAAAAATCCAGATAATTTACTGACCACCATGTCATCCAAAATGTTGATGTCTTTCTTTGTTCAGTCCAGAAGAAATTATGTTTTTTGAAGAAAACATTGCAGAATTTTTCTAATTCTAATGGACTTTAATAGAACCCAACATTCAATACTCAACACCTAACAGTTTTTTTCAACGGAGTTTCAAAGGACTATAAACAATCCCAAACGAGGCACAAGGGTCCCATCCAGCGAAACGACTGTCATTTTTGACAAAAAAAACAAAAAATATATACTCTTAAACCACAACTTTTCGTCAAGGTCCGGTCCAGCGCGACCTAACATAAATGCGTAGTGATGTAGGGAGGTCACGTGTTAGATATATAAAACGCACATTTGTGGACCATTTTAAACAATAAACTGCCACAAAAGACATTAATTAGTATGATTCGACATACAACAACGTAGGAGCGGTCCTCTTTCAAGACGCTTGTAAACACTGGGGCGGAGTTTCACGTTCGTCTTCTGTGACCTCTTGACATGATGACGTATTGCGTGGGGTCAGCTGGCGCATCACGACCGGATCTACACGACGAGAAGTTGTGCTTTAAAAGTGTATATTTGTTTTTTATTGTCAAAAATGACAATCATTTCGCTAGATAAGACCCTTTTGCCTCGTTTGGGATTGTTTATAGTCCTTTGAAACTCCGTTGAAAAAAACTGTTAAGTGTTGAGTTAAGTATTAAATGTTGGGTTCTATTAAACTCCATTAAAATTAGAAAAATTCTGCAATGTTTTCTTCAAAAAACATAATTTCTTCTCGACTGAACAAAGAAAGACATCAACATTTTGGATGACATGGTGGTGAGTAAATTATCTGGATTTTTATTTTAAGAAAATGGACTAATCCTTTAAGAACATTTTCAATAATCCGCCCCCAGATCTTTAAATCTAATGTGAGACAATTCTGTGCCACTAGCAAGCAAATTGTTTACTCACAGTGTGTATTTTTACATGGATACACTGTAAAGACAACTGCTTTAGTCACTTCAGTTCTCTAAAGTTTCAAATGAAGTGAAAAATGTTCTACAGGACAAAGTATAAACAAATAAAAAACACTGATTGTGTGTATCTCACAATCCTCAGGGCGAAGTGTAGTAGCTCTTCTCACCATGCATGAATGAGGGAGACCAGACACCAGTAAAGCAAATAACACAGAGATAAGTTTCTATGTTCTTCTTTTGACATCGTGGCTAACTAATGAGAAACAACAGCGATAAACTGCATACTCCTCTGGAAGAGAATGTCAAAATGAAAGCCTTCATCCCTACTGCACCATGCGTCTACTCCCATTGCCCTATACTCCCGATTGCCACACTGGCACACTGATAGGTCCGTGGTGCTCCGTATTCACTGTTTGTTCTCTCGCCCTTTCCTCTCTCCCAAATGCCCCCATGGCTGTCTGTACAACAGGCCTAATGAGCCACCGGCCCGAACAGCTCTTAATGCTGCAATTATGTGGCACGCTTAAAAGTCTTGGGGGTGTTTGCTTGTGCTATGCAAAAGCCACAGAAGACTGCCCGCTGCGTACGCATCTAAATCAGACGCTGCCCTTGTCAATCCCCCTCGACCCTCTTTGGCGAGTGTGGTGCAATTGTAGGCAAGGCACGTGAAGCCAGTCAAGGGTGAGTGAAATAAAATAAACAACTAAGCTAATGGGAAGTGCATGGCAATTAAGGCAATTATGACACACAGCTCTAAATTAAAGCAATTTTTCAGCAGGATTTTTCGAGAAATTCGTAGATTTTTTTTGCCTTGTGCGTGAGAAAGACAAAGAATAAAATAAATGAACAAATAAGTACTGGATGCACAAAAGCAAACCTGTGGAGACACAATTAAGCGCTGTATTAGACAAAAGTTACTGTGGTGAAAAAGAAAAACTTTTTAATTAAGATAACAATTGTGACCATGTCTATAAAATCCAGGCTACATTCTAGTTATGAGATTAGGAGCATCAAAGTTTGATTTCACTCATTGATTTCACTTTAATTTAAATTTTTGACATGACCTTACTGAGTCAATATTAAAAAAATCAAGGTAATTTTTCATAGAATGCGGTGACATTGTGTAGGACTTAATGTAGAAAACAGTAAATGACCAAAAAAATACTTTTTTCAGGCAAAATCATAATTACTCAATGTCCCCATGAAATCAAAATTAACATTTCTATAAAAGAAAGAATTTTTATGTTGTTATCCAACACTACAGCTTCGTATTAAAGGTGCAATACGTGGTTTTTAGAAGGATCTCTTGAAAAAAATGCCAAATAATATACAAAACTATATTATCAGGGGTGTATAAAGACCTTTTAAAATGAACTGTTATGTTTTTATAACCTTAGAATGAGACGTTTTTATCTACAAACACCGAGGGTCCCCTTACATGGAAGTCGCCATTTTGTGACGCCATGTTTCTACAGAAGCCCTTAACAGACAAACTTTTTTACTAAGATGTCTCCGACAATGAAATGTTTGTCCAGTGGTGGCTATAGTAGCTTCTTTATGCATTTCAAAAGCGAGGGGTGAGCAGTGGACTGAGCCGTTGGTTGCAATTCACAACTTCACCACTAGATGCCGCTAATTTACACACTGCACCTTTAAATTTCCTGTTCAATGTTGAAAAAGTTCAATGTAAAAATGTAGACATGTTCAAAGTCTAAATATGCTTTTTATTGGGATGAATGATGAAAGTGACGGAAGTCTATCACAAATGATGAAAGGATGAAAGTCTTTCACATGAGGTGTCATGTAAGTTTTATATTATATCTAAATCGGGACTCTATTAAACTTATTTTTTATGCAACTGTGACACTCACAAGTGGCTGGGTATCGATTCAGATGTTCCGGATCGATTCGATTTAGATTCACAACCTATCGAATCGATTCTCCTTTCGATTCCGATTCTCAGATCGATTTTTATGCTCGATTCTCGATTCGACTCAATGAATATAGATTTAATACATATACTATTGTTACGACCCAAGGCTGTCTAGGGTGAGGGTTGTAACATTTTATTTGAAAAGCTTTTCCTTTTTGGGTGTGTGTGTGTTTGGATGGCAGGAGACAGACACGGGAATAAACTGAAAATTATTTATTAAATGTGAACCAGTGAACAAAGTGACAAAAGCGTGAATAATAATAATTATAATAATGATAATAATAATAATAAGAAAACAAAAATGAGAATAGCAAAATAATATTTACAATATTTACAGGGGTGGAACACAAAACACAGAACCAAAGGAAAGGGGACGAGAGTGGTGCTAAATCAACGAAAGAAACAAAACAAAACGAAGCTAACTATTTTTAAAGACCTCTAAACTAATCTAAAGAAAATAAAAATAAAACAAAAGGTCTTCAGCGTATACACGCCCTAACTAAACTACACTAGCTAGATAACAGTCGAGGAAAAACATACAAGGGTGGCACTCACTCCTAAACTAGTGTGTCTAATACAAAATTAATATTTCCCTACGTGTGCACAATGTATGTCGCGCGACAATCTTACCTGTCCGCCTTTCCCCGGCACGGGGAAAACGAAACGCCAGAACATTCAGGACAAAACAACGGAGTAAATGAGATAACGAAAAACGAGAATGAACTGACATACACAGGCGGGGTAAATATAACAAGCGAAACAGACAGTACACAGTAACAGAAGGGTGTATAATTGTACAGTAAATACAGTACATGAGCCGCAAATGACTGACGCGCGTTTGAACTGGCGTCCTTTTTAAAACTGTGGGAGAATGGAGATTGGTGGAACCTGATGTGACGTCATTTATATACTGCAATGATTGACATGTTGATGGTCCAATCGGGAAACTGGGTGTATCTGGAGAGAGAGACAGCGGAGAGAGAGAGAGAGAGAGAGACACAACAACAAAGACACACCTACACGGACGTAACACACCCTCCCTTAAGAACAAACAGGTGTTTGTTCTATCACACAATTAGAGGGTTAAACTCTGGAAAGGGCATCGGCTAGAACATTGTCTTTACCTTTTTTGTGCACAATCTCCAAATTAAAGTTTTGTAAATACAAAGACCAACGCATTAAACGTTGATTATGATTGTACATGCGTGACAAGAAAACCAGGGGATTATGATCCGTGAAAACTGTAATAGGTAAGTTATTTGAACCAACATAAACCTCAAAATGTTGTAAAGCCAGAATAAGGGCCAAAGCTTCTTTCTCTATTGTAGAATAATTGAGTTGATGTTTATTAAACTTCCGTGAAAAATAGCTTATGGGATGGTCTACACCGGATTTATCCTCCTGAAGGAGAACAGCTCCAGCACCAACACCACTGGCATCCACTTCCAATTTAAAAGGTAAAGTACAATCGGGTGCTACAAGCACAGGAGCATTACAGAGTAAAGCCTTAACATTAACGTAAGCATATTGACATTCAGGGGACCACACAAAAGACTTAGATGGGCTTAGCAAGGAGGTGAGAGGTTGGACAACAGTCGAGAAGTTTTTGCAGAAACTTCGATAGTACCCCGCCATGCCCAGAAACCTGCGCAACTCACGGCGGGTGGTGGGAACGGGAAATTCCATAATGGCCGTGACCTTGGCCGCAACAGGGCGAACTTGACCCTGACCCACTTCCTTACCAAGATAGGTAACAGTAGTCTGTCCAAATTCACACTTGGCTAAATTAAGTGTTAAAGAGGCTTTGTCAAGGCGCTCAAACACTGCTTTTAGCGTACACACATGTTCAGCCCAATCCATTGAATAAATAACGAGATCATCTAAATACGCACTACAATTGGGCACATCACCAAGCACCAAATTAACAAGTCGTTGAAACGTTGCAGGTGCGTTACGAAGACCGAATGGTAAAACAGAATATTGTAGAATATGATCCGGAGTTACAAAAGCAGAAATTTCAGAAGCTTGAGGGGTGAGTGGAACTTGCCAATAACCTTTTAACATGTCCAATTTACTAACAAAATGTGCTGATCCAACATTGTCAATACAGTCTTCCATGCGGGGAAGAGGATAACTGTCGGGCACCGTTACCGCATTGACCTTACGGTAGTCGGTGCAAAACCTGAACGTTCCGTCAGGTTTGGGAAACAGAAGACACGGAGAACTCCACGGGCTACAGCTTGGTTTAGCTAACCCATTGTCTAGTAAGTATTTTACTTCTTGGCGCATAATAGATCTTTTAATTGCATTTACACGATAAGCATGTTGCTTAATAGGACGAGCACCATCGACATTAATTTCATGCTGCAAAACCGTGGTTTGTCGGGGAACATCGCCAAAAAGACAGGGAAAATCAGAAATCAATTTAACAATGTCAGAACTCTGTTCTGTAGTTAAATGAGTAAGGAATGACGGGAGATCTTTTATTATTTCAGAGTTTGGTAACCGCGCACACTGCTGAGGAGTGTTGCGAAGCATCACTCCATCCTCGTCATCACCCGCACAACCACGAGAGGAACCCAGATCAACGGCGGTAACTACGGAAGAGATAGTGGGCTCTTTCATCTGATCCGCAGCATCTGCGAGGGGTTTCTCACGGTCATGGTAAGATTTTAGCATGTTTATATGGCAAACACGAGACTGACGTTTCCTATCTGGCGTATTAACCATATAATCTGTCTCACTCATTTTCTTAGCTATTGTATAAGGACCACAGAACCGGGCAGACAGTGATGAACCTGTGACAGGCAGAAGTACTAGCACTTTGTCACCAGGTAAAAATGAACGGGCAACTGTTTTGAAATCATACTGGCGTTTCATATTCTCCTGAACAGAGGCCAATGACTCTTTAGCAAGAAGGCATGCATCATGCAACCGACTACGAAACTTGCTAACGTAATCCAATATATTAACTTTTGAACTCGATTCAGTAGACATGATTTGTTCTTTTAAAAGTTTCAAAGGACCTCTGACGGTGTGCCCAAAAACGAGCTCCGCCGGACTAAATCCGAGGGACTCCTGAACAGCTTCACGCACGGCAAACAGAACTAAAGGGACACCCTCATCCCAATCACGAGCCGTTTCCACGCAATATTTGCGCAACATGGATTTAAGGGTTTGATGGAAGCGTTCGAGTGCGCCCTGACTTTGGGGATGATACGCACTCGAAACTCGGTGAGTTATAGCAAGAGACTCTAATACCTGATTGAAAAGTTTTGACAAAAAATTAGTGCCTTGGTCTGTCTGGATAATTTTAGGAAAACCAAATGTTGAAAAGAATTTTGTTAATGCTTTGATAATGACCTGAGCAGTAATTTTTCGTAATGGAAAGGCTTCAGGAAATCGGGTAGCCACACACATGACAGTCAACAAAAATTGATTACCTGATTTAGTCTTAGGCAACGGTCCAACACAATCTACTATTACATGCTCAAACGGCTCTCCCACCACTGGAATTGGGGAGAGCGGAGCAGGCGGAACAACCTGGTTCGGCTTTCCAACAAATTGGCAGGTATGACACGTACGACAGTAATTCGCAACGTCTTTCTTTAATCCTGGCCAGAAAAAATGTCTTAATATCCTATTGTAGGTCTTAGTTACACCAAGATGACCAGCCAACTGATGATCATGGGCTAAAAATAAGACATGCTGTCGATAAGGTAAAGGAATAACAATTTGGTACACAACATTCCAATCTAAATCCTGCTGTGGGGTGGAACACCATTTACGCATTAACAATTCATTGTCAATGAAGTAAGCAGTTTTCTTATCCCTAGCGAGTTCACACGAGACAGCAGAGTTGAAACACGGCGCGAGCGTCTTGTCTTCTTTTTGAGCGGCCACTATTTGCGCTCGCGAAACTGACAACTTCAGCTTGTCTGAATCTGCGATACCAAAACCTGGCGTCCCCGTTTTCAAAGTGTGACTCTTTTTAGGAGAGTCAACAACTTCTAACGGAGCGTCATCAACCAAAAGAGGAGCTAAGAAAGAATTTGACAATTCAACCGCTTCTCCGTTTTTCCGTGACTGAGCGCGAGTGACGGCGCACGCAGGAAAAACATCAGAATAATCACCAGAAAGATCTTCAGCCTGACAAATCACATCTGGGTTGTCGACCACTTCTAATATTGGCATAACTTTTCCTCCAGCGAGGTCATTGCCAAGGATAAAGTCAACACCTTTAATGGGCAGAGAAGGTCGCACAGCCACTTTCACAAAGCCGGTACACAAATCACTATTCAAATATACACGATGTAACGGTGCCTTTACGAAACCCATTTCAATACCCTGTACAATTACACTTGACCCACAAAAAGTTTCCTCATTCAAAGGCAACGCATCCGCTACAATAAAAGACTGTAGGGCACCCGTATCTCTAAGCATTTTTATTTCTTTTTGTTCCCCAGGTTTTCCAGTTAAGGAAATTAACCCCTTCAGAACAAAAGGTAAATAATTATCATCAATGACTTCGTTTAGCGTATGTGCTTTTTCAAGTGTTTTAACAAAACCTACACCTTTAGGCTGGTTTTGCTGCTTACGTTTAAGCGTTAAACAATCAGCTATAATATGCCCTTGTTTGTGACAGTAGAAACACTCTCTAACCTCTTTTGGCTGAGGGGAGCTAGTCTTGGGACGAGCTGACTGAGAATGAGTCGGCACCGGAGGAATTTTCTCGCTACGGGCAGAGGAGAAAACCCCTTTGTGCGTAAGCACAAATTCGTCCGACAGAACAGCGGCGTGAGACAATGAAGTTACTTTTTGTTCATTAAGGTAAACCACAACACGCTCGGGAAGACACCCTTTAAATTCTTCCAGCAACACAAGTTCTCTTAACGAGTCAAAGTCATCCACTTTACTAGCTGCACACCATTTGTCAAATAAATTTCCTTTCTCCCTGGCAAACTCAACAAAAGTTTGGGTAGAATTCTTTTTATGGTTTCTAAACCTTTGTCTGTAAGCTTCAGGAACAAGCTCGTAAGCTCTAAGAACAGCAGCCTTTACCGAATCATACACCAAACTCTCTTCTAACAATAATGCAGAACAAACATCCTGAGCGTTTCCAACAAATTTACATTGTAATAACAGAGGCCAAACTTCTTTGGGCCAACAAAGGGAGGAGGCAATACGCTCAAAAGCGCTAAAATAAGTATCCACCTCCGACTCTCTGAATTGTGGTACTAATGCAATTTGTTTACTTACATCAAAAGCAACTGAGGACGGGTTAACCGGTGGAGGAACATTTGAGACCTGTGCGGGCGTTGGATACGCAGCCGAGCCGGCGGCGACCTTCATCGCTTCCAGCTCGAGCTGCCGCAACTTCACCTGCTTTTCGGCCTCGATCTTGAGCCTCCGCACTTCCAGACGCATCTCCAACTCAACCTGGCGTGCCTGAGCTTTTTCTTGTGCCTCTATTTGTAGGCGGGCCAAACGGACTTTTAACCGTGCATCTATCCTCGAGTCCGTGGACACCGGTGAAAATGGATCGAAGGGTGACAAGCCAGGTTTCGCATCGGCCTCCGCCGTCGCGCCACCCACAGCTCCAACCCGTTCGTCCACCTCATCGTCAGTGTTAGAATGGCCAACAGAAATACCACCAACATCAACCTTCCCACCGGTCTTACCACCCTCAGCACTTATCACAGGAAGAACATCAAGTTCAACCAAACCTTGTAGAATTTTACGTTTGATTTCCTTTTTAAGCATTTGTTTGCCCAAAGAAATACTGTAATGCTCTGCTATGGATTCCAACTCCTTTTTCCTACATAATTCAACTTGTTCTGCTGTAGGATTACCAATAAAGGCTTGCAAATTAAACAATGCCATGACTGTTACACACCACACCCACACAAACACGCAGCGCGGCATAACAAACAGGCCGCCAACCGCAGGCCAAAAACAGACCGCTAACACAAAGTCGTCCGCCACCAAAGCACGCACACCCAGAAAAAGGAAAATTTTCAAAAATTTATATGGATTATCAATTTTTAATGATCCCGGACGAGCCCCCAATAAATGTTACGACCCAAGGCTGTCTAGGGTGAGGGTTGTAACATTTTATTTGAAAAGCTTTTCCTTTTTGGGTGTGTGTGTGTTTGGATGGCAGGAGACAGACACGGGAATAAACTGAAAATTATTTATTAAATGTGAACCAGTGAACAAAGTGACAAAAGCGTGAATAATAATAATTATAATAATGATAATAATAATAATAATAAAACAAAAATGAGAATAGCAAAATAATATTTACAATATTTACAGGGGTGGAACACAAAACACAGAACCAAAGGAAAGGGGACGAGAGTGGTGCTAAATCAACGAAAGAAACAAAACAAAACGAAGCTAACTATTTTTAAAGACCTCTAAACTAATCTAAAGAAAATAAAAATAAAACAAAAGGTCTTCAGCGTATACACGCCCTAACTAAACTACACTAGCTAGATAACAGTCGAGGAAAAACATACAAGGGTGGCACTCACTCCTAAACTAGTGTGTCTAATACAAAATTAATATTTCCCTACGTGTGCACAATGTATGTCGCGCGACAATCTTACCTGTCCGCCTTTCCCCGGCACGGGGAAAACGAAACGCCAGAACATTCAGGACAAAACAACGGAGTAAATGAGATAACGAAAAACGAGAATGAACTGACATACACAGGCGGGGTAAATATAACAAGCGAAACAGACAGTACACAGTAACAGAAGGGTGTATAATTGTACAGTAAATACAGTACATGAGCCGCAAATGACTGACGCGCGTTTGAACTGGCGTCCTTTTTAAAACTGTGGGAGAATGGAGATTGGTGGAACCTGATGTGACGTCATTTATATACTGCAATGATTGACATGTTGATGGTCCAATCGGGAAACTGGGTGTATCTGGAGAGAGAGACAGCGGAGAGAGAGAGAGAGAGAGAGACACAACAACAAAGACACACCTACACGGACGTAACAACTATATTTATAAAAAAGAACAGTGAACATAATTTTACAAGTGGGTAATTAATAAAAAGAAATTAAGAGCCGCAAACCTGTACTGTATATTAAAGTCTTTTATTTTAGGTACACTTGGGTACATTAAAACATAACCCATCTCTAATTTTTAAATGCATACAATTATGTTAAATACAATACAATTTTGATGCATTCTTTGATCAAACAGGATCATGTTATTTCAAAAAAAAAAATTTTTGACCAGCCATACTAACAAGCTGTAAATGTGGTTTTACTGCCATAAACAAAATGTTATTGGTTATTTTAATAAGGAGGTTCTACTTGATTGTTTGTCCTGACTTCCTGTTTAATTTGAAATGATGTCGCCACATCAAATAAATAATGCTGTACGTTTTAAGCCACTTTAGCGGGCCTTTAATATTACAGTACTTTGTTAAAGGGCACAATTCTGACCCTAAAAACTGATTTGGGTTTTAAAGCATTTGATTACTAGCCAGGAACTTTTAATATCTGTAAAAATGTCTCATTTCTGTATAACAATTCACTAAGTAAATAGGCCTGTGAGCAAACAGCATTTTTAAAGTATGCATATTTCTATATTATTTGAAAACAAAACAAAAACTGCTCCTGGATGAATATTAATAATGTTTATGGCCACCCTAGAGAACCTGCCTCGGCTTTTAACCAAATACACCACCAAATGTCTCCCAATATGTCAATTAAGCATTTTCCTAGCAGGCTACTATAAGTGTCTAGCTCTGTTAATGTATTTATTTTCCAGGAAACCACTTTTATAAGAAAGACTTTCCCTGTGGCAACCTTAATTTCTCTATAGCGCACTAACATTCGCTGATCGTGAATTAATGCCCCAAAGCTGATTTATACAAGCCGGGTAAATGCAGATTTCCCACAGGCCACAGCACTACCAGGAATGTGATAAACACTGGTTAGGTGTTTGTAAAGAAATGAGATGGAGAATTAAACAAAGAAGGAAGAAAACATTTATATGAATGCGTCATGGGAAAATAAGCAACCTACAAATATGCACTGAAGAAACTCATTAGAAATTCAGTTTGGACTATGCAACCAGCAAAGCAAGTTATTTTTCCAGTCCTGAAGATGGAACAAAAAAACTTACTATGGTACAGTTTCCATGGAGATAAATGTGGTTATGATGCATGACCTGGGACAAAAGTTTTCTTTTCAAAGTTTCATCTTTGATGTGAATTGCATACATAGATCAGAAAGTGCCAGACGCTGCATGCCAACACTGTTGAATGGCAAAGAGCTCTTGATTTATTCTCCAAACTGGCAGAAACCTTACAAAATATATGGTGCGGCGTGTTGCTCAGGGTTTATTTCGTTATATTGTGGGAATAGTTGTGATTTAAAGTTGTACACAGTACAGAAAGCAGTAAACAAACCTGCGCTGTCCACCTCCAGGCTGAAAAACCTAACAAACAGCAGCCAAACAAAAGCATTCATACATCACTGAGGCCTGTTAGAAAACAATCCTTTTGCCAGAGACATAACAGCAACTGTTTCACCAAGTAGTACGCTCTATGAATAGGGTGCCATATCTCCTGAAACTCAAGTTTTCATTTTGAGCAAGTAGTGAGGTGTTAAACTTTAGAAAATTGTTGACGTTGAAAGGTTGAACCAAGTACCATTTTATCATCATGATTTTTATCACATTTCCAATTTATTTTTGGAATACCAAAACCAAATGTACCATTTCCAATTATAGAAACATATTAGTTTACTTTCGAGAATTACAATTTTAATACAAATCCAAAAAAAGTTGGGACAATTTGTGAAATGAAAATAAAATTAGAAGGTAATTATTTCCAAATCTCATAAAGCCATATTTTATTCACAACGGAACAGAAAACTAAGTTGCAGCTGAGGAAATGTACTGAAAGTTGGGACAGGGCCTGTGTAGCATCTCTTTTTGCTTTAACAATTACCAGTCCCTATACGTATGGAAACTGAGGAGACCATTTCCCATTCATGTCTGATACAGTATTCTAGCTGTTCAACAGTCCTGGGTTTTCTTTGTCAAATTTGTCACTTCATGATGAACCAAATGGGGAAAGGTCTGGACTACTGACAGGCCAGTTCAGAATACAGACTCGTCTATTTTAAAGTTATGTTGTTGTAATAGATGAAGTATGAGGTTTAAAGGTTGCGTTCTTTTTGTGTTTTTGAAGTTTTAATTGTGTTAACAGTGCGCAATATAACATGTGTTCATGTTTCACGTATAAAAAACGTGGTATTTTTAACAAAATATACTTATCTGTATACCGCTTTTTCATTGTCCTCAGAACAGGCTGATGTCTTCCTTGTTCTATGAAGTTCCTCCTTCAGAAATATATATCGAGTTCTGATTGTGTAGCTTGTTTAATGTGTTGTGATTCGATAGTAGCTTAGCTTGCTGTTAGCTTAGCTGGCGACTGATGTATTTTCTGTGGGTGGAGTTTAGTCAAAAACTGTTCTAGTGACGTCATTAAAGCAGGAAGTAGAGGGCTGTAGTCCAAACCGGACGTTCGCTGTAGGCTTTGAAAGGCGAATTCAATAAAAAAAATATATCGCCTGGCAGTGAACTTTGAGCTTTATCATTTTACAGCTATTATTTATGCTATTAAAGCAACATTACACACTAACTAGGATTTAAAAAATGAAATTCAAAAAGAATGTCAAAGTTGGATTTGTCTGACCACAGAACACTTTCCCACATTGCTTCAGTTCCTTAAAAATTTGTGTTGGCCCTGAGCAGAGAGCAGCAAATTGTTTCTTTGCATGATAAAGCTTTAACCAGCATTTGTGGATGGCAAGGTGAACCGTCTTCATAGACAATGATTTGTGGATGTGTTTCTGAGCCCATGCATTGACGTTTTTATGACAGAATCATGCCTGTTTTTAATGCAATGCACACTTGAGGGCCCAATGATCCTCGGGGCATTAAACATTGATTTTCCCTTTGTCTCTTGCACACATCGATTTCTCAAGATTCTTAGAATACTTTGATGATATTGTACTAGATGATGAGATATTCAAAGTTGTTGCGATTTTATAAGGAATGCAGTTTTTAGTGAACCTTTACCCATCTTGACTTCTATAAGATACTCTTTTTATACCCAGTCACTTCACTGACCTGTTAGAAATGTTTGAAAATGTTCCTCCATTCTAGTAATTTTATTTACATTTTTCACAGTTTCGCAACTTTTTTGGAATTAAGGTTTTTTAAAGTCGCCATGAAACGGAAGTAGCGATTGCCTAATTTTCCCTGTGGTGAAGTATATCCAGTGCTTTAAGTGGGTCGGAATGCCCTGGTACTCAGTACCGCCACTTCCAAAAATAGCTCTTGAGCGCACCACCACCTCTCCGTGCGCCCAGAACGTGCTTTTAGCGTACCGGAACGCTCATTTGCACATCTGTTTAAAAATCAGAGGTTTAATTTAATCCTTTGGCTGCGCTGCGGCTTTTCAGAGCGCCCTTAATGTACGCTTCCTAATTCGTCCCACCGAGAGCAGAGACTACATTACCCATACACCCTTGTGTTTACAAGTTAAAAGCGCATGCGTCGGTCAGTCAGTGTCAACGTGCTCTGGACTGGAGAGGTGTGTGTTTGTGTGTGAAACGCGCAACCATAGCTGCTCGGTTAAAATGAAAATACAATGAACACTTAATATGCCCTCCTTGTTTTAGACTCTGAGTAGTAAAAGAACAAGGTCAGAATCAGAGGACTCGCTGACATCCCACCAAGCCAGAATGATAGCTGCAGGTCAGACGCAATACCCTTTTGTAGGTACGTGATAATCTCCGCTGTCGCGGCTGTCAGTTTGGTTCCCCTCGGATTTCCTCAGGCGATGTGCAGAAAACATTCTTGAAATTGTAATATACATTTAGTTTAATTGCTAAACTACAAGTGAACGAAATTTCAATGAATTTGAACAACGTGCAAAGTAGTTTTACCACCCGCAAAATGGAAAACAATGGGACAAAATAAATGACTTTCGAGTTTCAAATGGCCAGTATTTTGTTATTCTTGAACCCATAGACATGGTCTTGGTGTCATTTTAAAGTTTTTTTCAAGCTCATTCTATCTGAACAACTAGTTTTAGCATTTAACCATGCTGAAAATTTTACTCATATATCTACTTTTGGACATTTTATTTATGTTCAAAAGCTCTTTCTTCAGTAGCTCTTTCTAATGGTATTTTTTCAAAATCCTTTTGCACATTTTATTTATGTTCAGTAGCTATTTCTAGCTCAAGCAAATCCACAAACTTATAAAAGGATTTATTATTTTTTACAAGGTCGTCTGTTGACTGCTCAATATAAAACCCCTTCAATATAGGAATCGAGTCAGGCACCTCTTTTGGGCCACTTAAAGCACTGCGTTTATCCCAGTAAAACTGGCTTCTGAAATGCCATACCATATGACCGAATGTAAAAAGAGATCATTTTGAGGAGGGGAGGAGATTCGCATTTTTGCTTAAAGATTATGAGGGCACATTAGTTTTTTAAAAAATAATAAAGCTTACAGATAAGTTATTTGTAAAAATAACTGGTTGCCTTAAAATTTTAAGTTCATTCAATTTAAAAATATTAGTCAACTCAAAATAGTGAAATTGTGTAAACTAATATTTTTTAGTGAAATTAATTTAAAGTTTTAAGGCAACCAGGTAACTTACTTTTTCAAGTTGAACCTATTTTTTTACAGTGCACTTTACAAAGAGACCAAATGATGTCACAATTTTAATTGTGTTATATTTTCATCAATAAGTGAAATCTGCGTTCCTGTACCATTTTCATGAAACTGTTAACTTTCCACATTCTAATGTCTGTGTTATTCATTTTTAGCTAGCTACAACTACACTTACTGTTGGCTGATTTGACATACTGTAATGTTAAATGCTCTCTCATTTGCAAGTCAATTTGGATAATGTGATGAATAAATGTAAATAAATAATGTGCCATGTCCATTTGCAAGGAATGTGAAACACGTTGCTTGTTCACATCTAACGTCCTAGAATGGCCAGTCTTAGAAATGACTCTCCTTTCCCGCGTCTAAAGATTTTCAGGAGAAAAATCTGATCCGGCTTCGAATCTCCCCTAGAAAGTAAATGGAGAGACGTGGTTTGGTCTGAAATCAATACGATTTAGGATTAATAGCCTGAACATCCAAAAACAGGCACTGTGGAGAGGAAACACTGAAAGTACTTAAATTCAGCAGATGACACCTGCCAGTAAAAATAAATCCTGGCGAAAACGGTATAAACTTCATTGTGATGTGGCACTTACAATAAAGTCTCTCAATAGAAGAATCAGGGTGAAGTGAATGACAGGACGCAGAGGACCCGTCTGCAGGGAAATTGAATTTCACAGGTATTGTGCTACAGTACAAAAAAGCTGGCAACGCTGCATACTAATTAAGCTGAATACTTTACAGTAAATGAACATGGAGAACATCCTGCGCTTTGTGTTTACTACTGTGCCTAGCTGTTAATCCAAAGATGAGCCCTAATCCTCACATACAGCGACAGAGTTGAAACGTTCAAGGGTTGCAGCCAGTGCAAGAGCTTTAAGACCAAAACAGAGAAGTTTGGAGATGTTTGCTCTGAAGCGTATCTTTCTATCCCTATTGCTTTGGCATTGTGTAGGTACTGTCAATGTAGTTGTGCCAACTCAAACAAATACTGTGGTGCTGTAAGCCATTTTGCTATGGAACGGCATGCAGAAACTGTTCCTATTACCTGACAGACATCACTGAAATAGGTAACACCTGTCTCCATGACAGGAACCGACTCCGTAAACAGCAAAATCGAAATCTTTGTTTAGCGAAAACTTGGAGGCGCTTTCTGTTTGTCAATCATATTGTGTATTCATGGTACAGTCCTTATATGGTAATTGGGAGGCGGATGGGACCAGTTTGTCAGTTTTCCATGTCAAAAATCCAGTTTGCTGCAGTTAGCGTGACAACTAGCGTGACACTGAGATGACGCACTACTCCCATACTGTTTATCTGAGTAAACACATGCGTACATTCTTTGGAGTTTGGGGTCTAGAAAGTGTTTTATTCAGTTTCAGAAGGGCTATTCTTTCATATTTCCTTTATGGAGACATCAACACCTGATTAAAAATACAAATGACACAAATTAGAACCATATTGCAATCGGAATAATTAAATTAAATGACAAATATACAAGGAAATGGTTCTGGTTGTTGTTGCTACATGTAATTAAACATATGGGAAGCAATATAATTTTGAACTTTGAGGTTATTGCTGTTATAAATAGGGCTAGACATTTTATACTTCCCAATTTCTTTAAGGCAAAGCTGTCATAGTAAAGTACTGTAAGTGAAAGTCATTGCAGGGCTTGGGCTAATGCAGTTGTGCATAATACGCTGGGTATGAACTGCAATTAATCCGAAATTTTTTATTAACCGTCAGTCCCAGCCATGAGGCCGCTTATATAGAGGCAACAAATTGAGCCATTATTTTTCTATATGTTAATAGAATTTGCAAGTGCAATTTTCCTTAGTGTAGAAACTAAATCTGTCAAAATCCAAAAAGACTCAACTGCCTTTCAATGACCCAAATTTAAAACAGATACACATATATTACCCTGTTTAATTACAGTCTACTCATTTATTTGTTGTTAACAGTTTGCTGCTTTTATACCAGGGGTGCCCAAACTCGGTCCTGGAGGGCTGGTGTCCTGCAGAGTTTAGCTCCAACTTGCCTCAGAACACCTGCCTGGAAGTTTTTAGTATGCTTAGTAGGACCTTAATTGGCTTCAAGTGTGTTTGATTATGATTGGAGTTAAACTCTGCAGGATACCGGCCCTCCAGAGCTTGGGCACCCCTGTCTTATACAATATAAACAAAGAAAAAATCTTATGTCTGTAGTTATTTCTAACCACAAAGACTGTTCAAACTATACAATCTGAAAAGAACTTGATAAAAAAATTAAGGTATGTTCACTACTGTGAGCTACAGACATGAGCCTCAGAGCAGAGCAGAGCGCAACATTATCATTCATACGCACAACCGGCGCAACGTCATAGAATGTCTCTGAACAGGTTCACGCCCACTTTTTGGGGAAATCAGACTAGACCTTCCATTGGCTTTCATTCAAAATAGCGGAACAAAGCAACCTTCGTACACAGCCGGCAGGCGTAAATAACTTATGAAATCACTCAGATTAAACATGTTAAGTAATTATCTGTCTAACTCTATCAAAAGTCCTTCGCAAAAATTGAAACATCTCAGCTTTTTGCTCAAAATTTGCTGTTTTTGAAGAAACCTACCCATATTTGAGAGGTAATAAAAAGATAACTAATGAAGGTAGGATGAAACTGTTTTTTTAAAGAGAGGGTCTGTTCTTTATGTTTATATATTTAAAGGGGGGGTTTAATGGTATTTCAAGCATTCTGACTTATTAACACAGTTATAGAGTTGTTTCCTCATGCTAAACGTAGGCAAAGTGTCAAAAATGCAGTTGGGTGTGTTTCAGAGTATTTCTGTGCCGAATGCACTTCGCCAGGGTTCGTACAAGTTTCGGCTACTTTTTTTCGATTATGGTTCTAACTGACGTTTCAGGGGTTTTCGAGACGTATCACTTCTTTATATGGGCTTCCGCCGGAAAACTTCCCCCGGAAAACCCCGCCCAGCCGTCAGTCAGCGGGAGACGCTAGAGCTTGCTAACAGCTTATCACGCCACTCAGCTTTGTTTAATTTCAAAAGTCAACAATGGCACAAGAAGAAGTGTGTTTTTGGATGTAAGGAGAAGACATCCAGCCTTATGGAAACAATGGATATAGTTTATTATCCGGATTAGCAGCAGAGTTTTGCGTGTGTGTTTGATGTGGTGGATTTTCAGAACCGGGTCATGACGAGTTACACGTGGTAAGTAAGACTTCTGTCTTATGTTGGAAATAGGCGCGTGTATATTATATAAATGACACGAACATGTAGTGAATCATAAGTTATAAGTGTTGTATAGTGTTGCATGACTCGTACTCGCTCCTCCCGTGTTATAACTCCTCCTTCTTCATTTTTTCGTACGTTATCGGAAAGATTCGCTAAAGCTAATCTTTCTTTTATAAATCTGATTAAACTAAAGACTCTTCAGAGATATAAAGGATGTCATACTACTCTATAGGTACTCCAGATTAACATCAGAAATGCAGAAACAGCGTGTGTTACGTGAGCTTTAAAAAAGAACATTTTCTGGAAGGCATTAAACTTTTGTGAAAATCATGAAAAATGCTGGCGCTGACTGGCAACTTTTTTTTTAAACGCTGGTGGGGAAGGAGTTAACTTATTATTTCAATGCATTCTTTGGCACCTTTAAAGCCACCGCCTTTTCCCTAGTATTTGCAAAACTGAACTCTTGGCATTTTATCAACCAGTTTCTAAAGGTCTCACCCTGGGATCAGGGGCGGACTTACCCATTAGGCAAAGGTCGGCAATTGCCTTGGGCCCCGCGTTACCAAGGGGCCCCAAAACGCAGGGGTGTACTTGGTGAACTGCCACTTTTTGCCCCTGGTTATCATCAAGATTTCCAGAAGACTATAATAATTTTTAATTTAATTAGGAACAAATGTTTTAATTAGGAATTCTATTTAAACAGCTTTTGTGTTTTTCAGTATATTCCCATAAAAGTTTTGAACGTTATTATTACATCTGCACGAATCCGCCCCCCCATTATAGTTTAGAGTGGATCATTCCATGCACCAGCGCATATGCGCACGGCGCGTAGCTCAAATCAACAAAGCCAGCAAAGCTGCAGGCAGCAGCGAGAGAGAATGATACATTAAAAGAGCGAAGCTGCAAGGAAATAAACTAACAGTGAAACGTTGCTACACCAATGGACCAGAAAAGATGAATCACACAAAAATGTAGCCAAAGTCTCCACTTTTCTCCACACAAACACCACACGGTCTGTGCTGCTCTCAGCAACCTCTTTTCCGTCAGACACAGCTCTCTCTCGGCCACGGACACTGATATAGTGCCGGTGAGTATGCTCCGCAAATAATACAGGATCTACAGTTTATATAATATTAGCGTGTAATCTCAGGTAGGCCTACAGTAGCCTTTAGGTAAGTTTTAGTCCGCTGAAATGTCTGCCCAGCGCCACTAAAGATTGTAATTAATTCCCCAATATGCACATTCGTGATCGCTTTAGTCTCATTTAAATCTCATATGAAAACTGTACCATGCATCGCCTTTGCCCTGTATTTCACTAGCGAACGTCAAAGTACAAGATGTATACATTAACTGATAGATGACATCTGTATAGTTCATTAATATAAAAACTATTTACATAATGTAATGCAGAAGCAATACATGACCATCCACTGTATAAAGTCAAATTTCACTCCTTGTTTATCTTGTCTCGAGTTCTTAACACCTATGCTTGCATTATTTTAAAACCATATTATGTTTCTTTTCATCGTATTATGTTCATTTGAATACAAAGTATTTTAATTTAAAATATATTGTGGATGTAATGTGGCATTAAATGAAAATATATTAAAGAAATTCAGTACACAAATTAAAATAAAAAAGTACATAAATGTACACATCTTTTTTACCATGTTGTACTGTGGTTAATATAAAATCCATTCATAGTATTCAAACAATACTGTGTGTATATGTATGTACAGGAATACAAAACAGAATACAATTTTGGGTAGATAACTGTACCTTAAGGACCTACATTGTTAGAAAAAAGCAAAAATATGTATGCTAGCTGTTAGTGGGGCAGCACTCTTTAAAAAGGTAATTGTATGGACCATTAGGTACAGATGTAAACATTTAGTACCAATATGTACCTTTTGAGATACTAATATGTATTTTTGAGGTACTTATAAGCTCTCTTTGGTATATCTGAGGTAGTAAAATGAAATCCTCAGGTGCAAAGCTGTACTTTTTGAAAGGGTACAGCCCCAGTGACAGAAAAGGTACAGTTTTGTACCTTTATTTCTGACAGTGTGTATATATATATATATATATATATATATATATATATATATATATATACACACACACACACACACTGTATATATTAATCTCAACCTCATTGGGGGCTGAAACTTAGGTAACCTCGAGAAAAAAAGAGAGAGATAGCGATGAGAAAGAGATAGAAAAATACAGTAAAGGGTGCATAGTTAGGGCCCAGACACACATGATTTTTCCTTGGGCCCCCAAATCACTAAATCCGCCCCTGCCTGGGATGCTTTACAAACAGTTTTTGAAATAATTTCCATCTATGTTGGGCTCTGACTGCATTTATTTCATTAGTAGGTACAATTAATTAATTGAAAAATGTAGCACTATTTGTAACATAAGAAATGAACATAAAAGCAATATATTTTTTTAAACGTTGTTTAAGATCATAAAAACATTTCGATCAAGTGACCCTAAACATTTGAACAGTTGTGTACAAGCAATGTCTAAAGCCATGATCAATCTACACTCAGAAAAATCTAATCAGAGGTTTATATAACCAGGCTGTCACAACGCACTAGGCCTATATCATTTCTCCTCTTCCTGGCTTGAAAATCAATTGAGTTTTGGTTTCACAGCCAAACAATCTTATAACGGTAAAGGTAGAAGTGGCTGAGAAACTGGAAAGAGTTAAACCTCACGCTCCCCTGAGACTCCTATACCACTGCAGAAAACTGCTTCCCACTTCACCAAATGTAAAAGATGTGATTGATTGTAACCCCCCTCCATCATAACTCTTCCAGTGCAGTTTTACCTCAAATTTAAGTCTCGTCTTTTCTTTCTGTTTTTACTGCTGGTGGGCAAACTACAGTGCAACTGATTCTGTTAAATCAAACTACTTAATTTACAGAGTTTTAATGTCTTAGTGTTAGGTGTTTTTAATGGTGATGTAATGTTTCTGAGTGTCTCTCATCTTAATACATGAAATGACTTTCCATGAAAGTCTAAACACAATAATTCTTTGTTTGAGATCCTGACTAGTAAAATACAGCCACACTGGCTCAACCAATGGCTTGAGTTTAAGGAAATCTCTTAGATCAACCAATAACAGACGAGCAGTCATAATTTGTGTGATCCAAATTAGTGATGCCAACGGCACAGAAATAAAACACTTCACCTTTAAGTGTCTGGTGTATTTTTAACGGTACGTTTTCAGAATATAGCTTTGCGCTTAATGTAGCCCGAGCTTATGAAAGCTGATAGTAAGGAATTTAAATGAGCAGACTGCAGCACATATAAAACAAACCAGGCAGATGTCATTCACCCCACATCACGACCCAACAGGTGCAGCTCAACAAACAGATTCCTCCATCTAACAAGCAAAAGAAAATGTATTCAAAGGGCAAAAAGGTGAATGTGTGTGATTAGGAGGGACTTAGTTGCTTGGTACCAGAGGAAAAGAAGCAAAGGAGAATAATTGGAATGTAAATGGGGTGTATAAGCAGTCAGAAAATGTGAACAAAACAAAGACGGTCCGTCAATGTCTGTAACCAAACATGCAACAGGAATGTAAAGCATTTTACAATTTTTAAAAAGGCATGAGGATAAATTCCACATTTCTTTGTGTTAGACTCATCAGAATTTTAATGGTATATAAGCTATCTATTCATAATGTGAGAAGGTACTGTAAAACAAGGAACCGAATCCAATAAACAGACTTAACGTCTGTGCCACAATTGCATTTATAAATTCTCAATTAAGTAATGGAATTTTAAAATGTATTTCAAAAAGCAATTTAAAAAGAGAAATAAATAACTGGATTTATAAATTGAACTACAAATACAGGTTAAAATTTAAAAGGGCTTTTCCGTTTAACATTTCTGTTTTCATTTCCCGATGGTTCTCCTTATTCTTTGCGCTATTCAATTTGCTTTTCATTTGAGGCATTTTAGCTTTTCAGTGACTCTTTGGGTCCTTGCAAATGGTCAAATGAGAAATGCTAATTAGCTATGGCCGGGTGGATGTAACAAGCTCGCTGATTGGCTCTGATTGTACATCATGCGCATATTTATAGATCTCGGATGAGGACCCAAAGAGTCACGGAAAGCTAAATAGAAAGACTAAAACGAAAAGCAAATCGAATAGCGAAAAGAATAAGGAGATCCATCGGGAAAATGAAAACAGAAATGTTAAACGGAAATGCTCTTTTAAATTAATTTATCTTTTTAAATCGCTTTTTGAAATACATTTTGAAATTCCATTATTTAATTAAGAATTTATAAATGCAATTTATAAATGCAAAAAACATATTGAGTGTTTTATGTTGTCTTTGTAAATTGTTATATTACTTTATAATAATACTATTTATTAATGGATTAATATTTCATATCTACGTTTTTTTTTAATCTCACTTTTTATTGCCTAATAAAATGTGACATAATGCTTTTTTTTGTAACTTTTTCTATTTAATTATAGATTAATTAATTAATTTTTAAACAAATGTATTAATTGCTATTTTTACTGTCCAGGTTAGTTCTTTATTACATTTTGCATGACTCTTGTGGTCCTTCATAGTTGAATGCTTCATCCTGATTGGCTAAAACATTTTATTTTCAGTAAATGCCACCTACACTTTAAAAATATGCTGCATTTTTGTCAAATCAAACATATGGTTACTTAAAAAAAATCAGTTAAACAATTTGCACAAGCCAAAACTTAAAATAGTAGGTTGAGATGACTTGCAACACCAAGTTGTTTTGTGACAAGACACTTAATCTACGAGACAAGAAACGAGATTGGGTTCACAAGAACGAGAAAAGATTTTTAAACTTTTTAAGAAATCCTCAATTATAAAATAAATAAATGAGAAACTGAAATCACATTATTTTGAAACATTTAACTAATCTAGGACTGTTTTGCTAATTGATAATTAAGTTATTAGATTTTTTGTAATTAAAAACAGACCCAAGTGAGCAATAACCTTGAAAATTACATAATAATGACGATGCAATAATAATTGGTTCAAATAAAGTATCAAAACAAGTAAACACATTAGCCTTTGTAATAAAAAAACAGCATTATGTATTATAACAAATGCCTGCAGGGGCGCTAACGGACCCGCTTCTGTTACTTTCACTTTAGATGCTTACTTTTAGCCAAACAGTGTTTAAATCCATTTAAATCTTTAATATTTGTCAAATTCTTTACAATAGAAATGATACAGACACTGTTATTTTTGATCAAAAGCATGACGACATTAAATCATGTAAACTCAGAGTGTGGGTTTAATCCGCTGAGACGTTTCATATCAACAGACAAACGCAACGCGTCTCAGACGAACATAATTGGAAACCCAAACACAAAAGCACATGCAGTAGAAGACAATATAATGCATGCACATTGCACTGGAAAAGCTTTAGCCAGAAACTTAACTTTATGCTGATATTAGGACAGTGGCCGTTTCTCAAACGGAAAGCTGCATCCTCCGGAGGTCGCATGCAGGCTGCTTTATTTCAGTAAATTGAACATTACATTCGCAAGTCATAAGCATATTACAACAATTTATGATTAAACAAATATAATAGTAAACATTACAATTGTTAATATTCTGTATGCAGTCTACAAATGCGACCTTCAAAGAATGCAGCCTTTTGTTTGAGAAACGGCCAGCATTTCACCTACACGAGAAATCTCGTGATATAATTAATTTTGCGATACATATTTAATCTCATCGCACAAGATCTCTTCACACTGGATAGTGATGAAGTGATGCTGTACAGTCCTAAAATAAAGTACGACAGACCCTGGTTGACTGATGCATCTACAACCTGGCACTAATATGTTAGTTAAAAATGATAATTAGGAATAAAACATTTACATTTTTTTATAGTGTTTAGGGCAAAAACTACTAAATCAACAGTGAATCCCCCACAATCCTTAAAAGTGAGATACTATTTTTCTGTTTTGGCAAAACGTATTTTCTGTGCAGATTTCTGCAGTACTGTATGTGTGGCTGAATGCGTGAAAGAAACAGAAGGCGAAGCAGAACTGATCCCGGCTAACTGTGCCGCTGTGTCTCTGCTTTGTTGAATGCTGGCTTATGTTCAGTGCACAGGAAGAAGAGGTCATGGCTAGTGCATGCCCATTATGCAGAGTAAGACTACTGCTCCTGCTTCAGAGAGGAGTGAAGGAAGAGGATGCTAGAACATCTTTGGAGCCAGACGGCTTACATTAAAAATCTCAGCGTGTCATGCAGGGACACAGAAGACTGTGTGCTTATGTTAGGGTTCAAATGTCTTCAGGCTTTAAGAAGGGTTTCATGAGTGAGAAGTGAGGTTTGAAGGCTGTTATGATTAATTATGTATTTTCTTCTTGCTTTTATTTATTTTTTGTTTACATTTTTTATATCCTATGTTTGTATTGGATAAAAGGACGCAACAATTGTCCGTCTGAATCATAGATTGTAAAAAAAAAATGGACGACGCGATGTCGCCTCCCTCCATTGTAATGAATTTAAGCCAAAAATGTCTGACCATGGTCGCCGCCATTTTACGTAAAAACGGCGGTTTGGAGCCAAGGCATGCGCAGAAAGAATCGTCTGTGGAGCCAGAGGCGGAGCCGCTGTATCAAACTTCCGCCCAAATGCTCGCGGGCCCAATTCAACCACCCCAATCTTACTGACATGCCCCGTTTCTATAGCATCAAATTACTAGCTAAAATAAAACGTATCACAAAAAAGAACAATTGAACATATATCAGCCTGATATCAACTACCTGAGAGGACCAAAATCATCTTTCGGAAACTTTTTTTGGAAATGTCAATCATTTTTTAATTTAGAGCAGAGTCCCATTTGTTTGAATGGAAAGGGCAGGGTTTATGACTTGTACTACATCCAGCCACCAGGGGGCGATCAAAGAGCCAGCGGCTTCACTTTTCAAGACTTATGAGAGCACCCGTTCTGAAAGTGTTTACAAACTAACAAATTAAGAGACCACTCCAGTTTTGCTTTTAATCATCATTTCTACATGTGACCATTTAGTGTCTGTTCAATTCCAAAAAAAGCAAACCTCAAGATTGACATAAGGTCACCCAACAGTCAACCCACTGAGCACATGCACTGAAAAAAATGACTTTCTCACTTCAAGACGTATTTTCTTGATGAGCAAAATTACCTAAAAAAAATAGTTTTTAGATAAAAATATATAATTTAAGAGAAATTGTGATTAAAACAAGCAAAAATAAGTTTTTTTTTTTTAATAAGTGTTTAAGAAAAAACTTATTTCAAGATTTTTTTTTCTCATCCCATTGGCAGATAATATGCTTGTTTTAACCACAATTTCACTTAAATTCTATATTTTTATCTAAAAACTAGACTTATTTTCTTAGGTAATTTTGCTCATCAAGAAAATACGTCTTGATTTAAGACAAACAAGACAAAAATACTAAGAAAGAAAGTCATTTTTTGCAGTGTGCCAAGACACATGAAAGATGTGATTAGAAATTCAGGCTTATTCAATCTTTTTATTGTGTTGTTTTTAAAATGAATATCAACATGTTTTCTTTGCAGTATTCAGTATCTGAAAACACTGCATCAATTTGTTGTTTATCCCAATTTCGGTTTCTGCAAATAAATGCAAATAAATATTAATGTATTAGGAACTTGGCAGAAATGTTGTTAGTAGTTGACAGAAGGAAACAAAAATTATAATTTTACTTAATATATAAAAATTTAATAATTAGGAATATAACATTTTTATGTTTTTAGTTCAGTGCCCTCAAGCTACAGTATTTCATATAAAAGATGTTTAACTCATAAAACAGAATATTTAACTGAATTTACAAATCTGTGTGATCTTCCAGATTTTGCGAGACACATTAAATATTACTTACACTGGAAAAAAAATATTTTCAAGAAAAAAAGTCTTAGTATTTTTGTCTTGTTTTCAATAAAAATATCTAAAAATTCTTAAATTAAAGCAACACTATGTAGTTTCCATGTAAAATTGACTTACGGCTCCCCCATGTGGTTGAAAAGTGCAACAGTGCCTGGTATCAGACACTCTTCTGCAGGCAGGGGGAGGGGCGGGGCTGTGTGCTCTACCCTCCACCTCGACTTTCAGAGTGTGCTTGTAGCAGCTAGGAGGCTGATCAGGTTGCAGCAGCAGAACAATTTGTCCAGTTAAAAGTTGTTCTATGACTAAAATAAATTTAGAGACATTATTTAAAGGTTGAAAAACTACATAGTGTTGCTTTAAGATGCTTTTCCTTGATGAGAAAAACGACCCTAAGAAAATAAGTCTAGTTTAAGTGATTTTGTGCATAAAACAAGCAAAAAAAACTTGCCAATGGGGTGAGCAAATTTTTCTTGCATTTTTCTTGAATTCAGTGTTACAGAAAAATGTTCAAGATTTTTTTGATTACCCCACTGGCAGATTTTTTGCTTGTTTTAAGCACAAAATCGTTTAAATTTGATATTTTTGGTCTAAAACCTAGACTTATTTTCTTGGGCCATTTGCTCATCAAGAAAAAGCATCTTAATTTAAGAATTTTTAGATATTTTTACTGAAAACAAGTCAAAAATACTAAGAAAATATTTTCTTGAAAATCATTTTTTGCAGTGTATAAACTTTTACCTACAAGCTCAATAATACGTTTTAAATTAAGAAGATTGTTGCTTTCCTACAGTATGCTACAGCCCATCATGTTTTATCTAGGGTTTATCACCTTCAGGACGGGCACTTTAAAGCACAACTCTTCGGCATGAACAGACAGAGGTTGAGAGGAACAGCTGGCACCATCAGCTCCCCACTGACAGATCTCCATCAGCTCCAGTCCTCTGTGCCTTAGAAACCAACCTGCAAATTGCCCCATAAATTTCCATCTAAGCTTTCCAAGATGCACAATCCACTATTTTACCAGACATATTTAGCTTGTGACCAGCTTGTGGTATCCACAAACAAGTGCCTTGGGCTAAAGAATAAATTGATGGTTGTAAAGACAACAATGGCTGTAACATAAACAAGCTAGCTAGAGGAAAATCAAATGAGTGCTCCCAGTGTCATGCAAGATACTTGCTGTGTCCCAGTTTGCCTACTTAAACTATACGCTAT
Source organism: Misgurnus anguillicaudatus (assembly GCF_027580225.2). NCBI lineage: Eukaryota > Metazoa > Chordata > Actinopteri > Cypriniformes > Cobitidae > Misgurnus > Misgurnus anguillicaudatus. Next base: position 20,227,948 of record NC_073360.2, on the reverse strand, counting down.
TAGAATGTACACTTTCTTTTATGGGAAAATAAATCCATTGTAAAACAGTACGCAAGTACAGTACTGGGAAATACTAATGCAAAACGGAAATTACTGTTGTTGCCTAGATGCACATTGTGATTGAACTGTATCAAAACACAGCTCCTCTTTGCATTTCAGCTTTTTTATTTTACTGTACATGTAATTTTGACTTTATACTTGTTACATTAATTCAGTAAATTATCAATTATTTTATTTATTAATTCAGGGTAGCATCAGTAAACTCCTCCCTCTCATAATGAATGTCAGCAGTAACGGTACATTCACACGGGGCGTCAGCATTAACATTTGACGGAGGGTGTGTCTGAAGTGTGAAACATGTGGCCGCAACACATGCTCCTCTATTCTCCGATCTTGCATAAACATAATTGGCTGGCTCTGCACTAGGTTATTTGCATAAGGCGATATGATTGGCTGACACCAGCATTGGCGCTTGAAAGGTTGAGAAATGTTCAACTTCTACTGCGAGCAACGTGACATGACGCTGGCAGATCCACAATTCAGTTTGGCAACGCATGACATCATCAATTCACAGTAAATGAGAAGCGTTAATGCTGATGCCTGGTTTGAATGTACTGTGAGAGTGTGCATGCAACAAACCAATGAAAGTCTCATCTCATATCCCCTTTAAAAGCCAGTTGCGCTCGCGCCATGCTGTTTTCTTTCAGTCATGGAAATAAAATTAGCAGGCTTTTAATTGCTGTAAATATATGGATAGCCTACATCAGGGATGGGCAACTTTGGTGCTGGAGGGTTGGTGTCCTGCAGAGTTTAGCTCCAACCATAATTAAACACACCTGAAGCAGCCAATTAAGGTCTTACTAGGCATACTAGAAACTTTTAGGCAGTTGTGTTGAGGCAAGTTGGAGCTTAACTCTGCAGGACACCGGCCCTCCAGGACCGAAGTTGCCCATCCCTGGCCTACATGATCAGTGTAATCTCAAAGAATAATTTACAAATATACAAGAAAAGGTTTGTACTCTAAAAATACTTTATTTGCAACAAACAGGAGATAAAGAATTTACAAACATGTGGAGAACCGTTTCAGCACTCGGACAGCGCTCTGAGTTAAAAAAAAACCCAAAGTCTTGTTAATGTTCAATGTTCATTAATGTTTGAACAAACTGTTGCCAGTAAATAACCAGCCCAGTCTTACGAAATTTCGTTATATAGTCACGTAACTTTTTGTTTATTTTTTTCGTGATATTCCTGTTTTCGTGTGATTATCACGTATTGGATACTCAACTGTTTTGTCCTATTTTCTTACCATTGTTGCTTCGGTTTAGGGTTAGATTGACATAAAATGACATTCCTACCCAAACCCAACCGTAACCCTAACGCCAGGTGACATATAAAAAAGTAAATCAGAAAAAAATAGTATGAACCATATATAAGTGACATTGTAATGCAAGCACCAAATCTAACCCTAAACCGAAGCGACAATGGTTTAAAAATAGGAAAAAGCAGTTGAGTAACCAATACGTGATAATCACACGAAAACAGGAATTCGTTATACGAGCACAAAAAACGCGGAAATTCATGATAATGTCACGAAAAAAAAAAGAATCAAAAATTTACGTGACTATATCATGAAACCTCATGAGACTGGGATGTAAATAACATAAATTTAAATCTACAGTAGGTTACTGGCAAACTGCTGCCAGTGCAACCCAGTATCACGAAATTACGTACCTATAGTCACGTAAATTTGTCAGTCTTTTTCGTGACACTGACACGTTTTTCTGCCTTTTGCATGAACATGTCACGTATTTCTGTTTACGTGTCATTGTCACGTATTTGTTACTCAACTGTTTTGTCCAATTTTTTTACCATTGTCACTTCGGTTTAGGGTTAGATTTACCTTAAAATGACATCCTTACCCAAACCCAACTCTAACTCTAATGCCAGGCGACATTGGTTTAAAAATCATAAAATAAAATAAAAAATAATGAAAAAAAAGATATAAACCAATACTTAAAGTTACATCCTAACGCAAAGTTACATCCTAATGCAAACACCAAATCTAACCCTAAACCGAAGCGCCAATAGTTTGAAAATAGGACAAAACTGTTGATAATACGTGACATGTTCACGCAAAAAGGTGGAAAAACATGTCAGTGTCACGGAAAAGACTCAAAAAAATGTATGTGACTATAGGTACATAATTTCGTGATACAGGGTTGAACAGTAATAATTAAATTTTTACAGAAATTTTTTAACAGTGTATTTAGGTCAAATAAAGTATTCAAATCTGTCCCTTTTGGATCACAAACAGTAGCATTGGTTATGCCTGTTCAAATGTTTTGTGTTACTCTGTCTTGCTCAACATACAATCAAAACCAAAACATTTGTTATTTTCGACGAGGCCTTTGTTCAAGAGATCAGTTTAGCAACTAGTCAGACCATTAAACAAACGAAACCGGATGAAAGTTCGGATCCAGACGTGTATCACGTGCGTCCGATGAAACCGTCTATAGGACAAAGTCCTAAATCGTTTACTAGTATTTAAAGCAAACAGGTTATTTCCGACTTCAAAGACTTTTCAGGATGACATATAAATAAACTGATTTTATGATTTCTTATCAGGCATAAAATAAAGTGCCCATTTCAGTTCATTAGCTCTTACAGCCAACATAATCACTTCAGGGTCCACGAGGGGGGAAAATCACACAACACAACTGCAGACAATGAACATTACAGTATAGTTTGTTAGGAATAAAAGCAATGATCACACACTCGCTGCTCACTGAAACGACTCTTTATACTCTTTTGCCAGCATGCAAATCCTCATAAAAATGATAAGTCTCTTCCAAAGGAGCTGCTGTAGTCAGTGTTCTTTGGATTATGTATCTACATGCTGGTAAAGCTGAGAATCAATTGACCTACTGTCTTCACTAAGCACACCCCATATGTTTCAGCTCCCATGTAAGTCAATCCATCATGTTCATGGTAATTGTTAACTCAGCAGAGAACCATATGAGAGCATATGTCTCATTATATTAACCATTAAGACCCATACATAACACACTGAAGATAAAATGAATCACTGAAACATATTGAGAAACATTCACGTGTGCAAATTCTCATCTGCGTGTCTGTGAATGTAGGAGGTGTTGCTTTGTAGCATCACAGGACGGTCTTTTACTAATGATTACAACATTAACAACAGTATCAAAATAAATGGGTCAAACTACACAACCATATTGGTTTTTCTTGCCCTAGAGCATGCTGGGAACAGGACCACCTACTATGTTGAATATGCCGTAATAGAAGATGCATAAAGATTATGCTTACCGTACAGACAAAAACTACAATAAAAAAGTAGATGTTTATGTTTTATTTCATAATTGCTTATATAATACTGGGCCAAACAACTTCCATAATTATGCATCATTCCAGGTAAATGAATGATGGAATGTTTTTAACAAGCACCTGGCTAGCCGCAAGCCCTCCATAACAGAATACATGGTCACAATGGCAAAAATCACATTCTGCCCAATATCAAGGTCCCTCCGGTGAACATCTCTCTACAGTGAGGGTCTAAGGACAGCATGTGACTGACTTCCCCGGAGCACTGCGTTCATATTAAACAGGATTTTACATAAATCATACCTGACAGCGGCAGGCACTTGACCCACCTCCTTCTCTTTAGATGAATTGCCCTGCAGTACTGTTATGTGCTCAGAATAAGTATTACAACCAAGGACAGGCTTTATTGAAAAGAAATAAGAGATGTTCATAATTGAGATTCCATCAACATCTGTTGAATGCTTGTGAAGACAGGGACATTTGTGGGGTTTGCTGGGAGCAACTGGGAATGCTCATAAAGGTCCTGTATGCTACAGCCCACTCATATTGCTGGGGGAGGAGGGACCTACCTGTTATTATTTTATACCTCGCCTGACATACTGTAGGGTGAAAGTGTGACATGCTTGTCAAGAATGCAACGGATACTCGAAATGTGACCTGTGCATTTAACCCATCCCAGTAAGTAGTGAACACACACATACACTTGAAGCAGTGGAGCTATCCCTTCAGCACCCGGGGAGCAATTAGGGTTAAGGTGCCTTCCCCTCGGGTTACAAGCCTGACTCTCTAACCACTAGGCTATGACTGCCCCTGGTGTGACATCACAATGAGATGTGTTCAGAATTTACTATGAACTAAAAAACAGGAATCCGCCCGGTCATTGTCAGGTTAAAGTGAAACATATTGAAATAGGAAATAACACAGTCAAGTCACAGTATTTGTAGAGTGCTTTCACAATACACATCGTTTAAAAGCAGTTTTCCAAAAGGCATACCGCAGTGTCGTAAATGTCCCTGATTTTGTTGTGAAATGCTTGTAAAGAGGCTGCGTAAATTATTCAAGAAAAATGCTATTTGCTTTCTAAAGAATGCAATATTCAATATGCACTATAATACTTTAAGTTTGTTATATATTTAAAAACTGAAAATTACATAACCAACAAAAAAAAATTCTCATCATTGATCATCTTCTTAAGGTTAGAGCACATCCAGAAATCAATAGTTGTCATTGCATCATCTAGGTTAACTATAAACCTAATATAGTCAGGCTATGAGTAACCCACTTCTAGCCAAAAAATTTTTTGGTTTCATGTCATTTTGGCAGAATTACTTGCAAGATGTATCATAATTTATCACTTAAGCAAAGCCAACAGTGATTGCAAGGTGCTTGGTTTTATTTCTTTATTTTTCTTTATTTTTGGGCTATATTTGAACTTATATAAGCTGATAGAAGAGCAACTTTGACTGAAATAACCACTCGTTACAACTGAGGTATGCAGCAAAGCATTTGTGAAGCCACAACACGCACAACCTTGAGGCGGATGGGCTACAACAACAGAAGACCCCACCGGGTACCACTAATCTTCACTATAAATAGGAAAAATAGGCTACAATTTGCACAAGCTCACCAAAATTGGACAGTTGAAGACTGGAAATATGTTGCCTGGTCTGATAAGTCTCGATTTCTGTTGAGACAATCAGATGGTCGAGTCAGAATTTGGCGTAAACAGAATGAGAACATGGATCCATCATGCCTTGTTACCATTGTGCAGGCTGCTGGTGGTGGTGTAATGGTGTGTGTGTGTGTGTGTGTGTGTGGGGGGGGGGGTTCTTGGGACTTTAGTCCACTTAGTGCCAATTGGGCATCGTTTAAATGCCACGGCCTACCTGAGCATTGTTTCTGACCATGTTCATCCCTTTATGACCACCATGTATCCATCCTCTGATGGCTACTTCCAGCAGGATAATGCACCATGTCACAAAGCTCGAATAATTTCAAATTGGTTTCTTGAACATAACAATGAGTTCACTGTACTAAAATGACCCCCACAGTCACCAGATATCAACCCAATAGAGCATCTTTGGGATGTGGTGGAACGAGAGCTTCGTGCCCTGGATGTGCATCCCACAAATCTCCATCAACTGCAAGATGCTATCCTATAAATATGGGCCAAAATTTCTAAAGAATGCTTTCATCGCATTGTTGAATCAATGCCACATAGAATTAAGGCAGTTCTAAAGGTGAAAGGGGGTCAAACACAGTATTAGTATGGTGTTCCTAATAATCCTTTAGGTGAGTGTATGTGGCTTTATTAAGTGCAAACATTATCCAGAGACGTTTTACATGTCCATTTACAACCCTATTTGCCTTTAGAATGAAATGGTCTATTATTTACTTTATTTGAAAGGGTCATAATTGGTTGAGCTTTGCTTTGATTGGCTCTGCTCTGTTAGCCTGTTTGAATGATGTGTGTGTAAACAGACCTTATGTTTGAGCCTGTATCAGACAAAGATACAGAATTTGTGGAATAATCAATTGTTTGGAGATTGTAATTGGACAATTCTGAGTGGTAAGTTTGTGTTTTTCTTTTAGTATGGACCTGCAAAACGTAACTGTAACGTCAATACCAGAACTTCAAACGCTAGCATATAGCGCTAACTCAGCAATCACCACTTTGATTTTAGCATTGTAACAACATTGTACTTAATTTAATGTATAATTTAAGGTTGGGGTGTACATCACGGTCTGTGTTATGTTGAGATTGGCCTGTTTCCTAGTAACCAACAGTAAACAAAACAAGGCACAAATGGAGACATGCATGTAGTCACAATGGGGCAAGTTATTCATTTATTATTCATTTATTAGCAGTGCAGCTGGTAATTGCCAAACTGAATGCTGTGCACAAAAGAAGGAATGCAGCATGTTTGATGAAGGCACTAGCAGCAAGGACATTGCGATGACATCACGCACCATATATGGTAAAAACAACGACAACTGAAACAGCTACACAGTCAGTCCCGTGGGTTTAAAGTTTGTTACGTAAGAATTCATTCGGCAAATGCGTTTCCATCTCCCATTATTGGCTGGTCTGGAAGCTATGAAGCAACTTCTGAATGGTTTAATTATATTGTAGCTGTCTCTTCATAATAAGCTAGGATTGCAAATGCTATTACTGTTTAGTACTAATGAGATTCAAATAAAAATAAAATAAAATTAAATGTCAAAAAAAAACCTCTAAAGCAACAGGCGACAGGCATCATTGCTTGGATGGATGACACCAATTGGATGTTTTACAAGCTTATTTAATTAATTTCAACTACTTCCATAAATCTATATTTAAACAAAAACAACACATCCCCGCAAATGCATATAAACATGAGGATCAGAACACACACACAAACATAGTCCTAATGAATGCAATGAAAACTTTCACAGCTCCGCTGTATGGAAATTTCTTCTGATTAAATTTCATTAACTGCAACTTGAGTTTTATCAAATCATAAATGCGAGGCAGGCCGGGGCAAACGCTGCTTTGCACTGGAGCACAACCCGAGAGACCAAACGGTGCACGCGGTTCCCACACTCTTCCGCTCTCACTTTAGACCTACTGCAAGGCAAACAACAAGCTTAGCAATGTGCCAATATTCGCGAAACAGCTCTGCGGCAAGCCAAATAGACACAGAGCTGTCTGACTTGCACTGATACAAATCTCAGCATTAATAGATTCAGTTTACAGACAAGACATTCATAAGATTTCCATGTTACAGTGACAAGTTGCATTATAGGAAAATCGCTGGTAATGAAATCAGAAATTCTTGAATGTCATTTCGTAAATGAGATTCTTAGAAAGCATGTTGTAGGCATCACTTTGATCACGCTCATTTTTACTTGACCTTCTGGTTAGCTTCGCCTTCAAGCTCACAGATTAACTTCATTCGAGTCGAGTTATCGTGCTGTTGGGTAGTCTGTACAGATGGAATTGTATCGCAAGACAGTGTCTCTAAAGACATCAGTACACACAACCAACATGTTTTATCACAGATTCATAAACCGTTATGCCACATCACTGCCATTTTAGCAATACTGCAGGCCATGAAACATGATTTTGTGATGTATCTCTATGATTGTAGCACTGCACTATAATAGCCCTGTAATGAATGTTATTGTTCCAGCATCTACAAATGCACCCATTACCAGAGATCTTTACAGTGCTTTCACAATAAGATTGGCAGATGGCACCATGAAAATGTGCACAGCACTGTGTCCTTCATTAAAGCCTACTGCTGCTGGTGCATGAGCTGTGATGTCAAAGCAGCAGACAGGCAAAATAAAAGTCCATTCCACACCCCTAAGAGCCCTTCAGAAAATATCTACTAAAAACATCTCAAATGTATACTGCATATTATATTGGGGCATATTCTTATTTATCAGATACAGATACCAGATCTTGAGTGTCGCTTTGAGAGTTTTTGAGAGTTCAGATGCCAAAGTCTGCAAAAGTCGGATATTTTAATATAGCAATAAACATTTAGCATTTTAGCAAATTCTATTAAAGGGATACTCCAGCCAAATAACAAAAATCAGAGATACATATGTCAATTATTTTAATAAAAGTCCTTGCTTTTCCATGCTTAATATTGGTAGAAAACAGAGAACTTCTGAATTTAAACAGCAAAAAAGTGCATTCATTCTTTACAGAGGTAATCCACACGGCTCCAAGGGGTTAATAAAGGTCTTCTGTGGGTAATCAATGTGATTTTGTAAAAAATCCATATTTCAAACTTTATAAACTGTAATAACAGTAATGGCGCCATCTTGGACTAACGCAATTCACGAGAGAATTTTAAGAGTAGTGAGCGTTGGTTGCTATGGGTACGTTGCACCGTGACTCTCGTGAATCGCATGATTCCAAGATGGCATCATTACCGGAAGCTAGTTATTCTAGTTTATAAAGTTTAAAATATTTATATTTTTCTTACAAAATCGCACAGATTACCCGCAAAAGACCTTTATTAACCCCTTGGAGCTATGTGGATTACTTTTGGGAAGGATGGATGCACTTTTTTGGTCTTTAAAGTAGAATTGAACCCTAGACATTTTAGCTTGTTATCACGAGTAATTTATGTCCATTTTGCATTTTACATGAGAAAAAAAAAGAAATTTGCACGATTTTGTTTATTAGATTGATAGTGTGTTGAAGCGGAATTTTCGTAACGCTCTTTGATGGCCTCAATTAACCAGAATGCATTGCGCGGAACTGAGTCATTAGCTCCACCCACTAACCGATGCAGCCTTCAGGTTTGTTCGACTTCGTGCAGCGCCGCAAGAACCAACAGCCAGATGACGACAATGTACTTTGAAGTCGTCCGGGTGTCGATTCTTGTGGCGCCGCATAAAGTCGAATAAGCCTAATTACTTCTTTTACCGCTCAACCTGCTCTCAAGTCAAGTTGAAGTTAGCCGGCAGACGAACCCAAACAAAGAGTAACTCCGCTTTTACCGTCTGTGAGGATTGGAGACGAGGAACAAGAGAACCCAAGCGCAGACGATATCGGGAGTGAACATAGAACATTTATTAATATAAAACTTGAAAACAAAAAGCCCGCGAGGGGGCAACACAACATTAAACATGAATTAACAACACTGACTTAACAAGAAACACTCTGAGGAAACATTAACTAAATGAACACGATAGACAGCAAAACATGACATGATTCAACACAATGATCCAGCACAAGACAAGAGACAAGAGGAGATTAAGTAGGGAAACTAAACGAGGGCAACACAGGTGCAAGGTATGAACTAATAATGTATAATGAACAGGGAGAACAAAGGGGGCGGGGACTAGAGACAAGACACCAGAGGCACATGCCACAATAAACAAGGCATGAGCCTCCACAAGAAACAAGAGACTGTCGGAACCCTGCCATCACTATAAAACATAAATATAAAACAGACTCTTGTGGCAGAGTCCTGACACCGTCTCTGAAGGGGAAATTACCAAAACCCTCGATAAAAGATGACTAGAACCTGTGCAGTATGTGGATGTAACCAGCACTTTCGTCAGGAAGATTTAGAGTACTGTTTTCCGCCCAGTTTTTCCACGGACTCAGGTAATGTAAAATGGTAAAAATATCTAAAAGATAATTTGGCTTAGTTGTAGATTGTTTTGTGAAACTACGGTAAACATACTATGTAGAAAGTTATTATCATTTTGTTGTTATTATGAACACGAGCAAAGCAAGCTAACGTTAGCTCATCCTGTGCAGCTGTCAATCAAAGAACGTTATCATCTACTGTCAATCATCTCGCCTCAAGACCCGCCCCCATTTAGAACGTTCAGAATTATGTAGTTGTGCATTTTTCTTCCGTCACAGTTACTGTAGCAGTTAAAAGCTATAATTTTTATATGGAGTTAGTACATTTGATGGCAGCACAATCAACTACATATGTGATGAAATATAGTGTTGGAGCATAATGTTGTTTTAGGGTGGACTTCCGCTTTAAAGTCAGAAGTTGTTCCCTTATCCCTGTTTTCTACCATTTAAAGCTTGGAAAAGCAAGGACATTTACTTAAAAAAACTCATAATGTGTTCGTCTTAAAGATGTTGGACATAAGTATCTCGGATTGCATGGGGGTATGTAAATCATGGGGTGATTTTGATATTTGGCTGGAGTATCACTTTTAACGGAAGCCATAGCACAACTTTATACTGAAAATTATCCCAAACTGTATTTAACTAGAGAAGTACATTTATTCTGATAATACCTAAAGCAAACATACCAAAACTGATAATAACTAAAGTATTCTCCTTTGGTTTTACTGGCGAAGTACCAACTTTATAAAAACACGCCAATGCTGACACATAGTGCATTGTTTCCCAATTCCAGTACTCGCATACTCTCTCCCAGAATCGTTTAGATGTCTCCTTATATGAAACACCTGATTCAACTCATCAGCCTTCTTCCAAGATGTTTGAAATAGGTGTGTTCGACTTCATGGACACCGCAAGAACCGACATGTGAATGACATCAACATGCTGCGAGAGGGATTCGTGAAATCACACAGAGGTGTCTGCTGTCCAATCGCTCTTGCAGTACTGTGATGTCATCTGCCTGTCGGTTCTTGAGGCGCCGCATGAAGTCGAACACACCTGTTTCACCTACATCTTTGAAGGAGGCTTATGAGTTGAATCAGGTGTTTTATATAACACTAATGTCAGCAATAGTCTTATGTGTGTCTGGTTTTATTTGTCTAAAGGAATTATGAGGATGATTCAAAGTTGACACAGATCTGAGAACTCAGTAAAGGTATGAAAGAGCAACATTTGAGCAATAAAATGTTTTCCTGAAAACGTTGTCTGTCAATGTAATAGTGCAGGTACTGAGATACAAACGCACATTAGCACTGATTCAAACTGAAATACGCCACATCAGCGTCATTTAGGGAATACTGCAGGCCGTGAAACATGATTTTGTGGTATTTCTCCATAAATGTAGCACAGCACAATAATATCCCAGTAATGTACATTATTGCCCCCTCAAGACAAATATCTCCATTACTAGAGATCATCAGAGCAAAGAGGGAATGAGAGGTAGAGAGAAAATGAAGGATAAAGAGAAAGAGAAAATGATGAGAGAATGACTATAGCCACAGACTGAAACAATGAATGAATGAATGAGTGATGGTATTTACATACTGACTGTCGCTTCCTAGTGATGCGACACTAATCTCTACTTATAATGTGCCTTTTTCCAGTTCTGTTAATGGCGGCTCTTGATGGAAGGTAGCAAAACCTGATGAACATCTCTATATGACATGGGTGAATGAGTTTACTCATGTTTCTCAGCGTCTGTGCTGTCACACAGGTGTGCCTCAGCTAATGGAATATCTCTCTCTCTCTCTCTCTCTCTCTCTCTCTCTCTCTCTCTCTCTCTCTCTCTCTCTCTCTCTCTCTCTCTCTCTCTTCCTTAAGCATTTAGAAAAGCGGCATTTACAATTTTCTCTGCTGGAGATGAATTTATATGGCACGGGGAAGAGCTAGAGATGGGAAAAGTCTTGTCATTAGAGTAATTGGAGGGTAGATGTTATATGACATAGAATAAACAGCTAATGTAATGCTTGTTGCTTGGCAACACTTAAAACGTTTACATTGTCTCATGTATGACAAATTGTCAATTGCAATGTTAATCATTCAGAATATCATATTTGTGACCCTGTCTGTGAAATCCAGGTTAAAGTCTTATTTTGTAATTTTGCGATTAGGGGCATCAAAGTTTGATTACACTCATAGATTTCAATCTTTGACATAATCTCAGTTAATATTTAAGATATCAAAGTTAATATTTTCACAGTTCCATGTAGGATGAATTTTTTTTAAAATAGTCCCAAGCTGTCACTGGGGCAATACCCTTTAAATGAGTCTTAATATGTACTATTTAGGTATGGATATGTAAGGGTGAGAGGGGCATAAACTAACACAGCTACTTTACATACTGTAGTTGGAATGATTTACCAAACAATATTCGAGAATCCCACACAATCGATCAATTTAAGTCTTAACGAAAGAAATTTTTCGTTAACAAAGTATTCACATAATTTGTCTAGTAAATATACTTATGTCGCAATAGTTAGCTTGTCTGGCACAAAGCATTCACATAATTAGTCTGGGTAATAGACTCATCGGTTTCATCAGACACACATGCATTGTCGCGGTTACGCGTCTGCTCAGAACTTTACTTCTGGTTTCTGTTTGTTTAATTAATCTGACTAGTGGCTAAAATGAACTCTGGAACAAATACCTCAAAAATAACAAATGTTTTAGGTTCCTAAAGACAGGGGGAGACGGCGATAATGAATCAACACTATGTGAAGGGAGGTTTGTCAGCCGGTTTGTAGTTACCATTATATACAGTACATTATAGTACACATTTTAAACACCAACGTTAGCTCAGTGTTGTTTCATTATATATATATATACATTAAATGTTTCAATTCCTATCAAATTTTATAAAATAGTATATTTAATATATAGTATATCCACTGCAGAATCAGCTATGTCTGGCTCTCTCTCTCTCTCAGGGGTTTTTTCTTTATAGGACTAAGTCTGTGTTTTTTTTTCTTAGGAGTTTTTTTCAACCCCTAGGGGGTCAGCTGACATTGGCTTAACTTTGAACTCTCTTCTATACATTACATTACTACACTCGCTGGTACGGTTTAGTCTTCTTAGCCGATGTACTCTGCTTCTTATGTTGTCCATTGATTTTTCTGTGTTTTTCAAGCTTTTATTAATGTAAAGCTGTGCAATATAAATAAAATTTTATTGAATAGTTACACAGTGTTTTTGGTCTTTTTCTCTCACTGTCATAAGATGTTCTCTCTTAAAAGTTTTAATGCGTTTCATTTAGATACTGGACAAAGATTGTTTTGGAGGCATGAAAGTAAATTTACTTTATCATATGTTTTAGTTTATTTTTTTTGATAACTGAGTTGGGTGTGTAAGTCACCAAATCCAACATTATATTATCTTAATCACTGACTTCTGAAACGTGTGAACAACTCCTACACTCTAAAAAAAAAGGTACAAAAGTTGTCACTGGTATGGTACCTTTTAAAAGGGTCCTAATACAGTATGTACCATTATGGTACAAATATGTACCAGTATGTACCTCTAAAGTACCAATGTTTTGTTATGCACCATTTAGGTACAAAAGTGTACTTTTTGAAAAGGTAACAATTTTGTACCTTCTTGTCAACATGGTTGATTAACAATACCCCAGCGGTTGGGTATAAACAACCTATTATTTGGGTCATTTTAACCCAGAAATGTGTTCTGTCCAATAGTTACCCAGCCCTGAGTTAAAAACAACCCAATATTTTTTAGAGTGAAGTATACAACAATAATGAAATAAAAACAATGGTCATTAATCAAAATGAAAACTGTGATTTTCGTCTTCATTGTGTGGCCCTTTCACAAATATCTGTATTGATCCATAATAGAAGGATGGTTACATGTAGATGAAATAGCATGGATTGATGGATGTGTGGTTATCTCTCTTTTATAGACAGATGTACAAACAATATCCACTTCTAAGCATTAGGTTCTGCCCCACCATACCCTATCTGGTACCAATATGTACCTTCAAGGTAAAAGGGTACCACCCACGTGAAAACTAGGGACCATTTTTGACTATTTTTTCTGACTGTGTAAACAATTACCAAAAAAAATGACTTAAGCTGGGATTTTACGTCAGGCAGGGTCACATATTTTATTTATTATCCTACACACATACATTAAATTCAGAAGAGACCTGTCCTGCTAATGTTTACTGAGCCGATCACTTTAGCCAGAAATGCCATCTACTACTTACTATCGAAGCAATACTAACTACATGTTCACATGAACTCATACAGTACACAAGTCCCAAGTCCTTCCCTAGCCATTATCCTGCTGGTGTATGAACAAGACATCAAACACAGGTGACAGGGAACAATTTAAGCCTTTTTAGGCTTTGAAAAGCCTTTAAGAGCCTTAAAAACTCAAAAGTACAGCCATTTCTGCAGCACTTTATAACATCCAGCCGTAAAAATGATTACTGGCAAGCAACAATACAGCGACGCGAACAAAATCGCTGTGTACTGTATGCAAATGGGGTGTCAGCATATCACTCTTCATAGTTCTCCCAGGACATGGCACTACCCGGCTCCAATGTTGGGAAGACTGATTAGATGAAGGGACATGAGTAGAGTGCACGAGAGAGAGGATCTATCACTTTCATCTGACATATTTGTTACCATCTGTCTCGCTAATGTGTGGAGTAAATCACAACAGAAGCACGTTCGATGCATGTGGTTGCATGTCAAAAACTCTCTGAATAGCCACGTGCATGTGCATGAGAACAGAAGATATTTAAATAGTAAATGAGTCTTAATATATTTTTCACTTTTTGGTCTATATAGCATTAAAACTTTACATTAATGCATTTTAAATCTAAAGGAACTTAAAGTGCATTCAAGGAGACATTTTTATCATTATGTGTGTGTGTATATATACTATACTACACTAGTTAAATATAAAGTATTAAAATATCAGTTATAAAAGCATGCGATCGTTCCAAGTCAAAGCAACATACACAAAAACTATGTAATACATTAGGGACTGTACAAATCCATTAAGTCAATTACTATTTTATAGCCACAGATTGAGGCTTGATTTGTTTTGACATTCTGAATTTGTCATACCTCTTTATCTGCTGTCAAATCTAATAGACGTCTCGTAATAGCGAACAACATTAGCCAATGAGCGCATGACTGGCTTTGATGCTAACATACACTTTCATAAATACATTATGAGACATAATATATCATACCTGCAAAAATAGACCAGTTTTTTCAGCAATGCAGCAGGTAATTTATGTCTCCATTGAATGGTGGGACTTTATTGGAGAGAAATGACAAACAATCAATATTAACAGAATAAGATATGACATGGGCAAAAATAGGAGTAAGCACGCACAGGTCTCTGCCTTTCATCTATCTCATCTACAGAGAGCTCAGAAAGTATGAGTGCACACACACACACACACACGAATTGTCAGTTTTACCAGAAAAAAATACATGAAAAATACTCCAGTGATCACCACAATCATGGTAAAGTCACCTGCTCCAAGATGAAATACGGTATAAGCATGAAGGTGTGAAATGGTGAATGTTAAATGCATTCAAACAGCGTAGCCTGTTCAAAGAAAAACATTACCCACCTTCATTTCTTCAAAGCAGATGCCTTTTGAATCCTAAACAAAAGCAGCAATGTTTGGACCCGAGTCCAGCATTATTTATTCAGGCCCTCTGGACTTGATTTCCTTTGACCGTATTTTCCTGTAGACCTTTCATGGGAAGAACTCCACATGTCTTCCTACAAACACGCTGCGAGATGACAGCACCTCTAGCTTGTAATAACTGGTTTTCATTTAAAGAGCAAAAAAATGAGTTGAAGTAGGCATTGTGTATATAAAAAATAATAACAATTACAAGCCACAGTATTGGGAATTCACATAATGAATTGTCTTCCCACAAATGCACGTACTGTACAAAGAAACTCAAGACTGATGCTGTAAAAACATATTTTTTGTGGATTGTTTTTTAAGACGTGTGTGACTATTTTTAAAGATGAAGAACAGTTCACTAAAATATAATTAGCATTTACGCTTGCTAATGTAAGGAGGGCAGATCGCTTTCCATTGGGTTGAATTCTTGTAAAATAATACAGTACGTATTCACTCAATTACACAACACGCAGAAATCTCAAAATCTTTGGAGGCATAAAGCATAACAATTGAATAAAGGTTACATCAGATTTCACAGGATTCATATCCAGCAAAAGCATTTATTTTCTGCGTGTAATGAAAATAAATACGGGTGCACTCAGCGCTCACAGTCATTCATAACACTTCTCATAAGAGTTGCAATTTTAGGACCCTCAAACAAGTGATTAATTAAACTGGAATCTGAGAATATTTAAAGTTTAATGCAATTTGATTGCAGCAGATTTAAGCAGCTGCTTCAGGGCACCTTAGTGTATACGTCAATGAGCATGGTGATGAATCTAAATATTCAGAATCGGTGAGGGAAAATGTGCTACAGAAAGCTCCATGCAAAGAGTTCTGGGATGAATTACAATAGGGCTATTTATCGAGTCCGATAACTAACAAACAGGCAGGATTTCAACAACAGTGCTCATTTGTAGAAGATCTAAGATGGTCTGGGAAGAAAGCAACTCTCTCGCAATAAATCAACATGCAACAGAGCTATACATTTACATCCAGTGACCTGTGGCTCTGCAACTAATTCTCAAGACGTGCATATAAATTGCACACTCTGAAAAGTCATGCAATGCATATTCCAGACTGTTCGTTTATGATGCGTCTTTTCGTGCAGTTTTTTGCACTGATTTCTCAATATATTTTTATATATATAACTAGTCTTTGCCATCAAAATAGCCATAGATGCTAAAATGGTGTGAAGAATAAAAACCAAGCATACGTATAAACCTGTTGGCCTTTTGACAGTAAACTACCTACAATATACTGCCTCCATAGGTTCTTTGCATATCATAATAAGGTTAGCTTTATTTTCAACTAAAGCAACCATCTGACGGACACAGAAAATAGACACAAAAGATCTGATAGGAATGCAGCAGTCCATATCACAAGGTCACGCGAAAGCCCTGACTCCTCAGCTGGTTAGGATTGCTTTGTAACTGCGTGCACACAGTGCTAACAGAGGGCATGCGTTCAATCCTTCGCTTCGCAGACTCTGGAAGAACATTTGGCACTGTTTTCCTGTGACTGAGAACCTGAAAGATGATTTAACTCCTCCTGAATGTGTTTCCCCACTTTCTTTTTCATATCAGCATATCAAGCAGTGAGCTTTGAGATCACATGGATTGCATTGAATACAGAGCAGGCACACAGACAGGCTCAATATTTGGGGTCCTTCAGGATCACGCCATGGGCGTCTGCCACCGGCCTCTTATATGTGGAATGATCTGTTTAGGATTGGGTATTAGGGTTTGAGGGAGAGCTATGAAAAAATGCACATCTCTGCTCGCTTTCAAAATTGAGTCAATATGAAAATCAGAGAAATGTTTGAGGGGAAGATGGCCTCTGAATATTTCTTTCACACGCGCTCACCCCAAACAGAAAATTGCAGCAGTAGCATTTCTCATATCACGCCTTTTCGCATGAAATCAGCACATTCGGGGGGCTTCAAAGAGAGTTTTTGTACCGCCTTTGCCAGTTTGCATACAATCCCGAGATTACGCAAACCCTACCTTAGATTCAAAACACTATTTAAATAACACAGTGAACAACTATCCTCGACAAATAATGACCATGACTGTCAAAGAAATCCACAAGCAAAAAAATATATATTTTAAAGCACTCAAGCTCACAGATAGGTCACACATGGATTGTATGCTAACTGTCTTAATGAGCTGTCACATTTTACATCATAATGCCCAGTTAACAAGAACAAAGCAATTCTGTATTTGCTCTGATAACTGCTTGGCACGTTTCAAAATTGAACAAATAAAACAAGTGTTAAAAATAGCCAAAGGCCATATTTATCCATTCCTAAAAAGTTTGTCAACCACACTTGAAAACTAACTAAAAAGCCAATGCCACTTAAATCAACTCATTTAGGCAAAAGTTTGAGAGAGGAATAAACTTTGCTTGACTTATCTGCGTCATCAAATGCTAAAAAGTTTTGGTTTAGAGACACCGAACGTTGTCAAAAAAACGCAAATCTCAGATGTGTTGCGACCCATCTGAATCATTAAAACTGTGATTAATTTAGCACCAATTAGTGCCTGCTTAAATTCTTTTTATAAGAGAGAAAATGAACTGGGTGGTTAAATCCTTCTGGCAACACAGGGAGTTTGGTCTCATCTCCTCCAGTGGGATTACAAGCACAAATGACAGTATGATAAAGAAATCTTATACCTCCTTTTCCCTCTTTCCTTCTCTGAAAGCGGCATGATATCTGACTCATCAAATTATAATACAGGATTAGTAGTAATGACACTCATTTTTCTCATTGAACCACATGTATTGATGTGCAGCTTTTTATCTATTGCTTCCAAAACACTGGATCTCTTCTTTCTACCAAGAGATGTTTGTACATTTTTTGCATGTGAAAAACATTTCCATACAGTATACAGTATCTAGGCTTTCAGTCGCCACAGTTAAATACATGCAAATGCTATTTTATTTTATTTTATTGCATGGAAACCTGTGGTCAAAGGAGAATTTATTTCTGGGTCTTTGCACTGTTATATGATGTAATCAAACAAAAGCTTCACAGACAGGCCGTAATTTAAGTCCGCCATGCTATTTCTGTGTTTTAGATCTGTTTCAGTTCAAAAAAGTTCATTACCCATCGGGACACATTTATAATTGTGTGTGCTACTGACAGCTTTCTGACTTGAGCCTTTTGATCTGATTCAAAGCCAATGGGAATGACTAAACCAGTGGGCAATGCGCATTTGGACATAACTAATTTACATTTGGAAAT
Organism: Misgurnus anguillicaudatus; assembly: GCF_027580225.2. Taxonomy (NCBI): domain Eukaryota; kingdom Metazoa; phylum Chordata; class Actinopteri; order Cypriniformes; family Cobitidae; genus Misgurnus; species Misgurnus anguillicaudatus. The sequence continues at coordinate 20,209,528 of NC_073360.2, read as the reverse complement.
CTAAAAGATTCATTGTTTATTTTTGACTCCACTGAGCCTGGTCTTCTCAAATAATCCCTTGATGGAAAGCGTAAAAAGTTCCAATGTAACATGGGAGGGAATTTTTGGATAGTAAACTTCATGACACAGAACAACTCAAAAACAAAAAGCTAAAGCTGAGATTCTTGTGATCTGAATGATGTAAACTATTTCAAGATACAACCAACAAAGCAGATACAATTAGTGTCTTTTATAGGCCTTTTTTCAGGAATGCTAACTGAAAAATTCAGTCAGAAAACTTTGGAACAAACTCATATTAAAATGTCATTGAAGTAATAACTGTAACACGATACTTTTGTTCTATTATAAGTTATATTGACAAAATGAATGGGGCCACCCACTGTCTTAATTAAGTCTTCTAAAATATGAATATATTTTTAACTAAGTTTGGGAGGAGCATGGTCATGTAACCCAACCAGTCACTGTGAAGACATTTACATTTATGCAGGACTTTATTTTAGTATTTTAGTTTTTTTACTTTAAATTTATTTTAGCATGTGTGTTCCCCCCAACCTGATCTCACAAATTTCCGTGGCGTGGTCGCGGAGTTTTGTGCTCATTTTTCCGTGGCGTTCTCGCGGGTCTTCGCATTTTTCCGTGGCCCTGCTGCGGACTGTCTGTTTCCGTGGCGTTCTCGCGGATTGGTTGCTCAACTGTTTTGTCCTGTTTTCTTACCGTTTTCGCTTTGTTTTAGGTTTAGATTTACATGAAATGACATCCATACCCAAACCCAACTTTAACCCCAACGCCAGGCGACAATTGTTTAAAGTTTAGAAAATATAAAAGAATAAATCAGAAAAAATAGTATAAACCAATAGTTAAAGTAACATACTAACGCAAACACCAAATCTAACCCTAAACCGAAGCGAAAATGGTTTGAAAACAGGAAAAAACAGTTGAGTAACCAATCCGTGAGAACGCCACGGAAAAAGACAGTCCGCAGCAGGGCCACGGAAAAATGCGGAGATCCGCGAGAACGCCACGGAAAAATGAGCACAAAATTCTGTGACTATCCAACGGAACTTTGTGAGATCATGTTGGTTCCCCCGGTTTGAACCCATGACAGTTAGTGCTGCTACACAATGCTAAACAGTAGCATAGCTATACAGTAGCACAGTGAATAGCCGTCCCTCACTTTTGTCCCGTTGCAGCTTACCCCATCGCTTCACCTGGTAACTATCAAAGTTAAAGGTGCAATGTGGGACTTTTAAAAAGATCTCTTGACAGAAATGCAATATAATATACATTAGTATATTATCAGTGGTGTATAAAGACCTTGCATAATGAACTGTATTGTTTTTATTACATTAGAATGAGCCATTTTTATTCATAGATATGTATAAAGGCTAGATGTCTCTTGATGTCTCGCTGCTTGCCAATTGAGTGGAATGTCCGCATTTGGCGTCCATTTTACCACAGGCAGCTCGCTCACTCATAGCATTGAGTTTTAATGGTGCAAGTACTTTTAAATAACCATAACTTGCTTCATTTTCTGCCGATTTTCAAACGGTTTGGTTTGTTATAAACATCAAAGATGTACCTATGACACTGCATACTTATCGTCGCTGTCCGATGAAAACCACGTATGTCCATTTTGCCGATTTTGAGATTTTTCAACGGATTGAATGTCCAGGTTCATTTCCGTATACAGTATGCTCACATATCTAAATGGCCAATGAAAAGTTGTGAAATCATGTCATCTGATTTTCACGTATATCCATTTGGTGTCAAAGCTGTCAATCACGCCGCGTATCTCCCGCCCTGTGGAAGCATTTCGCCGGTCTCGTGAAGTTTCATCGAAGCTCAGCACTGGATAGCCGAATAAACACAGCCTGGTGAGACGATTCACACGTTTACATGCGCACTTTTCCCCTGCAGATCGAATCACAGATCGGAGTACACCACCCCCTTCAATACGATCCAAATTTGCATCCTTAAGGTGTTTACATGAAGGTTTTCAATACAATCGAGCCATCAATATGATTACAAACGGATTATTTGGTTGCATGTAAACGTACCTACTGACTTTCCTTCGTCGAGGTAAACGTTTCCCCCCTGACGCCAGACGTACGTCTAGGAGTGACAACATTACGGTAGGATTGTGCAAACAAAGTATCTGTCTAGCATTACCATGTCAGTGTATTGATTCATTGTCCCTTCATAGTTTGCAAGAGACAGTTAATAAATGTATAATTAATATTAAATAAACTAAGCGTATTTAATAAACCAAGAGGTAGGCTATTTAATAAACTGAGCGTATTCATCTGTCAATATGAAACGCGACTTGGCCATTCTAATTAATGGAAATTAATTAAGAACGCGTATCGACCACCGTTACTGTAAAATATGCATGTATGTCCATTTAAACTCAATTTTGGTAAAATGTGGATTATATCATTACACTGGCAAGAACATGATTACATGTTAAGATGCCTTACCAAGTATGACAACACTACATTTAACTGCTTTTGAAATACGATGTTTTTTCACTTCCTGAAAAGTAACCGTTTTGGACATACGTGAGTTTCATCGGGCAGCGACGTTATACTAAAATAATAAAAATAATGAAACATGTTGAAGCAGCCAGAATTATAGCCACGTTGATAACGTTTGGAAGAAATCAAACTGTTTAAAAATTGGTAGAAAATTGGGCAAGTTATGGGCGTTTAAAATTATCTGCACCATTAAAACTCAATGCTACGAGTGAGCGAGCTGCCTGTGGTAAGATGGCCACCAGGTGATGACGTTAGAGACTCCGCCGTAACACATCTAGCTTTTATATATATATCTATGTTTTTATCTACACCGCAGGTCTCCTTACATGGAAGTCACAGCCATGTTGTAGCCCTAAACGGCCAAAGCACGTTTTGTCTAAAATATTTCCGCTGTGGACTGAGCTGTTGGTTGCTAGATGCTGCTTAAAAAACCCATACTGAACCTTTGAGAAGGGAGTACTTTGGGTTCAGGCTAAAATTCTGACCTCAAAGCCCTCCCCTTGGACAGCACACCAAATATGCTTTATTATCATATTTGATTACATGTTAAAGCGAAGTTCTGCTAAATATATAATTTCAGTGACATCACACTTTATTTTATTTCTTAGTAAATACAACTTCATTACCGAAAAAGCAGCCCATTAAGGTAGTCCAACATCCGTAAATGAGCAGATTTAACACTACATGCATCACTTATTTGGCATGATTTCCTTCCAAAACCTTTTTGTGTTACTAATTTATCAGTGCCAGTATAAACCTTAATCTTCATTTGGCAGCATTGCTGCGTGGCCTATGTGAGAAAGCCCTGACTTACACCCTCCTCCCCTCCCTTTCATGCTGCAAAACAGCCATCACTGCTGAGCAAAGATGGGTTTGATCCAGCAATGAAGAATAGTCCCAGGGCTAGTAGCTGGCATAAACACAGCAGATCTGGCATTTCACTGCACAAACAGGATTAACCATTTTTGCTCCCAAAAAAAGGTTAATTCCAGTAAAAGCATTTTTTATCAGGTAATTCACGTGCAATGATCTAATGCGTGCAGATGTGTCAAACAGATTACAGAGTACCACACTGTATTTCATCAGCACAATTTCACTATAGCAGCTAATGTGAAGCCTGATTTCAAAGCATCAAACAGTCTGAAATAAAGTTATGCATGATATCTTTTATGAATGACCCAATGATCAATAGATCAATTAGGAAGGCAATTATAATTGTTGGATTGAGTAACAATAGAGCCAGAATGCATGTAATGATATGATTATGTTGTGAGTAATAAATTAACACTACAAAAAGATCCATTAATGTTGTGTAAATAAAGCTGCAAGGTTGTAGATTTAATAATTCATATTTTGTGTTAGTACATCAAGAAGTATGTTTAAAAGAAATGTCGTCAAAGGGTCATTTCTGGAAATTACATAAAAAACACTGTAAAAATATTCTGTAGAAATTGCAGTATTTCTGGCAGCTGTTTGCCAGTAACTTACTGTAGATTTAAATGTATGTTATTTACTGGCAATGGTTTGTTTAAAGTTAAATGAACACTACACATTAACAAGTCTTTGATAGAATTATAAAATAACAGCCGATAGTCGATGAGGAAGACAAAGATTTGTTAAAGGATTAGGCCATTTTCTTAAAAAAAATCCAGATAATTTACTCACCATCATATCATCCAAAATATGGATGTCTTTCTTTGTTCAGTCGAGAAGAAATTATGTTTTTTGATGAAAACATTGCAGGATTTTTCTAATTTTTCTTTAATGGACCCCAACACTTAACAGTTTTAATGCAGTTTAAAATTGCAGTTTCAAAGGACTCTAAACGGTTGTCATTTTTGGCAAGAAAAATAAAAAATATGCACTTTTAAACCACAACTTCTCATCTTCCTCCGGTCCTGTGATGCCCCATAATACGTCAACACATCAAGAGGTCACGGATGATGTATCGAAACTCCGCCCCAGTGTTTACAAGTGTGGAGAAAGAGGATCGTTCTGAAGTTATTGTATGTCAAATGATACTAATTAATGTCTTTGTGTCAGTTCATTATTTGAAATGGTCCTCAAATGTGCGTTTTATATATGTAACACGCGACCTTTCAATGTACGCAATTACGTCAGTTCGCGCTAGCTCGTCACACAGCCGGAGGAAAAAGAGAAGTTGTGGGTTAAAAGTGCATATTTTGTATTTCTCTTGTCAAAAATGACAATCATTTCACTGGAAAAGACCCTTATGCCTCGTTTAGGATCATTTAGAGTCCTTTGAAACTGCAAGTTTAAACTGCATTAAAACTGTTAAGTGTTGGGGTCCATTAAAGTCCATTAAAATGAGAAAAATCCTGGAATGTTTTCCTAAAAAAAATCATAACTTCTTCTAGACTGAACAAAGAAAGACATCAACATTTTGGATGACATGGTGGTGAGTAAATGATCTGGATTTTTGTTTTTAAGAAAATGGACTAATTCTTTAATGTTTAATGTTCATTTAACTTTGAACAAACTGTTGCCAGTAAATAACATAAATTTAAATCTACAGTAAGTTACTGGCAAACAGCTGATTACTAATTTTTGCAGTGAATGTTTCAACATTACGGTGCTGATGTGTGAATGGTAGAAATGAAGAAAGTAGGAACTCTACCATGTATGAATACAAGGTGCGGTACGTCATTCATTGTGCAGTAAATGAATCCAGCAATTATCCAGCAAATTAACTGTTGAAGCTGAATCTTTTTAAATAAAAAAAACAGCAATTTAATTTATTCTGTAACATTTAAATTAAGATCTTGATGTTTTAATATCTAAGAAAAGCAATTTTTAGCTCTGGATGTAATCATATTAGAGTCTGTTTATGTTGCGCATAACATACAGCAGGTCAATATGATTCAGAAAGAAAAGTGACTGATATGTCTGATGCACAGGTGCTTTGCTAAACAGCCCAAGCACAATACATCACTTCTTTCATAATCATGATGCTGCATTTATCATGAAGGACTCTCTGTCAGTATCCCTGCCAATTCACAGACTGTTTGTCACAGACTAATAACATTGGCATCTGCTATTCGGTGGAGATAAAATGGCACAATATATATATATATAAAATATGATATATTATCATATATTTTTGTCATAATTTTTATCATCATCATCATCCACATCATTTTTCAACTACTCCCCCACAATTTTTTAGGAAAACAAAGCAAATCAACCAACAGTGGCTCACTAAGCACTTTCTGCATATTAAGCAGATACAGTATTGTGCAAAACTCTAATGGGTGTTTTTACACATAGACTGTAAAAAAGATGGACGACGCCCGTTCGCGCTCTTTCATTGGTGAAAAGTGAAGCCGTCAGTGTCCCGATGCAGCGCTTACATCTTGGGTCTTGAGTCTGCGCAGTAGCGATTTCTGGACCAGTCCTGCGCAGTAGTGAGCAGGAAGTAAAGCCGCGAAATCAAGGCCCTGCCCTCGTCTCGCAGAATGCGCATATCACAGCTGTCAATCATGACATGACACCACCGTTTTTATAGCATTAAATAACGAACTAAAAACAAACTCATTTTAAAAACAAACACTTGAATTTACATCAGCGTGATAAAAACTACACAAAAATACCAGAAACCAGCTTCGGAGAAAAGATAATTGAAGTGTAATTAAATTGTTTAGTTGGTCCCATTAAATAACATAGAGAGGCGGGGTTTATAACCTATACTGGGACCAGTCACTAGGGGGCGATCGAGACATTTTGCCTTTACTTTTCAGGGCTTGTGCGTCACGCTTGGTTTCACACCATACGCGGCAGTCACGAGTGTCTTCTTCATTTTCAATAGGAGACATGCGGAAAGCAGCTGTCAAAGATCAATAAGTTTGCACTTAATGCTGTTGAAGATCAATATTGTTGCACTCAATGCTGCACAAAACGCTTGCCCTGTACCGTGTGAAACTCCTATTAGGCCAGTTTTAATGGCGCTTTAAGTTTTAATGGCTATCCATATTTATTTCTTACTATCTTTATTGAGATACAAACAGAAAATACAGGAAATATATACATATACTTAGTGTGAAAAACATTATTTTCAAAACAAAATGGCTTTTATGTATTTATGTCTCTTTTGGCACTAAGCTCATCTTGAACTTTTCAGGAGACTGAAGTTCTGAAGTGATTAAATGAGAATTAGAAAAGGGGTTTATTTCATTAAGGGAGCCTGCAGGTTCCTGCTGTTGCTAGTGTAAGGGCAAACTTCATGTATTTTCTGGTTGCTTTCTAATAAAGAGATATAGAAATAGTTCCTATACCAGGTCACTATACCATTGCAAAAACAGCTAATCTAATGGTGGCCTAAGACTTAAAAATATTACAAAATATTTTCCCTTTATATTTCCCGTCATAGTAAAATAAACTGGAGTAAACATTCGCCATCTGTTTCACAGTCTGTATATATCAAAAACTGTGGAAAAAGTTCCCAGCCAATCCAGTCGTCACACTATCTCACCACACATGATGGGTTCAAAACCTGTCACTTTTAGCATGGAGAATCATTTTTTAAATATCTTGCCTATCTACTGAAACCATTTATTGTTTTTTTTAAATCACAGATATGCCAAGTCAGGGATACTGCACATGTCTATAAACTCCTAAAGCATTTGTAACAATGTGAAGCTTTATTATTGCACATATATCGATTTCTTTTAGGGACACTTTGCATGGCTATACTGCCTGATGGCGCTTCAGTCATTGATTTGCACACATCATGAGCTCTGTCTCCCCTGTGAGAGAAATATAAAGGCATCCCATTATTTTCTTTTACACACACAGTGATATCCATTCCAGAAGATATCAACATTTACATCTGTTCAGGCTTTTATAGGCCAATGCACATAAAATCGACTGCAACAAATTCTTATTTGATGTATAGTTCAATAAACTGATTAAGAAAAGCCAGTATTAGATAGGGGTGTAACGGTACGTGTATTCGAACCGGACCGTTTCGGTTCAGGGCCTTCGGCACGGTCCACACGTGCACCGAAAGGCCGAATGCATTTTGTGTGCGCCTGTGCGGAACATAATACGTGCGTTTCCGCACGAACATATTAAGTGGCGGAAGTCTCCGCGTTCAGCACAAGTCTTCTGTCAAACATATAACATAATTCGGCCCGCAGAAAGATTTTTATTTACTTAGTTGTATATCCGTTTGATTATTGATGTAAACGTTTACGTGTCGTATCTAAAAGCGCATGTTAAACGCGTGTCAACGCGCTGCTTTGTTCTTTCAAAAGTGCGTGAGAGGATGCTCGCCTTTCGTTGCTACGCATTCATGAGACGCGCTTTCTGTGACAGCAAGAATAAGGAATGCATGATCAGATTTTTCATCTGCACATCACGTCAATCATATCATTGTCACAATGCGATCAGCTGGTCGGGACAGAGAAGAGCTGTAACCCGGGCTTACTCAGCTGTTACTCAGCTGCGGAGGGGTTCGTTACAGCTTACATTGACGACACAAGCAAAGATTAGGAGAAACATGCAAAAGATCAAAGATGGCTAGGTATGCAACTCACTAATCTCAAAATGAGTGTATAATAAGTATATCATCATGTTGCTTGCTATGCAGTTACACATAGAGCAGTAATATTATTTTTATACAGAGATGGTACATAGCCAATTCAATTCTGTGAGTTAAACAATCCAAAATAAATCAAAACAGAAAATTTTTCGGTGGCAAAAATGTAGGCTAATAGTTCATAAATGTATTCAGGAATTGAATTTGTTAGTTCAAGGTTTTAGTAGAAAAAGTTTAAGAGAAGGTTAAGAAAAGAGTTACCTTCTGTTATAAAATAATGTAAAAAAGAACTTTGCAGTAGTATTTTATTTATTATTTTTTCATTTTATATATATTTTATATGTTATATTTTAATAAAAAGTGTTTAAAAAAGTGTAAACAAATTGTAAAAAAAAGTTTATAGTAATAAACAACCTGCAGTTTAATGTTTGCATTTCTCCCTTACTGTACCGAAAATGAACCGAACCGTGGCTTCAAAACCGGGGTTCGCACCGAACCGTAATTTTTGCGTACCGTTACACCCCTAGTATTAGATGACAGTGCTGAGAAATCCACCACACCGCTATAATAAAGGACATGAATTGTTTTGTACCTTTTGTTTACAATTCAGTATAAAACAAAAGAGATTTTACTGTGTTTCAAGATTCAATGTACAAGGTGACCGAAAAGTTTTCTAAGAAAGAAAACAGAAGAAAATACAAACTTACAGAAGTTTAAACAGAATAAAACAATAATGCCAGGTCTTATCAGAACTACACACAAAAAGGGCTCCAGACTAACTTTTTTCACTAGGAGCACAGTGGCCCCCAACTGAAATTTTTAGGGGCGCAACCAGAAAATTTAGGGGCACACACTGTAAATTAACATGCTAAAAAAATTACAATTTCTACTAATTTCCACTGTATTACTAATAAATATGTTAATGATAGATGGAGAAGGTACAATGTGCTGTTTAAAATTCAGTGTCACAACACAAAAAAGGTCAAATTTACTGGTCGCACATGTGCAACTGGATGTAAAATTCAGTGGCACTCTCTCAAATTTTGGTGGCAAAATGCCACCATTTGGTGGCAGTCTGGAGCCCTGGAACCTTATGTTTAAAAATAAGTATGGGCTCTAACATGTAGGGGAGAGCGGGGTAAGTTGTTACACTTTTCACACTGTCTAACATTTACTGAGCACCATACATTACAATGTTATAAATCTCATAGCAAATGAAAGAAAGAAGTCTTGGGCACATAAGTTGTATTCATTACATTTTTATATCTTATCTCATTACGGAGTTGTAGATTGTTGAATAGAGAATGTTTACTTATGACAATTTGCCCCATCGGTGGGTGAGTTGTCACACTAGATTAACTTAACCTGATAAGGATCACTGTGCCGTACACGGTATACCCCCTCCCTTGCACGTGAGGCTGCATTACGTCATTGTAACTTTGAAGCATTAAATCTTTAAAATATACGGTCATGCGGCACATCGTTGTAAAGCTTAGACTTTCGGAATTCCATTAAGCACACACATAAAGCATAATATGATTTTTAGCAGTCATAAAACTGTAATCTAGTTGTTAGGACATTCGTTCGAATCTCACTTTTCATTCACGATTTATAATGAATATATTCAGATGTCACGTTTATTTTGCACCGTCTGAGGAACAAATACGCCCCCTTGTGGAATTTCAGCCGTTCCATAAGAGGTTAAAAGAAGAACACAACTGCTTAATTGTGATTATTGATTAAAAAATTTTAATTTAAACCAGAACTGGAAAAAACTTTTTATACTGCACTTAACCCTGGATGATCTTCGTTCTAAACCTTGCTTTTAACCCTGGGTTAAGGAATGTTTCACACTTTTAAATTAGAAGCGGGGTTATCGGGGCAATTGGGAGAATCTGGACTTTTCCCGGTGGGCCGGTAGTGTTTTGAAGCCGCGAGGGCCGGTCTGATAATAGTTATACATTGCAAGTTATATAGGAACACCGTCTGGCGGCCTGATGTGCGGCCGCTTCCCGCTGGTCAAACTGTGCAGCCTCTCTGCTCAACAAAGTAATAAAAGTGCTCAACCCGTTCAGCAGGTCCAACCATGTCTAGGATTTTCAAAAATATACGGGGATCAGTGAGCGGCTCCTCCCCAAATGGGCCGAACGCCTGTTTATTGCAGTACATATGCGGTTGGATCCGTCAAGCACCCCTTGTGCTTTCACACATTAGATTTTTCAAATTAGATTTGCAATATATTTGCATATAAATAAAAATTAGCAAGGTAACTTTGCAGTATACCGCATTATATATGTGATTTCCAACAGCAATAAACATCTCATATGGCAATAAATATCCTCACAACATTATTACTTCTCAAAACTTTGACAAAAATTATTTTCAAAGAAACTGTATTCTTACAGATATTCAAAGATGCACACATTATTCCACATATAATTTGAATATTAGACGAGTATTCATATAACGGCAATGAACGTCTCATATGGCAATAAATATCCACACATAACATAACAGCATAATGAAATGAATAAACAGACAAAGAAGCAGGATGACACGTAAATTGTATTATTATTACCGGAAAAACAGCAATATTACTGAAAGAAACTGAAAGGTAAATGCGCCAAACTCGCTGTTAACCGCACTAACAAATCTAAATAAGCAATAACGGTGGAAAAGACATTATTATCTCTCAAAACTTTATATGACAAAATGATATTTAAAGGAAATGTATTCTTACAGTTATTCAAAGATGCACACATTATTCCATATATTATTTCCTGTTTATGAGCACAGGTTGTAAACGCAGTCAACAATTTTATCTCTCGGTGAAGTCACCATGAGCATTGCTCATAATGTTGTCACAATGTGTGGGTCACAGTGATCATAAAGTGTAACCAAACTGCACACTCACTGTGAGCTCATATAAGGGTCACAATATGAGGTCACAACACACTAACTGTGAGCTCATACTACCCCATAAAGCACACGATATTCAAAATTCCAGATGTCATTCAGAGAGCTAATATGTTAGCATTTGCTAATTGGAGTATAAAAGCATTTGTACGAACAGTCACAGACTGCACAAAGATTTAGTAGACCTTAATAAAACACTAAACTTTTATAATAAACTCAAAACAGGCTTGACAGAAGCTTCACCTCTTAGTGAAATAAAGATTTACAATCTGATTTCATTTACTACAAAACAGAATATATCGCACTGTGCAGTGCCGAGGGGTAAAGCAGTTGATTATATAACCATCCATATCTGAATATGTTCACAAACACATGTGTATACCTCAAAGAAATGCAGTGAGGATCAGGGCAAAAAAACATTAGCCGTGCCCCCTTGCACTGTTCTTCAAGCATTTGCATTTTCCCTTCCTTTCAAACACTGTTATCCCACTCGGGAACGTTACTGTAGTTTCGTCTGAGGACAAGCCAAGCGGTTTGTGCGGGAAAGCACATAGCGAGTGGAGCAGGGGGTCTATTTGAAGCCCGACTTCAAATAAGTAAGCTTACACATTATGTGGGAGTACTTCTGCAAATCGTTTTTTTTTTTTTGCATGAAAACAGAGTTTGTTTGCCCACATTTATTTACAGTATACTGTAAGCTTTAAAATAGACATTTTATAGTTGAAAATACTCTGAAGATATTCACATTGCATTGTGGACAATAAACAAGGTAAGACATGTTTACGCTTTGAAGAATAACCTGCTTTGCGTAATAATTTTTTACCATCCGTTTTTACACTCAGTCATAAATGTCTGTATTTATAAATCAGAACATGTCCATTGTAAGTCAACTGTCAATGTAACAGCATTTGGTAGTAAATGTTTAGCTGTGTAATAACAAATCATGGGGTACAGAGTCACTGCAGAGACCCAAAATTTATTTTACCTATTTACTGTAGGGCGAACCTACATCTTCATCATTATTTATGAAGCAAACTGCACTCGGCCATGCCTGTAGCAAGATTTTATAAACAAAGCGAAATTCAAGTAAATTTATAGGAATATAAGACGTTTACATACATTCAAAGGAATAGTTCATTCAAAAGGAACGATTCTTATCATTTACTCGCACTCAAATCCCAGGGAGATGGTAGGGATTTTAACCACTTGAAAAGCACCCCCAAACTTTCACTAAAATGGTTGTTTAAACCATTTAGAGTATACGCATAACTATGGTATCATTAGAGAGAAGAGACTTTGAGCTTCATTTTCCAGTTTTCAAAGTTATTTTAAGTTAAAAAAGTTAGAGAGGCTGAAGTACTTTGGAGTAAAACTTTTTTTGCACAACATCTTTACTATTACTAAAAAACTTAATGATAAATATGTGTGTGAAACTAAGAAATGCAATGATCCCAAAGCCACAAGTGTAAAGAAGTTATGTTTCACGTTTGAGGTCAATAGGTCCAATAAAGTTTTTTAAGACTAGTGTCTTTTCTAAGTGCCAGTCAGTCCCAAAATAAAAATGTTTGTTTGCATACACATACGTTCTTTTTATTATTTATCCTTATGTTAGCATATAAAATGCTGTTTCCACACCAGGAAATAAAACGTCAAACAAAAATCGTTGGATTCGTTACCTAATTGGCTACACGTTCTGTCTGGATTCATTATCTAATTGGCTACACGTTCTGTCTGTCATTATTTTCCATTAAGTCATTGGAGGAATGAACGAGCCAGATGACATCACGATATTTGACAGCGCTGTTTGGATATTATGTGTTATACTCCCGCCTACTTTTAGAAACAAAGTTTGACCGCGTGTTTATGTGTTTAGCGGAACCTAAAGTGTAATCTCATATACAGTGTTACGACAAAAATAGTCAGCGGATTGTATATTACATTCTATTACAAGATGTTTATGCGAAATCTGACTATATATCTATATTTCATGGATTATACGCATTGGTGGACAAAAACGGTAAATGGATGTATTCTATTAGACCGTTTTCATGGGTTATTCACACATCTAAGTGGATTCGACTCGCGATCATTATATCAACACAAAGGTAAGAAGTCCCGTTCATATTTTGCATATTGTCATCTGGACTTCTGTCACAAAATACTACATTTATGATGCTAGAGGATCTGTATCTCAAAACAGAGACCATACACTGATGCTAAACCCGTAGACCTTTTAAACGATGTAAAGTAATGTTAATATTATTAATGTTTGTAGACAGTAGGCTATATAGATATTGTTATCAGCTTTAAAAACTGACGTCATCCTGCATACAAACTAATGCACGTCGAGAGGAATGCCACCACCGTACAATGTCATAATAAGGTCAACCGATTATTATTTAAGGACCGATTTAGATTTTAAGAATTTAAAACCAACATCTCCTGTACATGAAAATGAATACATTTCTTATTCTGCAATTGAACTCCTGTGATATCACACCTGACACAACACATTGTAGTGAGCTACTTTATCTTTCTTCTGCCAAAACAGGGGCAGGCTGCCATCCCACGTTCTGAATGATTTATCAGTTAAATGTGCTTGAACTGATAAAGCGCAGATTTTGTTACTTGAGGGAAAAATCTATGTAGTAAATGTTAATTTTAGCACAATGGTGCCTGTACAGTTAACCCAGTTTACTAGAGGCACTTCTCAAGTGATACGCTCTTGAAAGATAAGTTCTTAAAAATTGAAAATATTGCTTTAAATCACTGTTTTAAAAACTTAAAAGGGAAATTGTAAGATCTACACCAGATTGGAGTTCAAAGCATAAAGTTCAGAGTGTTTTACGTCTAGGAAACTCAGAAGTGCTGACTTGGTCGGACGCTGTTAAATCCTGGCAGGATATACCAGCTTATAAAATAATTGCAGTCACTGTGATATACTTGTAGGACCTCTAAAAGTAGCATATACATTGCCATAGGGATTGTTCTGCCTTAACATACAATATGTCTTGAAGGGTCGTATACAATATGTATTAATGAAGACAAAGACTGGCTGTCTGACCACGTTACTTTATAATAAATTCAGCGCATTGGCGCATAAATAATGCAGCATTCATTTCCTCGGACATCACTTATGTGGCAGATTTTTAAACTAATGGTCCACGGTTAAAGAGAGATATCATACCAACATTTTGATACAAACTATGAGATAATATACATTTTGTATCTGCTGTGCTTTGGAATTATGGGTAAATTTAATGCCTGTGACTTAACAATAAGTGTTTTATGGACCATTGCGACACTTCTTTTTTACTGAACAGTGCATTTTGAAATGTCCTTATGCTTTCAGGCATTTACCTGTGCATTATTCATACTATAGGAAGCGATTATGTTCAGAATTAACAACTATACAATTCAGAAACTGAACAGAAAAAAATGAAATAAAACCTGTAACCAGCCATGTATTCAAAAAATGGCCCTATGTTTATGCAGAGCTCAGAACAGAATCTGAATGGTATGTATGTATTTGGACCAAGGATGTTCCTGCAGAAACGTCCAAACTCCTAAAAGTTTATCAAAACATGAAGGGTTCTTTGCCAAAACGCATTCATCATTGAAATGAAAGGGCATAACACTGCCCTCTCTTTAAAGATGAATCACTTTCTAAAAAAAAACAGACACAGCAAAAATGACAAAGATATAGGATTTCCAAATTCAATAAAAATACAAAAGATAACCAGGCACATTATTGCATTGCTAAGAAAATTAATTCTTTTAGTGTTGTAAAAGCACAGTTTGGTAATAGAAAAATAATGATTTTGCTAGAAAATCATTAACAAGGAAAAGAGTATAGATGAATGCATACAAAATAAACCGTTCTCACAGAACACTGTCAGTAAAAATTGTCAAAATATGCATCCCTAGCTGTCACCTGGGCGGTACCCTTTTAAAAAGTACACACAGAGTTCATGTGTAGGTACATATTAGTACCAAATGTATACACATGGTACTGTAAAATGAAAATAAAAAGTTGGTTTAACTTAAAAAAGGGTAACACTTTACTTAAAGAGGTTTTCATAAGACTGACATGACACCTTCATAATTATGACATGACACATCTCATGAACATGGACATTTTATGACACAACAGTCATTAAGTGTCATTTGTTCAATTATGTAATTTTTAATGCAAAGATGACATTGTTTGAGGTGTCTTTGTTATGACAACTTTACATTAACCAATGTATCATAACTTGTCATAAACCTGTCATAAACATGACATAGCAGAATAATTATCAAACTTAAGAAACTACCTTATGGGTTAACGTTACATTAAACTGTCATTTAAATGTCATTAAGTAGTTTTATAACAGCAGCATGAATATTTTTCTTGACCTCAACTACAGTGGTACAAATTGAACTTGTCATTAAAATGTCATTAAGTGACATTTAATTACCTAAAACGCATCAGACACGTCAAAAGATTATACTTAACTTTATGTATTTCCACAATGCATAAAAAACTGACAACTAACAGAATTTGTTTTTCCTCACACAAAGGGTTTTGATATTTTCTGACATAGAAGAAAAAACTAACACAATATTTAATTAATTAATTTAATGTAATTAACTGTTTTTGCAGTGATATGGACATAACGCTACATGGCTTAACACATTTTTGTACTGTTTTCATTCAATTTTAAAGGAATCGGTCTCAAAATGCAATAAAATACAATTTTATCAATTTTAATTATTATTATTATTATTATTATTATTATTATTGGATGATTGATTTATTTCTCTAACACCTGCACTGTAAAAAAAACTTTGCTGCCTTAAATTTTTTTGTTAAATCAACTAAGATTTACAAGTCATGTCAACAAAGATGAGTGTCATAACTTATAAAATATAATTGAGAAAAGTCAACTTAATTTTATAAGTTATAACAACTCACCTGTAGTTATAACAACTCATCTCTAGTCAAGATAAATAATGGCATATCATATCATGATTATGAAGGTGTCATGTCAGTCTTATGAACACAGATTCAAGTAAAGTGTTATCAAAGTAAATTACCTGTTGCCTTTAAATTTTGAGTTAATTCCAGCCCAGTCTCACAAAATTTTGTTATATAGTCACGTAATTTTTTAATTCTTTTTTCGTGATATAATCACGAATTTCCTAATTTTTTTTGTGATCGTATAACGAATTTCTGTTTTCGTGTGATTATCACGTATTGGTTACTCAACTGTTTTGTCCTATTTTCTTACCGTTGTCGCTTCGTTTTAGGGTTAGATTTACATAAAATGACATCCCTACTCAAACCCAACTCTAACCCTAAAGCCAGGCGACATATAAAAAATAAATCAGAAAAAATTGTATAAACCAATGTATAAAGTGACATTCTAATGCAAGCACCAAATCTTACCCAAACCGAAGCGACAGTGGTTTAGAAATAGGAAAAAGCAGTCGAGTAACCAACATGTGATAATCACACGAAAACAGGAATTTGTTATATAATCATGAAAAATGCGGAAATTCGTGATAATATCATGAAATTTTTTTTTATAAATTACGTGACTATATCACAAAACCTTGTGAGACTGGGTAGTTAAATCAACTTATTACATTTTAAACAACTTGTATTTTTAAGTTAAATGAATTTAAATTTTTAAGTTGAACCAACAAGTTGGACCTTTTTAAATGGTACTTCCCCAGTGGGAGCTTGGGACTTTTTTCTGATAGTTAGGAATTTCTAATAAAAAAATATAAATGAACAAAACATTATTATTATGCTTATTCTAACGATTTGATGATAAGACTGGGCTTCGTTCGGTAAAGTCCTTCACATGAAAGACTGTAGGGTCACTGCGTTCTGACCCTGGAGCATTTCCTGCAGCTAAAAGTCTCAGAATTCTTCAACCGTCTCTAAGTAAACCACCTTCAAACTAATCAAGACCAGCAGAGCAAACAGATGCATTGTGGGTCTGAGCTCGGCCCCCCCGCTATGACACATTCCCACTGGAGCTTCAGCTCTGCTCCTGTTTGCTCTGGCATCTCCAGTCTGTGGGTTTGTCAATCTGTTTGGCTGGATGGATGGCCAGCTATCTTTCCCTCTCTTTATCTCTCTTTCTGTCTCGCATCCATAAAATGCGAGGGCATGTGGATTGAGTCTCAGACCCCTGCAGTGATTAATGCAGGTGCCACTGTGTGCGTAAAGAGGAGTTGTGCCAGACATGATGGCACGGCTCAGAGAAAGACACCTCGGCCAAACTCACCACAGATCTGTCCTCACACTGATATTGCAATATCTCTCTCTCTCTCTCTCTCTCTCTCTCTCTCTCTCTCTCTCTCTCTCTCTCTCTCTCTCTCTCTCTCTCTCACTCACTCACTCACTCACACACACACACAGAATACAATACAATACAATACAATACAAACACACTAGCTGAGATAACACGGTGCATAGCATTTTAATCTAGGTGACTGTGTTTAATCCTGTTTCTACTGCCTTTATGATTACACCGAAATGATTAAAGGTCTCGTTCTTTCTGTGTTTTTGAGTCTTTGATTGTGTTTACAGTGTGCAATGTAACATGTGTTCATGTTTCACGTGTAAAAAACGCTGTATTTTTCACACAATTTACTTATCTGTATAGCGCTGTTTTCACTGTCCTCAAAACAGGCTGATGTATTCCTTGTTCTGTGAAGTTTCTCCTTCAGAAATACGTATCGAGTTCTGATTGTGTAGCTTGTTTAGTGTGTCGTGATTTGATAGCAGCTTAGCTTGCCGTTAGCTTAGCTGGCGACTGATGTATTCCTGTGGGCGGAGTTTAGTCAAAAACTGTTCTAGTGACGTCATTAAAGCAGGAAGTAGAGGGCTGTAGTGCAAACCGGACGTTCGCTGTAGGCTTTGAAAGGGGAATTCTGTTAAGGAAAATATATCGCCTGGCAGTGAACTTTGAGCTTTATCATTTTACAGGTATTATTTATGCTATTATAGCAACATTAAACACTAACTAGGGTTTAAAAAATGGGAACAGAAAGAACATGACCTTTAATACATTCAGTCATTAGATTATGGGACAATTCGCCCAAAAATGAATTTACCCTCGGGCTATCCAAGACTTTATATTTATGCATTTGGCAGACTGTTTCATCCTATGTGACTTACAGTGAATTCAGCCTATACATTTTATCAGTATGTGTGTTCCCTGGGAATTAAACACATGACCTTTTGCACTGCTAACGCAATGCTTTACCAACTCAGCTACAAGAACTATAAAATGCCCACAGGTGCTATTTTTTGTCATTTTTATACATTTGTCATTACATCTTAATACAGTAAATTCAAAATGATCTCACAGAGATTTTTACGTACTTTTTATACGTACAAAGTTTTCAGAAATAAACAATGATAATCACACAGTCGAAAGCAAATCATACGCAAACATGAATTTGGTCGTAGACATTCATACGAATTAGCCACTTTGTAAAATACATACGATTTGCCATGAGATTGTGTTGGTAAATTCCAGCAAAACATGATACTGGAAAATGTTGGAATACAACAAACAGTGCAAACATACAGTAAATATTTTACAGACAATACGCTGCTTGACTTTATTGTATGCGGTAACTCACTGGCAACATGCCCCATTACAGTACCATAAATGTACATGTTTTTTTACAGTTTGATGCCTTTACCGCAGTTCCATTTTACAGTATAATACCCTTACTGTAACCTAGTTTTAAAAAACATATTGTCTTGAAGGGGAATCGAACCCAGGTCACCCATGTCGTAGGTACATAACACTACCACAGTGCCACAGAGTCACTTTTACACAAAAATTACTCGCTACGCTCCCCAAGTCCCTTCTGTCACTTTCCCGACACTCCAAGGAGCGAAATCTTGGCGTCACTAGTGTTTTGAAGTCTTGAGGTCAAATTAAAATCTGACGATCAAGCATTTATCCATAATCCCTTTCTTGATTCTATACAATTCTCAATAAATTATTTACACTGCTGAAAAACAATTCAGATTTTGAAATTTGCTTCATTGCTAAAAGCATAACAAATAAAATGTATTTAATTTCATAGATATATTTTATTTTCCCATTTTATATGCTTTTATAACACTGTTTTATTCAACTACAGTAGCACTACTGCTGTTGTTTTACAGCAGTCTACCACAAATTCAAAACATACAGTAAATCACTGTAAATTAAATGTTAATACCCATAATGCAATGCATATTATAGTAATGAACTGGAAAAAAATTATGGTATTTTATTGGGCATTTTGTGGTAAGTAACTGTAGAAATTACAGTTAAGTCTAACAGTGTAGTAATAAAGCACATACATCACCTTGAGTACTATTATGGTGCTTTTATAATGTTTTTGTTCTTTTAAAGCTTGAGATCCTGTGGCCACTACAGTAGTATAAAAAGTGTTGATTTAACAGATCTGTGGATGCTTTTTACAATTCCTTGCTTGTGCTCAATGGAAACGGCATGAAGCTTTTGAACAATACGAGGGTAAGTAAACAATGACAGTATTATTATTTCTGTGGGTGAACTAGTCCTTTATAAAGCATTTGGAGTACATTTATGAGGCACACAGAGCAACAGATGTGTTTATGAAGCTGTACAGAAACACCGCAGAACAAAACATAAGACACATACAGTTCAGCATGCATTATGAGGAGGTTTAGATTTATGTTTCCAATAGGACAGGGAAAGTATCTCCATCATGACAGCCTTAGTATATGATCCACTGCTTGTTACTGTACATGTTAATAACATAATAAATCTCTCCCATTGCACTAAACTGCCTTGACATATACTGTATGTAGAATAAAACGTCTTTCATTCTGTTATGCTGAAAATTACCTCTCCAAGGACACTGCAGTTATGGCTAGCATGTCGGCTGCGGGGCCGTAAGAGATGCATTACTCGCGCAACTAAACGTTTCACACAAAGCAAAATTAGATTCCCGGATCGCACTCCCTACTGTGGTTCGAATCTAAATGCAGCTGTCTCTGCACTTCTCCATGCATCTATTAGATTGAATTACTGAATCTGATCATGTAAAAAGAATATAGGGGGCGTAAAGGAATTTGATTATTTCAGCCAAGATAAAAAGTGTTTTTACATTGCCATGCTTGTTATATTGAACGTGGAGGTGGAAGGGCAGATGAAGATCACAAACCCAACGGTTTCATTTCTTCCTTGGGAATTACATTAACAGTTCATGATAAGAAAGGTGTTAAGAAATGAGAACTCAATACTGTGTTTACACAAAGCAGATGGATGAAAGATATTCCGAGGTGGAATAGCAATACATCAAACCCTGATCAGCCGTTGCCCTTGTAAGCAAGCTTGTGAATTTTTTCACAGCCGAGCAAGTTATGAGACTCTGAAGGTGCATGTTAAGTGAAGGGAAGGGTCGGGGGATTAGGACGCTGTAAACTTATTGATGACTTCATCTGGACCTGGTGTGGAATATGGTCCTTTCATTTCTTGTCTTCATGGCCTGTCTTCGGTGAGCTATTGCACATGTCGCCTCCGGCTTTGGGATCCACCCCTCTCAGGACATCAGCCAAATCGTAACGCAATGGAACAAACTCAGATTTATGGATTACTGGAGCAAGTGGCAGGTAATCACAGTTTAAGAGGGGTTGTAAAATGATCTGAGGCCAGGGATATTACTGTAAAATTAGACATATTCATGTGTGTCCTTGGAAAGCAGGAGGTCACTTGGTTCCCAGGGCTATTTTAGGACCCCTTGATACATTCACAAATACATTCACACCTCGGCAAAATTTTAACAGCGGGGTCCGTTCTACGCGGGCCACAAGTGCAGTGATTGGTCCACTAGAACTCCTCCCATCAGGTAAAGAAAAATGCGTCATAGGCATTTCCGTTTGTTACGGTGAGAACAAAGATGGGCCAAGTTGAGGAGTGATTTAAATGAAACTTTTGTCTATTTACCTCCATCAATGCTGGTCTTCTCACAATACATATACAACAAGCTGCTTCTTTTTCTTCGTTTGTGGGTTTACTAGCACAGTGGTTCTCAAACGGGCAGCAAGATGGTGCCAAGGGGGCCCCAGTTTTATGACATTTTATAAAACACATAAATTTATTGTAAATTCTGTGGAATTCAACCTTAAAAATAAGGCTATATTAACCAACACCACTACACTGTATCATTTAATATGTTTTGTTTAATTAAAATTTTTAGTTTTAGAACTGTTTTTTTGTCATAAATTTTCTTTGGGGGGCCGCAAAGGAATGTGCCGTACACAAGGGGGGGCGCACGCTGAAAAAGTTTGAGAACCACTGTACTAGCAAACATGCTGCTTCTTTGGCTGTTTCATTGCTACTGTGGGTTACACTGCCTACAAGCGATCTGCATGTGTAATTGCATGTTGACACGGATGTCGACGCAAAAGTATTTGGAAACTGACGCATAGCGGTGTCGAGGCTACACCGTAGGTCTTAGCACATTTATAATGAGCACTTAAGGTGTTCTAGATGGTTTCTAAGGCATTGCTAGGTGGTCGCTAAAATGTCAAAGCAGTTATGTCAAAAAGCCCACCATGTACAGTTGTATGTAGTTGTATGTTAAGTTTTGCATTCAAAGTCTGTGATTTTTTAAATATTGTTATTTATTTTGTTTACATCATTTGTATAATCATTTACTGTATATGTTAGATGTTATATCTAGATTAGAAAAGTAAGACAACATCTTCTTTATAAGCCACTTGATTTAAATGGATACTTAAAGCAATAACAATTGTTATTTTTTAATCTAATATTACAGTGTATATTATACCTTTTTTTAATTCATGTGTCCTCATAAACTTTACTCAAAATCTGAAAATGTACTTCTGCGCTCTTACGGCGATCCTTCTATGATGACATCAGCTACAGTACACACAGCTTGGTAGGTAGCATCTGTTAACTCCGCCCCCTCCAACTGTCAGTCTGTTGCCAGTTTCATTTCTGAATGGAATGCCTACTTATCTATATCCTATCAAAGCACAGGGGAAAACATTAGCCACACCCACTATTTTCCTCCTGTGATATTCTGTTTCACTCGGAAATACGTCACAACCATAGACTGTAAAAAATGGACGTAGTGTCCGTGACGTCAACCATAGGTTTCTGAAGATCGTTTTTGAAGCTTAAAATAGGCGGTGCCTGCCGTCGCCATCTTGGCTGAGCGTCACCGCGCATTACTCGCGGATATTGAAAATGGGTAAAAAGGCGGGACGTGGGTGAAGCTGAGGTGGCTGGTTGCTGAAACCACGCTCGCCTAGCTCGACTCTAGTGACAGCAGTGCTGTTCAACCGTCACTCAAGTGGCCACGCCCTAAATTATGCAAAACTTTTATCATGAAGGGCAAACTTAGCTATACAGACCAAAAACACTTTTTGTACCAGGCTGTAAACATTATTTATCTACTGTAAAGTTGGCCATTTTAACATGGTGGTCTATGGGAATTGACTCCCTTTTGGAGCCAGCCTCAAGCGGCCAGTCGATGAATTGCAGCTTTAGTCACTTCCGTATTGGCTTCATCAGACAGATCGGAAGGTTGCCCCTCGGTCACAACACAGAAAAATTGGTTGCGACATCCTGTTCAAAGTGTTCCCAAGATCAATGACTACCGACGGCAGAGTCGCGATCTCGGTTGCGATCTAGCTTATTTCATTGGAAGCTTGGTGACATTGGGTGACATAAGTGATAGTGACCATTGATGGCAAGAAATGGGCGTGTCCAGCGATGTGACAAAGTTGAAAAAGTTAAACTTTATGCAAATGAGGAGCGACTTCCGAGAGTGATTACCAATGAATAAGTGCAGCTAAAGTCATTTATCTCTCGTTTTTTTTTACTGAGAGAACAGTTACTCATTTGTTTATCATTTTTACTAGGACAACCAGAATTAGGAACGCCTCCTAACGACCTCATTGAATGATGAGACACACAGCTACAAAGTTGCTTGTGGCGCGCATGCAGCATTAGGGTTAAGGGTGTGTTTGAATTCATAACTCTTTGTACTGTATAATAGTACTGTATGAGCAATAGACACATAAATGGTAAAACACAAATAGTGAAATAGTTTGCTGACAAGTTAAAAAATATTTCATAAATCAATATGTGAATAAATTGTGAATAAAACCGAGCTGGAGTTATAAAAAAAGAAGTGGAAAAAGAAAAAACTAAACTTAAATCTGTTATGATAGTGCTGGCCACTGATGCCTCTATACTGACCACCAACATTAACTTCATCTATCAAACACCTCATGTAAAGGCAAGTCTCCTCGGCTGCATTTCATTACCCCTTACTCTTCACAATGACCATCCGTTCCAGGCCAATTCACTTCTCCCTAGCATTTGCCTCATGGGGAGTAATAATGAGATATTTCAGATGGAGAAGGTGAGAAGAAAAACTCTGAATGTGCTCTGCTCAGGTTGCATATCACAGCAGTTTTTACAGTACCTCCATTAAACTGTATGAACCTTTATCAAGCCTTGAAACCATGACAAAGACATACAAATTCTTGAATCTCAAAATCTTGCTGAACTTTGATAGACCCAGAATGTTTAGTTTACATCACTTGACACGTGTGTGAAGATCTATAATCAATAATTAGATGATAATATTAAAGGGGCCATGGCATGCAAATCTGACCTTTTCCATGTTTAAGTGCTATGATTGGGTCCCCAGTGCTTCTATCAACCTGAAAAATGTGAAAAAGATCAACTTAGTTTTGGTAAACCATTCTCTACAAGCACATTTAAAAAATAGGTTGTTGAAATTTAGCTCTCCTTATGATGTCATAAGGAGCTCTTATTATAATAATACCACCCCTTTATTTGCACTATCCAACCACAGCACTGCCATTTAGTGCAGAGAAAAGCACAATTGAGTTTTAATTGCAACAAACCACCATCACTGTGATCAGTGTTTGAATTTCATCAGCTCATTTGCCTTTTAAAGGACGCACCCAAAATGGCACATTTCTGCTCACACCTACAAAGTGGCAATTTAAACCTGCTATAATAAATTATTTATATGGTATTTTGAGCTAAAACTTCACATATGTGCTCTGGGGACACCAAAGATTTATTTGACATCTTAAAAAAGTCTTGTGCCATGGCCCCTTTAAAAACTACTTTTGATATTTTGGTTAGCTGAAAGTCAGCTCTAGTGAGTGAATTATTATGCACATTAACCCACTTTATCTTTCTGCTGACTTTATTTTTCTGCTGAATACTAAGTAATGACACTAACCATAAAAAAAAAAGATACTTCATGCATATAATAGGAGCCTAAAAGCTGAAAATCACCTCAAATATTTGCGAGTCAAGTCAGGCTCGCTCTTCACAATGGCAAGGAGAAATAGAAATGTGTTAACATTATCTCAAAAGACTCTGGGAGGGAGGAAAGCTAAGTATAATATACAACATACCCCGAATACATGAAAGCACAACTCTCGCCTGCCCTGCAAATAGGTCATCTGGATCCATACAAGTGAGTTAACAAGCCCAACCCAAAACCATAAATGTTGAACCTGTTGAACCTGGAATTTACACCGCAGGCCCTTCTTTATTTGCAGTGCATATCTCACACTCAGTGGGGAGATAAATGAAGCAGCGCTTACTTGTACCCAGGATGTTTTAATTAGCTGCTCTTTAATTCACACTGACCCTCTCTGAACTCCCATCAGCCGGCAAGCCCACCGATAAGAGCCTGTCAATCATGAAGCCTCAACTGGGGTTATTCGACAACACAAACCATCTTAACTTGAATCCTCTTTGGTTCATGGCAGACCGCAGGTGCTACACGGAGAACGCAGATGAGTTCAGATTCAATCCTTTGTCTGAGAGTCCTTGTTCGGCCTCAACAGCACTGAAATCGCTCTAGTTTCGGCAGGAACATCCATTATTCATTTAAGCTCTGGGCTTTAATGTGTTTCTCTGCATAAAATAATCAACTCTTTCTACAACCTGTTTCATCTCATCGTCCATATGCCACATGATTCACAAGACTTTTATGTAGAGCTTAATGCTCGGACCAAATTGGGCTGAATGACAGAGACGGCCCGAACACAAACCCGTGAGTGAGATTCACTGGTGCCAACCTTCACTGCACGCTGCCAGCCAAGACCCTCAGGAACGGCATAACAACACAGCTGGACTCAATGCCAACCCAGCTATTTCATCCAGCATTAACACGCATGCAGGAGGAGTACAGTTCACTCGGCGCCAACATCTGCAGCTTAAAAAAAAACATACTTGAAAATCTATTAGAGAAAGTGGGTGAGAGCTCGGTGTGGAAAAGGATTTTATACGGTGGAAGTCATTTTACTTTGTATTACAAGAGTGTCAATCTTGCTGAATTTACTTCTGTAAAATTTGTGAAGCTTTCAGCGCAATAAATGTTCAAGGTTTTTTAGCTTAGTGGTAACGCATTGCATTAGCAGCGCAAAAGATCACAGATTTGTTTCCAGGGAACACGCATGCGGTACTGATACAATGTAAACCTTTTAATACACTTGTGGCTTTGGATAAAAGCATCTGCTTTGAAGAGATTTGACAGTTGTATACAGACTAAAAAATCACTACATTCAAATTTATGTGGACACCCCTTTTTCAAAGCAGTTTGGACTGAGCCCAGGGTTCCCACACCTTAGTTAACTTCAAATTCAAGGACCTTTCAAAGACTTTCCAGGTCCAATATACCATCAAATTCAAGGACTACATGTGGGGACACATCTCAATTTGAGCAAGGTTACATCGTGTTACATTTTAAGATACACTGTTACAGTTCCCTTTTGAGGGAACTCGCGTTGCGTCACTGCGGTGACACTTTGGGACGCCCCCAGGGGTAAGTGCATCTTAATGTGTATATCAAATTCAACCAATGGTGAGGCTTAACAACAAAGACAGGGTGACGCGGGAGCCAGGAAGTATATCGCTATTTGAAATATTGCCAAAGACGACGTTACAGGGATGTAGGAAGTATGGCAAGGGAGACGCAGTGCCTCGTTCCCTTCTCAGAGAAAAACAGTTACGTACGTTACCCCGAGACGTTTTCATGTGTCAAACACAACTATGCCAAAAAGCATTTTGGCATGAATCTACATTCGAATACAGAAGATTTTAAAGCAAACAGTTTAGCATGTGTGCTTAAAAAGTCTAGAATTTTTATGATATTATCCTACACTACACAGGGAATAATTTTTTTTTTTCAGAAAACTTCTTGCATAAAATACATTCAAGCACTTTCAATGACCTGTATCTATGTAAGTATATTTTAAAAAACTTCCCAGGGCCTTGAATATTTTACTCCGATTCACAAACTTTCAAGGATTTCAAGGACCCGTGGGAACCCTGTGAGCCCCATAAAAGTTTAAGAAAAAGCCCCCTAAACATACATTTACATTACATTTAGTCATTTAGCAGACGCTTTTGTCCAAAGAGACTTACAAATGAGGTAAACAATAGACGCAATTATAGCAACACAAGAACAGCAAGTGCACTGGAAAAGTCTCATCACAGTATACATAGCCAAGGGTTGGTTAGTATTTTTTTTTGTAAGAATGTACAGATAGAGATCAAGAAAAAGGAAATAGAGAAAGATAGTAAGTCCTATATTAGGAAGTGAGGTAATGGCGGAATAGATGGGTTTTTAGCCGACAGCTACAGTGTCAGCAGATCGTGTCTGGAGGAACAGATCCAGAGAAGGGACGTGCTAATGTTTTTTTTCTTTCTGAGATGGCACCACAAGCCGTCGCAGGCTGACAGAGCGCAGGTATCGAGAGGGTACGTAAGGCTGTATAAGCAAGTTAAGGTAAGGGGGTGCTGACCCAGTGTTGGTTTTAAAGGCCAGGAGTAGAGCTTTAAATTTGATGCGAGCTATTATAGGGAGCTAGTGTAACTTGACAAAGAGAGGAGTGAAGTGCGCCCTCTTTGGCTCATTGAAGACCACTCTTGCCGCTGCACATCTGAATCATCTGTAGGGGTTTGGTTGTGCAGGCTGGTAACGTAGCGCATTGCAGTAGTCCAGCCTGGACAGGACAAGAGCTTGGACTAGGACCTGCGTGGAATGCTTATTTAGGAAAGGTTTAATTTTCCTAATACAGAATTAACATATATTTTCATTTTACACTTTATAAAGAAGTAATTTAATTAAATGCATTCGCAGAATACTGGAGGACCATTTGTAAATGTATCTACAGTTTACAAAAGTCTGGATTACAAAAGGTATATATTTGCACATAATTGGTACATGTTTGGACCTTTTAAAGGTAAACCGTTTTTCTGACAATGACAAATGGCTGGGTTGTTTATAACCCATGCTAAATTAATACTGGACAGAACACACCGCTGGGTTAAAATGTACCCAATGCTGGGTTATTAAAACTCATAGTTGAGTAACAACAATCCACCATTGGGTCATTTTTATGTATTCTGTCCAATATTTATTTATTTAATTTTTGAGTGTGGTGATTGTTTTTTAGGACTTTTTCAATTACATAAATGCTTTGCAATACTATTCCAGTATTTTGAGTGCATTTTCAATAATTTGATTTTATGGGATTGAGGTCCGATCTTTGAGGGTGCAGGGAAAATGACCTAAATGTCCTTATCATGGCCACCACTGTACCTACAAAGTCATCATTATGCTCTATATTTCTTTATGCTCATGTACAGTGCTGTGCAAAAATCTTATGCCACCACCACCAGACTTGTTGTTTTAGAAGTTTTAATGTCCATCTATATTAATTTTTCAATCTATTTTATTGAGATAAAAACAGAAAATACAGGAAATAAGTAAAAAAAAATAGAACTAAATATCTTCTTTAGGCATCGTCCATGTTTAGTGTGACTTCTCTTGGCACTAAACACATCTTAAGCATTTTTGAACAGAATGAAGTAAAAAGACGAATTTCTTTAAAATTAGAAATTAGGATATAATTTTATTTAGGTTTAAGAGATCCTGCAGTTTCCTGCTATTGCTCAAGTGGAAGGGGAGTTTACCCTAAAAACTTGACACATCAGTTTACATTTTATACAGTTTTTAATACTACATACACATTTCCTGTATTCTGTATGTATTCTATTACAGAGACTGAAAAATAATTATATATGATCACTATAAGATTGCAAAAACAACAAATGTAATTCTGGCATGGTGGCCTAAGACTTTTGCACAGTACTGTATGCTCAATATGCTCATTTCGGCACCCTCAAAGTCCGGACCTTAACCCCATTAAACAAATTTGGGGCGAGTTGGAAAATAAACAGCATTTTTAAAGGAAAGCCTTTGGCTTGAGATGCAGAAGGCTCGGGATAACATTACTAAAGAAATATATTAACACTACAGTATGTCAGAAAGATGTGCTGCTGTAACCACTGCAAAAGGTGAACATGCTGTACAGTACCAAATATTAAAGTTAAAGGCGGAGTCCACGATGTTTGAAAAACGTTTTGGAAAATTAGACGGGCCGACTACAAAAACACACTTATAGCCAATCAAATCAAATCAAA
Source organism: Misgurnus anguillicaudatus (assembly GCF_027580225.2). Lineage (NCBI taxonomy): Eukaryota > Metazoa > Chordata > Actinopteri > Cypriniformes > Cobitidae > Misgurnus > Misgurnus anguillicaudatus. The sequence goes on along the minus strand of NC_073360.2, from coordinate 20,180,954 downwards.
TGCCGGGTTGCGTATGTGTGGGGCGGGTCTATCAACAGAAGGTCCAGATTCTATTGGGGTAGGGGCGTGTGTGGTTAGGTGATTTCAAATATCAACATTGGCTTTCAAACATCATGGACTCCGCCTTTAAATGTAAATAAAATCAGTACAACTCACTTTATCTTGTAATTGTTGTGCTCAAAGCAACCATCATTATGAAATTAAATCATGTTCTGGAGGTTAAATAGGTCAATATTTTCAGATCTGTCAGGTGTTTTTTTTTGTCCGCCACTGCATGTATTTCACTTATTTCTCTTACTGTGCACACTGAGGATTTTGCTGACATTCAGTTGCATTTTCAGGTGTCAATATAAAAGACAAAACACAGAAGCTACAGGCAACTTCACGCTTCGCTCCTACTCCACAGTCCACAGCTCACATATACTGAATGCGTAGTGTTCTTTCAAAGTCAAAAGTGAATATGCCACAGTGCACCGCAAGGTATTGAATTTAAATAATTTTGCCCTATGAATTTTTGAACACCACCTGAATATCTACAAGTGTCGTACACAGCGTATGCACGTGTCTATTGAGTGGGTGAAGGTTTAGTGTGGAAGTGCTTAATGCATCAGTTCATTCGGCATTCAGAATGCATGCACGGTGTGTTAGAGAGCGCTGTCAGCATGGACAGCTGTAAGTGAATCTGCCATTTCAAACGTTATCCTCACATAACCACACCGCCACGCTTCACTGGCCGAGGTTGCATGTCCTCTGTAAAACACACATCAAACAACACACCCAATAATTTCATCTTTTCCGACGGGGATGTGTGTGAAATATATGTGGGGGCTTGGCATCAAAGCACTGTGGAGGGCGATCCGCAGCTTTGTATTCCTCTGTCACTGCAATACATCTGGACATGCTCAAAAGTGGGTGGACAAATACTGGAACAACTTTCACGGGAGTTGATCAAACACAAGCCAATCGCGTTGCATGTCAATGCCGTCCAATTGATTTAGTACCACAGAAGATAAAAGCCAAACTGAAACTTTAACAAAGCTTCAAGATATAATATGCGTCTCTCTCTGTCTCACACACATACACAATGGATCTGTTCCTGGATCTGCTGATAACAAAGCATCTTAGGAACTATGAACGAACAATGGCTACTATAGTTGGACCAATGTAAATCTGTGGTTACTGTGCTTTAAATACTACAAAAAAATCATAATGAAATCATACTTAATTTTTATAAGGGTAAAGCAGCATCACATGTATTCTTTACGTAAAAGGCTGTCACAGAATGCATTTCACCAAGACCTGTGGAAAAATGTTCTTATTCGAGTCTCTTATTTTAGAAATATGCTTACATCAGATTCTACTGTCCAGATTCATTTATGTGGCACCCTGAGGGTTGCGATCCTGCCTTAGAAGGCAGCTCAGAAGTTTTAATACGGAGCAAATCTATTTTTTCTCTCCTTTAATGATCAAACACTTTCAGGTGGAATAAAGATTGGCGACAGCAGCAAAAAAGCAGATTTCACAGCATTAAAGAAAAGTCACTGGACTCCCCAACTGTCGAGATACACAGGGCACCGCCAACACAGCCAATGCGCACGACCTTTAACCATAACACAGCAGACATTTACCCTGCTTGGGTCAGCCGGGTCCCCCCCTCTTGTTTCCTCTTCACCGTACCTGCAGTTTCCAAAGTAATCTGCTTCGGAGCAGACAAGCATCAGTAAGGCTTATCTGGAGCTTTCAGGGGATAGAAGTGAAGACTGTTTGCCACGAGCTATGTTTATTCGGGTTACACAGGGACATGCATGAAAACAGTGTGAAACAGGATCTGTCTGGTGTGGTTGCTGAGAATGAGAAAAACACGACTACATGGAGAAAGGCGATGGTCAGCGGTAAATTCATTGTGCTTTTCTGATTCTCAAATGACCCGTTTACACCTGGTGTTAACATCTGTCAGATGTTTGGGCCAATCCTGTTACAAGAAGAGAGCAGGAAATGCAGGTGCAAACAGGATCAGAAACGGTGTGATTATATAAAATACACAATTGTGACCCCACCTGAGCAACATAAATGCGTAATAGTCATGTAATATACAGTAATTTTGAGATTAAGAGTTAAAATGACCATAAAAATGAAAAATATGTCATTTGTGATTGTTGCTGTAAATGACAGACTCAAAAGTAAGCCTTCGATATACTTAAACTTTTATTTATAACGTGAAAAATACTAAAATTAATGATTTTATTGACACTATGCTTTATTATTATGCACAAAAATACCTGAACTTGACTTGCTAAAACATTGAATTTGATTGTATCTGTTTTCACATGCTGATTCCTATATCATTCCTTTAGGGAACCTCTTTTAAGAAAGTAAAAACAGACCATAATAGTAAATCACACGAGTCAGTGCCAGAAAAAGCATAACTTTTGCAACTTTAGCCCGGTTCTTATTTCAGTGCAGATATGTTTCGTGTTATCTCCAAAATTTTAGGAGCAGTTTATCTGTTTTGTAGCTCAAGATCTGACGATCTGCAACATCTGAAGATAAGCACCCTATTTTAAATACATTTTAAAGCTGCTACGTATCAAAAAAGAATCCGTTTTTGGATGCTGGTGTGTGATGAATTTCAAGAATATGACTGTTTCTGAGATTGAAATTCAACAAATCTTTTCACATGGCCTTACTCAGTAAATATTAAATATATCAAGGTGATATTTTCGCCAAATGTTCTTTACTTGTTAAAATGGTTTTATTTAAAAAAGAAAAAAATGTAAATGACTGAAGAATGTCTTTAGTTGGGTTTTCACAGACAGGGTCACAATTATTTATTTGCTTTAAAGTGACCTAAAAAAATGATTTTGTCAAATGTGTACTCTAACTAATCAATTTACAAGTTTGAATCTGTGACCCTGTCTGCGAAATTCAGGCTAAAGTCTCATAATCTATGTAAGATTTTACATTGATTTTAATCTTTGACATGACCTTACTCAGTCAATATTAAAGATATCAAGGTTATATTTTCACAGCATGTTCTTTACATTATGTAGGATGATTTTTATATATTTGTATTTGCATTTGTATTTAATTTTCCATGCCCATGTGTGCAATGTCTAAATACATTTACATTAAATCTAATGTGGATTTAAAATGCACTCCAAGTCGACTACGAACCCACAGTCAATCACTGCATCAAGGCGAGGCCAGCATCTCTTATTATGTGTGTTGGCCTTAGGTGTTGGAAACATGGCGGCGGCAGTGCAGATGACAGCGTTATATTCAGATATCATAAACATAGAAATACTTGTGTTTATATGGATTATTATGTGTGTTTAACCCTGTAAAACCCTCGGTTGCAATATTACAACATCAGTTTAAAATCTAATAAAGCAGGGTTTCCCATAGCATATTTCAGTTAAGGCGGCCCGCCTAAGCTTGGAAACTCTACCGCCTTAACTGGGTCGTCCAAAAAAAAAATTATAATACACCCTGCTGAGTAACTCTTAGATGTTATTAATATTTGTTCAGACAGTGAGTGAAATCACAGCAATTCTGCTATACCAAAGCCCAATGCTGCAATATTACAACATTTCCATAAAAACTTACCAAAATATCAAAAATGTAAAACCCCAAAGTTTTTTTTCTATATTTGGGTCTTACAGGGTTAAAGGTCTCAGGCAGACAATTTAGCCATCCATTTACACCTATTAAAGAGCCACACAGATCCAAAATCGAAACTGACCTGTATTGCAGTGTGTCATGTAGCTGTCCATCAATGTAAACAATGTGCAAAGTAGTTGAAGTAAGGGATAATGTAGAGGCAGCCGGTAGTTATTGGGAAATAAGCCCCGACAGTGTGATCAGGACCCGACGCGAAGCGGAGGGTCTTGTATCACACTGAAGGGGCTTATTTCCCAATAACTACCGGCTGCCTCTACATTATCCCGCTTATTACACGGCTACTTGCCACATAAGAAAAAAAACTGGACATGAATATGAATTTGAAACATTTTATTGGCATATTTGTTTTAAATTAACATTTTTATCCTTCCGCGAAACTTTGCACAGATGCATAAAATGATCGTAATACCTTATTAAGATCCTCTGCTTCATACTTGTCTCCATTTTTTCTCTTTTAGCCAGTCTTTGAGAAGTTTTAATGCCCATTCTGTATTTTTTGTGTGTTGGCTTCCTAGCTGTCATGCTCTATTTTGTCAAGTTCAGTCTCAGTAAGCTGTCTGTGTCTTGTCGTGGTTGTCGAGTGTTTGTCACAAGATGGCGCCAAACAGACAGTAATCTTTATTGATCTTTATTGGCGCGGAGCGATTTTACTTGTGCAAGTAGTCCGGCTATGCGTTATTATTTTGGAGCGGTTATTATTTGAAAAGAACGAACCTGCAAATGTCTCAACTGACCAATCAGAATCAAGCATTCCAGAGAGCCGTGTAATAACAATTAATAAAGTGCACAAAAAGTGCACAATTAATAAAGTTATTGGCTTCTAAAGTAAGGAGTCGACTCTGAATCGCTTAAACGAGTCATATGGATTAAATCTCCTGCTTGTCTTAATACCAACATTTGCATAATAATCTCCACCTACAGCCTTGCCTGGGAGAAACGAAAACTATGACCTGCCCACAGACACGTCAGCTAGTTTGTGTGTAAACATCATAGCTTTACACGAATCGTTTGGGCATCTCTGAGAAATGGGGCAATTTTAAATTTATATCTTGAGAAAATTACAGTGTTTTTTTGCGCTTGCATGCATTTAAAACTGTTGTCCGGGACTTATAAACAATGATAGGACGCTTAAAATTTGCATCTTACTGGCAGTGCTGGGCAAGCTACTTGGAAAATGTAGTGAGCTAAGCTACCAGTTACTTCACATTAAATGAAGCTTCACTACACTGAAGCTACCCCCCTGGGAAATGTAGCAAGCTAAGCTACATCAATAGTAGCTTGCTACATCCAAGCTACTTTTTTATTTTTAACCAGTTTTATTATGTTATTATTTATTCAGTTTCAATTTATCATTTTGGTAATTATAGGCAAGACAAGCATAATGTAGGCCTAGGTACTTCACATTTTGGGGCTGTTTGCTGGACTTATCCTACTCCCAGAATAAAATGCATGTTTGAGCTGCCTTTATTTAAAAACCCCTGGCCCTGACATATCTTAACACAGGGGTCTCCAACGTGGGCCCGCATGCAGCAGGTAGCCTGCACAGAGTCTGTGAGGTGCCCGCCAAAGCACATTCTATTAATAATTTCAATTGTAATATTTATTACATGTTTTTATATTAGCTTGGCTTGATGACATAACCCAATCAGAGGTAGAGCACGAGTCTTCACAGAATGCGAGTGGTAATGTTTTGTGTGAATGAAAGCTGCACAACTCGAAAATACGGAACAAACGACATCCTGTGTCGATTCAAATGACGCGCTTATTCTCAAATTCAGGATGACTTCAGAAATGTTGACCTACTTGGTCAAAAAAAGAGCTTAGCTACTGAAAAGCTATTTGATTTAGAAAGCAGCTAAGCTACCACCAAGCTACTGAAAATGTAGTTAAACTACTAGCTTCGCTACTTGTAGTGAAGCTACTGCCCAGCACTGCTTACTGGCTCTTTAAGAAACGAATTCACCTCACACAGTCCTGACAAACAGCAACCTTCTTTGCCTCCATTATTTGGAGTTTGTGCAGCGAACATTTCGTCACAGTTTAAATAAACACTGGCTGCTTTATATGTTGTATTTATTCAGATATGGTTTGTTTCCTAGGAGCAACACAATCAACTAAATGAAAATTTAAATACAGAAATGCATTGCCATTTTACGTATTGCACTGCTATATTGCATATTATATTAGAGTAGGCTACCAATATTCTTCCACAGATTTTATGTAGAAAACAGTAAATAAAAAAACAATGACTTTAGCTGAGCTTTCACAGGCAGGGTCACATATTGTGTATAAACATATATAGATACTAGGATCATTTACCAAATTATATACAGTACTGTGCAAAAGTCTTAGGCCACCATCACCAGCTTTGTTGTTTTAGCAAAGTTTTAATGTCCATCCATTTATTTTTCATTCTTTTTTAAAGGGAAACTTCACCCATTTGCATTAAGTTTTGTATCATTAGAACCCCAGTCATGTTTTTAAATGGTCGTGCATCATTCCCTCAGTTTCTCCTGAGACGGGAGAAATACTCATTTCAGTGAGGCGCTTCCTTCTTTCAATGATGTAAAAATCGTCATTTTGCATCATTGAAAGAAGGAAGTCCTGTATCTTTGTCGAGTGTGAAAGACTACAGACACTCATTCCTCATTTTTCCAAGGTGGGGGCTATGGGTGGGACCCACTCACGCTAAAGACCTATTACAGATCAGTGGGTGGGACTTACGAAAAAAAAAACAATCAGCCGCCATCTTTATGCTAAGCCTAGCTAAACAGACCTTGTGGAGCGAGCCAGACTTCGTGTTACAATAACAGCGGAAGTTAATCAATATGATATAGAAAAGGGTGATTTCGCAAGCATGATGCTCTTATCCGCTGTTCATTGCACCTTTATGAGCCACAATACAGCAAAGAGCTCAGGCAGATGGAGGAACAGAAGCCCGAGGAGAAGCTGGAGCCTGGGCTTCGGCTGAGTAGAGGAGCCCGTAGAAGACGCCCCAACCATCGGCCTCTGCTGCGTAGAGAAGCCGGACTTATAGTGCCTCTACTCTCACTGTGTGCCTTCTTTATAACATTTTTGCATCAGATAAGGATATGGACGTTTGTTTGGTGAAGGTTTCCAGGCAAGAGAGCAACTTTGCGTGCGTTTGGACATGTTTATTTCACAGAGGTGTTTCGGCTTACGAGCAAACGCGCTGCGGAGTATATGAGCTTGGACGGACATTTCTCCATCAGATAAGGATATAAATGTTTGTTTTGTGACTGTTTCGGGGCACTTTGCTTTGTTTATTTTAAAGACGTGTTTCGGCTTACGAGCACAAGCTCCAAGAGCTGAGGCAGCGCGTCTGTGGAGATATTGTGTAGGGGACGCGTTTGTGTGGAGGATGCAGGGATAAACGGCCGTCTGACTGTAAAGTGAGTGATTCTATTTTCTTTGTTATACTAACGTGGCATTTATGTACACAATAGCATATCTGAGCGGTGTTTTATATGTCTATGTGAAAGCAATGAGGCTGATATTGCACAGATGTAATTACAGTAAACAAGAGACAAAAAGAAAATTGGTAAAACTAAATAAACATTTAATATGCATACGCTTTTATAAGTACTTGGAAAGACATTTGTACTGCGGATCTGAAACCGCACGTTACTGTTTGAGTAAGACTTTGCTACACACCAGACCAGAGTGTTATTGTGTGTAACACAATGTAATATCACGTTTAAAAGTAAATCATGGTTGGTGTCTGTCAGACACAGTGATGGCTATTTTCTTTGTTTTTTCTAACGTGGCATTTATGAACACAATATCATATCTGAGCCGTGTTCCGATTAATGGGAGTGGCTTGCAGAGCTGTGCATTGTGGTGCATAGTGGGAGTTTTAGTTTTTCAAACAAATGTGCTCTAAAGTCACCTTCTGTCTTTTCTCGGTCAAATAGGCACAAAATTCTAAATTTATGTTACATTTTGACTACAAATATGACCCACTTTCAACAAAGATTAATGTTCCTATATCGATGAAATGGCCCTTTAAGATACAAACAGAAAATACAGAAAATATGTACACAAAATTAAAAACAAAACAATGCTCAGAACTACCTCTCTTGGCACGCACATTTTGGGCTTTTTTGAAGAGACTGAAGTCCTAAAGTCATTCGATTAGAATTAGAAATTAGGATTTAATTTCATTTAAGTTTAAGAGATCCTGCAGCCGCCTGCTATTTACTCAAGTGGAAGGGGAGCTTACCCTAAATACACTTCAGCTTATACTTTTATACTGTTTTTAATACTACATACACATTTCCTGTATTTTCTGGTTGTATTCTATATATGATCACTTTACAATTGCAAAAACACCACATCTAATGATAGCATACCTGGTGTGAACAGGGCCATAAAGTCAACAATGCACCCATATACTACAACAATAAAGACAATATAGCATCACACCGTCTGCGAGTCTGTTTCTCCGCTTTAATTATTAATAAAACATATAGCGTTTATTACGTGGCTCTGGCATCAGAAAACGTTGAAGAAACCATTTAAGCAGACAAAATAACAGTTATATGAATCCGTGAGCCAGCAATTATTTTCTTTTATCTTGCTAAGGCTGACCACCTCCTCAAGTGCAAAGCCAATTATGTTTTTCCCTGGACCTGTTTTAAAAGGTAATGCCATTACCAACTAACAAAGCATTTTTTGAAAGTTATATTCAATAATGACATTTACACAAAGAACAGACCCCAGAAGAAATAACAAACCGATCTAGGCAGCTGTTAAACTCTGGCGTACCGAGATCTGCAATCAAATTGAAATGCAGTCTGAAGTTCTGCCTTTCCTGATCGCGGCAGGATACCGGAAACGTCTCAGGAATGATCCCGGCTCTTCTTTCACATTCTCTTTGTGAGTGTTCAGATAAATTTCAAACTTGTTCAGTAGCACACTTTCCATTCTGCACTATCAGTGGTTCCCTTACCTAATTTTCATGCAGTTGAAAAGAATAAAAAATTTAAACGGTGTGATTTATCTCTTAGTGGTACCCCAATTTAATAGGGAATTAGGTACATTTCTGAAAAATAATTGAAACTAGGAGATGCAAATCAACTACCTGTCAGATATATGAATGTCAAAAACTGGCTGCCATGGTTACTGGAGAACTTTGCGACTTAAGTCTCTCTCTCTCTCTCTCTCCATCACTGTTTTCCGAGCCTTGAGAAACGTCTGTAGTACAATTAAGCACATCAAACACCGCTTCTTCACCTCTTTGCCATATTAATAAATATTCAAAGGGTGGTAATAGCTGTCTATGATGCATTCCAGGCAGGCAAGAATAGGGCTCTCGTGCTATTGGCTGTAGCTAAGAGGATGCTTATTACTATACATACCTTTGATCTCCAGATGCGTTAAGCTCTAATCCATCTTGACGCACAGGAAGTTGCTGTTCTAGTTGGGAGTTTTCGGCTTTGGAGCAGCGCTCCACATCACAGGTTCTCAAGCCCACTCAAGCCTAGCGTACAAATCTCCACGACAGACCTGTTGGAGGACACAGAGAGATATTAGTTTATCGGTCATCAAGCAACAGAGGCCTGTTAATGTGGAATACATGTCTGTATCTTGAGCGGCTTCCCGCAAGCATGCATGAGCCCACGACAAAATGAATTGCCAAACAATGAAACTGGCCACAAAACTTAATCGCCCATGGTTCATTTAAGCACACTGTAAATTATTTTAATCGTTATTGCCGGCTGTGATGTTTTTCTACTGAAATGATCACGAATGACGTTTGATGTTGAAGGAATAGTTTGGCCATTCTGTTATCATTAACTCACCCATATATATTTCTAAACCTAAAGGTCATTTATCTATCATTTATCTATCACATTAGATGTTTTTGTAATTTAGCATCTTTTGCTAAATAACAGCAATTTTAAGGGACTGTCTTCGAAGACGACAAAAAACTGAATATTGTTCTATATTTTAAGTCTTTTTAATTCAAATTGATAGTTTTGGCCATCATTTGTGTACAAATAACTCTTTCCCCACCATTGACAAGTTCACTCGTTAATTAAAGGGGACATTCCATGAAAATCAGACTTTTTCCATGTTTAAGTGCTATAATCGGGTCCCCAGTGCTTCTACCAACCCAGAAAACATGAAAAATAGCAACCCTGTAACTTTGTTTTGGTAAGGCTCTCTCTGCAAGCATGTGAATAAATAGGTCATTCGATTTTCGCCCCCCCCATGACGTAGGTAGGGGATCTTGTTATAAAGATACCGCCCCTTCATCTGCGCTATCCAACCATGACGCTTCCTCGAGTGCGATAGACAGAGAGAAAGAATGACTGACAGCACGACGCATTTGTATTCCCTCAAACACAAACAGGAGCCTACAATCTTATAACTTGTAGTTTTAATAATCTTTCTAAAGATTGAATTAACGTTGTAAAGGATTAACCTTACCTTAGTGCAACAGAGAGAGCGAGTGAGTGAGAGAGAGCGAGTAAGCGAACGAACGAGAGAGAGAGAGAGAGAGAGAGAGAGAGAGAGAGAGCAACGCGACGGTCGCTTTCAAGTATGTTGTTTAATAAGTTTATATGAATGAACACGAGGATTAATGCACTGCACGAGACAGAGGGAGAGAACAACGCGTATTCACTATCATACACAATAAGCATAAATATGTTGTTTAATGTTTCTCTCAAGTTTCAAATGAATACGAGGAGTTACAAGATAGAGAGTGAGAGACTGACAGAAATGCGAATGTGTTCAATCATACACAATAAACTTAAACATGTCATTTGATCTGTTTCTCTAAAGTTTAAGAATTAAACGTGTTGTTTTATTACAGATCATTTAAATGTTCTCGTGTGGTTTGGTCAAAAAGTAAACTTCTGAGTGTTTGTGGACGTGTATTTTATTGTAACATGCTGAAAATCATTGTGCCTGTTTAAAACACTTTTTAAAAGTCTTTATTTTTATTCCACAATGTTCCCCATCTGCTGATAAACATGTATTTAGTATGCATAAAACAGATGATTGACTTTTTTAACTTGTTCAAATATATAATGCTGAACATCTCTCGTGAGAGAATGCAATGGCTTGTCTACAGCGAGAGCGCTTGAGACTCCGCCCACCTGAGCAGCTCATTTGGATTTAAAGGGATACACACAAAAACGGTGCATTTTTGCTCAGACCCATAAAGTGCCTATTTTAACATGCCACAATAAATTACCTATATGGTATTTTGAGCTAAAATTTCACATATGTACTCTGGGGACATCAAAGATTTATTTAATATCTTAAAAACGTCTTGTAGAATGTCCCCTTTAAGAGAAAACGCTTCCCTGCCAATGACAAGTTTTTTCGGCAATCCGTATTTCTGCTATTATCTCAACTTAAGTACTCTGACAAGAGTACTTAATTTACAGCACTTCGACCTCGGGTGCAGTAATATTTATGGAAGTTTGAGCAAGAGGAGGAGTAGTCAGGAGTGATGATGTTACTGCGCGCCAAGGTCGAAGTGCTGTAAACTAAGTGCTCTTCCGCCAATATAGATTTTATTATTTATCCACTTAAAAAAGTGCCACGTTTTATGTTGTGCCACCATACTTACTCGTGAAACTACTCATGTAACAGTCTTTAAATAGAGAAATCATGGAAGTGTTTGGATCTTAAGGAATGAATGGGACTAGGCTAAATGCTAACACATTCACGACGTGCTGTACAAAGATTAGATGCATGCATTGAGAAAGGATAGGTATGTGTTGGTTCGTCTAAGTTGAGGTAAGAACATAGTCAAATATTGAAAAACTGTGGTGTTTTCCTTTAAAAAAGTCTGGCGGGGAATGAGTTAAAGAAGAACATTTTCTGGAAGGCATTCAACCTTTGTGAAAATCATAAAAATGCTGGCACTAAAACACAACTTGCTATTTTAATTCTAAAGGCCCTTAAACAAGCTTTGGGGAGTACATTTTTCATACAAGCCATATTGTACGATTTCCAATGTAGCTTTTGAAACTATTCTGCGTAGCCGTTTTGTCCTTTAGTACATAACAAATTTGTCCTTTGTTTGCCATTACAGTAGCAGCAGAATACATGTGGACCAACATGATTGAGTAATGAGGCAAATTTCATTTTTTGGGGTGTAGTGTCCCTTTAAACATACTTTACAGCAAGCAACCAGGAACTGTCCTGGAAATGTAAGCCATTTACAATAGAGTAACTGCATTTAAGCAATGAAAATACTGTACATACAGTATAACTCATTAATACGAAGTTGTTAGGTAACCAACAAATGCAACAAATATGTATGTATAAATCAAAATGACCTTCTACCATCAATGCTTAAGTACATGTTGTTTAAATTTTCATATCCATAAGAGTCTGACATATAAGCATGACTAAAAAACAAGATAATTAAAAATGTTCTTACTATTTTTACATAGCTTTCTCTATCCAAATGTCCTTGCTTTACCTTGTTTCTCTCCATTGAATCAGAATGACATTTACCTCTAATATTCTATCTTTCTGCCATTCAGCTTTGTGTTTTCATGTGACTAACAAACAGGAGCGTGGTTTAAAGTCTCACCTTGTTTGTGAATGATAAATGAAGCTGAATTTGTGCTCAGGAAACTGACAGTCATTAGCATTCTAAACACGCCTCTGTGCAATATTGTGAGATAATTTTACGCTAAATGAGAAAGTAAATGTCACTTACAAGATCAAGAACATTAATGTAACCTCACTGCATGTTAATGTTGCCCTTTCTCAGATGAAGAGTAAAAATGAAGCTTGTGATGACCCATTCACTTTTATGTTGGCACCAAACTCTCATGAGCTCTCCTGACAGCTCCCACCGGTGACAGCTAAAATGAGCAACTACTGTTTTACTGCAACTTAGCAGTATATTTTTACTGCAGAGTCACTCTTATTTTGTTGCTTTGTGACATCCTGGTTATATCAGAAAATGTATGTGTATACAGCATAACAGCCTTATCAAGAGTCATTTACAAAAATGCAAGTATCTCAGCTTTTTGCTCAAAATTTGGTATTTTTAAAGAAACCTACCCATATTTGAGAGGTGACAAAAGAGAAAACACACTTTGATTTGATATATTGTATGTTTATGGACAGTTTCATCGGACACACGTGCGCTGACGCCATACACGTCTGGATCCGAACTTTACTTCCAGTTTCGTTTTTTTAATGGTCTGACTAGTTGCTAAACTGATCTCTTGAATAAATGCCTCGTCGACAATAACAAATGTTTTGGTTTCCTAGGTAATCTATGTGTTGTTTTTTTGCTTGTTATATAAATAAACTATGTTTAAAGAACTTTTTTTGTTGTTATTTATTCTTAGCGGAGTTTACCGGAAGTTACGTGCGGACCACGACAGCCGCTTGTTTATGTTGTTACTGCTGAAACCGTCTATATATTTAAAGAAGAACATTTTCTGGAAGGCATTAAACTTTTGTGAAAATCATAAAAAATGCTGGCACTGGCTTGCAACTTTTTTTTAAAAACGCTGGCAGAGAAAGAGTTAATTCCAAATTCAAATTATGCCTTGCTATTGGTTTTCGAGGTTGCTTTAGCTGCTGCCCATGTGACTTTATATATAACCCCTCCCCCAGAAAATCATCAAGAGTCTTTATCGTTAGCTGACTGGTTCTTTATCTGGTAGGCGGGATTTCTGTCGCCAGAGCGGCCAATGAGTGCTGCATTGTTTCCTTTTGATAGTAGCAGTGCCCACACTCTTAGAACAGATACTGTATGTTAAAAAAACAATAACAGTGTTAGTTTTATTAGTGTTAGTGTTTTATTTTAACACTAAATCAACACAAAATGACACATAAAGGGCCCTATCATACACCCGGCGCAATGCAGCAGAATGCGCTACGCAAGTGTCTTTTGCTAGTTATAACCCGCCGCAATTATCATTTTCATGTTTAGCGTCACATTGTTTAAATAGCAAATGCATTTGCGCCCAATTTTGCACCCATGGGGTCCTGGTCTGAAAACGAGTTGTGTTCAGGTGCATTGTTGGTGCGTTGCTATCAAAGGCGCAAGATTTTTGTTTTTGTTATTTAATGAGCGCAATATGCGCCTGCAAACTGGACGACAATACGTTTGCTTTTACACACATGAATGCGCAGCAGAACACAGAGGTTTTTAAATATGAACAATTAAAGGAGTAAAATGTAAAGAAGTGTAAAGAGCTGCTTCACCTGTAGCCTGGCAAGTAATTGAATGTTTTGCTTTAATATTGCATCTTTTTTTTTAAGTTTTTATTTTAATGCTACACAACGGATTTATTGTATATAATGACTCTGTACCCGTGGATATGCTAAGATGAAAACTTTATTTAAAGGCGCTGTATGTAGTGTTTCTACTAATCCCTTTTCAGTTGCCTGTGTGTGAAGGGGTTGTAATCTCACATTAAAATAATCCACTTTGCGAGTTTTGCTATTACATCTGAAAAAAATATTATTTTTATGTGAAAGTACCGGGTCGGATTTGGTGCAAAATTCAGTGATGTCACCTGCATGCGCACTCCTGAGCCTCTCGCCTCGTCTACTGACTTTGCACTCAACAGCGACGACACTGCAACATGTCTGATAACATTAAGAAACGACCTGCTCCCAGCACAACACAGACTCCAACACAAACTCCACATATTGTTAAAAAAAAAAAATTATCTGATGAAGCTCGTAAGGCTAAACGTGATTCGGATAAAGTTAGGACAAAAACAAGGATTAACATCGGCAGGACATTTGAATTATTTTGTTTTGGGTATAAAAACGGATCCGGAGTTGGCTTTCATCCTATTGGACAGGTAAGCTAACATTACTACAAAGCATGTAAAATATATTTCGATTTTGTGCTTCAGTTTTTTAGCTTTAGCGTGTGTTCGCCCAGCCGTCGTCGATCGATGATGTAAAACTGCGGACGCTTTTGTTTGCGTGCGTCCGATTTTTAAAAATCTTTTAACTCGTACAGTCTGACATTGAGATTATACAGTGTGACATGGACTTAACCACAATATTGATCGCACAGTGTGGCAAGCAACAATCCTAAAGGACTATTTAAAATAGCACAGTGTATACCGGGCTTTACTGTTATACTGAAATGCTTCTCAAAACACCCACGGCGCTGTCCGGTGCTGAAACGTTTCGGCTCTCCACACGTTTGCTTTAGACAATGCGCCTAGATTGTTAAAATATTGCCCCATGTGTTAAATAGCATAACACAAAAAGTGTGTAAAAAATTAAAATACTTTCTTAGAGTACAATCTCGTTATATCTAATATCTTTGCTATGGTATTCAAAAGCGGTTCCAACTTTGTGCATTGAAACTGTATCTCCAAAAAAACAGTTTGTGCCATATCATCAGGATCGTCTTCATTGGAAATACAGTATGGGGCTTGGCCAAACCAGTTATGTCTATAAATTACACTGAACCTACAACCTTTCGATTACCAGAGGATCAAATATTTCAAGGATAAGATCTTGATGTAAGACTCTGGCAGTCTTCCAATAAGTTTGTTCCTGTAGTATGTCTTCTCAATCTCCTACAAAAACGTACTGTGGTGGTACCATACCACAAGGATCCGTCCATTTGATACTGTATACACCATAATGATTATCCTACCATTTGTGGCATAGTTACAACATGGTAAGTGATGAAGCAGTATTACCATAGTATTTTTTCTAATTAAATGCTTGAGCAGTAGCACACCAAAGTACAGTAAAACTAGAGTTTCTTTTGCTTTCTTGTTTAAACAAGCGAAATGCTACTTTTAATCATTCAGACGTTGTCAGCTTTCCAGAGAGAACCAAATTTTTGAAGTAGGTTTTTTGCCAGAAATATTTTAATTTGACTTTACGTAACTGTGAAGGATCAAAACGGTGGATTTGTTTAAAGGTTTTGAAGCAGATAATTGATAGTTGGCAGAGATCGGGGGGATAAAGCATCCCCTTGTTTCTCCAGGCAAGAGCGAAAGAGTGAGACAGTTCGTCTATGTGTTCAGTGCTCCTGTAGTGCAACCTTCCCACTCAGTAATACAGACAATTGCACAAACGGCCAAGGAATTGAAACTACATCTCCGTTCGGAGAATCTCTCTCTCTCTCTCTCTGCCTTGCTTTCTCTACACTTCTAAAAACTGAGGACCACATCAGAGACGAAAACGAATCACGATTCTGCCAGTACTCACAAAACAAAATGTTATGCGAATGGCTAAGGGGATAGAGAGAACTGTTGGTTGATAGGAAAGTGAACCATACAAAACTGTAATAATGATGCCGTGATACATTCCGGACCGAATGAACGTCTATATCCAAAACTAGTGTGGGCAGAAATAAGTCTGCGTGGGAACACAACATCCAAGACATTCATTTAGTGGCTATATAGAAAAAGTCAAGATATTTATTTTTGCTGGTCCATTTAGCAGGATTAGTAGAAGGAGAGACTTTCATTTCATAAATCAAAAGGCTTCATTTCAAATGCAAGCCAAGTGTTCGTATTGAATAACGAAAAGAGGAGTGAATGTGCTTTGACAAGCACAAATTACGCTTTAAGGGAAATCTCTCTTGAGCTTCAAAGATGAAATCAACTCTTATTCTTCTTAGCAGGCGTCTGGAGATGTGAGGTCCTGATTGAAGGGGTTGAGAAACACTCATGAAAGGTCTCGGAGAGGAAGGGGTGGATTTATTTTCTAATGTGGCATGTCATTCAATTTACTTTCTAGTAAACACAATGTTTCCCCAATCAAACATTTTCGATTTACAGATGTGTTCATTAGTGTTCAGCTGCAAAGCCATGTATGAATTCAATTAAGGTAATAACTGTAATGGAAAAAATCTGGGTTGTTAACACATTGATATTCATGCTGATGTTTCACTTGATGGGGATTTGGAAGAGATTAAAGTTAATCTTACCGATCACATTTCCCCATTCCTTATCAAACATGCAGAATGCATTAACTTTGCAGGGTGAAATCAGTACTTTTTGATTAGATTGAATTTAGGTTTATTTGACATGCTCGATCCGCTCATCTATTCATGGCATGCTGAATGTGCCACAAGTTGAATGCAAGACATGTTTTAAAATATGGATGAATATGATGTGAATGATCAGCTAGAAATGTATGATCTGTGTTTGAGCCAAGAAACTCAAGTGTACAAACTTATGCCACTAAACAAGCACACTAATACGTCTTAAAAGTGACATAAACATGCACAGAAATTTAATATAACATCAAAAGCAAATTCTAATGAATAAATAATCAAAAATAATTGCTGCATCTGTAATCCTGGAGACCCTACAGATTTTCTTAGCACACATACTGTGCATATAGAGCAGGTCTGAACATAGCAGGGTCAGACACACACTTAAGTCTTGATTTGGACATTTTGGCCTCTTTTTAGAGCCAAAGTTCCTTTTTAGTTCCTTATTGTCAGAATCATATCTGTCATCCCTCCTGTTTTTCCTGGGATTCTCCCGTATTTACCATTCTATCCCGCTACCATCCTGTTTCAAAATTTCCCGTATTTCTCCTGTATTTTTTATCTTTTTATAAAAATCCCAATGGGCATATTTGATGTTTGCTACATTCGCCGCCGGGAAAGCAGGCGACAGTATATCTGTAACATCTCACTCAAACAACACCCACCATTTAAACAAGAAGAAGAACAGCATCCTGAGGAAGGAGGAAGATACAGTAAGCTGCGCACAAAGTTACACAAAACGCAGTGCCCAGGGACACGCACACTCAGAGGACACACAAAGTGCATTCTTTGTACCTTCGCATGTATTTTTTCTGCATATTTCTATAAAAATATTTTGGTGGGTCCTGAGATTATCCACCTGTTTCTCAAATGCGGAAGAAACCGACTTCCATTTCAATAGCCAGCCGGTAGAAAACAGTGAAGTGGGAGCACGCATAAAACATAATTTAAACATTTAATATTTAACGTTACTACACCTGCCATGTATGAACCAGTGTGAGGATGAAATTAAGAAGTGGCTTGATATATAGATATATTCAATCATTTCGTGTTGTTGATCGGAGATGACGGGTCTTCAATGAGCAAATATAAAAGCACAGAGACATACCAGTATCTTTACAATAGGAAAGTCAGTCGAGTGTTTGTACATGGAATTTACCAATACTTTGTGTTTTTAACTTTTCAGGGGATGGTTTAAAATGTCACAACTGTCACAACATATTAAACTACTACATGTATTGAGTATTGTTTTCGTTTTCTGAAAATATTATTATTACATCGCTTCTTACGCACATGAGTTTATGAAATTATTTGCTTACTTTTTAAAGTATTTGCTTTTTCATTTAAAACATAACAAAGTACGCGCAAACACATTATGAAGTATAATAAACATTAACTAAACAGATTATGTCATATATATTCTGTACTGTAATCGCATTTTTGTAATAATATATAGTAGCCAAATAAATAAATCAGCTAAATCAGCATATTTGTATCAGCATAATATTAGTTGTTTTTAAACAATTATTGTATTTATTGTTTACTGGTAGTTTCTATGAAAGGTTTTACTGGATGGGTTTGTAAATATAGATCATGAGTGCATGTGCGCCACATACACATTCAGCTCTTGTGCATGGGGTTAAAACAAATGTTTTGTAGAGATTTACTGTATTTGTATAAGCTATTATGGCAACCCTTAACTGCACAAATTATGTCGGTCTTCTTGGATTTCATGAAAAACATTAAACAGCCAGTCAAAACGGCACACTTTTGTCCTTCGCAATAGACTACCATTAGCTTTAGTGGCTCACGGAAGTCATAAACCAGAAAGCTCAAAGATGGGGACGCCCACATTTACGTTAAGAAACAGGTGGATTCCTGTCTAAGTGGGACAAGGAATGGGGGGTAATGTTGGGGTTGGGTAATTTCCCTTATTTTCAAATCCCAATGTTGACAGGTATGGTCAGAAGCGATACAGATTTCGTACTTTCTACAGGCAATGCACACAAAAATAAACATGGGCTCAGACATGACAAAAGTCTTGTACTACAACGAATGTTGCCTGCATGTAACCGACTAGCAAAATTATAGCTCAGGAATGAAACTAAAGCTATTCAGAAAAGAACCAAACACTTCAATATCTTGCACTCTGGTGCCCATGTGGGATGTGAAGGTTCAAATCTGGCCTATGATGCATTGCCTCCCCTCTCTCCTTTGTATACTCTTATAGCCCTTAACAAAACCCATAAAAAGACTGCAGCAGTTAGATAAGGGAAAAGTAAAAACGTAACTCGCTAAAACCATTTTTCTTCCAACTTCCATTCCACAGATATAACCCACACACACACAAACACACGATTACTCCCTTGCGAACGCTCACCAAGTGCTCAATTTATGAAATCCAAGTCGTATTTAAAGCCTTGCCTTATTGTCACTGTTGTCATCAATCTTCATTGGAAATTCATAAAATGACACAATAAAAGCCGATGAAATGAATCCCGAGCTGTGCCGAGACCCCCAGCCAATCTGCCGCGCGCTGCCAGATTGACGGCCGGCGTGGGAAGCCCTCCAGTTATGAAGGCATACAGTTCACTATCAGCCTGAGCCATGACCCCAATTGAAGAGGCATATGCAATGCGCTGTGAGACGAAACCATTGGTGGAAAAGCCAAAGCCAGCTGCAGGGAACCGATAAAGCTATTAGAATTCACGGCCTGTCTTAAAGCCTGGCGTTTCTCTCAGGTAAATGCAGCTGGATGCTTTACCTGACATGAAGACTAGCGAACGCTACAATGCACAAACACAGTCATCAATTCAAATCCGCAACGAGAGTCGAAAACGATGATGTCACGCCGCACAACGTGGGATTGTCTGATGAACCACTACTTTGATTGGACCAGAGGAGAGAGAAAGAAGAAGATACAGAGACGGAGAGCCCAGCCAGTTAGCACAAATCAATTTCGAAAACCTTTGGCTCAGCAGTTCTGCACCTAATTTTGCAGCATGGGTGTATTTGAAGCAAATCTTGACCTGACATCCACAATTTGTCGTCATATATTGAATTGTGCAGAATAATGTCTCAGTCAGTGGAAAACAACAGAACCATATACATGAAACTTTTGATGTGTGGTGTGCACCACCATATATTGAAATACATTGTTTTTATTAGTAGAATAGTTGAATATTTGTGAGTTTTAACACTTTGATAGGTCATGAATCTCATGCATCTGCTTTGCTAACTTTATGCAAATCATTCATCTCTGCATTTATATTAACCCTCAAACGCTCATCGTTTTCTGTTTACACTTTTGGCCCTTGGGGCCTATACACGTGTTTGTGAGTGTACATGTGCGTGCATTGGGTCACACCCCTTTATATGTTATTTTTTGTGCATTTTTTTTATTTATTTGCATTTTCAGATTTTATTTGCCAAATTCCACACAAATGCTCTCTGTGGCAATCATACCTGTGTGTGTTTGTGTGTATTTGTGTGTGTTTGTGTGAGCATGTGTTTTTTGCATTGCATTTGTGCACAAGTACCAGCCCTTCATTTCTGTGTCAAAATGTTCAGATTTATGCTGGATTTATTGATATTTATTTTTTGACAAATTGAAAAAAGTCAATTTTTTGCATTTCCCATTCACTTTCAATTGGGGTCATATTGACCCCAAGGGACAGATTGATAAAAAAAAATGGTGTATGTAAAGATAGATTATTTAGGAAAAGTCACAAAGTTTTACATCTCTGAGATGAAGGGAACCTTTTTCTTAACTAATGAAATGTCGTTTGGGGTCATATAGACCCCAAGGACCGATTGAGGGTTAAAGGTACTGTACCAATCAAAAGCCGTCATTACTATAGATGGTAAATATTAAATATTCACGAAACAAACTAATTAAAGCAACTTGAAATTATAAGTTGTAACAAATTTAGTCATTTGAGATAATAATAAAAAATATTTATTTTAATATATACTTCAAAATATATTTAACAAATATTATTATACAATGCTTAGCAATGCTAAAACAGCAAAGTCTGCTTATTGCCCATATCCATCATTAAAAGCTCTTTGCCACAAAAACCCAGATGCGCAGATGTGATAAAACGTATACAACGTTCTCCACCTGTTTTGTGTTTGTCATTGCAGATTTATCAAATCTGATGCCAAATTATATAGACCTTGGGTGTATTTGTGCATTCATTTTGTGACTCTTGAAGTGCACATCTTCATTAAAACGTGCAGTAAATTGACTCTTAAATGAGCCAAAAAGTATAGAAAATGAAGGCTACGAAGTGTCTAGAGCCAGAGGGGAATTAGTTTGCCCGGCCTCTAACCAGAAGAAACAGTGATTCATCACAGAGCTGGAGCAGGAAATGATGGGAATGAAGTCTCTGAGAAAAAGGATGTGCTGTTATCTTACGTTACGAGAAAGAGAGAGAGGGTGAGAGAGTGGTGTATGTGTGCCAGGGCCGCTGGAGGACAGAAGAGTCTCATTTAGGCATCAGTGCTGGTGAATAGCGACTGTGAACTTCCTCCGGTATGGAGACTGTGACGTGCTTGGACTCATGAGCAGCCGCTTCCTGAAGTCGGGCCCTTAAATCAGACAGAGACAGCAGCTGGGTCATCAGCGGCGGACACCTCTGACCACAGACACACAACCCTGAGAAAATCACATCACTTTAAGGGAACATTCTTTTAGGTGGCAGCATAGGGAGGGAGTAAGTTGTGCCAGTTTTTACTAAAGCTGTCTGAAAAAGGGTCAAACTAATACTCTTATTTCAGGATGTCTATTAAATCTATAAAACTTAAAGGCGTAGTTCACCCAAAAATAAAAATTATGTCATTTTCTCACTGTATAAATGTCTTTGTTCTTATGAACACGAAGGAAGATATTTTGAGGAATGTTTGTAAACAAATCCATGAGTGGTCCCATTGAAAAAAATACTACACTCTATAAATGGCTGGGTTATTTTTGACCCATGTTGGGTAAATATTGGACAAAACACTGCTGCGATAAAATTGACCCAATGCTGGGTTGTTTTAACCCAACTGTTGGTTATGTTTGCATAACAACCACCCAACATTGGGTCATTTTTAACCGAGCATGTGTTTTGTCCAATATTTACCCAACATGGGTCAAAAATAACCCAGTCAGTGTATGGAAGTCAATAGGGCCTCTGAACGGTTTGGTTACAATGGTTACAAATTAAACGATAAAAAAAAGAAAAAGGTATAGATTTCGATATTGTTTTTAACTTTGTGTGTGCGAAATCTATTAGTTTTACCAGTGATTTTAAAGGGATAGTTCAGCCAAAAATGAAAATTACCCAATGATTTACTCACCCTAAAACCACCCGAGTTACATATGTCCATCCTTTTTCATACAAACACATATTCAGATATTTTTGAAAATGACCTAGCTCTTCCGATCTTTATAATAGATGAGGTCCAGTCTTTCAAGTTCAAAGAATGTGCATCCATCATTCGCAAAAGTAATCCACACGGCTCCGGGGGATAAATAAAGGCCCTTAAAAAATTAAAAGTTGCGATTTTCTAGGCTATGCTTAAAGTGGTACCGCCAGACCCGGAGATCAGCTGAATAAATTCCAAAACGGTAAAAATCAAATGCTTAACTCTAGGAGAGCTGGAGTCCCTTAAAGTGTCCCTTTAAGGGTAATCAATGCGATTTTTTAAAGAGAAATATACATATTTAAAACTTTACAAACAAATATAATGTCGCCATCTTAGACTTCCCCGCATTAGGATGAGTCAATCTTGGGGTATTTTTTGACCGAACTATCTCTTTAAGGTATGGATGCTGTGATTTTGTTTTTGAACCTTCAAAACTAGATTTTTCTCAAAATTGACTTTGAGTCAATCAACTTTAAACAGGTGTAGCTCTGTCATCGCTTTGAATTTTATTTATTAGATAATGTCAAAATAAAAATAACTCATTTTTTAAAAATTAGCTCATTCCAACTCCATTTGCCAGCACGGGACACATATGTACATTTCGAGGAAAGTGGTTGTAACAACAATGGCGTAGCTTGATGATGCTGTGCAAGAGCGATGAACGATGGGAGTTGTAGTCTTCACCTTTACTGTCGATTTGAATTGATTCAACAGGACTCATAAATCATGTTAATGGATGACCTAATGAAATATCATTAATGTAAACCCAACAGTAACGTTTAATAGAAGCATCATCAAAGCGGCATGCTAGACTTTACTTCCGCGTGTAAACAACTTTTTTTTGGCATCCAGCGCTGTGCAGATTGATCAGCCTATGACATCAAACTATTGCAAAAGTACAACTTTTAATTCATTCTTGTTCTACACAGTGCAGTAGTCACATGTGTAGCCAAATACATCAGTGGATAACCCAGGATTACCTGGATATGACATCATTGACAAGCAACCCTTTGATTGGGGGGGCTTGGTAAAACTATGGATTTTCTGAGATATTTAAGTATGTGTAAAAAATTAACACTGTGCTAGTATTTATAGGATATTTTAACATAAAAATCTTACATATTGTGCTCCTTTTTTCTTGTGTTTAATTGAAATTAAAGGCAGGGTGCATGATTTCTGAAAGCCAATGTTGACATTTGAAATCACCTAAACAAACACGCCCCTACCCCAATAGTATCTGGACCTTCTTTTGATAGACCCGCCCCACACATACGCAACCCAGGCAATGATTTTGGTTAGTAGACACGCCCCTCACTGCTGATTGGCTACAAGTGTGTTTTGGTTGTCGGCCCCACTCCCTTTTCCAAAGTGTTTTTCAAAAATCATGGACCCCACCTTTGATATATGTCACTGTCCTACAATGCACATTAGTTAATTTACAGTTTTGAAAGACCTACTCAGATCCAGTGTTGATCTCTCACTATTTAGCTGGTTTATGTGCCACCAGCAAGCTAACAGCATCAGCCCTACACATCTCATTCAGGATGTAAGCAGGGGCGATTGTAGTTTATCACAGCACTCTCGAGTCTCGAGTACTCCATCTACGGCTCATTTTCAGGAAAGCCGCTCAGAAATGAGCACAAATCCTTTTCCAAATAGCACTATTGTGTTATATAGCCTTGTCAACACGGCCTCGCCAAGCATAGTTACTTCAATAATTGAGGAAATTAAAATGACTTTGACCAGAAAACTGCATAGAAAATCTCAGTGTCCATATGTTTTATTACTCAAGCAGATGTTGAGATTCATTACCAAATTAACTAAACTATTTTGCTGTAACTTAAAAGCGTTTCCATGCAATCAGGCGAAATGTGTTACTGGCAGAGTCATTTGCAAAAGACATCACAACAAAGCTTTTCAACTAACTCTACCAGCGAAGCTTCTTTGGTCAGGAAGCCTCAGCAGGTAAACGTACTGGCTGTGCTGGGCACGAGAATCAAAGCAGCCTGAAAATTCATTCATGAATCATGAAATTCATAAAACAAAAACTGCATTCTACTGCAAGAAACGTCAACCGGAGTTTTTGTGAGTGCACGCTGTTGCCACCATGTAACTGATTCAACAACAGAACGAGGCCTGAAAAGAAGTACTTGACATTAACGTTGACATTCCCTTTGATTATTATAGGACAATATGTCATCTTTATCTTATCCTGCTTCGGCTGATGTCATTAGACTGTTTCATTAAAGTCGCTCTGTGCAGTGAACTCATTCAGACTCATACTCCAGCTCATTACCGGCCCAGGGCTGCATTTGCTCATAAAGCACTCACATATCTATCATTTCCGCTTAGTGCCTTTGTGTATGAGTGTATGTCGTAATGCGGGTTTGCTTGTGATGGCACATTAAATAAGTAAACTTGTGCTCCATCGAGCCCAACAAAACAAATGCACCTAACAATGGACAGCAGTGATATCTTGAATGGACTAGTTACTCCAACAGACCCGCTACACCCACAGACTGCCTTCAGTTATGTATAAATCCACACCTTAAAAAAAATGCTGGGTTATTTTTAACCCAGTGTTGGGTCAAAAAGGGACAAACCAGGTGTGCCTCATACATCTTAAAAGTGAAGCCGCTGGCTCTTTGATCGCCCCCTGGTGGCTGACTGCAGTACAAGTCATAAACTCCGCCCTCTCTCTGCAAAACGAACTGGACTTGGCTCTAAATAAAAAAAATATTTACACTTCCAATCATTTTTTTAATTAAAGGTCCTTTAAGGTATTTGATATCACACTGATATATGTTCAATTGTTCATTTTTGGAATAAGTTTCATTTTAGCTAGTAATCTGATGCTATAGAAACGGGGCGTGCCGTTATGATTGGCGTGGTTGAATTGGGTGTGCGAGCGTTTGGGCGGAAGTTTAATACTGTGGCTCCGCCTCTGGCTCCACAGATAATTCCTTCTGCGCATACTCTGGCTCCAAACTGATGTTTTTACGTAACATGTCAGCGCCCATGGTCGGACATTTTTGGCTTCAATTCATTACAACGGAAAGAAGCGACGTCTCATCGTTCATCTTTTTTCACAGATGGGTTTTTCTATGGGTCAAACCCAACCTGGGGTGTGTTTCCTGAAAGCAACTAGGGTCACAAGTTCTGTCGTTACCAATAGCGTTCAATGGTATATGACCATAGTTTGTCAGGATCCTGTCGGCCATGTATGTGTTTAGACTTGTTTCTTGTGCGGAGAGTTCTGTGGCCTGTGTTTTGTGTAGGGCTAGGCAAAAAAATAAATTTTTGATAAATCTTTTTTATGTGTTCTCAAAGGCCACGAATCGATTTTTTTTCCCGAAAGCATTGAACGTAATATTAACGTTAAATTTAATTACTAGTCTTCTCCACTAGACTGTTCTGACTTTTTTCAGCATTCGTTTTTCATCTTACATCAAAATTGCAATGTATTTAACATAATTTTATGCATTTGAAAATAAGAGATGGGTTCTGTTTTAATGTACCCAAGTGTACCTAAAATACAAGAGTTTAATATACAGGTTTGTGGCTCTTAATTTCTTTTTATTGATTAGCCTTGTAAACTTGTGTTCACTGTTCTTTTTTTATAAATATAGAATTTGTATTAAATCTATATTCATTGAGTCGAATCGAGTATAAAAATCTATCCTAGAAACGGAACCGAACCGAGAATCGAAATCGAATCGATTTGTTAGCTTGTGAATCGAAATCGAATCGATCTGTAACATCTAAATCGATACCCAGCCCTAGTTTTGTGTGTCTTGTGCTCTCCTGTCTTAAGTCTTGACCCCGTCCCCTTGTTTTCTTCTTAATTATTCATTATTAGTTTATGCTCTACACATATCATTCCCAAGTTTAGTTCTTCCCTATTTAATGTGTCTGCTGTCTTGTGCTGGATCATTGTGCATCTTTTGATTCCGCAGTACGTTCTTGTCTCGTCTCGTCCTGCACTGCTAAGTGTCATATTTTATGTTATATTATTTGGATTATTGCCTTTGTTTGCCCCCTCGAGGGTATTTTTTGTTATTTAATAAAGTCTTTTGTTAAGAGCTGTCTGCAATTGGGTTCTGTCCTCCCTCACACATGACATAGTTAGCAAACGATGCTTTTGGGCAACGCAGCACTGTAATGGTGCATTCACACCAGACGCGGTAGAGGCGGCAAAAACGTGCTATTCGCGTATAGTTGAATGCTTGAACAATTTGAGTTTACTCGCTTCATTCGCACGTAAAATTCTAGTCATTCAAGACAATCACATGAAAATTTGCATCATGAAAGGGGCTTCTGCGACTCCGGTGGCTTCCTGTAATCACGTAACTACTAGAGCAAGTGCCTGATTGGTTAACGTGGCCCAGAAATCCGCTGAAGTTCAGATTTTTCAACTTGCGCGTTTCCCACGGCAACGCTCAATTTGCGCAGAACGCGCCATTCACACCGCACCTTCAGCGCGTTCCGCGCCATTACGCAGGATGCCTAGTCGTGTCTTTGCATTACCTTAAAATGTAAATCACTCACGCTTGCCGCCTCTACCGCTTCTGGTGTGAACCTTACATTAGGTTGGAATTTAACCTACTGTATGCTGGGTTGTTTTAACCCACTTTTTTGTGCATGCCAGAAAATATATTCTTATTATTCACCTTTGTTTCCTAAAGACGAGGGGAGACAGGGAGCATGGATTAAGAGGGTTGACACTTGGCACCCATGCAAGAATTTAAGGATCTGTAGCTAACATTGTATACAGTACATTCATTTTACACATTCATTTGTAATAGTTGATTAAAAGGTAATTTATTTTGCTTATTAAAAAACTTGCTCTAGAGGGACTAGAGGGACGTGTCAACCCCGAAGTTACGGTTGGGCCACAAAAGCTGTTTGTTTATATTGTTGCTGCTGAAACAGTCTATAGGACTGAATTGTTTCTCCAGTCATCATTTCACAAGTTACTCACTTTCAGATGTGCCCACCAGTAGTGTTGTAGTCAAGACCACCTAAACCGAGACCAAGTCATGACCAAGACCAAGACAGGCCGAGACCGAGACAAGACCAAGACTTTAGGCGGTCGAGACCAAGTCAAGACCAAGACCAAGATAGGCCGAGACCAAGTCAAGACCAAGAACAGTGTCACTGCATTAAAACACTTGATAAAATGTGTAATATGCATATGATTAGGCACTTCTTGTCTGTGTGTGTGCGTGCGTGCGTGCATGCGCGCGTGTGTGTGTGTGTTCGCGGCCGGGTAATTATCACGTAATTATCAAAGATAGGAATACCAGTATTTTTGTGACCTTGTGGGGACATCAAAATGGGTCAAACAAAATTATGTTTCTTGAAAATGTGAAGTAGTAGAAGGGTTTCTGTGATGGTTGGGGTTAGGGAATGGGGCGGGTAAGGGGAATAGAATATACAGTTTGTACAGTATAAAATGCATTACGGCTATAAAATGTCCCCTCAAAACATGTAAACTAGAACGTGTGTGTGTGTGTGTGTGTGTGTGTGTGTGTGTGTGTGTGTGTGTGTGTGTGTGTGTGTGCGTGTGTGTGTGTGTGTGTGTGTGTGTCATCAGGAAAGTTGATAAATTAATCAAAGGCATTACAGATATGTGGGAATTTATCTTTGTCTATAAGCAAATAAAAGTAAACAAACACTAAAGAGCTGAAATCAACTTAACAATTTATTCCGAACTGTCTTTCCATGGTTTGGCATCCACTTAACACGATGCAGGTGTTTTTAGTAATAAAATTAGACAAATTTAATTGGAAGAAACTTAAACAATTCTTAAACAATGCCAACATCATATGCCAAACCTGAATAAACTGCATAAAAAGAATGATAAAAAATTATTTTGTGATATCCCATCAGTTGTGGTCTTGACTGGTCTTGAAATAAAATTCCGAGTCCTCTTTGTCTAAGACCGAGACGAGATCGAGTACAAATGCAGTCGATTCCAAGACGAGACCAAGACCTTTAAAAAGTGGTCTTGAGACCGGTCTCGAGAACTACAACACTACCCGACAGTCACTCCAACATAAAATGAGCCAATATCAGAGTCTATATGATCTTTATTTATCTAACTCTTCTTAACAGCTATCCAATTACTCCAGCTACACAAGTAAGACCTGAATGTGATTAGGCCTAGCTCAAACATTTGTCTGTCATCAACCAATGATGAAACATTAAAGATTAATGAGGCATATAGGTTAGTTAGGCAGTTTTCATATAAACTACTTGTAAAGGACTTTTAATGCTTATTTTAAAATGATTTAAACTTAACGTAATTAATATTCATCACCTTAGGACATTAAATGACAGCATAATATATGCTATTCAATGAAGAATTAAGAGTTAGAAGAATTATTAGGAGTAATGAATGTCACGGAACATTGATTACTATGAACGTTTATTATATATTTAAAGATACAAGCAATATACAATGTTTGTTATAGACTAATGAAAGTATAAAGCATTATCAATATTCCTTTTGTTCAGGGCTGATAACGATTGGTGCTGCCTGGCTGGTTATAATTAAAAAATAAAATTGATAAACGTTCATTAGCAAAGGTGTTGTAATTCATGTATCGCATATATCGGTTTCACAATTCTGTAATTCTTAATGTCTTCTTGTCTACATGCATGTTGTATCGTGACACATTAACAATTACAAGATTACAAAAGTTACAAACAAAAACATCATATACTAGAGGTTTAAAACAACACGAGGGTGAGTATAAAAGTATTTAATGCTGTGTTCCAGCAAATTCGGATATCAGATATTATGTAGTTAAATATCCTACCTCAGACCTTAATGCGTTCCAGTTACGCGTCACATTCGCAGGTTTACCACATGATGTTACAATGACACGCCGAGAGAAGTTTGTGCTCTTGTGCCAATTATGGCAGAAACAGTTACTGGAAATTTTAACATTCATGTTCATACATATTCTGTTCTGTAATAATAGTTTAAAGTTGTTTGCGGTTCACTTAAGGCTTTGAAATGCTAGCCGCCATCTTCTCCGTGATGTCAAATGACGTGTCCCGCTGAGGTTGAGATTGATCGATCTGCCCCGTGTTAAGAGGTCAGATATCGGACTTTGTTTGCCATTCCAGACGTTTACTTCTGCGTTTGAGGAACGCAGGATAATGTATTGTACAGTAACTGATTATGATGCAATGTGAAGTTTTAAGTGCATGCGTGGGACAAGGTCAAAAACAAATTGATGCGCGGTGGGTCCAAGGGTCTCGCATTAGCTTGCCACTCATTTTTACCTCAACTGCGCTGTTTGAGATAAAAATGTGAGATATCTTGTTTAATTTCAAAGCCTTACTCGTTTTCTTTTACTCCTCTTCACTGCTCCTCAGGTGTTTTGTCTTCTGCCTGTGATGTACGTGTGAAGCTATAGCATCCAAGAACACCTTGACCTTGGACATTCTCACTCGGCTCTGAGAGAATAAAAGCTTTTGTCCCTTCTGGAGATCCCAGCCTCCGTGTTTTAACACCCACAGTCATGTTGCTCTTAGATTACTGTGTAACTGCACAATATAGAGTCAGAACAAGGTGAATCGGGACATTCTCTGATAAGCATCTGGTCTGAAAGCAATAGATTGTGCCATTGTCTTTCAATATTTCGTTGGCTATGGACTCATTTGATGGTCTCAATTACGATCATCGGGGTTATTGATTTTCAACCCACTCAACTGAATTCTTTATTGGTTGATTTGTAACAATTGCCCTAGCCTGTACACCAGGTCTATTCAATTCCAGTCCTGGAGGGCCGTTGTCTTACAGACAGAGCCGGCCCCAGACCATAACTAACAGCACGCGGCACTGGGGCATGCAATTAACAACAATAACTTGCAAAAACAAGGCATTAAAACAACAAATACAGTGCAAGAGCACACTCATACAACTGGTACAACCTGTAGATTTGAAAATTCCACCTCGACCTCTAATCTCCAAGTTTGAGCCAATCAGTGTTTGCATGAAGTCAGATGGAGCAGGCGGTGCTGGTTCGTTCTAAATGTTCTAATACCCATATTTTACACGATCCATAAAATGCCGCAAAAAAACACGTTGCTATCAAGTCACATTAATATGCTAAAGATGTAAAGACGCATGAGACGCCGCAATGCAACCAATCAGAGAAACGGGTCTATTTTAATTAAAAAAAAACATATATCAACTATATTTTCCTCATTTGATTACATTAAAAGTCATGTAACATTCAATGTTTACTTTATTTTAAGTATTCTTGATATATATTAAATTAATAAAAAACTGTGTAGGGGGCAAAACAACCTGTTTGGGGGGGCACGCACGGTCCGCGAATGCCCCCCCTTGACGCCAGCCCTGCTTACATAGTTTGTTCCAACCGTAATCGAACACACCTGCCTGTCATTTTCAAATAATCCTGTAGACGTCCATTAGCTTCTTCAGGTGTGTTGATTTAGGGCTACAGTAAACATTTGTACGGTCACCATAGGCATTACGTCAGTTTTAAATCATACTTCTGCACTTCGACATGCAATTATACATCCAGATTGCTAGTAGGCTAGCAGAGTCCATGGGCATGTTACAGTAAAAGCTAAAGATAAGCTTGCTGTTGTACGTTGTTGGTGAAGCATGGAGGTAAATATCAACCTTTGCAGCATACCTTACAAAAATTAACCATGGTTTTACTGCCGTTAAAACAAAAAAACATGATTAAACTTCTACAGTAGTTACCACAAAATAACCATGGTTTTATCAATGGTTTTCAATAATTATAGTTAAACCATGGTCACTGTTGTAAAATGGTAGCCCTTGTTCCCTGTGAAGGGAACGAGACGCTGTGTCTCCCTAAGGACATTCTTTCTGCATCCCTGTTACGCCGTCTTCAGCTATATTTTAGATAGCGAAGGTGTTTTTCAGATCGCCTTTTATACTTTCTGGCTCCCACCTCACCCTGCCAGTGACGTTACGTCCCACTATTTATTGAATTTTATATACACATTCAAACGCACTCACACCTGGAGGCGTTCCCTGCGGGTCGAGTTCGGGCGGGTAAAGAAATTGTAACTTTATTGCGGGTCGGGTTGGGGCAGGTCAATAAAAACAAAATATAAAAACATCTATGTTGCGTCTAATTCCCTGTAGCATATTAAATATTTAGGAATATATATTTATATATATTTTTATAAGGTTCTTCGATAAGGTTCTTCCACAACGTAACTTGCGTAACGTAACTTCCACAACGTAACTTCCGCAACGTAACTTGGGTAACGTAACTTCCGCAACGTAATTTGATATCCCCAAACCTTTGGCCTAAAGTCACGGAAGCGCCAAGTAGCTTCCGCTGCCAGCCACAACAACAAAACAAACAGAGAAATAAAAGATGAAAGATGATCTGCAAGAGAAATTAAGTTAGGGATTTGTGAATAGATAATACAAACGCTGCTTTGTAAATGTTGAAAATGTTTATTATTATCTCTATATTAATATGACCATGCTGGTTACTATGGTTCATTCACGTATGTTGATGCCAGTTTACAGGATGATGTAATCTAATAGCTGTTTTCAAGCACTTTTAGGCTGAAATAAAGCCTCTTTTTATTTACATTACAAATGCCTAGTGTGTCTATTTTAATGGTTGCGGGTGCGGATTGTAAAAGTAGATACAGTGGTGCAGGGCGGGTTGGGGTGGGCCAAATATTTCATAAAAGCGAGACCCATAGGTTGGAAAAAACGCTGACCTGCACATCACTAGTAATCAATACACCAAAAAAAAAAAAACATGATTACTACACTTCTACCACAAAAACATAGTTCATTTTCATAAGGGTTGACTTGTTGAATATCGCTCCTCATCGTGGTCCATTTCTATAGATCCATTGCATTTTTTCTGAAAGATTTTTTTTTACCTGAGGGAGGAGTTCTAGCAGACCAATCACAGTGCTTGCGGGCCGTGTAGATTTGACGCATAGTTACATTTTTGGAGGGGTGCATATCAGGTGTAGGGTTTGCGTATAAGTGTAGGCTACGTTGTAAGTATAAATTAGACTGGAAAGTCAACCACATTTTTCTCCATATGTTATCCCCACACATAAAGCATTAGCTCTGTTTCAAAGTGTAGTTGAACCTTACACTTATATACTGTAGATAGCTGAAAGATTAAGGTTACTTGTAATAATATGTTCAAATTTGGCCAATAGAAAGTATTTTAAAAGGAAGCATGGTCGGTTCATTTAAAAATTCTGTTCAATTTAATTTTTTTCAATCTTTATGACCTTCTTCCATGGAGCATACGAGGAGACATTTTTAAAAAGTTTGAAAGTGCTGTTTTTCAAACATTGAAAGTGGTGACTGAGGCTGTCAGTAACTAACATTCCATCTAATGTCCTTTTTGTATTACAGGAACATGTGGGTGAGTGAATGCTGACAGTTTTGAGTAAAGTTTCCCTTTATGGTGCCTCCTTCTACAGCAGCCTTAAAATGTTGCCTTTGTGGGCAGCTCACATCATTTTAAAAGCAACAAAGAAGGGTTTTTTGACAAATACATTAGAATTCACTGAACTTTCACAGTGAGTTTCATTCCCAGAGGCTTATCTGATGTATGTGAGATATTGACCTATTCACCCCTTGAAGACCAAGCAATGTCTTTAGCATTAGTAATGCAAGTACACTGTAAAAAATAATTCAGTGGCTTTGTAAATATCACAAAAATAAATTATTAAAATAACTTAATAAAATCTCTTTATGTCACTAAGTTGATTTTTTGAGTTAGACAAACCAAAATTAATGACTAAAAAATAAACATATATTTGTGTGTAAAATGTACAGATATTATTTAGTTGTATACATCAAATAAAATAAGTATTTAACTAACAGATTATTTCTTATAGATATTCTTAATATTTGTTGTAAATTTGAATCAATATATTTGAGAATGTCACACTTATATATTTCAGCTTTCAAAACTATTATAATTGCTCATTTCAAGTTAACATAGGTATTTAACATCAACAAAAAAAAATAGTAAATTTCATGCATAACTTTAACTATGATTTACTGAATATTTTTGGTGAAACATTATTACATTGTATTATTTGAGTAAATGTAGGCAAAAAAATTCATTAAATCAGATGTAAATTTAAAAATCACAAAGCCAACGGTTTTTTAATCAGCAGCAGAAGAAACAGCGCCTCTTGCAGGAAGATAAACAACCTCAAAACTCCTCAAAAATCCTGGTAAGTGGTGAGTTTATTAATATTTACACTTGTTTTTAATGAAATATTTGATGTGTCCTTGCGTAAACAACTTGTTGGTGTATTTATCTGAATACTTTCGGAGCCATACTGTAAACTGGGTACAATAACAGCTTTCTGTGCACATACTGGTAGATTAATCATTAATATTTTTATTTTACGTATTTATTCAGGTCACCAAAGTATTAATACAGCTGTGCCACTTGAAATGTGTGTAAAATAATAATTTCTGATCGTTTTATTACTGCATAAAGTGGTTGTGTAGACAAACACGTGTAAATCTGTACTGGCTGATAGTCAGGCGATCCGAAATCCGGTCCTCAGTTTCGCTCCACCCGGATTTATTAGACCTTTCACGTGGAAGCGGAACACAACAGAGCTTAACAGAGCTCACACGCTTATATACATTTATATTAATTATCTCTCGACTCCATATGCCTATGCTTTATTTTCCTTTTTTGTGTGAAGGGTCTCGCACACCGGTGGAGATGCGTTGCGTCTCGTGTAGGACAACTCGCAGTTTCTGATACCACACCGGACGTTCGCATTAAATAGCGCGAGTTTAGTCAGACAAAGTTTACTTCCAGATATAAAATATGCATTCGTAGCCTTTGTTAATCGTTACAGATTTGAGACAAATATGTTATTGTAATGTTAAACTAAGTGGCGCTCTGTGGCAGCGTCCAGAGTCACAGCGGACAGCCGTTTAAATAAAGTTATCTTTGTTGCAGGTACAAGTGCTGGTGGTCCACCTGTCCGGGTTCAAGAGGTGTGGATTCTGCATGCTGTGAATTTGAGAGACCTCTCAGAGTTTATTTAGCTGATTGTTTTTGTAACATGTACAATGTTTGCCATTTTCAATAAAACAACGTATACAAATTGCTTTGTTTATCATTGATAATTGATGGTTCAGTATGAAATAAATGTATAACATTAAGTAAATAAAAATAATTTATTTTAGTTAAATAATATTCACAAAATTTTCAGCTACATCTAAGTTACATTTTTAATGATATCAACTTAATTTATTAGTAGACTTCACTGTGATTTTTTATTGATTTGCTTTTATATTTTTGATTCCATCTACTCAATTTAATTTGTGATAGGAAATTAATGTAATTAATGAAATCTAATCGATTTCATAGCTTTCAAATTTACTAAATTTTTTTAAGTGTAAAAATGCTTCACCAAAAATATTGAGTAGGTAATAGTAATAGTTTTTACAGTGTAGAATGAGACATTTTATTGCAATTCACAACCTCACTACTAGATGCTGCTAAAATGTACACACTGCACCATTAAAGGGAACATGGTTGTAACATTTTGTACATACGTTTTACATTTTTAACAAAAAAATTATTGTGATCTTTATTTGGGGCACCCTGGTTAAAGACCCATTATGTTCATCATCATTTGACCACTGTGACCTAAGTTGGCTTTTTTAAATGTTGAAGGTGCATTTGACAACAGCTTGTGTCTGGAAATATGGCAGGTTTTAACGCCCTTCTCAATTATTCGATGAATAGCTGCTCATTGAAAATGTAAAACGTCTTTCTGTTACACAAAAAAAAGGTTTATATGCAAGATTATCTTTAGTTTCTATGAATCATTGACAGATAAAATGTGTCCAAACATACAAACAGATGCTTGCATAAACATGATATTTACAATTTAATTCATTTGGCAATTCTGGGAATGTTTGGAACCATTGAATGGGCCCCTTAATGGCATATGCAAAGTTTTACTTATGTAACAGATGTCTGAAGGTTATTTTGTCCACATGCATGTGTCCCCAAAGGCTTTTCTCGAAATTTGTCTCTTTGAAAACAATAGAGATTATCATAATGTAATTTGATGCTGAATGGTATTTTAATGTTTGGGCTGTTGATAATGAGAGTACAGCACTAAGTCTTTCCCTAGATAGATCACAGCCCTTATTGGCTCATCACATACCGGACGAGTCAGGAAACTGGTGTGTCCAGTAAACAAATAATAAGTTACACACAATATTTTTCTATGTATTTCATTTATTTACTGATGAATACAACCGTAAACCTATCTTTTCTTAAAAAGCAACATGTTAAGTGTATATAAGGAATTGTGATGGGTAATTTTTCAACAGTTGAGAAACAACAGTAGTTTGCAATAGCAGTTTAGTATCGTTTGTTTACTTTTTAAGAGTAACATTCCCCAATGCCGGATGCAGGTGCACATCCATAAACCTTTTTCACTCTTTCCGGTAACATATTCCATAAAGGAAGATTGGAGAGAAAGGAATTTTGCTTGGCTAAACCATATTATACACACTGATATTCAAATCCTTGGCACAGTGCGTCACAATTTTCTCAATTGTATTCGTGCAGAGATTCCAAAAGTTTTGCAAATAGAGTGAAAAATGTCTTTTCAAAATCTAGTCATGGGAATGTCAATCTTTCCAAGGCCATGAAAGCAAATCTTCTGATTTTCTTTGACCGTATGCCGCTCAGGTTGCTTCTGTGACTGAATGAAACAATCAGGCCAATCAACACTGTTCAGCATCACGCTGCCATAAATCACACATATGATGCAGCCCGTCTAAATTTTGCATTCATCAGTCTAATGGCTGGGTTTGAGCCTTCCAGATACAGAGAATAGGAATCACCATATTTATGTGTTGACTCATAAAGGTCTCCGATTCTTGACCTACACTGTAAAAACTATTACTATTACCTACTCAATATTTTTGGTGAAGCATTTTTACACTTAAAAAAATTTAGTAAATTTGAAAGCTATGAAATCGATTAGATTTCATTAATTACATTAATTTCCTATCACAAATTAAATTGAGTAGATGGAATCAAAAATATAAAAGCAAATCAATAAAAAATCACAGTGAAGTCTACTAATAAATTAAGTTGATATCATTAAAAATGTAACTTAGATGTAGCTGAAAATTTTGTGAATATTATTTAACTAAAATAAATTATTTTTATTTACTTAATGTTATACATTTATTTCATACTGAACCATCAATTATCAATGATAAACAAAGCAATTTGTATACGTTGTTTTATTGAAAATGGCAAACATTGTACATGTTACAAAAACAATCAGCTAAATAAACTCTGAGAGGTCTCTCAAATTCACAGCATGCAGAATCCACACCTCTTGAACCCGGACAGGTGGACCACCAGCACTTGTACCTGCAACAAAGATAACTTTATTTAAACGGCTGTCCGCTGTGACTCTGGACGCTGCCACAGAGCGCCACTTAGTTTAACATTACAATAACATATTTGTCTCAAATCTGTAACGATTAACAAAGGCTACGAATGCATATTTTATATCTGGAAGTAAACTTTGTCTGACTAAACTCGCGCTATTTAATGCGAACGTCCGGTGTGGTATCAGAAACTGCGAGTTGTCCTACACGAGACGCAACGCATCTCCACCGGTGTGCGAGACCCTTCACACAAAAAAAGGAAAATAAAGCATAGGCATATGGAGTCGAGAGATAATTAATATAAATGTATATAAGCGTGTGAGCTCTGTTAAGCTCTGTTGTGTTCCGCTTCCACGTGAAAGGTCTAATAAATCCGGGTGGAGCGAAACTGAGGACCGGATTTCGGATCGCCTGACTATCAGCCAGTACAGATTTACACGTGTTTGTCTACACAACCACTTTATGCAGTAATAAAACGATCAGAAATTATTATTTTACACACAGTTCAAGTGGCACAGCTGTATTAATACTTTGGTGACCTGAATAAATACGTAAAATAAAAATATTAATGATTAATCTACCAGTATGTGCACAGAAAGCTGTTATTGTACCCAGTTTACAGTATGGCTCCGAAAGTATTCAGATAAATACACCAACAAGTTGTTTACGCAAGGACACATCAAATATTTCATTAAAAACAAGTGTAAATATTAATAAACTCAACACTTACCAGGATTTTTGAGGAGTTTTGAGGTTGTTTATCTTCCTGCAAGAGGCGCTGTTTCTTCTGCTGCTGATTAAAAAACCGTTGGCTTTGTGATTTTTAAATTTACATCTGATTTAATGAATTTTTTTTGCCTACATTTACTCAAATAATACAATGTAATAATGTTTCACCAAAAATATTCAGTAAATCATAGTTAAAGTTATGCATGAAATTTACTATTTTTTTTTGTTGATGTTAAATACCTATGTTAACTTGAAATGAGCAATTATAATAGTTTTGAAAGCTGAAATATATAAGTGTGACATTCTCAAATATATTGATTCAAATTTACAACAAATATTAAGAATATCTATAAGAAATAATCTGTTAGTTAAATACTTATTTTATTTGATGTATACAACTAAATAATATCTGTACATTTTACACACAAATATATGTTTATTTTTTAGTCATTAATTTTGGTTTGTCTAACTCAAAAAATCAACTTAGTGACATAAAGAGATTTTATTAAGTTATTTTAATAATTTATTTTTGTGATATTTACAAAGCCACTGAATTATTTTTTACAGTGTAAGGCAATAAACACATTACGGTTCATTTCTGTCAAGAGATCCTTCTAAAAATTACACACTGCACCTTTAAGTTGCGCACCTGCGTGTCCGCATAAGCTTATTAAAGGTCCCGTGTGCAGTGCAATTTTAGCCTGTGGACTAAATATAAATAAAACTAAATATCCGAAGACAACGCATACGCCCACTCAGTATTTAATCAGCAGTAGTGACAGAAAAAGTTACCTCTGCTTCATAAAAACAAGTAAATATACAGTATAGGCACGTTTGTCTTTTTTTCAGAATGTAATTTTAGAATCAGTGCGACTTTTTGTGTTTTTATCTACTATCTTTCTGAACTTGGATGGTTGTTTAAAGCTGTTCAGATTTGTTAATGCTGTAAAGCGCTAATTCGACAGGCAAATGACACCACACCGCGTCTGCATTATACATTTTGACAAAACTACCACTCGCGTTTAAAATCAATGAAACTTGCACCGTGGCACTGACAGTGCAAGATTAATAGTCGGATTGAAATCCAGACTAATCGCGCTTGTCAAGCATTTTGCTCCAAAGATGCTGTGAACTCATTACATGTTGTTATCATGCAGAAAATAAACTCAAACACGTGACAATAATGATCCACGACCACATGAAAAGCAAAAAGACGTGTTTGCAAAACACTCCACTTAATAAAATGACAACAGAATCCCCAGCCAACATTGATATGTGGGCCCCACGTGGGTCCCATCTGGGCAGCATGGGTTACATGTGGGCATGGGCTTCACATGGGCAATATATGTGGGTCCCATGTGGGTTTCCCTATGTGGGCCCCAGGTTTGCCCATGTGGGATAATAATGTGGGGCCCTTATGGCACCTATGTGGGCAAAACATTTTTATGCTTGAAATACATCTTTATACATTTACAATCTTAAAATAATAACTTTTGGTTGATTGTCACTTTTATACAGAGAGCAAATAATATAACATATATGATTTGATCAGTATAAAACATTTTAAATAAAAATGCATTATTTTTTACATTTAATTAACATTGATATGTGGGTCCCACGTGGGTCCCATATGGGCAACATGGGTTTCATGTGGCCATGGGCTTAACATGTGCAATATATATGGGTCCCATGTGGGTTGACTATGTGGGTCCCATATAGGTATGCCCATGTTGGATGATAATATGGGACCCATATGGGACCTATGTGGGCAAAATAATTTCATGCTTAAAATACATTTTATATACATTTAAACTCTTAAAATTATTACTTATGGTTGATAGTCACTTTTATACAAAGAGCAAATAATATCACAGATAGGATCTGATCAGTATAAAACATTTTAAATAAAAATGCATTATTGTTAATATTTAATTGTGATATTTATAATGTTTACCTGCCAATTATTAATTTTAATTTGCACAGCTGAGCATGAGTGAAAATAAGAAATGTCAGAAAGTTCATCAGTTTGTTAGTGTGTTTAATTAAAGAAATGTTTCAAACATTCTGGAAGGAGTCTGATTAGTGGAGTCAGGTGTTTCATATAAGGAGATCTACTCACTGCTATGACACATTACGCTTGACAAAGTAGTCCTGCTTGAAATGTTTTTAATTGTGATTTTTTTCACATAATATAAACTCATATTTTAAATAATCTTTGCTAAAATAGGCAGACTTTTAAAATTACAACTATAAAGATGATAAACATTTAAACTAAGAATTCACACTCAGGCGCAAGGATACAGTTTCTACCAGTCTATGGTTTCTACCGGAGCAGCAGGAGTCTCTCACAACTGTTACACTTGTAATTTTTTCTGAGTTGTGTTTGTAGAAAATGTAATACTACGGTACAAGTTCACGGACTGCACAGCGATGAATCAAAGCAAACATTGGACATTTAATGAGTTCGGCTGTGGATGCTTTGGAAGTTCTTCCTAAAACGTTTGAGCAAAGATTAATTGATGATCAGAATTAAGACCATCTCCAGAACAGTGAGCAATACTTGTGTTGTTTTTAAATCTCAAGTATTTTAAGAGTTTGACTTCTTTCAATGCTTATTTTAAGTGTTATGTTAAATTGTTAGTCATTACCTGCATTAGCAGTTTTGAAATGTTGATGATTATTTTAGCATTGACAGTGTTATAAATTGACAATAAAGTATTTTTATATATTAAACCTTTACAGTTTTTTATTTCATTTTTCATGTTGTACCTCCTTCATGTTTTGTGATGTTATAGATGAATGAATTGAGTATTAATGCTGAAACTGATATTTATAGAACTAAAATTATGTTGCTTTTATCTGATATTAATTTTAAACAAATATATTATTTAAGTAAATTACAATTAAGCATTAATAGTATAATTATTACATAATAAGGGACCAGTCCAGTACCCATTAAAACCCATACTGGGCCCTGATAAATAACATGTGGGCTTCATTAGGTGGGGGCAATATGGGCCCTATGTGTGTTGCCCAGTTGGGCCCCACATAAGCCCCACTCAGTTTCTATATCAAATTCATGTGGGCAACCCAGGTGGGGCCACCATGGAACCCCCGGACAAAACTAACTGGGCCCCATCTGGGCAGCCCATATGGGGCCCACTCACCAGCCCATATCCATCCCTTATGGGCCCCACATGGGTGTGTTGACAGGGTCTATTACTGTACGTCTGCACTGATGTCTTATGCACAACAGTCTTTGTACATTCATGATCAGTCATCTCTATAAACTGAAAGTCCAGATTCAGGTAAATGTGTAACTGTCCATCTTACAGTAAAATAAAAATGTATTACATTGTAAATACATTAAAATAATAATTAAACTAAATCTACTTTAACAATAAAAAACACACAGAAAATTACGCATGTAAATCAACAGCATGCATAATGTACTAATGTAGTACTACTACTAATGTACTGTCTTAAAGGGGACATATGATGAAAATCTGACGTTTTTCATGTTTAAGTGCTATAATTGGGTCCCAAGTGCTTCTACCAACCAAGAAAATGTGAAAAAGATCAACCCATTAACTTAACATGCCATCGTCGTAGGCAACTTAGTAAAAACACTTTGTTTGTTAAGGGCTTCTGTAGAAACATGGCGGCACAAAATGGCGACTTCCATGTAAGGGGACCCTCTGTGTTTGTAGATAAAAACGTGTCATTGTAAGGTAACAACACATAACGGTTCATTATGAAAGGTCTTTATACACCCTTGATAATATAGTTTTGTATATTATTTTGCATTTCTGTCAAGAGATCCTTCTAAAAATTACACACTGCACCTTTAAGGAGTACTTGCCCCCAAAAAACCGTTGAACACCCCTGCTGTACATTTTATGCGAAATATACGCTAGATCATGTGAGGATTCAACATCGTTCACCGCCTCGTGCTTAGAACAGGGAATTGGATTTATTACTGCATGATATCAACAACACATCTGATGGATCGTTGGTCAGGTTAGAATGACTGAATTCGTCTCAACAGACGTTTATGAAAGTCTAATGGGGCCTCTGCCTCTAAAGTGGAGCGATAAGAGACAAAACCCATTTTTATCTACATAGTCTATTCCTCTGCCATCACAGATTGATCAAAGATGTACAACGGCTTGTATCTGTTGGGCAAATAGACTAAAGTGTAAAACTGCAGCTTTTGGGTTTGTTTTATACAGTGTCACACAAGATTGTGATGGTCATGAAACAATTAGAGCTTCCTTGAGATTTTCAGATCCGAAATGAGTCACTTAACAAACAATAATGTGAGTTTAGAAAAAAATGGGTTTTGTGCTGCGAAGTTGATATGTTTATTATAAATATATGCAGTAAACATACATTTAAATAAGAAAAGATCTGCATTGAAGCACAAAGAGTTCACAATAATAAAAAACTACTATGGTGATATTTTGAGAAAAACAACTGCAGATGAAAAGATAACAGTCATTATGGTTTTTATAAGAAAAACAAATATAACAAGCTTGAACATAAAGTGACTCTTGAATATCCGTGACTTTATAGTGCACATAAAAGTAAGTGGTAATGGCAAGTACATTTGTATACTAGCATGTATATATTATTAATAATCTTGTAAACCTTTATAATTCTCAGAATTACTATACTCAAATTAAACCACAACACAATAAAGAGAACAGAGATAAGCCCTTACATTCTGTTAAATACTTTGTTTTTATATAGAAAACCATGAAGGCCAAAGTTGCATTCATAACTTAATTCTGCAAAACTATAAATGTAACCGTGACAAAAACAACTCTTCTACTGTATTTGCTACTCAATACACAACACATCCAATGTTACGAAACTAAAATTATGAAGAATAAACTCTTGACATCAGTCAGGTTTTATGCAAACACACAGCAAGCAAGACAAGATGTTGATGATATATTGAAACTGAGAGAGAAACTATATAAAAATAACACAAAACACCCACTACTATTCAAAAGTATTTAATAACACTTCACTAAAATGTTTCTTATGATGTTAAGGGATGAATTTAGAAGCCACAAAACACTTAAAGACTGTTACATGAGCAGTTACACGAGTAAGAATGGTGGCACAAAATAAAACGTGATGATTTTTAAGCGGAAGTAGTCAGGAGTGATAATGTTACTGCGATCCTTAGGATCATCCCTGTTTGGATCCTAAGGAATGAATGGGGCTAGGCTAAACGCTAACACATTCACGACGCGCTGTACAAAGATTAAGTGCACTCATTAAAAAAATATAAGTATGTATTACTTCATCTAAGTTGAGGTAAAAACATAGTAAAATATTGAAAAATTGTGGTGTTTTCCTTTAACCATCGGCTATGTGATTCAATCAGTTATCCAGCAGCACTGAGCGATGCCCAAGAGTGCAGTAGTTGAAAACAGAGCCTGTAGACTGAAACATGGTCAGATTTCCAATTATTGAGAGTCCAGATTGCTGACACAGTGAGCATTGCTCTAATAAAGTCCATGCACGGGTGTTCAGCTTCAGATTTGCTGATGGTAAAGGACGGCCCCATGGTCTGAGCCGGAGATCCGTCTTTAAGACCTCAGGGCTTGTAACTTCGGGCTTTGACATGAAAAATATGTCAGATTGAGTCTTGAGCTCTTTCACAAGAGAGTCATCTCATATATGTCTGTCTTAATCTTTTAGTGTCTGCTACACACAGTACTCATGGTGCCCAGAAACTGAAAGGAACTCTGTCAGGATCTGTTACAATAATCACTTAAGATAAAGCACATCCGCTCTTCTGACTTCATAAGCACACCAGTCCCTGCTGCCAGTACTCAAACTCTTTCAAACTCAGCGCTAACCTGACAACTGACCTTTTCTCCTGCAAACCCTAAATATGAAAATGTTTTAGACCGAATATTATGTGACTGAATGTCCTGAGGCCATAAAGCTAGATGGTAATTTTCTGGTGGAGCTGTCAGGATTATTACCCCTTTCATAATCCAATAACTCCGCCAGCAAATGTCACTCTAGTATCGCACCTTTCTGCAAAACATTTTACCAAATGTCATCATATTATTTCAAATACAATACAAAATGTATCTTTTCTTGTTTAATAATAATAATAATAATAATACATTTGACAGCTTGTAATGGAGGAGTTCATTCTAAACATACAGTTCTGTTATCATTTATTCATCCTTGTGTCGTTCCAGCCGGTATTTCTTTATTCGTTTTCATTAAACATAAATGGAGTGTATTACATCCTTTATATCTACGAAGAGTCTTTAGTTTAATCAGATTAATAAAAGAAAGATTAGCTTTAGCGATTCTTTCCGATAACGTACGATAAAATGAAGAAGGAGGAGTTACTACCGCGGGAGGAGCGAGTACGAGTCATGCAACACTTTATACAACACTGTTTAACTTATGATTTACTACATGTTCGTGTAATTTATATAATATGCACGTGCCTATTTCCAACATAAGACAGAAGTCTTACTTACCGCATGCAACTCATGACTCGGTTGGGACATTTCAATGAAATCCAGCGCATTAAATACACACGCAAAACACCGCTGCTACCCCGGATAATAAACTATATTCATTGTTTCCATAAGGCTGCCTTTCTTCTACTTACATCCAAAAACACACTTCTTCTTTCGTGCCATTGTTGAGTTTTGAAATTAAACAAAGCTGTGTCGCGTGATAAGATGTTTGCAAGTTCTAGCGTCTCCCGCTGATTGACGGGTGGGCGGGGTTTTCCGGGGGAAGTGCCCATAAAAATAAGTGATACTTATAGAAACCCCTAAAACGTCAGCTGGACCCGTAATCGAAAAAAAACTTTCCGAAACTTGTACGAACCCTGGCGAAGTGCATTCGGCACAGATATCCTCTGTAACACGCCCAACTGCTTTTTTGACACTTTGCCTACGTTTAGCATGAGGAAACAACTCTATAACTGTGTTAATAAGTCAGAACGCATGAAATACCATTGAACCACCCCTTCAAACATGCGATGCAATCCAAATAAGCATCTATAGCTACCTCATACTGCAATAAAAAAATGGTGTAGAGTTTCTGTACGGCTGTTCAATTAAAGTTGTTATGACAGTGAGACCAAGAAAAAGGGCAGTGGAGGAGTAAGACGGACTCCTCAGGCGGTGTAGTGCTAAAGCTGGTTGAGAGGGTGTGATATGGCACCAAAGATAAGAATGTAACTACACTCTGCTGATATATGTTCAGCACGGTTAGCAAGGCCAGATACATAGAGTGAAAGATATAAAAACATGACATCAAGGGAGATATGGGAAATGGGGTTCTTCCAGTTCAGACCACAAATGTATTTGGGAACCTATTGTCAATTTGGGTACCACTGACAAGCAACATGGTGAAATGCCCA
This sequence comes from Misgurnus anguillicaudatus, assembly GCF_027580225.2. Classification (NCBI taxonomy): domain Eukaryota; kingdom Metazoa; phylum Chordata; class Actinopteri; order Cypriniformes; family Cobitidae; genus Misgurnus; species Misgurnus anguillicaudatus. Next base: position 20,136,242 of record NC_073360.2, on the reverse strand, counting down.
TTTCATAGCAATATCATTATAGTGTTCTCAGTATTTCCCTGTAGAAAAAGACATGCAAAAGGTACAAAAGGTGTCACTGGGGTGGTACCTTTCATAAAATGTCCCAATATGTACCACTTTGGTACAGATATGTACCTTTGAGGTACTAGAATGTCTTTTGAGGTACCAATATACCCCTTTTAGGTCCAAAAGTATATTTTTTAAAAGGTGACAACTTTTTAAACCTACTTGTACTTTAAAGTGTGTAAATTAGGACTTCTTATAACATGCAGGTGATATTTAACCATACAGTGCAATGCAATATAAAAACTATATAAAATTACCAATAACAAGTAGAGAACTGAAGGACACCTACGTTTATCCAGTACGGCAATTATGCTCATGACATTTACATCCCCTACCAGCGTAATCAATGAGGAAAATAAGTGAGATTGACTTGACATTAAAGAGTAATTTTGTATGTCAATTTTTTCGCTCTATTCTCTGGAGTTTGCCTAGCCATTATAGATTATACATTTGACTATATATCACCTGAACTTTAAGAAAGTTTTCATAACTTTAACTAATATCACTTCATAAAGTTGGAATTTAACTAGTACAATGAATAGCATTAACCCCTTCACACCTGCTTTTTCCAGTGTGCCTTATTTTGATTGGTTAAAGGACAAGTTCGGTATTTTAAACTTAAAGCCCTGTTTTCAGATTGTTTATGGTGAAATAGAATGGTTTTGACTGAAATTCCGACACATGCGGCTGCCCCGAGAATCTTCGTGTGCTTGCGCCTCACCTCCCACCTCTACAACGGCTGCATAGGTGCACAGGAACAATCCTTCCTAAAATGCATTAAACTTTCGTTTACAAAGACGTGAAACTCACCGAGTGGTCAGGGGTGTTAACTGAAATGCTCACACAAAAATCGCTGCAAAAGATGCTTTCCAACAGGTTTTTTACCATGCGTTGTAAACTTGTGGACCTATTTTTCCAAATGCTTCACACCCGTACATTCTTCTGTTGAGAGCTTACATAATAGACACTCCAGCCCAGTTGGTGGCGATAATCCGCCTTTCCCAATTGCAAGAATACAAACAAAGTTCCCGCCGCGGAGTAATACCTTACCTCACAGCACATCTAATACAAGTCAATGGTGGTCAAGTTTGAACCACAAAACATGTAATGTCCAATCCAGTGGACGCAGGGTCTAAAGGGGTTAAACTGTTAAAGGTCACATTATTTCTGAACCCATTTTTTAAACCCTAGTTAGTGTGTAATGTTGCTATAATAGGATAAATAATACCTGTAAAATGATAAAGCTCAAAGTTCACTGCGAGGCGATATATTTTCTTTAACCAAATTCCCCTTTCAAAGCCTACAACGAACAGCCGGTTTGGACTACAGCCCTCTACTTCCTGCTTTAATGACATCACTAGACCAGTTTTTTGACTAAGCTCCGCCCATAGGAATACGTCAGTCACCAGCTAAGCTAACGGCAAGCTAAGCTGCTATCGAAACACAACAACCTAAACAAACTACACAATCAAAACTCAATACGTATTTCTGAAAGAGAGACTTCATAGAACAAGAAAGAGATCAGCCTGTTTTGAGGACAGTAAAAACAGCGGTATAAGTAAATTGTGTGAAAAATACCATGTTTTTTACACGTGAAACATGAACATGTTATATTGCGCACTGTAAACACAATCAAAGCTTCAAAAACACAGAAAGAACAAGACCTTTAAGCATCGCCGTCCCGAATACGGGACACCTAAGTTTTAATCTATCACTACAAACTATATATCGTTGGAAAGCTCTAATAATGGACATTTCAACAGTGTGGTATAAAATAAATTGTGTAGGTAGAGTAATTGATTCATTTATGAAGAAAGTGTGCCTCAAAACATTTATATCCTCCTAAATGTCACTGTCCCGCCAGCAGGACGCCTACGTTTACTTCAGTGTTTTGTATGTGAATTCTTATCTAATCATGAAAAACCATATATATCACTTGAAAGCTCCAAGAGTGTAGATTTAACTCAATAGGGTGGGGTGATGCCTAAGGGGTTAACCTGAATTTAATTCAATCTGCAAAGATGTGGATGTCTCAACACTGTCCAAAGAGATGGCCACGGGACCCTGTCGTGACTGGTAATGAGCTAACGGCCGTTCTGCTGAGCGTGCAAAGTAACTTGCGAGTACTTCACTGTAACATCCACTGAGACAACACAAGGTTAAGCACTTTGGAAGAAATGATGTCATTACTGTTTGATCAAGCAGGTGATTGCAAGTGCCACTGAGAAGGTCATGTGCACAGTAAAAAAAATAGAGCGTGACGTTAAAACAACAAAAGTCAGTTCACCTATTATTTTAAGTTTTGACCTGTGATAAGTTGACATAACTTATAAAAACAAGTTGAAATTGTTTTAACTTAACTTGTTAAGTTAAAGGTATAGCGGAAGATTTTCCCGTATTTTTGAAAAGAACCACCCCTCCTCTTTTTAAAAAAAAATTCACATGTGCAACACTCTACCTGCTCCCGAGAGGGAACGCCTATTAAACGTGTGCACGAGAGAGCATGCACGAGCCTCTTTTCTTTGCTCAGTTTACAAGTTGCTGTAGGCATGGCTCATACATTGAGATTTTAACCATGTCTGCGCGGTTCGTGACTTGTGCCAGGGCTAGCATCGCTAATCATAGCTTACATCAACTTTTACTAGCAGTGATTTTAAATGGAGTGATTTTATCTGTCGTAGAAACTTTAAAGCTCCTGTTCTGTCTGTGATTTTGAAGCTTTGATTGTGTTTATAGTGGGCAATATAACATGTGTTCATGTTTCACGTGTAAAAAAACGCGGTATTTTTCACACAATTTACTTATCTGTATAGTGCTGTTTTCACTGTCCTCAAAACAGGCTGATGTCTTCCTTGTTATGTGAAGTCCCTCCTTCAGAAATACGTAACAAGTTCTGATTGCGTAGTTTGTTTAGTGTGCTGTGATTCGATAGCAGCTTAGCTTAGCAGAGCTGTATGAGCCAAAGCTGGTGACTGACGTATTCATGTGGGCGGAGTTTAGTCAACGAACTGTTTTGCTGACGTCATTAAAGCAGGAAATAGAGGGCTGTTGTCCAAACCGACCGTTCGTTGTAGGCTTTTAAAGAGGAATTCTATTGAAGAAAATATATCGCCTAGCAGTGAATTTAGAGCTTTATCATTTTACAGCTATTATTTATGCTATTATAGCAACATTACACACTAGGGTTTAAAAAATGGTATCAGGAAGAATGTGACCTTTAAGACTGAGGCATCATTGGGAAGCCCAACCTGTGTGAAATATTCTCCCAAAAACACTCTGGTCTTGTTTCTTTCTTCAGAGGCCTTTCGCTTCTTGTCATACAATTCATAGACACTTTTTCTCTTGCGACCCTCAGACATTTTGAAAAAACACGGTGAGAACGCAAGCTTTCAATGAATGGCTGAAACCGTAACCCACCACACATATCAACCCGTTCTCATCAATATGCGTATAAATAACACGACTTTACACTTTCAAATTGCGTGTAATGTATACGCCAAATCCCATTTTTGCGTGCATATGATACGCCAATCCTTTCCATTCACTTTGATAGAGCGCAAATGCGTCTAAATACCACGCATCATCTTTAACGGAATTGACGTCACCAGCAGAGCTCAGTTCACTAATAGAGGATTTCACCTGATGCGCGTCCATCTTTAAACAGGTGGGTAACAATAATGCTATTTTTGTTACTAGATCACTTTGTTAACGTTAGCATTTTATTTATTTAATCGCTCCTGCATCACGCGAATGTTGTCGTTTTTTTTTTAAACGGCAGCGTATGCTTTAAAGGAGTTGTTACTGGAACAGTGGGTTGCTCGATTAGCACAGCTGGTTGCTAATGCTGTATATAAACCTCTTGCAATTGGTAAAAAAAAAATAATAAAACAAAAACAGCCTTTAATCATACTGTGACTTGGGTCTTTAGGTTTTAGACATGGCTGTTGACAGCACCGACTGATATAGTTTTTTAGCTATCGTTTTTCGGTAAAGTGGTTGGACCCCCAAGGGTTTATAATGTAGTCTAAGCACGGCACGTGGACTCCTAACCCAGATTAATTAAAAATTTTGTGCACGACATTGTGTTTTACTAAAATATATCGCGTCTGCAGAAAAAAACTAATGTTAAATGCTATTTACGGGCCGCTGTGGTGTCCCAGTAATCGGTGTATCGATGGGTGCTGACACCAGGTCGGTATTTGGGATCATACGGCCAACTTCATTCACTATATAAGCCGATCTGAGATCTGTCGCTAACACAGGCACGTTGGTATAATGCAGGCAGGCAGTACTAGTTGCTTGCAGATGCACGAAGCAGATTCCCGGGATGTTTTGTTTCTAATGTCATCATAAATACACAAGTATTTGTTAATTAAGCACAATTTATTCTAAAGTCTTTGTCTTCACCAGATAAAAAGCTTTATATTTTGCAGTAACCAATAAAAAAAACATACATCTGAAATTGATGATGATAGCTAATCGATTTCAGTGGTTCCCAATACCAGTCCCTGGCCTCCCTCCCAGAACATTTTAGATGTCTCCATATATAAAAACACTTGATTCAGTTCATCAGCTTGTTAATGTGTTAATTAAGGAGCCTGATGAGTGAAATCAAGTGTTTTATTTAAGGAGACATCTAAAACATTCTGGGAGGGTAGGACTGAGGACTGTAATTGAGATGAGAACCACTGGATCAGGTGATGTAATCTTAGCCTTAATACATAAATAAATATAATTATTTTTACAACAAGAGGTTGTTATGAAAATATCAATTCTCTTATCACCTTTATTGCAAATAGTCAGACGTCACTATATTCTACCAGAAAATAGAAAAATGTTGTCACCCTTTACCCTCATATCTTTAATGTTTTCCAGTCTTTCCATTCAATTTTATTAGTCAGAAAGTTTGAGTTGAAGGCAGATCTCAGATCTAACTGACACATTTATTTTTGTGTTTCAGTACAATGGCAAGTGTTAACAAAAACAAACTCGAAGCTGTTCTTATGCTTGGGGATGTATTTGTTGAAGAGATACAGGCAAGTTTCATTATTGCTATATACACATATGTGTAATTAATGAACTCCGGTTAGCTAATGGCTATTTTTCACCTATCTACATTTTATTACATGCTATGTCCATAAAGAAATGTAACCGCGAGTCACATACTCCGAAGCATGAAGTCACAAGACCTAAAGTGACCTGGTGGAAGAGGGACTGTCATGGACAACGCGTGACCACCAACAAACGGAGGAAAAAAGAGTCATCTACTGGTTAATGTCCATCTTGTAAAATTTGTCAAATATTTTAACCATGAGTGATGATGTGTGATTTGGAGTAGGTGCAGGTTTGATAATTGTATTAATTGTCAATATTCTGTACTTGTACATTCATCGTATAAATTACATTATAATGCCAAATACATTTAGGTTTAATAGCTTCCATGTTTGTTAAAGGTTTCAGTGTTTACTTTTGTACACCTGGCCAAGATTTTTTTAAAGAATTGCTCTAATACGTTTTTTTTTTTTTTCTTTTAAACAGTTAGTACGTCTCCATGTGCAAGTTCCTCCATCACAGCTCCATGTACTAGCAGCTACCAATATTCTGGTAGGTAAAACACATAAGGTATGCTTTATATCAGGGATGGCCTGGAGAGTCACAGTCCTGCAAAGTTTAGCTGCAGCCCTGATTAAACCTCACCTGCCTGTAGCTTTTCAGTGGCTGTTTCTCAATGTCAAGGATACTTCCTTAGCAGGACTGGTCTTCCCAAGTCACTTTCTTCAGAGGCACGTCTCCTCTTTAGAATTTGGAGAACACGTAAATGGAACAGGCTAGGAAGTGCACGTCATTACGTCAGTAAAAAGGTTTGCTTTCGGTGCTGCGCGCATAGGATTGTGGGTGTTTTGAGAGTGCAAAGAGCACAAAGGATACACACATGCATCCTTTCCTGTATATGGGATATTTTTCTAACAAAGGACTTAGTCCTTGGTTGCAATTCCAAGGATCCTCGACATTGGAACAGTCCTTCGACGGATGTATATGACGTAACATCCTCGAAATTCTGGCTTCCAAGGATCCTTACTTGACATTGAGAAACAGCCTTTAACTCTTTAGACCTTGATTAGCCTGTTCAGGTGTGTTTGATTAGAGCTGAAGCTAAACTCTGCAGGACTGAGGCTGTCCAGGACCAAGGTTCGCCACCCCTGCTTTATATGAAAACAAGAAGTTAAGTACAAAATAAGTTTCATTATACCTGAACTTTTGCTATTTTAGTAACTAATCAGCTAAAAATGTTCCCCCAAAACACTTGAATATTGACGTTACCATAGTTTGATGCATCACGCTCTGTCCCCATGACAGAACTAGGATAACTTTAGACAGCATCAGTGTTTCTCAGCAAAATCATGTGGTGGTTGTTCAGTTTCACACTTGACCTACACATAATCTTAAGGGCCATGTGTTTGTTTGCCCATTTTTAACTATCCTTTTGCCTTTTCTGCTATCACTGGACTCTCCATGTATTAAAAGCAGTGTAACTGCCACAAAAGATGTGGAATTGAAAAGTTGGATTTCTTGTATGTTTAAATTTTTCTCTTTCTCTATTTGAAGATTTTAACATGCAGAGGCTTGAGGACATTCTGCAGGACTCTGAGAGCATTGATGTTGAAAATCCTGCTCCACAGCCATCATTGTCCAGTTGGTCTGAAAGGCAGAAAGGGGTCCAACAATGTTGGCAACAGGCAAGGCCACAAAACCTTGCCAACTTGTTGACAGCTGAGAACATCGTCCAAATGACATGTAATCACTGTCACAAGAAAGAAGCCATCATTCGTTGTGGGGAGTGTTTACCGTCTGAGTGGTTTTGTGCAGAGTGTGATCAACTGGTACATAAACGCCACACTCTGCACAGTAGGCAAACCACAATGTATGGTTTTTTTAAGTACATCCCTCCAACAGAGTTTGTGAAACTCCATGATGACAAATACATCATCTGTGAACAAGGTTGGTGCCTGTTTTTCAGGACGCACTCACATTATACCCAACCAGCCTGAACCATGTTCGAGTGTGAACGTACCCACTCCCTCACCTGCACACAGTCACACTTATCAATCCATGTTTAAGAATGCTTTTGTCAGTAGGATGCAGTTGTTTTGAAGAAAACAGAAAGTAAACTCTCCCACAACACCAAAGCCCATTGTAATGTTAATTTGAGGGCTTCTAGTTTGAGTCAATCAGGATGTGATGACATGCAGACCTCTTATCATGCCGTCATATTGCTTTGACGATCTATTGCTTGCACCACTCACACTTTCACTTAACTCTACCCCACACTTCAGAATTTTTTTACCGAGGCAAATTAAGTTTATGACTGTTGTGCAGCTGACAATCTGTTCTTATGAATTTCGTTTGGCGCGATTTGCTGTGACATTGTTCATTTCAAACCTGAGCCCAAGTGAACAGTGCCAGAGCCCACCTATGCAAGTGGGCCAGGGCACGATTAACCAAACCATGCACTGGCACAGTACAAACCAATCACACTAGTCAAACGAACTATGATTTGGGGGTCAAACATTCGGCAAACATTCGGGCGCGGTTTGTTTTGGATAATGTGAGTGCGCCCTCAATTGATTAGCATTTTTCTCCTAAAAGACAACATTATTAAATTATGTTATGTTTTTCAAGTACTTGCTCACAACCCAAACATTCTTTAATGTCATCCTGATTATCCTTTTCTCTTGCAGATTGTTTGCTGCCAACATCCTTTCCTCCAAGGATATGCTCCTGTGACACTGGTGATGTTGCAATCTCTGCTGGTAGATCCATCATACTGGTTTGCATAAATGGTAGGATTGTGTGAAATAAAATAAATGTTTATTTGACACGTTACTTGTTATTTATTTGTTTTTTCATTTGCTCTCAGGCCGTTACAATCTTAAGATCCCGGAGCTAACATGCAAACATTGCAATAAGCAATGGGCCCCAGAAGTCAGTGACTTCGTAAGGAGTGGTTACTGGCCCGCTACAATGCAAGCACAGACACTGTTTCACCGAGATCTGTTCCATTCCTTTGAGGCTATGAAGACAGCAGCTCCAGGAATGTCAGTGAAAGCCTTCACAGCAATGTTGGACCAGAGAACGAGGCAATTTGGAAGAGTATGTAAAAATTTGAAGCTGAAAGACAAATGCAACACACCCCACAAAAATGGTTGATTTTGTAGTTCGTTGTTGTTAAAAGCTAAACTACCATGTGTTTCTTTTTTCAGACTGGCAAAGTGAATGTAGATGCTTTTCAGAGGAGCTTTCTGCAATACGTGTACTGCAACTCTGAAAAGAACCAACTTCTGGGAAAGGAGCCATTTGTCTGTCCAGCCTGTAGCCCTGACATGTTGGCTGTTTCAGTTGATGGTAACCGAAAACTCTACAGGTTCCAGAAAAAAAACCAGTAAGTTTTGTGTGCTCATTAAAAACAGCCAAAGTAATTAATGTATGTATTAATGTTATCATAGTAATATAGGTCTGCCATTTAAAATTAAGCTGTTTATACTGTAGCTGTTAAATATATAATATCTATGTTAGACTTTGTAACCTTAACTGTTGGTTTTGTAAACTTCTTACTACAATGAATACAAAATACATTTTCTTGTAGGAGTGAAGAGCCAGGATTCTTTGATGGAGTGTTTTTAGCCCAGGACTCTGAGGTGTCCAATTTTGTTGAGGAAGTCCGGGGGGCTGTCAAAAATGTATGTTTAAAAAGAGTGAGAGTGACAAAAGTGTAAAGTTGGATAAAAAACAGCTAGATTCCAATCCGGAGGGCACAGTATATCCATAGTATTGGTTGTTGCACACATGTCCAACACATCGTCTCAGACTATTGTAATTAACCTTCTATGTGCTAAATAGCAAACAACATCTGTTGGTTTGTTATCATCCAGAGAGCTACAAATGGAAGATGGGTAAATCAGGCAATTCAAGACAAATCCTGACTGTAATTGTTAAGATAATAATGTTTGTGTGTTTGAGGGGGCAGTAGCCCTTCTATTTAATGTCCATGAATTAACTACTGACATGTTAAAACAATTTACTTTGGTAGATTGCAGGAAAAGCGATGTGTGGGGAATCCCACTGGAGAGCAGCAAGAGAGACATCAAAGCAGGCCAACAAGTTGGATGAAGAAGGAGTTGAAATTGCTGTGTGCAGGCATGGATTCTTACTCAAAGGTTGGTATTTGATTTGATCAATTGCAATTAAACATATTAAGAGAAGATGATGAACTGAAGCCTTTTTTGGTGTGCAATGTGCTCTTTATTCCCCCCCCCCAAAGGTCTGAACATGTATAGAGGAGAAATATTTGCGTATCCAATGTTTCTCCAAAATCAGTTCCAGGATGCTACGTTTTTGGCTATGGATGTGACCTGCCGTTATGTGCCATATCTGGAGAAGGTGTCGGAGGCCCTGACTCATCTTCAGCCTCTTCGGAAAATGAAACATTGCTTGTCCGTTATGCATGCCAAAGCCCACAATACAAAATGCGAGGTGATGGATTTAACTACTTTTATATTCCAGGGTATTGTGTAGCCAACAATTAATGTAGAGTGCCACAATGCATGACGTGCATTCATGATCTCACTAATTTTGCATGTGGATTTGATTTGTATAGCTAGTAGGGGTGTGCATTGGCACTGCCCTCACAATTCGATTCAATTACGATTCACCAGGTAACAATTCAATTCGATTCTACGATGCATTGCGATGCATCAGAACTCTACTGTACACAACAAGGCAAGTGCAACTATTCTCAACAAAAACGGAAGCTTAGCAGCTTTAAGACAATGACAATTATATACCTGAGATGAGAATTTACACACAGCGTAAGTCTTGTCTAGTTTCCCATTAACTTCGTAGAATCCGAAATGTGCCCATATGTCCACTTTCCATGGAAAAGGGTGCGTTTTTATTTACCCGTCTTGATTGTTGTTGTTATGCCCCCGGAAGTAATTGAAACTTCACAATTTTATTGTCCACTTGAGGTCAGAAAATAAACAGTGACATAATCAATTATGGCACTTTGCTGCATCGATGCTGAATCGTGCATGCGCGCATTGCGATGCATTGCTGAATCGATTATTGTTGACACCCCTAATAGCTAGATTTAATAATCAGATATCATTGCACACTAATTCCTTGCGTGAAAATTGAAATACACATTGATGGTAGAAACATTAATCAGCAATGCTGTGATTGGCCGATTGTTACAATGGCCAAAGAACACACCTAGTTTTTTAACCCTTTCAGAACAAGAGCTATTGATATGGTGAAGCTATTGATATCCTGCAATATGCGTTGAATTTAGAATGTTCTTCATATTTATCGTTCATCTTCCGCTTCTTAAAAAATTCTATAGACATTGCTGTAACAGACTTTCCATATCATGTAAAAAGCCGCAACATCCAATCTATATTTTTATTTACATGAATAAGCCTGCTTCCATTCAGGTTTAAGCTTACAGACTTATTGCTATGATGACAACTCCAGTATAAGCCTTGAATAATCAAAGATTATGCAACAATCAAATCCTAATTGAGTAATTCAAGTATGAAGAACAGGCCCCAGGGGTGTGTTTTGTGTTAAACATGAGCTCCTGTGTCAGGGCTATTTAAATGTTACCCTGGAGGGCCGAGCACTGCATAGTCTAGCTCCAACCCCAATCAAACCCACCTGAGCAAGCTAATCAAGGTCTTTGTGATCACTAGAAAATCACAGGTGGGTAAGTTTGATTGAAGCTAAACTACGCAGTGCTCGGCCCTCTAGGGCAGTGGTCACCAATCCTGCTCCTGGAGGGCCTAATTAAGGTGCTTCAGGTGTGTTTGATTATGGTTGGAGCTTAACTCTGCAGAGACACCGGCCCTCCAGGACCAGGATTGGTGACCACTGCTCTAGGGTAAGATTTGAATAGCCCTGCCCTATGTGCTGTCCTCTACAGTGGTTGACCTTGGGATATGCATCAATATCAATCACCTTTATGTCCACACTGTTTAACAAGTCAACTGCTTTCTGTAGATTCTGTGGAATGCGAGGAACCAGGAAGGTGCGGGAACCACTCTTGGTGAAGAAGTAGAACAAGTTAATAGTTTTCTTTCCAGATGTGCTCTGACCACAAAATATATGACCAAGTCAGGTTTGTAAGCTTCTCTGCACCCTTACAATAATGTGCTAATGTTGTATGTTGAGTTACATTTACAATTTAGATTTTCTATTGTTTTGTACAGTAAGAACTGATATGCTTACTGTCCATGCAAGTGGGTGGAATCGGCGTAAAGAGAATGGCCTCCACATTGCCTTGTCTTCCAGATTCAAAAAGGTGTGTTCATGTATTTAGAAAAGGAAACCGTTACTGTTGAACTTTAAGTACACCTAAAATGCATTAAACTGTTAACCCCTATGTAGACACTGTAGCGGTGCAGGACTTCAGCTGTGTATATGTAGTTGTTTTTGTATTAAATCAGGCAGGAGCATATACTTTTTGGATTATTTTATGAAATGACAGGATTTTCTGTTACTGTTTTGCAGACCATAGAAAAGACTTTGGATGCAACAGAGAGCCTGAAGAATATGAAGGACCAGTTGCATTGCTCTGATGACATGCTAAAACAGTGGGTTGTTGATGTAAACCAGTGGGCCAGTAGTGGTAAGGACAATGATGCTTTATACATAAACCCTGTCTGGAGTAATTTGGTTGTAATGCATGTAGCTGTAGCTTATTGTTAAATTCTAGTGGAATTGACACCATTTGCAAGTCATAAGTCTTCAATTACTATTTTAACTTAAAGTAAACCTTTTTAGCAATGAAGACAGAATGGTCAGTCCAAATCAGACCAAATGGAAAATTATCATCAAGCACAATGTGCCAGTAGGGCTCAATATCCAGCGCTCCATGTTTGCAGCATTCATGCCTGCTTGGCATGTAATTCTGATATTTTATTCTCATTTTTGGTGAAGCAGTATGAGTTGTGATGGATATTGCTGTCCAAATTCAATATTGTCCCAAAGTCAGTTTCTACTATTCGATTTGCAATTTACAGTACTTAATGGTTTTAAAAAATATTCTTTCTTCTTGCCTTTAATTTAGGAAATGCAGGAGCCACTCATGTTGATGCTCGTGGTTTGCAGATCTCAATTGAAGCACTCTTTGTTAGCATTTGTCAGAAGAAACACTATCTTTATAGACAAAATGGTATGTATTTGTCTGTCTGCGCGCGTGTCTGTCTGTCTGTGCGCGCGTCCGTCTGTCTGTCTGTGCGCGCGTCCGTCTGTCTGTCTGCGCGCGTCCGTCTGTCTGTCTGCGCGCGTCCGTCCGTCTGTCTGTCTGCGCGCGTCCGTCCGTCTGTCTGTCTGCGCGCGTCCGTCCGTCTGTCTGTCTGCGCGCGTCCGTCTGTCTGTCTGCGCGCGTCCGTCTGTCTGTCTGCGCGCGTCCGTCTGTCTGTCTGCGCGCGTCCGTCTGTCTGTCTGTCTGCGCGCGTCTGTCTGTCTGTCTGCACGCGCCTGCCTGTCTGTCTGCGCGCGCCTGCCTGTCTGTCTGTGCGCGCGTGTCTCTGTCTGTCTGTCTGTCTGCGCGTGTCTGTCTGTGCGCGCGTGTCTGTCTGTCTGTGCGCGCGCGTCTGTCTGTCTGTCTGTCCTCGCGCGCCTGTCTGTCTGTCTGTCCTTGCGCGCCTGTCTGTCTGTCTGTCCTTGCGCGCCTGTCTGTCTGTCTGTCCTCGCGCGCCTGTCTGTCTGTCTGTCCTCGCGCGCCTGTCTGTCTGTCCTCGCGCGCCTGTCTGTCTGTCTGTCCTCGCGCGCCTGTCTGTCTGTCTGTCCTCGCGCGCCTGTCTGTCTGTCTGTCCTCGCGCGCCTGTCTGTCTGTCTGTCCTCGCGCGCCTGTCTGTCTGTGCGCGCCTGTCTGTCTGTGCGCGCGTGTATATCTGTCTCTGTCTGTCTGTGTCTGTCTGTCTGTCTGTGCGTGCGCTCGGCTGTCTGTCTCTGCGCGCGTATGTCTGTCTGCGTGAGCGTGCGTCTGTCTGCGTGTGCGTCTGTCTGTCTGCTTGTGCGTTTGTCTGCGTGCGCGTGTGTCGGTCTGTATGTGTGTGTGTGCGCGTGTGTGTGTGTCTGTCTGTATGTATGCGCGTGTCTCTGTCTGTCTGCACATGTACTCACTGGATAGGTTAAATGCAGAAGTCACATTCCAAATATGGGGTTTTATTGGCAAATACTTAAATTCAATAATTGTTTTTGCTCTTACTACAGATCGCAACAAAAGGCGTCAGAAGATTAGCCAGAAGATTGGCCAAGAAAAGAAACGCTTGCTGGAGGAGATCCAGAGATACAACCAACAACCTGATGGTGACCCTGTGGACACAAACTCGGTTGTGCAGAAACTCTCCAACAAAACTCCAGAGAGCATGATCTGGCCTTGGCAGGAAGAGAACACAGGTATTGTATGAACATTTAACTTTTAGTATTTTATTTAAAATGTATCATTCTCAAATATGTTTATTAATGTATAGTTTTTATTCCTTCAGACGGTGTCAACATTATTACTAAGAAGAAGCTCTTTGACCAGCTAATGCTTGTCTCACGACTGACAGAAGAAAAGGAGATCCTTGTTAAAGAAATGATGCAGCACTGTCAGTACCTTAAGAACTCTCTAGCAAAGGTTCAGTTACTGATGGCCACTGTTTCAGAGTGCACACAAACAGGAAGTAAGTATAATTTAAACTCCAAATTGACTTGGTATTTAAGATTTGTCTTGACATAAATAAGCTATCTGATTAAATGTTTAGTGTTTAGGTAATTACATTGTTATTTTTGTATGTGTGGACTTATAGGCTATCCAAATGGATTCACAGAGGATGGGTGCAAGGGCCTCCTCTGTCTACTCAAGAGAAGACTGCAAGACCTCAGACTCAAACAGCAGACTGTGGCATGCACATATAGAGGCATTCTTGAAAAAACTCCTAGGCTACTGGAAGAGGAGGAATTGGAAATAGAGGAAGAAATGGACTGGCAAAGTGACATCAGCTCTGAGGACGAAGATGATGAAGAATTGGGGACCCACGTAAATTAAATTGGAACTCAAGTCGCATGTTTGTACTTCGATAACTTAAAAAGGTTTTTGGAGTTTTGACAGAAGTTCCTGTGTTTTTGTAAATAAGTTTGTGGTTAGATTTGTTCCAGCAGACAACGGAATTTAAATTGAATAATTTTATTTATTTTAAGTTGACATTTGAAGAGTTTCGTTGCAAAACGGATAATTGTTTTTATTAATTGTTCAGAAATCTTGTTTTTGTGGTTGTGCATTCCAATTAATATCAATTCAACTGCAGTTGGTTTGTTTTGATTTAAACCTTCATAACTTAAATACAGCTAAGTAGCACCATAAAACAAAATAATAACATTATAATAAACATGTTTTGACAAAAATGTTAAAAACGGATTTATCTCGTTTTGCAACGAAACTCTTCATATGATGAAAATCTAGACTTTTTCCATGTTTAAGTGCTATAATTGCATCCCCAGTGCTTCTATCAACCTAGAAAATGTGAAAAAGATCAACCCAGTAACCCAACTTCTGGTTACTGGTTTTGGTAAACCATTCTATGCAAGCATGTGAAAAAATAGGTCATTGAAATTTGTCTCTCCTTGTGATGTCAGTAAGGGATCTTATTAAAATAATACCGCCCCTTAATCTGCACTATCCAACCACGGCCCTGCCATTAAGTGCAGAGATCAGCCCATTTGCATTTTAAAGCACAGAACCAAAAACAGTACAATTTATACCTACAAAGTGGCAATTTTAACATGTTATAATTATTTGTGGAGTAATTTGAGCTAAAGTTCATATTTGACATCTTAAAAAGTCCACTTAAGTTGAAACTGATTATAGAAATATGCACTTGTTTACTTGGTTTGTTGTCACATGCTTCTTATACTGCTGTAATTATCAGTAGCCATAACCAGATGTTATTATTGTTTCTGTTTTTTATTTTATCTCCACTTTTGGTTATTTTAATTGGTAGTCCACGTTGTACACTTTCTCTCACATGTAGGCCCATGAAAATGATGAAATTTCCCAAACTTCTGAAACATGTAATATGTAGAGTTGTACTTTTCCTCTGACATCAATATATTCAAACTATATTCTTTGTCTTCTGCATACCATTTCTTGTTTTATTTAAGTTACTGGAATTGTAATTGGGCTACACATGTTTATATATTATAACTGATAATATTTGTATATAATTGCTTGGTGACAATACAAATATAGATTTCCTAATAAAATAGATTTGTCAGACTATAGTTGACTTTTGCTTCTCACACAACAACCCTAAGGAGAAGAGAAAATGTAACCTTTCAGATTCAACCTATACCATGAAAATTTTGGAACATTAAAGGCCACATCATGTCTCATATTAAGTATGCAATAAGATGTAACAAACTGAAATTGTGACTGTAAAACCATTGTAGAGGCTTGTTTAAATATAAACCATATTGTAAGCCACATTTATATACCAAGGATTGGTTAGTAGGGTTGGGTCAGATTACTTTAAAGTGCACTGAATACAAACAACATTGCAATATTAGCAATCAGTTACAAAATTTACATTTAAGCAACAACCAAAGTTTGAATAATGGCCGTTTCTAAATAAGCATTACTTTCACAAGCCATATGCTTATTGCAGTAATTTATGATTAACCATTTTATATGCTAATTGTTAATAATATGAAATAAGACAGTCTTGATGATGTATGCAACCTCAGAAGGATGCAGTCTTCTGTTTGAAAACAGCCATTATTTTAAGAAGCTCAGTGATTTAAGGCAATGCAATGCAAATTAAAAAGTAAATTTAATAGAAAAAAGTCAATTTAATAGAAATATCCCTCTAAATATAACAACTTAATCCCATGGTAGGAATAGGCTACAAATCAGATGCGGAAACAAGGTCATATAACTCTTATCTTCAGTAATGCATGTAGGAAACTTTTTAAATGGAGGAATATTGAAGCTACAACTTCATATAATCCTAGCTTTGTATGACCATTAAGGTGGTTTGGAGGGGATAAGCACTTCACAACACCCGCTTGATTACTTGATTAAATTGCTGTGGTTATCAGCCTTCGACATGGGTCAGAAGTGGCCTGCTGGTTGGCTCGGAAGGCCACTATCATCCATCCACATGGTTAATCAAAGATACAAATACAAGAGATGACTACAGATCCAATCAGATTCTTATTGTTTATTGTTGTTTGTTGGCATCATCAGTGTGGTCCCTTTTAAACTGTGCCATGTGGGAAACAAAGTTGTATTGTACTGAATTGAATACATGTTGTAAATTAAACACAGCATATTTATTTATAAATTTGTTTCATCATTAGCTTGGTAGGGCTAGGTGTTGGCAGAGACCTCACTATTTAATACTGTGGGTCACAGTATGATTTGATGTTGGTATCTGAACACCTAGATCAAACTCTGTAGTGCTCCGGCCCTCCAGGGTAAGATTTAAGGAACCCTGACCTAGATGCTACACATAACTTCTTTATCACAGTCCTACTGTTCAGACAGTTTCCTGTTGCTTAATATAAGCTTTTCTTGTAATGACAGGCCTGTTTGTGTGATTAGAAGCCTGGACAAGAGGGAGCATGAAACAATCCATTACTTATCTGGCCACTAAACTATATTCTACAGCAGGGTTGGGTATTGCTGGTGCTGGAGGGCCATTGTCCTGCAAAGTTTAGCTCCAACCTAATCAAAAACACCTGAAAAATCCAATCAAAGGCTTGGAAATAACATACAGGTGTATTTGAATAGGCTTGGGGCTAAACTTTGCAGTACAGTGGCCCTCCAGGAGCAGGAATGCCCACCCCTGTTCTGTATGAATTACCATCTGGTTGGAATTACATAAAAATGCTGGATTTGATAAACAAACCCCATTTTCTTTTAATAATTTGCTCTAATCTTTTGGGAAGTGAAGATATTAATGGTGCAAGCACTGCAATTGGAATTTTGATTTATTCTTGCTGGTACAAAGCTCAGCTGCTCAACAGTATGTGGTTGCTATTGTCTGATTCTCCTCTTCATGATTTGATATGCACACTCAATAGGAGACAGATCTGGACTGGCAGCAGGCCAGTCAAGCACATGGACTCTGTGTCTATGAAGCCACGCTGTTGTAGCCCATGCAAAATAAGGCCTAGCATTGTCTTGCTAAACTAAGCATGGATGTCCCGTGAAGTGACGTCACCTTTATGGCAACATGTTTTTTAAACCCAATATGCCTCTGCGCCTATGGTACCTTCACACACACGTAGCTCACCATGCCGTGGGCACTGACGCACAAAAATCCCAACTTTTCTGGAAATGATGTGTGTAGTTTCTCACAGTGACAGGGGTTGGAAGGAAGAATATGTTAATTAACAATTTGCCCTTTGTGTTTTTTTCTTAGTAAGGGCCTCTTAGTTTTGAATGCAAATTGTGCATGTATGTCAGTGTATGTGTTACTTATATATTAAAATATATTAACATTTTATAAAATGTATGTTATAATATTGCATATGTGTGTTTACACATTCCCCCTAAATTACTGAATATACTCTCAACTCATTTTTTACAACCCCAAATACTAAAAAAGCACTAGTTTTAAAAACTACAATTCCCTACTGACACAGCATGCAGCTTGATACAAATCAACACTAGATTTGTAGTTCTTCTGGTTTGCAAGGTGGGTTGTAAAATATACTAAATATATCTACTAATTAAATATATCATATATCTATTAGCCTACAGCTTTACTAGCAATTAGACTGCATATCGACGATCCGTGTTAACAAAAAGTAAATATAATTTTATTATTATTTCCGATTTCAGCCAGAAGATTGAGCAAACCCCGCCCACTACACACCGTACTTCCGCAACTTTCTGCTACCAAATACTGAAAACAAAATTGTTATTTCTAGACTTAAAGGACAAAAAGTTACTAGAGATAGAACTAAATACAATATACATCCACTGATCAAACATTGCGAAAATACAATTCACATTTCTCGCTAGAAAGCAGCCTAGTGGAATGTTACATCTGGAGTAACGCCTATGTTAGAACTTCTGTATGTGGCACACATTTGCATGGGAGATTATGACTGTCAAATAATTGTTTGTCATTTATTGCGTATTTATTTATTAATTCTCATTTGCGCAGTGAAAATTTAAGTCTGTTTAGTATTGAAAATATTATCATATGATATGAAGCGTTTGGTTCCAAAACGAGATAACTTTTTCAAAATCTATTTTTTAAATGTGCATTCCAGTTAATATCAAACTACAGTTGGTTTGTTTTGATTTAAGCCTTCATAACAAAAAACAGCTAAAACGTTGCACAATTAAATCATGACAACATCATAATATCTTTATCTCGTTTTGGAACCAAACTCTTCATATTGTATTTACAGTAGTACCCATAACCTTAATGTTTGTTTTATTGTATTTTTTTTTTTTTTGTAACACACAATCATGCCAATAAAGTAGCCTACCTTTAAATTGCAAATACACCTGCATGTTCCTTTCCATTTTTTATGAAGTGTATTGTAGCAATAACCTTCATTGACACATGGAAAACTTGCCCCAAAAGACAATGTGCCGAGATAAAGTAATATGGTTACTGTTAACTGTAAGGTTATTCAAAACACTGGCTATATACGGAGTACTACAAGGTTCTTAAAGGTTATTTAGACAGCAGCTATTGTAAAAACAGTGGTTATTGTCCAAAAAAAACAAAACAAAAAGAATCTGTGGTGCAATGTACAAGGGGGTGTATGCATCCTCCAGCTTTATCACAGCCCCAAAATGTCAAAAACATTCTCTCAAAAATAATCTTTCCTGCTTTTTCAATAAGATAATGTATAAGCATAATCATACTTTGACCCACGGCATTGAAAAGTATGAAGTCCTTGCCAACATATAATGAAATGAAATTTATAAACGAATACTTTATTTAAAACAACAAAGAAATTCTTTATTTAGAAATACAGAACAGAACATTACAGCTTCATTGCAGACCTTTTATGAAAGTGTCATTTTTATATTCTCCTGTGGTTCCCAAGATGGGGGCCAGACCTTTTGGCTGAAAGAAATGGCAAAATAAAACACATTATTATGCACTTAATTTCTGAAATGTGTAAAATATAACGATAGCATTTGACATGGTTTACAAATCCTGTTAGGCTTCTACACAATTTCCTGACAGAATGTGGTGGGGAAAGCAGAAAGCTAAAGAGAACATTTATATGTTACATGTACATTTATAGCCAAATTATATTACTGACAATTTGTAATGACATTTTAAACTGTTGTTTATGTTAAAGATTTGCATCTCAGAAATAAAAAGATATATTTATTATGTTGCATCATGGTAATATTAAATCATGAACCTAATATTGTGTATCTAATTGTATTGTGTGATAAGCAGATTGTTCCATTTTTACTGAATATTAAATTACAAATTGACTGTAAGCCCTTACCTCACATTCCCTCACAATTTAACAGCCTGCCTGACTTCCCAAAAACAACTGCAATGTTCAGGTGCTTATTACATAAACTTAAATAATTTGTGCTACTGTATAATATAGAATTGTGTTAGTAGCACAAAAGGTCATGGGTAGCACCAGGGAACACATATAATGATAAAATGTAAAGCTTGTGTAAGATTCATTGGATAAAAGCATCAGTCAAATGCATACATGTATAAAGAGTTAATAGCAAATCAGACAGGCTTTTTAATTAGGTTTAATTGTCCCATTAAAGACAACTCATAAGTCAGTTAAACAAGAAAGCTGCCATTACCACGACGGACACGGGAGCCAATGGACAAGTACTTCTTTACAGCCCTTGGGAAGATGGTAAAAAGACAAAAAGTTATACTTTTATTTAGAAATTAATTATTCGGTTTAATCAGAATGAAATATTTTGTTATTATCCCAGCCTCTAAAAATCTGTCACCATATAATCATCAAATTCAATTGATGCACTTACAGATGTACATAATGTTCTGCGTAAAGGTACGTACCTTTTTTTCACGTGTCCGGGATACATACTGGACTGGGAAAATGTCCAATGTGCTGTGATACTGGCAAGCTGTAAAGAAAAATTAACAAATTGTGTAAATACAAACCATTACAGCTTAATGTAACAGTAATACAAAAAATACCACAGAAAGATTGATCATCAAAGACATCCTGATTGTCACAATTCTGGCTAGATAATGTAATAACAGTGAAGAGTAATCTACAAATTAATTTCCAGATAAAAATTCAATAAGAAGAAATCTGTTCTGTGATCTTATGTGAACAAATGATCTTTCTACACAAAAAGAAAAGATTTTCAATAGTTTTGCTGACCAGCATTGACCTGTATATTGTAAATACAAACAAACGAATTTCATGCCAGCAACACACAGGGACAGGGTTAAAATAAGATTAAATGTGCAGAGAATATTGAAGTAACACCTGTTTAGAAGACTCAACAATAAGCAGGCTAATTGGTAACAGATGATGAGGTAACGACTGGACATAAAAGTAGCATCAGTCTTTGAACACAAGGATGGGTCATGGTTCTCCCCTTTGCCCCAAAATTTGTCGGAAAATTGTTATTCAGTTCAAAAAGAAAGTTTTAAGGTCTTTCAAAATCAACAGTACATAATATTGTGTATTGTGAAAAGATTTAGGGAATTTGGAGACCTCTCAGTGCATAAGCGCAACGTTGGACACCACTGTTCAATGTGCATGACCTTCGAGCCCTCGGCTGGCACTGCCCAAGAAACCATCATGCTTCTCTGACACACATGGGCTTGGGTGTACCTTGAAAAACCATTATCACATAACACAGTACACTGCTGCTTCCAGAAACGCAGCCTGAATCTATATATTACTCAAAAGAGGATGTCATTCATTTATTGTATTCAGAAACACAACCAAGTTCTTTGGGACTGAGGTCATCTCAGATGGACAGAAAGAGAGTTGAACCTTGTGCTGTGGTCATTTAAGTCTACATTTAAGTCAGGAAATACACATTTCAAGTTCTCTATGCTAAAGATGAAAGACCATCCAGATTGTTTTAGCAAAGCGTGTTAAAAGCCAGCATCTGTGATGGCATGGGTGAGTTGTATGTGTGTTGAGGCATAGGCATGAATTGGATTTTCGAAAGACATCGTGGAGAAGTCAATAACTAGGAAATTTATGCTTAGTTCAGCAGGACAATGCCAGGCCCCCTGCATGGGCTACAACAGCGTGGCTTAATAGACACAGTGTCCTGCTGCTTGTCCACATCTGTATGACACATCACAAAGACGACAATCAAGAGAATGGCAATCAGAGTGTTGAGAAGTTGAAAACATGTCTCTGTCCCGGCTTTTGTTAAGTGTGTTGGAGCCATGAAATTCTAGCTTTGTTTATTGTAATAAACATACAACAACAGATCTCCATGTGCCACAGAGGATGTTACAGGAATCACAGTATTCCAAAATGCCGGAGCACCAAATAGCACAGAGTACAGCAAAGTATCAACAATGTCCCACAAAGATCAAAAGATACACCACCTGACTCCAAAAAGAGTTAATTAGAAATGTAGTATCACCTACCATCATCCTTGTTTCGCCGTCTTCTATTTTCTTTTTTTTTACTTAAAATTTGGACAGCTGCTGACTTCCTGTATAGAGAAACAAAAACTTGTGTAAATTGCAAGCCAGGTGAATACTTGCAAGTACAATGCAATGCAGGACAATCTGTTGACGCTTTCTCTGATCACCTACTGTTGGGCATGGCCACCTTGGATTATGACACACTGGATGCCAAACTGCAGCCATACAAATAACTCCATGTTGTATGAAAAAGTTAAAAAGCAACTTGTGAAATACAGTCTGACTTTTGTGTAGTGTGCCGTGCTACTCCTTTTTGTACATAGACATTCTCCTTACAATTCTGTATCTAAAATTCTACATTGTGGAGATTGCTCTGCATCTTCTATTCTGTGATGGCACTTACCTGTTTGCTGCTGCCACTTCTTTCTTCTTCGCCTTACTCTTTTTCTTACCCACTTCCTCTGTCTTTTCTCTCTCATTATCTGCCTCCATCACTTCTGTCCCCATCTGTCTCAGCTCATCATACTCTTTCTGTCCCTCCATCTCTCCTCTTTCCTCTCTCTTACTCTCTACTCTGTCTTCATGAGCCTGTGCTATCTCCATCTCCTGCATGTCTGTCATCTCAGTCTCTCCTATTTCATGTTGCTCCTCCTGTCCTCTCTGGTCTTCGATATCTGTTTCATGTTGCTCCTCCTGTCCTCTCTGGTCTTCAATTTCTACTTCATGTTGCTCCTCCTGTCCTCTCTGGTCTTCAATTTCTACTTCATGTTGCTCCTCCTGTCCACTCTGGTCTTCGTTATTTATCACATCTCTTTCTGTATCATTTTCTCCCGGCCTCTCTTGCTGCAGCACCTCCTCACTTTGAGGATCACATGCTTCGATAAAATATTAAACAAAACAGGACATTTAATATGCAGTAAATGGTTTAAAATGTAAAAAGAATATAAAAAGTTTACAACAAAACACATAAAGAAAACAGAATTACACACCAACAGCTATCTAGAAAATATCTGTACTGACATTTAAAGGAACAGTATGTAAGAAATTTATATCAATTAATCATAAAATGGCCCTGATACGTCACTAGACATTAAGAAATCATTTTAATTTCAAATACTTATATCACTGTCAACAGTGGTCCGGCCAGGATATGGTCATTTAAAAAGTGGAGTTGCAGCCCTCAACTGATGTTTATGTTGTCATTTTGTGTATTGGCCACCAGTTGTGTGATTGCAGTACCAGTTTTACCCACAAGTTTTGTGATTGCAGTACCAGTTTTGGCCACAATCCTACATACTGTTCCTTTAAAGATGCCGTTTTTCCTGATCCCATTTTTCAAACTTTAGTTAGTGTGTAATGTTGCTGTTAGATCATAAATAACACCTGCAAAATTATTAAGGTCAAAATTCACTGCCAAGCGATTTATTTTCTTTAACAGAATTCACTTTTCAAGGATTACAGAGAATGGGCGGTTTGGACTACAGTCATCTACTTCCCGTAATATCATAGCTTCGAAAACACAGGAAAAACGGCACCTTTAAATCAGGGGCCCCTTCTTCGTATGTCGCTAACTCAGTTAGCTGGATTTGATTGTTGACGATTTGGCATGATCTTGGATTATTTGGTTCTTCGA
Source organism: Misgurnus anguillicaudatus (assembly GCF_027580225.2). Lineage (NCBI taxonomy): Eukaryota > Metazoa > Chordata > Actinopteri > Cypriniformes > Cobitidae > Misgurnus > Misgurnus anguillicaudatus. The sequence continues at coordinate 20,112,890 of NC_073360.2, read as the reverse complement.
AGCTCATTTTAGACTTGCTGTCATAGCAACAGGTCCGTAAGCTCGGGAGCAGGCTTATTTCATGTAAACAAGATTAGTTTGTACCTTTTTAAGCGGATGTGATACGGAAAGTCTGACGCAGTCGCGTATTCTCCATTATACGAGCGCAATCTGCGTAAGATGCATGATTAATATAAAGAGCTTTTTAAATTCAACACGTAATAAAAAAAGGATAGATTAATTAAATCTTTTAGCGATGTTATTTAAAAAATATATAATATAACAAATATTCTTTATCTGAACTTGTGCAACTTGTTTTTGTGTAACAGGTGTTTTGATTATTATTCTTAAACGAATGAGAAGACAAATGCTGATCACATTCATTTTAAATTTGTTTGAATTTTCATTAATAAAAACAGCAATAAATCATACCCAGCACTAATAGATGTTATGTACAATAAAGACTATTACTCAGTGTGAAATAATTTTCGTTTGAATAAACTAATCTCCTATTTTAGTTTTTTCTTTAGATTGTCAAGTAGCTTACAATGTCATGCATGAAAGAGTTTTCGTTTAGGAATTTCTATCTGTTCTATCTTTAAATCGTTGTCTACAAATATGTTACCCTGTCCCTTTCCTGGCAAAAATGACCAAAATAACCAAATACGTTTTTTGCACATATTTTTCATTTATCTTTATCTTCTTTATTACACTTTTCTGTGCAGACTCAGCAGATACAGGACTTTCAGGTAACGTGGAATACTGCTAATATTGCTATAGTCAGAAACCAGTTAAGAATAATACAATTGAAGTAAACTTATTTAACCACTTGCATATAGTTTCTCTAAAGATCTTTACTGTCCTGTGCATTGCTCAGAAACTTGCACTTTTTAATCTTTTGATGTAGAATAACATTTACATTCACTTACTGCACATCATACTTTATTTACCACATTCTTGAGAGCTGCTAAAAGTGTTGGTGTATTATCTACAACTGCACAAAAGAGAGGAAAACACAATCTTATAATAAACTACAATTCGAATTTTATTTATCAGAAATTAAATTGTTGCATTGGCTGTGGGTTTAAGAAAGAGCAACTGCTCCAGAGATGATCTGCACAATCAATCAGTTTAGAGACATCACTCCTGCCCGCACATCACATGAAGATGGAGGACCACCACCTGTTTTTATTTAGCTTTTTAAGTTGCTGTTACAAACAGACAAAATAGCATTTTAACTGTTTTTAAAAGAGACTTAAAGTACTTTAGGAGCATCAAATTTTAATTACAATCATTAATTTCAATCTTTGACAAGCACAGTAAAGATATCAAGATTATATTTTTACAGAAAATTTTACATTATTTATGGTGATTTATGTACAAAAGTAGCTTTAACTGGGTTTTTAAATTCAGTGTCATAAAAAGTTCACAACCTGTCATCAATAGCTCTCAGACTGCAGGGGTTAAAAAAATGTTTCTACTATCGATATGTTTTGCCTTTTCTTGCAGTGCATGAACGCGCAGTGATCTCAGATATTTCAATCCTGCCATACTAATCATCAACAGCAGTGGTGTTCAAAGAACCAAATAATTGAGATCATAATTAGTGAGATCTAAACATCTCAGATGTCTCATTTGATCCCGGCTGTATTAAGCGACGTACGAAGAACGGACCCCTGATCTATCTGGATAGGTACACAATGCAAGATCAATCTTAGGGTGGTTTCATATTAGGTCCGATAGCTTTGGGGACACTTGCATCATCAAGCTGCAGCCGTTAACTGATGTTGCTAGACTATGCAATAGGGTTGCTGCGGTGACAGAATTTTCCCACCGGTTAATCAGCACGTGACAAACCCGGTGATACCGGTCTCACTGGGTGGGAGGGGGCTTATAAATGCGCATGCAGAAGTGCGCATTTTACTTTCACTTTTGAATTACGCAACTGTTTAAATGCAGCGCTTGCGTACGCTGCGTTAAATCACGTATGAATTTGCGTGCCATGCGAGTGCAACAGCTGGTTTAAGTTGAGTCAATGTGCGCAGGCAATTCTCACAGAACCCACCAGTGCCAAGCAGAGCAACTGGCTACTACTCCATAAAGCCCTGCTTGAATGATGGGTTTAAGATTTTTCTTACTGAAAAACACAACGGACTCGCTTATATTAAACATCATATATGTATATTATAACAAAAACAAGTAAGCACGCGGCTTCTGCCATTGTCTGGTTAGTCAGCTCGCCTCGCACACTCTGACAGGAATAAATTAAATAAATGAAACCTGCTGCTCATGATGTGACGCTCGTTCAGCTCTGCTGAATAGGCTTTATGCCCAGCTGCACTACTTCCTAAACTTCAGCCAGCTCCTTGTTTCCTGTCTGCCATTATTGGACAAACTGATCAATCCAGGTGTGCCCGACCTCAGTAGTCACAACAACAATAATCAGACACACCTGGATCGATCAGTCCGCCCAACAATGGCAGACAGGAAACAAGGAGCCGGCCGAAGTTCAGGAAGCAGTGCAGCTGGGCACAAAGCCCCCTCAGACAGCAGACACATTCAGTTGTAAGTGTTTGCTCTCTCTAACGAAACTAAATGATTTAATTACAAGAAAATATTAAAACGACAGTAAAGGACTGAGAGGCTGAAGCACTGGTAATCACCGTTAGACCGACTATCGCGACAAGCCTACTATGTAAGAGAAATTACCAAAATGAAGTTGTACGTATATCCTCATTGTTCTTTATTTGGACCTTTGGTTTTTATAAAAGAACAAATACAGAAACACACTTGCATCTGTCTGCTGCCAATTGTACAAAAGAAAGTGTGCTGTCCATTACAGAAGCAAGTGTGCGATTACAGAAGCAAGCAGAAAATTAACAGAAATTATGTTTACAGCACGTCATTCTCGCACCTAGACAGCAATAGACTCTGGGGTGGATTGCATGCGTCATTAATAATGGTCCACTTCCGTAATTTAGATGGATTGTGTTTATATCAGCAGGATAACGTACCGCAGTCAACACAAACCGTACCCCAGACCACCCTTTTCAGACGGGAACTCTGACGTAACATGGACCCAGGTACGCACCAAAACTGCTAATGTAACCCCCCCCCCCCCAATAGTGTCATGAATGTACTAATGTGGGATGTGACGTACCTTCTAACAAACCTTCAAAAAGGCAAAGGATCTTCTCCAGGACCGCATGGGCTACCAGTGGCAGCTCAAAGGGGCACTGGAGCTGGGCAATCCACTTTTTGTTTTGTGGTCTGTACTTTCCCCACAGCAGGAGGGGAAAGTACCCAAGGGCCTTTAGTTTCTCCACCTTAACAAAGAAAAGCATATAAGCAAACACAGACAGATTTCCAAAGCAGGCTTACATGGCAAGAAACACATTATTATTATTATTATTATACAACATACAAGAACCAAAAGAAAAACCTCAGTGCAAATTTCCTTTGGATAAAGAGGCCATGTGTACAGACAGGGTTAAATTCTGTATGTTGCTTTGATAGTAAATTTAAACTAGCTCATTATTATCTAAAATATTACAAATGCAGTTGGTTTGAGGACATCATGACAAACAACTAAAAGACATTACAATAGTTGTTGTTTCCCTGCACATGTAAATTAAATTCTTTATTTCTGTAATGTTGACAGGAACCTGTAATTTCGGACCAAAAGAGAAAGGCAAATGCATATTACCAGCAGGGCACTGTTATCAAATATTTTGGCCTGATTGCGAGACTTCTTCACTTGTTGTGCCCATTCCTTGGCTCTGGCCCGGAACGACTTCATACGGGCCGTCTGCCTGGACTTAATTTCTAGCAGCTTCCCACACTGAGTTAGGAAGAGAAACAGAGAGAGCAAGGGGGGGTGATAAGCAAAAAAGGTTCTAAACTATGGTCCAGTTGATCAAGCACTGATGATTTTCTAGCACTTATAAACAAGGGCCTAAATAATGACTTGGATACCAAGTGAATGCAATTATTGAACAGACAGACTAAATATGCAGCTGAGTCAACGCACCGGCATGTTTTAATAATATTAAAGTCCTGGTGCTAGAAACCAAGTTAGTTAGTTATCCATATTTCAATAGAAAATATGAATATCCATTATCTGGCCACAAACATTATTTGTTAAGTTGTCATTATTGCATGCGATAGTTAAGATGATGCCATTTTCTTATATATTTTAAAAAACATGAATAAGCTAATGACATTATCTTAACTTTGAGTTTCTTTGTTCACTACATTAACACTGCTTTTCTTATAATGGTCCAACCACAATCTTAAAGTTTTCACAACTACACTTATTAATTATACACTTGATTTTGCCTTGAAACTTTAATATACGCATGGACAAGGAATGCATGATAAATTGCATGCGATGGGGGCAATTTCACACTCATCATCGTGGACATATAATCGCTTGTGATAATGAATGCGATATAGCGCAGCTTGTTAGTGAACAACGGCTTTGTGTAGTAAATGCCGGTTAATCTGAATTCAGATGATGGTGATTTACTACTAATTAAGGAATCTGCTTTACTTTCAAGATGCGTATGACAATCGCATTATCGTGCAGCCCTACCATGGACATTGCCTACTAGTAGGGATGGGCGATAAATTGCATGCGCATTTTGTCAGTAAAGCCTGTTCCTTGGTTAGTAGTAAATCGCCATCACCTGCTATTTAGATGGAGCAGCATTCTACATAAAGCCGAAGTTAATTGACAATCGGGGCAATTTCGCATTAATTATTGCGGATGTATCCCCTGCGATATGTATGCCATACGGCTCAGCTTGTCAGTGAACTATGGCTTTGTGTAGTAAATGCTGCTCCATCTGAATAACAGGTGATGGCAATTTACTACTAATAAAGGAACCAGCTTTACTGATGAGATGCGCATAATATTGTATGCAATTTATCGCCAATCCCTACCTACTAGCAACAATGCAGAAGTATGAATAAAAACTGATGCATAGCTTAAGCCGTAGGTCCTACGCAGAACTATGATTGTTTCATTAGGTGCAAGCATGTTGCCGTGGTTATGTAGCTGGCCAAAAGATAACTTCTGATCTATGTTTGTTTATCAGTCTGTCTAGCAACCAAACTGACCTCTGGAATGAATACCTTGTGGAAAATAAAAATGTTTAGGTTTCCTAAAGATGAGGGGAGACACAGTGACATGAGCTTAGTGTAATGGTTGATACGCTTTAGCTATTATTTAAATTAAGGTCATTTACTGGTTATTTATATTGTTGTTTTAAAAAAAATCTACTCTTTAGGGACACTGTTGTTATTGATTCTTTGCAGAAGTCTACCAGAAGTTATGTTTGGGGCAAAAATGCGGGTTGTTTATGTTATTAACACTGAAGCCATCTATAATAGGCGCTTTAACAATTAGACAGTACAGCCTATTGTACATTACTTACCTTGGTGCATTTTCGGTTGGCACAATTTATTTTTTGCAGGCAATGGGGGCACTGCCGAATTGTTGATCCACCTGGCATTTTTACTACAAAAAAAGGTTGGTAGTTTGGGTAAATAAGATAAATTATTACAGTACTACATTAAAATAGTAATTTCTGCACTCATTGAATAATTACTATGCAATACATTAGAAACATTGGCTTACTAGTCCTTTACTTCTATCACATATATAATAGAAATATGTATTCTTAAGGACAGATGATGTTGTTGTGACATTACCAATAACTATTTTGAAAGTACTAAAAAATGGGAACACAGCAGAGTAATGTCAGGCTTGATCCCTTAACACTGGTTAGTTTATCTTCTTTAGACTTTAGAATAAATTGTGCTTAACTAACGTTAATATATTCACTCACTCACTCACTCACTCACTCACTCTGCTGACATTAGAAACAACTGTACTGCATCGTGCATCTGCAAGCAACTAGTACTGCCTGCCTGCATTATACCAACGTGCCTGTGTTAGCGACAGATCTCAGATCGGCTTATATAGTGAATGTAGTTGGCCGTATGATCCCAAATACCGACCTGGTGTCAGCACCCATCGATACACCGATTACTGGGACACCACAGCGGCCCGTAAATAGCATTTAACATTAGTTTTTTTTCTGCAGACGCGATATATTTTAGTAAAACACAATGTCGTGCACAAAATTTTTAATTAATCTGGGTTAGGAGTCCACGTGCCGTGCTTAGACTACATTAAAAAACTATATCAGTCGGTGCTGTCAACAGCCATGTCAAAAACCTAAAGACCCAAGTCACAGTATGATTAAAGGCTGTTTTTGTTTTATTATTTTTTTTTACCAATTGCAAGAGGTTTATATACAGCATTAGCAACCAGCTGTGCTAATCGAGCAACCCACTGTTCCAGTAACAACTCCTTTAAAAGCATACGCTGCCGTTTAAAAAAAAAACGACAACATTCGCGTGATGCAGGAGCGATTAAATAAATAAAATGCTAACGTTAACAAAGTGATCTAGTAACAAAAATAGCATTATTGTTACCCACCTGTTTAAAAATGGACGCGCATCAGGTGAAATCCTCTATTAGTGAACTGAGCTCTGCTGGTGACGTCAATTCCGTTAAAGATGATGCGTGGTATTTAGACGCATTTGCGCTGCATTAAAGTGAATGGAAAGGATTGGCGTATCATATGCACGCAAAAATGGGATTTGGCGTATACATTACACGCAATTTGAAAGTGTAAAGTCGTGTTATTTATACGCATATTGATGAGAACGGGTTGCACATATACACCTGAAAGGGCGCATGTGCAGAAAGCGAACCTAGGGACGAGCACGTACGACGGCCTTACATAAACATATCATCAGAATGATTGACAACTGGGATGTCCAATAGTCATGATGATCCACCTGGAAAAAGAAATAATATTTTCCGCTATACCTTTAAAGTAACATAAAAATATATGTGGATTTGACAAAAATGCTGCATTGCTTTACAGTGTGAGCTCTGAGCAAAAGTGTTTCCTAGTAACAGTCTTGAGAATAATAATTAGTATAACACCTTAGTATATAAATATATTGAATAATTTGATTTAAATATTTAAAAATAACTTGGAAAATAAAAAGTTAAGCACTTTCAACATTTATTTATTAACACTATTCCAGCATATGGTTGTATATTATAATGTTGTGAACCAGTTAATCTATACAAGTTAATCTACACACACACAAAATGGTGAAGAGTAATTTACCATCTCCATTCACCTAATCTGTACTGTATGTTTTTGGGCTGTGGGGGAAAACCGTAGTACACAAAGTAAACCCATACTGACACAGGTAGGACATGCAAACCCCACACAGAAAGACATCCTGACCCAGACAAGGCTTGAACCGGAAACCTTCTTGCTATGAGGCAACAGTGGTTCCCACTGACATGATGCTTTTAGTCTCATCCTTAGATTAAGAGACTTCAGGCTGAATTTCACAGAAAAGATCACATCTTAGCAACTATTCAAGATCTTTTAAGATCCACTATAATAAACTTTTTTATTTTTTGAAGTAGTAATTTTTTTTGGTTATTCAGAATCTAAATAGCAAATATTTCAAAGTGTTATCAGTAAATAGCAAGCATGCCAAGTTACATTTTCACCATGTCTTTTTTTTAGAAATGCCTCAAAGTAAATAATAAACGAAATGTTAAGCATTTAAATTATGTGAGCATAAACAATATGTGCATGTAAAATGCCTGTGTTTTGTGTATGTCAAATATTTAGATGTATTATTTTGCATTGCTAAATAAAAAGTGAAGCTTCCACACGAGTAAAGCAGAAACAGAAAAAATTAATCTATATGTAATGCCACAGATTTAAACTCAAATCCCTTCTGTCGCATCTGACAAATTGCAAACTTCCTCATGTGCTTGCAAGAATTTAAATGAACAGAGGATCGTGTCGACTAACATATAAACTGTGTAATTGATGATGCTGATTCAAAACAAATGGAGGTTAATGGAAATGAGAAGGTGACAAGATGATTAAAGAGAGAGTGAGGGAGTGTTCAGTGACCCATCAGTCTTAGTGAGCAGACAGTGCTCTTCACCTTTCTATGTGCTGCAGTCAGTTTATGCATTTGCCAGATGCTTTTATCCAAAGCAGCATACTGTGCATTACAAGGTATACATTTTGTCAGTATGTGTGTTTCTTGGGAATCGAACGGATGACCTTTTGTATGACTAACTTAATGTTCTACCAATTGAGCTACAGGAACATAGTCTGACCATTAACATCAGCTTGAGTAGATTTTATTCACATTATTTATATAAGGAGCTATTGGGGCTGTGTGGCCGCTTCAGGTACGACTATTAAGAGCCGAGCTGGTCTGAAAAGAGAGCAAGACACAGACGCTGATGAAATACGGAGCCTGCATGCAGGTGGTGATGTAAGTTTGTGAAGAGAACATCAAAGTGCTAAGGAAAAAAGAGGTAAGAGTAGAGCCGGAGAAAAATGACAGATTTTAAGCCCCACACAAACAACCAAACCATGCACACACACACAGAGGAATTGCAAATAGGCCCATACAGTATGAACAGAAACAATATGCTGGATGCCACACAAACCCGAAATAAATACAAAAATAAACCGTCTGGAAAAGTGCATCCAGAAAATGTTAAACAGAAACAAAACGTTCCTCGAGCATCTGCTGCCATTAAAATCTATTTATTGTCACCACAGTAGAAAATGGGAAGATTTTTAATTTATAAACATCTGGATTACATTATCTATGGATGGAGAAAATGTTTTCATCACATTAGAAAAATTTGGCATTTAATTGATATGAATTAGAGTCTTTTTTAAATAATATATTATGCTCATGCTTGCCATCTTTCTTTCCCAGCAAGCACAAACCGAGCTACCCAGTCTCACAAGATTTTGTGATATAGTCATGTAATTTTTTTATTCTTTTTTGGTGATATTATCACGAATTTCCACCTTTTTTTTGTGATCGTATAACAAATTCCTGTTTTCGTGTGATTATCACGTATTGGTTACCCAGCTGCTTTTTCCTATTTTTAAACCATTGTCGCTTCGGTTTAGGGTTAGATTTGGTGCTTGCATTAGAATGTCACTTTATATATTGGTTTATACCATTTATTCTGATTTATTTCTTATACTGTATGTCACCTGGCGTTAAGGTTAGAGTTGGGTTTTGGCAGGGATGTCATTTTATGTAAATCTAACCCTAAATCAAAGCGTCAATGGAAAGAAAATAGGACAAAAGAGTTGAGTAACCAATACATGATAATCACACGAAAACAGGAATTTGTTATACGATCACGAGAGTTTGGTTGCAATTACAACTAGGGAAAGTTTGATTCTTGAAGGAAAATAACATCTATCTTTGATACAAAAACAAGTGGAAAAACTTACTTACTTACTTACAGGTACTTAAAGAAAGCACCCAGAAAAAGCATTTGAAAGCTTTTTATTTTTACTATTGCATTGATGTTCCTAGTGTTGCAAAAATGACACATTTCACTTTTAAAGGGATAGTTCACCAAAAAATAAAACCTCTGTCATCATTTTCTCAGGACACGTCCTGGCCCGGATTTCGGGTGCGTCCTTCGGAAGTTGCATTTGTTGACCGCATACGTCATCGAGGTTCTCACATTTCATTTAAAACATTATAAAATGTACATTTATTGACATATAAATTTCATTCTTACCATGAAATATAACGGTTGTTTCTGAAATAAAACCTAAGATATGAACCTTGATGACGTATGCAGTCGACAAATGCGACTTCCGGAGGACACTTCCGAAATCCTGGCCAGGACGTGTACGAGTAAAATGGCACGTATGGTCACCATACTTATTTTGTTACAAGCCTGTAAACATTTTTGAGGAATGTTTGTAACCAAACCGATCATGAGCCACATTCACTTAGTAGGAAAAAATAATACAATTGAAGTGAATAGGGCTCATGTTTATCAGAACCAATACATTTATACAGGTTTGTAACAACATAAGAGTGAAAATGAGAATTTTCAGTATTGGGTGAACTATCCCTTTAATGCAATACTTCAACTCTATAATGTTAAATTTAGTGTCTGCCTCAATATTGTTTTGAACTCCAGTAGATACGAATCAAATACATGAATACAGCACAATTTCTGGACGACAGAGTTACTATTATGAGAATGACAGTAGCGCCCGACCGATAAAGATACAAATGTTTGTTGGTTTTAAAATCCGATATTCCGATATATCGGCCGATAATTTTATTTTTTATTTATTTCAGAAACACGCAACAAAACATTAACAGATTTCCCTAACATTAGTTATTTGTAGTTATTAGTTTTAATTTAATAATATGATAATCCATTTTAAAAAAAACTTTCTTTTATTTTCTCGTGACCAACTCACCAGGAACTCACTTAACCGTTGTTCTCTCTGCCTGACTCTTGCTGAATCAGCAGGTTGCAGGATGCGTGACGTGTTATACACGAGTGTTGCCAACAGGGAGGTTGTAGAGTGCCCTCTGTACAACTGCAACACTCATGACATGGTTGAAGGCTGTTTTGTCCTTTTTTTTATATATTCATTTATCCTACCTGATCTCACAAAATTCTGTGAAATAGTCACGCATTATTTTGCTCAGTTTTGCGTGACATTGTCACATATTTCCACCATATTGCGTGCCCCTGACACGACTTTCTTTTCCGTGACAGTTTCACGTATTGGTTACTCAACTGTTTTTCCTATTTTTAAACAATTGTCGCTTCGGTTTGGGGTTAGATTTGCTGTTTGTGTTACGATGTCACTTAATGTATTGGTTTATAAAAAAAAATTGTATGCTTTTTAAACCATCGTCGCCTGACGTTAGGGTTAGAGTTGGGTGTGGGTAAGGATGTCATTTCACAGAAAGTTGTTCTAACCCCAAACCGAAGCGACAATTGTAAGAAAATAGGAAAAACAGTTGAGTAACCAATTCGAGGGGCACGTAATATGGTGGAAATACGTGACAATGTCACGCAAAACTGAGCAAAATAATGCGTGACTATTTCACGTATTTTGTGAGATCAGGTTGCATTTATTGGCCATTATGAATGCCGATACCGATAGTTTGGAAAATGCCTAATATCGTCATGCCAATATATCGGTCGGGCTCTACAGGATGGGAGAGAGTGCTAGTAAGAAAGTCTGGCTGTACAGTAGGACAACCTCTAATAATAGTGACCCCATGGCCTAGAAAAGAGGAAGAGAAGCAACAAGGTTGCCAGGGAACGTGACCCAGCTGCCAAAAGTGTTACCCTTAGTTGCCCGAAAAGGTAAAGTTCAAACAGTTGTGACAAAATATCAATAAAAGAAGAATATAAAGAGAGGGGAGTGTTAGCATAGGTTGTCACACAGTGTTAAATGTACTCGTCTGGTGGTACTCGTATAAACACCAGCAGTGTACATTTAGCACTGGAGATTTTGCTGTGTACCTTCTTTCATCCTGTATTTAAGCATGTGCTATAAGCAAAATTAAATTTCTGAGCAATCAGCATCCCATTATGCCTCAGTACTTCTTACTGTGGACAGATGGTCAAAAGCATTAGTGTGTGAGCCTTAAGATGTCTGCTTTCCTTAATGGCAAAAGTTAAAGGTAAAAGCCAAACTGAGGGACATTTGTTGCGGTGAGGACCGAACCCAGGTTTGTGTGTCCACAGGGTTAAGCTCATGAGCTTTAAGATCGCACGAAGCTTCCAGCAATATTTTATAATGGCAGGGGTTCACCAGACAGTGACCGACAAATGAGAGGTTTTTCTTTGGCCCCATAATGCCATATTTGTCTTATTTGTCATATATGCTGGGGAATTGGATTGCTGCATTTTGTATTACCATTAGCAGGGAGCATTTGGAAATGGCATCCGACAGATAAATCCAAATTAGTCTCAGTGGACTGTGTGCTAAAAAACTAAATTGGTTATATCATCCATTCTAAACTATTCTTAAAATGAAGCAGCTTACTTCTTTAAATTTCCATACTAATTTGTAAATTAAATCCTTTTATCAAATAATCAATTGCCCTATCAAAGGCAGATGGATGATGTGATATAAAATGTGTTCAAGCAGAGCGAAAGGCAATATCACTCGAAAATGATTGAAGACAGATATGAATGCTCACGTTTATGGCCTAAATCTCTATTATCTTTCGCTGTCACACTGTATTTAAGCATTATTTCCTAAATGTGATGGTGGACAGGACATAGAGCTAAAAATGATGATGAATCCCATGTTGATCCTGTTCACAGGAGTAAATCAAGAATGTTATTCATTTCACAATGACCAAAAGTTCGCTCAGAGGTGCTCATGAAGCCTCAATCGTTCTCAATTAACTTTTTAAGCAATTACTGTTTAACCACTTAAATTTGCATGTGATTACGATTAATTAAGCCATATAAATCCCATCTAAAGCCTGGTAATGTTTTCCTAGACTCGCATGAAGCGTTTACCATGGCAACCAAACGTGTCCGTCTATGAGGTCATGAAGCATGAGAGAACAGCCATCACAAATACAAATGGACTTCATTAAAAGTTTGTGACTGTGATGCATTGCTAACAACAGACCTCACACAGTTCATTCTTTTATGAGATTAGTTAATCAACAAATGTGTGACTTATCTGTGCCTGTGACCTTCATAAAGTTTAGAAAGGCACACAAAATGCATCAGTCACCATCGGTGCGTGTTCAGATGTCCTGTTGAAGTCACGCCGTGCGTGTGATTTTGAGTCAGCTTGAGACACGCTCCTGTTCCGTCAACAATCACAAGCTGTCCTCCATCACTCCTGTAAGGTTTTTGTGTCATAGTCTTTACAGATGGACTGTTTGAATGACCGTATCATCATCTGTTATGCTCTATGGCAACAATTTGAATGAATCAAGGACAGTAATTCACAGAATATTGTTGCATTCATTAACCATCAGGCTGCATAGGAACCAAGCATTAGGGAATGCTGTGATGTAGGATTTATTCTTGGTATAGTAGTACCAATATGCTAAGTAAGTAACTCAGCGAGCAAAAACCGAGACGATGAAATGAAGCAAACTATAGACCCAATGTAGTTCGGCTATGAGTAACCCACTTTTACCCTAAATAACCTTGAATTTGGTTACATGCCATTTTTGCCATAATAACTTAGAGATGCAATATTCCATCAAGTAAGCAAAGTAAGTCAACAGGTGTTCAAGGCGTTTGGTTTCATTTCTTTTACATGTTATAAAAGTATACACAAGTCTATTCTTGAGCTATGGTTAGACGTCTATTAGACTTTCACTGGCAGCCCATATTTTGTCTTGTTTTAGCCAAAATTGCTTGCAGCGAACACATATGACAACTACAAAATTATACAAACTAACAAAGCTTTTAAAATAAAAACACATTCTTACTCCCAATTCCTCAAAAACTAAGCATGGGGACACGCATTTGCATCACTAAGACGATGATAAAGGTACCGCTAGGCACTTTTTTAACGCACAGGGTATCCCCTCCTATAGCATCACTTTTTGTTGTGCATTTCACATCACTTTTTGATGCTCAGCAGTGTTTCCCAAAGGATTTTGAGAGACTGTGGCGGTGATGACTAATTAGCATATACATGACATCATTACGTCCTGTTTGCGTTTGTTTTTTCACCTGAAATATGTTTAGCTTCTACTCTTTGATCTTTGCATTTTAACAACTGAATGCTATTTTTTACATATTATCTGTTCAGACATAAAACAAGTAGACTATTAGATAGTGACTAAACACGACACCTCATGTTTAATCCAACCAGTTGTTAGTTTAACTGCGGCTAAAATCTTGATTTATAAACGCGACATCGTCTGACAAAATCACTATACATTTACATTGAACCCTCACTGCTGTTTTTCTTCTCATCAGTGTTGTTGAATTAGTATGAGCCCTTTTGTAAATGTGAGTAGTTTTATTGTATAATGCATATAGCGCAGATAATTCGCTGCAAATTCAGAAATATGAGAGAATACACTCTTACTGTTAGTGATAGTTGCTTTCGAAAAACCGCTTCATGAGGCTTCGAAACAGTTACAAATCTTTTGTTTCGAATCATTGGTTTCAGAGTGTGTTTTTAATGATTTGTATGCCCTAAATAAAACTAAAAACACGTAAAACACTTTTAATTATGGCTTAATTAAGTTAAATAATTATTTTTTCATAAAAACATTTTTTAGAAATGTCTTGCTATTATTTTGTAGAACTGTAAAATGTTTGGATGGATCTTGTTGCTTTTAGACTAATTTGACCAGCAGTTGTTGCCAGCGTGTGTGGTGTTTCGAATGCTTCTGGAACTGGTTGTTGCGTTTGGTTGCACGAATACACGTATATATGTATCTGGCAACTTTATTTTTGGCCCTCTGCTAACGTCTTTTATCAACTCCACTATAGTACACGGATCTGGTAGCTGTGTTGAAAAAGTTGATAAAGTTAACTTTTTAAAATAACTTTCTCTGTCTGTGTTGCTTCACTGCTGATTCTTGCCATATTTCCATTGCCTAAATGCACGCGCATACGCTGCCACGTCATCATTGTGTACAAAGAGTAAAAGGGTCTATAGTCACAAAAAACTTGATTAATTTATTTGTGTCCATGGCAAGAAAATCAGCTTTTTTTCGTGCCTTAAGCATGACTGTCTTTATCGTGTCACTCGCACTGAAACCAATACATAAAAGTACATCCTAACCCAAATCTAACCCCAAGTGACAATGATTTAAAAATAGCGGGGGGAAAATAAGAAAACAATACATAACATGACACGAAAAAGAAAGTCGTGCCTCGGACACGAAAAACTTTTTATGAAAATACTTGCGAGTGACACGAAAAAGAAATTCGTGCTTAAGCCATGAAAAAGGCTGAATTTTGTGCCATGGACACAGATAAATTCATCAAATTTTTCGTGACTATAACAACTTTCCGTGAGATTATGTTGTCTAGTCAATGGTTCTCAAAAGAATAATTTCTTGCCGTTTGAGAGACTAAAGAACTTTTTTCCAATATATGTTAACTGTTGTATTTACAACATTAAAGATTGTATTAAAGATGGTATACATAAAAATGTATTCTAATGCAGTGGCGGCCGGTGACTTCTTTTTTCGAGGGGGCACAATGCGAAGTTCATCACAACATGTATATAGCCCGACACGTGTGTGGTTTGTCATTTCAAAATGTGTTTGGCACGTCAAGTAATCCTATGTGCATCAAGTGTCTTGTCAAAATAAGTGCCTGCTGCAGACTGGTTAATGATAAAAAAAGACGCTCGCGTTCGCCAGATATCTCGTGCGTAATCCTTTATTGTTAAGGGAGTGTCTTGCATGCATTTTGTGAAAGTGAGCGTCTTTTTAATCATAAAAGGTTTTGACGCATGTGCACTTATTTTGACAAAACTCGTGATACACATGGTTCACATAACGCAATAAACACATATTTTGAAAACACGATCAACACACAAGACACTCCGAACACATATTTTGAGTTGCGCCCCTCGGAAGAGCAGTCACCAGCCGTCACTGTTCTAATGAGGCATTAAACAAAGTATTCATTAAAACATCTTTAAGTGGAATCAATGCAATGGAGGCAGACTCATCTAACCTTTCATCTGCAAGTACCTTTACAATTGTTTCTTTGTTCTGTACAAAGTGTCAGTTCCTCTGTTTTACAAACCCTGACTTAAATCTGATGGGTTTAACTTTTGCTATGCTAACCAGAGAATTTCAATAACATGTAATGTGGATGGATGTGTTGGAAAAGCAAAGGTGTTAGGAAGCACTGGTGCAGTGGCTCGTATTGAAAGAGAAGGTCAAATCTTGTTTGTGTTGGGCAGCGTAGGAGGTCCACTCAAGTCAAACAGAATCGTCCTGTAATGAATCTTGGAATCCTTCATGACCTCACAATTATATTTTATATTTATACAATTCTATTAGCAGCTCCGCCATTCAATATGCTCACAAATCCTAGACTCTCATGCCATGTCAAAATACACCGCAATGACAGGTAAACACCTGTGTGGGAAGGAACGAAGAGTATAGGACAGCATGACAGCTGATTCAATTGATACTGAAATTGCTCCGTGTGCAATAAAGTCAACAAAAACTGAGCTGACCTTTATAGCTCTTTATTTTCACGGGTTTAATGTTTTCTCGCTAACCGCACACTTTGTTTATCGCACTTGTGTGCGGATAAAAGATAAAACACATCAATGGAGTCAGATCTGCAGTAAGATTTGTTACAAACATTCATGAAGTCTTTAAGATAAACAGGCTGACTGTTATTAAAGGAATAGTTTAATCCTTTTAATACCTTCATAGAGCCACAAAGCCATGTAAAATTGTAAATTACCAGCTTGATCCTTACAGAGATCCCTACACGGTGCATAAGATTCTGTACCTGTGGGTTTTTTCCCAGAATCCTCTCTGGATGATCTGCTAATGAGCCATCTGTCATTGTCATTGTAATTAATCTGTTGGTATTTAGTGGATAATGAGATGCTGTCGTGTCATCTTTCCTTTCTTCTTTTTGTCGTACACCCCAAACCCCAGAAAGGGAAACGGGGGTGTCGATCATGTATCTGCGCCGGCAGATGGGTCGTGTTGTTTTCGTGCCGCTAAGAAGCCGCAAACAAATGTCACGCGAAAGACAAAACATGGACAGACCACCGCGGAGAGGCACCACTGTCCTCCCATCTATCCCTGAGCAATGACAATCTCCAATGAGCTCCAGCATATTTACCGTGAGTTAAAAATGGTGCCACATTCAGTCAGTTAATCCTGGCAGAATGGTTTCCGTGCAGACTGAGAAATCTTTTTCAATCATAAGTGAAAATTAAATGGCGAGCTGCACGGACACACCACTTCGGATGGAAATTGCACTGCCACATGCAATTTCACAGAAAATTGCTGCTCTCGCATCTACACTACTTCCTGTTTCAGCCTGTTTTAGATACAAAAGATGAATTTACCTAAAGGAGGATGTGAAACTTTATTAAGCAGCATAGGTGGACCTTCATGAACTGGGGCGGCATCACCTCTCAACGGGAATCACGAGGGATTGGATTAAATATCAGCACCGCTGTTAATTCAAACGTCAAATTGTAGCATTCAAAAACCTCATCTGTTGTTATCTGACATCTAGAGCCAACAGCAAAACCAATTTGCAGGGAAATGTGTTGAGGATGTGACAAAACAAAATGTCAGTAAGCTTGAGATAAATGCACAACTTTAGGAACAGGTTTTGATTCGTGTATGGTTTTAATTATTGGTGTTTGCCATTAAATGCTCCACAATAGAAGCTTATCTATAAAGAAAGCAACCACAATCCTTTTTATTAATGACTGCTGAGAGTTTTGTCACTCAAGATGTATGAAGGGGAATAAAAATGGATATTAATGCAAAGAAGGGTTTGTGGATGGTACAGTATAAACTAGGGAAAGAAATGTGTGGGAAGGTACTTCATGACGAGAAAGACAGATGGATTGGAAATGATTAGAGTTGGATGCCACTCCTCCGAATCTCATCTTAAAGGAGGAATTAGAGAGTCTTCAAGTGAGGGAAGAGCCTGATGTGGGGAGCGGGAATAAAATTAGTTGAGTATCTCAGTCAGTCCTCATCATTAATGAGGAAGAAATCTTAATACACTGTGGATGGTGCATGTTGATGGGTTCACTGCGATTTTTACCTTGACTGACAGAGTATGTGTGGAAGAGTAACAATAACTAGCCTGATCTCATGGGAAATCATTTGCATTTTACGAGTTGGCTAATTCGTATGAATTCATACGAAGCGAATCATATAACAACGTATGATTATTTATTATATAAGAAAAAATAATGCACCCCCACCCCTAGCCCCGACGCCACAGGAGATGTACAAATACGAATTAGCACCCCTCGTAAAATACTTATTGCGTAGCAATAATATATTCAAAGCATTGTCTGTGGTCAGCCAGATTTACTTCAGGTTTTTCATTGGTGATAGAAATTCTGCTCTAAAGTAATATCACATATATTATTTAAATGTAGAGATTTATTTTTGTTATACACATTAGCTGTATAATTTGTATTGTTCGTATTTTTCACATCTGAAATAAGGGTGAAACCTTAATAACACAAAGGTTTCCTGGATTAAATAAAATATTCCTTACAGCTATAGTGAATTCGCAAGCATGTTATTTCCATATGTGAAAGGAACACTTTTTTATGGTTTTCTCAAAACCGTTATGGTTTCTTAAAGCGATACTCCACTTAAAGCACCAACGTTAAGGTGCATTACATTTACATTTATGCATTTGGCAGATGCTTTTATCCAAAGCGACTTACTATGCATAAGTGACGCACGGGTCGTCTCATAACCTGCGGGCCCCGTGGGTAACCTGCGTGCCAAGAGAGTCACTTTATTGTGGGGTGGGTTAGGGAGGGTCATTAAAAACAAAATAAAAAAAGTATCATGAAATCAGGAAAAATCCAAAGTGCTCAGAAATAGCAGAAGAAATTATTTAGAAAAAATTTAAGGTGCTCTTTGGTATAGACGGTTTCAGCAGTAACAACATAAACACGTGGCTTTCAAGGTCAACACGTAACTTCCGGTAAACTCTACGAAGAATAAATAACAACAAAGTCGTTTTAAAGTAGTTTATTTATATAACAAGCAAAGTAAACAACACGTAGATTACATAGGAACCCAAACATTTACTATTTTTGACGAGGTATTTGTTTAAGAGTTCAGTTTCAGCAACTAGTCAGACCATTAAACAAACAGAAACACTCTTCGTATTTCAAAAAATATTATAAAAAGCCTTTATTTATGTTTAAATTAAAGCCTTTTTATAATATTTTTTGGAAAAAAAGCATGTATGTTGCGTGCAATTCCCTATAGCCTATATTAAATATTAGGGAATATATATTTTTTTAGGTTCTTTGATAAGGTAAAATTACGTAGCAATGTAACTTGCGCAATGTAACTTGATATCCCCAAACCTTTGGCCTCACGTCACAAAAGCGCCAAGCAGCTCGTACTGCCAGCCACAACAGCAAAACAAATGGAGAAATGAAAGGAAAGATGAAATACAAGGTGCGGGAGAAATTAAGGTTGGGAATGAATAGATAATACAAACGCTGCTTTGTAAATGTTAACTCTTTCACCGCCACCGTTTTTTTAAAAGTTGCCAGCCATTTCACGGCTTTTTTCTTGATTTTCACAAAAGTTGAATGCCTTCCAGAAAATGTTCTTGTTTAAGTATATATAAACATACAATAATGAAAGAACAGAACCTCTGCTTTAAAAAAAAACTTTCATCCTACCTTCATCAGTTCTCTTTTTATCCAAATTTTAAGCAAAAAGCTGAGATAATTGCATTTTTGTGAAGGACTTTGTTCGAGATCAGATTCAGAGCTAAGCCCCCCTAAAATTAAAATCCTAGAATTGCCCCTGCTACTGTGCATAACAAGATATACATTTTTATCAGAATTTGTGTTCCTTGGGTTCGATCCCATGACCTGTTGTGCTGCCAATGCAATGCTCTACCACTGAGCTGTACAGGAACGCATTATTGCCACCTTTGTATTTTTTGAACTGCTTTCCAATAACATTTCACAAATGAACACTTTCTTTTGTTTAGACAGCTAACAGTCTATTAACACAATCTTTAACATCATTATTGCTAACATGCATTTGCATTAACAGCAATTAACATGTGCAATGCTGTGTGTATCGAAGCACCGTTGGTGCGAAACACAACACAGAGCAAGTTGTTTTTTAAAATTGGGTCTTGCTGCAGGCAAAAATCACACAGCTCAGCTTCACACTGCTAACATACTCTGTGCGCTTAGTGCAGCTGTGCGTGCAACAGAGATGGAGATGTCTGGATTTCCAAATCAATGTTCAGTGACATTAAAGAAGGACAAATTGATCGCACCAATGGCTAAGGTTTACACCAGGTCCCCGTTTGTTAATATGGACTTGTGCCTTTCATGACAGCCAGCTCAAATTCCCCCAGATTGATATGAATGTCAGGGGAAGGTTGCATACTGTGGAGTCGACCCAACACATGCAATCATTATCTGCAGATTACAGCTAAGGGACTGTGAAAAGTTGACAATCCGCAGCAGCTTGTGGTGGGAACAGATATCCGTTTCCACAGCAATTACGACAACGGGCGCTGCGTCCCCCGAAGATAGAAGCAATGAGCGAGACACGCAACTGAGCACCGCTAATGAGGAATATAAACACTACGACTTCAGAACAACACTTCGGTAGACGTGCGCACGCGCTTACACAAAGCTGATGCGGTTTGAGTAACCAGTCCAAAGAAACGCACGAATCAGCTTGCCTGGGGGACATAAAACAAAATGCTAGACTACTGTTTTTCAAAGCAGGGTATGCCAGAAGACAGACTAGCTCTTTTGAGATTTACCTCTGGGACCAATGTGTATTTAGTGTTGAGCCTCTAAATCTCAGCTCGGGTTGGTAGCGCATTGATTTCTCTGACAAAGTATGAAATGAAAAATGCAGCAAGCTCTTCCAGGGGTTCATAAATGCGTACCCTCTACTTTTTCTAGCCGAATCGCGGCGTGCACGCACAGAGACCGCCGTGACCGTCGCTGATGCACCGTTTCAAGAGAGGGGTTCTGTCACGTACCAACCTGCTGTAAACAAGACGAGGTCACCATCTATCTCTCACCAAACATCTCCTGCTGCTAATTTAGCCCTTGTCTACACTAAATCACCCTCTGTGAAGGAAAAATTCAGCCTCACCCCAAACTTCAGAGGGAGTGTGAGGGAGGGGCGGCTACTTTTGTCCTTCCAGAGAGACGAGATTTGCTGTTTTCAGGTGTTGTTGTTCAAAGCAAAGCTGAATCATACTTAATCGATGCATTTGAACTTCTTTCGGTGCCAAGGTTTTTTCAAGATTACAATTTCATTTTACTGAAAATGAGGGTATTACTCAAAGCTAATGGAGGCTGATGATAGCTTTGTGGATATGTCCAACAGCACCTTACTTTTAACAATTTCATATCTTTCTTTAGACATCAACTGCGTCATACTAAATGAAATGAAAATGTTTTCCAGAAACTACTTAACTCTGTAAGCACTGATAGGGGTTGTTTCTGTAGTTTAACGCCATTTCTATAACACAGTATTGCGTAATAGTCTTAGGTCATCATCATTATTTTTTCCGGCAAAGTCACATAGATCCAGAATAGAAACTGACCTGTATTGCAGTGTGTCATGTAGCTGTCCATCAATGTAAACAATGTGCAAAGTAGTTGAACCAAAAAAGGGCACAATTAATAAAGTTATTGGCTTCTAAAGTAAGGAGTCGACTCTGAATCACTGAAACGAGTCGTCATATGGATTGAATCTCCTACCTGACTTTATCCACGTAATACAAACACTTTGCATAATAATCTCCGCCTACAACATTGCCCGTGGAAGAAACGAAAACTATGACCTGCCCACAGCTAAGTTAGTTAGTGTGTAAACATAATATCACGCTGTGTTTTCAGTTTGTGTTTTCACTACCAAAGGATGAAGATATATGAAAAATCAGTGGTTAAAACTACTTTTTCAAGGAGAGATTTACTAGACGTTTGGCAATGAAAGATGGTTCAGTACCCACTTTATTTAAAACAACATGCGTCTCCTAACCACAACCTGTAAGTATGATTATAGCTACATACTTGCTTAAATGAGTGGAAAAATGTTAATGTCTGTAGACGTTTTTATAACCTGGACTAATGATGAATGATGTGTATTGATGTTGTTTTTTAAACTCTTAATATACTGTCAGAGAGGCACGTTAGCAAGCAGCTAATGCATGCTGCACTTACGGTTTTGCTATGACCCGGTTAGCTTACATAAATGCTTAAATGAGTGTAAAATGTTAGTTTCTATTGTCATTTTTATTGCTTGGATTAATGATGAATGACGTTGTTGTTTAAACTCTTAATATTCTGTCAGAGAGTCAAGTTAGCAAGTGGCCAACGCATGGTGCACTTACGGTTTTGCTATGACCCGGTTAGCTTACATAAACGCTTAAATGTGTGTAAAATGTTAGTTTCTATTGTCGTTTTTATTGCTTGGATTAATGATGAATATGTATTGATGTCAATAATGTCTTCTAAGGTTATGTCCACATGAAGCCGGTGCATTCCCTATCCGATCATTTCTTTCCTTGCTCTAAAAAAATAATCCGTAAACACGAAACCACTGAAACCGACTGAAAGCGGTGTAGTATATGCCAGACCAGTATAGGGCGCTGTAATTCTGCCACAGATATACACTGTACACGGAGAAGAAGATTTTGAGCATGCGCATAACCAACGTATGGTGTTGTCCGTTATCGCTTGTTGGTCACCACAATTGCATAGAAGCAATAGATTTTGCTGTAATAAAGCTAGTAGGCTTTAGTAGCTTCTGTAGCACGAACACAATCACGTAGTCCGCCGTTATTGTTGTTGCTGTTACATGTGACGGTTCCGACACGTGATGTGATGACGTTTTCGCTTCACAAAATATACGGATTGGCTGTACAGACGAAACCGCAAGGGTGTCGGTTTCAGATTTATCCACTTTAGGACCCGGTTTCAAAAAATAGCGGATTCAGTCTCCCAAAACGACGGATCCGTGTGGATGAAATGCCAATACGATAACAAATTTATACGTATACAGTGATACACGTCTCCGTTTGACAACCCCTAAGTAAATCATGTTAGCACTAGGTCAATACATGTTGCACTATTGTTGGTCTGTGCCACTGATCTGTGGTCTGTGCAGAGACTCTGTCAGGTGACCAATGAGTAGGCTACTGAAAGGTGGGGTTTAGGCAGACTGAGTCTTTGAACGGCCTTACACGAATCGTTTGGGGATCTCTGAGAAATTGGGTACTTTTAAATTTATATTTTGAGAAAATTACAGTGTTTTTTGACCTTGCATGCATTTAAACATGTTGTCCGGGAATTATAAACAGTGATAGGACGCTTAAAATTGGCATCTTACTGGCTCTTTAATGACCATTTATATTTTTCAGTCTGTTTATTAAAGGGACACCATGAAACTTTTGGCCACTAGGGGTGCTAGACACGTATTTTTCACTTCTAGCGCCCCTAGAGCCCACAAGCGCCGCAGCACTGTCGCAAAGGAAAGGAACTGGCCAACCTTAAAACTAAACTAAAAACTAAACATTTAAAATGCTAAACGATCAACATTTTGAGACAACAGGGAGAAACGCAGTCATGTTACAACTTTCTGATGAGGAACTCGTCGTGGCAGAAGTCATTTCTCAATCTGAAGGTTGCAGCCTCCGGATGTCGTATTTCTAATACGTCATCAAGACTGTCTTATTTTACAATATTAACAATTACAAAGTTGACTATTAACTTAGTTAATCGTAAATTGTTGCAGTATGCTTATGACTTGCGAATGTAATGCTCAGTTTACCTTAATAAACCAGGCTTGATGACGTGTGCAGCCTGCATATTTGACCTCCGGAGGCTGCAGCCTTCCAATTCAGAAACGACCAGACGTATTTCCTTGCCTTTTTCCAAACAAATATTGTTGCATCCTCTCTCTCTCCCTCGCCACCAGGATTTTCCGCAATGGCGCTCGTTATTCCTCTTTTTTGTGTGAAAATCGCTCCAAATCCAAGTAAACCGATGCGTTTAGGTCTGCCGCTTTGTAATACGTCACGCGAGTGACAGCGGAACGCAGCAAATGAGGAAGAGAGAAGAGAGAAACGCTCGGATCTGATTGGTGAATGAATAGGGTTTGGTTTTACACTGTGAGCAAGTTTGAGTGCTATAGCATCCTGGATTGTAATGTAAATATCATAGACACAGTAAAAAGAAAGGTAAATACGTGAACACAGCATCTGAATACAGGGAACTATATGCAATATAATCGCCGTAATTTATAAAGAACATCGCATTTATGTATGAATCAACAGTTTATATAAAAAATTGCCTTTAAGGGGAATCGAACCCGGGTCGCCCGTGTTATAGGTCCGTGACACTAAAGACTGTGCCACAGAGTCACATAATAGAAACTGCTCTCTACACTCCTTAAGTAGCCTCCAGCAAAATTCATGTTAAAAACAAATTGTGTGGAGGAAGTGACGTATGCCGTAAAGCAGTCGAATTTTGTAGTTTTTTTTTGTGCTCTGGTTACTACCACAAACCCTAAGTTTTAAAATACGAGTAAAAGTGATACAGACCCCGTCAGGCTATGGTAGACATGTCATTCAACCTATTTAAAGTCGATGTACTATCACAAGGGTCTTGAAAATGTATTATGAAGGTTGAAAAATTACATGGTGTCACTTTAAGATACAAACAGAAAATACAGGACATACTGACCTTCCTCACTAAGCACACCTTGAACTCTTCTGAGACTAACTTTCAAATTTTTGCCAGCCAGTAATGCAACATATTTAAATATGAAAAACAAACTATATTGACACATTTTCTGGGAATGATTGACTCTGGGATTTGTTAAAAAAAAGGTAAACTGTGTTCATTGGAGATAAGAGTTGTGGACTTTTACGAACATTTAAAAACGACCAAATTAGCGAACATATTTTATAAACAAACAAACAAGTGGTGGGGATTTGCAGAATTAATTCTGCGTACGCCAAGCTTTACCCTGTGGGCCTGGTTAGATTTTATTTAGACAGGCACCATTTAAACAACAGGAATTAAAATTATATCATTTATATAAATATCTCATTTGAACGCGGAGATTTTACATTTGGTTGTTAACCCGTAGGCAGACGAGGCTTAATGTAAAAACCATCATTCACCCTTGGCTGATCTCTTTGAAAAGGGCTGCACAGCTCAAAGCATCTATATCATTTCAAGTGACATGATTAACATTGTGGACTCTTGCTGTTGAACAATACTCACCACTCACTATAATGGGGCTCTGGCTGAATGCCATGATGTCTCAAAAGGCAAGAAAGGCTTTATGATTGAACTCATTACCACACTGAGGCATATGGGTATGATTACAGTGAAACGATGCATTCCCCTTAATCAAAATATGATAGGTGCAGCGATTTGATTATTTGTTGGTCTGCCAAAAAGACTCAAACAACAATAATGAACAAGATATAACTGACTCCAATATGCCCACATTTCATTCATAGATTGAGTCAATTTATGAGTGCATTACAAATGCAATCTCTGGGAGGTTTCCAAAAGACTTTAGGGAACATGATGATACAACTTTGTATTGCTCATCTTTTCACATTACCGTGATAAGTTTGTATTGTCCGTAATGAAAAGAAAGCACAGCGGATCATTTCTTTTGTCTCTGTAGGAATAATTGCTTTTGTTGATTAAATGCTCCAAACCATCAATCAATTCTGCATTTAGATCTGCATCATTAAAAAAATGAGACTGTGTAAAGCAAAGAGGAATACGGTGAATTATCTTTCATGGTGTTCAGTTTGTGTGGATGGGCTGGTGGGTCCCAGACCCTCAATTGTCCCTTTCACACATACAGGGCCCTGTCATACACCCAGCGCAATGTGCGACGCAAGTGTCTTTTGCTAGTTTCAACCCACTGCAATTATCATTTTCACGTTAAGCGCCACGTTGTTTAAATAGCAAATGCATTTACGCCCCCTTTTGCGCCCATGGGCATTCTGGTCTGAAAACGAGGTGTGTTCAGGCGCATTGTGGGCGCGTTGCTATTTTGAGGCAACCAAAATAGACTATGTTACTGACCAACTAAAACCTGGTCTAAAGTCTAAAATCAATGGCGCAATATTATTTTTGTTATTTAATGAGCATTATAAAACGGTTAGTTCCAATCCTTGATTCTGATTGGACAATAGGTGTGCTTTATTCACGATAAAACACTGCTATGATCGCTTCACCCAATGGTTCTATTTAATATCACTGCGCCCTTAGCAACACCCTTAGCAACACATAAACATATAGGGCTCTATTTTAACGATCTAAGCGCATTGTCTAAAGCGCACAGCGCAACGTCTGAATGGGCGTGTCCGAATCCACTTTTGCTAATTTAACGACGGGAAAAATCGTTTTTGCGCCGAGCGCATGGTCGAAAAGGGTAGGTCCTATTGTAATGGGAGTATTTTGGGCGTAACGTGCAGTAAACCAATGAGAGTCACAGCTCTCATTCCCTTTAAAAGCAAGTTGCGCTGGCGCTATGTCTAATCCCTATTTAGATGAGGGACTTTGTAAACTGAAAAACTAAACAGAGGTAGAAGATCCCCAGTTTAAGATTAATGTTAAATAATTGTGTTGTTTTCCCTTATATTTAAATTGTTATTTTTTTATTAAAACCTTTAAAACCCGTTTTCTTTTAGTCATGGAAGTAAAAAGCAGGCTTGTAATTGCTTTAAATGTATGGCTATCCAATATCATCAAAAAATAATTTACAAGTATGTAAGATAAGGTTTGTACTCTAAAAATACTTTATTTGTAACAAACAGGAGATAAAGAAATTACAAACGGCTCTCCTCACGTTTCAGCACTTTGGACAGCGTTTTTTTAGCAAAGAGTTTTTTTAAGCATTACTTACAAATGTTCTCATCTCGCCATATCCACAGGTACAGAGTCATCATATACAATAAATCCGTGAGGTAGCATTAAAAAAAAAAACATTTAAAAACAGACGCATTTGTTTAAAGCAAAGCATTTATTTACTTATCAGGCTGCAGGTGAAGCAGCTCTTTGCGCCTTTTAACGTCTCATAATCAGTCCTCATTTATAAATATCTCCAAGAGACTCAATAATAATCTCTTAAATTCAATCCTTTAATCTTTCATATTTGAAAGCATTTTTGTGCTGCTGCGCATTTATGTACTTTGTGATAAGCAAACCCGCGTTGTCCTCCCGTTTATAGGCGCATATTACTAATGCGCTCTTTAAATAACATAAAACATATTGCGCCATTGACTTTAGACTTTAGAACAGGTTTTTGTTGGTCAATGGCGTAGTCTATTTTAGTTGCCTCAAAATAGCAACGCGCCAACAATGCGTCTGAACACACCTCGTTTTTCAGACCAGAACGCCCATGGGCGCAAAGGGGGCGCAAATGCATTTGCTATTTAAACAACGCGGCGCTAAACGTGAAAATTAGGGTGGAAACTAGCGAAAGACACTTGCGTCGCGCATTGCGCTGGGTGTAAGATAGAGCCCATAATGAGACAAAGTCTGAGAACAGTTTGTTGTTTTTATTTGAGCTTTCATGTTGTTGTTCGCAGTCAGGGACTATTTTTTCTAGCGAAAGGAATGCTTTTATTGATTTAACTTCATGAAAGTTGCACTAATATTTTTTTTACTTTAATATTGTGTGGTTACCGTTTTATAAAAGCAATAAGGTACTCGAGGCAAGTGCTGTATCGTGAATAAGTAACGGCTGAAGGGGTTGCAGGCACTTCGCGTCGTGCCTAACAACGCCCTTCAGCCGTTACTTATTCACGATACAGCACAGCCTCTTGTACCTTATTGCTTACCAATATGCTCCTACAAACGGGACGACAACGGGCCTTTGCTTATCACACACATAGATACGCAGCAGCACACAAATGTTTTTAAATATGAAAATGAAAGGATTAAAATGTAAAAGATTATTATTGAGTCTCTTGGACATAAATGAGGACAAATTATGAGACGTTACAAGGCATAAAGAGCTGCTTCACCTGCTGTAGCCTCGTAAGTAACTGCATGTTTTGCTTTAAACAAATGCAAATATTGCATCTATTTTTAAATGTTGTTTTTTTAAATGCACAGATCTACTTGCCGAATTGCCCACGTCATTTGCACACTCTCTAGCCCTTTTCACACAGACATTACAGAAAATACAAGGAAAATGCATCCAGGAATTGTCTGAGATCGTTTGATTTTTGGTTCATTCACATTACTAATGATTTTCTGTGTGCGTTCACACAGATGCCTTAAAGATCCTGTAAAATTTTTGTTTTTCACAGCAGCGTCTGAAGTTTGCTTATTATCCATTATTTCTCTCTCTAGAAACCACCATGCATTTTTGTTCATAAGACAAGACTAAGCAGGGGTAGACAACGTTGGTCCTGGAGTGCCGATGTCCTGCAGAGTTTAGCTCCAGCTCTAATCCAGCACACCTGAACAACTAATCAAAGTCTAAAGAGTCACCTGAAAACTACAGGTAGGTGAGGTTTTATCAGGGTTGGAACTAAAATCTGCAGGACACCGGCACCCCAAGACTGACTTTGCCTACCACTCCTATAAAGGAGTGCATGAAGCACTGTTCTTATATGCTGCTGAATGATCTCAGCTTTGGTGCAGAAAATGACGAGCTCTGTGATATCTGCTTCAGTCCAGTTTGCTGACAATTCTTGTTGTGAATGTTAATCTGCGTGTAAATCCCTCATTTTAAAGAGCTGAATCATAACTTCATTGTTGCAATGAGGCGCATCCTCATTATGGCACGCCCCTTACGGCATTGTTTCTGCGTCTTGTTCTCACAGAAGGCTTTCCTAGAATGTTATGGGAATGTTTGTAGGTCCTCTCTCCGGAAGCGATCCCAGAACATTTATGGGATGTGTTTGCGTTCACACAGTAGCCTGTCTGCCAATTTTACGGGCATTTTATGGGACCAATGTGCTGTGTGAATTAAGTTTCTGTGAAGCCTATGTTTAAACATTACTGCTGTTCAAGACGCAGGTTGCGACTCTTCCCCAGTTCAGTTTGGTTGGTCACAAGCCACGTAACAATTTAGAGATAACTTTTGTTTTCAATTTTCTAACTGTAGAGATACATTCAAACTATAATTGTCTTAATTCTTTATTATCATATCAGTAAGCAAGTTATGTTTTGCTGTTCCATTTTTATTGATCTCTAATCAAAGTCCTTGAGTAAATGGGATATTTTTTAATAAACTCACATTTCAATTCAATTCGAGGTCGGATTCGGTCTTACCCAAATCATTAATATACCACAGTGTGATTTAATTAAATGTTCATAAAAGTTATTCATATATTGGACTCTTATTGTTGTGCTAAGATCTGAGATCAGCTTTTATTTCCAATTATTTTAGAGAAAGTGATGCTTTGCATCGTGTGGTATTGGTGATTTTATTTATTAGGTTATACTTTACTTGTTCAATAGTATTAAAGTTGGAAAGCAAAACAAATAAATAAAGCCATTAAATTATTTTCAGATTTTACAACTATAAAGTCATGGACAATACATTGTTTAACTTAAATGAGGCCAAAAACCAAACTCTTCTTTAAGTACAAGAGCTATGTGCTATAAAGTAGAGGTCAGACCTGCATGTAGCAAGACCTTCTGTAGACCATGACCTTAAAACCGGGCATTTTCATGATTTTGCAACTTTATAATAAATACATGTAAGTACAGATAAAGACAGAGAAATAAGACAACCAGAAAATTATGAAATATAAAAATTATTATTGAGATGCACATTAGTAAAGCTAACTGTGACAATAGTTGACTATACACTATTAAAAATAAAGGTGCCATTCCTAAAAACAGCGATGCCATAGAAGAACCTTTTTTGGTACCTCAAAGAACCTTTCAGTCAAAGTTGCTTCAGATGTTAAAGGTGCTTTAAAGAACCATTTAGACAAAAAAGGTTCTTCTATGGCAGGGGTAGGCAACATCGGCCTTGGAGTGCCGATGTCCTGCAGATTTTAGTTTCAACCCCGATAAAACCTTGCCAACCTGTAGTTTTTAGGGCTGCGTCCGAAAACTCTAAATTGCTGCCTTCTGAGGCAGCTTTCCAAGGCAGGAAGGCATCAAGGCATGTCCGAATTCAATGTTTGGTTTACTTCCTGTCTCCTGAGATACCTCTGCGTGGACGTACATTAAGAATGTGATTGGTCGAGCCCGGTCGAGTACGAAAAAATAAAATGGTGGCCAAGGACGCGACTGCGACTGGAGCACCAATTTAGTGTAAATAAAGGTAGATTTTCACTTTTTACACCTTTTAATTGCATTTCTAGCGAGAAATTAGTATTGTAGTTTTCAAATATGTGATTAGTTATCACAAAGGTGCTCTCTGTTTAAATTTCAAACACGCTGCCTTTGAAGTGTGTTTGAAAGTCTTTCTCTGAGCTGCCTTCATGCCTCCGAAGTCATTTCCTCATGAGGCAGCGAGGCAACGAGTCACTGCCTTGAGTTTTTAGATGCAGCGTATGTGACTCTTTAGACCTTGATTAGTTGTTCAGGTGTGCATGATTAGAGCTGGAGCTAAACTCTGCAGGACATCGGCACTCCAGGACCGACATTGCCTACCCCTGATCTATGGCATCGTGAAGCACCTTTATTTTTTAGAGCGTAGTTTGTAGTAATTAGACATTTATATTCATAGCGCTATTTAAATAAGTATGCCTATGTGTTTTAGATTTTAAGATAAACTGTAACATTTTCTGAGTAGAATTATTACTAGATAAATAACAAGTTATATATGAACCCTGCTGAAAAAAACTGCATCAAGCCAGCATGGACCAGCATGGGAATTATGCTGGTCTTTGCTGGTTTAGCTGGTGGTCACCAGATAACACAACATATGCTGGTATGACCACCATGGGATGCTGGTGTTAATCCTGGTTTAGCTGGTGCTAATGCTGGTTTGATGCTGGTTTAGCTGGTGCTGATGCTGGTTTGATGCTGGTTTAGCTGGTGTTCACTAGCAAACCAGCACCAAAACACAACATATGCGGGTCTTGCTGGTATGCTGTTTTTTTCAGCAGGGAAACCAGACATGAAATCAGCTTACATGAAAACAGGGCCAAAACAAACTACGTCACAGTTCTCCAAGTTTGTTGTTGGTTTTCTCATGTTTCCGTTAATTAATTATCATGTTTATTAGTCCCTAATCTGTTCCATTGTCTTCACCTGTTTGTCATTAGTTTGATTATCCAATTTGCCTGTGTTTTGTTTAGTTGGATCTGTATATTTATCCTGCTGTTTAGAGCCTTGTCCATTTCTGTTTGTGTTACTGTGCTTTGAGTAATGGTATATTTACTCTTATTCATCTTCTTGCACTGTGTGGATTACACCCACCGTGACCCATTATCATAATAAAACATTATATGTCAGTAAAACCAGCAAAACATAACATTACAACTTTTCTATACCACTACAATACAAATGCATGTTCTTATACATAAAGAAACCTTTAAATGCTTGCTGTTTAAGAATATACAGGATGTGACCAATGCTGTGAAAACCTAGCAAAAGTCATTTTTTTGGGGGGGGGGGGGGTTTACTGTTTTCACATAAAATCATCCTACATAATGTAATGAACATTCTGTGAAAATATAACATTGATATTTTTAATACTGACGTACACGATCTCAAAGATTGAAAGCAACGTAAAATCAATGACTTTGGATTTACTGTTTTTTTTTTACATGAACTCATCCTACACAATGTAATGAACATTCTGTAAAAATATAACCTTAATATCTTTAGTACTGACGTAGACCATGTCAAAGATTGAAAGCAATTTAAAATCAATGACTTTAATGCTCCAAATCACAAAATTAGATGATAAGACATAGCCTGGCTGTGTGAGAACATGTTTAATATGTCCTGGAAATAATAGGCTGAGTGTCCAATAGCGGTTAATGGTCAGATACATTCTTGGAAGTCTAACAGCGGGATTAATGCAGGTTTATAAAGCTGGGTGTATTTTCTAAGCATTGATACAGCATGTGTTTCTACAGCAATAAGCATTGTGTTTGAAAATATAAAAGTCTCTTTAGATTTATTGCACCTGACTAGGTAATGTTTATATCTGAGGCCAATACCATTGTAGGATCATTAGCACCCTGCTAGCTGCAGAAATTCAATATTACACTTTTATGCTACTACAGCATAAATGAAGGAATCACTCGTTCTTTGTTTCTAAGCTAATTGACATCAGCATTATGGGCTGTTTGACGCTCAAGGCCAAATGATTCTGAAATAATCTCACTTCTGTCATGTACACATTTTCTAACTCCGTTGGGTGGGATAAAATATAGATTTTAAATATAATGACAAAAAAGAGAGTGACAGATCTTATTAGGAAGATCCTTACAACCTAAGAGCTGACGTTGGTGTGCTGAAATCCGGCTAACACAAACACAATCTGCTGCTGGCCTTTAGAGGGCAAAAATGGTCAGACTGCGCTGATCTGACTTGACAGGAGTTTGTATTTAAAGATGAAGTGTGTAATGTTTGGCAACCAATTCCAGTTTAAAGGTGTTGTAGGTAGTTTTTGTCTCTACTGCCGTATTTCACTAAAATGGGTGTCCTGAGAAATCTGTGGCGGTCTTAGGTTCTTTAAGCAGCAGGAAAAGTGTCAGGAGAACATGACCCATATTTGTTTCAGCCAAGCAGAAAACTAGCCAATCACCATTACAGAAAACCACTCTCAGCCTGTGAATCATTTTACACGATTTTTGCTGACAGCGAGCTTTTCTGACATTTGATGCCTTGGGAGCACAGGGTTTTGGACAGATGGTTGAAACTAGCAAAATAGTGGAAGTTAGAAAAATAGCTTATTGTAATGCAGAGACAAATAAAAGTAAGCCAGGTAGACAGATTTCACAAAGATTTAAAGGCTTCATTTCTCAACGCTGTGGGAATTCAGAACATTGCTTTTCTAAAAACAAAGGCAAAATCAGAAAACTCAAGCAACCACCTACCTAGCAACTCTAAAAGAGTGCCCTAGCAACTAAAAAGAACACTTTAGTAACCCCTTGCAAGCGCTACAGGTACACTGTGGGTCAAAAAGGGACGAGCCCAGCCTGCAGGGTTGTGATTTAAACCATGCTGGGTTGTTTCAACCCAAAACGCTGGGTTGTTTTAAACCAGTGTTGGGTCAAATAAAACATTTTCTGGGTTAATTTGAACCCAGTTCGTCCCTTTTTGACCCACCGCTTTGTTGAAAATAACCCAACATTTTTTAGAGTGAATATCAGGTGATAACCCCAGTGTATCACAGAGACATAGGAATAAGCTCTTTTGATCCACCCTTTAATAAATACTGTCTTTAAAACCCAGACTAAACAGTCCTTCCAGAAAAAGTTTTTTTTTTTTTGATTGTTGTGGGCAAAATCCTTGATCTTACGGCACATTTTCTTAAAAAATGTGATGGAATATTGCCGGATATTTATGCAATTTTATGCGATAAAATTGCAGGAACGTGCCACAATTGCGGGAATTTGTAAAAACTGTTTGCAGCTTTTCATTGATGTTCACGTCACGTAATTACATCACTTCCTAACATGACAACAGGGGACATGGCTGCTCATGTGTGAATTAAATGCTAATTTTTTTTAACTTTCTGCTAAGATATATATGACTTTTTGCTACAAAAATGCGGGAATTATGACTTTTTGGGCTCTATCATACACCCGGCGCAATGCGTGACGCAAGTGTCTTTTTGCTAGTATCAACCCGACACAATTATCATTTTCACGTTTAGCGCCACGTTGTTTAAATAGCAAATGCACTTGCGCCCATTTTTGCGCCCATGGGCGTACTGATCTAAAAAACAAGGTGTGTTCAGGCGCATTGTTGGCGCGTTGGTATTTTGAGGCAACTAAAATAGACTACGCCATTGACCAACAAAAACCTGATCTAAAGTCAATGGCGCAAAATTATTTTTGCTATTTAATGAGTGCGTTAGAAATATGCGCCTATAAATGGGAGGACAACGCGGGTTTGCTTATCACACACATGGATGCACACAGCAGCACAAAAAAGCTTTTAAATATGAAAGATTAAAGGATTGAAATGTAAAAGAGTATCATTGAGTCTCTTGGACATAAATGAGGACCGATTATGAGACATTAGAAGAGCTGCTTCACCTGTAGCCTGGTAAGTAAATAAATGCTTTGCTTTAAAAAAAATGCATCTATTTTTAAATGTTTTAAATGCTACCTTACGGGTTTATTGTATATGATGACTTTGTACCTTTGGAACTGGTGATATGAGAAACATTTTTAAGTAATGCTTTAAAAAAAAAACTCATGCCGCTAACCGGGTGCTGAAATGGCTCTCGGCACGTTTGTAAATTCTTTATCTCCTGTTTGTTACAAATAAAGTATTTTTACAAACCTTTTATGTGTAAATAAGTTTTTTGATGATATTGGATAGCCATACATTTACAGCAATTAAAAGCCTGCTATTTTTACTTCCATGACTAAAAGAAAACGGGTTTTAAAGGTTATAATAAAAAAATAACAATTTCAATACAAGTGAAAAACAACACAATTATTAGGGGTCAAGCCCAGAATGGGCGAGACCCCTATTGGGATTGTTAGTTTTCTTATTATTATTATTATTATTATTATCTATTATTCTTCTTCTTCCGCCATTGCGTCTATGGCAGCCCATAGAACCGTACGTAGGAAAGTTATGAAATTTGGCACACTCATAGAGGACATTCCAAATAGTCACCACACCAAATTTGGAGTGTCTATGTCAAACCCAATAGCGCCACCAACAGTCCAAATTTTCACTTACATTTTTGGTTATAACTGCTGACCCGTACGTCATAGAAACGCAATTCTTGTTTCTTCTGATTCCTTGGCTCATGCCGATTCGATTGCACCATATGACGTCATTTCCGTTATGCTAATTATTTCGATATTTTGAATTGGTTGTAAAACCTACTTTTTCGAACTCGTCCTAGAGCTTTTGTCCAATTTGCTTAAAGAATGGGTGTGTAGCATCTATAGACACTCATGGCAAAAAGTTATGGAATTCGTGTTCATTCACCAATCCGTTACCGTATAACGCGTCAATGAATTTTACGTAGAGCGCGAAAAAACGGATTTGAGGCTGTATCTTCACCAAAGTTAAGCGTATTCATATGAAACTTGGTAGTTTTGATGGCAGTCACGACCTGAGGGCCCATGCCCAGTTTCGTCACAGCGCCACCTAGTGTTCACGAGATTTGAAAAATGGCTATTTTTGCTTATAACTACTGCAAACTTGAGTCTAAAATTATAAAAGTGCTATTGTTAGATTCCTTGAGGCATGCCGAGTCAAACGATACCAAAAGGTTTTCGGTCGGCCATTTTGGGGGTCGGCCATTTTTAATTTTAACTTTTTTTGTAGGAAAGTTATAAAATTTGGCACACTCAAAGAGGACATTCCAAATAGTCCCCACACCAAATTTGGAGTGTCTATGTCAAACCCGATAGCGCCACCAACAGTCCAAATTTTCACTTACATTTTTGGTTATAACTGCTGACCCGTACGTCATAGAAATGTAGTTCTTGTTTCTTCTGATTCCTTGGCTCATGCCAATTCGATTGCACCATATGACATCATTTCCGTCATGCTAATTATTTCGATATTTTGAATTGTTTGTAAAACCTACTTTTTCGAACTCGTCCTAGAGCTTTTGTCCAATTTGCGTAAAGAATGGGTGTGTAGCATCTAGAGACACTCATGGCAAAAAGTTATGGAATTCGTGTCGATTCGCCAATCCGTTTCCGTACACCACGTCAACGAATTTTACGCAGATTGGGAACAAACGGATTTGAGGCAGTATCTTCGCCAAAGTTAAACATATTCACATGAGATTTGGTAGTTTTGATGGCAGTCATGACCTGAGGGTGCGTGCACAGTTTCGGTACAGCGCCACCTAGTTTGAGCATGTTGATGAGCATGCCGCAATGGATTTGCGGCTATATCTTCGCAAAAGTTCTGCACATTGGCAGTGGTTCAGTGGTTCAGGGGTTAGTGGTGGTTGTCTACAAATCGGAAGGTTGGTGGTTCAAACCCCAGCTCCACCTGACCAAGTGGCAAGATGTCCATTAGTTATATGTCATAACAGTCATTGAAAAGTGATTTTTTTTGCTTATAACTACTGCAAAATTGAGTCTAAATTCATGAAAGCTATTGTTAGATTCCTTGAGGCATGCCGAGTCAAATGATATCAAAATGTTTTCTGTCTGCCATTTTCAATAACAAAGCATACCAACTTTTTCAAAACTCCTCCTACAGCGTTCGTTTGATTGGCTTGGATTTGGTACACACAATCTAGGCTCTAGACAAAAAGTTTTTGTCAGTTGTTGTATAGCACATCAACAAATATAATGGCGAGCACGAAAATGGTTTTGAGGCTATATCTTCGCAAAGCTTTTGCACATTGATGTGTATTGGCAGTGGTTCAGTGGTTAGTGTAGGTTGTCCACAAATCGGAAGGTTGGTGGTTCAAACCCCAGCTCCACCTGACCAAGTGATGAGGTGTCCATGAGTGAGACATCTAACCCCAAATGCTCCCGATGAGCTGGATGGCTCTTGTGTGGCTGACACTGTATGAATAGGTGAATGTTTCACAACTTGTAAATGTCATGAACTGAGGGTGTATGGAATGTTTTGTTACAGCACCACCTAGTTCATCAGTGACATTTTTTGAAATGTAAACTTTTCAGTGCCCCCTACTGGTTAAGAGTTTTGAGGCTTTATCTCCAGATCACTTTATCGTATGTACACCAAATTTGGATTTGTCATCACAATCATGACCTGAGGCACCATATTGTTTCGGTGCAGTGCCCCCAGTGGTCAAGTCATTTGAGGCTATATTTCAACATTGCTTAATCATATGTATATCAAATTTTGTGGGTGTCATCACAATCATGACCCAAGGCATCATCTATTGTTTTGGTGCAGTGCCACCTAGTGGTCAAGTCATTTGAGGCCATATCTCCACATTGCTTAATCATATGTACACAAAATTTGGTGGGTGTCATCACAATCATGACCTGATGCACCATCTATTGTTTCGGTGCAGTGCCTCCTAGTGGTCAAGTCATTTGAGGCTATATATCAACATTGCTTAATTGTATGTATATCAAATTTGGTGGGTGTCATCACAATCATGACCTGAGGCACCATCTGTTGTTTCGGGGCAGTGCCCCCTCGTGGTCAAGTCATTTGAGGCTGTATCTCAACATTGCTTAATCGTATGTATATCAAATTTGGTGGATGTCATCACAATCATGACCTGAGGAACCATCTATTGTTTCGATGCAGTGCCCCCTAGTGGTCAAGTCATTTGAGGCTATATCTCCACATTGCTTAATCGTATGTACACCAAATTTGGTGGGTGTCTTCACAATCGTGACCTGAGGCACCATCTATTGTTTTAGTGCAGTGCCCCCTAGTGGTCAAGTCATTTGAGGCTATATCTCAACATTGCTTAATCATATGTATATTAAATTTGGCGGGTGTCATCACAAACATGACCTGAGGCAAAACCCATTGTTTCTACACAGCACTCAAGATTTGAAAAATTGCTATATTTGCCTTAATCTACTGAAAACTTCTTAAATCTTAAATCATGACGGTCATCAACCAATACTTCATTCGGTGCCCTTTTTAGCTTGACCCCGGCATCGCTGCTTGCAGCTATATTTTAACATTAATCTTAAACTGGGGGTCTAAAGTCCGTCATCTAAATAGGGATTAGACATAGCGCCAGCACAACTGGCTTTTAAAGGGGGTGAGAGCTGAGACTCTCACTGGTTTATTGCACGTTACACCCATTATTCATTATGAGAATAGGAACAACCCTTTTCTACAGTGCGTTCGGCGCACAAACCATTTTTCCTGTCGTTTAATTAGCAAAAGTGGATTCGGACATGCTCATTTAGACTGTGCGCCGTGCGCTTTAGACCATGCGCTCAGATCGTTAAAATAGGGCCCTTTGAATGAATGAAAGTTTATTCGGTTACTAAACATAAATCAAAATATACAATTTTCTTTGTCAAAAATTAAGATTTTAAATCAAGCCCTGCATATTTTGCGAGCAGAAATCTGAAATTTATGTGGCGAAAGTGCAGCGTATTTAAAAAATGCGGCCCCCGCATAAATATGCGGACTTTGGCTGATTATGAATTGAATCATACCGTTTTTTTAGGAGGGACTGACTAATGTACATTACATAATGTAATTCTGACATTAATAGCATCAAAGTTTCATTTTGGTCAATCTTTGACATTGCCTTACCTTAGTCACAATATTAAAGATTTCAAAGTTATATTTTCACAGAATGTTCTTTTCATTATGTAGGATGATTTTATGTAGAAAACCGTAAATCACAAAAAATGACATTAGCTGAGACAGCGTGTTTAATTATGATTTATATCTAAAAAGACTATTAAGAGGTCGTGATTGCAAAGATATAAAAGATAACTATCATAATGGGATTTCTGGGGAGGGCCATGTTTAAAGTAGGTAATCCGAGGAGGATCTTTGGGAAAAATGATTCTCCCAGAAGAACATGAAGGCAATTAACAGTGCAAATTCCAGAAGGATAAACCGTCTGTGATTGGATTAAAGAATAAATGTCCATGAGCCTTAAGAGAGTACAACTGTGTGTGTTATCGCACAAAAGCTTAATCTTAAATTAAGTCTGGCAGGCTGGACCACTACTATTTACTTTCTCGCTCTGACCAAAGCAACCAGTCTGAGTTATTATGGGAACGGAGACCCCCTCTCCGCGTTCTAACAGCATCATTTATAACTGTTGTGTAATCAAATTATCCGACCTCTCCCTCTCTCTCTCCCGCTGATTAGTCCACTATAATGAGCCATGTCGATAGTCCGCATGAAGTTTTGATCCATCGGAGGCCTGTAGCGCCGGGGGCCGAAACAGCAGCTATGAAGGTGCAGTGCACCACGGGTCCCGACTTCACTGTGAAACAAACGGCCTGCAAAAACAAGCCCACCTTATTTAAAGAATGAACTGTTGCGCTGACAGCTCCAGGGCTAAGAGATAAATGATGTCAACCTTTGGAGGAATAAAAGAGGAGGAAAGTAATTATTTCTCGACAAGGATCAGCGACCCATCAGTCCCCCCGCACAGGTGATAAGTTCAGAAAAAATATCTACCCAGCCTTTGGGCTCCATAACGGAGACCCTACGACCTTCCTACTTCTCGCCTTAATATACTGCTCCCGTGAAGCATCGCTCACGACGCTGGTTGCGAACGCGGCTGGCCTGCGGATAAACAGCCATCCGATCCACAGGTGTCAGGGTGAGTAAGATGGCCTTGCATCGATGTCGTTCAAGCCTATGGTCGTAAAGCGGGGCGACATCCGCCATATGTTGGTCTCATCATCGCCTCCATCCACCGTCCCCTCTCAACTACTGACATCACCATTACTCACTTGCACCTGTTTTAGACACACAGACATCTCACGAAGCCCTCAGGTCACTTCTGTGAGCAAGATGTACCGCTGGCGGTTCGTGCCAGCATCATGACCGATTTTCACACTGTTGCACCAGACTGCTGATACGTCAGTGTCATGAAAACATCTGCCGCCCCTCCCCTGACAGAGCGCCGATCCGGAACTGTTCCTCGTAGTTCCATTACAGAGAAAGTCACGGGCCAGAAAATCTGTTTTATAAGTGCTGGTGCCACTAATGTCAGAGGTAGCTTTACAGAGATAATGTTTAAATATGATAAATATATATATATATATATATATATATATATATATATATATATATATATATATATATATATATATATATATAATTAAACTCATTTTTGTACAAATGTATTTTATTTTGTACAATATTATATCACTGGGTGAAACAGGTGTACCTTTTATTCACCTACACTCACAAAGCATAATTGAAATCACACAAAGCCCCTGAATCTCACTTCACCCTATGTTCACATTTATTTGTGCTTTTATACATTCCTATTTTTTTTGTGTGTTGTCCACAGGTGCCTCAACTAGGTCTTGTTCCAGTAAGCGAATAAAACTGCTATTTAATGAGCACTAAAGTAATTATCATAACAGAGAAAGTATTAAAGAAAACTAATGAGTAGAACGAAGGGCTCAATTACATTTACAAAAAAGTACCTCTTTCTTTGGTTCTTAAAGCCCTCTATTTCAAGAGCTTGAAGTTAACCGAGTAGAGCGGCACAGGACTGGGTCTGTGCGTGACTTAGCAACAAGGATTTTATTATTCTGAACTGTAGTTTAAATTCAAAACCAGCTTATGGCGTGACAAATCTAAGATTTACCCAAACAAAAAACAGCCATTACAGCAACCAATATGGCAAAGCTAAACCTTAAACGTCAGGCAAGTTGATGAATTTTAAAGACTTTAATTTTGGTCTCTTAACAACTATGAAAACTATCTGAGCATGTGTACAGACCAAAAGCGTACATCTCTGACCCTGCTGGGGTTTATTTTGTGATAATGGCCCATATTTTAATGATCTAAGCGCATGGTCTAAAGCGTATGGTGCACAGTCTAAAGCGTGTGTCCGAATCCACTTTTGCTAGTTTAACAACAGGAAAATGGTATATGCGCCTGACGCACAGTCTAAAAGGGTTGTTCCTGTTCTGGTAATGAGTAATTGGTGATTTTTGAGCGCAACGTTTAATAAACCAATGAGAGTCTCATCTCCCATCCCCTTTAAAAGCCAGTTGCGCTCACGCCAAGGCGAATTGCACATTTACATGGTGGAATTTGTAAGCAGAAAAACTGTAAGCAGAGGAAAAAGAACAACAGTTTAAGATTGATGTTGTGTTGTGTTTTATTATTGAAATAGTTATTTTTTAAATTAAAGCTTTGGTTCTCTTTAAACGTTATTTCAGTAATGGATTAATAAGTAAAATAAGTAGTGTTTTAATGGCTGATAAAATATGATGTATGATACTTTAATCTCAAAACGTTTTTATAAGAATGTGCGTTGTTGTCCCGTTTATAGATGCATAATACTAACACGCTCTTTAAATAACAAAAACTATATTGTGCCATATACATTAGAGCAGGTTTAATTTAGTTAATTGCGTAGTCTATTTTAGTTGCCTCAAAATAGCAACACGCCAACAATGCGACTAAACACACGCCGTTTTCAGCCCATGGGCCCCCTAAATTGGTGCAAAATGCATTTGCTATTTAAACAAAGTGACACTGAATGTGAAATTTATAACTGTGCTTAGCTGAAACTAGATTTGCGCTGCATTGTGCCGGGTGTATGATAGGGCCCAATGACTGTCTGTCTCTACTGTACATATCCCCTCTATATATCATGAATCACAATTTACCCAATACATATGACCAAAGTAATATACAGTACATCCACCATGCATGTGCATCTGAAAGCATGTGTATCTGTGTAAAAGCATTTCACACCCCCCCCCCCCCCCCAAAAAAAAACACTTCACTCCAAACATCCCAATAATAACTGTCGAGTTCAGATGCAACAGGTGCGTCTGGCATGTTTTCTTGTAAATTAGCATTTTATATCAGGCTCTTATGTTTAGGTTCAGTAATTTCACTTTAAGGGCAATGAAAATGTTATTAATCAATAATTGAAATGCCTTATTTTTATAAATGTCACTTTGGATATTTTAACAAATTTGACTCTTATTCGCTGCAAAACCCTCTAAGTGCATGCAAGTTTTTTCTGTGATAACCTCCACCTCTAAAAGACACTTTTTTGACAAGACATATGGCGCTCTTCCAATGCATAGTAACCCACGGGTCAGGTTGGGTCATGTCGAGTCAGCTCACTTCACTTTGGCTTGGTTTGCTCATCCATCGAGTTTAGTTACACTTCCGAGTGGGAGGGATTATAGACGCGTCGTTATATTTGCGCTGCCTACTGCTTTTACATCATACATGTGAGAGCGTCTTTGGAATGCTACGTGCCCATACATTCATTTATTTCTCAGTCCGCAACAAAATCAAGATTGACCGCCACAAATAAATGTTTGCACATTGTATTTATTACTACCTCTGTATCACATGACAGTTTTTGTACAAACACCCGTGGCATCAGTCGGTGCGCTCGAGGATCTCACATTTCAGTTAAAATACATTAGAAAATTAAGATTTATTTCTTTTAAGACATACAATCATAATTCTTACCTTGAAATGTAACGGTTGCTTTTCTGAAATTAAACCCGAAATATTAAACCTTGATGACGTATGCGGTCGACCAACGCGACTTCCGGAGAACGAACCCGAAAACATGTTCGGGACGTGTCCGGCGGAAATGGCACGAATGGCCACCCTAGGTTTGCTCGAGACACGCAAGCACGAAGGTAAAGGTAATCTTGCGTTTGGCAATGACGCAAACTGAACCACACATTAGAGGGGCTGTGATCCAAGTCGTGGCTGTGGCATTTACCGGATTCGCCAACAAATCTTTATTTCTAAATTGCTTGAGGCAGTGGCGGTTCTACACGGAGGCCAAGGGTGGCCCGTGCCTCTGTAGACAAGTCCCTGGCCACCCCTGTGGCCACCCCGTGCTGACCAAATAAAAAAGTATACATTTATTTTGATTTTACACGCGAGCGCCAAAAGCGGAACTAATCCGACGCATAATGTTCTAAACGGGCAAATTAGAGCGGCGCACCCAACCACCGCAGCCGGCTGCGGGTGCTGATCGGCGAGTGCCTCAATTCGTTCCCAATCTCCCGATGTTGAGAATGTGTATGCAGGTTTGGGCACTGGTAAGGACTCTAGCTCACTTGACATTGGGACACTGTTCACTTGTTCTCCTGTGACGTGGCTGCTTAAGCGCGGTGATCTTTCACAGCTGTTACTCATCAACAACCGGCAAAACCAACATCTCGCTAACTTTTTAAAGATACACATTGTAAAAAGCGCTGTAATTATGCTATTACATATACAAGCATAAAATTGGAGGAATATAATTAAATGTGTCATATAAAATTTTTTACAATTTAAAATAAATATTATTTTAAATACTGATTAGATTGTGGTCCCTAACTGTCTAGCAATGTGTGTTTATATGTAAACTAAAACAAACGTTTGTCTTTATAAAAGTTTGCATTTCATAAAGTTTATTGAGTAGGCTCACATGATTTTCGGTTGGGGGGCTTTAGAAAAGAGCCAAGCTCCCCTTTTGCACCTGCACTCACTTGTATTAAATAAAGATTTATATGATTGTAAAGTAAGATAAAGTTTATGGGGCAGTTTCCCGGAAAGGGATTAGACTAGTCCTAGACTAAAATAAATGTAAGAGCTGTCCAAACTGAAAACAACTTGCAATGCCATATTTTAAAATACACCAGTGCCCTTTGTTTTGCTTCAAAATGCACACAAGTAATGTATTTAGTAAGGCATGTTTGTTAAAACTAGTTATATTTCCTAATTAAACTAAGGCCTAGTCCTGTCTTAAACTAAATCCTGTAACAGCCCCTATAATCTTTAAATATAATTTCTTGCCGTTTTTTTATGTGCCCCTCTGGTAAAAGACTGGCCCCTCCTTGGCCCCCCTAGTGAAATTTGTCTAGAACTGCCACTGGCTTGAGGTGGGGATTAAGTGGATTTAAAGCAAAGGTATTTGATGTATATGTGCTTAGTGTGATTGGGATCATTATCTAATTTTTGGTGGAGGCGGTATCAAGCGTTTTTCTGAGCTCGTCAATTCCACCGATTCCAGTAAATCAGCATAATGTGTACATTTTTAAAAGAGCTATTTAATAATGCATAATCTTCGTTGGATGAGATGTCTGATCAAAGCCAGTCTATACACAGCTGAGATTCACTTAAATAAATCCATCATTCTAAAAACTGTTCTGAACTGGTAGAGTTTGGAGGTGGGTTTGTGAATCACTTCAAGTTAAACCAGAACAGATGTTGAACTGATCTAAACTTCTATTGTGACACCGTTGCTACCAGTTAACAGCCTGCCATATATCCCAGCACGTAGACAGAGCGATTCATCCCCCGGGAGATGTATGTGCTGTGTACTGATGCCTAGTCTTGCTTTCCAGTCCTAACATTCACCTTTCTGCAAGTACTGTAGATTTGGTCCGCTCATTCCTGCATATCTGTAAAACCGGAGATTAGCCAGACTTAATGGTCTAGAACCAGGCACACTTATAGCACAGGGGTAATTGCTGCATTGTACGATGCTCCATAGGACTGTAACCATGGATACGGTCCACACAATCCGGATGAGTTCATCCAGGCTGCCGCCAAAATGTGATAGCGGGTGAGAAGGTCAGGACGTGTTTGATGTCAGAGAGGGCCTAATGAATCTAAAATGATTCATACAGTAAAGGAGACATTTGGAATGACTCACGAGTCGGCGAGAATGAGTGTGAGGTGACCAAATCTGCCAGCCTGCTTCACACATCGGTGTACCACACAGGCT
The DNA here is from genome assembly GCF_027580225.2 of Misgurnus anguillicaudatus. Lineage (NCBI taxonomy): Eukaryota > Metazoa > Chordata > Actinopteri > Cypriniformes > Cobitidae > Misgurnus > Misgurnus anguillicaudatus. Next base: position 20,068,754 of record NC_073360.2, on the reverse strand, counting down.
ATACACACATTACACGGCACCTTTGAACATCCCGCAACGCGGCTTTGCCTTTGTTCATCGCAAACAAAGAGAGAGAGGTGTAAAATAACCCGGTTATTAGCGTTATTATCAGTTTGCAGAATAAAAATGAACATTCATTGAGTTGATGGAAACACTGTTAACTGTGGAGACACTTCATTAAATAAGGATGTGAGCTTTTGTATTCTAGATAAAGAAAAAAGTCACAGGGGTGAATAAATTATGACACAATGCGTGAATAATTCCCTTTAAAGTTTTCAAACACAGAAACATCTTAACCAACACTTGAACCCAGAAATCCAGATTTTCCATTTAAAAAAGGCTTCAATATCAAAACGGCGTAGATAATAATGTTCTCAAACAAACAGGATGCCAGGCCATGAAGCGATCAGACATCAATATTAGCACAGCAAGAGATGCATTAAGCATCGTGGTTTTTGCCTGAAGCTAAAAACGTCTGTGTGGCTGTGTAGAGAAAGCAGGCGGCTATTTTCAGACACTAATATTCAGACACATACAGGTAGTTGCTCTCTCTATCTTTCCCAGGAGCTACGCTGAGAGCTGTCCGTAAACACGGTAGGGCACGCCGGCTGAAAAAAACCTGAATGATAGCAGACCTGCCATCCCTCCAAAAGAGGGAAGTATCATGGGTAGAAAATGGGCGACCTCTCTGCTGTCTTCACCATGGGAACTATTATCAGACCTGGTCATGCTGTGCCATTTCCAAATAAATAAATCACCTTCAAGCCTTTGGCAGAAAAATTAATCACCTGTAGCACACACACAGACACTCACCCAGCCGTCATCAAACCCCATTAACTCTCACATAAAAAACAAGATTAAGAGCAGAATATTCCAACATTTTCCGAAGAAAGATGCGAGTGCTGCTCGGCTGTGCAAAATGTGCCTGATGCTGGCGTGCTGTGGGTGGTTGCCAGAGCTGCTGTTTTAGTGTTTAAAGTAGCTTCTGGTACACAGCTATGCTGTTGCTATGGCGGATGTTCTGGTTTATTGCTTATTGACTGTTTTAATGTACGGCACAACAAAATTTTCTTGTAAAACATGCTGCATCGCTTTCGGTTCAGGTCTTTTGCACAGTACAGTATGTGCTTAGTTAAATATAGAGTTAAATATAGAAATATATATCTAAAATGAGCATACATTAACCAATGTCTATTGCATATGCAGATTGATATCTAAAAGGGGCCATGTCACAAGACTTTTTTAAGATGCCAAATAAATCTTTGTTGTCCCCAGAGTACATATATATAAATATAAATAATTTATTATAGCATGTTAAAATTGCCACTTTGTAGATGTGTGCAAAAATGTGGCGTTTTGGGTGTGTCCTTTAAAATGCAAATGAGCGAATGAAGTGCAAACACTGATCATAATGATGGTGGTTTGTTGAAATTGAAACTCGATTGTGCTGTGATATATTCTCTCTCTCTCTCTCTCTCTCTCTCTCTCTCTCCCTGCACTAAATGGCAGTGCTGTGATTGGATAGGGCAGATTAAGGGCGGTATTATTATAATAAGAGCTCCTTATGACATCATAAGGAGAGCCAAATTTCAACTACCTATTTTTTCATGTGCTTGTAGAGAATGATTTACCAAAACTAAGTTACTGGGTTGATCTTTTTCACATTTTCTAGGTTGATATACGGAGGCCGAGAGAGGACATGCACTATTATTATTTTTGCTTGCTTGTTTTCTCGTGATCACGACTTAATTTCTCGTTATCTCAAGATAACAAAAGTTGTTTTCTCGTGATCTCGAAATAACAAAAGTTGTTTTCTAGTGATCACGACTTAATTTTCTCATGATCTAGAGAAAACAAAAGTTGTTATCTCATTATCCTGACATGATAATCCAAATGTCAATGTAATTTGCTTGTCTAATATACAGTACAGCTGCTATGAGATTATTTTCAGGATTTCTAGATTAACTATTTAGAGGTATGCGTTTAAGTAAAATTAGCATTTTTGTTTCATTCTGTCAACTACTGACAACATTTCTGCCAAATTTCTGATAAAAATAATGTTTTTATTTGCATTTATTTACAGAAAATTGAAATGAGGAAAAATAGTCAAAATAACAAAAAAGATAGTGTTTTTAGATCTTGAAATCTGCAAATCATTATTTTTTATGTTTTTACATGTAAAAACATCTCCATTTTGGCAGGCAGGAAAAAATATGAAATGAATGACACCAGAATAAGTTTCAAGGCAAAAGAGTTGACTGTGCAATTTAATTCAAAAGGTACATAGCAAAATTTAATAGATTAAACATAACAGATCATTATAATGCCCCCGGGTGCTTTTAACGTGTATCGATAAAGGACAGGTCATCTTTCTGACCTGCAGTATCATGATATCTACAACTACCTCATCAACTTTCCCCCGTCCTACTCCGGAGACTCTTTAAAAGCCTATAAAGCCTGGAGGGGTACAAAGGGACGCAATCTAATTTGATGAATATTCAACTTCGGATTCTGTCTGAATCGACCCTAGCTGTCCTTGCTTGTAGGTTGCCAGCATAGCTAAGGTTATATCACTGTGTGAGTACAGCATACATTATAAATGTCATGAAATCTTAACCCATTTAATCCCAAATGCACCCTGACATAAAAATATCCAAACGATTGATCCTTGCAATAATTAATATTTCTTTGTTTTTTACATTTTTTGAATGTAAAAAAATTGTGTTTATGTTCAGTGGGATATAAACCTAGTTAAAGGCTACACATTTTAAACTCCATGTCATTTTATGGTCACTATTAGAAATATAAAAAAGAAAAATAGTAAGGTCTAAAGAGTTTGATATTAAATTATTGTTTAACCACTATTAATAGCATTGCTACAAAGCGCTCTCCTTATTGCCTGCCAAAATGGCAGAGTTAGGCTGTGTGACGTCAACCACAGGAGCTCAAAAAAGTAAATATTTAATGGAATTACATGTGTCTTGGCATGCACTCAATCTTTTACATTGCTGTGTGACTTTATTGTCACTCCTGAGGTGCTACTTTTGTAATTCTTAATGGTCTTTTAATTTGGTCTGTGGCTGTATTTACAATATATAAATTTTTTTAAAATATTTACAATTACTTAGGGCTTTGAATTCAGTAAATTGCTGGAACAATATTATTAAGAAGGAATGTTTTGCTGGTTTTAGAGTAATTTTGGTCACCAGCTGATTAACCTGAAAGACCAAATGGGTTGTCAAAACCATCTAGGCTGAAGGCCAGATCGGAAAAAATGTCCCCTTATGAGGGCCAAAAACTTTATCATGCTGACATTAACCATACAAACTAAAATACAACTAGGCCACAAACTGCTCATAAGCAGGGCCAGACAGAATCTGCAAACTTTTTTGCTTTTTCTGTGGAATTATTTGGGAAATATCTGTGGAATGATTTTAAATGTTTTTTTAAAAATTACAGAATTTAAGCTGTAAATATTACAAAATTGCATCTAAAAAAATTACTTTTTAAAGGCTTACAAATGAAAATGAATACACCAAATCAATGAGTCTTCTGAATTAAACAGGACCAACAACCAGATAACGTGCATATCAAGACAGAATTATTATTATTGTTTATATTGTTTTAGTCTAGGACTAGTCTAATCCCTGTCCGGTAAAAAGCCCCTACATTAAACACAACAAGAGCATTCGTCTTGTAAACGGATTTGAAATGATCATGTGCTGACAGTCGCACGTCACATAGACGACAGGGTCAAGTGAGATCTGCTTAACTCAGCTGTAAGTTTTATTTCATATCAAATGGTTTGTGCTCTCTATCATTAAAATGGTCAAAGCAAACAGCACACGCAGGGTTAATGTACTTAATGTCAATGATGGCTCACAAATGCGAGGGATAGGGTATGTATGTGTGCTTGTTGTCAATTACGTTTACTGGTGACAAACATGCTCAAGCGTGGGGTATGTGTGCTTGTCATTGACGGACATTGAATTCTGTAGAGTTTTCCGCGGAAATCTGTGTGCGCGGATTCCGTTTGGGCCTGCTCATAAGTAAAGAACTGAATTTACTTACTCGAATAAGTCCTCTTAAAATGAACACAGTAATAAACGAAACCATTAACCTTTCTTTGCAAATAAACACTAATGAGTACAGTCAATTAGCTAAGAAAATGGCCTAAATTTGATTTTGGTTGGGACGTAAATAATATCATTATTTTAATCTTAGGTGTCATATTTATTAAGGTTACACATTTGTTACAAAAACAACAAATATAGAAAAGTCCTATTTATTTATTTATTTTTACTTTTTTGTGATGCCAGTGAAAATTCTGGGCAAGTAAAATACTGAACCATCAGATTTCCTCCAAATCTGCTCCAGCAGAAAAAAATATAACACATTATACTTATTGTGCAGCCATCCCAAAAAAATACTACTGTAGCAATAATTTTATTGTTTGTGCTTTCTTTTTCTGAGCGGACTACAGGTATGCAGTTAAACTACGTACAGCAGCTCAGTGTGCACTATTACAAGTTTGCAACTCGAGTTAATATGGGATTGCCATGGAAAACACTGTACCTGAATCATTATGTGAAACAACATGTCCTGCATTTTGTGCATAAAACTTGTTTAAGGGCCGATCTCATTTCTCTGTCTTACCCCTTCCCCTTTGTCTTCGTCTTCCCCTTGCCCATCGAAACCGAGTGAAGGGGAAGGTGATCCTGTTTTCACAGAGATACCTGAGATCAGGAGGGTTCAGAAAACCTATCATTGATATGCTTGAGATATGAGTAAAGACATTTTCACCAGGTTCCACAAGGTGGAATTTCACCATGAACATGCGACCTGATTTGGTGCACGTGTCTAACAGAATAGACTAACAGAAAACCAACTTAGCTTAGACCGGCAATATTTATTGCAGGGTTTGTTCAAATCCCCTACTATAAGTATGAACAATAATAATAATGACACTTGCGATTGCATGCTTCACTAATTACACTCTTTAACTATGACACATTGACTTTCTCTCCCTCCGGATGCCAAATCAATACATGCATTGTCACAATGTACTTTACAGTATATCCATATACACTGCAGTCTGCAATAAAAATTCAATTTGATTTACTTTCACTGTGCTTAGGGGAAGTTTTGCTGTGGTTCAGGTACAATGCAGATGAAGAGGAGGCCAAGCCCCCTTAAGGTCCGTTCTATATTTAGCTTTACACATCACCCGGCTGTATACACATGAATGGCATGCCACAAGCAAATCAAACGCACCATTTGTTTTGAGGGAAAACAGCATGGATTTTGATTTGACAGGGATTTATGGCGCGCAGTCACAGGGAACAGTAAAAATGGCTATGCTGGCAGTCAGTCTGCTTGATAGGCTTCTTTGCAAAGACAGTGCTTGTATTTTTAGTACAGTGAAATGGTGGAGAATGCATATTGTCCACTGGCTCAGCTAAAATACTGCCACCTTTCCCAGCATCTGCATCTGCCTTACCAGAGAAAAGCCAGTAGAGAATGTTGTGCACCTAAAGTTATTAAGACCACAGTTTTTAATGTTATAGAGATCGTATATAAAGATTTCTGAGTCTCTTTATTAGAATACAACCAGAATATATTAAAAATATAAGCTAAAGTGTGAAGTATTTAGTGTGACAATTGAGGAATAGCGAGAACCTGCAGGCTCTTTTTAACCTAAATGAAAAGAAATCCTAATTTCTCATTCAATGACTTCAGTCTCCTCATAGTGCCAAGAGAGGTCACACTAAATATAGTCTTTTGCCAGGAGCAATTTTGTTTTGAAAATACATATTTCCTGTATTTTCTGTTTGTATCTTAATAAAGCAAAGCCCTTTCACAGAGAGATTACGGGGAAAAAATTATTTGCCGGAATCTGTGCGTGCATTCACACACATACCGTAAAAATCCCGTAAAGACACGTGACGTATTTTTTTCCACAGCCGTGATTTTTATCACATAAATATGGATGCTCATTAAAACCTAAAACATCAATGCTTGGGGTGGCCTTAGACTTTCGTACGGTCCTCTGTGTGTGTTATTCAACACATGGTGTTTTTAAAGTTAAATACATAAATAATACAAAATTAAAAGTTATGCAAAATGTTAATGTCACAGGGTGACGACTTGTCAGGGCGGAACCAAAAATTGAGGAAGTTGGTTCCGCCCGGATGTTTCCGCCCCGACCGGAAAAATGGAAACACCGGACATCCGGCAGCGTTGCGAAGGCTGTAATCAGCGGATTGAGCACAGCTGTGGCTAGTTAACGAGATCGCCGGGTAATTGGATAATGGGAGCGTAAGGAGAAGTACAAAAAGCACAGTTAGATGACAGTTGGAGGTCGAAGTGTGTGCTGAGGAACGGAGCTGTGCTCATTGCTAGACGTGGTGGCTGGATATATTTCCCTCTTTTCCCTCTTCTCTCGTTGCAGTTACGGTGGACCGGCTGGATTTAAGGAACAAACCCTATGGGTGAAAAAGGAACTACGGTCCAACTAGTAATTTGAACGGAGAAAAACGAGAAGCGATTTGATCGCACTGCACAACGTACACAAAGGCTATCCGCTGTGAGTATGCCCATGGTGTAGTGTAACTAGCGGAAACTTGCATGTTGTGATTCGTTGAAGTCCTCCAGGAGTAGGAAGGCGGCCCTACCCCTATCAGTAGCGTGGTGGGCGAGCCGCCAGCAGCATATATATTTCATACAGCCACCGCAACGCGACTCTGGTCTGGTCGTTTCTGCCACCGCCTCTACGTTAGCCCCAAGCACAGTGGAAGAGACCGGGCGTTTCCCCTCGTGGTGTTGCACTTGCAGTGTGGTGAGTGAGATTTTACATATTATAAGCTTTTTCACGATAGAGTGGTGCTGTGTATTTGCCGTGGGTTGCCGTGTGTCTTGTCAGAGGAACCCCGCACCATCCATTCTCTCCCTTGGAAGGAGGACGCCGGGGCCAACGACCGTAGACCTTATTGCCATCATACGCGGTGTGCTGTTCAAGAGAGTGAAGAGACGCAGGCCAAGTACTGTGGAGGACTGTGAGTATTATAGTGAAAGCAATTGTGGTGTAAACTTACCTGTGTGTGTGTCGTCGCAGAGTCGGAGGCGAACGGGTCCGCTGCCCCCGGGTCCCTACGAAAGGGCGCCCTTATCTGGGATTTGATCAGCCTACGGACAGTGGCGATAAGGCAGCGCTCGACCCGGCGAGGTGGTGTGTGGCCTTCGCCCCCCTGCTGACCTACAGAAGGAACGACCGTGAGTAACATAGTAAAAGCAATTGTGGTATAAGCTTACCTGTGTTTGTATCATCGCAGAGTCGGAGGCGAACGGGTCCGCTGCCCCGGGGTCCCTACGAAAGGGCGCCCCTATCCGGAATTCGATCGGCCCACGGACCGTGGGGATAGGGCGGCGCTCGACCCGGCGAGGTGGTGTGTGGCCTTCGCCCCCCTGCTGACCAACAGTAAAGAGCCGACTGTGAACGTGATACTTACCCCGAGAGCTGTAAGCAGCGGAGCTGGTGAGAACCATTCAAAGACCAATAACAGTGTTTCTGTGTCCTAGCGATCACCTGTGGAGAGAGAAAGGAAAACGAGAGAGAGTCAGTAAAGAGCCGACTGTGAACGTGATACTTACCCCGAGAGCTGTAAGCAGCGGAGCTGGTGAGAACCATCCAAAGACCAATAACAGTGTTTCTGTGTCCTAGCGATCACCTGTGGAGAGAGAAAGGAAAACGAGAGAGAGTCAGTAAAGAGCCGACTGTGAACGTGATACTTACCCCGAGAGCTGTAAGCAGCGGAGCTGGTGAGAACCCTTCAAAGACCAATAACAGTGTTTCTGTGTCCTAGCGACCACCTGTGGAGAGAGAAAGGAAAACGAGAGAGAGTCAGTAAAGAGCCGACTGTGAACGTGATACTTACCCCGAGAGCTGTAAGCAGCGGAGCTGGTGAGAACCATTCAAAGACCAATAACAGTGTTTCTGTGTCCTAGCGATCACCTGTGGAGAGAGAAAGGAAAACGAGAGAGAGTCAGTAAAGAGCCGACGGTGAACGTGATACGTACCCAGAGAGCTGTAAGCAGCGGAGCTGGTGAGAACCATTCAAAAGCCAATAACAGTGTTTCTGTGTCCTAGCGATCACCTATGGAGAGAGAGAAGAAGACAAGAGTGAGTCATTGAGGAATCGACGGTGAACGTGATACTTACCCAGGAAGCTGTAAGCAGGGAGCCGGTGAGACCCCTTTCAAAGTCAGTAACAGTGTCTTTGTTGTCCTAGTGGCCGCCTGTGGAAAGAGAAGAAGGCGAGAGTAAGTCATTGGGCACGGACAGTGGAGAAACCCCCAACAGCCACACCAGAAGTTGTCTGCCTCCAGGAAGAGAAGAAGGAGGGCGCCACGGCCAGCAGGGTCCAGGCGGGAGCCTGACGTTTCCCTTTTCCCCCGTTGATGGTGGTTGGCACCCCCGTTTTTCCCATCCCTGTCACCCGTGGCTGTAGTCTCCCTGGAGGGAGTAGAAGAAGCCATTAGTTTTAAAATTCCCCTTTCCCCGAAAGTTCCCCCCATCCTTTTAAGTATTTAAGATTTCAATAAAGCTTGTTTTAAATTTTACTTACCTGTTTCCGTGTTTGTCTGGTCATTGGGTCGGCTTTGGGGACCTCCTCGAGGTGGGAGTTGAGAAGGGGCGTGGCTTTAGCCAAACACAGCCAGCCCCTAGTGGTGACAGATTTTGGCGTAGTCGGCAGGGTCCCACCTCGAGTTGAGTAACCAAGGTCACCCAATGACTGACAACGCGGGGCCAGCGGCCCCACCCCGTGCCACACCCGTTATCATGGGCAGTCCATGGGTCCAGAGATACGGAGGAGCCGAGTCGGAGGTACGCCTGACCGAATGGAAGGCCCAGCTGGAGTACTTGGCCGACCTGCAGGGCCTTAGCGCCGCCCAGCGGCTTCAATTTGTGTTAAACTCCTTAGAAGGAGAAGCACGGCGAGAAGTACAAGCCGCCCCCGAAGCGACTAGAGCCACCGCCCAGACTGTGTTCCAGTTCCTCACTGAACAATATGGTGACCATACCCCCGTAGCTGTCCTCCGCTCACAATTTTTTAATTGCAAACAAGGCCCCCGACAACCTATTCGAGCTTTTGCCCTCAGGCTGCGGGAGCAGTTCACTCGCCTGCAAGCCCGACGAGACCATGGGCTAGGAGATGGAGAAGCCTTGTTACGCGACCAGTTCCTCCTGGGGATGAAAGAAGGCCCCGTGAGACAAAGTCTGAGGGTCCAGTTCCGGAGGGACCCCGGGCTGACCTTCGAAGATCTAAAGAAGGAGGCGCTAGCCCTGGAGGGGGACGAGGCCGAAGTAACCGAAGCCCCCGTATGTGCAGCCGTAAGTGGAAACACAGCGGCGCCACCTGAACACGCAGACTGGAAACAAGCCCTGCGGGTGGAATTGTTGAAAGATGTCCGAGAGCAGATGTCGGAGCTATCTAAGACCCTCTTGGGGGAACTTCGCCAAAGTAGGGCGCGGGAGGAACCGAGGCCGGCACCCCGAGAGCGAGTCTACTCTGAGAGGGGCCGAGAGCCACCGGGACGCCCGAATCGTTCGAACCGGCCCCGCTTCGAGTGGGATGACCAAGGGCGGCCAATCTGTAATCGGTGTGGAGAACCGGGGCATTACAGTCGCCAGTGTGGGCCTCGCAGGGCATCAGAAGGGGGTTTTTAAGGCGACCGGCCACAGTGGGTCGTGTGGCCGGGACCCCCAGAGAAGACCCTGGAAGACGCGAGGATGCTAGAGACCAGATGGTTGGACACAGCCCTGTGGCGGAGGTGAAGGTATGTGGCAAGACAATACAGTGCCTAGTAGATACGGGCTCGCAAGTGACATTGTTTGCGGAAAGTCTCTCGCAGGAAGTATTTGGGAAGCAGAGTGCCCAAGGAGGGGAGGCCCCCTGGCTGACGTTGCGGGGCGCCAACGGCCTAGAGATCCCTTATATTGGCTATCGGTTGACGGACTTAGAAGTTCATGGGGTGATAGTTCCCCAAAAAGGAGTGATTATCGTGGAGGACAGATGTCTGGGTGCCCATCGAGCCCTGTTAGGGATGAACGTCCTCTCCGAATGCTGGGAAGAGTTATTTCGGGCTAAGCCCGGCCCTAGGATCCCCCCTGTCGAGAGGCCCCTATGGGAGCAAGTAGTAGCCGACTGTCGTCGGGTCCAGATGACCCAGGTCCGCAGAGGCCGGGAAGAGGTAGGAAGGGTGATGTGTCGATTCGCTCTGTCGATTCCTCCTAGGAGTGAGGCCATGGTGTGGGTGAGAGTAGCCCCCCGAGGAGTTGGCCCCGAAGAATGGGTGTTGGTTGAACCTCACGCCGATTGCCCCCAAGTGGAAGTAGCCCGAGGCCTAGCGGCGGTCCGTCGGGGGAGGGTCCCTGTGAAGGTCCGAAACGACCACCCCTACCCAGTATACTTACACCGACACCAGCGGCTGGCCCGATTAACGGGGGTCGCGCCCCACCAGGTGAGAGAGGAGAGGGACGTTAGGTTCCGTCAGGTGTGCCCCAATGTCATCGAGGTGGCCCTGACCCAGATGGAAGCCCCTCCGAACAACAGAAGGAGGGACGTGCCGAAGCACTTGGCAGGCGAGTCCCTGCAAGGGGAAGAGTTGGAACAGGCGCAGACACAAAGACTCCAAGCCCTCCTTCAAAAATGGCAACATGTATTCGCAAGACACGAGGAAGATTATGGGTGTACGAAAGTGGTAGAACACCATATACCGACTGGAGATGCAGGGCCCAGTAGAGAGAGGTACCGGCCGATCCCACCCACCTTGTATGCAGAGGTACGCTCGCTACTGCAGGGCATGCTGGAGCGAGGAGTCGTCCGGGAAAGCAGTAGCCCCTGGGCAGCCCCCATCGTACTTGTGCAGAAAAAGTCAGGAGCTTGGAGGTTTTGCGTGGACTATCGGAAGCTTAACCTGGTGACCAAGAAAGACGCGTTTCCCTTGCCCCGGATTGAAGACTCCCTTGCCGGTCTCACACGATCCGCTTGGTACTCCACCTTGGATCTGGCCAGTGGATATTGGCAGGTGCCAGTGGCCGAGGCCGATAGAGAGAAGACCACCTTTACGACCCCGTTCGGACTATTCCAGTGGGAACGGATGCCCTTCGGGCTCTGTAACGCTCCGGCCACGTTCCAACGCCTCATGCAGCGCTGTCTTGGAGGTCAGTTAATGGAGTCAGTCTTGGTATATTTGGATGATGTAATTGTGTATTCCCCAGATTTCGATTCACACCTCCGACACCTCGAAGAGGTTTTCCAGGCGATGGAGAAATATGGGCTGAAGTTACAACCCGACAAGTGCCATCTGTTGCGGCGGAAAGTCCAGTTCCTGGGCCATGTGGTCAGCGCTGCTGGGGTGGCCGTAGACCCTGGGAAGGTCTCCGCGGTGAGAGACTGGAGTGCACCAAAGACTGTGAGGCAAGTGCGGTCATTTCTGGGATTTGTGGGATACTACAGACGGTTTATAAAAGATTTCTCAAAGATTGCCAAACCCCTTAACCAGCTACTGGTCGGCACAGGGCGAAACCGGGGGCGGGGGTCACCCTCTATTGATTGGGACGAGTCCTGTGAAGGGGCATTTCAGAGGTTAAAACAGGAGTTGTTACAGGCTCCTATCTTGGCCTATGCAGACTTTACCCAGCCATTTCTTTTGTATACAGACGCTAGCAACCTGGGGCTGGGAGCAGTCTTGGCCCAACGACAAGCGGGTACCGAACGGGTGATCGCCTACGCAAGCCGAAGCCTCCACCCAGCGGAGAGGAACGACGCGAACTACAGCTCATTCAAGTTGGAGCTGTTGGCCCTGAAATGGGCCCTGACCGAGAAGTTCAAGGACTACCTCTGGGGTGCTAAGGTGACGGTGATTACAGACAATAACCCTCTGGTTCATTTACAGACAGCGAAGTTGGGGGCGGTGGAGCAGCGCTGGGTGGCACAACTTGCCAACTTCAATTACCAACTACAGTATCGGCCCGGTCGGGAACACACGAACGCGGATGTCCTGTCCCGATTGCCAGAGGTGGACGGCCCCGGTGGCTGTGATGGCCACGAAGAGGAAAGCCAGGAGGAAGGCTACCTGATAGGGGTTGTGGAAGCACCAGGAGGCCAGCAGGAGGCGGTACCCGGGAGCTGGGGTTGGGACCCCTGCCGGTGGAAGGAAAGACAGGTCCAGGATCAAGATTTATGGCAGGTGAGGATGTGGGTAGAGCGGGGCCGGCGACCAACGTCGTCCGAGAGGCTGACCCAGACAGAGACGGGGAAGAGACTGCTGGGACAGTGGGACAAGCTGGAGATACAGGAGGGGGTACTTTGCCGAAAAGTAAGTGATCCGAAGCTGGGCGAGGAGGTACGCCAGATCGTGGTGCCCGCCGATCAAACAGCAGCCCTGGTGTCTGCCTACCATGACCAATTGGGACACCAGGGACAAGAACGGACCGTATCACTGCTACGCAGGTTCTTCTATTGGCCGGGACTGGAAGCATCAGTGCGTAGCTTGGTCCAAGCTTGCCCCAGGTGCACGTTATTCAAGTCTCGACGAGAGGCCCGAGCACCGATGATACCCATATGTGCCAAAGCCCCCCTTCACATCATGGCGATGGATTTCCTGACCCTGGGCCGGCCACAGGACCGTTATCCGAACATCTTAGTAATCACCGACCTGTTTACGAAATATGCATGGGCAATCCCCACCCTCGATCAGACGGCAAGTACCACCGCAACGGCTTTATGGCGGCACGTCTTCCAAACATTTGGATGTCCAGAGTTCTTACACTCAGACCAAGGGGCAAACTTCGAATCAAAGGTGATCCGGGAATTATGCCAGCTGTATGGGTGCACGAAGACCCATACGACGTCCTACCACCCTCAAGGAAACGGCTGCTGCGAGAGGTTTAATCAAACCCTGCTGGGGCTCTTAGGGACCTTGGATCAACGCAAGCAGAGTGATTGTGTGAGTGCTCTACCGAACCTCTTACAAGCTTATAACAACAGCATTCATAGCACGACGGGGTATGCCCCCACTTATCTGATGTTCGGTAGGCATGTGCGGATGCCGACGGACCTGGTCCTGGGAGCGGCCGCGAGCCAGGAGGAAGGAAGTGTGACTGAGTGGGTAGGGCGCCACCACCAACGGCTGCACTTTGCCTATGAGCAGGTATCCCAGAAAATACGGGCCACCGGAGAAAAGAACAAGCGGTTGTACGACCGAACAGCCCGGGAAGCCCCCTTGCTGCCAGGAGAGAGAGTCCTGGTACGAGATAACCGGCGGCAAGGCAAAGGAAAGCTGAGCGACCGTTGGGAGGCCATCCCGTACGTAGTCTGTAGGCAGCAGAGACCGGGTCAGCCGGTGTATACCATCCGGCCGGAAGGAAAGGCCGGCCCGGAGCGGGTGGTACACCGAAATATGATTCGCCCTTGTCCAAATTTCCCCGAGGTCACGGAGGAGGTAGTCGCGGAGCCGGCACCGACAGCCCCCTGGATGGAAGGATGGGCTGTAGTACCAGGTTTACCTGTGGTGGCGCCACCCCCAGTCGCCCCTGGAGAGCCCGATCTTGCACCTGAGCCAATTGACCCCCCGGCCGCCCAGAGGCAGCCGGGACCAGCACCAGAGCCAGCCGAACCCCTGGCCGCACAAGGACAACCTGAGGTTGTGCCCGAGCCCGCTGCACCTGACTCCCCTGTAAGACGCTCCCAACGGGAGAACCGCGGCCGGCCCCCTTCCCGCTATGGTGAGTGGACTACTCAAAGGCATTCCAGGGACTGGAATGTATTGGCGGGGGAGGATGTCACAGGGTGACGACTTGTCAGGGCGGAACCAAAAATTGAGGAAGTTGGTTCCGCCCGGATGTTTCCGCCCCGACCGGAAAAATGGAAACACCGGACATCCGGCAGCGTTGCGAAGGCTGTAATCAGCGGATTGAGCACAGCTGTGGCTAGTTAACGAGGTCGCCGGGTAATTGGATAATGGGAGCGTAAGGAGAAGTACAAAAAGCACAGTTAGATGACAGTTGGAGGTCGAAGTGTGTGCTGAGGAACGGAGCTGTGCTCATTGCTAGACGTGGTGGCTGGATATATTTCTCTCTCTTTCCCTCTTCTCTCGTTGCAGTTACGGTGGACCGGCTGGATTTAAGGAACAAACCCTATGGGTGAAAAAGGAACTACGGTCCAACTAGTAATTTGAACGGAGAAAAACGAGAAGCGATTTGATCGCACTGCACAACGTACACAAAGGCTATCCGCTGTGAGTATGCCCATGGTGTAGTGTAACTAGCGGAAACTTGCATGTTGTGATTCGTTGAAGTCCTCCAGGAGTAGGAAGGCGGCCCTACCCCTATCAGTAGCGTGGTGGGCGAGCCGCCAGCAGCATATATATTTCATACAGCCACCGCAACGCGACTCTGGTCTGGTCGTTTCTGCCACCGCCTCTACGTTAGCCCCAAGCACAGTGGAAGAGACCGGGCGTTTCCCCTCGTGGTGTTGCACTTGCAGTGTGGTGAGTGAGATTTTACATATTATAAGCTTTTTCACGATAGAGTGGTGCTGTGTATTTGCCGTGGGTTGCCGTGTGTCTTGTCAGAGGAACCCCGCACCATCCATTCTCTCCCTTGGAAGGAGGACGCCGGGGCCAACGACCGTAGACCTTATTGCCATCATACGCGGTGTGCTGTTCAAGAGAGTGAAGAGACGCAGGCCAAGTACTGTGGAGGACTGTGAGTATTATAGTGAAAGCAATTGTGGTGTAAACTTACCTGTGTGTGTGTCATCGCAGAGTCGGAGGCGAACGGGTCCGCTGCCCCCGGGTCCCTACGAAAGGGCGCCCTTATCTGGGATTTGATCAGCCTACGGACAGTGGCGATAAGGCAGCGCTCGACCCGGCGAGGTGGTGTGTGACCTTCGCCCCCCTGCTGACCTACAGAAGGAACGACCGTGAGTAACATAGTAAAAGCAATTGTGGTATAAGCTTACCTGTGTTTGTATCATCGCAGAGTCGGAGGCGAACGGGTCCGCTACCCCCGTGGTCTCTACGAAAGGGCGCCCCTATCCGGAATTCGATCGGCCCACGGACCGTGGGGATAGGGCGGCGCTCGACCCGGCGAGGTGGTGTGTGGCCTTCGCCCCCCTGCTGACCAACAGTAAAGAGCCGACTGTGAACGTGATACTTACCCCGAGAGCTGTAAGCAGCGGAGCTGGTGAGAACCATTCAAAGACCAATAACAGTGTTTCTGTGTCCTAGCGATCACCTGTGGAGAGAGAAAGGAAAACGAGAGAGAGTCAGTAAAGAGCCAACTGTGAACGTGATACTTACCCCGAGAGCTGTAAGCAGCGGAGCTGGTGAGAACCATCCAAAGACCAATAACAGTGTTTCTGTGTCCTAGCGATCACCTGTGGAGAGAGAAAGGAAAACGAGAGAGAGTCAGTAAAGAGCCGACTGTGAACGTGATACTTACCCCGAGAGCTGTAAGCAGCGGAGCTGGTGAGAACCCTTCAAAGACCAATAACAGTGTTTCTGTGTCCTAGCGACCACCTGTGGAGAGAGAAAGGAAAACGAGAGAGAGTCAGTAAAGAGCCAACTGTGAACGTGATACTTACCCCGAGAGCTGTAAGCAGCGGAGCTGGTGAGAACCATTCAAAGACCAATAACAGTGTTTCTGTGTCCTAGCGATCACCTGTGGAGAGAGAAAGGAAAACGAGAGAGAGTCAGTAAAGAGCCGACGGTGAACGTGATACGTACCCAGAGAGCTGTAAGCAGCGGAGCTGGTGAGAACCATTCAAAAGCCAATAACAGTGTTTCTGTGTCCTAGCGATCACCTGTGGAGAGAGAGAAGAAGACAAGAGTGAGTCATTGAGGAATCGACGGTGAACGTGATACTTACCCAGGAAGCTGTAAGCAGGGAGCCGGTGAGACCCCTTTCAAAGTCAGTAACAGTGTCTTTGTTGTCCTAGTGGCCGCCTGTGGAAAGAGAAGAAGGCGAGAGTAAGCCATTGGGCACGGACAGTGGAGAAACCCCTAACAGCCACACCAGAAGTTGTCTGCCTCCAGGAAGAGAAGAAGGAGGGCGCCACGGCCAGCAGGGTCCAGGCGGGAGCCTGACGTTTCCCTTTTCCCCCGTTGATGGTGGTTGGCACCCCCGTTTTTCCCATCCCTGTCACCCGTGGCTGTAGTCTCCCTGGAGGGAGTAGAAGAAGCCATTAGTTTTAAAATTCCCCTTTCCCCGAAAGTTCCCCCCATCCTTTTAAGTATTTAAGATTTCAATAAAGCTTGTTTTAAATTTTACTTACCTGTTTCCGTGTTTGTCTGGTCATTGGGTCGGCTTTGGGGACCTCCTCGAGGTGGGAGTTGAGAAGGGGCGTGGCTTTAGCCAAACACAGCCAGCCCCTAGTGGTGACATTAAACTACAAATCCCATGAGCACTCCCTGCAGCCAGCGTACAGCCAGTTATTTACCATAGAGAGCTCGAGCGCTGATGGATTTGCAAATGCACGGAATGCAGTCTGAGTGCATACACGCACACTTCAAGAAAGATAAACCAATTGCATGGAAGTGATTGAAGAGATTTAAAGTGCGTGCACACTCTCTGGGCAAGAGCGGAGAGAAATTCATAGCGCATACCTGAATGCAAACTTCCCAGTTTTGCCTGAAGTCAAGGGAAACCCGCAAGCGGAGAAGTTCGCACTTCATTTTAATGTAGGCTACTTTGGGCAACAATAATGTTCTATTTTTAACAGAAACTATGATCAAGCTTATAAAATATAATCTGCATAAACAAGTTGACAGTAAAATTCATGTACATGTCTTGAAGGTACTTAGTGCTGTTGTTAATAAATATTTAAAGGGTTTGACTAGGGGTTTTGTGTTTATCTTTTCAGTTAATCTTCTTCAGCACTACTTTTAATATATTCATTAGAAGTTAATCTATTAGCATGTTTTTCATGCACCTAAATATATGATATGATCAACACTCACCTAAAGGATTATTAGGAACACATGTTCAATTTCTTATTAATGCAATTATTTTATCAACCAATCACATGGCAGTTGCTTAAATGCATTAAGGGGTGTGGTCCTGGTCAAGACAATCTCCTGAACTCCAAACTGAATGTCAGAATGGGAAAGAAAGGTGATTTAAGCAATTTTGAGCGTGGCATGGTTGTTGGTGCCAGGCGGGCGTGTCTGAGTATTTCACAATCTGCTCAGTTACTGGGATTTTTCACGCACAACCATTTCTAGGGTTTACAAAGAATGGTGTGAAAAGGGAAAACATCCAGTATGCGGCAGTCCTGTGTGCGAAAATGCCTTGTTGATGCTAGAGGTCAGAGGAGAATGTGCCGACTGATTCAAGCTGATAGAAGAACAACTTTGACTGAAATAACCACTCCGTACAACCGAGGTATGCAGCAAAGCATTTGTGAAGCAACAACACGCACAACCTTGAGGCGGATGGGCTACAGCATCAGAAGACTGTGCAGGCTGGTGGTGGTGGTGTAATGGTGAGGGCGATTTGCCCCTTAGTGCCAATTGGGCATCGTTTAAATGCCACGGCCTACCTGAGCATTGTTTCTGACCATGCCCATCCCTTTATGACCACCATGTACCCATCCTCTGATGGCTTCTTCCAGCAGGATAATGCACCATGTCACAAAAGCTCGAATAATTTCAAATCGGTTTCTTGAACATGACAATGAGTTCACTGTACTAAAATGACCCCCACAGTCACCAGAACTTAACCCAAAAGAGCATCTTTGGGATGTGGTGGAACGGGAGCTTCGTGCCCTGGATGTGCATCCCACAAATCTCCATCAACTGCAAGATGCTATCCTATCAATATGGGCCAACATTTCTAAAGAATGTTTTCAGCACCTTGTTGAATCAATGCCCCTTTCACACATACAGTGGCGCCCCCACATAAAAGTCACTGCCCCCCCAGTGGCCCCCCACAAACAGAATGAGTTTTTTTTTTTTTTAATTTTAAATAATAGTAGTAATATGTATTCATTAAAATGTACACTAAAAGCACTATGTAAAAAAATAAAATACATTTGTATAATGTGTTAAATAGAATAGGATCTTAACCCCTCCCCTCTCCTTTACCCACGAAGCCGTGATTACGCGCAGCCGCACTACCATCCATGTGACGTACACGTGACGTCCTGTTCAGCCATTTCATGCATTACAGAAGAAACTCACAAACTAGTAAGTAAAACTCAGTTAATTATAGGTTATATAAAGCATATTGTTTCAAGCTTATGGGCTGGGGCCATCCGGGGCTAAGCCCCGGCACCAGAGACGTCATGCCCATTCAAGCTGACCCTCGGTTTTTGAGCCAACTGGATTTTGCATGCAACCTCAAAATCAAAGAAGCATCCATTAATCTGTTACTTGTCTTTTAATCTGTTTAATATGCGCAATATTATCAATTCTGTGCTGCATCCTTGTCACTTTCACTTGTCATTTTCGCCGTTTTGATCGTGTTAAATTTCTGTTTTTTGAGCGCGCTCACGCGCTCACGAGCTTTGCTGATGCATTTGGCTATCTGCGGAATTAAAACGTCTAAGAAACACTCACAACATTCCCAAACCCCAGGACGGTAATGTGCAGTTAACCTCCTCTGTGCAGAAAATGTATAGTTTAAAATGTGACCGTCTCAACGTTATATTAGTAGAGATTTCTAGGTTCATCTTCTTTGTCCAACGGCAAAGTTTGCCAGAGTTCACGGGGGCGCGGAATCACACATGCTCTCATACGAGGTAACATTTAATGCAAAAGTCCGTTCCTCTAATAATTTTATCTAAACATATTTTTTAAAATCGTGAACATCAAAATCAATCACGTGGCTATAGCTTATGTCATTTTCGTTGTTTATATACTTTATGGATTTAAAATTACATTAATTTCATAGGATAATGCAGTTGTTGTGCAAAATGCATTAATGACACAATTAAACAAGTCATTAAACAAAACGTAAATATATAAAACATGCCGTTTCAGATGTAAATATGATGCCAATATGTCATTATTCCGATTGAATAGTATTTGATATAAAAGTTAGTCAACACATTTATTTTGGAGGTTTTTGCATGAAGGCTGGGGCGCTCAGATTGTTAGAAATGTAAGTGCCATGGAAAAGACTGAAGAATCTATAATAACCACCAAACGCAAGTTCAACAATTTGCGCGAGTAGATTACATACAAAGTCAATGCAAAGACGCAATCAGACAGACGCGTCATTCGCATAGCCCCTTGAATTAGGCTGCACAATTGCCGTGTGTGTGTGTGTGTGTGTGTGTGTGTGTGTGTGTGTGTGTGTGTGAGAGGTAAGATTGGTGCCCACGTCAAGAAAACTTAATAGAAGACTAGAAACGGGTTAAGGACTAAAGTATGTCACTCATTTAATTACAGTATGTTAACTGGATAACACTGCATATAACTCATTGTATATAAAATAATGTATTTTAAATACACAAATCATACGATGATCGGTCGATACTCATCTTTGATAGATTAATATTATTCCACCATCTGATCTTTAAATTATTTGCCATTTTTATTTGTCTCTAGTAAAACATATAATAAATAAGAATAACTATACTCCAAGTAGCATTCAAAGCAAAGGGAAAACTGTTGACCATTAGATTCAGGCATAATACATTTTTTAATTGTGCCACCCTAAGATTTGTACTGGCCCCTTTGTGCCCCCCCATGAAAACAATCCTGGGGGCGCCACTGCACACATACGGTCTTTACTGGTAATTTACTGTTAAATTGCAGTTAACATGTCATGTGTGAACAGAACCTTTCCGGTAAATCAGTGCTGCCAATTTACCAGAAAGAGAGGTTGTAAGATTACCAGTAATTTACCGGTAAGCGCTGTGTGCGAACACAAAAATATGCATTACCGGCATTTAGAACGGAAGACGTCAGACCGCGCTGACAGCTTTGGGCCAATCATAATGTTTTAATACAGATGACGCGTTTAGCCCCACACTGTTTACAGACGTGTCCACACACACGCTGCTTGAAAGTCGAGCACACCTGAAGTTTACATCCACATTTCTTCACCAAAGTTGTTTAAAACAGCTTACCATCTACTTGACGAATTTCCGACGTCCTCAGCACATCCTCTGTGAAGCCTAATGTGCAAACAGTACTGTTGTTTAAGACGCATTTTTCGGTTTGACGTCGCCTAATGCAATGTTGTTTGGTCACGAGCAACTTCGCGACTGTCAGAGTTTACCACAGACGTGAAGACAACAAAAAATACGGACTGTGGTTATGAACGACGTGGAGTGTTTACAAATGCAACACTGAGCTCGCTGCGCGCCACAGGTAACTTCCGCTTTCTCACAGAATTTACCAGTATTTTGATACTGATGTGTGAATGATGTCTTAAGATGGAACGTCACTGCGTGTGTGAATAATACATTTTTGTATTTACTGGTAAATTCGTTCTGGTAAATTCATGGTAATTTACTGGAATTACTGTGTGAAAGAGGCTATAAAATTAATGCAGTTCTGAAGGCAAAAGATGGTCAAACTCAGTATTAGTATGGTGTTACTAGCCACTTTGGCTGGTGAGCCAAAAAGTTAATGTCAAGGCCTGCATTTGAGGTAAATAAATACACAAATATCCATCAAGTTCATATGCTGCACCGAAGCATGTGCTACAAAAGCACTTTTCATGACATTAACCAGAACAAACACTGTAAGTCTCCATAATAATTAGATCTACAGTATGAATAAATCTGCCGCATTATTTTTGTGCTCAGCACAAATGAAATTTACATGATAAACTTAACTTAAACTAAAACTAAGTTCGTTTGCATTGAAGAAATCAATGCACAAATTAATCCACACTGACAAATCACGCAGCCAGCATTGTCAAGCTTCAGAAATGGCTCTTGTTAGTCTTTTGGCATCTGCTCTCATGACTCTTTAATAAACAGAAACAAACAAATCAGATGAGCAAGTATTTGTGTGAGGAGCTTCAGCCCACTGCTGTTGGCATCACTGTTTAGCTCCAGTTTCCATCCAGCGACAGCTTTGTATGGATCTCTGCGCTCACAAATGCTTATCAAAGAGTTTCCATTAGTGAGCCGATGAGCTGACTAAACAATCTGATGGATAAAAGGCGGATTGAGGCCCAGTGTTAAGCGTATGTTATAACATATTGAAGCGTGGTTCTTATGTGGCCTATTCAGGTTTGAGTCCAACCAAGGATCATCCTCGTCTTGCAATCATTTTCTTCTTTATTTGTAATATAAAGGCAAATCAATCCAAAATACTACAGATTGCCAATATTCTGCCAACAGTCTTTGACTACTTTATAGTCTATATAGTTTTTTTTTGTTTCACTACAAATACATGTAGTATCAGATTTGTCTAATCGATTTGTCTGATCAATACCAATACAGAGCCAGGTATTGGATCCATGCATCAAAAGGCCAAAAATGTTAGTGCTGTGGTGCATTCACAGGCATCTGTTTTGAAAAGTGTAATAGGATCAGCCATGGCTTTGATAAATCTCAAAGAGGAAATTGAAAATGTGTGCAGAGAGGCTGAGAAATGCACAGTAAGGTCACGGTCGAGCTCCAGACCGACAGCCCTGTTCTGGCCAATCAGTCGACCGCCTGCCCGTGGATGATTGACAGCCAGGGAGACATGTTGGCACAGAGGGGGTAAGGAGTCAAGCTCCCCAAAAAACACCTCAGGGCAGCACATACACCAGGAAACATTTCTTGGATGCAGACAGAACATTCACAGCCTGAGATTTGGAGGCCGCTCACACTGTGCAGTGGATCACATGAATCCCCCAGCATGCACTTCTCCACCTGTTCTTCTATCTTGATGCCTGACACTCAGAGGTGCTCGCACTCAGCCTAATGTCGCTTTTTGATACGAACATAAAGGCAGGCTTTTCAGGAACTATAATCCTGCTTAGATCCAGCATTTTAAAGAAAGCAGAAGAAAGGAATCGCAGAAGGTCTCCTTTTCTATTTGGCTGCTTACATTAGTAGCAGGCTCCGACAGAAGGATTTCCATAGGATTATTAAGGAGCATAAGAAGGTTAATAGGCACAGGCTTAGAGAAACCTGTCAAAAGATGAAAAATACTTTATTTTTAGCACATTTTTCAGCACTGTTGGAAATACTAGTACTATAATATGAAGAGTTTGGTTCCAAAACGCAATAAATCCATTTTGACGAATTTCGGTAAAAATGTGTTTTCTATACCAAGAAAGTGACAAGATGAAAACCACTATCTTTCACATAGTGTAGCATCTTTAGGTTATAAAAACATAAAAAATTAAAATCCATCATTTGACTTTCAAAGATTTATTATAAAATGCAATAAATCCAAGTGTTTTTTTTCTCAAAATGCTATAAATCTAATGAATCAATATAGAAATGTGCATTCATCTTTGCCAAGTTATATTCATTAAGTTGACTAGTGGTATACACTGATTAAAAAAAACTAAACATGAATGGCATTAATCAAAACCCTTACTTTGTCATATTAAGAACACAGTCATTGCTGCTGTCATCCTTTGCACGTCGTCCCTGAACTTTTTCACAGCGATCAGCTGTAAAATGTTTTGGTCCTGCTCGATTTTCGTTGACTTCGAGTAAATAACGGACATTTTTTATAAGATCCCCTGGGGTCAATGTGTTAGCATGACAGAAGCTTGATGCTGTCTGGAGAACAAGCAACCGTCTCCCGAGTGTCTCTCACGTAAATTATTACATTTTGATTGCTTCTTCTCCACCACAGAAAACTACCACAGGTTTATCAGTGCCATTAAAGTATTATTTTGTATTTGTTTGTTTGCTTGTTGATCACGAAGTACAAAGTAGATGAGGTAAACTAGGATTCTGTGTGTATTCAAAGCGCCGTCATTGTTGTTTACAATGCGTTGAATGGTGCACTGTGATTTGTTGAGCGGATTTATTGCATTCTACAGAATAGGAGGAGTGGCGTTTATTGCGTTTTGGGAAAAAATGGAGAAAAGATGACAGAATACCATGGCGGATATTGGATTTTGCGTAAAATTAAGAATTTACTTTTTAATACTGACCAGGGGCCTCATTTATAAGACTGTGCATAAGATCCTTACTAAAAGTCTACGTAAGCACAAAAGCCACAAATGTAATGCGCGAAAAAATATTAAGAAAAAGCAATGTTCCCTTTATAAATCACAGATCACCTGCAAGTGTGCATACATGAATCATCCTCGTATACCGCAATGCAAACCCATTCTCCCAAAAAGTTCGTTTTTTTATAGATCACAACCTGCGTGGAACTAAAAAAAAAAAACCTTTGCGTGGATCTGGCGTACGCACGTTTCCAGACCCGTTTTGTGCATACGCACGCTTTATAAATGGGGCCCCTGATACAATAGCCTACTAATTAAGGCGGTAACTCGTTTTTTTTAAATGTCGTTTATTGCGTTTTGGAACCAAACTCTTCATATGTTTGTGTTATATGATTGGTGGGACGTCTATAGAAAAACTGAAAGCAAATAGTATGGTTAAATAAACTACATTTTTAAATGACATATGAAGGTCTATAATACATGATAACAAACATCTATATATCTCTCAAGGTTATTATTCAGTAATCAAAATGCTTTATTTTTTACACTTTATTCATTTCATTGGTATTTAACAAATTTTATTGTCTTTTAGCTGCAAAACCCTCTAAGTGCATGAAACTTTTTTTCCAAAAACCTCCACTTAAAAAAATCATTAATTAATAAAAATAATTGCATTAGCAGGCACAACGTTTGTACATACCTAACTCACATATAAGTATGAAATGTATAGTTTGTAATGCACTGTCATTGAATAACAGCGTCTGCAAAATGCATAAATATAAATGCAAAATAAGTTCATTTATATGTGACACAGCTAATATAGTCTCTGTTTACAGATGCAAACAAACCGCTAGCAAAAAGCCAAGGGAATGTAAACAAAGCAGATGCAGCTAATCGCCGTGGATGACAGGTGTGCTAGATAACAACTCGCTGAACAACACAGACACCAACAACTTGTAAATGAAATACTCATCACTTCACCCAGAACATAACCAACACGCAAATCAATGGAATCGGCTGACCGTTGGCTACATGTTTGGAATAACGAAAAATTTCTGCAAGGTCATTGGCTGACAGTGGAAAGATAAAATTATAGGGGGCTTGTATCAAAACGTTGCCACAGTGGGCTTCACTGTTTGATTATTTTGGTATTATTCAACCATATGGGTGATTCTCGCGAAATTGGACTAATGAGGTTTCATGAAACATTTTGATAAAAAAAGTAAATGCAAAGTAAGAGTATCAAAATAAGAAGCATACAGTTACAAACATCTCTTCATGTACTATTTTGCACAGATTTCAAATGACATCATACAAACCAATTTTGTTGTTTTTTTCCACTTCCAACTTTTTCATTACCGCAACATGACTGGATTTTGGTTCTTTGACATGGAAATATTTATAATTAAAAAATCTAAAAAATAAAAAGCTTCAGTGCATGTTATACTATAAACATTTACAGTAAAGAAACATGTGGTATTTGGTGATCATTGGAGACAATATAAGGAATATAAATGTGTCCAGACCAATTTTCTCATCCTCCGCAACAATTTTCAATCATTGTTTAAGCCCTCAAAAAAATAGTTGGAAGGGACATAATTGACTGTGACACTCAAGATGGCTACCAGGTAAGCAGTTCTTATTTCTTCTCTCCAGATAAAAGTTGAAATTTTGTTTGTCATAGTACCTAGACAACTTTTTAGTTCTCATTACCGAAACATGACTTTGTAAATGCATATATTTAATGTAATATCGTGTTGCGGTAATGATAATTTTTGATAATGATAATCTAAAAAATTTAAATAATTCTATAGGAAATCTTTTTTAAATTTAAAAATAATGGTTATAGTTAATCTTATATGTGCAAAAAAATTGGCTTCAAGGGCTTTTTAAAAATTCTGATGCTGGACACCATCTGAATATGGATTTCGTGAGAATCACCCATATACGTTTCTTGGATGGATATGCTCATTTTAAAACGCATCGGGCCCATCCGCGTGGACAGGTTTTGACCAATGCAGGTGGTCATCTTAATACCATTGTTACCCTGCCCCTTCCTCTTTGGCCCTGACCTTCCCGCTACTTATTAAACATCTGGCCGAACATCAATTCTAATCGAATTTGCTGCACACTTGAAGCCTCAGGCTCAACATTTTATACCCAAAGACAGTGTAATATTCAAATCATACAAGCGAGGGAAAAAGAGAGAAGTAATAGCCTCCATTAGAGGATAGCACAACACAGAGAAAGACCAACTAATTACAGTTATGCGCTTATGCAAGAGATGCCCTCTGAATTCTTATCACATCCTGCTTGCCCATTGACATTCAGCAGTCGGCCGAGGCCCGAGCTCCACGTCCAGCAGGAAGTACAGAGAGTGTGAGCATTGACGACTAAGAATGATCACCACAGATGTACTGATATCAAGCCACAGAGGACGTATGTTGAAATCATAATTTCCACCTGTGAAACATTTCTGCACCCGGGACAATTGCAAACATTTATTCACAAATGTTCTTTTCTGTAGCATGACGCACTTAGTCAAGATACGTCCTTGATTTAGCGTTACAGACCTCATGCACGGATACGGCAGACGGGTCTCTGGGGGTGAGTTTACAGGTCTCAGACATAAGGTGCTTCTGGTTCAATCAATGATGAGCACAAGGCCATCATGAATCATTGAGGGTAAAGCAAGGCCCGGGTGTCTCGAAGACAACAAACAAGATTTTTACACACGGTCTCGCACAAGCCACATCTGCCAATGGTGCTCATGAACACTTGTTAAAAAATGCTAAGGTCATTTTTGTGATTTATTTTTTTCTATATAAAAATCACATAATGTAAATATATACATAACCTTGATCTTTTTAATATTTACATGGTCATGTCAAAGATTGACATCAATGTGAAATCAATGAGTGAAATGATCCCGATCTCAATATTACATTTTGAGACTTTAGGCTGGATTTCACAGACAGGGTTACATATGTGAGTATGTAAACAGGTCTTCTTTTAAGTAAGCATTGTAGCAAACACTGTGAAATAATTTGTGAAAACAGTAAAGGTCATGGCAGTGAGGCATCAAAACAGTGGTAAATATCTCTATTAAAATATGGAGGGAGTCTGCAGCCGAGATAATTGCTCCATTTGATTTCTAAGCTGATGCCAACAGAGGTCCAAATGCTACATTGCGTAATAAATTAAAGGTTTCTAATTATTAACATTTAAATCACCATATGTCGGCATATACGCGGCTTGGCTCCGATCCCATTTTCCTTACTGCTTCAAGGGTAGCTACGCAGGTGTAGTTATCTCACACTTTCGTAAACCTCGCTCATTTGTATGCATATACCTCCTTGCGGGATCAGATAAGCCTGAATTTGAAAGGGTAAAATAAAAGGGGATTAAAATAACACATACTGGCAAAGGCTGTGAGAAAGCTCTGAATACTCCACTGGCCCAGAACCAGTCAAATGAGTCAGAGTCAGTCATTAAAGCTTATCCCTGGAAATCTCGAATCCTTTCCTGCGTCAATATTAGCTGGGATTGGGGCAGCACGGTACCTGTGGGAATAGGGCGGCATGGAAATCATTAGTAGAGACTGAGACTGGATTAATTTTACTGTATGTAATTAAAGCGGTTGCAGGCCACTTGTTTCCGATGAACATTGACTCGCACTGATGAAATGTTTGTCACTGGGAATGTAAATTGTCATTGAGATATTTGCACACTGAATTGTGATTGGTGAAATCATACTTGAATTCTTATTAACAATCTGTATACATTTCACTTTATTACATTTTTCTTACCCAAAACTTCAATGGCAACTTTCACAGACAAAAGCACTATTCGGACAGGATTAGTTTTCCAGATGATGTTTGAGTTCCAACGTGTCCCCCATAACGTCTGTGATTTTATGTGCCAATTCAGACCAGGACCAAAATTCAAATGCTATTCCAGAGGTGGGAGTGTCGGCATTAGTGGGCGTTGCAGAAGATCGAAATTGATCGGGTCATATAAAAAAAGGTCCAGATTCTATTAGTGTAGGGGCGTGTTTGTTTAGGTGATTTCAAATATGAACATTGGCTTCCATGCACACCGCCTTTAAATTTTAATTATTGCAGAACATGTAACTTATGAATTTAATGAAAAGTTTTTTACCTGTGCATGAGCATGAAGTGTTTTGTTGTAGATAGATATTAAAGGTAATGCTTCAATTAAAGGACTGTGTTAAAAGTGTCTGCTGTAGCTAAATTAACAAACTATTAATAAACCTACGGTATGTCGCCAAGCCATAAGAGTTATAAATTAATTTTTAATTAGGAGATTAGCTTTGACAAATGGCTTAAATACACTGTATACACAAAACCATATTCGCACTGCTGCGGCAGGCCACCTTATGTCCTGAATTTCAGAGTGAGAAAGTTGGCAACCTTTACCTCAGGTACAGTGCTGTTGCAGTTGCTGTGAAATTCACTACGTAATTCTTTTTTCTACTACATTGACTACGCCAAAAGGTAAGATATTAAACATCTTAACCAACACTTGAACCCAGAAATCCAGATTTTCCATTTAAAAAAGGCTTCAATATCAAAACGGCGTAGATAATAATGTTCTCAAACAAACAGGATGCCAGGCCATGAAGCGATCAGACATCAATATTAGCACAGCAAGAGATGCATTAAGCATCGTGGTTTTTGCCTGAAGCTAAAAACGTCTGTGTGGCTGTGTAGAGAAAGCAGGCGGCTATTTTCAGACACTAATATTCAGACACATACAGGTAGTTGCTCTCTCTATCTTTCCCAGGAGCTACGCTGAGAGCTGTCCGTAAACACGGTAGGGCACGCCGGCTGAAAAAAACCTGAATGATAGCAGACCTGCCATCCCTCCAAAAGAGGGAAGTATCATGGGTAGAAAATGGGCGACCTCTCTGCTGTCTTCACCATGGGAACTATTATCAGACCTGGTCATGCTGTGCCATTTCCAAATAAATAAATCACCTTCAAGCCTTTGGCAGAAAAATTAATCACCTGTAGCACACACACAGACACTCACCCAGCCGTCATCAAACCCCATTAACTCTCACATAAAAAACAAGATTAAGAGCAGAATATTCCAACATTTTCCGAAGAAAGATGCGAGTGCTGCTCGGCTGTGCAAAATGTGCCTGATGCTGGCGTGCTGTGGGTGGTTGCCAGAGCTGCTGTTTTAGTGTTTAAAGTAGCTTCTGGTACACAGCTATGCTGTTGCTATGGCGGATGTTCTGGTTTATTGCTTATTGACTGTTTTAATGTACGGCACAACAAAATTTTCTTGTAAAACATGCTGCATCGCTTTCGGTTCAGGTCTTTTGCACAGTACAGTATGTGCTTAGTTAAATATAGAGTTAAATATAGAAATATATATCTAAAATGAGCATACATTAACCAATGTCTATTGCATATGCAGATTGATATCTAAAAGGGGCCATGTCACAAGACTTTTTTAAGATGCCAAATAAATCTTTGTTGTCCCCAGAGTACATATATATAAATATAAATAATTTATTATAGCATGTTAAAATTGCCACTTTGTAGATGTGTGCAAAAATGTGGCGTTTTGGGTGTGTCCTTTAAAATGCAAATGAGCAGATGAAGTGCAAACACTGATCATAATGATGGTGGTTTGTTGAAATTGAAACTCAATTGTGCTGTGATATATTCTCTCTCTCTCTCTCTCTCTCTCTCTCTCTCTCCCTGCACTAAATGGCAGTGCTGTGATTGGATAGGGCAGATTAAGGGCGGTATTATTATAATAAGAGCTCCTTATGACATCATAAGGAGAGCCAAATTTCAACTACCTATTTTTTCATGTGCTTGTAGAGAATGATTTACCAAAACTAAGTTACTGGGTTGATCTTTTTCACATTTTCTAGGTTGATATACGGAGGCCGAGAGAGGACATGCACTATTATTATTTTTGCTTGCTTGTTTTCTCGTGATCACGACTTAATTTCTCGTTATCTCAAGATAACAAAAGTTGTTTTCTCGTGATCTCGAAATAACAAAAGTTGTTTTCTAGTGATCACGACTTAATTTTCTCATGATCTAGAGAAAACAAAAGTTGTTATCTCATTATCCTGACATGATAATCCAAATGTCAATGTAATTTGCTTGTCTAATATACAGTACAGCTGCTATGAGATTATTTTCAGGATTTCTAGATTAACTATTTAGAGGTATGCGTTTAAGTAAAATTAGCATTTTTGTTTCATTCTGTCAACTACTGACAACATTTCTGCCAAATTTCTGATAAAAATAATGTTTTTATTTGCATTTATTTACAGAAAATTGAAATGAGGAAAAATAGTCAAAATAACAAAAAAGATAGTGTTTTTAGATCTTGAAATCTGCAAATCATTATTTTTTATGTTTTTACATGTAAAAACATCTCCATTTTGGCAGGCAGGAAAAAATATGAAATGAATGACACCAGAATAAGTTTCAAGGCAAAAGAGTTGACTGTGCAATTTAATTCAAAAGGTACATAGCAAAATTTAATAGATTAAACATAACAGATCATTATAATGCCCCCGGGTGCTTTTAACGTGTATCGATAAAGGACAGGTCATCTTTCTGACCTGCAGTATCATGATATCTACAACTACCTCATCAACTTTCCCCCGTCCTACTCCGGAGACTCTTTAAAAGCCTATAAAGCCTGGAGGGGTACAAAGGGACGCAATCTAATTTGATGAATATTCAACTTCGGATTCTGTCTGAATCGACCCTAGCTGTCCTTGCTTGTAGGTTGCCAGCATAGCTAAGGTTATATCACTGTGTGAGTACAGCATACATTATAAATGTCATGAAATCTTAACCCATTTAATCCCAAATGCACCCTGACATAAAAATATCCAAACGATTGATCCTTGCAATAATTAATATTTCTTTGTTTTTTACATTTTTTGAATGTAAAAAAATTGTGTTTATGTTCAGTGGGATATAAACCTAGTTAAAGGCTACACATTTTAAACTCCATGTCATTTTATGGTCACTATTAGAAATATAAAAAAGAAAAATAGTAAGGTCTAAAGAGTTTGATATTAAATTATTGTTTAACCACTATTAATAGCATTGCTACAAAGCGCTCTCCTTATTGCCTGCCAAAATGGCAGAGTTAGGCTGTGTGACGTCAACCACAGGAGCTCAAAAAAGTAAATATTTAATGGAATTACATGTGTCTTGGCATGCACTCAATCTTTTACATTGCTGTGTGACTTTATTGTCACTCCTGAGGTGCTACTTTTGTAATTCTTAATGGTCTTTTAATTTGGTCTGTGGCTGTATTTACAATATATAAATTTTTTTAAAATATTTACAATTACTTAGGGCTTTGAATTCAGTAAATTGCTGGAACAATATTATTAAGAAGGAATGTTTTGCTGGTTTTAGAGTAATTTTGGTCACCAGCTGATTAACCTGAAAGACCAAATGGGTTGTCAAAACCATCTAGGCTGAAGGCCAGATCGGAAAAAATGTCCCCTTATGAGGGCCAAAAACTTTATCATGCTGACATTAACCATACAAACTAAAATACAACTAGGCCACAAACTGCTCATAAGCAGGGCCAGACAGAATCTGCAAACTTTTTTGCTTTTTCTGTGGAATTATTTGGGAAATATCTGTGGAATGATTTTAAATGTTTTTTTAAAAATTACAGAATTTAAGCTGTAAATATTACAAAATTGCATCTAAAAAAATTACTTTTTAAAGGCTTACAAATGAAAATGAATACACCAAATCAATGAGTCTTCTGAATTAAACAGGACCAACAACCAGATAACGTGCATATCAAGACAGAATTATTATTATTGTTTATATTGTTTTAGTCTAGGACTAGTCTAATCCCTGTCCGGTAAAAAGCCCCTACATTAAACACAACAAGAGCATTCGTCTTGTAAACGGATTTGAAATGATCATGTGCTGACAGTCGCACGTCACATAGACGACAGGGTCAAGTGAGATCTGCTTAACTCAGCTGTAAGTTTTATTTCATATCAAATGGTTTGTGCTCTCTATCATTAAAATGGTCAAAGCAAACAGCACACGCAGGGTTAATGTACTTAATGTCAATGATGGCTCACAAATGCGAGGGATAGGGTATGTATGTGTGCTTGTTGTCAATTACGTTTACTGGTGACAAACATGCTCAAGCGTGGGGTATGTGTGCTTGTCATTGACGGACATTGAATTCTGTAGAGTTTTCCGCGGAAATCTGTGTGCGCGGATTCCGTTTGGGCCTGCTCATAAGTAAAGAACTGAATTTACTTACTCGAATAAGTCCTCTTAAAATGAACACAGTAATAAACGAAACCATTAACCTTTCTTTGCAAATAAACACTAATGAGTACAGTCAATTAGCTAAGAAAATGGCCTAAATTTGATTTTGGTTGGGACGTAAATAATATCATTATTTTAATCTTAGGTGTCATATTTATTAAGGTTACACATTTGTTACAAAAACAACAAATATAGAAAAGTCCTATTTATTTATTTATTTTTACTTTTTTGTGATGCCAGTGAAAATTCTGGGCAAGTAAAATACTGAACCATCAGATTTCCTCCAAATCTGCTCCAGCAGAAAAAAATATAACACATTATACTTATTGTGCAGCCATCCCAAAAAAATACTACTGTAGCAATAATTTTATTGTTTGTGCTTTCTTTTTCTGAGCGGACTACAGGTATGCAGTTAAACTACGTACAGCAGCTCAGTGTGCACTATTACAAGTTTGCAACTCGAGTTAATATGGGATTGCCATGGAAAACACTGTACCTGAATCATTATGTGAAACAACATGTCCTGCATTTTGTGCATAAAACTTGTTTAAGGGCCGATCTCATTTCTCTGTCTTACCCCTTCCCCTTTGTCTTCGTCTTCCCCTTGCCCATCGAAACCGAGTGAAGGGGAAGGTGATCCTGTTTTCACAGAGATACCTGAGATCAGGAGGGTTCAGAAAACCTATCATTGATATGCTTGAGATATGAGTAAAGACATTTTCACCAGGTTCCACAAGGTGGAATTTCACCATGAACATGCGACCTGATTTGGTGCACGTGTCTAACAGAATAGACTAACAGAAAACCAACTTAGCTTAGACCGGCAATATTTATTGCAGGGTTTGTTCAAATCCCCTACTATAAGTATGAACAATAATAATAATGACACTTGCGATTGCATGCTTCACTAATTACACTCTTTAACTATGACACATTGACTTTCTCTCCCTCCGGATGCCAAATCAATACATGCATTGTCACAATGTACTTTACAGTATATCCATATACACTGCAGTCTGCAATAAAAATTCAATTTGATTTACTTTCACTGTGCTTAGGGGAAGTTTTGCTGTGGTTCAGGTACAATGCAGATGAAGAGGAGGCCAAGCCCCCTTAAGGTCCGTTCTATATTTAGCTTTACACATCACCCGGCTGTATACACATGAATGGCATGCCACAAGCAAATCAAACGCACCATTTGTTTTGAGGGAAAACAGCATGGATTTTGATTTGACAGGGATTTATGGCGCGCAGTCACAGGGAACAGTAAAAATGGCTATGCTGGCAGTCAGTCTGCTTGATAGGCTTCTTTGCAAAGACAGTGCTTGTATTTTTAGTACAGTGAAATGGTGGAGAATGCATATTGTCCACTGGCTCAGCTAAAATACTGCCACCTTTCCCAGCATCTGCATCTGCCTTACCAGAGAAAAGCCAGTAGAGAATGTTGTGCACCTAAAGTTATTAAGACCACAGTTTTTAATGTTATAGAGATCGTATATAAAGATTTCTGAGTCTCTTTATTAGAATACAACCAGAATATATTAAAAATATAAGCTAAAGTGTGAAGTATTTAGTGTGACAATTGAGGAATAGCGAGAACCTGCAGGCTCTTTTTAACCTAAATGAAAAGAAATCCTAATTTCTCATTCAATGACTTCAGTCTCCTCATAGTGCCAAGAGAGGTCACACTAAATATAGTCTTTTGCCAGGAGCAATTTTGTTTTGAAAATACATATTTCCTGTATTTTCTGTTTGTATCTTAATAAAGCAAAGCCCTTTCACAGAGAGATTACGGGGAAAAAATTATTTGCCGGAATCTGTGCGTGCATTCACACACATACCGTAAAAATCCCGTAAAGACACGTGACGTATTTTTTTCCACAGCCGTGATTTTTATCACATAAATATGGATGCTCATTAAAACCTAAAACATCAATGCTTGGGGTGGCCTTAGACTTTCGTACGGTCCTCTGTGTGTGTTATTCAACACATGGTGTTTTTAAAGTTAAATACATAAATAATACAAAATTAAAAGTTATGCAAAATGTTAATGTCACAGGGTGACGACTTGTCAGGGCGGAACCAAAAATTGAGGAAGTTGGTTCCGCCCGGATGTTTCCGCCCCGACCGGAAAAATGGAAACACCGGACATCCGGCAGCGTTGCGAAGGCTGTAATCAGCGGATTGAGCACAGCTGTGGCTAGTTAACGAGATCGCCGGGTAATTGGATAATGGGAGCGTAAGGAGAAGTACAAAAAGCACAGTTAGATGACAGTTGGAGGTCGAAGTGTGTGCTGAGGAACGGAGCTGTGCTCATTGCTAGACGTGGTGGCTGGATATATTTCTCTCTCTTTCCCTCTTCTCTCGTTGCAGTTACGGTGGACCGGCTGGATTTAAGGAACAAACCCTATGGGTGAAAAAGGAACTACGGTCCAACTAGTAATTTGAACGGAGAAAAACGAGAAGCGATTTGATCGCACTGCACAACGTACACAAAGGCTATCCGCTGTGAGTATGCCCATGGTGTAGTGTAACTAGCGGAAACTTGCATGTTGTGATTCGTTGAAGTCCTCCAGGAGTAGGAAGGCGGCCCTACCCCTATCAGTAGCGTGGTGGGCGAGCCGCCAGCAGCATATATATTTCATACAGCCACCGCAACGCGACTCTGGTCTGGTCGTTTCTGCCACCGCCTCTACGTTAGCCCCAAGCACAGTGGAAGAGACCGGGCGTTTCCCCTCGTGGTGTTGCACTTGCAGTGTGGTGAGTGAGATTTTACATATTATAAGCTTTTTCACGATAGAGTGGTGCTGTGTATTTGCCGTGGGTTGCCGTGTGTCTTGTCAGAGGAACCCCGCACCATCCATTCTCTCCCTTGGAAGGAGGACGCCGGGGCCAACGACCGTAGACCTTATTGCCATCATACGCGGTGTGCTGTTCAAGAGAGTGAAGAGACGCAGGCCAAGTACTGTGGAGGACTGTGAGTATTATAGTGAAAGCAATTGTGGTGTAAACTTACCTGTGTGTGTGTCATCGCAGAGTCGGAGGCGAACGGGTCCGCTGCCCCCGGGTCCCTACGAAAGGGCGCCCTTATCTGGGATTTGATCAGCCTACGGACAGTGGCGATAAGGCAGCGCTCGACCCGGCGAGGTGGTGTGTGACCTTCGCCCCCCTGCTGACCTACAGAAGGAACGACCGTGAGTAACATAGTAAAAGCAATTGTGGTATAAGCTTACCTGTGTGTGTGTCATCGCAGAGTCGGAGGCGAACGGGTCCGCTGCCCCCGGGTCCCTACGAAAGGGCGCCCCTATCCGGAATTCGATCGGCCCACGGACCGTGGGGATAGGGCGGCGCTCGACCCGGCGAGGTGGTGTGTGGCCTTCGCCCCCCTGCTGACCAACAGTAAAGAGCCGACTGTGAACGTGATACTTACCCCGAGAGCTGTAAGCAGCGGAGCTGGTGAGAACCATTCAAAGACCAATAACAGTGTTTCTGTGTCCTAGCGATCACCTGTGGAGAGAGAAAGGAAAACGAGAGAGAGTCAGTAAAGAGCCGACTGTGAACGTGATACTTACCCCGAGAGCTGTAAGCAGCGGAGCTGGTGAGAACCATCCAAAGACCAATAACAGTGTTTCTGTGTCCTAGCGATCACCTGTGGAGAGAGAAAGGAAAACGAGAGAGAGTCAGTAAAGAGCCGACTGTGAACGTGATACTTACCCCGAGAGCTGTAAGCAGCGGAGCTGGTGAGAACCCTTCAAAGACCAATAACAGTGTTTCTGTGTCCTAGCGACCACCTGTGGAGAGAGAAAGGAAAACGAGAGAGAGTCAGTAAAGAGCCGACTGTGAACGTGATACTTACCCCGAGAGCTGTAAGCAGCGGAGCTGGTGAGAACCATTCAAAGACCAATAACAGTGTTTCTGTGTCCTAGCGATCACCTGTGGAGAGAGAAAGGAAAACGAGAGAGAGTCAGTAAAGAGCCGACGGTGAACGTGATACGTACCCAGAGAGCTGTAAGCAGCGGAGCTGGTGAGAACCATTCAAAAGCCAATAACAGTGTTTCTGTGTCCTAGCGATCACCTGTGGAGAGAGAGAAGAAGACAAGAGTGAGTCATTGAGGAATCGACGGTGAACGTGATACTTACCCAGGAAGCTGTAAGCAGGGAGCCGGTGAGACCCCTTTCAAAGTCAGTAACAGTGTCTTTGTTGTCCTAGTGGCCGCCTGTGGAAAGAGAAGAAGGCGAGAGTAAGCCATTGGGCACGGACAGTGGAGAAACCCCTAACAGCCACACCAGAAGTTGTCTGCCTCCAGGAAGAGAAGAAGGAGGGCGCCACGGCCAGCAGGGTCCAGGCGGGAGCCTGACGTTTCCCTTTTCCCCCGTTGATGGTGGTTGGCACCCCCGTTTTTCCCATCCCTGTCACCCGTGGCTGTAGTCTCCCTGGAGGGAGTAGAAGAAGCCATTAGTTTTAAAATTCCCCTTTCCCCGAAAGTTCCCCCCATCCTTTTAAGTATTTAAGATTTCAATAAAGCTTGTTTTAAATTTTACTTACCTGTTTCCGTGTTTGTCTGGTCATTGGGTCGGCTTTGGGGACCTCCTCGAGGTGGGAGTTGAGAAGGGGCGTGGCTTTAGCCAAACACAGCCAGCCCCTAGTGGTGACAGATTTTGGCGTAGTCGGCAGGGTCCCACCTCGAGTTGAGTAACCAAGGTCACCCAATGACTGACAACGCGGGGCCAGCGGCCCCACCCCGTGCCACACCCGTTATCATGGGCAGTCCATGGGTCCAGAGATACGGAGGAGCCGAGTCGGAGGTACGCCTGACCGAATGGAAGGCCCAGCTGGAGTACTTGGCCGACCTGCAGGGCCTTAGCGCCGCCCAGCGGCTTCAATTTGTGTTAAACTCCTTAGAAGGAGAAGCACGGCGAGAAGTACAAGCCGCCCCCGAAGCGACTAGAGCCACCGCCCAGACTGTGTTCCAGTTCCTCACTGAACAATATGGTGACCATACCCCCGTAGCTGTCCTCCGCTCACAATTTTTTAATTGCAAACAAGGCCCCCGACAACCTATTCGAGCTTTTGCCCTCAGGCTGCGGGAGCAGTTCACTCGCCTGCAAGCCCGACGAGACCATGGGCTAGGAGATGGAGAAGCCTTGTTACGCGACCAGTTCCTCCTGGGGATGAAAGAAGGCCCCGTGAGACAAAGTCTGAGGGTCCAGTTCCGGAGGGACCCCGGGCTGACTTTCGAAGATCTAAAGAAGGAGGCGCTAGCCCTGGAGGGGGACGAGGCCGAAGTAACCGAAGCCCCCGTATGTGCAGCCGTAAGTGGAAACACAGCGGCGCCACCTGAACACGCAGACTGGAAACAAGCCCTGCGGGTGGAATTGTTGAAAGATGTCCGAGAGCAGATGTCGGAGCTATCTAAGACCCTCTTGGGGGAACTTCGCCAAAGTAGGGCGCGGGAGGAACCGAGGCCGGCACCCCGAGAGCGAGTCTACTCTGAGAGGGGCCGAGAGCCACCGGGACGCCCGAATCGTTGAACCGGCCCCGCTTCGAGTGGGATGACCAAGGGCGGCCAATCTGTAATCGGTGTGGAGAACCGGGGCATTACAGTCGCCAGTGTGGGCCTCGCAGGGCATCAGAAGGGGGTTTTTAAGGCGACCGGCCACAGTGGGTCGTGTGGCCGGGACCCCCAGAGAAGACCCTGGAAGACGCGAGGATGCTAGAGACCAGATGGTTGGACACAGCCCTGTGGCGGAGGTGAAGGTATGTGGCAAGACAATACAGTGCCTAGTAGATACGGGCTCGCAAGTGACATTGTTTGCGGAAAGTCTCTCGCAGGAAGTATTTGGGAAGCAGAGTGCCCAAGGAGGGGAGGCCCCCTGGCTGACGTTGCGGGGCGCCAACGGCCTAGAGATCCCTTATATTGGCTATCGGTTGACGGACTTAGAAGTTCATGGGGTGATAGTTCCCCAAAAAGGAGTGATTATCGTGGAGGACAGATGTCTGGGTGCCCATCGAGCCCTGTTAGGGATGAACGTCCTCTCCGAATGCTGGGAAGAGTTATTTCGGGCTAAGCCCGGCCCTAGGATCCCCCCTGTCGAGAGGCCCCTATGGGAGCAAGTAGTAGCCGACTGTCGTCGGGTCCAGATGACCCAGGTCCGCAGAGGCCGGGAAGAGGTAGGAAGGGTGATGTGTCGATTCGCTCTGTCGATTCCTCCTAGGAGTGAGGCCATGGTGTGGGTGAGAGTAGCCCCCCGAGGAGTTGGCCCCGAAGAATGGGTGTTGGTTGAACCTCACGCCGATTGCCCCCAAGTGGAAGTAGCCCGAGGCCTAGCGGCGGTCCGTCGGGGGAGGGTCCCTGTGAAGGTCCGAAACGACCACCCCTACCCAGTATACTTACACCGACACCAGCGGCTGGCCCGATTAACGGGGGTCGCGCCCCACCAGGTGAGAGAGGAGAGGGACGTTAGGTTCCGTCAGGTGTGCCCCAATGTCATCGAGGTGGCCCTGACCCAGATGGAAGCCCCTCCGAACAACAGAAGGAGGGACGTGCCGAAGCACTTGGCAGGCGAGTCCCTGCAAGGGGAAGAGTTGGAACAGGCGCAGACACAAAGACTCCAAGCCCTCCTTCAAAAATGGCAACATGTATTCGCAAGACACGAGGAAGATTATGGGTGTACGAAAGTGGTAGAACACCATATACCGACTGGAGATGCAGGGCCCAGTAGAGAGAGGTACCGGCCGATTCCACCCACCTTGTATGCAGAGGTACGCTCGCTACTGCAGGGCATGCTGGAGCGAGGAGTCGTCCGGGAAAGCAGTAGCCCCTGGGCAGCCCCCATCGTACTTGTGCAGAAAAAGTCAGGAGCTTGGAGGTTTTGCGTGGACTATCGGAAGCTTAACCTGGTGACCAAGAAAGACGCGTTTCCCTTGCCCCGGATTGAAGACTCCCTTGCCGGTCTCACACGATCCGCTTGGTACTCCACCTTGGATCTGGCCAGTGGATATTGGCAGGTGCCAGTGGCCGAGGCCGATAGAGAGAAGACCACCTTTACGACCCCGTTCGGACTATTCCAGTGGGAACGGATGCCCTTCGGGCTCTGTAACGCTCCGGCCACGTTCCAACGCCTCATGCAGCGCTGTCTTGGAGGTCAGTTAATGGAGTCAGTCTTGGTATATTTGGATGATGTAATTGTGTATTCCCCAGATTTCGATTCACACCTCCGACACCTCGAAGAGGTTTTCCAGGCGATGGAGAAATATGGGCTGAAGTTACAACCCGACAAGTGCCATCTGTTGCGGCGGAAAGTCCAGTTCCTGGGCCATGTGGTCAGCGCTGCTGGGGTGGCCGTAGACCCTGGGAAGGTCTCCGCGGTGAGAGACTGGAGTGCACCAAAGACTGTGAGGCAAGTGCGGTCATTTCTGGGATTTGTGGGATACTACAGACGGTTTATAAAAGATTTCTCAAAGATTGCCAAACCCCTTAACCAGCTACTGGTCGGCACAGGGCGAAACCGGGGGCGGGGGTCACCCTCTATTGATTGGGACGAGTCCTGTGAAGGGGCATTTCAGAGGTTAAAACAGGAGTTGTTACAGGCTCCTATCTTGGCCTATGCAGACTTTACCCAGCCATTTCTTTTGTATACAGACGCTAGCAACCTGGGGCTGGGAGCAGTCTTGGCCCAACGACAAGCGGGTACCGAACGGGTGATCGCCTACGCAAGCCGAAGCCTCCACCCAGCGGAGAGGAACGACGCGAACTACAGCTCATTCAAGTTGGAGCTGTTGGCCCTGAAATGGGCCCTGACCGAGAAGTTCAAGGACTACCTCTGGGGTGCTAAGGTGACGGTGATTACAGACAATAACCCTCTGGTTCATTTACAGACAGCGAAGTTGGGGGCGGTGGAGCAGCGCTGGGTGGCACAACTTGCCAACTTCAATTACCAACTACAGTATCGGCCCGGTCGGGAACACACGAACGCGGATGTCCTGTCCCGATTGCCAGAGGTGGACGGCCCCGGTGGCTGTGATGGCCACGAAGAGGAAAGCCAGGAGGAAGGCTACCTGATAGGGGTTGTGGAAGCACCAGGAGGCCAGCAGGAGGCGGTACCCGGGAGCTGGGGTTGGGACCCCTGCCGGTGGAAGGAAAGACAGGTCCAGGATCAAGATTTATGGCAGGTGAGGATGTGGGTAGAGCGAGGCCGGCGACCAACGTCGTCCGAGAGGCTGACCCAGACAGAGACGGGGAAGAGACTGCTGGGACAGTGGGACAAGCTGGAGATACAGGAGGGGGTACTTTGCCGAAAAGTAAGTGATCCGAAGCTGGGCGAGGAGGTACGCCAGATCGTGGTGCCCGCCGATCAAACAGCAGCCCTGGTGTCTGCCTACCATGACCAATTGGGACACCAGGGACAAGAACGGACCGTATCACTGCTACGCAGGTTCTTCTATTGGCCGGGACTGGAAGCATCAGTGCGTAGCTTGGTCCAAGCTTGCCCCAGGTGCACGTTATTCAAGTCTCGACGAGAGGCCCGAGCACCGATGATACCCATATGTGCCAAAGCCCCCCTTCACATCATGGCGATGGATTTCCTGACCCTGGGCCGGCCACAGGACCGTTATCCGAACATCTTAGTAATCACCGACCTGTTTACGAAATATGCATGGGCAATCCCCACCCTCGATCAGACGGCAAGTACCACCGCAACGGCTTTATGGCGGCACGTCTTCCAAACATTTGGATGTCCAGAGTTCTTACACTCAGACCAAGGGGCAAACTTCGAATCAAAGGTGATCCGGGAATTATGCCAGCTGTATGGGTGCACGAAGACCCATACGACGTCCTACCACCCTCAAGGAAACGGCTGCTGCGAGAGGTTTAATCAAACCCTGCTGGGGCTCTTAGGGACCTTGGATCAACGCAAGCAGAGTGATTGGGTGAGTGCTCTACCGAACCTCTTACAAGCTTATAACAACAGCATTCATAGCACGACGGGGTATGCCCCCACTTATCTGATGTTCGGTAGGCATGTGCGGATGCCGACGGACCTGGTCCTGGGAGCGGCCGCGAGCCAGGAGGAAGGAAGTGTGACTGAGTGGGTAGGGCGCCACCACCAACGGCTGCACTTTGCCTATGAGCAGGTATCTCAGAAAATACGGGCCACCGGAGAAAAGAACAAGCGGTTGTACGACCGAACAGCCCGGGAAGCCCCCTTGCTGCCAGGAGAGAGAGTCCTGGTACGAG
The DNA here is from genome assembly GCF_027580225.2 of Misgurnus anguillicaudatus. Classification (NCBI taxonomy): domain Eukaryota; kingdom Metazoa; phylum Chordata; class Actinopteri; order Cypriniformes; family Cobitidae; genus Misgurnus; species Misgurnus anguillicaudatus. The sequence continues at coordinate 20,028,045 of NC_073360.2, read as the reverse complement.
ATAACCGGCGGCAAGGCAAAGGAAAGCTGAGCGACCGTTGGGAGGCCATCCCGTACGTAGTCTGTAGGCAGCAGAGACCGGGTCAGCCGGTGTATACCATCCGGCCGGAAGGAAAGGCCGGCCCGGAGCGGGTGGTACACCGAAATATGATTCGCCCTTGTCCAAATTTCCCCGAGGTCACGGAGGAGGTAGTCGCGGAGCCGGCACCGACAGCCCCCTGGATGGAAGGATGGGCTGTAGTACCAGGTTTACCTGTGGTGGCGCCACCCCCAGTCGCCCCTGGAGAGCCCGATCTTGCACCTGAGCCAATTGACCCCCCGGCCGCCCAGAGGCAGCCGGGACCAGCACCAGAGCCAGCCGAACCCCTGGCCGCACAAGGACAACCTGAGGTTGTGCCCGAGCCCGCTGCACCTGACTCCCCTGTAAGACGCTCCCAACGGGAGAACCGCGGCCGGCCCCCTTCCCGCTATGGTGAGTGGACTACTCAAAGGCATTCCAGGGACTGGAATGTATTGGCGGGGGAGGATGTCACAGGGTGACGACTTGTCAGGGCGGAACCAAAAATTGAGGAAGTTGGTTCCGCCCGGATGTTTCCGCCCCGACCGGAAAAATGGAAACACCGGACATCCGGCAGCGTTGCGAAGGCTGTAATCAGCGGATTGAGCACAGCTGTGGCTAGTTAACGAGATCGCCGGGTAATTGGATAATGGGAGCGTAAGGAGAAGTACAAAAAGCACAGTTAGATGACAGTTGGAGGTCGAAGTGTGTGCTGAGGAACGGAGCTGTGCTCATTGCTAGACGTGGTGGCTGGATATATTTCTCTCTCTTTCCCTCTTCTCTCGTTGCAGTTACGGTGGACCGGCTGGATTTAAGGAACAAACCCTATGGGTGAAAAAGGAACTACGGTCCAACTAGTAATTTGAACGGAGAAAAACGAGAAGCGATTTGATCGCACTGCACAACGTACACAAAGGCTATCCGCTGTGAGTATGCCCATGGTGTAGTGTAACTAGCGGAAACTTGCATGTTGTGATTCGTTGAAGTCCTCCAGGAGTAGGAAGGCGGCCCTACCCCTATCAGTAGCGTGGTGGGCGAGCCGCCAGCAGCATATATATTTCATACAGCCACCGCAACGCGACTCTGGTCTGGTCGTTTCTGCCACCGCCTCTACGTTAGCCCCAAGCACAGTGGAAGAGACCGGGCGTTTCCCCTCGTGGTGTTGCACTTGCAGTGTGGTGAGTGAGATTTTACATATTATAAGCTTTTTCACGATAGAGTGGTGCTGTGTATTTGCCGTGGGTTGCCGTGTGTCTTGTCAGAGGAACCCCGCACCATCCATTCTCTCCCTTGGAAGGAGGACGCCGGGGCCAACGACCGTAGACCTTATTGCCATCATACGCGGTGTGCTGTTCAAGAGAGTGAAGAGACGCAGGCCAAGTACTGTGGAGGACTGTGAGTATTATAGTGAAAGCAATTGTGGTGTAAACTTACCTGTGTGTGTGTCATCGCAGAGTCGGAGGCGAACGGGTCCGCTGCCCCCGGGTCCCTACGAAAGGGCGCCCTTATCTGGGATTTGATCAGCCTACGGACAGTGGCGATAAGGCAGCGCTCGACCCGGCGAGGTGGTGTGTGACCTTCGCCCCCCTGCTGACCTACAGAAGGAACGACCGTGAGTAACATAGTAAAAGCAATTGTGGTATAAGCTTACCTGTGTTTGTATCATCGCAGAGTCGGAGGCGAACGGGTCCGCTGCCCCCGGGGCCCTACGAAAGGGCGCCCCTATCCGGAATTCGATCGGCCCACGGACCGTGGGGATAGGGCGGCGCTCGACCCGGCGAGGTGGTGTGTGGCCTTCGCCCCCCTGCTGACCAACAGTAAAGAGCCGACTGTGAACGTGATACTTACCCCGAGAGCTGTAAGCAGCGGAGCTGGTGAGAACCATTCAAAGACCAATAACAGTGTTTCTGTGTCCTAGCGATCACCTGTGGAGAGAGAAAGGAAAACGAGAGAGAGTCAGTAAAGAGCCGACTGTGAACGTGATACTTACCCCGAGAGCTGTAAGCAGCGGAGCTGGTGAGAACCATCCAAAGACCAATAACAGTGTTTCTGTGTCCTAGCGATCACCTGTGGAGAGAGAAAGGAAAACGAGAGAGAGTCAGTAAAGAGCCGACTGTGAACGTGATACTTACCCCGAGAGCTGTAAGCAGCGGAGCTGGTGAGAACCCTTCAAAGACCAATAACAGTGTTTCTGTGTCCTAGCGACCACCTGTGGAGAGAGAAAGGAAAACGAGAGAGAGTCAGTAAAGAGCCGACTGTGAACGTGATACTTACCCCGAGAGCTGTAAGCAGCGGAGCTGGTGAGAACCATTCAAAGACCAATAACAGTGTTTCTGTGTCCTAGCGATCACCTGTGGAGAGAGAAAGGAAAACGAGAGAGAGTCAGTAAAGAGCCGACGGTGAACGTGATACGTACCCAGAGAGCTGTAAGCAGCGGAGCTGGTGAGAACCATTCAAAAGCCAATAACAGTGTTTCTGTGTCCTAGCGATCACCTGTGGAGAGAGAGAAGAAGACAAGAGTGAGTCATTGAGGAATCGACGGTGAACGTGATACTTACCCAGGAAGCTGTAAGCAGGGAGCCGGTGAGACCCCTTTCAAAGTCAGTAACAGTGTCTTTGTTGTCCTAGTGGCCGCCTGTGGAAAGAGAAGAAGGCGAGAGTAAGCCATTGGGCACGGACAGTGGAGAAACCCCTAACAGCCACACCAGAAGTTGTCTGCCTCCAGGAAGAGAAGAAGGAGGGCGCCACGGCCAGCAGGGTCCAGGCGGGAGCCTGACGTTTCCCTTTTCCCCCGTTGATGGTGGTTGGCACCCCCGTTTTTCCCATCCCTGTCACCCGTGGCTGTAGTCTCCCTGGAGGGAGTAGAAGAAGCCATTAGTTTTAAAATTCCCCTTTCCCCGAAAGTTCCCCCCATCCTTTTAAGTATTTAAGATTTCAATAAAGCTTGTTTTAAATTTTACTTACCTGTTTCCGTGTTTGTCTGGTCATTGGGTCGGCTTTGGGGACCTCCTCGAGGTGGGAGTTGAGAAGGGGCGTGGCTTTAGCCAAACACAGCCAGCCCCTAGTGGTGACATTAAACTACAAATCCCATGAGCACTCCCTGCAGCCAGCGTACAGCCAGTTATTTACCATAGAGAGCTCGAGCGCTGATGGATTTGCAAATGCACGGAATGCAGTCTGAGTGCATACACGCACACTTCAAGAAAGATAAACCAATTGCATGGAAGTGATTGAAGAGATTTAAAGTGCGTGCACACTCTCTGGGCAAGAGCGGAGAGAAATTCATAGCGCATACCTGAATGCAAACTTCCCAGTTTTGCCTGAAGTCAAGGGAAACCCGCAAGCGGAGAAGTTCGCACTTCATTTTAATGTAGGCTACTTTGGGCAACAATAATGTTCTATTTTTAACAGAAACTATGATCAAGCTTATAAAATATAATCTGCATAAACAAGTTGACAGTAAAATTCATGTACATGTCTTGAAGGTACTTAGTGCTGTTGTTAATAAATATTTAAAGGGTTTGACTAGGGGTTTTGTGTTTATCTTTTCAGTTAATCTTCTTCAGCACTACTTTTAATATATTCATTAGAAGTTAATCTATTAGCATGTTTTTCATGCACCTAAATATATGATATGATCAACACTCACCTAAAGGATTATTAGGAACACATGTTCAATTTCTTATTAATGCAATTATTTTATCAACCAATCACATGGCAGTTGCTTAAATGCATTAAGGGGTGTGGTCCTGGTCAAGACAATCTCCTGAACTCCAAACTGAATGTCAGAATGGGAAAGAAAGGTGATTTAAGCAATTTTGAGCGTGGCATGGTTGTTGGTGCCAGGCGGGCGTGTCTGAGTATTTCACAATCTGCTCAGTTACTGGGATTTTTCACGCACAACCATTTCTAGGGTTTACAAAGAATGGTGTGAAAAGGGAAAACATCCAGTATGCGGCAGTCCTGTGTGCGAAAATGCCTTGTTGATGCTAGAGGTCAGAGGAGAATGTGCCGACTGATTCAAGCTGATAGAAGAACAACTTTGACTGAAATAACCACTCCGTACAACCGAGGTATGCAGCAAAGCATTTGTGAAGCAACAACACGCACAACCTTGAGGCGGATGGGCTACAGCATCAGAAGACTGTGCAGGCTGGTGGTGGTGGTGTAATGGTGAGGGCGATTTGCCCCTTAGTGCCAATTGGGCATCGTTTAAATGCCACGGCCTACCTGAGCATTGTTTCTGACCATGCCCATCCCTTTATGACCACCATGTACCCATCCTCTGATGGCTTCTTCCAGCAGGATAATGCACCATGTCACAAAAGCTCGAATAATTTCAAATCGGTTTCTTGAACATGACAATGAGTTCACTGTACTAAAATGACCCCCACAGTCACCAGAACTTAACCCAAAAGAGCATCTTTGGGATGTGGTGGAACGGGAGCTTCGTGCCCTGGATGTGCATCCCACAAATCTCCATCAACTGCAAGATGCTATCCTATCAATATGGGCCAACATTTCTAAAGAATGTTTTCAGCACCTTGTTGAATCAATGCCCCTTTCACACATACAGTGGCGCCCCCACATAAAAGTCACTGCCCCCCCAGTGGCCCCCCACAAACAGAATGAGTTTTTTTTTTTTTTAATTTTAAATAATAGTAGTAATATGTATTCATTAAAATGTACACTAAAAGCACTATGTAAAAAAATAAAATACATTTGTATAATGTGTTAAATAGAATAGGATCTTAACCCCTCCCCTCTCCTTTACCCACGAAGCCGTGATTACGCGCAGCCGCACTACCATCCATGTGACGTACACGTGACGTCCTGTTCAGCCATTTCATGCATTACAGAAGAAACTCACAAACTAGTAAGTAAAACTCAGTTAATTATAGGTTATATAAAGCATATTGTTTCAAGCTTATGGGCTGGGGCCATCCGGGGCTAAGCCCCGGCACCAGAGACGTCATGCCCATTCAAGCTGACCCTCGGTTTTTGAGCCAACTGGATTTTGCATGCAACCTCAAAATCAAAGAAGCATCCATTAATCTGTTACTTGTCTTTTAATCTGTTTAATATGCGCAATATTATCAATTCTGTGCTGCATCCTTGTCACTTTCACTTGTCATTTTCGCCGTTTTGATCGTGTTAAATTTCTGTTTTTTGAGCGCGCTCACGCGCTCACGAGCTTTGCTGATGCATTTGGCTATCTGCGGAATTAAAACGTCTAAGAAACACTCACAACATTCCCAAACCCCAGGACGGTAATGTGCAGTTAACCTCCTCTGTGCAGAAAATGTATAGTTTAAAATGTGACCGTCTCAACGTTATATTAGTAGAGATTTCTAGGTTCATCTTCTTTGTCCAACGGCAAAGTTTGCCAGAGTTCACGGGGGCGCGGAATCACACATGCTCTCATACGAGGTAACATTTAATGCAAAAGTCCGTTCCTCTAATAATTTTATCTAAACATATTTTTTAAAATCGTGAACATCAAAATCAATCACGTGGCTATAGCTTATGTCATTTTCGTTGTTTATATACTTTATGGATTTAAAATTACATTAATTTCATAGGATAATGCAGTTGTTGTGCAAAATGCATTAATGACACAATTAAACAAGTCATTAAACAAAACGTAAATATATAAAACATGCCGTTTCAGATGTAAATATGATGCCAATATGTCATTATTCCGATTGAATAGTATTTGATATAAAAGTTAGTCAACACATTTATTTTGGAGGTTTTTGCATGAAGGCTGGGGCGCTCAGATTGTTAGAAATGTAAGTGCCATGGAAAAGACTGAAGAATCTATAATAACCACCAAACGCAAGTTCAACAATTTGCGCGAGTAGATTACATACAAAGTCAATGCAAAGACGCAATCAGACAGACGCGTCATTCGCATAGCCCCTTGAATTAGGCTGCACAATTGCCGTGTGTGTGTGTGTGTGTGTGTGTGTGTGTGTGTGTGTGTGTGTGTGAGAGGTAAGATTGGTGCCCACGTCAAGAAAACTTAATAGAAGACTAGAAACGGGTTAAGGACTAAAGTATGTCACTCATTTAATTACAGTATGTTAACTGGATAACACTGCATATAACTCATTGTATATAAAATAATGTATTTTAAATACACAAATCATACGATGATCGGTCGATACTCATCTTTGATAGATTAATATTATTCCACCATCTGATCTTTAAATTATTTGCCATTTTTATTTGTCTCTAGTAAAACATATAATAAATAAGAATAACTATACTCCAAGTAGCATTCAAAGCAAAGGGAAAACTGTTGACCATTAGATTCAGGCATAATACATTTTTTAATTGTGCCACCCTAAGATTTGTACTGGCCCCTTTGTGCCCCCCCATGAAAACAATCCTGGGGGCGCCACTGCACACATACGGTCTTTACTGGTAATTTACTGTTAAATTGCAGTTAACATGTCATGTGTGAACAGAACCTTTCCGGTAAATCAGTGCTGCCAATTTACCAGAAAGAGAGGTTGTAAGATTACCAGTAATTTACCGGTAAGCGCTGTGTGCGAACACAAAAATATGCATTACCGGCATTTAGAACGGAAGACGTCAGACCGCGCTGACAGCTTTGGGCCAATCATAATGTTTTAATACAGATGACGCGTTTAGCCCCACACTGTTTACAGACGTGTCCACACACACGCTGCTTGAAAGTCGAGCACACCTGAAGTTTACATCCACATTTCTTCACCAAAGTTGTTTAAAACAGCTTACCATCTACTTGACGAATTTCCGACGTCCTCAGCACATCCTCTGTGAAGCCTAATGTGCAAACAGTACTGTTGTTTAAGACGCATTTTTCGGTTTGACGTCGCCTAATGCAATGTTGTTTGGTCACGAGCAACTTCGCGACTGTCAGAGTTTACCACAGACGTGAAGACAACAAAAAATACGGACTGTGGTTATGAACGACGTGGAGTGTTTACAAATGCAACACTGAGCTCGCTGCGCGCCACAGGTAACTTCCGCTTTCTCACAGAATTTACCAGTATTTTGATACTGATGTGTGAATGATGTCTTAAGATGGAACGTCACTGCGTGTGTGAATAATACATTTTTGTATTTACTGGTAAATTCGTTCTGGTAAATTCATGGTAATTTACTGGAATTACTGTGTGAAAGAGGCTATAAAATTAATGCAGTTCTGAAGGCAAAAGATGGTCAAACTCAGTATTAGTATGGTGTTACTAGCCACTTTGGCTGGTGAGCCAAAAAGTTAATGTCAAGGCCTGCATTTGAGGTAAATAAATACACAAATATCCATCAAGTTCATATGCTGCACCGAAGCATGTGCTACAAAAGCACTTTTCATGACATTAACCAGAACAAACACTGTAAGTCTCCATAATAATTAGATCTACAGTATGAATAAATCTGCCGCATTATTTTTGTGCTCAGCACAAATGAAATTTACATGATAAACTTAACTTAAACTAAAACTAAGTTCGTTTGCATTGAAGAAATCAATGCACAAATTAATCCACACTGACAAATCACGCAGCCAGCATTGTCAAGCTTCAGAAATGGCTCTTGTTAGTCTTTTGGCATCTGCTCTCATGACTCTTTAATAAACAGAAACAAACAAATCAGATGAGCAAGTATTTGTGTGAGGAGCTTCAGCCCACTGCTGTTGGCATCACTGTTTAGCTCCAGTTTCCATCCAGCGACAGCTTTGTATGGATCTCTGCGCTCACAAATGCTTATCAAAGAGTTTCCATTAGTGAGCCGATGAGCTGACTAAACAATCTGATGGATAAAAGGCGGATTGAGGCCCAGTGTTAAGCGTATGTTATAACATATTGAAGCGTGGTTCTTATGTGGCCTATTCAGGTTTGAGTCCAACCAAGGATCATCCTCGTCTTGCAATCATTTTCTTCTTTATTTGTAATATAAAGGCAAATCAATCCAAAATACTACAGATTGCCAATATTCTGCCAACAGTCTTTGACTACTTTATAGTCTATATAGTTTTTTTTTGTTTCACTACAAATACATGTAGTATCAGATTTGTCTAATCGATTTGTCTGATCAATACCAATACAGAGCCAGGTATTGGATCCATGCATCAAAAGGCCAAAAATGTTAGTGCTGTGGTGCATTCACAGGCATCTGTTTTGAAAAGTGTAATAGGATCAGCCATGGCTTTGATAAATCTCAAAGAGGAAATTGAAAATGTGTGCAGAGAGGCTGAGAAATGCACAGTAAGGTCACGGTCGAGCTCCAGACCGACAGCCCTGTTCTGGCCAATCAGTCGACCGCCTGCCCGTGGATGATTGACAGCCAGGGAGACATGTTGGCACAGAGGGGGTAAGGAGTCAAGCTCCCCAAAAAACACCTCAGGGCAGCACATACACCAGGAAACATTTCTTGGATGCAGACAGAACATTCACAGCCTGAGATTTGGAGGCCGCTCACACTGTGCAGTGGATCACATGAATCCCCCAGCATGCACTTCTCCACCTGTTCTTCTATCTTGATGCCTGACACTCAGAGGTGCTCGCACTCAGCCTAATGTCGCTTTTTGATACGAACATAAAGGCAGGCTTTTCAGGAACTATAATCCTGCTTAGATCCAGCATTTTAAAGAAAGCAGAAGAAAGGAATCGCAGAAGGTCTCCTTTTCTATTTGGCTGCTTACATTAGTAGCAGGCTCCGACAGAAGGATTTCCATAGGATTATTAAGGAGCATAAGAAGGTTAATAGGCACAGGCTTAGAGAAACCTGTCAAAAGATGAAAAATACTTTATTTTTAGCACATTTTTCAGCACTGTTGGAAATACTAGTACTATAATATGAAGAGTTTGGTTCCAAAACGCAATAAATCCATTTTGACGAATTTCGGTAAAAATGTGTTTTCTATACCAAGAAAGTGACAAGATGAAAACCACTATCTTTCACATAGTGTAGCATCTTTAGGTTATAAAAACATAAAAAATTAAAATCCATCATTTGACTTTCAAAGATTTATTATAAAATGCAATAAATCCAAGTGTTTTTTTTCTCAAAATGCTATAAATCTAATGAATCAATATAGAAATGTGCATTCATCTTTGCCAAGTTATATTCATTAAGTTGACTAGTGGTATACACTGATTAAAAAAAACTAAACATGAATGGCATTAATCAAAACCCTTACTTTGTCATATTAAGAACACAGTCATTGCTGCTGTCATCCTTTGCACGTCGTCCCTGAACTTTTTCACAGCGATCAGCTGTAAAATGTTTTGGTCCTGCTCGATTTTCGTTGACTTCGAGTAAATAACGGACATTTTTTATAAGATCCCCTGGGGTCAATGTGTTAGCATGACAGAAGCTTGATGCTGTCTGGAGAACAAGCAACCGTCTCCCGAGTGTCTCTCACGTAAATTATTACATTTTGATTGCTTCTTCTCCACCACAGAAAACTACCACAGGTTTATCAGTGCCATTAAAGTATTATTTTGTATTTGTTTGTTTGCTTGTTGATCACGAAGTACAAAGTAGATGAGGTAAACTAGGATTCTGTGTGTATTCAAAGCGCCGTCATTGTTGTTTACAATGCGTTGAATGGTGCACTGTGATTTGTTGAGCGGATTTATTGCATTCTACAGAATAGGAGGAGTGGCGTTTATTGCGTTTTGGGAAAAAATGGAGAAAAGATGACAGAATACCATGGCGGATATTGGATTTTGCGTAAAATTAAGAATTTACTTTTTAATACTGACCAGGGGCCTCATTTATAAGACTGTGCATAAGATCCTTACTAAAAGTCTACGTAAGCACAAAAGCCACAAATGTAATGCGCGAAAAAATATTAAGAAAAAGCAATGTTCCCTTTATAAATCACAGATCACCTGCAAGTGTGCATACATGAATCATCCTCGTATACCGCAATGCAAACCCATTCTCCCAAAAAGTTCGTTTTTTTATAGATCACAACCTGCGTGGAACTAAAAAAAAAAAACCTTTGCGTGGATCTGGCGTACGCACGTTTCCAGACCCGTTTTGTGCATACGCACGCTTTATAAATGGGGCCCCTGATACAATAGCCTACTAATTAAGGCGGTAACTCGTTTTTTTTAAATGTCGTTTATTGCGTTTTGGAACCAAACTCTTCATATGTTTGTGTTATATGATTGGTGGGACGTCTATAGAAAAACTGAAAGCAAATAGTATGGTTAAATAAACTACATTTTTAAATGACATATGAAGGTCTATAATACATGATAACAAACATCTATATATCTCTCAAGGTTATTATTCAGTAATCAAAATGCTTTATTTTTTACACTTTATTCATTTCATTGGTATTTAACAAATTTTATTGTCTTTTAGCTGCAAAACCCTCTAAGTGCATGAAACTTTTTTTCCAAAAACCTCCACTTAAAAAAATCATTAATTAATAAAAATAATTGCATTAGCAGGCACAACGTTTGTACATACCTAACTCACATATAAGTATGAAATGTATAGTTTGTAATGCACTGTCATTGAATAACAGCGTCTGCAAAATGCATAAATATAAATGCAAAATAAGTTCATTTATATGTGACACAGCTAATATAGTCTCTGTTTACAGATGCAAACAAACCGCTAGCAAAAAGCCAAGGGAATGTAAACAAAGCAGATGCAGCTAATCGCCGTGGATGACAGGTGTGCTAGATAACAACTCGCTGAACAACACAGACACCAACAACTTGTAAATGAAATACTCATCACTTCACCCAGAACATAACCAACACGCAAATCAATGGAATCGGCTGACCGTTGGCTACATGTTTGGAATAACGAAAAATTTCTGCAAGGTCATTGGCTGACAGTGGAAAGATAAAATTATAGGGGGCTTGTATCAAAACGTTGCCACAGTGGGCTTCACTGTTTGATTATTTTGGTATTATTCAACCATATGGGTGATTCTCGCGAAATTGGACTAATGAGGTTTCATGAAACATTTTGATAAAAAAAGTAAATGCAAAGTAAGAGTATCAAAATAAGAAGCATACAGTTACAAACATCTCTTCATGTACTATTTTGCACAGATTTCAAATGACATCATACAAACCAATTTTGTTGTTTTTTTCCACTTCCAACTTTTTCATTACCGCAACATGACTGGATTTTGGTTCTTTGACATGGAAATATTTATAATTAAAAAATCTAAAAAATAAAAAGCTTCAGTGCATGTTATACTATAAACATTTACAGTAAAGAAACATGTGGTATTTGGTGATCATTGGAGACAATATAAGGAATATAAATGTGTCCAGACCAATTTTCTCATCCTCCGCAACAATTTTCAATCATTGTTTAAGCCCTCAAAAAAATAGTTGGAAGGGACATAATTGACTGTGACACTCAAGATGGCTACCAGGTAAGCAGTTCTTATTTCTTCTCTCCAGATAAAAGTTGAAATTTTGTTTGTCATAGTACCTAGACAACTTTTTAGTTCTCATTACCGAAACATGACTTTGTAAATGCATATATTTAATGTAATATCGTGTTGCGGTAATGATAATTTTTGATAATGATAATCTAAAAAATTTAAATAATTCTATAGGAAATCTTTTTTAAATTTAAAAATAATGGTTATAGTTAATCTTATATGTGCAAAAAAATTGGCTTCAAGGGCTTTTTAAAAATTCTGATGCTGGACACCATCTGAATATGGATTTCGTGAGAATCACCCATATACGTTTCTTGGATGGATATGCTCATTTTAAAACGCATCGGGCCCATCCGCGTGGACAGGTTTTGACCAATGCAGGTGGTCATCTTAATACCATTGTTACCCTGCCCCTTCCTCTTTGGCCCTGACCTTCCCGCTACTTATTAAACATCTGGCCGAACATCAATTCTAATCGAATTTGCTGCACACTTGAAGCCTCAGGCTCAACATTTTATACCCAAAGACAGTGTAATATTCAAATCATACAAGCGAGGGAAAAAGAGAGAAGTAATAGCCTCCATTAGAGGATAGCACAACACAGAGAAAGACCAACTAATTACAGTTATGCGCTTATGCAAGAGATGCCCTCTGAATTCTTATCACATCCTGCTTGCCCATTGACATTCAGCAGTCGGCCGAGGCCCGAGCTCCACGTCCAGCAGGAAGTACAGAGAGTGTGAGCATTGACGACTAAGAATGATCACCACAGATGTACTGATATCAAGCCACAGAGGACGTATGTTGAAATCATAATTTCCACCTGTGAAACATTTCTGCACCCGGGACAATTGCAAACATTTATTCACAAATGTTCTTTTCTGTAGCATGACGCACTTAGTCAAGATACGTCCTTGATTTAGCGTTACAGACCTCATGCACGGATACGGCAGACGGGTCTCTGGGGGTGAGTTTACAGGTCTCAGACATAAGGTGCTTCTGGTTCAATCAATGATGAGCACAAGGCCATCATGAATCATTGAGGGTAAAGCAAGGCCCGGGTGTCTCGAAGACAACAAACAAGATTTTTACACACGGTCTCGCACAAGCCACATCTGCCAATGGTGCTCATGAACACTTGTTAAAAAATGCTAAGGTCATTTTTGTGATTTATTTTTTTCTATATAAAAATCACATAATGTAAATATATACATAACCTTGATCTTTTTAATATTTACATGGTCATGTCAAAGATTGACATCAATGTGAAATCAATGAGTGAAATGATCCCGATCTCAATATTACATTTTGAGACTTTAGGCTGGATTTCACAGACAGGGTTACATATGTGAGTATGTAAACAGGTCTTCTTTTAAGTAAGCATTGTAGCAAACACTGTGAAATAATTTGTGAAAACAGTAAAGGTCATGGCAGTGAGGCATCAAAACAGTGGTAAATATCTCTATTAAAATATGGAGGGAGTCTGCAGCCGAGATAATTGCTCCATTTGATTTCTAAGCTGATGCCAACAGAGGTCCAAATGCTACATTGCGTAATAAATTAAAGGTTTCTAATTATTAACATTTAAATCACCATATGTCGGCATATACGCGGCTTGGCTCCGATCCCATTTTCCTTACTGCTTCAAGGGTAGCTACGCAGGTGTAGTTATCTCACACTTTCGTAAACCTCGCTCATTTGTATGCATATACCTCCTTGCGGGATCAGATAAGCCTGAATTTGAAAGGGTAAAATAAAAGGGGATTAAAATAACACATACTGGCAAAGGCTGTGAGAAAGCTCTGAATACTCCACTGGCCCAGAACCAGTCAAATGAGTCAGAGTCAGTCATTAAAGCTTATCCCTGGAAATCTCGAATCCTTTCCTGCGTCAATATTAGCTGGGATTGGGGCAGCACGGTACCTGTGGGAATAGGGCGGCATGGAAATCATTAGTAGAGACTGAGACTGGATTAATTTTACTGTATGTAATTAAAGCGGTTGCAGGCCACTTGTTTCCGATGAACATTGACTCGCACTGATGAAATGTTTGTCACTGGGAATGTAAATTGTCATTGAGATATTTGCACACTGAATTGTGATTGGTGAAATCATACTTGAATTCTTATTAACAATCTGTATACATTTCACTTTATTACATTTTTCTTACCCAAAACTTCAATGGCAACTTTCACAGACAAAAGCACTATTCGGACAGGATTAGTTTTCCAGATGATGTTTGAGTTCCAACGTGTCCCCCATAACGTCTGTGATTTTATGTGCCAATTCAGACCAGGACCAAAATTCAAATGCTATTCCAGAGGTGGGAGTGTCGGCATTAGTGGGCGTTGCAGAAGATCGAAATTGATCGGGTCATATAAAAAAAGGTCCAGATTCTATTAGTGTAGGGGCGTGTTTGTTTAGGTGATTTCAAATATGAACATTGGCTTCCATGCACACCGCCTTTAAATTTTAATTATTGCAGAACATGTAACTTATGAATTTAATGAAAAGTTTTTTACCTGTGCATGAGCATGAAGTGTTTTGTTGTAGATAGATATTAAAGGTAATGCTTCAATTAAAGGACTGTGTTAAAAGTGTCTGCTGTAGCTAAATTAACAAACTATTAATAAACCTACGGTATGTCGCCAAGCCATAAGAGTTATAAATTAATTTTTAATTAGGAGATTAGCTTTGACAAATGGCTTAAATACACTGTATACACAAAACCATATTCGCACTGCTGCGGCAGGCCACCTTATGTCCTGAATTTCAGAGTGAGAAAGTTGGCAACCTTTACCTCAGGTACAGTGCTGTTGCAGTTGCTGTGAAATTCACTACGTAATTCTTTTTTCTACTACATTGACTACGCCAAAAGGTAAGATATTAAATTACACAAACTACTAGATTTATAATTTAAAGCTACGCAAACGCGGCATGTTGAGGACATTTGCCCGTTATAAACGCTGTGTAAATGCAACAAGAACAGCATATTTACACATTGATTGACACGTGAACAATAACAAGGGTTTTTAGTAAGGGAATGCAATATTAAATAATTCTATTGAAGGTAACTGATTTGCCCGAGTACTGCCTTTGTGAGCGAATTAACATAAAGTTATTGTTCGGTGGTGTGGACGCTAATATAGTTATCGTTACAGTTAACGTTTTACGCCTAGTTATCATTATAATGTGTTTATTTGCGTATATCTCTGCACAGTAAGTTTATTTAACGCAGGATCACGCATGGGAAGGCATTTATTTTGTGTTGCTTTCACAAACAAACATGTGATGGAATAATGTCTTCTTACATTCCTGCCTAAAGACTCATTATACAAGTCTTTTGTTTCCTCAGCTGTCAATTACAGATTATTATAAAACGGTTAGTTCCAATCCTTGATTCTGATTCACAATAAAACACTGCTATGACCGCTTCACCCAACGGTTCTATTTAATATCACTGCACCCTTAGCAACACCCTTAGCAACACATAAACATATAATGAGACAAAGTCTGAGAACAGTTTGTTGTTTTTATTTGAGCTTTCATGTTGTTGTTCGCAGTCAGAAACTATTTTTTCTAGCGGAAGGAATGATTTTATTGATTTAACTTCATGAAAGTTGCACTAATATTTTTTTAACTTTAATATTGTGTGGTAACAGTTTTATAAAAGCAATAAGGTACTCGAGGCAAGCGCTGCATCGTGAATAAGCAACGGCTGAAGGGGTTGCAGGCACTCCGCTTCGCGTCATGCCTAACAACGCCCTTCAGCCGTTACTTATTCACGATACAGCACAGCCTCTCGTACCTTATTGCTTACTTCAAGAGCTTTCCAGCCTCCTTGCATATTGCCTTTCTAACCAAAAAGTGACTTAGAAATTGTAAATCAATATATTGTTTTATGTGAATGAGTAGGCAGAATGATTTTCACATCATTTTATAGAAAAAACTCTAGACTACTACATCCTGTTTTGAAAAGTCTTGGGAAAACATGTTTAGTATGGGTTTTGTGGACTTATATCAGTGACTTAAAACTTTTGCTTTTTCAAAAACCAAGCATAAACATTTTTCTCTTACAAATACAAACATGTACATACATGTAGCTCATAAAATAGTGTAGCCCAGTTTGTGCTGAACACAAATTTTGTGAGACTTTTGCCATTATTATGTTTTTAAGCCACTGAAAAAAGCACAAATGTCAGTGCATGTTAGGCTTGCCGCGATAGTCGGTGAAACGGTGATAACCGGTGCTTCAGCCTCTCACCGGTTATATCAGTTGCCCACCGCGACACCGTCTTTCACCGTCGTGTTGATATTTTAGTGTTATTAAATAATTTAATTTCGTTAGAGAGAGCAAACACTTACAACTGAATGTGTCTGTTGTCTGAATTCAGCGGGGCTGAACGCGCGTCACGTCACAGAGCAGCCGCAGGTGTCAGATTTCATTTATTTCTGTCAGAGTTTGCAAGGCGGGCTGACTGACCAGATGATGACAGAAGCCGTGTGCTTTGCTCGTTTTTGTTATAATATACATATATGATGTTTAATATAAGCGAGATCGTTTTGTTGTTGTGTTTTTCATCAAGAAAAATATTAAACCCATCATTCAAGCAGCGCTTTTATGGAGAAGTAGCCGGTTGCTCTGCTTGGGACTGGCGGGTTCTGTGAGAATTACCTGCGCAAATTGACTCAAGCACTTAAGTAAACCAGCTGTTGCACTCACATTGCACGCAAATTCATACGCGATTTAACGCAGCTTACGCAAGCGATGCATTTAAACAGTTGCGTAATTCAAAAGTGAAAGTAAAATGTGCACGTCTGCATGCGCATTTATAAGCCCCTCCCATTCGGTGATACCGGGATCACCGAGTTTGTGACGCGCTGATTAACCGGTGGGAAAATTACGTCACCGCGGCAACCCTAGTGCATGTCAAAACTTCTCCAGGGCCCTAAAAACCCCTTAGACCCCAGAGGGTTAACACTTCACACCGCTACTGCAGAGCTGTCACTTTCTACAACCAGTTCGGTTCCGCCCACAAAATACATCATCTCTGTTTACAAACAAGCAATAGGTTTATTAACATTCCGGAGTAGACAAAAATAAGTTTGAGTTTCTTACACGATCCTGATATTACAGTGGCCAGTCTTAATAAGTGTAAATCTCATACTCCTTCTGACATCACAAGGGGAGCCAGATTTCAATTTCCCTTTTTTTCACATGCTTGCAAGAATGGTTTACCAAAACTAAGTTACTGGGTTGTTCTTTTTCACGTTTTCTAGGTTGATACAAGCATTGGGGACCCAATTATAGCACTTAAACATGGAAAAAATCTGATTTTCATAATATGTCACCTTTAATCCTAGTCCCAGACTAAAATGCATGTTTGAGCTTTCTTAAAGGGATAGTTCGGCCAAAAACGATATTAAACCCATGATTTACTCACCCCCAAGTTGTCCGAGTTGCATATGTTTTTCAGACAAACACATTTTCGGATATTTTAGAAAATATTTTAGATCTTTCTGTTGATTAAATGTAAGTTTACGGGGTCCAGCCATAGTCCACGACCTTCAAGTCCAAAAAAAGTGCGTCCATCCTTCACAAATTAAATCCAAACGGCTCCAGGATGATAAACAAAGGTCTTCTGAGGGTAATCCGTGCGGTGTTGTTGTAGAAATATCCATATTTAAAATTTTATTAACGTAATTAACTACCTTCCGGTAGCGCCGCCATCTTAGTCTCATGCGCATTCAGGATGAGCACTTACGCAGCGTAAAGAAGTTTCTCTGCTGCTCCTCTGTCCCCCCGCCCTCCGAATTTGTCATACGTCACTAAGAAAAGTGCGTACACTACGCTAATACTCTCTCCTGAGTCCAAGATGGCGGCTCTACCGGAAGGCAGCCAACCACGCTAACAAAATTTTAAATATGGATATTTCTACAACAACACTGCACGGATTACCCTCAGAAGACCTTTGTTTATCATCCTGGAGCCGTTTGGATTTAATTTGTGAAGGATGGACGCACTTTTTTTGGACTTGAAGGTCGTGGACTATGGCTGGACCCCGTAAACTTACATTTAATCAACAGAAAAATCTAAAATATTTTCTAAAATATCCGAAAATGTGTTTGTCTGAAAAACGATGGACATATGCAACTCGGACAGCTTGGGGGTGAGTAAATCATGGGTTTAATATCGTTTTTGGCCGAACTATCCCTTTAAACCTTGCACTGACATATCTTATAAATGTATAACAGTACCATTATTTTGTCTAGAGATGCATACCACTAATGTATTTTTCTAAGGCACATTAAAACTACTAAAATTTCCACAAAAGACTTAGTCCTGGTCTCTCGCTCTCTCTCATTTATACGTACATACTTTTAATCTTTATCTTGGCTCATGCAGTCATTTTTCCTTGACCTCAGCTAACAAATGAATACTCTCCTGTGCTTCCATTATGTAACTGTACAAATGCAAGGACACTGTAAAACCAGGCACAGGAGTAATTGAAGATGTCTGGAAAAGTGACTTAAAATATTACATTTATTTTATTGCTTTTTATGTGCGCTTAATGTTTCAATAATCAACGCTGTCTGCACAGCCCACCGTGAGTCACCAAGTCTCTGCTAATTGCGGCCATTCATTAACGTTATGCTTGGACAGCCAGACATAATGGTCCGGTTTGATCAGTTTTGCCATGATGGCACAATTAAGCTCCTATTTGACATTAAACATTAAAGACGGACCGGGCACAGCATGTTTGCATGGAGGAAATGTCATAGTGTCTGGGTAGGGGACAAACTCGCTGAGGAATGGAGGTTTAGACAACACAGATGAGAGAGGGTTGGTCCGCAGCCAGCCCGCTGCCGTGACCGTCAAGCCCAGCAGGGAAATGCGCCGCTGTCCTCCATTAGCACTGACATTCAGCATTCAAACAACACGGCGGCCCAGTGTGGGCAGGAGAGGCGTGTGAGCGTGCCACAAAGCTGGTGTGACAGCCCACCTGGAGCACGGGATGGTGTGGATAATCCTGCTGTAGTTTGATTACGGGAAACCGGACCCCAAGGAGAAAGCAGGTGACAAATCAAATCCGACAACGGACACAACAGCATCTGACACTTGGGAGGGGCACTGCATGTAATAGCCAGCATGCAGTAGTGGGCACACCTGACCCAAAAGTAAGAATAATGAGCTGAAGCGCACCAACATGGGGAATCTTCAAACTGTGGTGTAGATCATATGCCAGTAGGGCTGCACGATTAATCGTTTTTAAACCGAAATCGCGATGTGAATGGATGCGATTTTCGAATCGCAAGAAATGCGATTATTTCGATTCAAAACTATTAACTATAACAATCATCTAGTAACGTTACGCAGTTTTTGACAGTTCGCTTCATGCGCATTTTACGTTTGATGCAGTTTAGACCAATAGAGTGCATGAACACTGAGGTGCTGACTACACGTCATCACACCATTTAGAAAACATGAGCGCGAGCAGCAGTTCAACTCCTCAACAAAGTGTACGGCCATATGATTTCCGCGATGCGGAAAACACGGACAGAATCGCGAAATGCATACAAATGGAATTAACTGCACAACGCGGAATGTCATGAAGTTGGCAGATTTTGGATTCAGTCATTTTAAAAACGCATTATAACTCATTAACCGGCAAATGAAAGGACAGAAATGCGCGAAAACATTTCCCTTTGTGTAATGTTGGACTTAAAGAAGGTGTATATACGTCCGTTTCTCGTCATGCATCACAAACAATGACAAGCGCCTCATCAGACTATAAGCAGGTTTCATTAAAGCCCGGAACACAGCAGACGAAACAGGTACATTATACTTTCTTGCACGCGCACATCTGCACCGCTTTGAATATTTACAGGCATAAGGGTTCATAAAGCGCGCACACAGAGAGCAGTCAGCACACGCGTGATCACTAAACTTAAGTTTTCTTTCTTGTCTAAGTGAACATAAACAGCTGGATGTTTATCAGTAGGCTATGTTGAAGCAGAGCAGTTTTAAAGCTGTCTTGTGTCTTAAAGTGACAGTAACCTGGTGCTTTCTGTGTCAGAAATGTTTATTACACACCAAAAATTAAAATCACTCCTTACTCTTAACTGAACAAGCTTCTGCAGCTCCACATTTAAAATCGTACAGTGAGGACTGTGCAGTGTTTTATTTGTATTTTTTGCTTATGTTAAATCATAGATTCTAATAACTAATATATTTACATTTATTACAGATGCCTGAAAAGTAAAACAAGATGAGTATAGTCTAATGATTAAAAGAAAAACTAAACATTTGCTTGTCAGATGCATTGTTGTAGTGACAGCCAAAATACATTGGCCTATATGTTATTTTAAATAAAACTTTCAAAAAAAAATTAAATTGTATTTTTTTAATGTTCTTAGATTAAAAAAAAAGTTTGTCTGCAGAATAGCAAAGTCCTGCAGACAACTTGGTACAATGTTTAAGAGGTTTTAAATAAACAGTAGCACAGTATCTTTCTTTGGTGCTATTAAAACCACCACAACAAACCTGGATGTACCTCTTTTAATATATACTAATGAATCGCACTTTAAATCGCAAATCGCAATTTTGATCAGAAAAATCGCAATTAGATTTTTTCTCCGAATCGTGCAGCCCTATATGCCAGAACATCATTTCACAGCAGCAGTTTAGCCAGACAAATGGAGAAAAATGGCACACCGGTTTGGCACTAATGGGTCAGGGTGTCAAACGCAGTGGGACACCTTCAATTCCCTGCATGGTTATCAGATGCACGTCTTTTACTGTATTCCAAGGACACCGAGAGAAAACGAATGGCAAGGTTTGAAAGGTAATAAATTAAAATTGTAAAAATAACACAGGCTAATAAAACTTTGACCCCTATGACTTGATTCAAAAGTATCCTTCATCGCCCCCACAACCAGCTCTCATGCCCAGAGGATTTGCTACATAAACTTCTCACTAGAGGACAAAATAATATTCAAACACATAAAAGGGAAGAAATGAACAGCCTTCTAAGTGACAGAAAACTCTCCTGTGATATCTAATATGAGATCCCAATTTACTGCTATTATAAACCATTAAAATCTCCGCTCTTTTCATTGCATGGGTTGTTGCACTTTATTTTAACACAGAGGGAATAAAAAATAATCACCAATGGAGATCAGTGAGGTTTCTCATCACCCCTCAAAACACCTGAGAAAAATTGGGCAGGGAATCGTGGGCATTCAAGTCATTCAGTATGTAATGAGAAATGAGGAATGATACTGACCAGAAAAAGTGCTAAAAATCCACAGAAATCTTAAAAGCCTGAGCTCGCTGGTGCTCTCCTGTGTGTTTTATTAGTTCTGCCTCAGTACATTTCTCTCTAAAAACAAATATACATAATATTAACTCCGAAAAGAGATTAAGACTCTATCAAATGCTTTCATTTCGTGTCATTAACTATCCACTAGCAAATCGACTGCAAGTACTTTCTCTACAGTATCTCTGTTAAATCAACAACATCAGTCGACCAGGACTTATATAAGCTATAAAAGGAAAAATATATCTCATTTAACATACATATTTATAATAACAGTATGCATTTGGCAGAGGTCAATTGAGACTCTTCACCCAGCAAGCAAAAGTCATCATTTCACCGTTTAGGTTATAACTATAGACCTGATGTAGTTCGGCCGAAAGTAACCCACTTCTAGCCAAAATAAACTTGAATTTAGCAAACATGTTTTTGAGATACAAAACTTCAGATGCAAAAAGTACATCTGGCATAATTTCTTGTTAATTAGCATTTTTTATTAGACTCTTAACTAATTCTGCCTTAAAAAACCTGGTATTTCTGAATGGCCTGAGAGTGGGCTTAAGTGGATTTGACGCAAAAGTATTTGATGAACGTACAGTACTGTAAATGTCAATAGCATTGGGTTACATTTTTTGACGGAGGTGATGTTTAGCAGCTCTTGCATATGAACTCTTCTTTTATTTATTTGTTTGGCAATGGTAAAACATCTATTACATTTCTATATAATTTGCCTAGTTTTAGTATAGACGTCTGGGCTGTTGACAGTTATTAGACATATTTTAAACATTTAATGTACACTCACCTAAAAGATTATTAGGAACACCTGTTCAATTTCTCATTAAAGAGTAACTAAACCCTAATCCAACTTTTTTTAGTTACTGATCTGTAAGAATGATGGTTTATTAGTGCTGTTCATTGATTTTAGTGAGTTTTTTGACATTTGGATATAAAGTGTTCCAATACTACAATATATGGTGTAAAAACGTCTGAGTGCTGCCCTCTTCAGGTTGAACGGTGGCTACTGCAGTTGAATTTTCCTATTGGATGTTGGGTCCAAAAAATGACTCGTGACGTAAGCAGGTTCAAGCTTACCACGCCCTTGTTACGATCTCACCACACACTTGGTACGAGCTTAGTTCATCCCCTCTATCTCTGTTGGGATCTGCCCACTTTTCTCAAATATTGCCAGTGGGTGGAGTCAGGCTCTGACCGGGGTTTAGTTACGCTTTAATACAATTATCTAATCAACCAATCACATGGCAGTTGCTTCAATGCATTTAGGGGTGTGGTCCTGGTCAAGACAATCTCCTGAACTCCAAACTGAATGTCAGAGTGGGAAAGAAAGGTGATTTAAGCAATTTTGAGTATGGCATGGTTGTTGGTGTCAGACAGGCCATTCTAAGTATTTCACAATTTGCTCAGTTACTGGGATTTTCATACACAACCATTTCTAGGGTTTACAAAGAATGGTTAGAAAAGGAAAAAACATCCAGTATGTGTCAGTCCTGATGGCGAAAATTACTTGTTGATGCTAGAGGTCATAGGAGAATGGGCCGAATGATTCAAGCTGATAGAATAGCAAATTTAACTAAAATAACCTCTCGTTACAACCGAGGTATGAAGCAAAGCATTTGTGAAGCCACAACACGCACATCCTTAAGGCGGATGGGCTACAACAACAGAAGACCCCACCGGGTACCACTCATCTCCACTACAAATAGGAAAAAGAGGCTACAATTTGCAAGAGCTCACCAAAATTGGACAGTTGAAGACTGTTGCCTGGTCTGATGAGTCTCAATTTCCTCTCAGACATTCAGATGGTAGAGTCAGATTTTGGCGTAAACAGAATGAGAACATGGATCCATCATGCCTTGTTATCACTGTGCAGGCTGGTGGTGGTGGTGTAATGGTGTGGGGGATGTTTTCTTGGCACACTTTAGGCCCCTTAGTGCCAATATGTCATCGTTTAAATGCCACAGCCTATCTGAGCATTGTTTCTGACCATGTCCATCCCTTTATGACCACCATGTACTCATCCTCTGATGGCTTCTTCCAGCAGGATAATGCACCATGTCACAAAGCTCGAATCATTCAAAGTGGTTTCTTGAACATGACAATGAGTTCACTGTAATAAAATGGCTCCCACAGTCACCAGATCTCAACCCAGTAGAGCATCTTTGGGATGTGGCGGAACGAGAGCTTCGTGCCCTGGATGTGAATCCCACAAATCTCCATCAACTGCAAGATGTTATCCTATCAATATAGGCCAACATTTCTAAAGAATGCTTTCAGCACCTTGTTGAATTAATGCCATGCAGAATTAAGGCAGTTCTGAAAGCGAAAGGGGTTTAAACACAGTATTAGTATGGTGTTTCTAATAATCCTTAAGGTGAATGTTTGTATCTAGTGGTGAGATTGCGAATTGCAAGCAACCTTAATTTCGAAACGCACTGAGAAGCTACGGTAGCTGCCACAGGACAAACATGTTGTCGTCTGAGACAACGTAGGGAGGAAACACGCTCTGTAGAACAGTTTGTCCATTTAGGGCTCATTCTAAGGTAATAAAAACAATAAATTTCATTATGTAAGGTGTTTATACACCACTGACAATATAGTTATGTATTTTATTTTGCATTTCTGGTATGAGATCCTTCTAAAAGTCCCTCATTGCCCCTTAAAACCCAGCTTCTTAAAGTTTTAGCCAGTCTTAAATCTCACATTATGGGCCAGGTTTACTAACAGCTTGCACCAGCGCAAAGCATAATTTTGACGTGTAATAACGACTGTCAGGATTTACTAGACACACGCAGTGGATAATTAGCGTTAAAAAGGTGTGGTCTAGTTATTTTTGTGACTAACCTTATTGCATATACATTTTCAGGAGTTTCCCTTTCAGATGCAAAATTTATGGGAGTAGAGTATTAAAATGATTCACACAACTTGATGTTTGTACATGTGATATTACTGGTATTTGCGCCATTATTTATAGCCGAAAATAAAGCAGGCCTTAAATCATTTTGTGCTTGAAATGACTGGAATTCTTGCTGGTAGGAGAGGCATCGCAGAGATCAGAGAGCGTGTGGTACAAGGCAGTAACAGTTTATTTGAAATGCCAAAGGAACATATTATTAAAAAATATTGTTTGCCAAGCCATGTTATTTTTTACTTGCTGAAGAAAATAAAAGACGAGTCACTAGGAGAAGTCACACAAAAGCATGTGTTCAGTGAAGGGTCTTGTAACCCTTGATTCGGTTCTTTCAGTGTATGGCTTTGTTAGCTGGGATTTCACATCCTGAATTTTCAGCTGCAATGTCCGTTGTACTAATCTCAAGCGCATCAGGCGTTAGTAGATCACATGAAGGGCATTGGCTCTGCTTATTTACGACCTTGAACTAATTTGCACTGCTCTTAGTAGATTGCGTTGGTCATTATGGAAATCAGCTGTTGCATCTGTGTTAGGCTATGTAATTTGTGCCTGTTTAGTAATTAACCCGCAGATATTACCACTCCCATCTGCACTTATTTGGAATTGCGTTCTCATGCTAATTTGCCCCTTGTCTCTAACGGTAAATCGATAATTTTCTCATTTGTTTCTATTTTAATTACTCCTTGTTAACTTTTGAAACATTTGAAACAAAAACAAAAGACAAAACAGAGCACTAAATATTTATCAAGGAGTGGGTGTTAGATTAATGAACGAAATATCAATGATATTTAAACCAGTTGTTGTATTTATTGAGATCTCCTGTCATAGCTAATGCATCAGTTTGCGGCTGACATCACAAATGAATTATAGTTCATGTAGACAGCAACACAAAGGATTTATGTGACAGAAAAGGAGAAAGAGACTTTTATTCAACCCAGACCACTCTGTCTCCATTACTCTGTGTTTCAGTGCCTATCACTATAGCCATCTCAAAGACTCGGCTCAAAGGAACATTCCAAAGGCTCAGATCTGATTCATTACAACAGGTTTAAATGATCCCTGCTCCGTTATTGGGAATTAAATGACTTTTCAACCCCCTACAGAACACAGCAGGGCATTAGGTTTTTAACAGAAATAACACAAAACTCTTCGGCGCATTGAGAGTCTACATCAAATATTTAAACTCTGTATTCACCCAGTTGTTTGGTCAAATAAATCTCTAATCTCTGCAGACAAACAAGATGACTTGTTTTTTGTCTGGGGTTGGGTTAACCTTGCTGTGGTACATTACTTAAGAAAACAACAGATGTACTGTAGACGCTCGACCTTCATAAAACCCTACAATCAGTATACTGTAGAAGCCAGACAGCTTTTTGCAATTAATATAATTGAAAAACTAACTTTGTCCATGTGCCAAAACATGAACATATGGAGCTGTGTATCTGTGCAGAAACAAAATTGTTAGTCTGCAAGACATTGAATAAATTCAAGAAAAGAAAAAAAAATGCAAGTGATACCTGCTATGATGGCAGTGTGTGGTGGTCAGAGCGTTGCTATGTGGTTGCTATGAGGTTCTGAGTAGCTGTTGGTGCTTTACTATGCACTTGCTATAGAATTCTGGGTGATTGTTTACGACCTTGAGTGGTTGTTTGTGTGTTGCTATGTGGTTTTGGATACTGCCTAACTGTGGGTTCACACCAGATGTGAGTTCAACGATTTGCGTGAGTACATTACATACAAAGTCAATGCAAAGACGCGATCAGACGTGTCCTCGCGTGGGGTGATGCGGATGACGCGATATGGGCGGCGAGTTTTCCACGAAAACACGCGCTATTCGCCTCAAACGCGTCTTCACCCAAGTTGTAAATATTCAACTCGAGCAAAAAATTCACATGGTAAATGGACTGCATTTATATAGCGCTTTTAACAGACCTATGGCCATCCAAAGTGCTTTACAAGTTGCCTCACATTCACCCATTCACTCACGCATTCATACACCGACGGCGGTGTCAGCCATGCAAGGCGCCATCCAGCTCGTCGGGAGCAGCTGGGGTTAGGTGTCTTGCTCAAGGACACCTCGACACTTGGTCCGATGGAGCCGGGGATTGAACCACCAACCTTCCGGTTTGTAGACAACCTACATGAACCACTGAGCCACTGCCGCCCACATGACATGAAGTTATATCCCGCGAGTAATCTAGAGCAAATAACGCGATGCCCCGCGTTTGGTGTCTACGTAGCATAATAGCGGTCTACATGTTTAATCTACAATTTTAATGTCACAGCTGATACACAGGCCAGGCCTATGGCTTTTTAAGGCTTCTTTATCTTTTTATATTTTTCAATTTAATAAAAAAAAAATGTTGAGACATTAATGATTGTAAAACAAATTATGGTTTCAGCAGCCATATCACCCTGTAGCCCAAGACAGCTTGCCCACTAAAGCTAAGTAGGGTTGAGCCTAGTCAGTACTTGGATAGGGGATCTCCTGGGAAAACCAGGTTGCTAGAGGTGTTAGTGAGACCAGCAGGAGGTGCTCACCCTGTAGTCTGTGTGGGTCCTAACACCCCAGTATAGTGACGGGGACACTATACTGTCAAAAAGCACTGTCTTTCGGTTGAGACGTTAAACCGAGGTTCTGACTCTCTGTGGTCATTAAAAATCCCAGGATGTCATTTGATAAAGAGTAGGGCCCCCATTGGCCTATTAATCATCCCCATATATACAAATCTCTAGCTATATCACTCTTTCTCCTCTCCACTAATAAGCTGGTGTGTGGTGGGCGGTCTGGCGCAATATGGCTGCCGTCGCATCATCCAGGTGGATGCTGCACATTGGTGGTGGTTGAGAAGAATCCCCCATTCATATCTAAAGCGCTTTGAGTGCTGCAGAAAAGCGCTTTATAAATGTAACAAATTGATGGTGTTTAGTGTCTCTGCCAGCAGCAGGACCGGGGCAAAAATTATAAATGGAGGACTGGATAAAAACTTTGAATACTGCGCATAATCTATGCACACACCACCCAATACATAATCTATAAAATAATTCTGCTGGTAAAATCATGTAAGAAGGTCTGTGTAATTTTTTTCTTGTTTGATTGGACTTTTTTCTTAGTTCAACTGTTGGATACATTCTGTGGTAAATCCTTAAATTAAAAAAATTTGATGCATAGCGAAGGTGTAAGGTAAGTAGTCAAAAGAGGTTACTCAAGTCTCTAAGATATTCTTCTTTCCAAATGTGATTTGGGTCCCTGCATCTTTATAAGTCTATGGTATTTTAATTTGCCTGTCTAATGTACCACGCTAAAATTTTAGTCTGAATACCAAAACCATACTTCTCCTCAACAACCTGCGCAATTTGATGGATTGCTCATGCCCACAGCAAAAAAGTACATGACATACCAAAGTGCTTTTGAAAAACCATCACAATATTATTGAAAA
Organism: Misgurnus anguillicaudatus; assembly: GCF_027580225.2. NCBI lineage: Eukaryota > Metazoa > Chordata > Actinopteri > Cypriniformes > Cobitidae > Misgurnus > Misgurnus anguillicaudatus. Next base: position 20,000,893 of record NC_073360.2, on the reverse strand, counting down.
AGTCTATATATAGCAAAGTATACTTGAAGCATGCATCAACAGTGGGAATGCGAGTACATCAAAGAAAAGTACAGAAAGGTTTAGTAAACGTAATTTGGAGGGTGGATGTGATTGACTATTGGTTGTGTCAGCCCGTGGTGGAAAACGATGGCTTTGGAACAGACTGAGTAATCACTGCACTGACATCAAAAGTCCAGAATCAACACTAGACAGAAGATCAAACTGCATGTATCACCCAGCGCCTCGCTCCCCTGCAGATTAAGCCGTTTTTACAGTGCGAGCATAATTGCTAACAAAATAACCCACATCCGTTCTTACATTACATTTGTGAGTTTAATTAGAAGAGAAATGACACGTTAATGGAAGCAAGGCAGTCATGCTGGAACTGGGTTGGATAGATGCAGTGGCGGCTGGTGACTTCTTTTTTCGAGGGCGCACGATGCGAAGTTCGTCACAACATGTATGTATCCCATCATGGGTGCGATTCTTCATTTCAAAATATGTGTTCGGCGCGTCAGGTGGACCTACGTGTCTTGTCAAAATAAGTGCCTAGACGCTCGCGTTTACCAGATACTCCCATAATCTCATGCGTAATCACAGTTTACTGTTAAGGGAGTGTCTTGCGTGTATTTTGTGAACGTGAGCGTCTCTTTTATCATAAACGTTTTTGACGCGTGTGCAGCAGGCACTTATTTTGACAAAACACATGATGCACATGGTTCACATGACGCAACAAACACGTATTTTGAAAACACGAGCAACACACATATGACACTCCGAACACTTATTTTGAATTTGCACCCCTCGGAAAAGCAATCGCCAGCCGCCACTGGATAGATGATTGCTAGTTTTCTCCATCCTGTGTTGACTTTCCCAGGATGATGAAAGCGAGAACTAAAAGTATGTCCTATTGACCTCATAGGATGAGCTGAGTCTGATGTGTGCAGCTCCATGCCTGCAGGCATGATTATGATGGAGATGAAGCTGGCAAACAGTCACCATACAGTAGCGCACAACACCCACACCCGCCTTACACCAACTAGTCAGCTGTGCTGCGCTGACTCACGGCTCGCTGGCCAAATTTCAACGGTACATCTAACATCACGAGAACGATAACTGTGGAGGTTCAGCCAAGGATCTGAAAAAATACTGTCGATCTTCAGTGTTTGACTTTCGAGCGCTCTTCCCAAATGAATTAATCAATCTCGATTTAACACAGTGCCCTTGCCTTCCAGTGTTACAGATAGTAAAACCGAAAGTCTATAAAACAATAAGAGAGCATTTTGCTAAGAATTAATTGTGACTGCTGATGCCTCAGTTTATTTGCATGTCATTTTTATTTCACACAAGAAATAATGCAAATCAGGTACAGCGGTACAAATACAAACACAAAATCAGAATGTTATTTGTACTTGAAATGCCAAGTGGTGGTGTTTAGCACCTCCTTCACCCCTACAGTAGGTGCTAAATTTGCTGGTCATCTGAAACGATGGGTTTAGCGAGACGTGCAAGGGAACGCGAGGGAACAGAGCAAGACTTAGACTCGAGAGACAGTTTAGCGAGCACAACTGAGAAAGATAGAGATTTGCCTGAAGCGTCCCACTTATCTCACCCTTCACTGTTTGGCTATGATAACAGTCTATGCTCTTTTACACACACTCCCTTTAGCAGTCCAAAAACCAAACACAGAAATAACTCACTACGCATACGGCTCTCGTGACAAATAACGGAGTGGCGAGTGGCCCATTCAAACTACTGTTTGGAAAATGAGGAAATTCCACTCAGGCATAGGAGCTCAATCAAGTCTGCCCCCGTTTTCCCATAATGCCCTATGCGCCGGTACGGTAAGTGGAGAGGAGCGGATGATAAGGAGAAATAAACCGATCAGGGCAGGCGCTACCTGCATTCTCTTTCCGTTATTTAATATAAATCTGTAGGTGTCTAGACAATCCATTAATTTGACAGATATACTGGTGAAGTGCTCATGCTACGGGATGCTAAAACACCATTAGGAGTTGCATATCTGGCTATCCTGAAACTGAAGGTAATTACAGAGTGCCAGATATCACAAACAGGCTGTCGGTTGTGTGCAGTCTCACCTGTTAATTATTGTTTATTTCAGTGCCTTTAAATGCAAGCAGCATAAATTTTGGGAACACAATTAATGGCCGTCAAACCGAGAATAGGTAAACTGGGAACACTTCTGTATTCTGCTGTTACAGTAATTATTGTGATCAAATAGAAGTGGGCGATATGACCAACATCTTCTATCACGATAGGATTCATTTAATGTTATGATAACGATATGTATCATGGTAGAGTTTTTTATGTTTTAATAAGGTTTTTCTTTTAATAAAATCTTTAATATCATATAAATGTATATATTTTATATAAGGTAGAAAAGTGATTTAGTCAAGAGCAGTGAGAGATTTTCTCTTAATGCCGTTTCAATAAACATGAGTGACAGACAGGAGCAAAATTAGGTAACTTCCCCTTTAAGACCAAATTCCGGACCTTTAGCTGTTCACTTTCTCTTAAGCCCTAAATGCAAAGACCGGAATTTTGATGCATATATCTATTTAAGGCCAATAAAGCGGCAAAAAAGCTCACAAGCTGTTGCGTGACTTGCGCGCTCCTCACAGACAGAAAGAGCAGCGGTTGTGCGACTTGCGCGCTTCTCACACACTGAAAGAGCGCACGCATATAGATCTGTGGTTTGTGTTTCAATGGCTTAAAATTACTTTTTTTCGAACTGCGGTGCTTAAGTACGTGACAAACGTTACGTTTCCTTGACAACGCGTACAGGAGCGTGCGTAGGCGCGTAACCTCGATAGAGACGATAGTCCAAAATCTCTACCGGTTGACAATTTTCTACCGGTTAATCATGTCTACTACCAGTTTATCGCCCACCCCTATGATCAAAGATTAAGAAAAAGTCAACCAAATATATAAATTCTTTCATGATAAGACATGCAAGTGAGATTCAACATTATTGATGTGCCACAAATATCTGCATTTACAGCACCGATGTGTTAATTACAGTATTACTGGTAGCTGTTTGCCAGTAACTTAATGTAGATTTTAATTTACTGGCAACAGTTTGTTTAAAGGATTAGTTCATTTTCTTAAAAAAAAATCCAGATAATTTACTCATCATGTCATCCAAATTTTTGATGTCTTTCTTTGTTCAGTCGAGAAGAAATGTGCACCGTCATTCTTCCAATTCTTCTTCCATACACTTTAGAGGACTTTGCTAAAAGAGACGAGACATGTGGCATTTAACTCATTCTGTATACAAAGCTGTATTTCTGAATGGCCTGAGGCCCAGATTAAGCATATTTGAAGCGAAAGTATTAGACAAACTTATTATTCGCGCCGAGAGCATTCCATCAATATCATTATTTTATTTTTGACAGAGGTGCAGTTTACCGCCTTTGCCACTGACCTCTTCATATATTAACTCACTCGAGTCATTTGGATGTGTATGCTTTAACAAGCTTCAACATGTTGAGCACCATAGAAGATAACATGATGAAAGTATGTGCATTACGTAATAATATTACTTTTCTGAAGTAACGAGTAAAGCAACGCATTACTTTTTAAATGTACACATTAATATTTAAGTCACTTTTTTAAAAAAAGTAATGCAAGTTATAAAACTATGTACTGAATTAAACTACCGTATTTTCCGCACTATAAGGCACACCGGATTATAAGGCGCACCTTCAATGAATGACCTATTTTAGAATTTTTTTAATATATAGGGCGCACCGGGTTATAAGGCGCATAGAATAGAAGATACTGCAGTCAAACGTTTGACTGGGTTTGCGTTGTGCATCCCCTAGATGGAGCTGTGCTAATGGGAATGTCAGATAAAGTCAAACTTTATTAAGCCTTCTGAAAACTCAGTTCACAATGGTGACGTTGTTCAAACGTTGATGTGCATATTAACAATATCTCCCAGCCTTGCTCACTCTACTCCCAAACGTGGAAGGGAATAATTCAGTAAACACGTTGTAAATGATACAGTCTGATACCCGCGGAAGCGCGCGAGCCGGCCGCCGAAGCGTCCTCGCGCGAGCCGGCCGGAACAGTTTGCCTTGATCCATATATAAGGCGCTCTGGATTATAAGGCGCACTGTCATTTTTTGAGAAAATTAAAGGCTTTTAAGTGCGCCTTATAGTGCGGAAAATACGGTAAATGTAGTCACATTATGCACTCTATGCGTACACGCTTGTGTGGGAACAGTTTAAGTCAGAAACTGAGATGGCAGGCCAGAGCGTGACATTTTCGTGATGAAATATGCCATTTCTGAATGCAGAACCTTTCAGTCATAAAAAACCCTGCAAGGCCTGAAATAGATCAAGCCTCAGCCAAGAAAAAGTAACGCAAAAGTAACTAAAAAGTAACGTTAGCATTACTTTCCATGAAAAGTAACTAAGTAACACAATTAGTAGCTTTTTTTGGTAGTAACTTAATATTGTAATGCATTACTAAGTAACTTTCCCCAACACTAGTTAAAATAAAAAAATTGTTGAGTCCAACCATAGATAAGTAATACACATCTGGGATGGCATGATGATGAGTATTTCATATTTGGTAAACTATTCCTTTTAATAATTTATGAAACAATGTTAATATAGTTCATACATACACACACATGTACAGTATGTGTGTGGAGGTAATAACTGGTAGGTGGTTGGTCACTAAGGAAAGGCAAAAGATACCATGTTTTATTTTCTCGTCCCTACATATGGCTTGATTTTCTCCTTCAATATAAGTTTTTTGGTTTTTGGTATTACACACCAGATGAAAAATTCAAAGTTCACTTAGAAAAGTAAAGTGCATGTCACTAAGCCCTATGATTTGATATATCAGACATGTCTGTATAACAACCTTTGTTCTGCGTTCGTACAATTTAATTTAAGTATAAACAATATTAACAGTGATGTCATAGCAAACCCGCTAATAAGCGGAGGAGGTACTGGTTTATAAATATTGCTGTGAGGATGTTCATGTGAAATAAACAATATCTTCAAGCAATTCTTTGTATGTCAAATGATATCATGCGTAAATGTGCACAAACAAGTTTGATTAAATGCCTGAAAGAGATTCTTGATTAACCTCCATCTGTCTTAAAAGATAATAGAGTTACACAACAACAATATATTGTAGCTTTGTACTTATGTCTCTTCGCTTTTGCAAATAAATCTATAAAAACTAAATCTATAAATCTATTAGGATTTCATACATTGTATCCTATAATGATATATAATATACTGTAGCAGACTTTTTGAAATTTCACACACTTTGTTTTGCTGATCTATTATTTCATCTCCTTAAATGACCCAGTGGGTGAAAAACAGTAGCTGCTTTTCCATTAAAGATTTGTGCAAAACTTTATTAATGCGTTATTTTCTAAATGTTGACAAAAAATCTTTGTGTAGTAAATTTGCTGTTTTGTGAGCTTTTTTGTTTAACATTGTTAAAATGCAGTTTAATAAAAAATGTGTTTTGAGAACACTGAATTCGGTTTTATTCTGTTCATCTGTCTGTTTTTTAATGCAGGAACTTTATGAAAACAATACATCCTCTATGAAACATGTCTAACTGGGGTCAGGTGAACCTAAAAATCTTCATAGTTATACTAGCCATCCATGAAAATAAGTAGTTTTGTGCATCTTGCAAAAAGTTCATGCCAAGGGTCATAACATCCAAGTAATCCGGTCAAAACACTATATTTAAGCCAACTGGTCCTGTAGTGGCCTCCCAGGGTTATGATTGGACACTGTGATGTGTACACAATATATATCACAGCAGAGAACTGTTCACCAGGAACAGGTTATTACCCCAGTACGTGCACCATCTTTTTCTGCCCTTCCAGCCAGACTTCATTCTCCACTCTGTCCTAAATGCTTAGATACATAGCGGGCACCAAATAGAGATGTAGTGGCACAATTGAACAGTCTTGTACTCTCAGCTCTATGCCTAACCTGTCCGGTACACTCGAGTGGTAAATCTGTCATTATCCCAAGGGGAGACACCCATCTCTGCTTGCCCACTGTCGACTCTTCTTCGAATTTTTGGATCGTTGGGTTACGCTGGAGCATGTCTACACTTGAAATTCATCTAAAAGCGAGAGATATTAAATGCGTCTCTTCTCTAAACAATGGGATTATAAGAGAGGCTGAGTGAGGCTCCGTTTCGGCTCTTCAGTTGATTAAAAGCGAGATCTGTAATGAGCCACAGCATCTGCTAACACATCTGAACATTTGGGAATGTGATAACTAATGAGCCGCATTCTCTCTGTATCTGACCTTCATCCTTTGCTATTATGAAAATATGCCAAAATAGAAAGTTTGGTTTTAATACGCATCTGTGGATATGCATTTTGAAAAATATCAAGAGATATAGATATTGTGCTCAACTGCAGCTGCGTGTAATGTACACATAATTGGAAAGAGTCCGAAAATAGTCCCCTTAGTATCTTTTAATAGCAGGGAACTATTTTCGGGCACTACGTAATATGAATGCGCCACCTGGAGCCATTTTACGGACAGCAAAGTCCTTGATTATTACGCCAGAATAAGAGTATAGACCAGTTCAAGAGATGTAAACAACACTGGTCCAAAAGCACTTCCTGTTTCCGTTTTTTAACACTAGATAAACGTTGGGATAAAATAAACCAACAGAACATATAAACCTGAATTAACTGAAGTTAAACAAACATCTTAAAGTCAATAATATATGTAAAATAAAAAAATAACTGTCACAAACTGTAACAGGAAGTGTTTTTGGACCAGCGTTGTGTACGTCATTTGAGCTGGTCTATAGTTCCTAGACATATCTGCCTAGAAAATCGCAACTTTTAATTTTCCGTCGGTCTTAGTACACAATGTAACTACAGAAGAGTCAAGTTTAAACAGGAAATATCGAAACTCTTTGGGTTTTTTTTAGCGCAATGCTAATGGTCTAATCAAATTCAATGGATTGTGCTAATCTATGCTAAAAGTACTCACTGTAAAAAGTAATACCTAGATCTAACTTATAAAAAGTGAGGCAAGTGACTGCATGGGAAGTTTTAGGTTGAGTCAACTTTCAACCTTTTTTAAGTATATTGAACACACTAACATTACTTAATATGAATGCAATAAAATTGAGTTGAGTTAACTAATTGTGCTAGTATTACTCAGTTAGATAAACCTTCTTTTCTTGGTACAGGTAGCGTATTTATGGTTAGTTGTTGTTTTTTATGCCGTCAGATGAGGGCTAGAAACGTTTATTCAAACAACACACCCACTCAGTTTCATTTTGGGCAGCTGTAAAGCGCGACATACTTCAGTATGCAGTCTATGCACAAGCACCAGTCTTCTGAACAATGGTAACTACAAAACTCAAAGAAGAAACAGAAACTCTTCCAAATATCGAAGATAAATGAACATTAAACACTAACAAGTCTTTCTTTTTAGTTAAAAACAAAACAAAAAAAGTTTCAATTCAAATTTCACTCTCCAAATGCAGTCCCATGCAAAGCATGCTGGGAACTGCAAGTCCACTGCCTAGTTAGTTGTGTTTACTCAAATAATTCATGTAGTTTTAACACAAAATTAATAAGTTAATTTCTTTCTTACAAATTTAAATCGATTATAGATAATAAAATTAAGTTGAATTTACTCAATAATGTGCTCATTTAGAATTAATCAATTTATTCCAATTTTTATTTTATTTTAACTCATATTTTGATTAAAAAAACAAGAATTAATTTTTTTTAATACAGTTTACTCAATTAATTTTTTTAAAATCTACTAAGGCACAGAAACACTTTTTACAGTGCTATTGCCAGTCCCGGAGATCGGCTGAGTGAATTCAAAAACGATAAAAATCAAATGTTTGACTCTAGGGGAGCCGGAAAATGAGAATATAAAAAAATGAGTGTTAATTAATGCTAATATTTCAATTGTCCAATATTGTGACATATTTCTGAATGTAACAAAATATCAAATATTGAAAGTTTGATCAAGAGTTGGAAAATGCCTTGAACACAACTATGAATGGAGTTTTTCCCACCGGCGGTTGGAAAAGCTGTTAAACTTTAAAAAATATCTAAAAATATTTTTATGGAACTACTTACAGGCTGGTACTGAGAGAGTAAAAAAGTTGATGTCATGTTGACTTAAATACAGTAATTTAATGATGATTAATGCTAATGTAATTATGGTTATGCAATTTTTAGCAAATACTAATAATTTAAGAAAAGTTGGCATTAGGAATTAACCTTAGGAATTAGGAATTTACATTAACTTCAGTCTTCAGTCAAATAGCCTACAAGTCAAGTTTTCCCAGGCAGCGTTTAAGTTGACTGATGACACTTTAACTTTCTAAATATTGAGGCTACGTTTACATGGAAACGATCTGTAAAGAAACGGCAAAAGTGGCGTTCCGTTATCACTTTTTATTCTGCGTTTATATGAGCGTTTTGAGGGGGAAATCTGCGTGCATATGGTGACGCAAAAGTGTGTGATATTCGTAGTATGCACTCCAGGTGGCTAGGTGGCAATGTGAAGCACTGACACACAACAACACCAAGTCCGTGAGCCTGCGTACAACCTTCTTCCTGGTTCTCCCAGGTCTCGTCCATAGCCGTTTGGTTTGCCTCCGACGAATTGTCGCCTTCTCTGATCAGTAATACTAGCTGTGAATATTTCGTACAACTGCTGGAAAGACTATCAGAGCTGCTATGGCAACTTGAAGGTCCGACGTATGGAAATAATCCGACATGTTTGTTGTTATTTTCCTGAACTGGCGCATGCCTGTGACGTAAATGCGTACGCGACGAGAGCCACCGTGAGCAGACTTTTGCGTTTTTACTCTTTAGACGAGAACGCGACGGTAGATCGTTTTGAAGATTTCCACTCTGAAGGGTGGTTTCACTTTTTTGCGTTTTTTAAGCCCCCAAAACGCCGTCGCCGTGTAAACGAAAGGCACATCCGATAAAATATTTTTTTTTCAAGCATTCTCGTGTAAACAGGCCCTAAATCAGTTATGCCCATCTTTTCAGCAATAATCTCATAACTCTTTTGATTTACACTAATCCCACAGCGATGAGGTACAGTATAGTGAATACTTCAAACATTTGCAGGACAGAGAAACTGTTTCACAGCTGTATTATAATAGACATTTATATTTATTTAATCCGTTTAATCAAGCTTGGTGACATATAGATAATATACTGTATCTCATTGGAAGAAGTCTGATGGCTTTGTCTTCTTATGGTCATTAACATCTTTCTTGTAACCGGTAGATCCATCAGAACCAGAATTTTGAGTGTATCAGTAAAGCACAAAACCTGATATAAGATAATGGTCCTGTCATCAGCCAGTCTCGAAGTGCCAGTAATATCAATCAAAAATCACCTCAGCCTGTTAAAGATCTGATAAAAGTGGAAAAGAAAAGTTTTGGGGGTAATACAAGGACACAAAAGTTCCTTAAAAGATCAACACAAAGGCTTTTCATCAGGGGTCTGCAGACCCCTGGGGGCCCACCAAGGTACTGCAGGAGGGCAATGATTAATGTATAATAAATTATTTTTAATTAAAAATACATATTCTTCATTTCTAAGTGGTCTATAACTTCTTCTACTGGTTTACTTTTACACACATTACATAAGATTTCAATAGGAAGAATCGTAGACAACTCTGTCTGGGATACAAACTATACATTTCACAACCAACCAATCACAATCTGATTCTTTTTAATGTACTAGAACCTGAAACGATTCGAAAATCCTACTGAACAACCCTATAACAGTTATATTTGATGCAACTATGGGTTGAAACAACCTAGCATTTTTTTAGGTGTACTAATGATAAATGTTAGCAATAATCACTATAAATGATTTTATGACTATAAGCAATGTGACATGTAAACCTGTTTTAAAAGGGTCCGCTGTTTATGCCCACTGTAGAAAATGTTTTTTATGTACACCTGCCCACACGTGTATCACTGTACGAATTAGGCTACATGAGCCTATTATCTATAAGAATGTTTAAATAATGAAAATTTTTTCTGCTCACAGCAGCGTCAAATCATGTAAACATACAGTGGAGATTAAAATTAGAGAAAAACCCACACTTTTTTATATTAAAATTCTGAGTCACTTCTTAGTCTTATTTGAAGTTTATTTGAACAGAAGTGAAAGTGCAGTTTTTAACCAAATTTCATGAGTTAAATATATTCTGAAGCATAGGATAAAAAAATGTAATGAGATATTAGAAAAAGAACCCTTAATAAAAATAGAGAGAGCACTTTCAAATACCTCTCACTTGCTGGTGTTAATCTTGCACCTAGTGCTAATTACCTGACAAATCCTACTTAACTGGCAGCTTAATTTAATTTTTTTTACTAATTTGCAAGATGTTGAGCTGTTTTAAAGTCATTGAAACCCTCATACAGCTGGTTGTCCAGATAAAGGCCAAAGGGATGACCCTTTCAGCCACAGCAAGAGAAGTTGGTCGTTCCAAATCTGTGATTTCTAGTAGAGCTGGTTAAAATGTTTATCATTATTATTAAGGCTGGGCGATAAATCGATTTTATCGATTAACTCGAATGTGTAGTTTAAGATCGATTTGTTTGAATTAAATCTGTTTCCTTTTTAACATCCGCCAAAACTCCCCTCAGGGCTCCCGTAGTTCCGAGTGGGCTCAGCCCTCCCCCGCGCGTTTGCCATAGAGATACACAAACAACATGGCAGCGAGCAGGGAAAAACGCGTTCCCAAGAAAGGCACGCTGCAAAGTGTGTTAGAAGTCTGTTGCTAGCAAACGTACAAACAATTTACTGCAGCACCTTAAACAGAGGCATGCTGTCGAGTGGGAGAGATGTTGTGCCCTGCGAAAGACCACGGCAGCACAAGCAAACACGCCAAAAAAACTGCCAACTTTATAGAAACATTTACAAACTGCATCCAGTAACATTTCAGTAGGGGGAAAAATCGATTTAAATCGTAAATCGGGTTTTTTGTGGAAAAAAATCTGGGATTTTTATTTTGGGCCATATCGCCCAGCCCTAATTATTATAGTGTGATATATAATTCGATAGCTAATTATTGATACATTTTATTAAGCTTTTTAAAAAATAAAAAGTTGAAAAAGTTTTAATTTAATCACTGTATGTTTTATTTACACAATTTATTAAGGCAAACAATAAACAATTTTAGTTTAGCAGTACAAAAAAATGTGTTTTGTATGCAATGGTGGATTGGCTACTTTTCTTCACATAAATTTTTTAATGTACTGTAAATGTCGCCAAATCAGTACGGTCTGGTAGAGTAATCATTTGAATAAGAAATCATTTGTATTGCGTATGTATCGAACACTGCCATTCCACGCATAGTCGCAGTGAGTATACTTTGAAAGGTAGAAGGTTGAAGGTGAAGCTAATCTTTTACATTATAGTGCTGGTAGTGGCGATTCTCTCAGACCAATCTGTGATCTAAAGTATTTTCGCATCACGTTTTTGTATCAGTTTGAGTCGCTTGGAACCCCAACCGAGGTGGTACTAAAAATGTATTGGGTGCTACGTACTGCACCCAGTAGAAAAGCCCCCAAAAGTAAGCTGACCCGACCCAACCCGTTGGGTACTATGCAATGGAAAAGCGCTATTATACAGCTACATGGAAGAGTGAATGCAAGTGTTTATCAGAACCTCCTGCGGTTCCTTCCCTGCGTTCATCGGCTAATCAGCCAGCAATTTTCATTCAGGACAATGTCTCCTGTCATGCAGCCAAACGGGTAAAGCAGTTCCTTGAAGCTGAAAACATTCGAATAATGAAATGGCCAGCCCAGAGTCCTGATCTAATCCTGATTGAAAATCTCTGGAAAATCCTTTGTGACAACGTTATAGCCAAGAAACCCAGTACAGTCACCGAACTGTAGAAGAGACTGAAAGAGGGGTGGACCAAAATCACACCAGAGCAATGTGAGAAACTAGTGATGTCCTGTGGACGCATATGTGCAGAAATCATTCAAAAAAGGGTCTGTATACTTCCTACCATTTTTTTACTGCTGTAACATTTAGATATGTTAGCTGTAATGTTTCTTTGTGCAACAAACATTGCTGTTCTCTAATTTTGATCATTGTGGTCAAAACTTAACTTCCAGTAAACTCCACTAAGAATAACAACAAAGTACTTTAAACATAGTTTATTTATACAACAAGCAAAATAAACAACACATAGATTACCTAGGAAACCAAAACATTTGTTATTTTCGACGAGGTATTTTTCTCATTTTAATGGACTTCAATGGACCCCAACACTTAACAGTTTTAATGCAGTTTAAATGATTGGCAAGAAAAATGAAAAATATGCACTTTTAAACCACAACTTCTCGTCTTCCTCCAGCTGTGTGACGCGCCAGCGCGACCTCACGTAATTGCGTAATGCCTTGGAAAGGTCACGTGTTACATATATGACATGCACATTTGCGGACCATTTTAAACAATAAACTGACACAAAAATATTAATTATGATCATTCGACATACAGCAACGTCGGAACGGTCATCTTTCTCCACACTTGTAAACACTGGGGCGTAGTTTCGATACGTCATCCTTGACCTCTTGATGTGATGACGTATTACGTAAGGACCGCTGGGGCGTCACAGGACCGAAGGAAGACGAGAAGTTGTGGTTTAAAAGTGCATATTTTTTATTTTTCTTGCAAAAAACGACAATCGTTTCGCTAGATAAGACCTTTATTAGTCCTTTGAAACTGCAATTTTAAACTGTTTTAAAACTGTTAAGTGTTGGGGTCCATTAAAGTCCATTAAAATGAGAAAAATCCTGAAATTTTTCCTCAAAAAACATAATTTCTTCTCGACTGAACAAAGAAAGACATCAACATTTTGGATGACATGGTGGTGAGTAAATTATCTGGATTTTTTAATTCAAGAAAATGGACTAATCCTTTAATATTTTGAATATATTTTTACTTATTTGCACACTTGAATTATCAGTAACTTCAGTAGAGATTTTAGTATACTGAAGTCAAATGTTTTGATAGTATAATAAGTTCTTGTGATAAAAGGTTTGCTTACTTGCAGATCAATGTATATTAAATGTCTGCATTCACTGATATTTCTTAATGACTACAATTCATAATAATGTCAGATTGAGCTCTGATCTATTTAAGCTCTATTACTGCTATAAATCTCAAGACAAATAAACATAAGCTTTTTCAGCTAGTAATCCTTACTTTAATATACTAAAATAATTATTATTCTTGGTACACAACTTTGGTTTGTCGATAAAAGGGTACATGAGCCAATTTATAGGGCGGTGGGGGGTCTTAAAATATTAAAATACCACTGCTGTAGATCATCACTGATGCAATTTTCAGTCAAAACACCTGTCGCAGACATCGACAACACATCTGCGATCGTGACTTTGATAAACGTTCACCAATTTGCCTCTAATTGTGGGCATTTGGTGATTTCCACAAAAAATCTGAACACAAACAACACTGCAGTTTTACTTTTAAATAGTTAAACTCCAGAGGCCAACCAAGAGACGGTCCTGTGGCACAACTAAAGCTCTACAGCAAATTGGTGCTTTAGGGGACATTACAACAGACACGTTAATGTAGATGAGAATTGTCACCTGCTCCTTGCACTGCATTGCTAAAACTACAGCCTGATTTTAACATCAAAAAGCGTGCGAAGTAGCATACAAAGTATAGAGAAGGGGTTTAGGTCCAATCCTTTGTAACCTCATGCGCCTGCTTACTGAATACAGATTCAGTCATCCCTAACATGCAGAGTAAATCCAGAAGGCAGTCCTCCTTGAACTTTAATCTCAGAACATCTCTTATCGACAATCCTGAACGACATGATTAAAGAGGAGCTAGGACAATCTAGCCTTCCACAAGGGATCTCCGTTTTTCCATGGCCTCTGTCAAACACCCAGGTAGCTTCGTACCGCTTTGCCTGGGCGGCCAATTAAGAAAATTCAGCAGTCACCTCTGTGTAGCATTTAGCACCCTGCGGGTATTGAAGATTGTATCTGTAGAGGCCCTGTATGGTAATAAGGTGAGGTACAGTGGAAGTCTTCAAGAAAACCCAGCCCTTAAGAAACTCAGCTGAGCTGAAGATTTTTTTACAGCAGTTACGAGGCGCTGCTGGCTGGTCTTGCTCAGCCTGCCACTCCAAAAGCAAATGACCTGGGGCTTTGGCACTTCAGCCCCCATTAGCGATGAAACAAATCAGAGTAGGTGCAAAGATCTACCTGTAAAATGTGTACCATTTGTCTCCAGCAAACTGCACCTAACCCTTCAGACTGCCAGAGGAAAGGAATAACTGTTGAACTGAGGAAGCATATAGAGATAACGTCCTGATTTCATGTAGAAGATAAACAATAGAAATGATTTCGATCATATTAATGTCAAAAAATATCAATACAGCCTCATACAGTTCAAATGTAATATTTGGGGTTTTGATAGCTTTTGGGCTAAGGGAGACAATCAGGGAGTAGTGTGAGAAAATTGCTTGTGACAATACTAATTTTCAGGTCTGATAAACTGGGAAATCAATGAAACAGAACATGGAAAATGAAATCCAAGTTTACAGAGCCTCCTTTATGCAGCCGCTTCCAAAAATAACATTTAGCACCACTTAACATTTAGTAACATAATTGCCAAGCATTTTCCTAAATCAGAAACAAGAAGACAATGTTTTGGACCACTGAGTTTTGTCCCCCGCTGACCATGACGGTGCAATTTGATTTAAAAAATGTCACGACAGGATGCTGCATAAACAACATTTAAATGAGAGCTGTTCAAAGAAATGCCCTTGTAAGATATGAAGGGAAATAAATAGGGTGTTACCATGATTGATGAATTTAGTCCTCAGGCATTAAATAAGACCAGTCGTTGGGTTGTTTTGCGCATCATAAAACCTTGGAAGGTGATTTTAAAAACGCATATCGTTAATTTATCAGTCAATTAGAAGCCGTCAAACACAAACGCACATCTTTTAAACCACAACAGTTTTAGTTGTCCCTGAGTCTTCAATAACTTCAAGAAGATGGATGTGCTTAACTAATGCAGTTTAGTGAGTTGCTAAAGCAAGCACATTAGATCATTTACGATATTTCAGTCACCAGTCACATAAGGTTATAAATCCCTACAGGGAATATGCTAATCTTGAGAGGAGCCTTGGACGCTTTCTATGCCACTGACAGATGCACATTTGTGAAGTCTGAAATATTAGGCGGCAGTCAGACTATATTTTTAAAACTAAACTATGTGTCATAAGATACTGTTTTACTTTCTTTACCGAAGTGACACAAAGTGTCTGATTTGCATGAATTTCATGAGAATGGCACTTTCAAAAACAGTACAAATGTGATGCAATTAACTCTTTCCCCGCCATTAAAAAAACGCTTCCTTGCCAATGACGAGTTTTTACGGCAATCCATATTTCTTATGGTTTCTTATAAAACACTAAATCATCTATGGTTTATAGGGCTGGGTATCGATTCAGATGTTCCATATCTATTCGATTTCGATTCACAAGCTATCGATTCGATCTTGATTCAATTTTCGATTCCGGTTCTCGAGTCTTTTCTTACACTCGATTCTCGATTCAACTCAATGAATATAGATTTAATACAAATACTATATTAATAAAAATGAACAGTGAATAGCAGATTACAAGTGGGGAATTATTAAAAAGAAATTAAATGCCACAACACTACCGTCGTCGTCTTACTTGCGAAATCTAAAATGCGTCCATACCTCTGACTTTTTATGTGAAGGTGACATCAACATCGATGAAGCACCTGAAACCGCCCTTTTAAGCACTAAATAAATGAATGACAGGCTTGCCTCTCGCTTCTTGGTAACATTGTGCAAGGCAAAAAAGAGGGTGACATCTAGTGAAGAACACTAGTAATTAGATTAATGTTAATCTTACGTTCAATGTTTGCGGAAATAAATATGAAAGAAAAAAATCTATTCTGATTTTTGAGAATCGATTTTAAATCGACCACGTAAAAAAAACTGTTAATCGAATAATCGAAAAAAAAAATTGCCCAGCCCTTAAGGTTTAATGCAGTAAATACTATATGGAGCGGTTTCCCAGACAGGGCTTAAAACTAGTCCCAGACTAACTTAAATGTTAGTGTTGTCTTGACCGAAAACAACTTGCTCTAAAATATCTTAAAATATCTAAATGTCTGAAGATGCACACCAGTAATGTTTATTTATAAATTATGTTTTTAAAAATTACCTTAATATCCTAATTTAACTAAGGCCTAGTCTTGGCTTAAGCTAATCCCTTTCCAGGAAACTGCCCCTATGGATATTTTGATTATCGCTCTGAATGTGATCTCTAATTGAAGTCTTTTAGAAAACTGCAATTATCTCAATTTTTTTCCAAATTTTGTGTTTTTGAAGAAACCCATAAGAGGTGATAAGAAGATATGAATGGATAGGATGAAACAGGGTTTTTGTTTAAAAGCAGGGGATCTGTTTTTTAATTTGATATATTGTATGTTTATATATTTAAAGGAGGGGTGCACGATCTCTGAAAGCCAATGTTGACATTTGAAATCACCAACACAAACACGCCCCTACCCCATTAGAACCTGGACCTTCTTTTGATAGACCCACACCACACATACGCAACCCACTATGTCGGTTAGTAGATACGCCCCTTACTGCTGATTTGCTACAAGTGTGTTTTGGTACTCAGCCCGACTCCCTTATCCAAAGAGTTTTTCAAAAATCGTGCACACCGACTTTAAATTATTTTTTGTAGAAGGCATAAAAATTTTGTGAAAATCATAAGAAATGCTGGCGCTTTTTTGAAAATGCTGGCAGGGAAAGAGTTAAAGGCACCACTCAACATTGATGAAATATCTAAAATATGCACAAAAAACAACTTGGTTGGTGTGACCTCAAATGGCCTTGAAAGAAAACTGGAGATGCTTCTGACAGCTGACACTTTCAGGGCAACATAAAAGGCGTTTTCAAAGGGTGGATGACATTCACAATGTGCATAACAGCAAAAATACTAAAATCAAATGGCTGCAAATACCATCTAGCTAAATGCAATTAGCATAAATCAAACATTGCCCAAGAAGTTCACAGTGGCACACTTTAATAACCCTGTGCTATATGACTAACATAAGTGCAAAAGCCACACTGGATAATAACAGCAAAAGATTATACTTTGTGCAAGCCCACTGAAAAATAATACGGCCGGTGCCATTTTCAGCGCTGCACTGGGACTAACCTGATTTGTGCCAATAATTATTAACTATGATATACTGACTGCAGTGTGCAGGGCTGATGTGGAAGAGAGGTCTGAAAAATTCACTTAAACACTACTGACCACAAGATCAATAACAGATACGGAGGATAGATATGGATATCTCATGCTCTCTGACATTACATTCTGCTCATTGACTGATGTATGGATCCTTCAATAGGCTTTTAGTTGCTTGAAGTCCAAATGTGTTTTCATAACCATATAATTCTAAGTGCTTCTTTATATTTAACTTCATTATTGCAGTTTGTATTAATAGTTTGCTATTTATAATAAAAACAACATATCACGTCTACAATATTTGTCTACTAAAATACACTTTTTGTATCGTATCTCTATCTGTTGTTAACCAATCCTTTTACTGTACAAAAAGGTTTTTCAGTAACTAGAAAAATGGGCCGATGTTGAATTCGTGAAGAGTTGCTCTCTTGGGTTTCTCACAACATGTCCTGTGAGGGTCCCTTATCACTGAAAGTGCTGAATGATGCCCTTGTCTGAAATCTGTGGAGACTGCTTTCATGGATACTGACAAATTGTCACAGCAATGTTGGTTAACCTTCGCTACAACACAGACTTGTGCTTCTTCGTGACCTATCCATCAAGTGATCAGGCCTTCAATGAGATCATGCATCTTACTCTGTTTTCTGTCAGGTGCATATACATATATTCTCTCAGGCAGGCACCTAGTCTCCAAACTTCTGTGGGCCTTTGTGTGCCCTTTTAATCTTGTTTGTTCAGTTGCTGTGCAAATTCAGTCTATGGTGAAACAGCTTTCTGCAAATGCAAATGCAGTACCAGTTCAAGAAGCACTAGCTGTAGCAACCTTTAGTCATACTTGGAGTACATGTCGAGGATTTAACTGAACTACAGCAATGCAAACAGGAGAAACTTGTTTGTAAATTAAAATCTGCCGCAAGTTATTTTACAGTTTGTGTCTTTATTTAAAGCTCACGTAACACACGCTGTTTCTGCATTTCTGATGTTAATCTGGAGTACCTATAGAGTAGTATGACATCCTTTATATCTCTGAAGAGTCTTTAGTTTAATCAGATTTATAAAAGAAAGATTAGCTTTACCGAATCTTTCCGATAACGTACGAAAAAATGAAGAAGGAGGAGTTACTACCGCAGGAGGAGCGAGTACGAGTCATGCAACACTATACAACACTGTTTTAACTTATGATTCACTACATGTTCGTGTCATTTATATAATATACACGCGCCTATTTCCAACATAAGACAGAAGTCTTACTTACCACGTGTAACTCGTCATGACCCGGTTCTGAAAATCCACAGCATCAAACACACACGCAAAACTCCGCTGCTAATCCGGATAATAAACTATATCCATTGTTTCCATAAGGCTGGATGTCTTCTCCTTACATCCAAAAACACACTTCTTGTTGTGCCATTGTTGACTTTTGAAATTAAACAAAGCTGAGTGGCGTGATAAGCTGTTAGCAAGCTCTCGCGTCTCCCGCTGACTGACGGCTGGGTGGGGTTTTCCGGGGGAAGTTTTCCGGCGGAAGCCCATATAAAGAAGTGATACGTATCGAAAACCACTGAAACGTCAGTTAGAACCGGAATCGAAAAAAACTAGCCGAAACTAGTACGAACCCTGGCGAAGTGCATTCGGCACAGAAATACTCTGAAACACGCCCAACTGCGGTTTTGACACTTTGCCTACGTTTAGCATGAGGAAACAACTCTATAACTGCGTTAATAAGTCAGAATGCTTGAAATACCATTAAACCCCCCCTTTAACAGTATTTCACAAGTTCGCATTAAAGGGGGCATTTCACAAGACTTTTTAAAGATGTCTAACAAATCTTTGGTGTCTCCAGAGTACATATGTCAAGATCTAGATAATTTATTATAGCATGTTAAAATTGTTATTATCCCCTTCTGACATCACAAGGGGAGCCAAATTTTAATAAACTAATGTTTCACATGCTTGCAGAGAATGGTTTACCAAAACTAAGTTACTGGTCAAATTGTCTAGGTTTATAGAAACAATGGGTACCCAGTTATAGCACTTAAACATGGAAAAAGTCTGATTTTCATGATAAGTCCCCTTTAACATGTAATCAATAGGGAATGAAATGAAGCATATTTGGCGTGCTTTCCGAGGGAAGGGCTCCGAGCTCGGAATTGTACCCCCTCTTTAACTGGGATAGATGTGCCAGCTCTTTCAGCCTGACCAGCTATAGTCCAGCTAGACAAGCTTAAAAAGTGACCAAAACACAGCTAGACCAGCTTGCTACCCCAGCATCACCAGTTAAAACCAAGCTGGGAGACCCTAACCTGGATTTTTCCGTAGGGTTATGCTGGTTATAGCTTTTTTATTTCAGTAATGAAATAAATAAAGTACACTAAAAGAAGTCTGTAGTGGATAAACCCAATGAAGCATGTTTATTGCATGGATAAGATTTTAGTCTGCAAATTTTATCACTGTTGTGGATTTATATTTGTATATATTATGGAAAGATGAAAAAGTAAAAATTAAATGGTAAACAAATAAAGAAATTTTGGCCAAAAAAATCTTGTTTATAGAGCCAAAACTGTTACAGAACCAAGAGTTAGGACTATTTTTTAAGACCTATTTGTAGAAATACTAAAATGACACCACTATATTAATAACTAGCAAATGCCTCATTATTAAAGCTGACTTGCGTGCAAGTCATCAAAAAATCCTGTTTTAAAGTGCTCTTTGGTCCGAATCGTATACTGTGACAGTACATACTGGATTAAATTAATTATTTTCTAAAACAGTACGTAGTTTGTGTGCGTGCAGTATGCATACATTCCTCGACAACTACACACTGCAAAAAATGACTTTCTTACTTAGTATTTTTGTCTTGTTTTCAGTACAAATATCTAAAAATTCTTAAATTAAGATGTATTGTCTTGATGAGCAAAATGACCTAGAAAAACAAGTCTACTTTTTAGACAAAAAATATAAAATTTAAGCAATTTGTGCTTAAAACCAGCAAAAAAAAAAAGAAATCTGACAATGGAATAAGAATTTTTGTCTTGAATTAAGTGTTTATGAAAAAAGTAATCTTATTTCAATATTTTTTTCTTATTCCATTGGCAGATTTTTTTGCTTATTTTAATTCTTGTTTAGTTTTTTTGTATAAAGACTAACCTTAGTTTCCATTTTGCTCATGAAGAAAATACATCTTAATTTAAGAATTTTTAGATATTTTTACTGAAAACAAGACAGAAATACTAGGTAAGAAAGTCATTTTTGTAGTGCATCCGCCATGTTTGCACTGTATGATCGTCATGTGATGCAAGGACAACCATGAACATAAATTACTCAGGTGTTTACAAACAATTACAAATAAACCACGAAGAAGTACATTTGTTGGTTAATATTTAAGCATTGTATACTGTCTTTTAAATACTTGTTTCGTACATACTAATGTTTGCATAGAGTATGGCAGGCCCGGATTGGCCATAGGGAGAACCGGGAGGATTCCCGGTGGGCTGGTCTGTTTTTTTGGCCACGAGGGCCGGTGTTGTCATGCCACCGAGATGACCCGTATTTGCGGGTGAGAGATGTCCCCGCCGCTTTATGCACAAGTTGATTGTGTCCCGAGTCCCGACCACTTATTGGAAGAATTCTTGCATTAGGGTTCATTGACATCTAAAACGCATGGGAAACGCAGGACGTGCCGCTGTCTTCTGGTTTTCAAAGCGCTCACTTGAACACGAGTTTTGTTTCAGACGCGTCTATATTGAGTGCGCTTGCCTGCCGCGCGTCTATTTAAAATAAACTTGAGCGCGTCTTTTGAGTGCGCTTGCCGGCCGAGCGTCTATATTTTAAATAAACTTGAGCGCGTCTTTTGAGTGCGCTTGCCGTCCGCGCGTCTATTATATTTTAAATAAACTTGAGCGCGTCTTTTGAGTGCGCTTGCCGGCCGCGCGTCTATTATATTTTAAATAAACTTGAGCGCGTCTTAATACAAACGGGCTGGCCTCTAAAAGGAAAAGAATTTACAAAACATATTTTTTATCCAAGTCATAGATGAATTCTCTATGAATAGTCATTATTCATCGTTTATTGCAAGAGGAACAAAAATCTATTTGATGCAAAACTCATTAGTTTATTTAAAAAAAGTAGTTTCAAAAGTATATCCATGATGTTTTCTTTTTTTAACACAATGTATAGGCCTACCTTAGCCTACGTTATTTAGCAATAGACATGATCTGTACTAAAATACTTTTTTCCATTTGTTTCAAATGCACACTTGATAAATCTTGCTTGTGTATTGTATATCAGGGGTTTCCAAACGTTAGCAACCCAACAGTTAATCTCAAGACTCACCATTTTTTAGAAATATAAATATAGAGGAAAACACAAACACATTTGTTTCCTTTAGTTTTTGAATAAGTTTACTTTAGTAATATTATGGTCTTATGGTAGGGCTGCATGATTATGGCAAAAATTATAATTGTTTACTGCATTTGCACGGAATATGAAATTATATTTGAAAAATACAGTGAATTGCAAGGCTGCAGAGAACAGTGCACTACTGCAGACTTATACTACTGAGGGTTTAAAGATATTATTTTAATAGTCAGGCGTGAACTAAAGTGGGCCGGTCTAAGGCATGAAACTCCAGGGCTGAAAATGAGTCCCACTCCGGCCCTGGAGTATGGTGTAAGTAAACGACTTTGGACGCATTGGCCCATGAGCGCGTCATCATCAGTAAACTCGCTTTGTGACTCGTGAGAAGCCAGTTTTACCACAGCAGCACTGAAAGCACTCTGAACTTAATGGAGGTCGTACCTGCCAACTTTGAGGAAACAGGACTTCATTAAAGACCTGTTAGCGTCGCTCTGATCTCCACATACTGAAGAAAGCAGGTGACGATAATTAACCTTCAACACCATCCGTCTGCTAGCACACGATGCTTTGAGTTCGTCAAATACATTCGCTGAAATGAACCGAGTCGAGAGGTTCAACAAACCCACGGTGACTTTAAAATATAACACCACAAAGCATTAGAACTTGTAGGAATTACTGCGCTTTTGTGAAAATGTTGTTGTAGGTTTTGTGATGAATGAGCTGTGACTCACGCTGTGAACAAATGATAACTGTGACATTAAAACAGAAACGGACTACGGTTTCTACAGCACAGATTCGCGCGCCATTATCCACCAGGGGGTGCAAAGATGACACGCATCCAAGCCGCATCTTTCCAAAACCCCAACGCTTATAGCAAAGACTGCCGCTTATTAACAGACTTTATCAAATATTTAATATCACCTGGAAGCATTTTCTAACCATTTACTGATCGATGCAATAGCAGAACCAAAATATAATGCAAAGTTAAAGACACATGTTGCATCAACTGCAATACATTAGACACACGTTTTTCATTAAGTCTTACATTTAATAGCATGAGGCCACACTTGTAAAGTACATGAAGTGTAGTGGTTTACTTGCTTTCAAGTTCTTATTTGGAAGCATTTTAAGTTTCTGGTGAACCGCATCACATGAAGGGTTGATCAATATAAATTCTTCAGTTATGTTTTATCTTAGACCTACACGTGCAGCATAGCACGTGAATAAAGCAGCACC
Organism: Misgurnus anguillicaudatus; assembly: GCF_027580225.2. NCBI lineage: Eukaryota > Metazoa > Chordata > Actinopteri > Cypriniformes > Cobitidae > Misgurnus > Misgurnus anguillicaudatus. The sequence continues at coordinate 19,977,979 of NC_073360.2, read as the reverse complement.
GTTTGAGTAATAAATAATTTCAAAGGATGATCTAATTGTCATGCAAATCATGCATTGACTCAGTTGTTGCTGGGACTAATGCAGAACATTTAAAAACGTGTTAACTCTCTTTAATAATTATGGGTAGTGCATGTTTATAATGAGAAAAAATGACATTTACTGGCGAGTCAAGTTTAGCGTATTTATAGCCGATCTGGCAAGGCTGCTCTGCTCTGTTGAGTACAAATGGTACGCTGTGTCCACACAAACACAAATGTAAATTCAACAATGCATTTTACACTGCCATACAGTCGTTTTTGCATTGGTCACAGTACAATCACATGTTGAATAAACTAAACGCATGATATACTGTAACAACTACATGAAGCGATGATGTAAATCAGCTTACCTGTCGTCGTTTTAACGTCTCTGTTTCTGTATAAACAACCAGAGGTGTTATTTCTTCAGTTGGTGTTTAATTCGGGTTGATATTAGCTTTATTGGACAGCCGTTGTTTTATAAGCACTGCGCGCGTGCCCTATCAATTCCCTCGTGCCCGGTGCAACGGTGTTGAAGACGATTAAAGAAAAAATAAAACCTTAGCCCCGTCAAAAACTACTTCGGAAGGCCACTTCATTTTAATTTTTCTCATGTATATATCCGTACGATACGAGCGATGCGGACCAACGCACGCTGTCAGGAAAAATGAGGAAAATCCGCATCCCAGTCAGAAATGTATGAAACAGATATCCTCTCTCATGTCAAATAAGTCAAAGTCGGACCTCTTTCGAGCTCTTTTCTCACTTTCTTCCCATTTCCTGAAAAGAGCAGCTTTGAAAAAGGTTGTTGAAAGCCCGATAGCTCTCTGCTTGCCTCAGCATCAGGACCCGCACTGAAACTGCCTTCACTCTTTTACGCGGCGCTTCACTCCCATTCTGCTCAATTCATGTCGTAGTAGTGAAAATGCTTTGCAAATGATCGACATGTAAAAAAACACGAAGTCAGACTGTCAACCTCCTCCTCACAAAACAGCCCACTCTCACTCTCTCAACACCGCCACGGACATCGTGTTGCGTTGGAGCCAAGCATCCCCTGCGCTTCTCTTCAGGTGTGGATGAACATAATGCGCTCACATCATTTGCATTAGACATAAGTACCCTCCGTTTGCTGCCAGTGAGTAATTTATGAATCACATTTTTTCATACCCCACATGGACGATTTGCAAATGTTACTAAGCTCAACGTAGATCACGGATGAATAACAATTTGCCCCTAATGAATCACGTAAGTGTCAGCAGAAATTCATTTTTAAGGAAACAGGTTGTCAGCATGGGTGATGAAAGATGCAGTGGATGAGTGTGGATGAGTGCTGTTTAATTTACTCGACTCTCACCAAGAGACCACAAGGAAAAAAGATTTGAGCATTAACATGACATCAAAGTAACTCTTTCATTTGCATCTCTCTTTTTAAAACTCTGAAATAAATAGATAAATAGTGTGCAATAACATCTCCAATAACATCCACATCTGCAGTGGGAATTATTAATCATAGTCATTAACAACAAACAGCAAATCTACAGACATTGCAAGTATTTGCAACCAATAATTAATGAGACCTCTCATTCATCCCCCACCCTTAATGATGTATTTAAAATTTAATGCATTTTGTAAACCTTGAGTCAGTAGTGCAGGTGTTCAATAGCTTGTGTGTCAGCATCCCTGTAGAACAGCCTATGAATCAGCAAGGCTGCAGCTCTGCTAAGTGAGAACTAATCTCTGTGGGACCCAGAGCTTTAGGTTTGCGCTAAACGGACGCATAATTGTAGTTATCTGATAGCAAGATAAATTCTGAGCAAAAAGAAAGGAAACGGATCTGCCTTTCATGCACACGGCTTTAATGGATGACGACTTGGGCGAGCTTTTACACACCCTATCTCGGCGAGATCTAATCCACGTTTTCCTGACATTTAGTCCCGGAGTCGATTTACGTTGCTGGATAATGAGAATAGATGTCAAGCTCTGTGACCTTTTGTCTCGCGTACCAATCATGCATCCGTCAGTGCAATGGAGGGACACACTTTGAACTCCAGAAGAAAAGGCTGAGGTGGGGAATGGGGAGGTGAGGGGCTGGCCCTGCATCAAATCTGAACTCATACTGTATGCCCCACAACCTTGCATGTTTGTGAATGAAAGATTTTGGCTTATTACACGGGTCCTCGCAGTACTTCATTTGATCAATTGTATCATTTCGTGTCCAAATATTTTTATATAATAACTGATGCCAATAGTAATACTGCACAGCTATAAAAAGAATGCTGATTCTGTATGGGCCTGTTCGCCAGGTCTCTAATATTTATGGGCTTCATCCTTTTATTAGACTTCCTAAAATGCAAAATGGCAACATTTTTATAGAGCAGAGGATATAAGCAAGTGTGCTGGACTGTTCAAAATATGTACTATCACAAAGGCAGTATCCTTTTAAAAAGTCCTAATATGTATCATTATGTACATCCATTTGGTACCAATGTACCTAGGTATATTAATATGATCTTTTTAGGTCCAAATCTGTACTTTTCAGAAGGATACCACCTCAGAGACAGCTGGGGTACATATTTTGACCATTTTTCCAGACAGTGCAGTGCAAATGCCCAGCCATTATAAGCTGGAACCAGTTTAATATGAGGATTCGGATGCATGCTCACATTGTCAGAGGAAAGCACTGTCAGCAAGACAAGAGATTTAATCTTTTAAACGAATATTTTTCATGTCCGTTTGTTATAGGGCAAACAAATGACTATGCCTGTGATGGACTGGGACATCATGCTCAGTATATAAAGCAAAACAGCAACTCAAGCCAAAGCAACAGAATATGATACACTGTCAAAAATAAAGGTACAAAAACTGTCACTGGGGCAGTACCTAGGGCTGGGTATCGATTCATATGTTCCAGATCGATTCGATTTCGATTCACAAGCTATCAAATCGATTCGATTTCGATTCTTGACTCGATTTTTATACCCGATTCTCGATTCAACTCAATGAATATAGGTTATATAGAATATTATATTATATTATGAAATATTAGAATATAGACTGAATGAATGAATGACAGGCTCGCCTCTCGCTCCTTGGTAACATAGCACAAGCACTTGGTTTTAAAAATGTCAAGCATGAAAATGTAAAAATTGCTTAAATTTACTTTTTTTCCCACCAGACATTGAAAAACAAAGTCTGGAGTAAATGGGAACATTAATTTAAAAACTTTTACTGATCATTTAACACTTTTTGTAACATAATTAAAAAAATTAGTCCTAAAAAATCCGCAGCAGTCAGAAAACATCAACACTGACATATTTTCAAAATGACATGACAAACCTGAAAGAACATAATTTGGAGATTCTGCACATGCATTTAAAATCAAAGTATTATGCTTCTATTAATTAAATTAACATTTAATAAGCATCTGTTGCGGTAATGATAATCAAAATGTCGTGTAAGCATTCTGACAAGACAATATTTCAAATTAACTGTAAAAAAATGATCTTACCTGGTAGCCATCTTGAAGTAACTGGTCCATGTGCTTGGACACTCAAAATCAAACTTTATTAAAATTCTGTATGTGTGCTTAAACTGTTCTCAAAAAGTGTTGCGAAGGATGAGAACATCAGGCATGGACACATCATTTTCCTAATTTTTCTTCATTATTATTATACATGAATGTTTAGTAAATATTTTTTCTGTCATCTAAAGTAGTCTAGCAAAACATCCATTTGTTTTTTTCCTTAATATTTTTGTGTTAATTTGATTAAATTACAACATAACGCATGTTCAAACACAGCCAGACACATTGCGGTAATGAGAATTTCAGCAGAAAATGAGATAAAATTTACAATTATAAATTCTTATGTTGAAATCACACATTGTGCAAGGTAGAACACAGTATTGTGTTAATTCTGATGCATTTTAATGTTACTATATTACACATTTTAAAGCTAAAATCATTAGTGCCGTGGTGTTTCAATGGTTTCGTGAGAATCACCCGGGCACTCTTTGGATACAAAAGTGTACCTTTATGTCCCAGTGACAACTTGTGTACCTTTATTTCTGAGAGTGTACTGTTTAATTCTTTGTTTTTTCATTATTGATTTATTTGGTGGATAACAGATGCACTCTGGGATGATGAATACCATCCTCCTTTCCATGGTATACACAAATATTTCTTTATCAAATGCAAACATCAAAAAAATAAGAGTTGGGGTCACCATAAAAATGTACTTCAACAAAAACGAAGAACACTTGTTGACATGCTATTCGATTTTGTTATTCATAGCACCTACTGTAGATTTATGAACTCGGCTATGAAGGGCCAAGGAGATTATTTTCCTGTAAAAAGGGTTGTTTTATTGAAGCAGATCAATCTAATGCACAAACCAAGGGCATTTGCACTTCATTATCACAGGATAATTTCAAATAAATCTGCGAAACAGAGCGCAACAGGTGATGTGTTATTTCTGAGAGCGTTGTGTTGAGAATGGCGCAGGCTATCAATCAAGTCTGATGCATTGGGGCGAAATGCAGAAACGCATTAAGCGGCTGGGCGTTCGCCATAAGCGATTCTCGTATTTTGACGATATTCTCCTGTAGCGTCACAGGGGTGTGCGCCGCACATGATGTACGGGAGACACAAATATGCCTGGGATGAGAAATGAATTGGACAAAAGAGAGGTGACACTTGTTTTACTAAAACGAATCTCCTGAGTGTGAAATCAGTCACAGTCTTTGCTGTCAGGGCAGCTGTTTTGAGACTGCATTATGATGTTTGCGCTCATAAAAGCATTTGCCAGTGCGGCTGCTGTGGCGGCCCATCTAACACAGGTGAGGATGAGTTGTTTATCTTTGTCTCTCGTAGCAGAACACTGCTTACACGACTGAGGGAACAGATCCGGGCCGAGGAAGAGCTACTGTTTTAGGGCCCTTGGCGTGTACAGTACATAATCTACACACGGGCTTATTGAATGTCATTTTTTTTTTTGAGGTTGACATAAGTGACTTGTGAGGAATGTCTTCTGGGCAGGAAAAGCACACAGTGTTACTACAACTTCAAACATTGCCACATACATACGTGTGCTCTGCTGAGACTTGTGAAATGTGTTCAGCTTTGTTATTTTGTGTGTGTATGGAATCTACGCTTGCAGGAAGTGCCACATATTTTACAAAGTTCTCCATCTTAAAAATAAAGGTTCGCTGTCAGGTTGGATGGCTCAATAAAGAACCTTTAATGTCCACAAAGCATTCTTTTGTTATTGAAAAAGATGCATACTATAAAACATATCAAACATGCTCTTAAAGGGGCCATGTCACAAGACTTTTTTAAGATGTAAAATAAATCTTTGTTGGCCCCAGACTACACATATGCAGTTTTAGCTCAAAATACCATATAGATAATTTATTATAGCATGTTAAAATTGACACTTTGTAGGTGTGAGCAAAAAGGTGCTGTTTTGGGTGTGTCCTTTAAATTCAAATGAGCTGATGAAATTTAAACACTGATCGCAATGATGGTTGTTTGTTGCAATTGAAACTGAATTTTACTGTGAATTATTTTCTCTCTTTATCTTTCTCTCTGCACTATATGGCTGTGCCGTGGTTGGATAGTGCAGATTTAGGGGCGGTATTGTTATAATAAGATCTCCTTATGACATCATAAGGAGAGCCAAATTTCAATGACCCATTTTTTCACCTGCTTGCAGAGAATGGTTTACCAAAACTAAGTTACTGGGTTGATCTTTTTCACATTTTCTAGGTTGATTGAAGCACTGGGAACCCACTTATAGCACTTAAACATGGAAAAAGTCAGATTTTCATGCCATGGCCCCTTTAAAAAAATATGGTGCTACATGATGTCATAGAGAAGAACCAGCGGCTGTATAGTTCCAAAAGAACCCTAAACATTGCTGTTTTACGTACAATTTTAGAAAAAAAATGATCGAAATATGTACCTCAGCTGTGACTGGGGCAAAACTCTTCAAAAAGTTCCTAATATGTACCATTAGGGACAGATATGTATACATTTGGTACCAATATGAGATACTAATATGCACTCTTTAGGTGCAGAGCTGTACTTTTTTAAAGGGTACTTTACCAGTGACATCTGGGGTACTTATTTGGCCATTTGATGACTGTAAAAAGGTATGCTGATGAAAATATATATACAGAATATTGTAAAACAGTAATGGTTATTTTATGGCATCACTGTGAGAAACCTTTTGTAGCATCTTTATTTTTAAGAGTGAATCTCAATATTATACTTGCATATTTGATTGATAAATGATTAATCTTGGCACATTTGAATGAAATGTATAATGTGATCGTAAGAAGTGCAACTCCGTTTAAAGTTTGTATTGAAATGCATTCTGCGTATTTTCACCTGCATTCGACCAAGTAAACGTGAAAGTGTTGATTGCATGTGGGCTTTGCTATCACTGCTTCAGTGGCTATGGAAGTGTGGTAACCTGAGCAAGCAAGGAAAGTATTCATTAGTTATGAATCAGCCAATCTTATGGGCCTGAATGCACTGCTGTGCTGTTGTGTTTGTGTCAGCCAGAAGTATAGATTCCTCTCCTCTATCAGACAGACAGCTGGGGAACGGCTCTGGCGTTCTCCCAGCATCCAGCCATAGAAGGCCTACTGTTTCTAAAGCTGTAATACAGAGAACCATGTTCATTTAACAAAACTAACATTTCATTTATCAAATAACATGTGACAGGGTTAGAGTGATTATGCAATCAGGTGATATAAGTTACATGGTTCACATTCACTGAAGTACACTTTCAGTATAAGAAGGTACAAAAGTTGTCACTGGGGTGGTCCTTTTGTTAAAGTAGGGGTGAGCGGGGCACAAACTGATGCTGTGTTAACTGTCAGATGATGATCTCCTGTGAATTTGTGAAAAGTTTTGATGCGTTTTGGTTAAAGGCGGGGTGCATGATTTTTGAAAAACACATTGGAAAAGGGAGTCGGGATGTCTACCAAAACACACTTGTAGCCAATCAGCATTAAGGGGTGTGTCTACTAAACAACATCGTTGCCTGGTTTGCGTATGTGTGCGGCGGGTTTATCAAAAGAAGGTCCAGATTACATTGGGGTAGGGGCGTGTTTGTTTAGGTGATGTCAACATTGGCTTTCAGAGATCATGCACCCCCCCTTTAAGATGTTGAACAAACAGTGTTTTGGAGGCATGGAAGTAAATTTCTTCATCTTGTGTTTTTTTTTAGTTCTGAGTTGGTTGTGTAAGTCACCAAATCCAACCTTATATTATTTTAATCACTGTCATGTTACCTAAAACATAACACCATTTTGAAACATGTCAACGACTCCTAGTAACTGATAGCTGGGTTAGTTGTAACACAGTGTTACAATTAAGATTCAGGTACACTCAGAAAAAAAAAGGTACATGAAGGTACAAAAGTTGTCACTGGGGTGATACCTTTTCAAACAGTACACATTTGTACCTTAAAGGTGCATATTGGGACCTTAGAGGTGCATATCTGTACCAAAATAGGAAATTTGAAAACAATGTAAATACTAATAATTAAAATGATAACTGTTAATACACAAATTGTAAATAACTCACAATTAAGATGTTTTTGTCTTAATTGTGAAGCTCTTTTAAAAATCTATTTATATGCATTTATGGTTAATACAATGATGGTTAGATGAAGGATCATGGATGGATGAATGTGTGTATATCTATCTATCTATTATAGGCAGATATATAAACAATATCCACATATAGTATATAGACAGAATTTTATTGAATTATTTGTGTTTAAACAAACCTTTCTAGCAGGGGTTATAACAAACGCTCTGTTTGTTACAATTAACACCCAACGCACTCCTGTCACGTTCGATGTAATTGTATGATAACGGTAGGTCACACAAACAAACTTAAAGTGTTCATTTGTAGAAGACATGTGTGTGTGTTAATTGTGTAAAAAATGTTTTCATCTAACTTAAATGTTTTTTTGAATGATAGAGCCGAAGTCCAAAAACGTTAGGTTATGCCCCGCCCTACCCTACACTTTTGTACCTTAAAGGTGAATGCTGGTACCTGAAAGGTACATATTGGTACATTAGAGTTACATACTGGTACCTTAAAGGTACATAAATGGTATGTATTAGTACTGTTTTAAAAGGTACCGTCCCAGTTACAACTTTTGTACCTTTATTTCTGAGAGTGCACTGGCTGTACTATAATTAAAAAGTAAAGTAAAGAATCACATTTTTTAATTAATTACAGATTTTATGATGTACTTGCATTACTGTATATACTTTCAACAATTCTGTACTAAACTAAAACTAACAGTTTTGTATAAAGCAAATCTAGAATCTAAATTTATGCGAGTTCGAAATTAAAAGCTCAGATGCAAAAACCTCCCCTAAATTCCACCTCCTTCAAAAGATGATGATATTAAACGAATCCTCTCGGTCGAATTATACTTTCCCTTTAAATCTGCTTAATCCAAATGGCAAGCTATTCAGAAATACCACTTTGTTGTCAGAATCCATTAAACTCAACAATGATTGTGGACTGAAGAAGACAATGGTGTATACGTCAAGAGGCAAGTTTTTACCCGGTTAAATGTTTATTAGGGCCCGAGCACACTGGGGTGTAAGGACCCTATTGTTTTTGCTCCGTTTCTTCTTCTTCTTCTTCTTCTCTGAAATGGATAGCATTTTTGAGGGCCTAAACATACCCGAAAACTCATGAAAATTTGCACACGCGTCAGAAGTGGCGAAAATGTACATGTAGTATAGGTGTCAGAAGTGGGCGTGTAAAAATGGCTCGATAGCGCCACCTGCAAAATTTTAAGAGAACAGCCCCCCACTACGAAAAACGTACAGACACGAAATTTGGTAGGGTCATCTATGACCCCAAGACCTTCAAAAAAGTCTTTTGGAGCTAAGCTCTAGCCTGGGTGCCAGCCGATCTTAGCCCCGCCCACAAGAGTTTGAAAACGGGAAGATCGGTCTGGCGTTTTTCCGTTGAGGAGCTGCTATGCTAGGACTAGAGCTGGGCGAACCAATCAAATTGTCAGGGCGGGCTTTATACGATGATGGACAGATAATCAACAGTAACGTAATGAACCACGTCACCAAAGAGCGCGTGTGTTGAATGGCTGCGCTGTAGAGTTCAGATGTGTGGATTCTGACATGGAGTCTGTTGTTCTAAAAGATATCGACAGAGCATTGATTTTAAAAGAGGAACAGAGAAACGCAAGCAGGGCAGTTGTTGATGTTTTTGCTGTCCTTCCCACGGGATTCGGCAAAAGTTGGTCGCAACTGAAATGGGTAACGTTATCACGCCGATGCAACTCGGCGTGCACGACGAGATGGATATAATTAGCGGTCGTTGCCAGCTTCTTTTCGGAAGCCCGGAATCATGGTTGCTGAATAAATGGAGGGACATGCTAGGCTCCAATATTTTCAAGCCAACGTAATGGGTATGGTCGTGGATGAAGTTCACCTAACGTACAAATGGTAAGAGATAGTCTTACTCTATGACTTAGTAAATACTTCATGTTGTGGTATAAACGAAATGTTGTAAACATAGTAGGTGTTGATGTACATTCGCCAACTCAGACTTAGTATAATCACAATGTTAGTGTCATTGTACGAAATAACTATCAGTTCAGTCAGGCTGCAAAGACGTCATTTCAACATACGTCACACACTCCGTTGCTCTGATTGATCGTAGGTCTATCCAATTGAGTGCAGAGGCATTTTTCGGTTGAGACACGCCTCATAATTATAGCTCAATGGAGCGGTATCAGACTCAAATTCTGACTAGAATTGAGTATGACAACGTCAGGCTAGCTAAGCTCTAAACCCCACAGGGAGTCGGCCATTTTGAATTTTCTCTGTCATTTTTTGACATTTCCAAGCGTCATACTTTAACGAACTCCTCATAGAGATTTTATCAGATCGTCATCATATTTGGTCAATCTCATCTAAAGGCCTTTGCGATGTTAAATTGCGGAGCTTTTGACTTTTCGTTGGAGGGTGTGTCCGTGGCGGCCTGACAAATTTCAGCGTTTTCGCCATGAAACAGGAAGTTGTTATAACTACGGCATACAATGTCCAATCTGCCACACACTTCACACGTTTGATAAGAGTCTTGGCCTGAACACATTTCAATGCCAATATTCAGCTTCAGTCATAGCGCCACCTAGAGGTAGCAGGAAATGCCATGTTTTACGCTGTGATTTACTGCTCTTAGAGATTTAATAAAATCATCATCATATTTGGTCAGACAGATTTTAAGCCCTTTGCGATGATAAATTGCGAAGATCTTGACTTTTCGTTGAAGGGCGTGTCCGTGGCAGCCTGGCAAAGTGTGATGTTTCACCATGAAACAGGAAGCTGTTTTAATTCAGGCATACATTGTTTGATCTGCTCCAGACTTCACACGTTTGATAAGGGTCCCGGCCTGAACACGTCAATATAACAATAATCAGGTACCGTCATAGCGGCACCTGCTGCACACAGGCGGTGTGGCACATCAGTTTCCCTTTGAATATCCACCTGTATTTACCCACTTTAATTCATACCCCCCTGGTTTACTGCTTTACTAATGCCATTGGGTAGCGGTGCACATGCGTGCGAGGGCCCTTCCATTGCTGCTTGCAGCTTTAATTAGGATTAGGATTGACCGAATTTTTGTAGATTATATGGAGACTTTGTTTAGAAGCAGGCTTTCCAGCGAAAGACAGTCGGATTTGTTAAATACCAATGAAATGACTAGTGCCATTTGTGAAAATAAGGCATTTTAATGACTGAATAATAACCTTTTCACTGAACATACACAGTCAGAGTCTGATCCACATTTACAAGAAAACATTAACATGCAAGATGCACTTAGGGGGTTTTGCATCTAAGGTTTTCAAATGCATTATAAATTATACTCTCATGTTAACAGCTTGTCACTGCTAATGTTTAATTAAAGTTAATCTTAATAGATTTTCTAAACTTAAAGATATTGAAAAACTCAGTTTTATTTCAATTGTCCATAATACAGATAAAAAATGAAAATAGTAACAAGTAATGGATTACTGTGTGGACAGAGTATATTTAGTAAGTAATTTAAATGCAATGTTAACAATGTAATTAGTATTAAATACTTAAAGGTTCAGTGTGTAAATTTAAGCATCATCTAGTGGTGAGGTTGCGAATTGCAACCAACTGTTCAGTCCACTGCTCACTCCTTGCTTTTAAGAACGCATAGAGAAGCTACGGTAGCCGACACCGAAAAAACATGTTATCGTCGGAGACAAAGTTTATCCATTAAGGGCTTCTGTAGAAACATGGTGTCACAAAATGGCGACTTCTACGTAAGGGGACCCTCAGTGTATGTAGATAAAAACGTCTTATTCTAAGATAATAAAAACATAACGGTTAATTATAAAAAGGTCTTTATACACCCCTAATGATATAGTTTTGTATATGATTTTGCATTTCTGTCAAGAGATCCTTCTAAAAATTACACACTGCACCTTTAATTAATTAGTATTAAGTTTTTAATGACTTTTTTGCACTAACTTACCCAATACTGTTCTTACTATGAATAGATGACAAGACAAAAAATTACTGTCAAATTACTTGATAGAGTCTTCAAAAATAAAAAAGACTACATTTTTTTTCATATCTTGTGAGCATACAAGTTTTATGTTTACATGCCAGACTCTACAGACAATAACTGAACCACATGTGTGAAGTCTTCAAAAAAGAAAAAAAATGAGCATAAACAAAAAGCCATCCATCTGTCAACACATCTAAAACTACACTTTGCATCTCGAGGGCCATATTTTTATTGCATTTTATAATTACTTTTTATTTAAAACCAGCTATTGTACCGCTACACAGCATTTCCCTTTTATCTTGCATACTGGGTTTACGCAAGGTCTGCTTGTTCAGCCTCAAGTGTCAGTCAACAGCTTAGACTTTATTAGAGGCTAACCAAAGTAAACAGGTATTTTTCCTCTCTGGAGGACTGAATTCACCACGAGAGCATTTGTAATCAGACAACCGCGCCTACACTTTAAGATGTGAATCCATCAATTTGTCGCTTCTTCGAGAAACAGAAATCAGACTCTATTTTAAACTAGCCGTTACCGAAATGAGACCTTCAGAGCTTCATTTAGACCTTTGTGTGGAGACAGAATGGCAGTTTAAGTCTTCGACAATAAGCCTCCAAAGCTTTTTGGTAATCCACACAAAAACCTACAACTGCTGGAGTAAATGATCCTATTCAGTCTTCACTAAGTGTGCTTTCTGCTATCTCCCTGATATGTTTGAGCAGCCTCTCGAACCCTTTCACAACAATTGTACGTACAAGACACGGTGAACTTTTCAGCAACGGTGAGACGCCAGAAGAGCAGCATTGCGGGTGAACAGGTGCCCTTTTCCCGCAGAAGCCAAAGAGCTATCAGATGCATTAAAGCAGACGGCGGGACGTCTGACTGCGTCTTTAAAACGGCTCGGTATCATACCTGACCTGAAAAGGTATGAGACAAGAGAATTCATTTTAATTCAAGCCATGCTTTTGTTATCCAGCTGCGTTTTGGAGTGAGGATTCGCTTCTCATCGGCATTGGCATGGGAGGGTATTGATCAGGTTCTGTGACAGGATTTCGAGTAGATTAAATCACATGACCTTTTTCTCACCTATAATCCACGCTTCCCAAACAAACATTCTACCTCCTGTTATCACACTGCTGGGGGATTTTCAAATAGATGAAGAGGCGCAGGTACGTAAATATCATGTTTATGGAACAATGCCAGACTGTGAACCACCATCTGTTGTTCTTCTAATGTTTAAATGACCCTTCACTTTTCAAACACCGTCAGAAAAAAATTGTCAAAATGATTTTGTGGATGGTATTAAAGGGATAGTTCACCCAAAACTTAAAATAATGTCATTAATGACTCACCCTAACGTCATTCCAAACTCGGAAGACCTCCGTTCACGTGACTGCAGTGACGGGCTGACGTGTTACCCTCAGACATGTTTGTGAAGTTTTTTTTTCAAACTATCAGCATGCATCTCTGGTCCTGTCCCAAATGGCGCACTTCATGTGGACTTTCGGTCTCTTGGCCTTAAATTGCACATGCTCGCTTAGTCTACGAGTCTGTAGGGTGTCCCATCTGTCATTTTTATGCCTCGAGGTGTGTTCATCAGCGCCCCCTTGATGCGGTCTTTGGCAAAGCCCACGCTGCAGCTGGCTTCGTGCACTTTACCAACTCAGATGTGCTTGCGAAAGAGCAATCAGACCAATCAGACGACGAAAGGGAGGAGTTTGCACTGACAGGCAACTTATCTTCCTATTTCCGACGTGACGATCGACCCTGCGTTCCAGTTAGTTTTTTTATGAACTTCCCTCGCTAACTTCCCTCAGTCTCGTTCACTCGGATGTACGTCATTGCTTACGTTGTATGAGTGCCCACTACTGCTAGAACACTTGAAGTGGGTTCAAATGGATCGCCCTAAGCCCTTGATCACATGGAAAGTGGAGACCGCCCCCTCCATGTGCAAAGCGTGAGTTGCTGAAGTGACGTCACAATCGTGTTGCATTGTGGGATAGGAAGCTGCATGAAGTGTACATATGAAGGAGCAAAATCGAGGGAGTGAGTGTCTGTCCATACAAACTTCCCTCGTCCACTTGACGAAGTGGAACGCACTTCAAAATGGCGACAGGGATTCCCCCGAGGGGAAGTGCTTAGGGAAGTTCGCGAGTGTGTGTCTAAAACTGGAGTGGAACGCACCCCGAGTCTGTCCCAAAATACGACTCCGGTGCAACCACGTGGACTCGCAACAAAAGTCCCTAAAGTCTGCACTACATGATGTCATCAAAGTGTGGACGGTGAGGAGGAGGACCACAAGTCCGGAGTGTGCCATTTGGGACAGGGCCTCCCTGCCCTCAGACTGTAAACGAAGCTCGGGCGCACAAAAAAACAAACAAACTTGGGCGCACCAGTTAACACGTCAGCCGTGTCACTGCAGTCATGTGACTTTAGTCTCGTGCATGCGCTTCACAACAGAACTGGAAGAGAAGACAATGCTGAAAAAGTCGTTATTTTTGGACCAAAATGTATTTTCGATGCTTCAACACATTCTAACTGACCCACTGATGGCACATGGACTACTTTGATGATGTTTTTATTACCTTTCTGGACATGGACAGTATACTGTTACTAGATTTTCAACGGAGGGTCAGAAAGCTCTCGGACTCTGAAACATCTTAAACTGTGTTGTGAAGATGAACGGAGGTCTTACGAGTTTGGAACAGCATAAGGGTGAGTCATTAATGACATTATTTTCATTTTTGGGTGAACTATACCTTTAAGATGCATTTTGGTCAATCAGATCACAAGGGGACAAAAGAAGCACATTCGGGTGATTCTCAGGAAATCCAGACTTAGAAGGTGTCCAGCATCAGATTTTTTTAAAAAGCCCTTGAAGCCTATTTTTTTGCACATATAAGATTAAGGTATGAACTTACTATAACCATTATTTTTAGAGGATTTAAAAGAATATTTCCTATAAAATTATTAGATTATAATTTTTTACATTATCATTATCGCAACATGATATTACATTAAACATATGCATTTACAAAGTCATGTTTCGGTAATGAGTACTAAAAAGTTGTCTAGGTACTTTGACAAACAAAATTTAAACTTTTATCTGGAGAGAAAAAATAAGAACTGCTTACCTGGAAGCCATCTTGAGTGTCACAGTCAATTATGTCCCTTCAAACAATTTTTTTGAAAATGTTAGTTCATTGACGGGTTAAACAATGATTAAAAATTGTTGCGGAGGATGAGAAAATTGGTCTTGGACACATTTATATTCCTTATTATTGTCTCTACATTTACCAATGATTTGGTTTATAGTTTAACATGCACTGAAGCTTTTAATTTTTTAGATTTTTTAATTATAAATATTTCCATGTCAAAGAACCCAAATCCAGTCATGGACACGTTGCGGTAATGAAAATGTTCCCCTTAAATGTGGAATAAACAACAAAATTGGTTTGTATGATGTCATTTGAAATCATGTGCAAAATATTACATGAAGAGATGTTTGTAACTGTATGCTTCTTATTTCGATACTCTTACTTTGCATTTACTACGTTTCTGAAAATTCACAAACTTAAGCACATGCACAGATTCTTTTCTAACAAATGCTTTGACCTCACAAAGTTAATCTGAACGAACCCCCCCCTCTCCATCTTTTCCCAGCTTGTTTCATCATCTCTAATGTCACTTTCAAAGCACCCAAGTCCTGCCTCCATTGTAATTAAACACAGCTCAAGGCACCTGACAGTGTCACCAAAGATGATGGAGGTGTCATTCATTTTTCTGCGTTTGAAGCGAGGCCACCGGGCTCTTGAATATACTAAAGGGTCATTCCTGGTACCCCTCTCTTTCTCTCTCCAATGAACGATTCACACAAGGCACCCGGAATGATGAAGCAGATGTGTCCAGGAGCTCACCGTGATAATAAGACAGTAGTTAAACCCCCTCCCGCCTTCAAGTCCATCTCTACCAACAGCTCGATAAGAACGTCAATGTTGTCAGCACCCTACAGGAGAAAGGGCTGCTGAAATTTATGGGGCACCATCCATATGAACTTGAGCTGAGCAACGCTATCCCTGTGGAGAGGATTCAGAGATACAAACACAATGAGAGTGGGTGGAGAGGCTGTGAAGCATATCGCAAAGAGGCTTGCCAGTCTTTTCGTGGTGGTAGTCTGTTGATCGATAGCTTTGCCTGACCATGACTGCACTGCACATTTAATATAATTGTGCATTAACGGTACACACTGACTGAATGAATACGCCTTCCCCTGACAATTGATACATTAGACAAATCTTATTATACTTCCTATAATATTCAACTTCAATCTGCAATATATTGGCTACAAGCCATGTGTAGTACAATTCAGTTCATCCAATATTGTGTGATAAATGTTAGTGATACAGTTTGACAAGTTTTCTTTTGAGTGATTTGAATAATAATGTAGAGAGGGTGTGTTAATTCGGGCTATATTAAACCAGGTTTGTTCATCTATGTAATTAGAAGCATCTAAGCAAAGCCGAGAGGTAGTGTTGTATTTAGGCGAGTCAATGTAAGATCCTACAAGGGACTCGTGACCTCTCTTTGCTTCTCTCTCCACTACCAAATTATTTCATAATGACCGTAAGAGATTTGTGAGATCGTTTTCACTGTGTTTGGGAAAAAAGCATCTTGAGACATTTAAAACTGAACAAGACAATAAAATGCAAGACAAAACACTAGACTACAATATAACACCAAAAAGGTAATGAATAATACTATCTTTTGGGTACAATTCAAATACCACTGCATACAAGCATCCTGTATGTATTATCATAGTATTACTATCATCACGGGTGGTTTACCGGACAGGGATTAGCTTAAGCCAGGACTAGGCCTTAGTTTAATTAGGAAATATTACCTCTGTGCATTTTGAGGCAAAACAAAGGGCACTGATGTTTTTTCCAAGTTTGTATGCATGTGGGAGCATCAGAGACACAAAATAACACCCCAAAACCCAGAAAAAGTTAGTTTTTTATAATATGGGCACTTTAAGATATGTCTTACATTTACATTTTATTTTAGTCTAGGACTAGTCTAATCCTTGTCCGGATTCATCACCCCCCCTCCCCCTTAAATCTTTTAAATTAATACATTTCCTTATTTTACATTAAAGCGATACCCCATCCAAATATTAAAATAACCCCATGATGTACTCACCTTCAAGCAGTGGTGTAGTGGTGCCTGGAGAAGTGGGTATATTCTCAATTTTGCCCCCAATTTTTTAAAGTGTCCCAGCAATAGATAAATGCCCTTTGTTATAAACAGCATGTAGTCTTCTTGCAAGTAGATCACCACAAAATGGGCTATAGTAGTATTTTTACATTGTCACTTAATTTCTGATGCTTGACTTCTTAGAGTAAGGATCATTATGAAATTAAAGCCACAAAGAGGTGCAGATTTTTTTTAGAAAATAGGCCTACTGGCTCACAGACTATAGGAATAGACAACTAATTATGAATTTTGAGTGCACTTTTTTAGTCTGTTCACACATTGAAATTAGACAACTATTCTCTCACCTTGCACATAGTCTGGTCTAGTAGTTTCTCTTGTAAACTATATTTTGGAACAGCTGATTTGCAACAGATAGTAAAGGCCAGAGTATGCTCACATTATTTAGGGGGACATTTTGCAAATATTACAGGTAGGCCTAATACATTAATAAAATATATATTAATACTATATTCTAAAACATAAAATGGTGTTTTAAGAGATTAGTTCATAGTTATTAGTTAGTTTATTAGTTTTTTAACAAACTTTAATATACTCCATGTCACGACTGGGATGCAGGAGTGAGGAAGTTAGGACGCAAGTGCAGAGTTCACAATGAAATAAATAACATTTATTAACAGAACAAGAAACAAAACACGAGAATATAACAACGGGCAGATAACACAGGAACATCCAATACAAGAAACAGGAACAGACATGAAAGTAGCGACAATCATCCGGCAAGTGCACATACAACAGTCAGGGGTATATATACAAACAGACTAACGATACACAGGTGTGATGAGGCAGGTAATTAATTAACAAGAGTCCAGGTGACGACAATCGGAACAGACACAAAACATGACACGGATCACCGTGACATAACCCCTCCCTCGACGAGTGGCTACCAGACACTCACATAAACACCAAACAAAAACAACGTCTGGTAGCGAGAGTCCAAGGGAGGGGTGGAGGGCTTGGGGACCCTGGCGAAGCCGGCAGCCGCCGGGATGAGACCAACAGAACGGTTGGCCGGACTGCACCAGGAGAACCGGAGCGATCGCTCCGAGAACCGAGGCAGACGAATTACCCCCCTCCTGGGAATCGTCGACGATCAGATGCCCCCGGAAATCTTCTCCCATCCCCTCGCGGAAACGGAGACCCTCGCTCGGTAGCCACCCCGGGGAAATGATCGGGCGTGGTCCGTTCCGGATCCCCCTGCGAGCAGGATGGTGGTCCTCCGAGGGACCGTCGACGACGACTCAACCGTTGGGGGACCGCCTGGGCCGATCCTCCTCCCGCAGGAGCGAGCGATCGCTCACGGTGGTCCCCAAGAGACATCGGGGCTGATGGGGAATGAACCCCGATGTCACTACTCCCCCTCGACGAAACTCCTGGGGAGCCGCCCTCCGTGAACTCGCTGCGTCCAATAATGGCCGGATGATTCTGTCACGACTGGGATGCAGGAGTGAGGAAGTTAGGACGCAAGTGCAGAGTTCACAATGAAATAAATAACATTTATTAACAGAACAAGAAACAAAACACGAGAATATAACAACGGGCAGGTAACACAGGAACATCCAATACAAGAAACAGGAACAGACATGAAAGTAGCGACAATCATCCGGCAAGTGCACATACAACAGGCAGGGGTATATATACAAACAGACTAACGATACACAGGTGTGATGAGGCAGGTAATTAATTAACAAGAGTCCAGGTGACGACAATCGGAACAGACACAAAACATGACACGGATCACCGTGACACTCCATACTTTGTAATGCACTGCAAGTCGCTTTGGATAAAAGCTTTAATATTTTCATAAAAATAACATATTTGATCTGTATTTAAATACATTTTACAACATATGATACTCTTAACCCAATGCAGGGTTTCTAAATTGATGCTTATATATTTTAGTCAAGGAACCTAATATCAAGTACTGTAGTTGGGTAGTGCAACACTTATCTAAATATGACATAACAAATAACTGATTTGATGATTTTAAACAGATTCATTGTCAGTGCACTTTTAACATACAGCGATGGCCGGGCAAATTGTAATTTCGAGCCCTGCGATAAGTTATTAAAAGGCATAGTTCACTTTAAAATGAAAATTCTGTCATTATTTACTCATCCTCATGTTGTTCTAAACCTGTATGAATTTCTTTTTTCTGATTAACACAAAAGAAGATATTTTGAGAAATGATGGTAAACACACAGCAGTAAGTGACCATAGACTTCCATAGTAGGAATAAAAATATGATGGAATTTAATGGGTACCGTCAACTGTACAAAATATTTTCTTAGTCATTTATCACAATACTTCCAAAATATTTTTTTCCTACTATGGAAGTCAATGGTCACTTATGCTGTGTGTTTACCATCATTTCTCAAAATATCTTTTTTTTGTGTTCATCAGAAAAAAAAAATTCATACAGGTTTAAAACAACATGAGGAAACTATCCCTTAACATAATTTACAAGTTCCTGTTATTTAAAAGAGCTCACTTTGGTTTACGTCTTCGTTGGAAACTGTACACTCAAAAAAATTATTCATTGGATTAACTCAATAAAATTGTGGGCAGGATTTCCATCCAATATGAATGTGTACCCCTAACTCATAAAAAAACTGCTTTACACAATAAAAATATATTGAGTTAGTCCAACTCAATTTAAAGTAAATGGCAATACTCAATTAGTTGCCTCAACTCAATTTAGTGTAGTCTGAATAACTCGATTTGGCGTAGTTTGAATAACTCAATGTAGTGTAGTCTGAATGACTCAATTCTGTTATTTTATATAAAACGTTTTTATATTATACTAATTAGCATAAGCACATGCTAGCATGCTAATAATAATAACATACTTTGAATGAGCATGCCAGAAGAGACTGATCTCCAAACAGGCATTAACACAGTGCTCATTGAGAGAAATATGTCACATCCACAACCTAACCACAAGCGCCACTCTTCTGCACGATAGCAATTTGAAAAAATATAACACAAACGCTTCTAAATCAATAAGATAAATGGATATTAAACACTATTAAGTCTTTCTCTTTACCTAAAAATGCATAAAATATCACTTAATTAAAAAAATTACTCTCCAAAAGCAGTTGCATCCAAAGCATGCTGGGAAATTATTTTTCCAGAACCCAAACTCAAACTAATTGTGTTAACGCAATTAAAAAGAAATCAATAAATTATAGTACATATTAATTTTGTGTTAGACTAATTAAATATATATACTTATTGCTCTTAATGAGGTATTTTTAATTCATTGAACACAATTTTAATGTGTCATCTCTAAGAAGGGCTTGAATCATTTTTTTGAGCGGGACAGGTTACATCTCTGTCGGCATCCTCTCTGACTTGGCGAAGGTGCTTGGCGGCAATCAACACTAATGTTGATTACTATCAATAGCTTGAACTGCTAGCTAAAAACAGGGATATAGCATTGCGAGGTTGTTTGTAAATCTGAAAAAGTTTCAGTACTTTGCTTCATCTTTCCTATTAATGGTGGCAGGCAGTGAACCAGATAGTGGTTGACAGTTCTCTAATCCAATTGCGTTGGGCATCGTCAGATTGACGGCAACCTAGGCCAATGGCGTTTAGGCGAATCATATTTAAAGGAATCCGGAGCCTCGGTCCTCCTTATCACATAAGTAACTCATTTACTGAGTGTTTTAGGGTATATTTGCGTTTGGTTCCAGTCATGCGACTGGATTAGTTACATGAGAAGTGGAAATACGCCATCTGCGTATACCCTACACTAAACCACTGTTTAGAATACACAAATCCGACTGAAAAAGAAGTGGGTATACTCTGTATACCTGTATATATGTCCATCATCTTATTTGCCATTATTTTTTCAAGTTTATAACGGTAAAAACACGGATCAGGATTTTTCTTAATTTGAAGCCCCAAAAAAGTGCATCCATCCTTCACAAAAGTAAACCACACGGCTCCAAGGGGTTAATTTCCGTGTAATAGATGCAATATTTTAAGAAAAATATCCATATTTTAAACTATAATAGAGGGTATGCATTGATGTCACTTTTCCACAGCGACTGGCAGTCTGTAAAACGATAGCTCCAATTTCTTGTTAATCTGTTAGTACAGTCTATCGCAAAACAGCTGTTTCCCATTTAGACGCGTTTTAATTGATTTCACACTGTACTCAAAATGCTGCCGCTCTGTCTTTTGCCACTCAGTGGGCGTAACCGCAGGTACTTTCACCGAAGGTGACGTCACATGCTTGGTACCCATGGCAACGAACGCTGAACTCTCTCTTGGGTCCATCCATGATGGCGCCATTACCAGAAGCTAGTTGTTACCGTTTATAAAGTTGGAAAAGCGGATTTTTTTTACTAAATCACATTGATAACACACAGAAGACCTTTATTAACCCACTGGAGTTGTCTGGATTACCTCTGTGAAGGACAAATGCACTTTTTGGGAGTTTAAAGTTAGAAGTTGTTTCCTATAACCTGTTTTCTATCATAAAGCTTGGAAGAGCAACGACATTTACTAAAATAACTCCAAATGTGTTCGTTTGAAAGATAATGTACATATCTTTCACGGATGGCGTGAGGGTGAGTGAATAATGGGCTAATTTTGATATTTGGCTGGAGTATCCGTTTAACGTATTTGCATACACTGCTCTCGTGTGTGTTAAAACAGGAATGGCTCTGGGGTTTAACTAGGTGACCTGAGACACAGATGTGATGTGACACCACAGTTAGCCCTTTCTTTCGCGCCCCTCAGTGCTTCAATTAGATAATTGACAGGTGCATGCAGAGACTCAGACAATCAATTATCCTTCTGTCTGTCTGCAGCTCCGCACTTAACTGCATGGTGTGTTAAGAGTGATGCACTGAGGAATAACCACAGAGGACAAAGAGGACTGCAAACGACTAATGCTATACTTCAGAGAGAACAGAGTATCTCTAAAATCTCTAAAGGAAATTGGCTGACGCTAAAAGTGGTGACTGTGATTAATTTGAGTAAAAAGTACTGATGAATGCAACGTGCACGCTTATGGGATTTTTACTCTTTTTTTTTTTTTAATGCAAGATTTTTAAGTCAAACCTAAGGATGAATAAACGTAACATGATTTTTAGATTTCATTTTCCATACTTGGACGTTAGATACACTAATAACAGTGATGTCACTGGCTTAAACTGCAAGTCTCTACACAGACAATCACAATCTGCCATCTACTGGCCTGACACAGAATCATATAAAGGAATTTATAGTGCATCCATATGATGATGGGTGCTTTAGTCTTGCAATTTAGGATGATCACACAATAGAAAAGTGTTCATTGCAAATCATCATTATGAACCAAACGCAGTTTACCATTAAAACCAACACAAAATTTAGTTTGTAGCGTATTTTGGGCTTTATTCCAATAGGATTTTAAAGTGTTTTATTGGTTCCCATCTGCCAGATAACATCTCAGCAATACAACCCAACAACCAATCTATTATTGTTGCCATTAAAACCAATACAATTCGTATTATAACCATTTGACAGTTTTGTTTTCTTTTTCAGCTAGGATGTATGCCACAATTCTTTAGTATATTTTTGTATATTTAGTTGGGTAGAAGCTGACATATTTTAACCCTTTAACTGGTGCAGCCCTTTTTGAATGGGGAGCACATTTAAATTAATATAACTCTGGCATTTTTTTGGTCAAGAAGCCTAATTTTGATATTGATGTAAAGAAGACACTTTAAAGTTTTTTACGTAAGCGTCTGGAGGAGAAAATATATTTTTTATAGCAGTTAACATTTATTTGTAATAAAAAAAAATGCAATATAGTATTATTTTAAAGGGGACATTTCACAATGTTTTTTTTAGGATGTCAAATAAATCTTGTGAGGTTTTAGCTCAAAATACCATATAGATAATTTATTATAGCATGTTAAAATTGACACTTTGTAGGTGTGAGCAAAAATAGGTGTTTTGTGTGTGTCCTTTTAAATGCAAATGAGCTGATCTCTGCACTAAATGGCAGTGTCGTGGTTAGATTGAGTGCAGATTAAGGGGCGGTATTATCCCCTTCAGACATCACAAGGGGAGCCAAATTTTAATTACATTTTTTTCACATGCTTGCAGAGAATTGTTTACAAAAAGTTACTGGGTTGATCTTTTTTACATTCTATGTTGATAGAAGCACTGGGGACCCAATAATAGCACTTAAACATGAAAAAAGTCAGATTTTCATGATATGTCCCCTTTAAAACATAAAATTATCAAAAAACTAAGGTTTGTGTTGGTTTGCTGCATACTCTTGTCACAAATTAATAAATTACAGTTACTACATTAGTATTACTGCTAAAAAGTTTTGAAATATGAAAACTACATTCTTAAAGCTTTCCAACATTATATAGTTTGTCGTGATAGATTAACATTTACATGAAAAAATATTGGAGTAAACTTAGGTTTATACGAAAATAAAGCATGGTTTTGTTGTTGTTAACGTATAAGTAATGTTTTTTGGTGTATTGCTTTACTTCAAAAATACATGATTAAACTATGGTCAGTGTAGCAAACCATGCAATGTAAAAAAAATAATAATACAGCCAATTCAACATACTATTTTAAGTTTTGACTTCTGAGAAGTTGACATAACTTATAAAAAACAAGTTGAAATTGTTTAACCCAATTTGTAATGTTGGTTTTAACACTTCAATAATGTTGAGTACAGAAGTTTTGATTATTTTTAAGACTGCACTGCCATTGCATGAATTTATGAGTATTTTGTGCACCGTTCATAGAAAATATTTATCTGGTTTATGATGCAACAAGCTTGCATGACATTTTATCCAGAGTACCGTATTTTCCGGACTATAAGTCGCTTAGGAGTATAAGTCGCATCAGTTAAAAACGCATTTTGAAGAGGAAAAACATATATAAGTCGCACTGGACTATACGTTGTGTTTATTTAAATAAAAAATAATCCAAGCTGAAGAACAGACATTTAATCTGGAAAGGCAAGTTATTCAACTAAACAATAGCACAGAACAGCAGGCTGAATAGATACGTTATTTACACGATACACAATAGCATAGTGAACATACCTGAGAGGCTGAATAGGCTAAATTAACACGATAAGCCAAATCAAGTTCAAAAAGGTCCCAAAGTCATTCCACAATCACTGAATCCATTGAATTACATAAATACAGGAGCAGTATAGAGCGGATTCTCGTGTCTGTAGACGGTAATGTTTTTTCTTGGTTCATATGAAATCATTTTGAAGTATAAGTCGCACCTGAATTAAAATTCCAGGACCCGCCGAACTATGAAAAAAGTGTGACTTATAGTCCAGAAAATCCGGTAATAATTTTTACATAAAATGACAGCATAATAAAAAAAAACTTCTGAACTGGTAAGCAGAAGTTACATTCAATGCATGCACTTTTGGGTCATAAACATTTTTTGTAGCACAAAATTGCAAAAAATGAAACCAAAGTGATCAGTACAAAGATTTCATCATTACGATTTTATTTCCAGGTTTTGCATCAGCTTCCAATCTTGATGGATATAAATTCTTAGCTTTATACAGTCATCAAACTAAGGAGTAACTGCAGACCAGGAGAGGCTGAGCTCCATCGACTCTTCATCTCAGCAGAAGGGTCTCAGGGGCCGATGAATCAGTCTGGGGCTCTAAAAGGAATGTCTGAGAGGAAAACCACCTCTTCATCTACTGCACGGGCTGAGTTTTCCATGCAAGACTATGTAGAGGAGACTGAATCATAAAGCTTTTGTCCGGTTCATACCGAAGCCTACAGCAACAGGCAGCTTAAGAGTTTTAACAGGGAGATGCAAGCATGCGAGAAACTTGGAAAACACTAAAAAGAAAAATAAATATATACTGGGATTTAAAAAAAAAAAGATAAAACAAAACCATAATACATTAGTTAAAAAAAGTTTCCTTAGCTTTCTCATCTTGTGTTTATTACATACATATATATATATATAAACACACAGCTTTATACATTTTGGTATAGGTCTCTCTCTATAGCTAGGACTGCTGGGAAAGGACTGGGCTGCCCAACGTTTGTTAGAATGACGACATGCTACCAGGCTGAGAGAAGACAGTCCATCTTCCCTAATTGACGAGTGCTGACAGAAGCGATAGGCCTTGTTAGAATATTTCCCTCATTTTTGGATGGAGGTGTTCAGCAGGAAGACAGGCTTATATGGAGAATGTTATTGATGGAAGCACTGCCCATTTCATCACAGGAGCCAGGAACTTCTGCCGCTTTATTTCTTATCTGCAGGAGAAATATGATGTAGATGGACCAATTGAAAAACGAGCCATCCATGTAATGTTTGGGAATTTTTTTTTTTTCATTTTTATAGTCGGCTGTTACCTCTGCTCTCATCTGTATCTGTGCTGGGCCCAAGTGGCCTTTGGCGAAGAAGATTGTAATACTTTGTTTCCATCTCCTGAAATAGATTATCAATGTATTAGTCTTCCTTTAAGTGATTTAAACTACTGCTGCACATTGAAGGAACTCAGAAACTCCTAACTGGTACAGCATTGCGTTAGCAGTCCAAAGGTTGTGGGTTCGAATCCCAGGTAACAGATGATAAAATGTATACTGTAAGTTGTTTTGGATAAACATGTCTGCCAAAGGTATAAATGTTTGTTAACTAAGCGATACAGCTTAAAAGCCTTATCAATGATTAATGATTGGTTTCATACTTAATAGATTTGCTGACTGACATTTTAAGAGGTCTAAACAGCAATTGTGGTCATACACATTTAGTTTTCATAGTGTTTTATGCATTTCACATAAAACCAAAAATTGCATTCATGTTATAGATTTGTGACCCTGGTCCACAAAACCAGTCATAAGTAGCACGGTATATTTTTGTAGCAAGTGTCAACAATATTATTATCAATATTTTATGCCAAAAATATAACATTGTATGCAATTTGGCTACCGAAACAGCTACTTTACATTTAATAGAGCAAATAAAATCTAAAATTGAAAAATGAGGAAGGATTTGTTGGGGCTATATTTTTAGATATACGTAAAGCCTTTGATAACGTTAATCATACAGTTCTCCTTTCTAAACTGTCTACATTTCAATTTTCACCTGAAGCTTTAGCATGGGTATCCTCATACTTATTAAATATAGAACAATGTGTAAAAATTAAAAGGGGTTAAGTCCTGTAATTTGCATTATACAATGGGTGTACCCCAAGGATCAGTACTAGGTCCCTTACTATTTAGTTTATATATGAATGATCTCCCGCAACAGTGTGAAGGGATACAAGTAAAAATATATGCTGATGATACCATTATTTTTACACATTCAAAAGCAGCAGAATTAGCAGCTGAGAAGTTAAAAGCTGATATAGAAATTATTACACAGTGGCTGGAACAGTCATGTCTTAGCTTAAACTAGTGTTGGGCGATATGCCCTATTTTCAGATCGTCCTATCGTCAGCCTGTGAGATCGGCGATACACGATATTATCGGGGGGGGGGGGGCGTGGCAGTAGTTTACTCTTTTTTTATTTGTTAATTTTTACTCATTATAACAAGTCACTTGATGGGTGGACAAAAAAAAACAAGACGTAACACCGTCATGACCGCAACCTTCTTAAAACTGATGCCATTAAAGCGAGCGCGTCATTAAAACCCTAACCATGATTACTTAATTAATAACTGTAAAAACATGCATCTGCGCACGCACACACACGTGCGCGCACATACAAACAATTCAATGCATTTATTTAGTGCTGTTGCAGAAGTCTACACGTGTCAAGCAGTGGTGCTCTCATGAGCTGCCTTTTTAAACGCATCGGTCCAGCGGAACGCGATCATATTTTAAACACAATCATATATTAAACACGAGGGACGTGTTGCTACAACTCATTGAAATGCATATCATGAACAGGATTAATACCTAGTGATCTGACTTCGGACAGAGCGCAGCTTTCTGCACGTACGCGAGAGTGAGAGAGAGGCGCTAATATGCAGCGGGTCATATTTTAAACAAAAAGTAAAGTTTGCATTAGCTCGCATGAAACGCATTAAACTGAACAAATAAGGATTACTACTTTAGTTTATGTTTAGACTTCGGACAGACGCGAGAGCGCGTGCACGTGACGTGAGACAGAGA
Organism: Misgurnus anguillicaudatus; assembly: GCF_027580225.2. Classification (NCBI taxonomy): domain Eukaryota; kingdom Metazoa; phylum Chordata; class Actinopteri; order Cypriniformes; family Cobitidae; genus Misgurnus; species Misgurnus anguillicaudatus. The sequence continues at coordinate 19,950,964 of NC_073360.2, read as the reverse complement.
GAAGCGCAGCTGCTCATGACGCGGCGTGCTGGATTTAGTGGTAGAAGGAGACCAAGACGCGCGCATTAAGTGCAGGTACGTGCAAGAAGGAATACTCTCTTTACAAGCTCTCCGCGTAAAGTGAAGCCCACAAACCCTCATGTGAGGAAAAGCATGCATTGTCGGTGTTAATATAAAACTATGATGATAATAATAATAACCATTTGCCAACTATCGTCTTGACTATCGCCATGAAAGCCTGCCATTGGCGATATGTCTGAAGATCGTTGATACACGATACTATCGTCTATCGGCACAACCCTAGCTTAAACATCAGTAAAACAAAAGGATTTTTTTATCAAAAACAAACATTATGGGGCGGTTTCCCGGACAGGGATTAGACTAGTCCTAGACTAAAAAAAATGTAAGAGCTGTCCAAATTGAAAACAACTTGCACTAACATATCTTAAAATACATCAGTGCCCTTTGTTTTGCCTCAAAATGCACACAGGTAATGTTTTAGTAAGGCATGTTTGTTAAAACTAGTTAAACTAAGGCCTGGTCCTGGATTAAGCTAATCCCTGTCCGGGAAACCGCCCCTATATCTCTTGATATACTGTATCTATTAATGGTGAAAAGATAGAAATAGTAAATGAGCTCAATTATCTTGCTATTATATGGGACTTAAATCTCAATTAAAAAAAGTAAAGAAAATGGTGAGGAAAATTAAACACAATATGGCAAACTTTAGACAATGTTTTTCTTTTGATTTAGCTAAGGCTCTTATGCATGCTACAATCTTGTCTCACATGTCTCATTGTTTGGGGTCGAGCTGGTGAAACTGTTATTAAACCCTTAAAATCTCTATATAAACAGACATAAAAAAATTTAGATAAAAACCTTATCATTTTCATTCTTGTAGGATTATAGGGAAACATAATTTTTTAAACTTTGCCAATTTTAGACTTTAATCAAGTTTGTGTATGGTTCATAAAATCCTAAATGGTCTGGCTCCTTCTATATTACGTGACTTTATTCAACTTCACTTATGAGTGATTGTCTGGTTCCCTTTCGGCGTTCCACATTTGGACTATCATCTTTTGCAGTGAAAGCCACTAAACAGTGAAATGCCCTACCAGAAGATATTAAAGGGTGTAAAGCTCATGGTCTTTTTAAATTGAAGTTAAAATCTTTTTTTAAATTGAACCAATAATGTAACCTTTGAGATTGTTGTTGTTAAATTGATCTATTTATTTATGTTTTTATGGCCCTGACAGTATGTGTGTATATATTTATTTATTGTATGTGAACATGGGTATTGTCTGTGTAATGTTATGTTGACCAGTCTAAAGGACTACAGATGAAAATTAGCCCTTGGCTAAATCCGGTACAATACATGAAATGGAATTTTATGTAAATATTGTGCATGGTCCCATTATACACAAATAAAACCCCCCCAAAAAAGTCTTATACAAAAATTTATTTATTCAACTTTAGATGATGTATAAATATCGATTTCCAAATATTGACTCTTATGAGGTTTTGTGGTCCAGGGTCACATTTATCAGTAGCCTATGTGTGTTCCCAGGGATCGAACCCACAACCTTTGTGCTGCTTACAATCATATATTGCCCAGCCCAAAAAATGGTATGATCAGACTGACCCTGAGATGGTTGAGGTTGGCCTGCAGGCAGCGAAGATGCGATAGGACCTGTCTGCTGAGGCGAGACGTGCTGCCTGAAGAGGGCGAGGAAAACTTGAGGCTGATGCCCGAATCTGCAGCACAGCTGTGGGCCAAACTCGACTCCTTCCTGCCAACCTGAATATCGTCATCGGTGCTGCTCTCCCCCGAACCTCCGTACCCCTCCAGAACAAGGTAAGCTGCTACGGGACAAATATCAGCTACATCAACCACCTTCCTTCAGTGTATGAGCTTTACATTCATAATGTTTCTGATTCATAATCGCTGTAAGTTAACAATGTTCAACTTTTGCCCACTTCTTTAAACTTCATCAGGCAACTTAACAGTTCCTATTATTTCTTGGAAATGATTTACTTTATACCATTTACCATTTTTTTAAATGGTCTTTTTGTTCTTAATTAATAGAATAGTAAGTGACATGAAACAATAAAGAAAAGAGTAGAAAATGAACTGAGCTGGATTTAAACTCGCCCACACGAGCAAGTTAAATAACCTTTAGGTTACATCAAACAGCAGATACTTTTTTATTTAATGAGGTATTTTTTTAAATAAAAACACATACTATAAAATAAGATAATCTCTCTACTAAGTGATGCCCGAACCTCTTTTAACAATACAAGCCATTAAACAAAACATGCTTTTGAGTCAAACACACTCACCGTAGTCCTCTGGACACTCATAGAAACCCGTGTCTCCGGAGATGTAGTCCTGAGCTCGGCTAGGGGTTCGAATAGAGCTGTGCTCCACTGGCGTTCGAAGCGATGTGGTCCTGAGGAGACGGCTGCCGGCCGATCGACCCAAACACCCGCCCTCGTCCTGAGCCATCAGCTGAGTCACCAGAACCTGCTTCAGCGCTGCCACTAAAACAAAATCATTTCACATAAATAACAGAGTTAGTAAAAATCCACAAGGCAAAAATTAGAAAAATTGTGACTGTGTTTGTGAAATCCAGGTTTAAGTCTTAATCTAATTAGGAGATTTGACTTCATATACTTTAATATCAACTCTGTCATATTAAAGGGGTTATATTATAAAAAATATTTTTTTGGTGTCCCCAAAGTGCATATGTGACGTTTTAGCTCAAAATACCCCACATATAATTTATTATAGCAAGTTAAAATTGCAACATTGTAAGTGCTTCAAAAATGTGCAGTTCCCTTTCAAGGGAACAATGCTTTGCTATGGCGACGCAGCGTCTCATTCCCTTCTCACCGTGGGGGTTCACACCAGCCGCCTTTGAGGTGTCAAAATCGCGTCTACCGCGCGTAGTTTGCCTCTTGAACAGTTTGAGTGTACTCACTTCATTCGCGCGTGAAATTCTAGTCATCAAGACATTCACATGGAAATTTGTGTCATGGGAGGGGCTTCTGCGACTCCGCTCGCTTTCTGTAATCACGTCATTACTAAAGCAAGCACCTGATTGGTTAAATTTTTCAACTTGCGCGTTTGCCGATCAATTTCGCGGCATACACGTGAATGAGGCGGAATCGCGTCCACCGTGCTGCGCTTAACACCTCATTCGCGCCGCGAGACCTCCAGACACACGTCAACGCCTCTTCACATTGACTTAACATTGAAATCACTTGCTCTTGATGCCTCTACCGCAGCTGGTGGAAACTCAGCATTAGGGAACCAGGGTTACATATGTAACCGAGACGTTTTTGGGTGTGTCCTTTTAAATACAAATGAGTTGATGACATGCAAACACTGATTGCCATGTTGAAATTGAAACTCAATTGTGCTGTCAATTATTTTTTCTTTCTCTCTGCACTAAAAGGCAGTGCTGTGGTTGGATTAAGGGGTGGTATTATTGTATTAAAGTTCACGTAACACACGCTGTTTCTGCATTTCTGATGTTAATCTGGAGGACCTATAGGGTAGTATGACATCCTTTATATCTCCGAAGAGTCTTTAGTTTAATCAGATTTATAAAAGAAAGATTAGCTTTACCGAATATTTCCGATAACGTACGAAAAAATTAAGGAGGAGTTACTACCGCGGGATGAGCGAGTACGAGTCATGCAACACTACAACACTTTTAACTTATGATTCACTACATGTTCGTGTCATTTATATAATATGCACGCGCCTATTTCCAACATAAGACAGAAGTCTTACCGCATGCAACTCGTGACCCGGTTGGGAAAATCCAGCGCATCAAACACACATGCAAAACTCCGCTGCTACCGCGGATAATAAACTATATCCATTGTTTCCATAAGGCTGGATTTCTTCTCCTTACATCAAATAATACACTTCTTCTTTTGTGCCATTGTTGAGTTTTGAAATTAAACAAAGCTGAGTGGCGTGATAAGATGTTTGCAAGCTGTAGCATCTCCCGCTGATTGACAGGTGGGCGGGGTTTTCCGGAGGAAGTGCCCATATAAAGAAGTGATACGTATAGAAAACCCCAGAAACGTCAGTTGGACCTGTAATCGAAAAAAACTTTCCGAAACTTGTACCAACCCTGGCGAAATACTACCAACTGCTTTTTTGACACTTTGCCTACGTTTAGCATGAGGAAACAACTCTATAACTGTGTTAATAAGTCAGAATGCTTGAAATAGCATTGAACCCCCCCTTTAAGACTCGTTACCCATGTCACAAAACAGGAGAAATCTGAATGACGTAATTTTTCACATGCTTGAAGAGATTGGTTTACCAAAAACTAAGTTACTGGGTTGTTCTTTTTCATGTTTTCTAAGTTGATAGAAGCACTGGGGACCCAATTATAGCACTTAAACATGAAAAAGTCAGATTTTCACGCCAAGACCCCTTTAAAGATATCAAGGTTATATTTTCCCAGAATATTTTATGTACAAAACAGTAAATGACTTCAGCTGGGTTTTCACAAACAGGGTCACAATTCAGCTCAAAACAATCAGCCTAAACTATTCAAGAGTTTCATTTGAAAATGCAAATTCAATTTATTTCAGCCGAACACAATGCCTTTAGTAAGCACAAGATAATACAGGTCTTCTATTGTTAGATCCTAAACTAATTAAAGACACTTGGAAAAGAAATGTCTCGAAGGTATTTTAATTAATAAGGGCGGTCATTCTTTGGACCTGGCGAGCCATTGAGGCTACTCCTGCCATCCACACCAGAAAAATGCCAAAACAATTATGTAATCGGGCATTGTTAAAATATCTGCCAAGTGCAGTAGGGAGTTTTATGTGAAACAGAGCAAACTTCAACGTCTTTTTCCTCCACTTTGTAAGCTAATGCAGTGTAGAAATGATGCCTTACGGGTTCTCAATGCCTCTTCTGCTTTAGATGAACAGGTGATAGAGTCTGCCTCCCTGCCGTTTAACAGTTCAGAGTCCAGATATGAGCCGTCCCTGCCAGCGGTTTGGATTTGGACCTGGTCCTCTTCTCCAGGGCTACAGTCAGGAATGCAGTCCCGCAGGGCCGCCGATGGGGAAAAATCACTGTCTTTCTCTACAAGGAGATGATGAAGGGTCGAGTTAGTGGGTATGGTGCCAATCAACTCGCTTTTAGATTCAGAATAACGATGTGCGTGGCTACCTGTCGACTGAACGCTTCCCGTGGAGATGCGGTCAGATGCTTTGCTCAACTCGATACTGTCTCTGTCCCCACTACAGTGCAGATAAACAGGTATATAATATAAAAAGCATAGTGTATCGCAAATAAAAAAAATAAAGCTGAGGTTATTGGATTAACTTACTCGTTTTGAGGTAAAATAATGACGCTGTCTCCTTTGGCCTTTACGACATCTACCCTCTGACTGATCTGTCCCTGCCACCTGATGTAACCGGAGACATGACATACAAACTGAAATGGGGTCTGTGAATGAGATCAGACAGACGGATAGCTGGAGGAAAGGGTTCAAGCACTTACATTCTCTGATCGGTCACCGTTTGGCCCATCAGCTCGTAGATCTGAGCGCCGTTTTCCGACATGGAGATCACAAAGAATGACCTGTTGTCTGTGAAAACATGAGAAGCGTATAAAGGAAAAGTCTTTGAATTGAATATATGTTGGGAGAGAAGAATATTACTTTGCTATGGATTGAACACAAGCAAGGAGAAAATGCTTTGTATGTATGAAAGTGAAGAGCGAGGCTTACCTGTCGCCACCGATCGCACACCGAGAACAGTGTTGAGCTTGATGATAGGACTGAAGATGTGTTTGGTGTCTGCGGTTCCTGCCAGGTTCTTACTGTGACATTTGAGTATTAGACGGTCGTCCTGCTTCTGCAGAAGTACCAGGATGTCTTCCAGGAGTAAAGTATGCAGCTCTGATACACACAACAAGATCATAATACCAATATCATCATAAAGCTCATAAAGTAAGGAATATACAGTAACTAGATATAATACAACTAGATAGATGTCAGACTTAAAGGATTTGTTTTAAAGCTTTTTTCTAAAAAGAGGTTTGTTAGGACAGTTTGCCTGAGGTTATGTTGTAGATAATGTTCAGTTAAAATGATCTGTTCGCTTTATATGACCTCAATATTTCATCAGATGCTGCAGGGATTATTTTTGCATTGTCTGTATTTTCTTTTCAAATAGATGGCACCTGTGAACTTGCACTTTATGATTCACCAAAGCCTAAGATTTTAGCTTAAAAATGTTCTTGTTCTACTAAAGATAAAAGTTGCCTACAACTTGGATGGCCTGAGGGTGAATAAATTAACAGCAAACTTTAATTATTATGTGAACTATTTGCTTTAAAAAAAAAAAAATGTATATCTTTGCAGATTCTACTTGGTTGGACATCTTTATATGAAGAGTTCAGATGCAAAACCCTCTAAGAGCGTCTGACATGTTTTCTTGTAAATGAGCATTTTTTTAATCAAACTCTTATGTTTAAATTCAGTAATTTCACTTTAATGGAAATAAAAAATGATTAGTCAGCAAGTGAAATGTCTTACTTTCAAAAATGTAAATTTTATTGGTATATAACAAATTAACTTCTGCAAAAACCCCTAAATGCATGCAAGCTTTTTTTGGCCAAGTAAACATTTTCAAAAAATCACTAAAGATGCAGCTGTGATCCATCTCACTGCCACATTTGTGTTGTATTCAGGTCCAAGTACTCACATGGGACTGCAAGTTTGAATGATGCATGATCGTTTTGCACATCGTTATTCTTCCAACTAATCTTTTGTGCACTTAAGAGGACTTTGCTGAAGAAAATCTGCATTTAATGGATTCTGACAACAAAGCGACATTTCTAAAGGCCTGAGCCCGGAATTAAGTGGATTTTAAGTGAAGGTATTTGATGAACACAGAATACTTGCCGAGAACCATAATCTCCAGGGATTGTTCAGCAACCGTAACTATTATGGTGCGTTCAGACCAGCCGCGGTAGAGGCGTCAAGCGCGAGTGATTTCAATGTTAAGTCAATGTGAAGTCGCGGCGCGAATGAGGCGTTTAGCGTGGCGCGTTAGACCCGATTCCGCCTCATTTGCGCGTCTAGTTTGCGCGAATGGTGCAAATTGAGCATTGCCGTGGGAAACACGCGAGTTGAAAAATGTGAACTTTGGCAGAAAAACGCGGCACGTTAACCAATCAGGAGCTTGCTCTAGTAGTGACGTGATTACAGAAAGCGAACGGAGTCACAGAAGCCCCTTTCATGATGCAAATTTCCGTGTGAATGTCTCGATGACTAGAATTTCACACGCGGCTTTCAGGCATGAATGATGAGAGTAGACTCAAAATGTTCTAGCGGAAAACTAGACGCGAATTTTACGCCTCAAACGCGGCTGATGTGAACTCACGGTTAGACCGAAAATAGAAAAAAAATAGCACTCGTTTGGTCGAACAAGAGAAAAGACCAAATATTAAAAAAGATGCAGCAATGCAGTAAACATGTTGATAAAAGCATTTCAAAGTGTCTGAGAAAGATGCGAAAATATACAGCACTACAAGTTTCATTTATCATTTAAAATCAAGACATCTTGAACTTGTCTTGCAACCAGCTTATGAGAAAAACACGGAAGCAATCCTGAGTATTTGTCTTTGAATGCATAAGCACAGAGAACAAGAGACTTTAGCTTTTTATCTCATGCCATAGAACGACGAAGAGCTTCAGCAGTATGTAATAAAAACTTCATAGAACCAATGAGAAACATGCTTATATTAAACGAGAAATAAAACGTTTATTAACAATAAGCTTTTTGTTAAGACTGCTTTGTTGAGCACTTTTTCCTTGGTCTTCTCCTGTCAATCTTTCTCTCTCCCCGTTTGCTCATGCTTGACCGTGCATGCAGGCATTTATGTGAAATAAATAGACATTCTGAAAATGTAACTTGTACAATGGTGAGAAAAATGGGAAAATAATTAGGAAAATAAAAAAATCAGTTTTCGGTATTTAGCTGAGTTTTTAATTTTATTCAGCTTTGCCCAAGAATTTTCCTTTCGATGCATCCCTAATCATCAAATGACAGAGGTGGCGTTTAGTGGCTTTTGAATCTAACACAGTGAAACACATACATTCTCACTACAAGTCTGAAAGCAGTGTCTTACCAATAATTTTGTTATTGTTAACTTTCCAGGACAGAGGACCCTCATGAACCATCTTCCGTTTAGTGACATCCAAATTCTGAAAATGACAAATGACAACCAATTTATTTTACAGGCCACAAACAACCAGCTACGCACATAACATAAAATATGCAATGTCGTGTTGTTATTCAGAGGTTCAGACTGAGCCATCTTGATGTTGCCCTTATAAAACCCACATAAGATATAATAATTTTGATTGGTTGATTTGCATGACAGGAAGCGCTCATGTCCTGCACCATAACTCAAGTACAGTACAGTCTGCCAAGACAGCAAATAAGTTAGATTAGGACTAACCTTGAACTCTGAGATCATTGGGTTCTCGCTTTGCTTTAGAGAAGAAAGGTCCAGTCGTCGCTGGTAGTCCTCCAGTCGCTGTCAGAGATATAAAAATTAAATTTATGCAGCAGAATCTATTAACATTCAACTTCTCCTCAACCTCTTGCCATCATTTAATGATTCTCTGTGAGAAGTCACCAAGAAAACGTAATAGCCTTAAAGGTGACGTGTGTAATTCTTTCATTGGTAAAATACATTCTCCTTTCCCAGTGAAATGTGTGGAGTTAGCTAAAGGCATTGACAGGACGATTTCAGAACATTTCTCTTTTAAACAACTTTAGATGTGAATTCGAGTATTAAGTCATTTTTTAAATTCAGTTTGGTGGAGCAGAGCAGAAAATCCACACTTCACTCTTAACTTTATAGGCAATAAAGATAGTGGAAAAGATTGAATTTTCTCAGCTAGCGCCTTTTAAACATTTATTAATTTTCTTATAAACCATCTCAGGCAGTTTACAGAAGGTTGGATCCTCTCTATTACCCCACCAACAGCAGTTCAGGATGATGTAAGACATCTCGGGCGCTTTTTGACCAAAAGACAGATACTGACAATCATTAAGTTCTTGTTTCCCAGTGCAACCTTCCTTGAAGCTGACCTGAGGCTATGAAGTCTGCCTTCCTCAGCTTGTCTGCTAAGCGGGGGAAAGAGTGGCGGCTCAATCGACTTGAACCCGCTTACCTGTTTGTTCTCGGACTCCTTCACGGACTGGTTGACGTGGTTGAGAATCTTTCGACAGCATTCGGCCGCTCGTCTCACTTTGTCTCTCTCCTCCGAGTCATCTGTTAGGTAGGACACACGTAAATGAATATACCAAATGCGCATGTGCAGAGACGCTATCAGATCCATACGAACATCCTGGCCAGCCAAATGCACTCTATTTCCTGCTTGCCACAGAGACTACAGCCAAGATGAATATGAAGGAAATCACCTCTTGTCTTAATCGGTAGTTATATTTTACATTTATTGCCTTTCTTTGAAAGGCCAAGAGAGCTACAGTTTAATAGATCTGCCAAATAATGTGTGAAAAGCTGCGAAAGTGTGCAGTATCCCCTTTATAACAATTGAGAATAATAATTAGGATTTAAGATCTGCCATAGCTCTACTTTACTAATGGTTGGTGTCAGGCCAGCGCTCTCTCTCTCTTTAAAAGGCAAACGCAGACACGTGGCTGTTCAGGATGGCAAACCTTCAGACTCTTTTACACGAAGTACTGAAAAGTATCATGTGGTCAGACCAAAAATGTGCATACTCAGCACTAACCTCCCTATTTGTGACCATGGATGACAAACTAGACGCAAGTTGCACAGGTGTATTTGAAAAAAAAAGATTTTTCTTTTATGTGAAGAATTATTAGTATATTAAGAGAAGACGTTCCCTAGCCTGGTCCAACCAGACTCTCGTACATTCATACGTTCCCAGCTTCCGGCTAGCAATGGCAAAACTTTATGCGACTCCTGCAACGCTCGCTCCAACTAGGCTACGAGAAGCATCAACAAAGGTTGCGCACTGTCGCAGTGGTGGTGACATGATGGGTCAAATGTCTTATGTTGCGCGTGTAATGGTAATTTAGACATACAAATATTGCACAAATTTTCATTCGCGCTACTACCCGCCCACACGGAGTTAATTATCCACCCGCATCCCCGCCCGTGAATGTCACAATCCACCCGTTTTAGACACTTTTATGACCCGTTGCAGGACTCTGGTCCAAGGTCATATTAAGATCTTATTTTCTATCATTGAATTGGATTGTATACAGGCATTCTGTTGGTAGAAACCTTGATGTCCACATACTGACATCACACAGTAAGAGACTGGTGTGCAAGTAGAATACCTGTGTACTTGGCAATGTTGTCCATCAGTAAAGGGTACTTGGTAAACCTCTGCATCTCTGCAGGGATGATGTCCTTTAGTTGTAGTCTTCGACACAGTCGATTGCTTTCAGCCTCCTGTGGATAACATGAAATTGAGGAGAATAGTGCATGCAAATATTTTAAATCCTCTCTAATCTAAAGCAAATTTACCTTTCATAAGGAAAATAAATTATGAACAGCGTATTTTAGCCTGGATTGGGTCATATAGTCAGAAGAAACCTTTCATTACAGTCCATCAGCTCAGCTTGTGTTAGCAGTGCAAAGGTAATGGGTTCAATCCCCAGGGAATAAAAAAATTTAAGGGCTGAATGCACTTTAGATACAAGCGTCTCTCAAATGCATAAACGTAAAGTAATGAAATGTTAGCATGGTAGAATAGCTAAATGATTCATGTTTTGATAAACCAACATCTGAGACATGTGTATATAATTGGTTACCTTATTCACAAATATTTTTGCATTAAACTACTTTTATTATTAATATGCTTGGTCAGAAAAAAAATCATACTGCTGCTTCCACTTATACACACACTGCAGGTAAAGTAAAGGGTAATACGACTCATTTTGCATATTTATTGCACCTTTATGTTGTAGTGCTTACACACTGGTTTTCTCAATGGACAGATTAGTGTGGTTGTTTTCAATGAACACGGCACTGTTGAGAGGTTGTTAAATCTTGTGCCTCGCTCTCCATCTTTCCTGCACCTCCTTTTACAACATGATGAAAACAGCATGCTCCCTCAAGACTTCAAACAATTAGGTCTTGCTTACTGTAGGTTAATGACCTTCTAACTTTAAGATAACCAAATCCTTTTGTATATCCTACAAATACAACCACATTCTTTGTCTGCGGTTTTCTCTCTGCTGATACCGATTATAGGCCAATATATTGCCACATCCATATTAAAAACATTTGGCCTCCCAACTGACTGAAACCTTTCAGCATAAATATCTATATTTTAAAGCATTCAAAAATTAAGCAATTCAGTTCCTATTAAGGAAAAATTAAGTTTGCTAAATGTTCTGTCTGATGTTGATTAACTATAATGAGGTAAATATGTATTTCTTCACTTATTAAAAATTTAGGTGGAATACAGTGGCAAGAAAAAGTATTTGAGCCCGTAGGAATAAACTGCTTTTCTACTGTGATTTGCCATAAAATGTGATCTGATCCTTAACTAGTTCACAACAAAATACAAACACAATGTGTATAAGCTGACAACACACAAATAATTCTAGATTCTTGTGGGGTTTTTTTTAAACACCCATTAACTCTTTCACCGCCATTGACGAGATATCTCGTCAATTAAGAGAAAACGCTTCCCCGCCAATGACGAGATTTACCGTCTTTCCGCAATACCGCTATTATCCATCCTCAACTTTTTAAACCCGGAAGTATTGCCCTATGGCAAGGGGCTGCATGTCTGTGTTTGTTTTAAAGATCGCTCTGAATGGGATCTCTATGAAAAGTCCGTCACAAAAATGGAATTATCTCTGCTTTTTGCTCAAAATGTGGTGTTTTTGCAGAAACCTACCCATATTCAAAAGCTGATTACAAAAGAACTGCTGAAGGTAGGATGAAACGGTTTTTTTTTTGTTTGAAAGCAGAGGGTCTGTTCTTTCATTTGGTATATTGTATGTTTATATATTTAAAGAACATTTTCTGGAAGGCATTAAACTTTGGTGAAAATCATGAAAAATGCTGGCTGGCAACTTTTTAAAAAAAACGCTGGCAGTGAAAGAGTTAAACATTCACACTGCTGGAGGAAAATGTAAGTGAACCCTTGAATTTATTAGCTTGTTGAAACTACTTTGGCAGCAAATACTTCAAGCAAGCACTTTCAGTACTTCTGAATCAGACCTGCACATGGTTCATGCTGTATATGGACAGCCACCCTGACATTATCCTGTAGGATATTTTGTTAAACTTGGGAATTTATTTTTCCCTTAACGATGGCAAGTGGTTAAGGGCCTGAGGAAGCAAAGCATGCCCAAACCATGATATTCCCTCCACCATACTTCACTTTTGAGATGATGCTTATTGTTGGTAAGCTGTACCCTGTTTGCACCATTGTATTTTTTCAGGAGAGCAGCGGCTTCCTCCGTGGTGTTCTGCCATAGACACCGTGCCTGTTTAAAGACTTACGTATGGTAGACTCATGAACACAGATGTGTGCCAGTTCCAATGATGTCATCAAATATTTGGCTGTCATTCGGGGTTGTTTCTTTACCTCATTGATGAGTCTTCATTGTGCTCTTGGTGTCGTACAGTCCCAAAGCGTCCCATATGTAGATTTTTTGTCAAACTAGACTGGTGAATTTCTAAAGTCTTTGAAACAACTTTGTAACCCTTTCCAGCTTTATGTAAAGCAACAAATCTTAATGGTAGCTTCTCTGAAAGCTCTTTTTGGCGAGGCATGGCTCACATAACCGTGTTCTTCTTGTGCAGAGCAAACTCCAAAAGTTTGAGGGGTTTTAATCAGTCAAAGTAGCTGTAGTCCACTTCTCCAAATGTATTATCTTAACCAGACTCCAGGGGCCTCATGTATAAAACTGTGCCTAGGATTCTTACTAAAAGTCTACGTACGCACAAAAGTCAAAAATGGCATACACCAAAAATTATGAAGACTTATAAAACAAAGCAATGTTCCCTTTATAAATCACAGATCACCTGAAAGTGTGCGTACATGAATCATCCTAATATCCCACCCTGCAAGCCCATTCTCCCATCAAGTTTGTTTTTTTAATAAATCACAACCTTTGCGTGGGAACTGGCGTACGCACGTTTCCAGCTCTGTTTTGTGCGTATGCATACTTTATACATGAGGCCCCAGGTGTGCTAAAACCCGACGCCAATTAGCTTTTTTGAGGTCATTAACTCAAGGGTTCACATACTTTTTCCACAAGCACTGGTTTTTTTTGGCTGTTCTCAGTAAAGACATGAAAGATCTGAATTTTTATGTCATTATTTTTAGACACATTATGTTTGTCAATACCCCTACTAAGAAGATCAGATCACATGACATTCCAAAAGGTTCACATACTTTTATATTGCCTCTGTATAAGCAAATCAGAATTTGCACAAATAAAGATACTGTGAAATATGCAAAAAATATGCCAGGAATCCTCAAAGTGAAGCACAGGAGGAGAAAACAGGGCAGCTGTGTTGAAGGGGAGTCTTGACCCACCTGCATAAAAGAAGTGAAACGCTGGTCCTTCTTCTGCCGAGATTTGATGAGCTCCAGGGCGAAGGGCTGGTTACTGCAAAAAGTGCCCACTGCTTGCTTGATCTTCTCCTCCTCTCCACCACTGAACTAAAAAACAAACCAGGGAGATCAGGGCCACACAGCAGGACGGCTGGCAGAATTACAGAGTGTCCATGGGTGGGTGGGACTATCACCACCCAAAGGAGGACTGCTAGAGCATACATCAGGGCCATTCATCTATTTTATCACATGTCTTAAAATAAAGATCTCATCCTTCAAGTGGATTGTAGTATGGGTGGTGTTGTGGATTTTAAAATACCCCTGTAGTCCATAATTTTCATTTAAACTTAAATGGCATATTTAACCTTCTACGACCCGAGCTTTGGTTTGTCTTTTTTTCAGATTTCTTCCAGCTATTTTGGGGTTAGGAATTACCAATAAATATAATAACCAAATGTTTTTCTTTGAACATGAAGCGGTGTAATTGTCAATGTTTGTGTACAACAGGTTCCAGTTACACAGAATTATAGAGCAAACAACAACAAAGGAGGTTAAACATATTTTTTGTGTGAAAATATTTTCTTCATTTTCTTCTTCTTTTGCTTCATTTAGCATACACATAATCATGAATATGTAAATGAGTCATTGCCTTCAGTCGAACAAACCATCTCAGACTAAATGATCCATCGGTCAACATGATTTGTTAAAACATGCTTGTGGTGTAGAAAACCACATTTTCACAACTGTCTTCAAAAAAATGCAGTGTTAAAATATTCAGCAATGCTGTTGACTGAGATGTTTAAATATGGTTTGTCTTAAAGCATATATTAAAAACATCACACAGACATATAAACAACATTAAAAACTCAGTTTTCACCACAGGGGGACTTTTGTGTGATGGTAATGATGTGTAATGGTAATGACGTGTTATGGTAATGACATGTTATGGTAATGAAGATTTTTAATTTCAGGACTTCAATTAGCTACATACTTTAAGTCCAAATAGCTGGCAGTCAGTTAACTTCGACTGTTGTTGAAACTGACTTTCCGAATTCGTAAAGACAGCCAATAAAGCTACCGTCAGATTATCATAAATTTAATTACATTTCTGATCTTTAAACTGTCTGTCTGATGCCCTGGCAGACATCCTCTGTCACATTACTCATTTTCATTACAAGCAAATGTAGCACCTAAGGTGAATGGCTGTCAGATCGCATGTTAGGAACTTATTTTTGCTACGAAGTTATGCTTGACGCGTCCAGTTTTGCGTGGCGGTGTGCACAGCATATTTTTTGTAACTGAGCGCATCAAACAATCCGAAAATGACCAATCTCAAGGCAACTCTGGTCGAGCAGGCACCTCTGTGACTTATCTCTTTGATCAATCCATGCAAAACAATGCATAGACTCTATCTGACACTTTTAAAGTTTGGAAAGTTTGCTAGATAAAACAAGAACTCATTCACATAGGATTCAGAATTATTGGCTTATATTTGTATTCATTGTACCACTAGACAAAGAATAAAATGTCCGTATTGTTTGTTTGATAAAAATGCTAATGAAATGTTTAATAAAGACATATTCAAGAGATTGTTGTTTAATGTATGTTCTTATATTTATATATTTATGTTTCAAGTTTCGAGTATAAACGCCTTGTCCATGCGCAAGGCGTGAGTATAAACAAAACTTTACATGATTGATTATTATCATTTTTTTTAATCATTATTTATCATTGAGACTGCAGACATAGAATAAAATAAATAAATAAAAAGATTATAAAACAATAGGAAACCAATTAAATAGGTAATATGATGTTTAATTATTTTTAAATAATTTCTAAAATATTTTTTTTTAATCCAAAATCAAATACAGAATAAACATGCGTTCTTACCCAAGACAGTAAATCATCTCCTATATGGTCAATGACTGATATCTCGTATTTCTTGCGTATTGCAGTCATATGATCCGCTATCCTCACTGAAATAAAAGAAAGCACAAGTGAGAATTAAAAGTGATGAGACCCCAGTTACAGTTTTTGTTGAGATGATGCACGACATACCGTGCAGTTGGATGATTTCCTCCAGGTTGGTGAATATGTTTTTGATGTCAGCAGGGGGCAGTATGTTGTCTTTCGTGAGTTTTTGGTAGAAAACGCTGTCTAGGACCTTCAGCATGCGCACGTGTGCTCGTTCGGTATAGAGTAACTCTGAAAAGATCAGCAAGGGTTAATTCAATAACATCAGAACATCTGTTGAAGTACAATCTCATTTATGTAAACAAAATAATTTTGAGTTTAGTCTCGAAACCAACAGATTGCGCTTCGTGCATTAAATCTAAACGTCTGAAGTGCACCTGTGTGATGTATGGAAGTGTACGGAGAACATTACGAACTCATTTATGACTTCTTGTCGTTTGATCTCGTGGGGTGTCAGGCCTGCTAGAACTTCACGCCCCACCAGCTGCTGCCAGTTTGGAGGATCAACAGAGTAAACATCACTCCCCTGATCATCTTCACTCTGCAGCTCTTCAAACCTGTGAGAGACAGACAGAAATGGTCTATTAACCCTTTCATTAACCCTTAATATGTCTCTCTATCTGAATGTGGGCTAAATGTGACTGCGTGATAAACAGGTATGCACAAGACAAGTTGCATTAATAATCTGTGTATTATACACATGCATGAACGTGATTTTCGTTTTCTCCATTTTATACTACAAACAGCAAAGTGAAAAAGATGTGACATGAATGGAAAGCTGTATGGATGGTAGGGACAAGAGTGATTGAAAGCAGCCAGTGACCAGTACCTTCTTATCAGTTTAGGTGTGCCCACATCGAGGAGTCTGTAAAACAGTACATACTTGCTCAACTTCACTGCCACAAAGTGCAGACTAAGGTAAGTAACTAGATCAAAGCTGATGCCGGTGACGTTTTAGAGCTCAGCATTTAATAACATAAAGTCAGAACAGAAGCCGAAATGTACAATGTTAGTAAACAGTTTGCAGTAGCACAACATTAACGGGGATGTTTTGTTGCACCTGTCTCCTTCTCTGTCATCATCTAGTTGGTCCATGTTATCTGGGATGTAATCACAGGGCGGGTAGATGCTGTCCAGCACATCTCCAGCTTGAAGACCGTCACTTAGCCGTGGAACCACTGCAGGTGGGCTCATACCTGAGGACACAGATGATCCAGACTAAGAAAGCACAACTATATATTTGGCTGGATTATCCTTTCAAGGCCACACATGTGTTTTCGGTTTACATGGTATCTAATTGATACAATGAGAGCTTTAGAGAAAGAAGTATATATAACATAAATTTTACATAAATATGGAAATGTACGGAGCCCCTAAGGGGACATGGAGAAAAAATAAATAAAGGTTAGTTTCGTGAAACTTTTGCGCTCGCACGTGAAAGCAATAGTTTTACGTGCGCACGCGATAGTTTCACGTGCGCACGCGATAGTTACACTAAACTGTAAAAAAAATTCTGCACATGAAGGTTTCGCGTGAGCACATGAAACTAAACTTTAGATTTTTTTTACTCCAATGTAACCTTAGGGACTCGGTACAAATGTATATACACATGTAAAAATTTCTTACATTTACAGTCGTGGCCAAAAACATTAGCACCCTTGGTAAATATGATCAAATAAGGCTGTGAAAATTCATCTGCATTGTTAATCCTTTTGATTTTTCATTAAAAAAAAATCACAAAAATGTATTCTTTTATTGGATAATAAGAATTTAAAATGGGGGGAAATATGATTATGAAATAAATGTTTTTCTCTAATACACATTGTCCAAAATTATTAGCACCCTTTTATTCAATACTTTTTAAAACCTCCATTTGCCAGTTTAACAGGTCTAAATTTTCTCCTTTAATGCCTGATGAGGTAAGAAATCACCTAACAAGAGATCAGAGACCATTCCTACATCCAGAATCACTCCAGACCTTTTAGATTCCAAGCTATATGTTGGTGCTTCTCCTCTTCAGTTCACTCCTCTCATTTTCTGTGGGGTTCAGGTCAGAAGGGTGGAATGGCTTTAGCAGAAGCTTGGTTTTGAGCTCAGTGACCCATTTTTGTGTTCTTTTTGAGGTTTGTGTTTTGGTTATTGTACAGTTAGAGGATCCAAACATGGCCCATTATAAGAATTCTAACAGAGTCAGTCACTTACTGATTTTTTATCTGTTGGTATTTGATAGAATCCATGATGCCATGTATTTTACCAAGATGTCCAGAACCTCCAGCAGAAATATAGGCCCACAACATCAAAAACACAGCAGTATATTTCATTGTACACATGGGGTACTTTTTTTCTCTGTGTTTACCAAACCCATCTTGAGTGTTTGCTGCTAAAAGCTCATTTTTTAGTTTCATCTGACCATAGAAGCCATTCCCATTTAAAGTTCCAGTCATGACTGATAACTGAATATGCTTTAGTTTGTTTTTGAATGAGCTAGGAGAATTTTTCTTGTAACCCTCCCAAACAACATGTGTTGATGTAGGTTCTGTTTGACAATTTTTTTAAAGGTTTTCTGAAACAGTGACTCAACAATTTTCTGCAATTCTTCAGCTGTGACCCTATGAGAGTCTTTAGCTACTCAAATTCTCCTTCTCACCGCACATTAGGACGATATAGGCACACATCCTCTTCCAGGCAGTTTTGTAACATTTTCTGATGGTTGGAAATTTTTAATTATTACTCTGATGATGGAAATGTTCATTTTCACTGCTCTAGCTCTTTTCTTAAAGCCACTTCACCAATTTGTGAAGATCAATTATCTTTTGCTGCACATCAGAAATATATTCTTTGGTTTTTCTTATTGTGATGGATGATTAAGGGAATTTAGGCTTTGTTTCCGCTCCTCTTTATATTTTTGTGAAAAAGAAGACAGAGCTGAATGATTTTGTGTTTACAATCATGCTGGAGTTCTGAAAATTGTGAAAATGAATGGGAATATACTTCAGAGATATTTTACCAATAAGAATTTCTAGGGGTGCTAATAATTGTGTCCAACGAGTATTTGAGAAAAACATTAATTTCATAATGATTTTTCCCCTCCATTTTAAATTCCTATTATCCAATGAAAGGATACATTTTTGTGAATTTTTTTAATAAAAAATCAAAAGGATTAACAATGCAGATTGGTTTTTTACGGCCTTGTTTGATCATGTTTGCCAGGGGTGCTGATGTTTTTGGCCACGACTGTATACATGCATGTGTATGCATTTATCTATACAAATATTATTATACACAGTACACACATATATGATGTAAACAAAAACTTTTATTCTGCTATAGATTAATTGCGATTAATTGTTATGCATCCCTAATGACAATCTATTACAAATTGGTACTGAACTGCAGTGGAAAAGCAAACCAAGCCAAAACAAACTGGCCAGTTTTTTGGCAAAAACAAATTGCGAGTTACACACCTACTATTGATGAATATCAGTCATGTGACCTTTTACGTCATTCCAGTTGCATACCTACACTTGAGTACCTACAGAGTACCAGTAGGCTCCTGATTTACGGATTTCTTATATTTTACTGTCTATGATTCTTACAGATACGGAAAATGGCTACAAAAGACAACCTTTCGTACCTCGACTGTCATGAAAAGAAACGCTACTTAAAAAATATCTTGGTTAGGGTGTGATGCCTACTCGAACCCTGATGCGTTTTTCCAGCCGCTGTTCGCTGCTATTTTTACAACACTAAGAAGGCACGACACAACATGAAACTTTGCTCGAAGTATCACCTGGATCTCTACACATGAACGCCAGCATTGAGAACATTGTTTGTGTACACAGAGCTTACTAAAAAGAAAGGTTTTGTACAACTGACTTTGGCTGTTATGGTGTCCCCTCGCCATCTTTGCCAGACGTAAAGAATCGATTTTCGAATGCGAATGAATAAATCTCATATGAGGCTCCTTTTTCAACTAGAAGGTCAATATTGTTTTTCACTTGCAACAAAACAATGAATTATCCGTGCATTTATATGGAATAATAGATCCGGTACTCACTGAACTCCGCTTCCCTGCCAGAGGGGTCTGACGGTGAGCTGTATGGGCTGCTGAAGAGAGGAGAGGTGACGATTCCCGGGCTCTGTAAGAGATCGGAGCCCTCGCTCGACAGACTGCTCCGCAGACGTCCACCCTCTATCGGTTCTAAGCTGCCCATTGCTGGTTGAGACAGCTGTTTTTGAGGCCTTTGCTTGATGTGATCTCCCGCCTTACCACCTGCTCAAACGTACACATACACCAAATCCAGTATTAAACATGACTTTCACTTCTCAGAAGACAGCAAGCCATCTACATTTAAAAACTGCTTGGAAATTAAAGCCATCTATGAAATATTAATTTAAAGACGGCATGCACACATACACAAGCCAATCTTAAATTATCTCTTGCTGTTTTTCCAACAGCACTGTGTTTTGAGACTTAGACTTACCTGCTATTGATTCAATGCGAACTGGCCACCGGGGAGGTACCCGAATAGGGAAGCGAGGCTTTTTTATTTTGTCCTCTCCTTCCTTCTCTGTTTTGCTTTTCTGTTTGGGCAGAAAAAACGACAGTCCTTAGGGTAACAGCTTAGTTACAGAAATACTTCGAATATATTCCCTCCGTTCCAAAACGTAGTCAGCTGCATACAAAGGTAAACGCTAAAGTCTTTTCCAAAAGAACAGCATTTTAATTATGCCTATGTCACCTTGTTTAAGTCATATTTTCAGGCAGAAGATTATATTCCTAGTTGAATATGCAATCCTATAATGCATCGCAACAAGCTTCCAAAAATCCAAAGTGAGTAAAATGTTGATTATACTGTACATAAAGCGACAGGTGTCTATAAAACTGGTCAGGCCAGATCAGTAGGTTTAGAAAGTGAGAAATATGACGGGGTAGGAAATTGTAGAAGTGTTTACCCTCAGTTTAGAAGGAAGGAAATTAATTCGGGGTCGTTTGGACTCCAAGATTCGTTGTTCTTTCACTCGAACACCCAGATGCTTCATGTACATGTATATCACATACTGTATTGTCGTGCTGAAAAGAAACACAGATTTAATTTGAGATGTTGAGATATAGATTTAATATTGATTAATATCTTTCGGTGATTCTGGGATTGAAACAACGGTACACTGTGTTCCAAATTATTATGCACATGTCATTTTTGCTTATTTTTTTAATACAGTCAGTAAATTTACACATTTGTGTGGATGTTATTATATTTAAATTAAATAAAAAATGTCAAAATATACTTTAATACTTTGCAAAATATGCTGTTCCAAATCATTATGCAGAATGCACTTTAACCAAATTTATAATGATATAATGGATTAAAATTATCCAAAAAACAGATGTGTGTCAAATGTGGTGCATGGAAAGATGATAAAAAAAATAATAAAAAAACACAATGTAGTTCCATAGTAATACATGAGCATATCTTTGACATGACTTTAACTCTCCCATTCATTAAACTTGCAAGTTTAATGAAAAATTGACTGTTCATATATTAGTGCCATTTGGTCTTGTACGTATGAGTTGCTTAAAGTTACAATTGTTCTGATATCTCAGATCTCTTAAAATGATATAATTTTTGGTACACTAATGGAAGACAAACACATTCAATTTCTATTGATAAATGATCCATACATGTAAATATACGAAAATACAGCAAATGTTTGGTGTTTTTCAAAAAGAATTTTGGATTTACTGTAAATCTTTAAGAAGCGTAAAACTGAAGGTGGAAGAATAAGGTTATTTAACCTGTTGAAGGACTTTAAACTTTTAGTTTAAAGTTTTTATTTTTTTATTTTATGTATTTATTTGTTTTTATGTGTTTTATTGAGTCTTTCTTTAAAGCTGTGATTTATATTAAGCTTTACTTTATATTATGTTAAAGTAAATAAATAATACAATAAAAAAAGCGGGGCAACACATTTACATTTAAAACTGGTTAGAAATGAAAGCCATCTATAAAATATTAATTTAAAGACAGCATGTACACATACACAAGCCAATGTTAAATCATCTCTTGCTGTTTTTTCTAGTAAGTTGTGTCAGTAGTTCTGCATTTTGAAGATCTTTAAAGTCTTACAAACTAAAAACAATGAATTTTTGGAGCTCCTGCACTCCTGTTTCACATCTAGCTGTTACTTTATCTCTTAAGGGGCCGTCACACTACAGTTTCCGTTCTATTGACTTCCATTCATACGCATGTGAATGCGTCAGATTGAATGCACAAGTTCGTGTGAAGATATTTCGCCTGCATACCAAAGTTAAAGTCTGGTGAACTCTGACCTGCGAATTCGTATCAAGTGGAGATATGTGACCAGTAAAAAACCGGTACCAAAAATGGACGAAGAACTTATACTGACGAAGCGCTTCCTGCCTATATTTGGAGTAATGTCCGAAAAATATATGCAGTGTTTCCCATACATTGATTTATTTGTGGTGACCCACCACAGAATCAACACTGGCCCCCACAAATAGAATTTTCATGATTCCCATTTACATTTTTATTTCACTATTTTAAACAGCTTAAAATGTAATTTGATATATAATACAGATCAAATACAGATACAGATCAAAGAGTAGAAGTGAAACATTTTTCAGGTGCCAACACTAGATCAAACGCAAACACGATATGATTTAGCGGGTGACGTCATCACCACGTCAGTCATTCAAAATCCTGTGGGAAACACTGATATGCATGCTCAAAGTTCCCTTTACCATGGTATTTTTTGTAGTGCACAAGTAAAATAAATCAAACAGATACTGCTGGCAATCCTGTGATGTCTTAAAAGAACCTGGACAATTTGCATTGTGCATGTGGACGAGCACACTAACTACAGCATTGAGCTTCTGTGCATATCAATTGCTAAATTAAAGGTGGTCTACAGCTATTTCACGCATTTTGACTTAACACTGTTTAAGAGTTGCGTTCCTCATGCTAAACATGTGTGTCAAAAAAGCAGTTGGACGTATGACAGAGTATTTCTCTGCCAAATGCACTTCGCTAGGGTTCGTACAAGTTTCATATGCAACAATCTTGCATTATTTCTTTTATGGGCAATTTCATTGCAGTGGAAGTCCTTGTATTGGCACTTTAACCGAAATAGCGTACGCACACACCAACCAAGAGCTGACACGAAATCAACGTCACCAGGGAAGTTTGTTGTTGTTTGTGAAGGAAATTCAAGCTTGTTCAGCCTTCATATGAACCCAGCATTATGAAAACAGTGGATATAGATTATTTATCTGGTGTTATAGCGAAATTGTGCGTGTGTTTGTTTAATGCTGGATTTTGTTGAAATGGGGCGGCCCCAACTGTGTTGCAGGCGTAAGTAAAACTGCATCAAATGTCTGTGTTTTGTTGACAATCGGCACGCAAGTGCAAATAATGTAAACAACACAAACATGTTGTAAATGCTAAGTTTTCCAGAAATAGTAGGAAAATGTTTTGTGTGTGTTGCTTTCTCGTGACTCGCTCCTACCGCGGTTCCTCTTCTGAAAGAATCACTAGAGCTGATCTGTGTTTTATAAATCTGATAAGACTTTTCGGATATATGAAGGATGAAATTCTACTCTATAGGTAGTTTAATTTTAAGTTTAATTTGAGATTAGCCAAAACAGTGCGTGTTATTTGAGCTTTAAAGGAATTATTTACCAAAATATGGAAGTTTTACACTAAATGCATTCACTCTCATGCCATCCCAGATGTATATGACTTCCTTCTTCAGTTGGACACAAATGAATTATTTTATATTAAAATGCTGTCATGTTGTCGTCTTTTATGGGGCTCAACATATAAAATCATGCCATATTATTTTATTCATCTAAAAAAAGGAAGTCATGTACATTTGGGATTTCATGAGGTTGCGCAAATTGAGAAATGTTTCATGTTTAGCTCAACAATTCCTTTAATAGTTTAGTCTCTGAGGTTTAACTTGTGCCTGTTGATGGCTACTGGCTCCATGTGGCCGACTCCGTCTGTTGACATAATTCCCATCTTAATGTGTCTTCTGCCATATGTCTCAAAACATCTATCCACCCCATATGTCCTGTACATTCATAAATCATACAGGCTTGTGGTGTCACCATATGGCATTTCAGATATGTTTGCCTACATTATAGCAAATGAGGACTTGGGAATGCATGTAAGATTAGAAAATCTCATTACGTCGCTCTGTTATGCAGCATCTCGCGTTTGTGTCGATGCTTTGGGCCCCCTGGGCTCTGACAATTTACAAACCAATCCAATGAAAAGCCTTTATGCTTGATCAAATAACCTGCCTCCCTAACGTCTTTATAGTCAAACGTTACAAACAAGGCTTGCCGAGGAAAACATGAAAGATGTTTCTTACCATTTCTCCTCCTCTGTGGCTTGTGAAGTCACCCTGAAAGATAGACACACACAGAGGAAGAAATACTTTATGATCACCTAAATTAGATCACAATATTTTTAAACCCTTTTAACTACAACTGATATATATATTGCGCATGTGAATTAATGCTTTAAAACTGTTTTAAAGGTTACCGTCTATTATTAATAGGAGGAAACATGCTAGACGTTATTTATATCCTTACCACCGAGACAAGGACACATTACAAAACAAGTAGTCACAGCAATGACATGCTTTAATTAACCGCAATTTTCACGACACAGCCTAAATTTTACAGCGAGCACATACTGTGAATCCTCAATGTATCTCACACCCCTAATGCCAAACAATTAGGAGAGAGTGACACTCACAGGACGTCATCAATCTTTGAAAGGATGTTCTCCGCATAAACTCTCTCTCTCTCCAGAAGCTGCCGTACAGAGTCCAGACGAGCGAGCTCCGCCTCAGCCAACGTCAAGCCCATGCTGCGTTTCTGCCTGCAAGTATGCATGCAACCATATGATTATTGGGTTCTGATCTGACATGGTTAGCTTTGATGGTAAACATCAGCAATGTTTATTTCTGACCTGAAGTCTTCCAGATTTCTCTGGACATCTGGAAGAAGAGTTTCCTGCATTGTTTGTATATACTGTCTGTGCAATTCCTCGGGAATCAGCTCCAGTCTTCTCCTCTCTGATAACAAATATGCAAAAACATTTTCTTAATGTTCATATTTTCATTTATTGAAATTGTTTAGTTTTTATGTAGTTCATTGCATTAGCAGCACAAAAAAACTGGGGTTTAACTTATACATGTAGGAAACACACAAGCTCAGAGGAAGTCGAAGACACATTTGACCGGATTGCCTTTTGGCGCTTTTCCATTGCATAGTACCCCACGGTTTGGTTTAGTTTGGGTCGGGTCAGCTTCCTTTTGGGAGCTTTTCCATTGGGTGCAGTACCCGATACTTTTTTTCGTACCACCTCGGAGTGCGTCAACTACTGACGACACGGGTGTTTAAACAGAAAGTGTCATGAGAGATATACGTTAGTGATAAACACGATGTGCAAACATTTATTTGTGGTGGCCAATTTTAATTTTGTGGCAGACTGATAAATAAATCAATGTATGGGAATGTACAAGGACGCTCTCATTTGTATGATGTCACAGCAGTAGGCAGCACAAATATAACGACACGCCTATAATCCCACCCACTGCGAAGTGATACCAAACTCGATGGAAAAGCTAACCACGCCAAAGTGAGGTGAGCTGACCCAACCCAAACTAAACTAAACTAAACTGTGGGGTACTATGCAATGGAAAAGCGCCATTAGTGGTGTAGACACGCATGGGGTCGAATGCGTTCAAGCAGCCACAAAAAATGGTCTATTCTCCGCCTCTTGATCTAATGTAAGGTACCCAGCATAATGTTTTTACATTGGACGTGACTTCTAGGGCGAACCAACATTGTTTAGTGCAATCTTTAGGCTTTTATGATTAAAACTGAAGCTGAGGTTGTTCTCCGCCTCTTTCATCTTGAGTTTCATTTTGCGAGCGTGTCCTGACTTTGCATTACATGATGCCGCCTCCTTGTCATTTCTGGCTTATAACAGAAAGCAGAATAATGCCCAAAAGCTGCTGTGTGACAAGGTGTACAGCTAAAAAGGCCAGAAATATGTTTTTTGAAGCTGTCGACTCCAAAAATTGAGCGTTTAAAGACACAAAAGTGGATCGCCAACTACGTTTCCCTCCAGTGGACGTAGGTCTAATAGTAGTAGTACTATAAAAAGTTGGCAGTTTCCACTTTTGTGTCTTTAAACGCTATTTTTTGGGGTCGACAGCTTATAAAAACGTATTTATGTTTTTTTTTTGGCTTGTTAGCTGTACATCCTGTCACACAGCAGCTTTTGGGCATTATTCATATTTTTTTGTTATAAGCCCGAAATGACAAGGAGGCTATGGAGGACTGGGAGTGCAAAAATGAATAATAAATAAATAAATAAATAAATGCTCTTACAAAATTACACACAAGGGAATAGCGTGGACATGATTTTGAGTGTAGTGCAAGGGAAATGAATTTTGAGAGAGGTGGGCGAAATGGCAAAAATCACAGTTTAAGAAATTTAATATCACTGTTTCTGTATGTATAAGGATAAGCATGCATATTCTTTACCCCGGACATCGCGTTATATCCTTATCCGTATCCTTATACATACAGAAACAGTGATATTAAATTGCTTAAACTGTGATTTTTGCCATTTCGCCCACCTCTCTCAACACTCATTTCACTTGCACTACACTCAAAATCACATCCACGCTCTTCCCTTGTGTGTCATTTTTTTAGAGCAAAAGATGTGACTGTTGTGGCCTCAGAACACGTGTCTACACAAGCATTGCCACTCTGTGCTCCATTACTATGGCTGAAGAAAAACACGCCCCCTCCTCATTAACATATTAGACACGGAAGTGTATAAATAAATACGTGTGGAAATAAATAAATGTATAAATAAATAAATAAATGTAAAAAAATAAAATGTAAACATTAATACATAAATAAATACATAAATGTGGAATTTAAAAAAAAAATAAATAAAAATGTATAATCAAATACAGAAATAAATAAATGTTTTAAAAATATTTTAATACAAAAATAAAGAAATCAAAGTTGCAATACTCATTTATGTTTGCTTTTTATATTTATTTGTACATAAATATATTTATTTACTATACATTTTTACACTCCCAGTCCTCTATAGGAGGCAGCCTCGTGCAGTACAAAGTCAATGGAGACGGATAGATTGTTTTCCCCCCGGTGGGCGTGGTTTTCAGATTACGTTGCACTCTGTCTCTATGTTTTCTCTTCAGATGCTCATGCATCGAGCTGGTACTACACTGTGATATGCAAACGAAACCTTACAGAGTTTACAAACCAGCCTTTTATTAACAGCTAATCTGAAGTACTCCCATACTTAAGACCCCTTCGTCCTTTGAAAACGTTTGCAAACTAACTCGTTCGACATTGCCCTGGACCCCGCTTCATCCATCATCTTTGAAAAAGGCAGGCTGAGCCGACTGGTGGAGACGGTGACAGACAGAAGGAAGCGGTTGTTATTTTAACGTGAGAACCAAATTTAAAAGAACAGTATGTTATAAATGTATATCAATTAATCATGGTATGGCCCTTATATGTCACTAAACATTAAGAAATCATTTTCATTTCAAATACTTAATATCACTGACAACAGTACTCTGGCCAGGATATTGTCATTTATAAAGTGGAGTTGCAGCTCAACTAATGTTTATGTTGTTATTTTGTGTATTGGCCACCAGTTTTGTGATTGCAGTACCAGTTTTAGCCACAAGTTTTGTGATTGCAATACCAATTTTGGCCACAATCCTACATACTGTTCCTTTAAAACGTAAAATTATGAAATTGATTAAAAATATTAATATCTACTAATTATCAGCATCGACGCCACCGATTCTATCGACCAATTGCGACAACTCTATAATAAAATATGGACAATTTTGTCAAGCTAGCTGTGTTTGTATATATTAGAGCTTTGTACTGTACATACACCTCGCACATAATGCAAATATATTTACTGGGACACATACATTTATCTTAAGAAAACATAAAAGGCCCTCACTTGGTTGAATACACAGCATTCAGCATGTTATGTTTTCAGTGATGTCAACATGACACACGGGCAGAGTGACCGAACTATTCAGAAGCTAAATCCATAATTACATGCACACTCAATGCGAATGTTAAAATGGGTTTGCGTTCTCTGGACAATTACAGGTTTCCCACCAGGAGCTAAGGTATGATTATGCGGTTGGCAGTCGAAAAGTACAAAAGCATATGTAAAAACAACACTGCCGGGGCGAGAACAAGTTGTATTCCTTCATTAAAATAGTTCTGTAATGGAGTGATCCCAAGGCTTACCGAGTTCAGAGGAGATGGATTCGGGCACAGCGACCTTCAAATGCTGTAGAGCAAAAACATTAGCTTGAATTAGGGTTTGACAAAATAAGCACTTGTTTTTTTTTCTTGCAAAACATCCGCAAACTATCAAGGTGACAAACTGCAGAGCTTTGGGGAAAAATGTGGTAGCACAAGAACAAAGTTTGGTGTGGGGTACATTTGCGTAAAATCACAAATGCATGCACGCCGAGTTTGAGAATAACAATATGTGATGACCGTGGGTTGTCAGAGAGCATGTTAGCTTCCTGACCCTGAGGCTGCTGGGAAAGGAGCAACCCTCCAACACACCTCTCAGGACAAAAGATACTGTTGATGAGAGCGGATCCGGCCCCCTTGCCCCAACTTGCCCATAGACGAATGACACTAGGGCAGTGCAGACAGTGACAGATTTTAACAAAAAGAGATGAGGTGTGAAAACAGACTTCACTTACTGCCCCCCGCTCTATGAAGAACGCTAGGAAGTCTGTGAAGATCCGGCGTGCTTCTTTGGAGTTGGTGTGCTTGTAGAGGTCGGCATACAGGTAGCAGAGCTGTGGACATGAGTAAGATTCAGTACGAGATATCAAGCATGAAACTGATAAGAAATCTGGATGCTAAATCTCACCAGAGGCGCAGGGTCAAATTGTGAGATCACATAATGTAGGAAGGCCGCGAGATGAGCAGGGCGATCCTTGAGCAGCTCGATGTTCTGGAAGCAGCTGCACTGGCCGTTCACCTGGTACAACGCATCGGGTTATAAATCTGGATGACCAAGAATTGCATTTCTCAAAGGATCTCAAAGTACCTGCTCCTGGTCTGAGATAAAATCTTCATCTTCGGGAGCGATGATGTCTATAGTCTGCCTGGACAATGGGCTAGCTATGTTGGACTGGGAATGAAAATCCTGCAGCAGGATGAAGAGAAAGTGTCACCCTGATCTGAGATTAGGCAACAAGGTCTTTTGCACAGAAAGAACATGGTCGGTTCTTACCAGGTCAGATCCGTCATCGACCTCGGGGGACGGGCAGGAGTTGAAGCTATCTCTGGGCGTGCTTTTTGGACTGGAACAATTGGAATCTCTTAGACTCTCCGGAGAGGCCGGGTAGAACCGTCGATGGACCTGCACATTACAAACATTATTAATTACACAAAAAACAACAAGAGATAAAGAAGTGCTGGCCTACTTCATACGAGAGAGTCTGTTATCCACTCAATGATCACACAACAAGTGTCACTATTTAAGTGAGATAAATAAATATGTGTTGACACTTACAGGTGCCACTGAACTTCCACTCCATAAACCATCAGGGCTAAGGTCTCCTCTCGAATGATCCTCATCCGCCCAACATCCATTTTCACTGTTCCTGAGATCCAGACCCTCCTAGAGCACAAATTTACACTCAATCCATGTGACACAATGCTATGCAAACAAACTTTTTTTTAGCTTCTCTTTATTAGTTGGCTAATATGTTAAGACTGTTACATTAGCTGATTTCTAGTATTCTTAAAGGGACAGTTCACCCAAAAATGAACATTCTGTCATCATTTATTCACCCTCAATGGTTCATACTTACCACCAGCTGAACAAAAAGGAAGATATTTTCACTGCAAAAAATTATTTTCAAGAAAAAAAATTCTTTGCATTTTTTTTGTTTTCAGTAAAAATATCTTAAAATTCTTAAATTAAGATGCTTTTTCTTGATGAGCAAAAAGACCCAAGAAAATAAGTCAAGTTTTTAGACCAAACATATCACATTTAAGTGATTTTGTGCATAAAACAAGCAAAAAACATCTGCCAATGGGGTAAGCAAAAAATCTTGAACATTTCTCTTAAACACTAAATTCAAGAAAATTTCAAGAAAATTTTGCTTACCCCATTGGCAGATTTTTTTTGCTTGTTTTATGGCCAAAATCACTTAAAGGGGCCATGTCACAGGAATTTTTTAAGATGTCAAATAAATCTTTGGTGTCCCCAGGGCACATTTGTGAAGTTTTAGCTCAAAATACCATACAAATAATTTATTATAGCATGTTAAAATTGCCACTTTGTAGGTGTGTGCAAAAATGTGCCAATTTGGGTGTGTCCTTTAAAATGCAAATGAGCTGATGAAATGCAAACACTAATCACAATGATGGTGGATTGTTGCAATTGAAACTCAGTTGGGCTGTGAATTATTTTCTCTCTCTCTCTCTCTCTGCACTAAATGTTAGTGCTGTTGTTGGATAGTGCAGATTAAGGGGTGGTGTTATTATAATAAGAGCTCCTTATGACATCACTGGGGGAGCCAAATTTCAACGAACTATTTTTTCATGTGCTTGTAGAGAATGGTTTACCAAAACTAAGTTACTGGGTTGATCTTTTTCACATTTTCCAGGTTGATAGAAGCACTGGGGACCCAATCATAGCACTTAAACATGGAAAAAGTCAGATTTTCATGCCATGGCCCCTTTAAATGTGATACTTTTGGTCCAAAAACCAGACTCATTCCCCTAGGGTCGTACTGCTCATCAAGAAAAAGCATCCCAACATAATTTTTTTTAGATATTTTTACTGAAAACAAGACAAAAATACGAAGACATTTTTTTCCCGAAAATCACCCCTTGCAGTGTAACCAAACCATTTTTCAGCAACTTCCATAGTAACATATTTTCTTACTATGTAATAGGCATGGCCTGGTTCTGGTTTCAAGATATACCAAGGCTCTAACTTTACGTCGGCAAGAGCGTCAAAAAAGCTCTGGGAGCCCTGCCACGCTCTGATGCTCGAATGCATTCTCTGGAATGCTCTCAAGCGGAGGTTTTTGCCTTCCGATTGATTGCCGCCAAACCATGCCATAGCTCATTACTATAAAGTTGAGCTGATTTCAACTCTCATCAACACTCACACCGTCCATGACGCAACGCTGCTCGATGCTGGCTCTCATAGAAAATGTATGACTTCTGGCCATTTTTGACGCTCTCGCGTGAACTCACAGTACAGCAGGGATGGGCACTCCTAGTCCTGGAGGGGCACCGTCCTGGAAAGTCCGGCCTCAACCCCAACCAAACACACCTGAGAAATCTAATCAAAGGCTGCAGGATAACTTGGAAATGGCATTCAGGTGTGTTTGATTAGGGTTGGAACTAAACTTTGCAGGACAGCGGCCCCCCAGGACCAGGAACTGCCATGCCTTTTCTAAAGAGTCAAGGTTTCAAGACCACTCAAATTTTCTGTTTTGGGTTTTTAAGGTATTTATTAAATCATCAAGACATAAAATTAATTTGATGTTTACATTTAATATATATTACAAACCCTTTTTTTTAAAGAATATTATCATTTAAAGGTTTATTTTTGTAATTGGCATACATGTTGCTTAAAAATAAAATGTCCAGTTAACAAGTTGTTGTTTGTATACGCAGACATTTGAAAATAACACATGGCAACTCTGCAACACCATTAAACCGTGTTTTTTTTTTTATGGTCCGATTCACGATTTTACAGTTTCTTTGGTGTGTAGGTGTGTATAAGTCCCGTACATGTTAACGATATGCAAAAGGTACAAACCTCATAGTAAACAATGACGCAAATTATCTTTCCAACGTAAATCTCTTTTCTTGGACAAACACACGGATTGTAGGCAACAGTTTACTTCATGGGATTGGTGATGTAGACAAGACCAACATTATCATAATTCCTCCCGCTTCGGACTCACAGCCTGTAAGTTAACTCCTGTCAGCCTTGCATTTTGAGCAAATCTTTCAAACATGGTAAGGAGCGTCACATTTCCGGCTGACGTCAGAGGTATTCATGTCAATCACAACGTACAGATTAGCTGGCCAATCAGGGACACAGAGCTTTTCAAATCGATGAGTTTTGTATAAAATCTGTGCGTTTCAGAAAGAGAGGGAAATCTGGAGCTACAAAAATGTACGGTATGTGGAAATAATGTGTTTTTTAACCACAAACCACGCAAACACATTCTATTATACCAAATATACAAAATAACGTCTTTTTTTTGCAATGAAATAGGTGCTCTTTAAGGTTAGCATACCGCCAAAATCTCATTCGGCCCATGCCTACTAGGCAAGTCAATAGTCAATCTTCTTCAATTTTTGTTTAGCAGAACAAAGAAATTTATACAGGTTTGTAACCATGAGGATAAGCAAATGATGACAGAATTTTCATTTTTGGGTGTATCCCTTTGAGTTATTGGCATGAATAACAACTTTTCCATTTGGCCAAAGTCTTACAAGATTTATTACTTTGATGTTGCACCTGTATGAAATTGAAAGCAAGTAAGTTCATACTTTAAATAGAAAAGACCTTTAAACCAGCTGGTTAACAATAATAGCAAAAATGTGTAATGTGATGCTTGTGATGTTAATGTCACAAGAACTCAGAAATCGCATACATGTGGAATGTGCTTCTTAGCTTCTTGGTTTTCCTGTAGTGGTTTGGGAGTTTTGTTGTATTCATCCTTCAGGCAAAACAGATTAAAACAGAACTTGAGTATGATAAAACTTGAGACATTTTTATATCTTTTAAGTAAGGGATAATGTATAGGCAGCCGGTTGTTATCGCAGAAATAAGTCCCGACAGTGTGATTAGGACCCGACACGAAGCGGAGTATCACACTGAAGGGACTTATTACACAGCTATTTACCTCATAAGTAAGGTAAGAAACATTAAATATTGATTTGAAATATTTTATTTACTCATTTTTCAAAGCAGACCTTCCGCAAGGAAAACTCATTTACTTAAAGGTTTTGGGTTAGGCAAGACGTTCAAGTGTCATGAACACACTATTTGGTTTAATAAATATAATGTCATATATGTTTTTAAAATACATATTTATATTTAATTTGGTGTAATATTAAACTGTGCTGTCAAAATGATTTGCAGCATCCAAGGTTACCGTGTGCTAGCAGTTTTGAGCGGTTGTTATATGGGAATAACAAACTTGCAAATGTTGCACAAATGCCAATCAGAATCAAGCATTCCAACAAACCAGCTTTATTGGTTTATTTCTCCAGGAGATTTAGAATGACGATCTTTGTTTACAAAATATAAGGAGGTGGTACAGCACTTTGTCCACAGGTGGTGGGCGGAGCCTAAGGCTTGCCTGTTTACTTATCAGGTAGACAAAAGCTGTAAATTACCTCAACAGGAAAGGTTTCATTCTTATCAACTTAAGTCATTCTTGCAACAATACATCTCAACTTAACAAACTCACACTTTACTGACAGAGGCACGTTGTCAAAATAATATAAGGAGCGCGTGTGTCCACCTTAAACCACAGTGAGAACAATGTTATGTTTTGACTTCAAATGAAACTTTGGATATTTAGATTCTGACCTGCATGTCCTGATGCTCCCTGGACACAATCCTCTTGTTGTCCAATCTTTGGTTGTGTGGAACACTGTTCTCTTCCTGTAAAGACACAAGTGGGTCGGGTTGAGATGAAAGGAGGAGCAAATGATAAAATTGGATGTGGTAATTTAATAGTATGAGAGATATGAGGAAGTAAAATCAAAACTAAAACTATATTTGTGTGACCATTGTAAAATCTTATGTGAAATCCAGACTAAAGTCTCAATGTAACTATGAGATAGGAGCATCAAAGTTTGATTTCAGTCAAACATAATAAGGAAAAAAATATATGAGAATAAAACACACCAGTATTGTTTTTGTAAGGTATGCTTATAAAAACTGCTTAAATCTCCTAATATAACTAAGTCCTGGATTAATCTAAACCCTGGCCGATAAACGAAAATATACAATATATGATATCAACATATGGAAACAACTTAGTGTATAAAAATGAGTCATCTCTGCTTACCCATGATACGAGAGAGGGGGTTCGCACTGATGGGCTGTAAGAGTCAGGGGTTGTAACAAATGTGTCCCCAAAACTCCCTGGTGACCCAAGACCCATGTCCACCTCAGAGAGGGGGATCTGGGGTAAACCAGGAGGTCTGCCTAATACTGTGAGGGCCACATAAGAGCCGGCTGCAATAAACAAATATACCTGGGTCATTGAGGATAACATAAGGTGCTTCTGACTAGGAAAATAGTTGATACTGTACTTACATTTGATTAATTTCACCACTTCTACATGGTTTGAATGCGTCACCAATGTCCCGTTCACCTAAAGCAAAAACAATAAATGTGTTCGAATTTAATAAACTGTTAAAGGTGTGTGAAGTGACTGTCAATAAATTCACCATTTACATCAAAACATTTCATTGAAAAAAAAAACATATATACTAATAATAATGTTTTTTGAAATTTTTAAGCAAATAAGTGAAAAGTCTTTGATTGAATGAATAAACAAATAATTTCCTCCAAGTGAACAAATGCAGGTTTGTTAAGTAACCAGCAGGTGGCACAACAGACAGATGCAGAAATTGCAGTTGTGAAAAGAAAGTAAGGATGGGCAGGGAGAAATAATACTCTACTGTAATTCTGCATGTGTAAGACTGTCACCTTAATGATCCTGTCTCCAGTCTGAACACCCGCACGCATGGCAGCTCCATCTATAGAAAAAGAGAGGAGGAGTTTTGAACGTGTGCAGAAAATCTATGTCATAGAAGGTACAAAATATACTACATATACATTTGATTTCAAGATGAAAGTCTGTGTGGGCATTTCTGCAAGGTGTTCTTGTATGAGTTAAAGTTATATACACGCACACATATAAGAGATATACACACATCTAATTTAATAAACTCAATTTTTGCATTTTAACAAAATTAAGTGGTGCCCGCCAATGCAAAACTTGCTGCCACAATGTAAGGGTTTGGGGTGATTGCCAAGGAGTTGCTATTCAGTGTTTTGAATGCATTTTAGCATGTTGCGATGGTATTGCTAGGTTATTATTTAATTCCCAAAGTCAAAAGAGCTCACCCCAAGTCTGTGATATTCTGGGACCTAAATACAGGGAACAAAAATTGCATACTACAAAATAAATGTAACTATAATCAACACAGTAGTCCCTAACACACGAATAATAAATAAATAATATGTGAAAAGCTGTATATATGTATATGAAGAGCTGTATATATGTATGTGAAGAGCTCGAATGCAAAAGCCACTAAACGCCACCTGCGTCAAATATCAGATAATGACATTAACCGAATGCTATCGGCACATAATATATGTTCATCAAATACTTTTGCTTCCAATCCACTTAATGCTGGCCCCAGGGGCCAGTTGTTAAAAAGTAATCCATTTGGATTTCGGCTATCATCAAAATTTCAAAATGGGTAGTTCAAAACAAAAATTGAATTCTGAATTTTGACTGGATCACAAAATCCAATCTAGGTTTTGATCTGGATCAAATCGTCACTTTGTGTTGTTAAAAACTTAGTAAGATTGGGATGTGTTTGATCCCAAAAATTAGGATTATTCTGAACCCAGCAAATGGGTGGATTTCAGGAACAAAAATGTAATAAAACTTATAAAAAAAAAAACATTTTTTACAATACAACATTTCTATCATGTAATATTGATGAATGTATTTTTATTTTTTTGAAACTTGATTAGTTCAATCCTTATAATGATAAAGTATTTAAAGTACAACATTAAGCTACCATTTAAACCTTACAGTCAATTAAGACAAAAAGTCTTATATAAATCCCAAAAAAAGACCCTTTTACAGCTCACGCAGTGTTTCCCATACATTGATTTATTTGTGGTGGCCCACCACAGAATCAACACTGGCCCCCACAAATAGAATTTTCATGATTCCCATTTACATTTTTATTTCACTATTTAAAACAGCTTAATTCGGCTTAAAATATAATTTGATACATAATACAGATCAAATACAGATACAGATCAAAGAGTAGAAGTGAAACATATTTCAGGTGCCAACACTAGATCAAACGCAAACACGGCATGATGACGTCACATATATGCTAATTAGCAGGTGATGTCATCACTAAAACAAAGTCTCTCAAAATCCTGTGGGAAACACTGGCTCACGTAATCAAATAGCCTGCACGCGCATTTAGGCAACAGAAGTGGTGTTGCTCCCCAGTGGTTCTAACGTGTAAGCAACTCAGAAAGTTTATTAAAACGGTTTCCCAGCATCAAAATGTCTGGTTGTTGCTTTTGGTTGCACTAATATAATATACTAATATACGTATGTGTATCTGGCAACTTTATATTTGGCCATCTGCTAACGTCTTCTATCCACTCCACTATAGTACACGGATCTGGTAGCTGTGTTGAAAATGTTGTTACTATACTTCCATTGCCTAAATGCGTGCGCATACGCTGCCACGTCATCGTTGTGTACAAACAGTAAAAGGGTCTATACAGCAGTCATTATCAAATTTAACATTTTATATTTAACAAAGTAAATATTAACTTGAACTGTCATATTGGTTACAATCATATGGTATTTCTAAGGACACCAAACAGTCAAAAGTAGTTTTAACAAGCGGCATCTTTACAAATGTAAACTACCGGACATTCAGCCTCTTTATGAATGTGTTTGTGCATAATCAATATTTGTTTTTGTTGTTTGTGGGCCAAAAACTGAATGTTGAATTGATATAAAAAAAAAATTAAGTGAAAGGTGTGTTGATTTATTGTCTCTTCAAGTAAAAACACTTAGTGACCCTATACTGACCAAACTACTTGCTGTTTTTTACATAGCTAATAATAGTCAACATTGAGTGCGTTTACATGCAGAGTCTTAAGGGGATCGCACACCGGCCGCGCAGCTCAGCGCCGCGCCGTTCTAAAAAAAATGTAACACATTGTTTTCTATGAGTGTACGCACACCGGCGCCGACAGGTGGCGCCTGTCCGAGCCGCCCAGCTGTGACTCAGGAAGTTGTTCAAATCCCTGTCGCGCCACATAGCACCACTCACATAGTTTAACATTAAATAACATCATATGTGTCCCACATCATTAATGATTAACATTGGCTGCTAACGTATTTAACATTTTGAAGTAGACGCTATCTGACGAAGCTCGCGCTATTTAATGTGCACTTCCGGTTTACAATACCTCCGAGTTCTCCTAGGCGCGACACGACGCGGCGCTGCGCTGAGCTGCGCGGCCGGTGTGCGATCCCCTTTACGCATTATCCTTAATAAACATGTGGGGTCATGTTATCGGGAAAGCCCATAAATGACGCAAGCAAATAACGATCAGCACAGGTAGTTTTTTGCTCTTTACCCCGATTTCGCGTGGCATGTAAACACCTTAACCGGCTTTCTCACAGTTTTGTTCATGCGCGCATGTCTCCGCGTATAAAAGATAAACGTCAGACGAGAAACTAAGCACAAAGTAATGCATAAAGGCTCAGCTCGACTAAAGCAGTTATAATAGAGCTCATTTTACATTTACAGGTTCTGCAGGCACGAGAAGAGATACAACAGTATAGTTTAAGACAGAGTTACCATCTGTTTTTTTGACAACTATATGTACTATAGGTGGTGACTTCACTACCTGCGAGAAACCTGACTCTCCAAAATCTCCAAATCACATGTAGACACAAGAAACATGTTTCTGCATAGCCGGTTTATTAATTTGCATATAAACTCATGAAACAGTTTTCTATAATAAGCAGATTTTTTTAGTTATCTGCTTATTCTGTGCATGTAAACGATCTGATCCAGACTAAACTTTTAAACAACTGGCACCCAGGCTATTCATATATATTAGTTGGCAGAATCTGTTAAATGCCACATCCTCAAAGTGCCCAGAAGACGAATGGAAAATGACAGTGGATCACATACAAACTTGGGTTCCTTGTAAGTACTTAGACCTGAATACAACCCGAATGTGGCAGCAACAAGCATCACAGTGCCCCCTAATGCATTATTAAGTTTATAAATTTTTACATTTACATTCTGCCTATCATCATTTGCAATTTTTCCAGCTGCATCTTTAATGATTTTGCACCCATCCACAGTCCTGCCAAGGAAGAGGACTGTTTTTTGCCCAAAAAGCTTGCATGCACTTTTTTGGTTTTGCAGCTAAAGAGTCTCAAATCTGTTAACTAATATTTTTATGATAATCAAGTCCTTAACTCTTTCCCCGTCATTGACGAGATATCTCATCAATCAAGAGAAAACGCTTGTTGGAGCACATCAGCTCAATTTCTGACCTGCAGCCAAATCACATCGGCCCACGAAAGGCTCTCTTACCCTGTCTGACGAGCTGCACGAAAACAGGGTTGTCCCCGCTGACGGTCAGCCCAAAACCGTTCTCATCTTTCTGAATGATCACGCATCTCTGAACCAGCCCTGGAGGAATGGAGAAAAATGAGAAGAGAAAGAAAGTCATTATTAGGAGGGAGCCGTGACCCTTATTTTTACTGGATTGTCAATGTTGTATTGAGGTATTAATCAGAAAGGCTCATCGAAGCAGACTGCAATAGCAATAACTTCCATACCTAACCAAAAGGAATTGTGAGTAAGTGCAAGCAGTCACAGTCATAAAGTTAGCAGCGCCATTAAAATCTGCAGAGTTGTAAAATGAACGCATTAATCACGCGGCCCACTTAAAATCTAAAGGAAACTTGCAAGAGGAGCTGTGGTCCTGATGCTGTTAGTGTGACAGACAGACACTGCTTCAAAAACTGATAGCATATCTAATCACATCCCAGAATTAAAGACTGCAGTTCTCAGGCCACAGCAATAAGCAATATACTGTAAACCAATACCTTCAAAATATTATCTATAAGATGCCGACATTATATATATATATATCTGTGTGTGTGTATATATATGTATATATATGTATATGTGTACATATATGTGTGTGTGTGTGTGTGTGTGTGTATATATGTATATATATGTATATGTGTACATATATATGTGTGTGTGTGTGTGTGTGTGTGTGTGTGTGTGTGTGTGTGTGTGTGTGTGTGTGTGTGTATATATATATATATATAAAACAGTGGAATGCTGGATTATTACAGAAAATAAATAAAATGCAATAGCAAACAAACATAATACAGAAGTAATTGCCGAATGCAATACATTTTCGGTGGTAATCATTACAGAGTTAAAGGTGCAGTGTGTAATTTTTAGAAGGATCTCTTGACAGAAATGCAAAATAATAAACAAATCTATATTATCAGGGGTGTATAAAGACCTTTTATAACGAACCCTTATGTTTTTATTACCTTAGAATGAGACATTTTTATCTACATACCGAGGGTCCCCTAACATGGAAGTCGCCATTTTGTGCCGCCATGTTTCCACAGAAGCCCTTAACGGACAAACTTTTTTTTACGAAGCTGTCTCCGAAGATGACATGTTTGTCTGGTGGTGGCTACCGTAGCTTCTCTATGCGTTTTAAATGCGATGGGTGAGCAGTAGGGATGGGCATTCGATTAAGTTTTCTTTGTCGATCGTCGGGAGAATTAACGATCAACTATCGATTAATCATTAATATTTTATAATAAAATTTGTTATTTAACTTTTATACTTAAAAAATGCAATGAATACAAATATACAGCGTTTTTCCTCGATGAGACCTTTATTACAAGATCAACTTGTGGCAGACAGTTAAACTGTGTTTCAAACATATATGTGCGTGCATGTGCGGTGCTCTAAAGCAGCGGAACCTGCAGCTGCGAGCCAGCGTTCTTAAACAGAGACCTCATTAGTTCCAAAATAAAAAACAAAAACAGATTCATGTTTAACATTAAATTAAACAAAAAAACATAATACTTAGATCTGAAAGGTTTTGTCAAAATGTAACTCAAAATGATTCAAGCCAGAAGAAAGTGCAAGATATTAGCCTTCCTAACATTAGGCTATAACAAATTAGGCATTAAAGCCTCGTGAAAAATAACTAACTTCAGTAACTCGCATAAAACTTCTGCACCAGTCTACTTTTTTTTTTTTTTGAGAAATAAAAACATGTTTTGGGGTCAGACGCGACCGCAACCCATGGTGACCGTCAGTCCAGCCGCCGCCGAAAGCAGCCGCTCCGAGGAGACTGACCGGGATGCACAGGTACCTCAGCGCTAACTTGGCTTATTCCGCATACAGAGTATGTGTGAAACAGCGTGCGTTTTGTGAGCCCCATTTACCATTGTTTAATTATACTAACATAGTCTTTTCGTTTTTATTTGTTGTAAAACAACAGTAGACACAAATTTACTATGGTCTCCAACTCCACAATATAGCCTACCATAACCATGTTATTTGTAGTAAAATTGCGGAAATACAAATCGTTTTTTATCTGCAAAAAAAATTTTTTTTTCACAATGATAAAATCATGGCTAATTTTCCTAAGGTAGTAATTACAAAATTATATATGTTTGAAAGACGGAGATGCGCACCTGTCAATCTATTACATAACAGAGCGAGGCCAGAGACAAACGTGCTCATAAACGGGAGTAATATGGAATAATGTGTGCATCTTTGAATAACTGTAAGTATACATTTCTTTTAAATATATTTTGTCATATAAAGTTTTGAGACATGGCCTAATAATGCTTTTTTCACTGTTATTGCTCATTTAGACTTATTGTGCGGGTAACAGCGTTTTTGACGCATTTACCTCAGAGATTATTTTAGCAATATTGCTTTTTTCCGGTAATAATAATACAATTTATATTTCAATCCTGTTTCATTGTCTTTTTATTCATTTCATTATGCTGTTATGTTAATGTGAGGATATTTATTTGCCATATGAAACGTGCCGTTAAATGAATACTTTTATATAATATTCAAATTATATGCGGAATAATGTGTGCATCTTTAAATAACTGTAGGAATACAGTTGCTTATTTTTGTCATAAAGTTTTGAGAAATAATAATATTGTGAGGATTTATTTCCATATGAGACGCTTTTTGTCGTTGAATACTCTCGTTTATTATTTGGAAATCATATACATACATAGTAGGAAATATATAATGTGGAAGGGTAGACTTGCAAAGTTACTCTGCTTATTTTTATTTATGATATATGTGGAGATAAATAAAGCATTGCAAAACTGCTGATTTGATCCATTCAGATCCTGACCACCAGGCTAGAGATTTTAAACATCCTTAATCCACACTTACTAGTCTGTCAAATAATATCAAAAATATTTTGTTTTGTGAAAAAAAATGGTGCTTTGTTCTATTGTTTATGCGGAAAAGTGTTCACGGAAAGTGTCAATCACATGAATGTTTTATATGCAGAATAAGCAGTCAGCAGCGCACTGCAACGGGTGCTTGACGGATTCGCCGCACACATACGCAAACGCACTGCATAATTTGTGAAACAGGAGTTAGATAAAAAAAAATGCATTCAATTAATTGATAACAAATTAACGTTATCGACGAA
Organism: Misgurnus anguillicaudatus; assembly: GCF_027580225.2. NCBI lineage: Eukaryota > Metazoa > Chordata > Actinopteri > Cypriniformes > Cobitidae > Misgurnus > Misgurnus anguillicaudatus. The sequence goes on along the minus strand of NC_073360.2, from coordinate 19,909,686 downwards.
ATTCTTAACAATCAATTATCGATCGTCGATTAATTATGCCCATCCCTAGTGAGCAGTTAACTAATGGCGCTTTTCCATTGCATAGTACCCCACAGTTTAGTTTGGGTCGGCTTACTTTTGGGAGCTTTTCCATTGGGTGCAGTACGTAGTACCAGATACTTTTTTTCGTACCACCTCGGTTGGGGTTCCAAGCGACCCGAGCTGATACCAAACGTGACGCGAAAACACTGTAGGTCACTGATTGGTCTGAGAGAAGCGTCATTGCTATAATGTAAATATTAGCTTTAGCTTACTGCTAGCTTGCGCTGTCTCGAGCAAACATGTTGTTGTCTTTGTTCTGCTATAAGTTTCCAAACACCCTTTTAGCAATGAAAAACATCCACAGGTTGAGAATCCGGAACACCATAACAGTTTTTTCCAGACTTGCAGTTTGTGGCGGCACATTCGCGACGTGCATGTCCGTATTATATATGCTTAAATGCAACTTGAATGAGGCTCAGCGGAGCTCCGTCGACTGACGCCACGGGTCGGGTGTTTGAACAGAAACTGTCATGTGAGACAGAGGTAGTGATAAACGCCATGTGCAAACATCTATTTGGGGTGGTCAATTTTAATTTTGTGGCAGACTGAGAAATAAATGAATGTATGGGAATATACAACAACGCTCTCACTTGTATGATGTCACAGCAGTAGGCAGCGTAAATATAATGACACGCCTATAATCCCTCCCACTGCGAAGTGATACTAAACTCAATGGAAAAGCTAACCACGCCAAAGTGAGGTGAGCAGACCCGACCCAAACTAAACCAAACCGTGGGGTACCATGCAATGGAAAAGCGCCACAAGCCATTGGTTGCAATTCACAACCTCACCACTAGATGCCACTAAAATTTACACACTGCACCTTTAAAGCAATACATGTGACAGAATTTGATGGTGTTGTGAAATCATAACTATTCTAACTAAACCTCCGTTGTGCTAAACTTCTGTGTTACAGGTCATTGAATGTAATATAAAGAAAGTGTTTCTCGATCAATTACATTCTGAGCCATCAAAAATAATGCTGTCCATTGCTGTTATTATGGCTTTTTCCAAAGCATAGTGCAAGCAATTCCAAGGTCATAAATTGCAAATGCATTCATGTAAATTTGAAACTGACATCAGGAAACAGCCCACAATGCTCAGTTAACTCAATTAAATACAGTTTCTTTCAAAAATTAACCAATATTGTTCAAAACATATTTTACTTTCTTCTGTGGGGCACAAATGTTTTATGTCTGGGTGAAACAATTACATAAATCACAAAAAGTCTCAATTTCAGCTGTCCAATTGTGCTGATTTCTGTGCGTTTCGGCAGTATGTTTGGGCACCAAACAGTAGTGAATCCAAGATTTTAAAATTGATAAGTTGACGTGTCCTTCAGCCATTTATTTTGGATTTTTAACTAACAGCACAACTCTCATAATTATTTGTTATTTACATTATATGATTTAGTTGTGGATGTTTAGAATTGACCATACAGCTGCTTAACAAAGTTATAAAATATTTCAATGTTTGGATGAACTATAGCTTCAATTTAAGAAATGCTGATAGGCCCAACACTTCAGCTCAAAGTATGGTACTCATACATACGTGCACGGTCAAACGCACAGCCTTGTAAAGCATAGTTTATTTGACTCATATGTGTACATAGACGTTCGACACATGCACAGTGTGACAAAATCTCCTGGGCTACATACAAAATTCTCCTGTACTGCATGTACAGTGCGTGCATACTATTTAATGACAACATTTGCGTCCAAGTACACTGCATGTTACGCATAAAACAGGACTTCTAGCTTTAGCCCTGATTGTGCTGGAGGTACAGGGCAAAATACATTTCTGTGCAAGCATGTCAATGTGGCTGGAAAAGATGGCTGGAGATGGAGCTACAAAGAGATTTTGAGAAATAATTATCCATAATAAAACTGAGCCAGAAACACAGCAACAGATTGAGCGTCTTACCACAGGACTCGGGTCTCCCGTCAGCCAATACAAATCCACTCTTCTGCACCAGCACGTCTGAGCAACACAACATTATGATTCAACACAAGACATACACACATTCACAGATAGGACATGAGACTCAAATGAAAAAAGCAATGGAACAAATACAAAAAAGTGTGGCTGTTTTGTGAAAAATTTCAAGCTAAACTTTATCGACCCCTTTAGCTGAATACCACAGAAAATTTTGACTGGTTGTTTGAATACACAAACAAAAATCCTGTTTACAGAAATGCAATTGTATAGGGCCAGGCATGTTAGAGAGTTTTTTTATATATAGAAATTTTGTGTCCTTGAGCTATACAGTTGTCAAAATTGTCCTATTAGATATGCGACTACTGCACTCATGTACATTTTTATGGATTACATTTATGGATTTGACAAAGAAATTACAGAAAATACACAAGGGTTCCCACACCTTAGCTAACTTCAAATTCAAGGACCTTTAAGGACTTTCCAGGTCCAATCCTCTCAAATTCAAGGACTTAATGTTGGGACACATTTCAAGTAGAGCAAGGTTACATCGTGTTACCTTTTAAGATACATTGTTACAGTTCCCTTCTGAGGGAACTCACGCTGCATCACTGCAGTGACACTTTGGGGACGCCTCCAGGGGTAAGTGCGTCTGAATGTGTATATCAAATTCAACCAATGGTGAGGCTTAACAACAAAGACAGGGTGCAGAAAGTATATCGCTGAAATATCTGAACTACTGCCAAAGACGGCGTTACAGGGACGCAGGAAGTATGGCAAGGGAGACGCAGCGTCTCATTCCCTTCTCAGAGAACAACAGTTACATATGTAACCCGAGACGTATTCATGTGTCAAACACAACTATGCAAAAAAGCATTTTGGTATAAATCAACATTCGTATACAGAAGATATAAGCATTTAAAGCGAACAGTTTAGCACGTGTGCTTAAAAAGTCTAGAATTTTTATATTATCCTACACTACACAGGGAATAATATGGATTTTTTCCAGAAAACTTCTTGCATAAAATAGATTCAAGCACTTGCAATGACTTGTATCCATGTATGTATATTTTAAAAAACTTAGCAGGCCCTTGAATTTTTTCCCCATATTCACAAACTTTCAAGGATTTCACCCTAGTGTATGAGGTTATATTAAATCAGTATGAGCGTTTCCAGGTTAAATGTACTTTTTAGATACTTTCAGTAGTGAGATGGACCATTTGATATTATTTAGCACCTCATATTCACGTATAAAGTCTTGCGAGTATACTTTGAACACAATAAATATTAAAATGCAAACTGTTTTGAATGTTTTGGTCCGTAGACTTCTATTGCAATTATGTGTATTATTGTTTCAACTTTATTTGTACCCACAAACTAAAGGACAAGTCAAAATTCTCTGTGAAACTCAAAAAAATACTTTTCAGTCTTTAGAGCTTAACCTGCTCTGAACTCTCCACTCTTTAAAGGTTCCCCAGGTGTTAACCCAGACAACAATGAAGTGCAATTTATCAGCACCAATGCAGATATAACCAGTAAACAGTCTGAGGTAAAAAGTTTAAAAAGATAGATAACACTCAAACACACTTGCACATGTGAAGTATGACCACAGATGGAAACAGCAAAGTTAATCATAAAAAGCAGGTTGTGGTATTACTGATATTGTTCAACGGGGACTTTTCGCTTGCCATCTTTAACAATTACCCAAACTAAAACCTGGCACATAAAACAGCCACACTTCTAAAGAAAAAACAGAAGATATAGCACACTGTGGTTAGGATGAGTTAGTCATGCATCAGACAAGATGAGCCCAACACCAGAGAAAGTTAAAAGAAACCAACATGCACCAGTCACCTCCAGTCAATGCATTTCCCTTTAATTCACTTACATAACTCATAACAGTATACACCAGTGTTGGAGAAAGTCGTTAAAAAATTGTAGCATATTAAACTAAAATTCAAGATATAATTTTTTTTAATTGTTAAATCGTATACAGGACATGCGACTAGCGAAATCTTGTAGCTGTTTTTAAATTTGTTCTTTATAATTTGAATCAGTTACTGGTTGTAATCGATTTCTATATAGCTTTTAGCATCCAAAAACAGCATCTGTGTTTTAAATAACATGTGTCGTTTTGTCATGCTACACTGCTAATTGTTGGAAAAAGTAGCTTGAATAAACTACACTCGCATTACTAATAAAACAGTTACGTTAATAGCGTCACTCCCCAACAGTGGTGTATGACTGCTTAAAAACAGAATATCCTGAAGAAATTCTGTCATCATCTCATTTCCAAGCCAGTCTCATTAAAACATGAAAACAGCGCCGCCAAACAATGTGAATCGTTTTTTAATTATTAACGATTATCGCATTGTTTCCAACCATAAACATCACATTAACAAGCACGCCCAACTCTGTTTCTCCTCCGGCTCTCTGCACAGCAGCCGAGATGAAAAACAGAGCCGAAACTCCAAAGGAAAACTGACAATGTCTTTTAACTGCCAAAGCTGTGGCCAGGAACATGTGCATCGGTTATGGTCAGCAAGCATGAATCACGCCGCTGTTTAAAGTCGTTCCACTGCAGTTAGTGGACGGGCGCAGCCCTCCATCTGTGCTGTGTGCGGAGAAAACTGTTTCCATTTTAAAGTCTGAAGAGACTGTGTGAGAAGAACAGTGCGCTTCAGTCCACACCACACACAAACACAAGCGCTCAGGACACCCTTTAGTACAGTTAAACACTACTGTTCTGTATGAGTAAAGAAAGTGTGAGTGTTACGAAAACGTGTAAAAAGACAACGTTTGTTGATGTCATTTACCTGTAGGGTCAAATTCGTGTGTGGGGGTACCAGGCAGCTTGTCGCTTTTGGGCCTCTTGTCAGAAGGGTGGTCTCTGCTGAGGATGCTACTGGTTCTGGAAACACAGATAAGGGAAATCCATGTCAATAAAACACATTAACCACTTAAAATACATTTATGCATATGACTATCGGTGTTTTATCAATATATGTCATTGGTGCAATGGGACCTGCTAATGCAGGCGTCATGATCATTACACATTTAACACAATATCAAATGATACCAAATGATCCACTTAAAGGTTAAACCATGGTTATACCATGGTTCACATAGATCAGTGGTTCTCAAACATTTTGGCATGCCCTTGTGTAGGGTTCATCCCTTCGCACCCCCCCCCCCCAAAGAAAATTCATGACATGATCTCAAACTTAGAATCTAAATCAAATACAACATAATACATGGTTCCCACACCTTAGTTAACTTTGAAAAGTCCTTGAATGGTCCTTGAATTTAAAGACTTTCCAATACCCTCAAATTCAAGGACTTAATGTTGGGACACATTTCAAGTGAGAGGAAGTTTACATTGTGTTACCTTTTAAGATACATTGTTACAGTTCCCTTTCGAGGGAACTCGCGCTGCGTCACTGCGGTGACACTTTGGGGACGCCTCCAGGGGTAAGTGCGTCTGAATGTGTATATCAAATTCAACCAATGGTGAGGGTTAACAACAAAGACAGGGTGACGCGGGAGCCAGGAAGTATATTGCTATCTGAAATATTGCCAAAGACGCCGTTACAGGGACGCAGGAAGTATTGCAAGGGAGACGCAGCGTCTCGTTCCCTTCTCAGGGAACAACAGTTACATACGTAACCAGAGATGTGTCAAACACAACTATGCCAAAAAGCATTTTGGTATAAATCAACATTTGCATACAGAAGATAAAAGCATTTAAAGCGAACACGTGTGCTTAAAAAGGCTAGAATTTTTATGGTATTATCCTACACTACACAGGAATTAATATGGATTTTTTTCCAGAAAACTTCTTGCATAAAATAGATTCAAGCACTTTCAATGACCTGTATCTATGTATGTATATTTTTTAAAACTTCCCAGGGCATTGAATTTCCTCCAGATTTACAAACTTTCAAGGATTTCAAGGACCAGTGAGAACCCTGATAATAAATGGATGCAGTGTATTATTACTGCATAGTAGCCTTTTTTGCTGAAGTTTACTTTATGATAAATTAATGTATTTTATCAAATGTCATAAAACTGAGGGCCCCCTGGCACCATATCACCCCCCCAACCACCGACCTAGATGAAGTAGTCAAATGTTACCCATATATCTGCATTATACTGACCACGCTGCCCTATAAATATCAGCATCGACCTTTGAAAAAAAAACATTTAGGTTGAGCAGTAATTCAGATCCGTTTTAAAGGCACAAACCGATGGTGGTGGGTATTGGTTTGTCTTGTGCAGTGTTGCGTGCCGTGCGATCACTAATAGCTTTGTCAATATTTAGGTCAGCAGATGTACCTGCATTAATGTAGGCCTATTCATTAACATTGTGACATTGATTAAGAGACTCCTTAAGTGTTCTTCAACAGCATGCTGCTGTTTTGAATGGAAAAAAGCCAGACAAAGTAAAAAAGCCGACATACACCAGTATGTCTCCAGGTCTAAATGTATCCAGGCAGTAAGGTGTGGTGGGGTGAGTGTGTTTAACTCTGGTCTGGTCTCATAAGACTGTGTGCGACTCTGTTCTCTGGGCCAGCCGGTGATGGTACATGTACACAGCACAGAAGAAGGCTTTTGTAGGCCTGCATCTAACTGAGGATCACTGTATAACACATTTACTGGCAATCCTTTGCTATATTCTTTAACTGGACTTGTGTGGGGGAGAGCGGGGTAAGTTGTCACACGGGTAAGTTGTCACACTGTTAATAACTCCAACACTAGAGGCTCTATCTCAAAAATCAAATAGCCACTTTATGTGACTTCTTCTTCTATAGTGAACTTCCTGTTCACATGTGGTCAAGATCACTGTAATCTGAGGTTAGCACAATTTTCTTATTTTTCTGCTTAAAAAGTAAAAAAAAATCACTTTACATTTTATGCAATACAACTTTGTTAGGTGTGAATGTTTAAAATGATTATTTTGCACAAAATAGAGGAGACCGTAAAGTGTCTTTTGATACTTTAGCTAAAGTGATATGATGAGCTAAACTTGAGATTTAGACAACATTAGCACACAAGTAAGTATGGGGCAAGTTGTCTCAATGACTTTGGGGCAAGTCGTCACATCTGACAACTTGCCCCTGTACAAACAAACACATCGAACATGCTCAGAAAACATGATATAGAAAAGAATAAGCCTCAATCTAGCAAAAAGCTGTTTCAAAAGAAAGGGAAGCAGAAATCTGGACCTATGAAAAACAAGGCAGCTAAAAGAAGAAATATCATGCAATAGTCATCATCAGATGATGAAGTGTGCTTATTCCTCGTCTGTGTAGAGCCATTTTCAAAGAGTCGTCCATAGGAGACCTGTGTATGATGTGTAATATGCAACAATGGGGCCCATGATGCTTGCACCTCAGGCCAGGCAATTTATGTGTGTCAGAATTGTGATTCTGGAGATGAGTCCTATTAGTCATACAGGGCATCTGTTTTGTTCAGAGGTTAAACATGTTAAGTTAAGCAAGTTATCTGCAGCGTTCCATTCAGTTATCTGGTTTTATGTGAAAGCCATAGAACATTTGAACCAAAGTTCAAAGTAAAGTGGTCTTGCCACTTAATTGAAATGTGCATTATTTGGATTGAAATAATTGTTTTTCCAGATTCTCCAGGCACGGATGTTTATATTTCCAGTTTGGTTTGAGTTTAAAAATTAAAATCAATATTCACAATTAAGTAGTTGTGTTCTTATTTTTAGATAATCTAGTGTGACAACTTACCCGCCCTAGTGTGACAACTTACCCTCCGATGGGGCAAATTGTCACAAGTGCACAGTCACTATTCAACAGTCTACAACTCTGTAATGAGATAAGATATAAAGATGTTATGAATACAACATATGTGCCCAAGACTTCCTTCTTTCATTTGGTATGAGATTTATACCATTTTGATGTATGGTGCTCAGTAAATGTTAGACAGTGTGAAAAGTGTGACAACATACCCCGCTCTCCCCTACTTTATAACAAAACATTCTGATTTAAAATAAACTCGTTCTTGAACAAAGCTTTCAAAAGAGAACTTGCTTTAAACTTTGTGGGGGATGAAAAGAAATGTTACATAGAAGATTTGCATATGATAATGCAAAAAAGTAGATTTGCAGGTTACAGAAATAAGGCTGTTATTTTCCCATATAAGGGGCTTGGGCTATAACGATTTATCGTGCAAATACGTGTTTTCTCAATGAATGAATTTGAATGAATTACGGTGAAATGCCGCCACATCCAAAAGCCAGGGGGCGCTCTCGTGCAGAAACACCCTTTGTGCCACAGAAGAAGTAGTTTTACAAACACTATTCCAGGAAATGTCTACAGGAATATGTATATCGCCGTTCTTCAGATTGTTTCAGGTATTTTCATGATAATAAAGAATATTTTGAATTATTTTGTTTAACGAGTGTTGCTTTTTTAAATGCACATTATAAACGAGTCAGACTCAGACTCATAATGATTTTAGATTAATAAAGGACTTCTTACTGACCAAAACACCATGGTACACGCACAAGCTGCGCATGAAACACAGAATCGCGATGCAGCGATGCCGTTTTGATTTTAGACAGGTCTTTTTAATGGGACATGCGATATATCGTTACAGCCCTATAAGGGACAGCTATATTACACACTGGCCAATTAGCACTCAACAATCTGTTTTATTTGTAACTCAGTCTGTGAAAAAACATCTGAAGTCTTTTATATAGTGATTTACTGTTTTATACATAAAATCTTCACACATAATATAAACATTCTGTAAAAACATAACCTTTATAGATGGTTTCAGCAGTAACAACATAAACAAGTGGCTTTCGTGGTAAACACGTAACTTACGGTAAACTCCGCTAAGAATAAATAACAACAAAATACTTTAAACATAGTTTATTTATATAACAAGCAAAAAAACCCCACGTTGATTAACCTAGGAAACCAAAACATTTGTTTTGTATTTGTATTGCGTCACCGCACGTGGGTCCGATGAAACCGTCTATATCTTTAATATTAACTAAGTAAGGCCACGTCAAAGAAATCAAAGTGAAATCAGTGATGAAAATTAAACTTTGATGCTAATTTCCTAATCTCAAAATTAGATTATGAGACTGTAGCCTGGATTTTCACATATTACCAGCTAACCATATAACATTACATCTTATCTTAACAATGTGCCAAAATAACAAGTTTAAAGCAACAAGCACTCCTGTTCCTGTAGCTCAACTGGTAGAGCAATGCATTAGCAGTGCAAAAGTCATATCTTCAATTTCCAGGGAGCACACATACTGACATAATGTATATCTTGCAATGCACTATAAGCAGGGGTGGACATAAACGGTACGCAGGTGCGCAAGCGCAATTAAAATTAAAAATCTGCACCAGACACTGCTCTAAAAGGCGCTTTTGCGAACCAACGTTGCTGGAATTTTATTACAAAGTTACCATATTTACTGCACACATAAGGGATTTTTTGTGCATCATTGGTTAAGATAATTACAAATTTAATGTGTTGTTAGCAGCGATGCAACAGTCACGATTGGCCAATTGAAATATTTAAACACAAAAAGAAGCAAAACAGATCTCAATACTCATGAGTTGTTTGATACGTTTTGTAGACGGTGCTTGTACTTGAGCATTTTAACACAAAGTTATCTCAAAATGCTGTGATTATAGTAGTAGTACAGTCTTTTTCACATTAAATGAATATAAACAGTTGAGAAATATAATGATTGTGTAACAATATATTGGATCCATGCACTTAAAGTGACAGTACACTCTAAAGCAGTGGTTCTCAACGTTTTCCTAGAGGCCCACTGCTCTGTACATTTTGCGTGTCTCCTTTATTTAACACACCAGATTCAAATCATCAGCTCATTAGCAGAGATCTCCAAGAACTGAACTGGGGCTGGCAGATAAGAAAGACATACAAAATGTGCAGAGCGGTGGGCCTCCAGGAACGGAGTTGAGAACCACTGCTCTAAAGAATGCTGGGTTGTTGTTACCCAACCGAGTGTTCTGTCCAAAACTGACCCAGCCATGGGTTAAAAACAACCCAGCATTTTTAGAGTATAAACCTGATGTTGTTTTTAATGTTAATCAAACCACAGACAAAGAAAATCATAATTTCCTTGAATAACTTTTGTAATTTTAATGAGAATTCATTCAATTTATACATAGTAAAGACTATGCAGTATTATCTGATTACTTTATTCAGTTTCTGTACTGCAACTGAAAACTACAGACCAACCTTCGTTTGTATGTTTGTTATATTGTATTTATTTGTGCTATTGGTCATAACTTGATTATTTTTTATTACTGACCATTTACTTCTCTCTAACAATATTTAAAATTTATACGAGTTAAGCTAGTAGTTATTTATATTTAAGGTTATATGGGTTAAAAACAATAACCAGGCATATTTTTTATGTACATCATCGTCTACCATGCTTCAGACCAAAAAAATATGACGAAGACAGTAGTCAGGAGATTAGTTATGATGACAACATGTAGGATGGCTGTGCTATAAAATAGTGTGAGTACCAAGCTACATCTCCAGGTGCTCATTTGAGAACCGGGCCAAAAAAAGTTATGTGCACACCTGACTATAAGGCACTTCTAATAAAAACGTCTGCCAAATACATAAACGTTAATGTCAAAAGTACACTTTTTAAAACAACAAAAATCCCAACCAATCAGTTATGTGAAGCAAGAACTTGAATCAATAAAATTTCACTGTGGGCGGGGATAAAAAATAAAAACCAGGCGACTTAATAAAATGTCTTATGCAACACAGCTGATGGTTTTGTCTGGTTACAACAACAACAACTCCTCAGATTAACATGATTGATGCTTTGTCACTTCATGCTTTGTCATATTGTTTTCATTTTCAAAACTGGATCTTCTTCTTCCCAAACTGCTCCAGATTCTTAGCTTTCTAATGCTTTATGTCAACAAACTAAAAGATAACGACACAAAATAATCAACTAAGCATTTTAAACAGTAAAAGCCAAGCGGACATCTTACACTGAAAAACACATTCGTCCATCACCATAACAGTTTGTCGATTGAGAACTCATTCATTAATTTAGCCACACATCCGGTTCACCGTGGGATAGTATCAGAGATTATTGATTCATAGCCTCACAACAGTGAAGTGTAAGACTTTGTAGTGTGGTTCAGAACACAGCGAATAATCTCGCTAAAGCTTAACTAACTTTTCGAAGATTGCTTCAGAGGTCAGCAAACTGTGAAATTAACCCTGGAGCCAAGTAATGGGAAGAGCTCTCATGGATTAACCCGTCCATTATGAGCCTTCTAGAATAGATTACGCAAAGCAATGCTAGTAAACTGGATAAATGAGATAGCAGCTGTCAATCATTTTTTCAATTAAATCTCAATTAATCAAATCTGACATCCAGTCCTGGAACCGGCCAAGTACGCTGTAATCATTTTACCTTTTGCAAAGTGGACATGATTTACTCATTTACTTCAGCTTTTAATTTATCCATCATATAAAAGGAGACAGACATTATGCCATTAAATGATTTTACATGGGTATATTAACATCCACCAAAGTATATCTGGCATCAAATTTAGCTTTTTTTTGTTCTTCCGTGATAATGACACTCTTTGATAATGACATTTTGCTTGTGAGCACGTCGTGTCTCTCCCAATGATTTGTTCACACTGCAAACATTAATGCTCAATTCAGATTTTTTGCTCAGATCCGATTTTTTGTTTGACTGTTCACATTACGTGGTTAAAATCAGACAGCTGTGTGAACTGTTTGTGGTCCTGAATTGCATTGCATGCGCAAAAAAACAATAATACGTCACGTGCAGCACGCGGTAATACAGAAATTAACGTACAGACTACGAGCGGGTGTGGTGGACTTCATATGGAGCTGTGCAGACCGGCCAGTCGACGCATTTTATCTTAATTCAGACAGGCGCAAATACATATAGATGAATCTTGAAAAAGTTTATTTTATGGTAATGAATGGCTGATTGTAAATTATAATATTAAAAATGAAGGATGTGTGTGGTATTGTACAATACCCTGGTTATTACGCAGTAACTAACACAGACATTAAGTGTACTTTGATTATGTGAGATGAAATCATGGTGTGCTATGAAAGAAATGAAACTAGCACACTGTGGTTGTCACGGTTTAGTCCTCATACAAAACCGCAGAATGCCATGACTAACCAATCAGAATTAAGTATTCCAGTGAACAGCCATTATAACCAGCATTACATGAAGTGAAATTAAATTACACCATAGTATGAATAACCAGCCAACAAAATGAAGAAAATGAACAAGACCGAGGGCCAAATCAGAAGAGACAGAAACCACTTACGACGAAAACACTTAGAAACAATCGTATAGTTCTTCAGCTTGCATGCAGGGGCTCGGGACAGTGTTGCTGCTTGTATCGAAGCTCTCAGTGGTGACACAAGATCCTTTTGAGAGCAGTTTGAGGGAACTGAATGGGCCATTTATGAAAGTGCCTGTAAAACGTTCCACGCTCTGCTCCCACTAAAGACGAGGAATGGAAAAGTAAATCCAAACAACCAATGTGGCTAATAATCATACATTTAAAATGTGATATTCTCTTTCCAATGAATCAAGCATGCTGATTGTATGTGTAATAACACAAATAGTGCTCAAGACAACATCTGTTACAGTAATGCTTGGCGCGCAAGCTCTAACACTGAAGCGTTTTTCCATTCGGCTACTACTACGTTTAGGCAGGTCTGCTTAACTGTGTTGCAGCAAAACAGCACTTGAAGTCTCCATGATATCAAAATTGAAGATTTTTGGCTTTTAGAATAACTGAGGGAGAAAGTTTATATCTAAAGGATTTTTACAAGAAACCATTCAAAAGTTTCACTTCCAACAATAAAGATCAACAAATTTAACGACGTCATTCTGCATTTCAGCTTCTCATGAAGTTCCAGGCTTGTTTTAATTATTCCTTTTGCGCAATATATTTGTTCAACAAATTATTCTACCATAGGGGTGGGCGATAAACTGGCAGGTGGAATAAACTAGTAGAAATGTGTGAAACGATACAAATTTTGGAATATCGTCTCTATCGAGGTTACACACTCTCTCACGTCACGTTGCTGTGCGCATGGTCACAAAAAACTAACGTTTGCATACGTTTTACACCGCAGTTTTAAAACAAGTAATTTTAAGCTGTTAAAAGACAAACAACAGTGCTATATGCGCCTGCTGTTTCTATGTGAGAGGAGAGCACAAGCAGCGCTCATTGAGCTTGTGAGCATCTATGCCGCTTTATTGGCCTAATACACATATAAAGAAAAGAAAACGAATGTTTAACAGTATATTGGATCTGGCCTTCGGTCTAAAAGGGGAAGTTACCTTATATTAACTAATGTTACCTAATATAGATGGTTTCAGCAGCAACAACATAAACAAACGGCTTCCGTGGAACACATGTAACTTCCGCTAAACTCAGCAAAAAATCAATAACAAGATATTTTAGAGTAGTTTATTTCTAATAATAAGCAAAATAATTAACAAGTAGATTGCATTAGTTAAAATCATAGCTAAAGTGTATAAAAACTACACTGAGATAACTTTACTGTGTAAAATGTGTACTATACAACGTATGCAATCTTAATTACAAATCGACTGATTGCCGTCTTCAGGAAACCAAAACAGATGTTATTTTCAATGAGGTATTTGTTCAAGAGTTCAGTTTAGCCACTAGTGAGACCATTTAACAAACAGAGACCCGAAGTTAAGGTGTGCCAAGACGCGTAACCACGACAATGCACATGCGTCTGATGAAAGCGTCTATAGCAGTGAAAAATCTCTCAACTAAATGACTATTGTACCTTTAATAATAAGAAATAATAATTTTTAATAACATATATGTGATTAGGGATGTCACTTTATCATTTCCGATCCTATTCCAATACCAGAATTCCGAATATCAGCCGATACCGATATCTGCTTTCTGCTACATCTAGTATCATTTAAAATGTTAAAATCAATAATTTAAAATGATTTACAAGTTACAGTAGTAAATATTAATCATGGCAGTCTTTGGGAGAACATATAATAGGTACGTTTGATCAATTAAGTATGCTAAAAAAAATCTTAATTGCGTAAAACTGTCATAGTAAAAAAGCTTTTGTGTACATATGGTTATTTCGGGAATTATGCGCTTGACCGGAGTTTTTATGCACATTCGAGGTGCAGAATTGATGTGCCTAAATCATCCTGTACACGCTTATGGGCTTCCTGGGTGCAAAATGGATGCCCTTGAATCATCCTCTCATGGGAATCCTCGCACCGCAATGGAAAGCTCATAACTGTTAAAACACAGAGAATAGATGCATTGTGTGCTCAGCACAAAGTGAATTGCATCCTTTCAATGGCTTACTAAGATTTTATTCTTATTCTTTAAAATAGTGTAAAGTTATCTTGTGTGTGCGAATGACGCGTTTCATCCGTCCGCTTCACCAGTGGATAAACCCAGTTCGCGAGTAAGTTACAGTGTTTCTGTGAACTTAAATATCTTTAAATGTTCGCTTGTTCCTTCACATGAACCTATTGAGTGTATTAAGATGACTTTGAATGTAGTGCATAAAACGTTTATGGTGCTTTTATAATACGTTGTCCTTTTAATAGCTTGTCAGTAACAACCACGCTAACGCACATATCGGAATTGGATCGGTCATGTTCTCAGTCCTCGATCCGATGTCCGATCCAGCCAAAAAGCCTGGACCGGCCCCGATACGGATCGGGACATCCCTCTACAATATTTTACCTAAGGGATTATCGTCTTGTTTATTCATTATATTGTGACTGGTAATAAAAAGATTTAAGCCTATGAAGGTAAACTAAACTCTACTGGCTATTATAAAGGAGGAGGAGCCACTCAATGACATCATTTACACTGTAACAGGAAGTTAAGACAGGACAGACTTAACTTCCTGTTTCAGTGGAAATGATGTCATTGCATGAAAAAAGCTGTGCTTTTTAAGGGACTTCATTGGGTTATAAATGATAACGTTGGATGAAAGGAAAGGCCATCTTCACTCCTGGAAGAGGAGGAGAGGGAGAATTAGTTGGAAGGGTAAAGGAAGTGCAAGAATGGCAGGGGCCGAGGGGGTTGGCACGGCAGAGGGGGACTGGTTCTCTGCTCAATTGAGGTTTTGTGCAATAATGGAAAAACGTTCCACGTGAAGCCAGTAAAGCCTGGATGAGGGACACCCCAATTACTCCAGTCTGAAAGGCGTGTTTGTCAAAAACCACTTGAAGGAAAAGCTGAATTTTCATGGAAAACATCATGGCAGAGCAACATAAAGAGAAACAGGGCCTTTTTTGCTATGATTTCTCCTTTATTTTATCCATTTCTCTATCAGTCTCTATTTCTAGGCAGTAATTGCATATCACAGAGCAACGTCTCACTGTAACTTTTAGTGTAAAATGAAAGCCTGCCAAGAGTAACAAAAAGTAACTGTCACAATGTAAAGATGTCACCATGCAGGGTGGTTTTGGTTTTCTTGCAGATGTGTGCTAAGTGGTATTTGAAGCATGCAAGGTGGTTGCTAAGTATACTCGGGTGATTGCATACTAGCCAAATTAAAAAAAGAACACTGCAGGGATTTGTAAAATACAACAAGGACTTAATAGGAATTTTTCACCATTTGAAAACACTTAGGGTATCTGTATTGCAAACCCGGATAAGAAGCTTAAGCAATAATATTACAGATAAACAGTAATCTCCACCTATTACAATATTATTTCTCAACTGGTACATAACAGCATTTATTATCCAGGCTTTACTGCAATCAGATACAGAGCACTGCCAGTGCACTGCACTTCCTGAGCAAACGTATGTGTGCTCTGCTGTGGTTGATGATGCTGTACTTGGGCTGTGGTGATGGGAGGCGGTGGGGTGATATCAGTGCTGGCCAGAGCAGTTAAAATAGTGCACTGGGCTGGCATCTCGACAGAGAGAGAGAGAGAGAGAGAGAGAGCACGAACAAGCGAGCAAGCGAGCAAGAGAGACTGCAGACTAAAAGAATGAACACATGCTGTGTGTGTCCACTGCAGATCTCTGTGCCTTGGTCCATGATGTTATCATTAAAAGAAAAACACCTGCACAGCTCTACATTATCATGCATGTGTATGTACGTACGTGTGTGTGTGTGTGTGTGTGTGTGTGTGTGTGTGTGCATAAGTGTGATGTATGCTTACTTGCACAGAGTGACAACCCGACACAAGGGGCAGATGGCAAAAGTTGAGATGTTACAGCATAGGCCAAGCACTATGGGGCACAATAACCTTAAAGGAATGTTCAGGGTTCAATGCACATTCTGCTGTATCAACAACATCTGCGCCAGACTGTGGATTACCATAGAAAATAATTCCAACTCTTCCCTCTATTTTGATAAACGCTAACCATGTTTACAAAAAGTATTTATATGGGCAATGCATAGCACCAGGACACTTTAAAAGAAACAACATATGCGAACCTGCCTGTGAAACCCCAGCTAAAGTCATGGCGATTTGCATAAATGCAAAGAACATTCTGTGAAAATATAACCTTGATATCCTTAATATTGACTGTGTAAGGTCATGTTAAAGATTGAAATCTGTACTGTTTTAACCTGTATTACACCAATCATATCCAACCAATGAATTACTAAGCAGTGCAGAAAGCCTCTGAAAGTAATGCATGCATAGCAACTTAGGACATGCACACATAGTTAATTAAAGAAGTGAAAGGACATAAAGAGGAACTTGTTAAACTAAATGTGATATCCACTCGCGGAGGTTAAGTTCTCACTCGTGCAGATGAGACTGCTAAATCAGTGGAAAACAACTGAACTGGAAGTAATAAAAGACACTAAAACAAACATTGTAGATGTAACACAAGCTTAAAAACACTCACAGTCATTTTTATAAAAATAGCTTAGCTTTTTCTATGGTCATCATGAAATTAAATTAATAGGCAAATTCTAAAAAAAAAAGTGTCTGGGCAAATAAGGATTTCATGGATGGACAGGAGAGGCAGGAGTCGCCGTTCGGAGTCTTTACGGCTCCAAGCGCACCAACTGGCAATAACAGGAGCCCACATTTGCTCCAAACATCAGCTGTTAAAACCCATTAAACAGTGACTGATCAAATAAAAGCAATGTGTGTGTTTGTGAACAAGCACGGGGCTATAGTGTGTAGGTAATAATAGGATACAATAGCTCAATAGAAATTCAAAGAAATGCATGTGTATGTTGAAGTGTCATTTAGAGTAACATCAGTATTAGCGCTGGACTTCTGAAATGGCCGGCCCCTCCCCCATGTGACATCACAATAGAGATCTAGTGGCAGCAGCCCGGGGAGATTTTCCTTTTCTGCTCCAATAAACTCAATCCCTCACCCTGACAGGGCTTGAGGATGTACATTTCTTCACGCTAAATTGTCTGGTTAAATTCTCTGATAGTGCGAGAAGAGGTGGGACGGCAGAGTTCACAGCACATCTCACTGCTACTAAAGTCAAGAGGACCCGCTGAAGCTGTAAAGTCAGTACTAAAACCAATCCACAACTCACAATGCAACAGATCATAACCTCATATCAAAAACAATATTTGAAGAGTTTCGTTGCAAAACGAGATAAATCCATTTTTTTACATTTTTGTCAAAACATGTTTATTATTATGTTATCATGTTATTATTTTGTTTTATGGTGCTACTTAGCTGTATTTTTTAAGTTATGACGGTTTAAATCAAAACAAACCAACTGCAGTTGCATTGAAATTGCAATTGGAATGCACAACCAAAAAACAAGATTTCTGAACAATTTAATAAACGGTGGTTATCTCGTTTTGCAACGAAACTCTAAGGTAACATAAAGAAGAGAGTGTGTGCGTGATATGCTGTCTCTTAGGGTACGTTTACACGATGATGAGGCATTGAGATGACAACATTTTTCCCTGTTCACACGCATCTGTGAAAACAACTAAAAACACTGTATTGTGCACAACAGGCTAGTAGTTGGCGATGTCACACAATGTCTAGACATGTAATATGTATGCCCATGACGTCACAGTTTTCACAAATGTGCCATTACCATGTAAATGAATAATCAAATCAAACAAAATGTCTTCCATTTGTTATTGAAAATTGTGTCATGTAAGAGACGCTTTAACCATTTGAATTAATTGTTTCTTTATACTGTTTGCTTGCTAAAAAAATTTTAAGCATTATTGCACACTGTATCTAGCACACATTAGAGCAGGGGTCTCCAACCTTTTTATGAGCAAGGGCTACCACAATGGATAAAACAATCTGGAGGGCTACTTTTTGATATAGTCTACTTTAAAACTTTTTTGTTTTACTTGTTTATTTTATTTTATTTGACTTGTTTATATGTTTTAGTACTGTTTAAAATTTTAACATACGTAAACCAAGCCAAGCTAATATAAAAAAAGATGTAATGAATAAATATTACAGTTGAGACTATTAATAGAATGTGCTTTGGCGGGCACATCACAGACTCTGTGGGGGCTACCTGGTGCCCGCGGGCACCACGTTGGTGACCCCTGCATTAGAGTATCTTATTAAACAAATAATTCAGAGATTAATAAATTATCTGCAGCAACACTTTAACCCGTTAACTGCACCGCTCCTTTTTTGAGAAGGGGGTGAAAAGATTATGTTTACCTTCAAATCAGCATAACTCTGGCATTTAATGGTCTAGAAGCCTAATCTTGGTCTTTAAAGAATAAACTAACATGAACTATCAATGAACAAAACTTCTAGAGCATTTATTAATCTTAGTTCATGTTCATTTCAGCTAGGGGTGTGACGGTTATTATATAACCATGAGACCGACCGTTATAGTTGAACACCGCCATTAGAACTCTATAACCGCCAAAACCGTGTTATTACAATATATATTTTAAAACATTTATTATCATAGAGAATGTTTAAATACTGATTAAAACAATTGTTAACAGTCTGTGTTATTAATGGTCTATGTCGTTTCCAACTGTATTTGATTATTTGGAAAACAGCATAAGTGAGATGTGCAGATGACTCATGAACATGGAGAATATGTCAATATCAGATCAATTGACTGTTCGCAAATTAAAAACCCTTAATTATTTCACTGCAAAAAAAATATTTTCAAGAAAAAAAATTCTTGTTTGTAGTAAAAATATCTAAAAATTCTTAATTAAGATGCTTTTTCTTGATGAGCAAAAGAAAATAAGTCCAATTTTTAGACCAAAAATATCACATTTAATTGATTTTGTGCATAAAACAAGCAAAAACAAAGAAAATCTGCCAATGTGGTAAGCATAAAAATCTTGAACATTTTTATTAAACACTAAATTCAAGTGAATACGCAATAACAACCTGATATTTTACAAAATTACTCTCACTACATCATTCTCTTTGAAAATAGTGATGAAATTTGAAAATTACCCTCTTTAGAGCTTTCCAAAGATATATCGTTTGTCACGATTGGTTTAGTTTTAGAATATGCTATTTTATTTATTTATTTTAGAGCTGGACAATAATTGAATATCAATATATCTCGCGGTATAATATTTTTCGATAACTGTGATATGGTTTCTAAACGCATTTCTGATATTTCGATAGACATTACAGCGTCCCGTGGCCGTTCACATGTCACGTGGAAAAACACATGTTAAAGCAACACCAGACTTATTGCTCTTTGCTCCCCCTACAGGTTAGAAGCGTAATTGTTCATTACCACTGTCGTAAATACTGCAGCATAGCTGGCTCTGATTGGATTGTAGGTCTGCCGTAAAGCAAGTTTTTGTAGTTTTCACTTGAACTACAGAACCGCGACCCAATGGTTGGAAAGTTCTTCAGTGCGGTTTTGGCCGATAGAGGGCTGCAAAGCGATTGTGAAAGTGCCATTCACCCTGTTTTGAGTGGATGAACCACTGAAACTTTTTTGGAAACATTATTTTAAGGTAAAAAAAACTCTTTGGTGTTGCTTTAAACACGGGTCAAGGCGCAACTTCTCTATAAAACGCGTGGCACCTTTTGTAGTTATGCAACCATGAGCCGTGATCTCTGGGACGACGAGCAAATGGAATGCGGATTTAAATCGCTCACCTGTACCTCGCGCCAAATCATATCATTGTCACCGTGCAATCATTGAATCTATTCAGGACTTTGGAGTGTTTGCTCAGAGAAGAGCTGTCACTCAGAAGTATGAGAAGGAGGTGCGGGTCTAGTTCGCATCAAATCACAGCTTCCAATGACGACACCATATAGAGAGAGAGAACAGGAGATGATGCACACAAACTAAATTACTGGTGAGAAAAATAGGCTTAAGCCATAAAGTGCCATGGTTAGAAAAGGGTAAAGATGAGGAGAAAAGATAAGTATGTATGCTGCTGTGTCACCTGGTTATGAGTAATATGTATAATATAATTAAATGTCTAGTATCAAATATATCACTATCTAGCTTGCTAAGCAATTACAAGTAGATCAGTATTTTTTATTTTTCTTACAGTATGTAACGTTAAATTCTACCATTGAAAAGTTTTAAGATCCCATTGACTTATTATTTTCTTCACATATTACTATAATAGCAAATTTATCAAAACTATGGACTAACACAAATGGAGCTATGAAAGTCAATACTGTGACTGAATAAATCCATAATATATTAAAACACAACCTGGTGGCAAAATGCATAATAGTTTATAAATGTAAAGTAAATAATTGTGCTTTTTAATGTTAAAATAGCTCTTCGTCCCTCCTATGATCTCAGAAATGGCCCCAAGCCTATTTGAGTTTGAGACCCCTGCATTCAGGGTGCACCTATAATATTATTAAACTGAGCCTGAAAGTCTGTTTTACTGGACAGTATGAAGACAAAACACGTATTAAAGGTGAACATTAATATATTTATCCCTTTTTTATTTTAAATATGATATAGTTTTATAGGAGGTTTCATTGGCAAATAATTTTTTTCAGAGGTTTGTTTTGGTTCAGACATCCATTGCAGGCATTCTTGGCCGTTTTTCCCGAGGCTTTTCGTATATGCATACCGTTATCGGATTTATACCGTATCGACCGAAATTAAGAAGTATATCATGATAAAAATTTTTGCCATATCGTCCAGCCCTAATTTATTTATTTAATAAAATTTTATTTATTTATTTTATTTTTTGTAATGATCATATGTTGTCTGCAACACTTGTACAAATACAGCTAATATAGCCCTTAGGAGGAAACTTATAGACGGTTTCATTGGAAGCACGTGATACACGTCTGGATCTGAACCTTACTTCCGGCTTCGTTTTTTTAATGCTCTGACTAGTTGCTAAACTGATCTCTTGAACAAATGCCTCGTCGAAAATAACAAATGTTTTGGTTTCCTAGGTAAACTATATGTTGTTTTTTTGCTTGTTATATAAATAAACTACGTTTAAAGAACTTTGTTGTTATTTATTCTTAGCGGAGTTTACCGGAAGCTACGTGCAGCCGCTTGTTTATGTTGTTACTGCTGAAAAGCCTTTATGCCCAGCTGCACTGCTTCCTGGGCTTCGGCCGGCTCCTTGTTACCTGTCTGCCATTGTTGGACGGGCTGATTGGTCCAGGTGTGCCTGACCTCAGTAGTCACAACAACAATAATCAGACACACTTGGATTAATCAGTTTGTCCAATAATGGCAGACAGGAAACAAGGAGCTGGCTGAAGTTCAGGAAGTAGTGCAGCTGGGCATAAAACCTATTGCAGCTCTTCTTGTAAAGTTTAGTCAGTGCCTCCCTGTGCTGACAACAAAACAGCGCCACTAGTAGTGTGGCATAGTGCCACAAGTGCCCTTACAAATGACAATCCATAGAGTGAACCATGTTTCCTGTAAAGACACCTGTCGAGAGCCGGCGGCGGCACTAAATTTGCTAAAGGAGGCCACTTATAAATTACCCATGCAGAAAAAAATGTCTACTCTAATGCACAAACAGTGAAAACATGTGGGGCAAGTGCTATACAAACTGTGGGATGAGTCAAAATTAATCTTAGTGGTAATCGACCACATGTCACACTGTTGATACAGCTTACGTTGTATTTAACCCAGAACACTTTTTAATGTCGACCGTACTGTTTGCAGACCACTTTCTTTAATAGACTGATAAAACGCCAGATCCATTTTATTTTACTACACCAGATCCATGCTAATCCTGCAGCCAACTGTTATACCATCTTCTATCCCATCTCTCCATCAGCAAAGAAGCATGCAGTGTACGGAATTAATCCTTGTAGCGTGCGGTAGCAGAGGCCGGGTAAATAAATCATATCCAATCACTTTCTGCAGCTTCTCTCTCCACTTGCTGTTCGGTCACAGTTTAATGCACCAGAGCACAGCACAGCAGTCCGGTCTCCTCTTGGCACAGAACGACAGTAACCGCATAAGCCAAGACTACGAAAGCACTAAGAATATATCAGACCTCAATATGCAATACGATATACTTTTTTTTTTTTCGTTGCAAAAATTACATCTATAAACAAGCAGCTTATGCCTTAGCGACTGTGGTCCACGAATCAAATTGCGAGAATGGCATTGTATTGTTTTATTGGTAAGATTTTGTATTTTAACTGGTGAAAATATTGCCGATTTGGCATCAGCGAGTATTTGTGGGCATTAACTTCTGCTTTACAAGACTTCCAGCCCCTCGGTCAGTGTCCCTCCCCCTCTCCTCTCCAACAGCCAGGGGGCAATTGGCTGCAACCGCCCGGGTGTATGGGGGAATCTATGTTCAAACAAACCCTGTGTAAAGGAACTCTCAAAATTCTGGCATTTGCTGTATTGTGAGTCACCGCAGCTCGGAAAACCAAATACTGACTGTGCCTTACAGTGCTCTATTTCCATCTGTTTAGCGTATAAAACACTAGATTTAAGCAGTCTCTGCCTAAGAGGGGTTTCAAAAACATGCCACTAAAATGGCAAAAAAGCTTGCTAAAAATGCCAGCTACACTATGACTGGCTGGCCATTACACAGCTTTAGGGAGTCAGGGTGAGTTAGTAAGGTTAGGTACCACTGAGAAGGTTTAGAGCCACTGAATCTTTTCAAGATAAACAAATTATCTCCAGATATTTGCTAATGGAAAATCAGCAAAAACTAAATCTTCACGTGGGACGAACTGGGCAGTCTGCAAAAGACAAAAGAGTCTGTAACCGGCACTGTTATTTAAAGCTACCAATTTGTTGTATGACAACCTATCATTACGGTAGCGTGCATGCAATACTTATCCATATGCAAAAATTAAAGTTAGCAAAAACCTTCTTTGAATAAACTACAATGTGCACTTAAATTCATTTTAGTAGGGGTAGGGATGCACAATTAGGGTGCTTTCACACCTGCCTTGTTTAGTACGGTTGAATCGTACCAAAGTTTGATTGCTCACTTGGTGCGGTTCGTTCGGGCAGGTGAGAATGCAGCAAATCGAACTCTGGTGCAGACCAAACAAGCAAACCTTCCATTTTCCAATGATTGCTCCAACAGTGGACCTTTTCTCACCAAGCAGCTTGGCCATGTTAGTAGTTGGATACTTACTGATTGTATGGGGTGGACAGGTGTCTTTATGCAGCTAACGACCTCAAACAGGTGCATCTAATTTAGGATAATAAATGTTGGGGGGGGGGGACATTTTAAAGACAGACTAATGCTGAGTCCCAATTCGCATACTATCCGTCCTAAATAGTATTCGAAACTAGAATTAGTACGTCCCAAATCGTAGTATGTTGAAATGAGTATCCCAAAGATACCCGGATGGTCTACTATTTCCGGTTAGAATTCGAAGTGCAGATCAATGCACACTCTAACGGCTAATATTGCCTACAACCCATTGCGTGCCGGAGGGAGGAGCTTAACCACACTGACCCTCTTGCGTATTTGTAGGAATCTGTGGCTGTACAAATGTAAACTTCATTAGTCCAACGAAAGAAACATGGTTACTACACTTTTACTATAGTAAAAGCATGGTTCATTTTCATCTGAGTGTTTTTGAGTTATATACATAAGTATAAAATTAAGTATAAAATACGTTTAACAATAGTTATACTATAAACTTTAAATATTTTGACTTTAAAATAAGTAACTTACGTTACACACATTGCACATGAACGTCAGAACCAGCCGCCTCACAAACTATCCTGCGTTTGGGTCTAATGACGCTCTGCTTGGTAGAACACATTGTAAAATGTATTGTGAAAAAAAACTATGAGAAAAAAGATGGAAATAGTTAATAGGGATGCACCGATCCGATATTCTGGATCGGTATCGGGGCCGATCCGGCATTTTTTGCTGGATCGGATATCGGACTAACAGGGCCGATCCAATTCGGATACTGCGCATTACCCATGGTTGACACTGTCAAGCGATTAAAACGTCAAAGTAGTATAAAAGCACCATAAACGTTTTTATGCACTATAATCAAAGTCATCTTACACTTAATAGCTTCATGTGAAGGAACAAACGCACATTTAAAAATATTCATGTTCACAGAAACACTGTAACTTACTTGCAAACTGAATTAATTCACTGATGAGAAGCGAACGGATGAAAACGCGTCATTCAACACAGGCACACACACAATAACACACACAATAACTGTAACGTTAGGCTTTATTAAAGATCTGATTTCATAAAGTCTCAGTAAGCTGTTGGATGGATGCAATTCACTATGTGCTGAGGATTCACAGGTGAAGCGGACGGATGAAACGCGTCATTCAACACAAGAACCCTCAATAACTGTAGGCTGTTTTAAAGATCTGATTGTATGAAGTCTCAGTAAGTTGTTGGATGGATGCAATTCAGTATGTGCTGAGCACACGATGCATCAAATCTTTTTGTGTTTTAATAGTTATGAACTTAGCTTTCCATTGCGGAGCGAGGATTCCCATGCGAGTGTGAGGACGCTTCTAGAGCATCAATGCTGCACAGTATTGCGCAGAATGCGCACTCAATATGATTTAGGCGCATCAATTCTGCACCCGAAATGTGCATAAAAGGTCCGGTTAAGTGCATAATTCCCAAAATAACCATCTGCACACTAAAGCTTTTTTACTGTGACTTTTTGCGTAATTAAGGAAAATATATTTAGCATACTTATTTGATCAAACGTGCCTATTTTATTTTCTCCTAAACACTGCCATGGTTAATAATTACTAATGTTCTTGTAACTTGTAAATCATTTTAAATTATTGGTTTTTAATTTAAAAGTATAATTATATATAATATAATTATATTATGCTAGATTTAGACATTTATATAGTCTGTGTGCGTGTGTCTGTGTGTGTGTCTGTGTGTAATTTAAATTGCTCAAGAAAAATACAGTAGTATCGGATCGGCAGGTATCGGAATCGGCTGATACTCAGAATTCGGGTATCGGAATCGGATCGGAGATGGAAAAAGTGGTATCGGTGCATCCCTAATAGTTAATAAAACTATATTGGACATAAGTTATAAGAATGAATGAAATATTGTTAACAGTCGTGGTGTGCGTAATTAGGCAACCACATTTTCGTTCACGTTGCATGACGTCATCGAAGTATGTCCCAGAACGTGCATACTCTTTTGTTACACATTCAAAAGTATGTACGTTTTCCTCACAAAAACAGTACATACTTTTAGGTCGTAGTAGAAGTAGGCGATTTGGGAATCAGCATAACAGGTCTTTGAGGGTCAGAATTCTAGCTGATAGACAGGTGTTCAATACTTATTTGCAGCTGTATTATACAAATAAATAGTTAAAAAATCATACATTGTGATTTCTGGGTGTTTTTAGATTATGTCTCTCACAGTGGACATGCACCTACGATGACAATTTCAGACCCCTCCATGACTTCTAAGTGGGAGAATTTGCTAAATAGCAGGATGTTCAATACTTATTTTCCTCACTGTACCTGGAGTTGCGAGGAGGTGCGAGCGGAGCCTCAAAAATTTGGTGTCTTCGCCGTTTGTAGTGCATTAAAACGTCGTTTTTTAAGACGCATCTGCGATTCATTCTGAAAGTGAACAGTTTGTATAGAGTGCTGTATACAAACTATGTATAACAACCACAAAGACATAATTACAGCGCGCAGCCGTCTGTCCATGGTGTCTGCTGTATTTTCCTCCTTTTTGTTTACTTCCGGTATTCCGTTGGAATTTCCCACACGTTGATTCTGACCAATCGAGAAGCAGTTTAGGAAATACGTTCAAATACATGTGGCCAATGAGTGATGTGGATCCTATCACATGACTGAATTTTGGTTCGTTTCAACTAGTGCGGACCAGATCAATCAGTGTGGTGTGAAAAGGAACCAAAACTGCTAAAAAAGCTACAATGTATAATTTTTTTGCTTTTGGTCTGGACCAAATGAACCGAACTACAGATGTGAAAACACCTTTAATCGAAAAACTAATCGGGATTACAATTAGTGGTGAAACATTTACATAATCACCAAAAGCTTTAATTCCAGCTGTCCATTTGTGCTCATTTCTGTGCGTTTCGGCATTATGTTTGTGCACCAAATACAGTAGAGAATCAATAACTTTAAAACTGACAAGTTGATGTGTCCTTTAGTCATTCGTTTTGTATTTTTTTACTAATAACAACTCACATAATTAATTATTGGTGATTTATATTATATTTTTCGTTTTGGATGTTTCGAATTTGTAATTGTCATAACCGCGCAGTCCTACACACACGTTAAATCTACAATTCATAACTTTTGTCTGTATGGCCATCTCTGGTTTGTGAAAACGTGATTTTTTTATGTACTTGATTTTTTGTTTATTGCTAAAATTAATGAATACATATTGTGTAGTATCTCAATTATAATCAGTAAATACGCTAATCATAATGCCAATCATAATGTTCGCACAAATGTTAACGGTCCTTAAAAAGGCATATTAGATCAACTTAATTTTAATGCATTACAGCCACAACAGTTCAAGCACTTGGCAAAGCTCCCACATTAATGACTTTATTAAAGTTTTACACACACACATTTTCACACGCCCACCCAACATTTAGGTGCAAACACCCCAAATGCCGCCCAACGTGCAAACTTTTATGATTTTGTGCTTTGTGGGTTTACCAGTAGTTCACAGCATATTAAGTGTCTCTCTCTATATTCTGAGCTTTATGTTAACAGTTCGCATTTATGTAATCACACAGCTAGTACATGATCATTAACCGATGATGACATCCACCACCAAACATGGTTTAAAGGTGAAAAACATCTGACTCACATTTCATGGGTGTTGTCTGTTATTACCTGTTTAAAAAATCATACCCAAATTTTAAACAGAACTTGCCCATACTTATAAATAATTCCTATGATGGCCGTGTGAAATGTTGTTCTTGCCTAATGCAATATATGTTACCCCCAGAGGCACTGGTGTACTTATTTCAGTAACACAAGTACATTCATTGCCATCTTCTGCAAGAGTTTTTTTTAGTTTCTTTCAGTCAAAGACTTTAAAGTTGTTTTCACAGTAAAGTCAAAGATTCATGACTGTCAAACAAGATTTTCTATCCTGTCAAGAGAAATCAACAGATATCTTCAGATGTGCGCACACAAATTTATCAAAAGGCGCGTGAGTAAATCTGTTTCGCGTCTTCTTTTGTTTAAATATTAACCAGATCTGGCCATTGACGGTTCATTTAGCTGGCCCGAGCATCGTTTGGTCTTTAACACACCAGCCAAAATACTACAATACTACTTTCACAAAGCACATGACTCACTTGCTCCTATTTACGTTATTCAGCTTGAAGTTACTGGGCGTGTTTGAGAGATTTTCAGCTGTTTCACCCAAGGTAAAGGTGAGTGTAGGTGTGGCCCTGCGGTGCAGTGAAAGGCACATTTGTCTGCCTCTGGAGGTAGAGAGGGGGGCAGGGCAGGTTAGGACGAGGGTGTCAGACATTGTTGTGCCTCAGCAGGGGCTGATGATTCTTACAGAGACAGTTTTGGTGTAGAAAGAGTGTTGTAAAGGAGAAGGAGTGGCTGTTGTGTGCATGCCAAAGTGGCAGCAGGGTGTGAGGCCGGCCCACCCTGACTCTTCATTTACACTCCAGTGAGAGCGTCTGTCAGCCTGTATAGCCACCATCGCAAGCATACAATAATATCAGGGGTTAGCCTTTAGCCTTGCGTTTTTGCATTACCCGTTTGTGTTTAGATGGTTCACTGCTCATGCACAACAAATCCTAAAAATAAAACTTTAAACAGCACAAAACATTGGGTGTGTGTTGGGAAAGCGCAGTACTTGTGTTTATACTATGATTTAAAGCTAAAGTGATCCGACCAGTTTTGAATTTGAAAATAATGGCTGGAAATTTGTGGATTCGGGTGAGATCTTCACAGTCAAAGCAGACTAACACACCCAATGTGTCAGCTTATTTAACCACATGACAGCTAGTTTAAATGCATCTTATCTTGTATTAACAGAATATAAAGCACAGTTAAGACTTTTCCTTTGCCATTCTCAGTATCGTACCGTAATGTAAAAAAACATCCGATCTTAATTTAAAGAAGAAGTATTTCATATATTATTAAAGTAATATAGTACATTTAATGCACATTGAAAAAATCCTTGATGCACTAAAATTTAAACAACTTGTATTAACAAGTCATTTTTAACTTTTTTGTATTGAGTATGAATTAAAAAATAAAGTTGAATGGGCTTAAGTTCTTACAAATTTATTTTTTATAATTTAAAGCAACTTCTAACTAGTCAAAAAAGTTGAAATTAATTATTAGTTCAAGTTGTTTAAACTTAAAGGAAACACCACCGCTTTTCAATATTTTACTACTGTATGTTCTTACCTCAACTTCGATGAATTAAAACATATCCATCTTTTTTCAATGCATGCACTTTTAATCTTTGTACAGCGCTTCGTGAATGGGTTAGCATTTAGCCTACCCCATTCATTCCTATGGCTCCAAACAAAAGTTTTATTTTGTGCCATACTTACCATACTTACTCGTGACTCATGTAACAGTCTTTAAATAAGGAAAACATGGAAGTGTTTGGTGGCATCTAAATTCATCTCTGTTTGGAGCCATAGGCATGAATGAGGCCAGGCTAAATGCTAATGCATTCACAACATGCTGTACAAAGATTAAGTGCATGCATTGAATAAAGATAGGTATGTATTAATTCATCTAAGTTGAGGTAAGAACATAAAATATTGAAAAACTGTGGTGTTTACATTTAAACATTTAAGCGCAGCAAGAAAGTTTTACTGTGGGTTTACACCAAATGCGAAGCATGCAATCGTCATGCGAATTTTTGCGCTCGAGTTGAATATAAGACGCGTTTGGGGCGAATAGTGCATGTTTTCACGGCAAACGCAACGCCCATATCGCATCATTCGCATCGCCCCACGCCAGGCCGCGTGTGATCGCGTCTTTGCATTGACTTTGTATGTAATCTACTCGTGCAAATCGTTGAACTCGCATCTGGTGTAAACCCACAGTTACAGTGCATTTTTATCTAAAACAACTTGAAGTGCATTTACAAGGTATACATTTGAATCCATACGTGTATTCCTTGGGTTTGAAAGCATGATCTTTTGCACTGCTAATGCAATGCTCTACCACTGAGCTATATGGTAGCACAGTAATAACACAAGGTTTTATCAAATTAATTCTACTAAATTTAATTCATGCACATTGTAATAAAAATAAACATTACATGCTTTACAGTCAAAATAGAGTATTTTTAACTGCACAAAATTTTTATTAATGCAGAAAATCCTAATGGTCCTAAATGCTTTATTTTATGAATGCAATATATCTTTTTAAACAATTGATTTTTTCCTGGAAAAATATGTCTTGGACACCTCTGACACCACTTGAGATTCATCCAATGTGGGAGAAATGAGTACCATCATCACACACCCATCATCTCTGCTATGCTACAGTACAAAATAATACCACGGTGTCAAAATGGTGTGAATGAAATAATGCACTACAGCTTAGCAGCATGGCTATTTTAAGTTATGACTTGGGTGTTAAGCTAGTTTCTTCTTATCAAAATCAACAGGAAACACGTTTAACAGAAAACCACTCCAAGTGTAAAAAGAGGAACACAAAGTTTGTTCTGCTAAATGTAAACGTTCAATGAAAAAAAAAGGGATAATCACAATCCCTGTTAATATTAGGCAGCGTACTTTCACAAGTCTACAAATATCTCTCTCATATTTGACAACGCCAATAATAAAAAAAACTCCTACCTTTAAGGTTATAAAAAAACATACATGCACAATGATGCTCTGCATAAACTGTTGCATCATTAAGAACAATTTCACTTTAAAGAACTGTTTACCAATCTGCTCACATTCGATCAAATTCTATTTTCAACACTGTGGGTGCTTACAGGATATCCTGTTATGTCTTAGAAGTCATTTTGCAATTTATGTGTGAGAGCCAATGAGGTCTAGACAAACAATTAATGACTTTGAACTGACATAACCTCAGGATCAAAACATCTGTGCTCTCAAAACAACGTGTGGTTTAAGGTAACAAAGGGCACATACATTGTGTCGTACAACACATCACCAGCAGCCATAACAGATGAGATGACATCCATGCCACAAAGCATGACCTGGAAGGCAAAACTTTGCACTGTTTAACCCCAATACTGGTACTGATGCTGTATGGACATCGAGTAATACAAATACATCAACAAGCAGGCCTCTCTCGCTCTCTCTCTCTCTGAGACACCCAAGAATGCTTGCTTTACAATCCTTTTAATACCTGAAAGCATATCTATCGTCACCAAAATACCCAGACTGTGTGCTAGACAACCGGTCTGACGTTCCCCAATGACGTCAGTGGTAAAGACCTGTAAGAGCTAACTGAATAACCCATTCTGCCATAACAAGACTTTGGGAAAACACTTTGACAAATAGTGACTATTGATAAATGTATCTATAGGTTTTTAGACCGATCACTTGCTATGAGTCTGAATAGTCTGAATACAGTCAATAGCAATTGACAGTATGATTGATGAGTGTGACAAAATCAGAAAAGCCTTCTCACTCAATTTTTGCGGCAAGTGTAAATATTGACAATCGAGAAATATGTCTGTTCGCTCAGTGACAAAGGGAAACATTCGCTTGTTTACCATAAAACAGAACGTCATTGGTTGATAGAGCTTTTAAGATGGCAGCATTGTTCAATGATCAACCACATTGGAGACTCCCAAAAATGACACAAAAATTAAAAAGTAAACATAACTACTACTACAAAAAGACTAGATATCTACTGTCTGATGGTTTGTAGTGTAAAGCATGAGCATCACAAAACAACACAAGCTTTGTGACCCATCTGCAACCCAAAACTTTGGAGAACAAAACTGGTAAAGAACCACACAGTTGACCACCATAAACCTAAAATAAATCTGTTATATCCAAAAACAGCCCAATAAATCCACCATTTCGAACAGCATTCATTTAAAATGGATTGCATTTTATAACTACATACAGTACATACATGCAGTAGGCTGACACAGGATCTCCACTTACAGTATATAGTGAGATCATAGCCAAGCAAGTTTGTAAACAAAACATTGTACATGTCCCATACCTGTCAGTGAGTGTGGACCGTGTGTCGCTCATTGGGCTTCCGTTTTTAGCTTTTATTCGTCCTATATCCCATAGACATTTTCAGATGTATGAGGAGAAACATGCGAGGTTGCATCCGTCTTCAGTCGCGTGCATCAAGGGCTAAAATAATCACAAAAGACAAGATGTTTGGAAACGTTTTCATGTAGCCTTGCACTTTTAGTCAGAAATATGTATTACATGAAATGTCTTAATAAATAATATACCAATAAACAAATAAGAAGTGATTTTTTTTTTGAGGTATTAATTTGACTTATTACGTAAAATCTCCATGCAAAGCTCATATGGATCATACTTTAAATTTTTTTTTTAAAAATCCAGGCATTAACATATTTTTTCCCGATTAACTATGGTGCCAATTTAGTGCAACTAGTGTCCCGAGTTAACAAAAACATTTGCCTCTCACAGTAGTTGAACTGCTTACTAGTTAATACAACCTTAACGTTACAGTTAAAACATTTAATGATACGAACAACTTAAAAATGAATGCAAATACATATGTTTTAATGCAGACATTGGTGAGTTAAATTAGATAAGTTAGCAAGCAATCATGCGCACTCATACAGTCATAGTAATGAATCTCGCAATGTTTTCGTATGTTTAGGCGGTTTGCATGATCGTGCAGCAAAAAATTTCCGTAAATTCAACACCACTTAACAGATGAACCCAATTCGCTTCGTACAACAGCTTGCTCGATGTTACACTCCTTAAAATTAAGACACTTTTGACTTTCCAATGCTGAAGGCGTGTGTGTGTGTATCCACAGCCAACACAGCAACAGCAGCAGCACCAGTACCGCAGTCAAGACTGCAGGCAAGGCCTTTGCTATGCTAAAGCTAACGGCTGTCTACCGTCCACTTTAAAGATGAGTCGCGATGTTTTTCCCGGCAATAAACAACAGTGTTTATCGACAATACTCCCGCAGTCATCCAGACAGGGAAAATATGTGCGCACGTGTCAGCCTGAGGAGAGTTTCCATGGAGTAGCGACGAAATCACTTCATCATCAAAATAAACAAAAAAGATTCAATAAAGTTCGCGCGGGTCGTTCAAAGGGCGTTTGGGATGAGATAAAATAACGAATTTCTAGTTAAAAGTTCAAGTTAAAGTAGTCCGGAGGTTGTATGTTTCGGTCCATGAAACTACGGAAAGTTGAGATGTGCCGACTGCTGCCGCGTCTCCATCGGGGATGCGTCTCACAACCTACTGTGTTGCCTACATAGACAGCATTTCCGATTCAGCAGAAATCCCGTAATGTTACATTGACACTGCAGAGCGGACTCTAAGTTGGTTACATTTTACATGTCCACAAAAAAGCTGCCCAGGTAGTGAGTAGATTTTTAGACATGTTTCTATATTTTAGTCACGATTCGTTGGTTATTATGAGTGATGGAGATTTGAGTTGTTGACAAAAAATGTACTCGCACGCAAAGAGAAAGATTAAAACACGGCCAACAGACATGGGAAATAAAATATCAAAGAGAGAAGAGTCGATGGGGAACGTTGGGGTTTTAGTTTGTTTAATACTGGGCAACAAAGAAATCAAATTTGAAAGTAATGTTAAAGAGTAGTTGAGATTAAGTTTTGTATTTTCGTAATAGTGGTTAAAGTTAGAGCTAAACTAGAAGCCAAAAAAGTACCGTTATGTTAGTTTGCCACATCGTGGACGTTAAAAAAACTGCAACTCTTACGTTGCAAGTGCAACACTTAAATAAAATTCCTGAAAAAGGCTAAAAAAAAATTCCTAAAAAGGACACAAATTGTACCTGCTGTGTTAACTGTACCTTAAAACCGTTTACATTATTCGAATCACAAGAATTCCAGTTTTCCAAAGATATGTGAAATGTTTAGCTTTTTGTTTTTGAGTTGTTGTAACGTTATTTGATGAAGTTTTTTGTCAAATAATGCAGGGTACTTCTCAAGGTACCTTGGATTTTAATGCAATAGCAATGCATGACATAAAAATAAACAAAAATACATAATCATGACATTTTAACCACATAGTTGTTTTGTGTATTGGGCCAGATATGATATATTTTATTGTAATTTAGGTATAGTCTAATAGTGTGAACATCTGTATCTTATTTGTGTAACAATTTTACACAAACCATATGGCACTGATTGACATCCCTAATGAAAAATCCAGTTAAGACCAGCATAAGCTGGTAGCTGGTTTAAGGTGGCTGGTAGCTGGTTTAAAATGATTCTCCCAGCCTGGCAAAGCTGGTGGGTCAGCTGGTTTTTCAGCCTGACCAGCTAAGTTCAGCTAGACCACCTTAACCCTTGTGGGTTGTTCCCATTTACTACCCTTTCGGGTTGTTCGTGTACAAAAAAAGCCACTGAATTAAACAGCTGCAAAAATTAGATTATTTTTTTTCATAAATCTGTTAATCAACCTCGGTACTGATCAAACCTACCAAATATTCACAAAATTTCCATGATTTCAACTCTTCAAATAATTGCCAAGTTCACAGGTGGTGTCACTGATTTGGGAGGAAAAAAACACAAATTGACTGATTTTTAATATAAAAGTGATTGTGGACTGGATTTTTTTACCCCTATCACAGTCTTGGGTATGCACAAGATTGGTAAAAACATTGGCTTTGATGCATTTTTAGTTTTTGTGCAGCATCAGTTTTGTACAAGCCAGAAATTAAGCTCTGTTTTTTGCACAGGCCTACTAAAGGGTTAATGCTGCCACATGGTGATCAACAGTAAAAACGACAAATTTTACCTCTTGGCAAAAGGAAAAACCGCCAACAATCAAGAATGCATGATAATAAGGTGTCATTGCTCTGCAATGAAAAAAATTTCTTATAATGGAAGTCACTGGGGCCAAAAAAGCCACAAACAACTATTTAGGGAGAAAAAAAATAAAAACTGATGCTGCACAAAAAATAAAAAGTCATCAAAGCCAATGTTTTTACTAATCTTTGACAAGCCCAAGACTGTGAAAAAGGTTTTAAAAAATCTAGTCCACAATCACTTTTTATATTGAAAGTCTGTAATTTTGTGAGGTTTTTTTTCATCAAATCAGTGACACCGCTAATGAACTTGGCAATTAAAGAGTTAAAATCATAGAAATTTTTTAAGCATTTGGTAGTTTTGATCAGTACTGAGGGCGATTAACAGATTGAAAAAAAATGGAAAAAATATTAATCTGATATGTGTAATTTAGTTGCCTTTTTGTACACGAACAACCCGAAAGGGTAGTAAATTTGCCCACTGTATATTGTTGAGTTTTTGAAAAATTTCAAAGCATTTTCTTAAAACAAGTGTAAATATAAGATTTGTCACCAAAAATCATTCCATTTGCTAAAACACAGAGAAAGTTGTGGCCAAATTAAGACATAAAAAATGGCCAAAAATGGCCTCAACAACCCACAAGGGTTACCAAAAAACAGCTTGTGCTAGATTTTTTAGAAGGGATGTGCAAAGACACTAAACTCTGAAACACACAAATAATCCAAAAATAAACTAATTTATAGTAATACTTATTACAATGTTTATTACTGTGTGGTCAAATCACAATGACAGATGATTAATTCATTTAATAGGAATTTCATTATTTCACAAATTAAAAATTGTAATTTCCAAACACTTCACTCTGGATTTACCTTCTCATTCAAGTTATGTAATCTAACACATATCATTTAGTAATCCACCATGAACATTTAGTAGTGTTTCATAACAAATCTGAAAACTGCACAATACTAAAAGTTTATTTAAAGAGAACATACAAGAATAACCAATGATTAAAATTGATTTCTGATAAATGTTACCAATTACAAAAATATCAAACATTTCCAGAACTAGGAAGTTAAAACACATAATTCTTATGAGTACAAATATATATAAGAGTTTGTATTTTTGAGTTAATCACAATGGCTTATAACAGACATCTAAATAAGAAGTCCCACGTGTATACTGAAAGTGTATAACAACTATATCTGGCTGATTTCTCTATTATAAAATCTGCAAACATCAATTAGGTCCAAAGCTGTATTAGCTAATACACCTGTTCTGATTCAAATTCTATTCTTTAGTGTTCGAAACAAAGACCAATACGCTGATATGAGAACTTTTTAATCTCTCTTCACATCTTGCCCATTGACATCCATCCTGTGGCCATTCATCCAGCGCTGATATTTGACTTGGGATTTGCGGTATGCAAAACGGGCAATGTCAGCCATAAACACCCATGACAGAGCGTACATGGCCACGCCACCACATTTAATGATGAACTTGGGTCTGGGTGAGATGAGCTCACAGTACAGCATGGTGCCTCCTACAAAAATCCGCATGAACACGAACAGCAGCACAAACAGCACGTCTACTAGGTCTCCAAGGAAGCTGTCGTAACGGCCAGAATGTTTCAAGAACCAGCGAGTCTGGAGGAGAGGGTTTGTGATCTCGCTGCCAAACAGCACGGCACAACCCTCGATCCCCGACTCCCCCAGCCACAGCGTTAGCAGAATACCCAGGATGGTCATGGTGTGATGGGCGAGCATCACCAGACCCTCGGTGCGGAAGTACACACACCAGGCCATGTCAAAGATAAAGTAACCCAGACTGACCACCATAGCGGTGATCTGCAGAGGGGTGTTCTTTGTACCTGTAAATAGAGAGCATACACAAAATGCACTTTTAATAACTTTATCATCAACATGTTACATTTTGAATTGCATTTAGGAAATCTTGCCTGGGTATGTGAAAGGCCACGGTCCATCTATGTATCCGATATACGCAGTTATGCACACAGCAAGAATGCCGTGTAACAATGTAACAAGTCGACAGTTCCATTCGTAGCTACAAGAGCCATTTGTGTAACACAGCAAAACATAAAGAGCAATCCACCCAGCCAAGCACGCTCCAACTCCCAGCACCAGCGGCGACATCTTTTGTCTGCAAATATAATAAATTACAATCATAATGTCAAATGAATATAATATTTTATCATGTTTAAAGCAGTAAAGCGCATTCAGAGCAGATACTGTAAGTACTTACTTGAACACAACAAAGCTTGAATAACTGTTGCAAGACGTGAAATATCTTTCCTGTGATTCTGATGTTGAATAAGCACTAAAACCCCCTTAAGTGTCTAAAGGGGTAGCACTGGATTCCACATTAACAGTTGAGAAATACCAAAGTCTGGCTTAGATCAGGATGTGTGTCAAAATCAGACCAAAAGTTACTGTGGCAACCTTATCCACTGTTCTTTTTCCTTAACTCCACAAACACTTGAACTTTATCTGTCAATATTTGCAGTGCCAATATTAGCTATTTAAATGAATACTTTGGTATTATCATACAGCCTACAGGCATTCTTCATAAACAGGTGTAATTTTTACATTCACAGCACATTGAAATGTATAATGTAATGAATTAAGCAAAAATAAAAACACACACATTCTTAGAACAATTGAATAAAAGAGACACTGTCTTAACTAAAAGGCAAGCTAATCCTCTTAGCTGAGGTTAATTCCACATTTCATTAAGTTAACACCAGCAGGCTAATCGCGCAATAATGAAACTACGAAATATTTGTGTATATATATGATTACCTGTTAAAATGTCCAGCTCATTGATAGGCCGAACAGTTATTCAGTGCTCATCATGGATGATTCATGACTCGAGTCTCAGCGTCTCACGTACAGAAGACACGAGGCCTGAAGTGATCTCCGGGTTCATCTCCGGCATCGTCTTGGAGATGGGACGCAAATCACCGCACAAACAAAAGCCACATTTCAGCTGCTCAGTCTGTCAACAGCGAGGAGGACAACAAAGAGGAAGATGCATTCATTAAAGAAGGGCGACCTCAGCTGGTACGGACCGCAAAAGACAGCTTACAACACTGTACAGTGGTAACCATAGTTACCGTCAAACACGATGGTGTTACAGTTACTGTGATGTTACTTCAACAATAGGTTTGCAAATATTGTTAGCATCGTTGTTGTTAGCCACGACGTGTCTAAAACACCCCTAAATTCACTATAAATCACGGCCTTACGGGGCTTAACTTGTCTAGTTTCATAAAATTGTTATTGTACTGTAACTGTCAAGCTTTCGTGAAATAAAAAACAGTAATAAAAATATTATTCCTTCGCCAAACAATGTACGTTAGTTCTTCAGAAACTCAACAAAGTGGTTGCCAGGCAACACAGATGCAACAACGCGGCTTAACCAATCGTAATCAAGAACTGGAACGGTCTATCCGTTTGATAAAATCATAATAAATTGTTATAAGATCTGCTGCCTTTCAAAGCTTTCTAAGAAACGTTATGTTATTTAATTTTTGGTTTTATTACCACAAAGGGCTACAGTACTAGTTTTATTAGGAACTATTGTTGTTGCCATGGTAATTCCCTGCATGATTTTAACCAAGAGACTGAAAAAAGTTTTACCTGTATGGTATTTATCACTGGTTAAGTAAATAATTAAAAATACATTTTAAGTTTAACTACTTACAATCAATATTTGCATCACTTAAATTGTTCAAATTGATGCATTAAAAACGTAATATTTTCAGTAGTGTAAATGTAAATTGACCATGAAAGTAAAAGGAAAACACCACAATTTTTCAATATTTTACTATGTTCTTACCTTAACTTAGACTCATTAATACATACCTCTTTTTTCAATGCGTGCACGTTTAATCTTTGTACAGCGCCTCGTGAATGTGATATCATTAGCCCCATTAATTCCTTAGGATCCAAACAGGGATAAATTTAGAAGCCACCAAACACTTCCATGTTTTCCCTATTTAAAAACTTGTACATGAGAAGTTATGCGAGTAAGTATGGTGACACAAAATAAAACTTTTGTTTGGAGCCATAGAAATGAATGAGGCTAGGCTAAATGCTAAAACATTCACGAGGCGCTGTACAAAGATTAAAAGTGCACGCATTAAAAAAAGATAGGGATGTATTAATTCATCAAGTTGAGGTAAAAACATAGTAAAATTTTGAAAAATGGTGGCGTTTTCCTTTAAGTATTTTTACAATGATTAATAATGACACATCAGTATGTCATTAGTATGTTACCAGTAATTTCTTACCACATCATTATAATACGAAACACATAGTATAGTCAGATGAATTAAAAAAATTCAGTAAAACAGACAGGTTGTTATACTTTGCTGAAAGAGCTTTTATTTAAAATTTCTTCATATTTGCTCATATTATTTTTCATATGAAAATAGTTTTGAGCGTTATTCACAACAGCTTTATCTGTTAAAGGAAATAGTAAACACTGAATCACCAAGGCACTT
The DNA here is from genome assembly GCF_027580225.2 of Misgurnus anguillicaudatus. Lineage (NCBI taxonomy): Eukaryota > Metazoa > Chordata > Actinopteri > Cypriniformes > Cobitidae > Misgurnus > Misgurnus anguillicaudatus. Next base: position 19,870,745 of record NC_073360.2, on the reverse strand, counting down.
ATAATCCAGACAATGGCTGTTGGTTGGGATGGTTCTAGTTGACAGAGTTTAGGACTGGTGGAATCTCAAACAACACTTTTAACAATAACACTTAAACTCTTCAAAAACAAAATTAAATACGTCAATATAAACTTTTTAGTACCATAAACTACAACCCAGTCAAATGTGTTGTGTTAACATTCTCAAAGTAAGTGAAGGAAGTCATGTGTTTAGAGTAAGTTAATTGTGGGAAAATAATAAAATTTAAATTCTGTTCTTCATGATAGGGCTCAGTCTGTGGTTTGGTCCTGTTTAATGAGTCATTTGTGAAGCTGAGAAATCTTAAGACATTGAATAAACAGGATGTCCCTGCTAAAATAGCACATGTATTCCAATTTGAGGATCCATGACCAGAATGACAGTAATGTTGCATAACCTGAAGATGGCAGTGTTGGGTGCACAATAGCAAAGAGTTTAGTCAGTAGTTGACTCTTTCTCTATATCTTTCTATTCCTATTTGTCTTTCAATTCCATCAAAGCATACATGACTGACATTGTTACTTTGATTCCTTTTGTTACTTAACCAATTTTGACCGGGTCCATCTGTAAAGGTCGTCTATACACAAAATGTGACTTGGTTCAACAGCAACATACTGCACATAAAGACAATTCAAATGGTCCTTAAATGATACTGTTATAATACCATAAAATGCAGGAACAAAATCATACAAATCCATCTATATGAAAATAAACAGTCATATACACACACTCAGCCATAAAAAAATCCCAAAGTGTTGTCAGCATTAAGACTTTTGGTGAATTCGCATAATTGAATCCGACTAAATCAAATGAAGACAGAATGAGTCACCAAAAAGTGTTTGTACCAATATGTATTGAATACAGCGCCTTAAATGTAACTCATTGAAAACACTGAACTTAAACCATATGGAATAAAAATAGACATTTCTCTGAACATTTTATGTGCACGGTGCTTAAGAGTCTTCAATAATTTCCCACTGCAAATAAATAATACCAGTTTCTATAAAAAGAAAGAAAAGTGGCAACCTGCCTTGAGCTAAATTAAAGATGACATCTTTTTATATACTGACTAAATCACAGGTCGTTTATCCCAAATTCGCTTGCTGTACTTAACAAATCAATGTTTTTATAGATAATCATTTCTCAGTACCTTTAAAAAGCAATGAGAGCTTTAAATACTTGACTTCCTCAAAAATCAAAGACCTGGAAGACTGGTCTGAAAAAATAAAATTAGATCATGGGGTGCTGCAAATGCTGTAAGGACAAATCCGGCTTTGAAAAACGGCTCCATCCATCCCCATCCGTTTGGAAATACCAAAAGTAAAGTCATTGTCACACATCTCTGTACAAAAGGCACATGAGTCTTAAGGCTTGGAAAGCTCCCATTGAAAGTTTTTGTCTTGTCTTAAGAACCAGTGATATTGCTTTAAGTTTCTTCCTCCCATAGGCACAGCTGTTTATGGGGTACATAGTAAGTAAACTGGTAGCCCTTGCTGCAGCTTTTGATGCCACATTTATAAGGGCTACCCCTGCCGGAAACGTCCCTGTTGCGACAGTATTTTAGCAAGCAGGGGTACCACTCCAATCTGAAGTTGTAGCTACAGGAACAAGGTTGCCACAGGTCCTTCACTGTCCCACAGCTCTGTAGGCCTGTCACCTCCACTGCCTGAGACTCGAACATGGAGCTTTCAATGCCTGCACAAGAATAGAATTGTAAAAATAATTTATTGTACACCACACCTTAGTTAACTTCAAATTCAAGGACTTTCCAGGTCCAATACCCTCAAATTCAAGGACTAAATGTGGGGACACATTTCAAGTGAGAGCAAGGTTACTTTTTAAGATACATTTTTACAGTTCCCGTTTCGAGGGAACTCGTGCTGCGTCACTGTGGTGACACTTTGGGGACGCCTCCAGGGGTAAGTGCGTCTGAATGTGTATATCAAATTCAACCAATGGTAAAGCTTAACGACAAAGACAGGGTGACGCGGGAGCCAGGAAGTATATCGCTATCTGAAATATTGCCAAAGATGGCGTTACAGGAATGCAGGAAGTATGGCAAGGGAGACGCAGCGTCTCGTTCCCTTCTCAGGGAACAACAGTTACATACGTAACCAGAGACGTTTTCATGTTTCAAACACAACTATGCAAAAAAGCATTTTTTTCAAGCTTTTTTTCAGAAAACTTCTTGCATAAAATAGATTCAAGCACTTTCAATGACCTCTATTTATATTTTCAAAAACTTCCCAGGGCATTTAATTTTAACTTAATTACAACTTTCAAGGACCCCTGGAAACCCTGATTGTAGTTGAAGATCATTAAGCCTTGAGCTACTGGTTAGTTGGGCATTACAAATGCATATGTTACACATAAAACAGTAATGTGTCATCTGCATTCGGTAATAATACATTAAGGTGTCCGACAGACGGAACAGATATTTATCCTTAATGTGGAAAATGGTTAAATACTGTAGGCTTATTAAGATTAATACATTTTATTGCCACAACAACTCTAAAAATGGTTAAATAAGATAGGTTATACTTAAGAAGTGAGTATGGTATGTCAGGGACATGTATTTAAGTATTTTAGGTTGGGTAAAATATAATTAAGGGCTGCAGTAAGCATGCTTGCCTTTGTCCAGCCAGTGTTTGACGTCAGCCTCGCGCGTATACACTGCATCCCGGGCGACGCTGCAGATGTTGTGGATGTCGGCGCTCAGCTGCCACGTCCGTGTCAAGTTGACCGCTACGTTCATGCTCAGCATCTCTGTGCCTCTCTTTTCTTCCGCTATACGGATGGCTTGAGGATTTTTCTGCAAAGGCAGCAGGAACAAAAAAAGTTGAACTTTTAGTAAGTAGCACTTATTATCGCACCTTTTAGTCATTTTCACACATTCAAGACTTTGGCCGGCCCCCCAGAAGCTCATCAAAAGCCTTTCACAGCCTTCAGAAATCGCATCTCATCCTGCATTGCACTAACCCAAAAACACAGTTAACCCGGACAGATCTAAGCTTCACACCCTATATATGTTCCCCCCACAACCTTTCCACCCTAATACCGTCTCCCTATCTCTCCCCCACTTTAATAACGTCTCCCTAACGTCTCTCCGTCTGCCAAATTCCACTGAGGGGGGAGGAACTGACCTGTCGGAGTCTGGCCATGGACTCGCTGGGGATGATCTCATTGTGGTTGAGGCGTGTGATGAAGCAGAGCGCCTGGTACTGGCTCTGCCCTCTCTCGAGCTCTCCAAGGATCAGCGCCCGAAATATCTTTAGATCCTGTAAGAGAAAACATGCAGTCAACACTCAATTATCTTTATTAAGACGAATTCTATTAAAATATGATTATATATCTTGCAAATGCTTATATGCTATATATTTTAATCTTAAAGGAATAGTCTACTCATTTTCAATATTAAAATATGTTATTACCTTAACTAAGAATTGTTGATACATCCCTCTATCATCTGTGTGCGTGCACGTAAGCGCTGGAGCGTGCTGCGACGCTTCGATAGCATTTAGCTTAGCCCCATTCATTCAATGGTACCATTTAGAGATAAAGTTAGAAGTGACCAAACACATCAACGTTTTTCCTATTTAAGACGAGTAGTTATACGAGCAAGTTTGGTGGTACAAAATAAAACGTAGCGCTTTTCTAAGCGGATTTAAAAGAGGAGCTACATTTTATGGCGTAATAGCACTTTTGGGAGTACTTCGACTCGCCTGAAAAGTCCGCTCCCCTTCTCACTCTCATAATGGGAGAGGGAGGGTGTTATTGCGCCGAGTCGAAGTACTCACAAAAGTGCTATTACGCCATAAAATGTAGCTCCTCTTTTAAATCCGCTTAGAAAAGCGCTACGTTTTATTTTGTACCACCAAACTTGCTCGTATACTCGTCTTAAATAGGAAAAACGTTGATGTGTTTGGTCACTTCTAACTTTATCTCTAAATGGTACCATTGAATGAATGGGGCTAAGCTAAATGCTATCGAAGCGTCGCAGCGCGCTCCAGCGCTTACGTGCACGCACACAGATGATAGAGGGATGTATCAACAATTCTTAGTTAAGGTAATAACATATTTTAATATTGAAAATGAGTCAGCTATTCCTTTAACTGTATTTTTTGTGCTTTCAACATTTGAAATTCAGCCAGCGATCTTTACGCTTACAGTGAGATCCTAATTACAAGATTTTATAGCATTTTAGCCCAGAGAGGCACTGTATATTTTAGCACATGATTGGGTTGCTGTTAACAACCAGACCAGAGCCCTGGCAGCGGCACCGTGCCTATAATAAAGACTTCCATGTAAATCACTATGGGAAACCCCAGAGAGGAGAGCAAGGCCACAGACCTGTCTACCCATTCATCAGCGTCTCCTTGTTCTGGCATCCCCGTGGCTTGGCCTACAGATCACAAACACGCACGCATAACTCCCACCTCCTCTGTTATTCAGAGCGAGGTCTCAAGTCTCCGAACCGACAGAATGCTGCAAGCTTTCAGGGTTTAACTTGCACAGTATGAGGTTTTCTTGAACAATTAAAACAAACAAGACCAAGCTGTCTTTGTTTGCTCTGTAGCTCTCATCCTACTCTCGGTCTATCTAGAACCTTCCATCTGGTTTCAAGGGTTGGTCAGACCCCCAACTCGAGGCTCACTGAGCCCACGACAGACAGACAGACATGAATCACTCACCTCTGCTATTTTATTTAAATGACAATGGCTTTATTTAGACAAGACTTGTGTTCCCTAAGGAAGTTGGCTAAGTGTGTTTTGCAGATTGGATACAATACTCCATCCGAATGGTATGTCTGTTTTTCATATATAACCTCTGTAAAAACAATGAAGCAAAAACCACTATAACTCTGGCGTCCTCCGAGATGGATATTATATTTTCACCATGTTGCACCTCATTTATTTTAGCCTTTATTAAACTAAAGGTAACTTTCTCAACTTTCTGGTTAAAACAGTCTCCATGCTGGGATTCGTCATGTAATGTACACATTCAAACAGAACAGACACTGCCAAAAAGTAATAACTAGGCCCACAAAGTACAAGTCTAAACTTAAGCAAAAAGATTTCTATATAAACATTTACAAAAGAGAAATATGACCAAATTTGAGATGAGAATAGCACACCCGACTGAAAAATCAGCATAAGCTGGTGAGCTGGTTTGGTCTCCCAGCTTGGTTTTGTTGGTGTAGCAAGCTGGTCCAGCTGTGTTTGGGTACTTTTTAAGCTTGTCTAGCTGGACTTAGCTGATCAGACTGGAAGACCAGCTGACCCACCAGCTTGACCAAATTTGCCAGGTTGGGAGGACCAGCTTAAACCAGCTACTGCCACCTTGAACCAGCTAAAAGTTTATGCTGATCTTAGCTGGAATTGTAGGGAGTAGGGCATTGTGTACATAATATCCCTTTTGGATATTAGCCTTTTTATCTACACATTGCACTGCTCTTATCTGAAAATTAGGTCATATGTCCCTTCTCATTTTAACAATCCATGATTTTTGAGGTTCTTTGTCCTGTGGAAATTTGCAAAATGTTGTATTTTCTGGCTGTTTGTCTGGCTGAATGACCAGCATCCTGGTACAAAACATTTAGGTTTAAAGCACACGCTCTGAACGTACATCCCTCACAGCCTCGTTTTGAAAACAACATGGCGGCAGGCTGAATAAGGCGTATATGTTCCCGTAACAACAATTTTTGCCATAGCGCGTTGATAAAAGCGTGCGTCAGTTTGTGCATCAGATTGCGATGCAACAACAAAGCAGTGAAAAGACAGATGGCAGACGCTGTCTTAAGATCTATTATACCACGGGTCGGTTGAATGCTGCATTCTGATTGGCTGAGAAATGTTCTATGGGTGTTGATTATTTTTCTGTAAACCGCACACCTAATTTTTCAAATGTCTTAAAAATAGGCACCAGAGCAATGTTTGTGGTAACCGTGGTATAAGCGGAATAATTGACTCCGGTCCTTTGAATTATTTGATAATAATGCATGCATTACCACCTTGGTGTGCCTTATTTTCTTATAATTCAATGGCCCGTCGTCAAGTATTCCTTACTTAATCGATCAATATACCCCTAAATTCAATCAAATCCAAACTGTTCACAGAATAGAAATTTTGAGGTATCGGCAAACATAATACCGTTGGCTAAAAGAATACAGTATCGTAGGGGTGTGACAAGACACTAGATAAAACATATGAATGGGAAACTGAAATCACATAATTTTGAAATGTTTTAACTAATTTAGGACTGTCCCTAACAATTATTTTGGTGATTAATAATTAAGTAATTTGATATTATTTGGTAATAAAAATAGACCCAAGAAAGCAATCATCTTTAAAATGACATAATAATGACGATGCAATAATAATTGGTTCAAATAAAGTATCAAAACCAAGTAAACACTGGTTTTATTAAACAAAACAATATGTAGCTTTATATGTAATATGTATTACAACAAATGCTTGCGGAGGGCGCTAGCAGACTTACATATGTTATCTTTACTTTCACTTTGGATTGAGAAAATGCTTACTTTTAGCCAAACAACGTTTAAATCGTCGCACAAGATCTCGCCACAACCCTACCGTATCACGATAACATGTCTAATTTACACTACTATTAAATAAGCTGGAGCTTGTTCACTTGTATAATTGTCAACCTGGAATGGAGTTTACTTTTTATATTCATACAATTAAAAATATTTAAGTAATATGGCATAACAGCATTTTAACAAAGATTTCTGTTAGGCTTAATCAGAGAGCTGTGCAATGTATAACATCAGTACAGAGACATAATGTTATTAAAGGACAAGTTTGGTATTTTACACCTAAAGCACTGCTTTCAGATTGTTTTTAATGCAATAGAACGGTTTTGACCGAAATTTGGACATATGATGCTGGCCCGAGAATTTTCGGGTGTTTGTTGTTTCACCTCCCACCTCTACAATGGCTGCACAGGTGCACTGGAACAATCCCTCCCAAAATGCACCAAACCCTCGCCCACAAAGACGTGAAACCCACCGAGCGGTCAGGGGCGTTCACCGATATGCCCACACAAAAATCGCTGCAAAAGATGCCCTCCAACAGGTTTTATCGTAGTTTTTGTCCAACTGCATTGACTTATTAGATGTGCTGTGAGGTACGGTATTACTCCGCGCCGGGAACAGAAATGGAGTTGTTTGTATTCTTGCAATTGGCAAATGTGGATTATCGCCACCAACTGGGCTGGAGTGTTTATTATTCAAGCTTTCAGCGGAAAACAGGGCTTTAAGTGTAAAATACCAAACTTGTCCTTTAAATATATTAAGAAATGTTTGATGTCCAGCCCTCGTTTCAGGATGTTCTGGATAGAAGTTTATAAGAAGGTGAAGAAGCAGGAATATAAAGCCATTTTACACACAAATTACGGAAAACACATGGAAAATGTATCTGGGATTTGGCCGGGGATTTTGGTTTATCATAACGTGATGTGTATTGTTTGTCCACAGCTCTTAAAGAAGACATATCATGAAAATCTGACTTTTTCTGTGTTTAAGTGCTATAATTGTGTCCCCAGTGCTTCTTTCCACCTAGAAAATGTGAAAAAGATCAACCCAGTAACTTAGTTTTGATAAACCATTCTCTGCAAGCATGAAGCATGTGAAAAAATATATCATTAAATTTGGCTCCCCGTGATGTCAGAAGGGGATAACACCACCCCTTCATCTGCACTATCCAACCACAACACTGCCATTTAGTGCAAAGATCAACTAATTTGCATTTAAGAGGACACACCCAAAAACAGCACATTTTTGCTCACACCTACAAAGTGGCAATTTTAACATGCTATAATAAATGATCTATATGGTACTTTGAGCAAAAGCTTTACACACGTACTCTGGAGACACCAAAGATTTATTTGACATCTTAAAAAAGTCTTGTGAAATGTACCCTTTAAGTTTGCTTGTTATCTACTATTTTACTCGAGAAACCACATACATGCATTTATTAACTATAACTATATTTAACTATACCACATGATGTGCTGTTCTATTATGCTGGTGAATAATCTCTGCTTCATTCCAGTTTGCAGATATTTCTCGTCATGAATGTTGATCTGCATTTAAAACCGCTGTGTCAAAAAACTATACGTTTTTGTTGCGATGACACAACCTCACGCCCCATACAGCATTGCTTCTGCCTTTTGTTCACACAGGACACGTTCCGTAAATGCTACGGCAATGTTACTAGGTCCCTGTTACGGGAGCGATCCCAGAATTAATTATGGGACATGTTTGCGTTCACACAGAAGGCACGCTGGGTATTTTATGGCATTTTTCTGGGATCAACGTGCCGTGTGAATGAGATTTAAGGGAGTGTGATTAAACCGGCGAATGCTGACCTGGCCGAATTACCACACGGGTGATGGAACAATCAACGAACATAAGAGGGGGGAGTGAGCAGTCAGTTGTTATTTCAAGCTCTGGCACTATTAGGACCTCCCAGCCGGCAGGCAGGCGGTTCAGTTTAAGAAACAAAGAGATAAGGGGGAACTGCTTTAGGCACTCACTTAAATTACAGGGAAGTGTTGGCGTCACTCGATTGCAACAACCTTGCTGACAGTAGGGAGAAACCCAAGCGTAAAGCAAATACATGCTGCCAGGCTACTATTTCCCTTCTGCAAAGTGACATCGCACAGGTAGAGCATTCACACCTGCTGACATCCTGCAATATCGCACCAGAGCTAAGCAACCACCGATTTCTCTTTACAGCCATTCTTTATTGTCATCGTCTGCCAATTTCCTTTTTCCATAGTAGTATCTTTTTTGCTTGCCACAGTCCTGAATGCCTCTGGGGTCCTGTTACAATTCTCTGGTTGACCCCCTCCATGTAGGAACATGCCTAAGAAGGGTTAGTAAGCAAACATCCAGTCAGGTAAATCCTTAGTTTGCCCTTTCTGGTTCTTCATTCTTAAGGAATGGGGTTACTACAGTACATACTCATCTAAAGACTCCGCACCTTGAACAGCTTTAACAAAACAGAGCAAAAAAGGTCCAATTAGAGACGAAACATAAATTCTGGTGCAAAAGAGTTTATTTTGACAGTATGGAGGAAATGTATGCCATCGCTGAAAGCAAAGCAAACATTAGCTTCGGTTCCAGGTCTGGCTTCCGTACAGCGGGATTACGGTGTGTTTGTTTGGGACAGGTGGATTGTCGTGAATCAGTGCCACTTTTTAGTGTTCGCAGATACACTATAGTATAAGGGGGTGGGGCATAGTTTCCTTATTTATTTATTTATTTATTTGATCATTAATTTTTACTCATGTATCTATGCCAAGCCACTGGATTGGTGGACAAAAACAGAAGCTGCTTTAGGGCAGCTGGCAACACTGTCATGACCAAAACCTTCTTAAACATGATGCCATTAATAATGCCCGGGCGCGGTGTAAATTACTTGTGCATCAGGATACAGAAACAACTCACTCACTGGGTTTTAAACCCCTGCGCGCATAAAAACCTCTATAGTGCGCATTACAGGAAAAGTCAGAGTGCAAGTGCATTACAAGCTCTCTTGCTCAAGAAAAAAGAAAGAAAAATTGCGTTGGTGTCACAAGTGCAGGTTTTACGGGAATGTTATTGTGAAACTCTGATGATAATATTATAATAATACAAAAAAGCCAACCATTGTCATGAAAGCTTTCACTAAGCTTGGCACTGTTCTCACAGTCAACTTCACTGCAAAAACAAAAATCTACCATCATGCATTGCATGTAGATTTATTATCAAGAAGATAAAGATATAGACAGAAGTTCTGCTGTTGGCTGTACTTTTTTGTTTTATGTAAGAGTGTTGAAAAAGGCTGATACTGAATGCAGTGGGGTGGATAACCATGTACACACATTTGTGTTGGCGGTCAATGGCCTTGAATGACCACAGTCATTAGTGATTCATAGAATGCTCTGTGCATGCGATACATTATAGATCTGAATTCAGTACATAATTTAAACACATAAACGAATCTAAACAAATATTATCTAATGCCACAAGTAACCTTGCCATGGATTAGAGATGCACAATATTATTATTATTTATTTATTAATTTATTTACGATATCCAATGTGGCAATAATTTCAACCAATTTTAGTCAATACTATACCGATGCAGCCCAGCAAAAAATGACTTCAAAACTGTAACTTCAAAATAATCAAATGAAAATAATAAAACACTGCACAGCCTCAGTATGAATTAAATATACTTTTTTTTTTTTAAATGTAGGCTACAAAAGCTCTTTAGCCAACAGTGTGGTGAGTGATTGTTTCATTGTCTTTTGTTGTTTTATTACAATTTAGGTCACAGACAGCAGCAGGTAGGCTACTGTCACTTTAATGCAATATCTTATATCCAATTGGAATAATCCAATATACTGATACTCATGATCAACAACTGCTTGCATTCAATTAAAACATAAAAACTTAACACGTGATTATGCAAACTTTGTGTGTTTCTGACACAACCTTGTGTGTATTTTGATAGTTTAAGCACAATATGATTCATAAGAGAACTTTACTAATCACAATGTATACAGTCAGTGTCTGTGCACGTGAGCGCTCGTACTGTATGTCAAGGGAGTGTGCAAATAAAATACCATTCAAATAATATATTTCTGTGATCGTGAATACCTACAATGACTGTGCAATATACAGTGTTCAATTGGGAGCTGTCATCATTTTCTCATCCTCATGTTGTTCTAAATCTGTATGAATTTCTTTTTTCTGATGCACACAAAAGAAGATATTTGATAAATGATGGTAGGCACGCAGTTGATTGTAACTATTGACTTCCATAGTAGGAAAACAAATATTGTAGAAGTATTATGATAAATGATGAAGAAGATATTTTGATAAATGATGGTAAGCAAGCACACAGCTGGTGTATCCATTGACTTCCATAGTATTTGTTTTTCCTACTATGGAACCCAATGGTTCCCATCAAGTGTATGATTAACATCATTTATCAAAATATCATCTTTTGTGTTCAACAGAATAAAGAAACTTACAAATGACAACAGAATATTTGGGTGAACTATACCCTTTAAACCAGAAGCATGCAGCAATATAACACTGTAACATGATTGTAACAAACTCTCTGTAAAAGCTGATCATGGATACATTTTAATAGTCTACGCACCTAGCAGACATGAACCCCAAAGCCTTCTTACAAATGTGCGCGCTGACGTGCATAATCTTTATATCACCAAATCATATCGACATAATCTTCCGTATCTAGCTGATAATTAACTTTTAAGCTATTATTGTCCGATAATATCGGCACGATGATAAAATCGTTCATCCCTGCACCGCACGGAACTCAAATCTGATTAGACGAGGCAAGTTCCCAGCCATTGTAAATATACACAAGCAAATATACACACATTAATCTAAAGTGAACTAAAAACAACCCTTAACTGTGGTGAAATGATTTTACCACACACCCTCTTCATGGTTTGTGGCTATACTTTGAAAGAAAAGTTTGGAGTAGAGATTTCTATCTAAGCGACTGCTCTGTCGATCTGGATCTGTGGAAGTTTATAAAAGACTAACCACCCAACTTTATGTTTGTTTGTGTCTCAAGTACAAAACCTCCTAAAACCCATTTAATAACAACAGGTCTTTAGAGACGACCAAGCACAACAAACCATGACAAAAGTTAATAGGTTTTATTCAGTTGTGCTAAACACAACTAAGCAATGACAGTGATGAATGATTTTAAAAACAATTAAATGCGCCTTGTTGTGCCACATTAAAGGTGTTTGTTAGAAAGTGCAGTTTTCTTTTCCAAATAACTGTATGAAAATGTCTACACCACAAGTCTTATGTGGGATTGCATAAAAAGCTTGTTTGCAATATAATGCACATGTTTCCATGAATACAAACTTTAATGCCTCTGCTTTCATTTAATCAATAAATTGCTTGCATTAAAAAGCAACAACAAACAACAACTAGACATAAAACAGCTGGAAAATTTAACATTCAAAGGAAGAGAGCACAGGGAAATATTCTTTATTTGCTTAACTAGTTGTAAACACTATATATGTTTTCAAACCAAATTGGATTAAAAGCCACATAAAACCTCTGATAGAAACCACATATGGGTGAATTTTGTTTAAAGACTGTTATGTATTCATGTAGACTATGTTGCTTATTAGACTTATTCTCAAGCTCCCCCTAAAGTTAAACAATTGAGTTTTATCGTTTTTGAATCCATTCAGCCGATCTCCGGATCTGGCGGTACCACTTTTACATAGCTTAGCACAATCCATTGAATCTGATTAGACCATTAGCATCACGTTCAAAAATAACCAAAGAGTTTTGATTTTTTTTATTTAAAACTTGACTCTTCTGTAGTTACATCGTGTACTAAGACCGACGGAAAATTAAAAGTTGCAATTTTCTAGGCCGAAATGGCTAGGAACTATATTCTCATTTCGGCTTAATAATCAAGGACTTTGCTACAGTACCATGTACGGAAGAGGATAAGGGCCACTGGTGAAAAAAATATTTGAATTCTGACTTTTTAATCTCAGAATTCTGACTTTTTAATCTCAGAATTCTGACTTTTTAATCTCAGAATTCTGACTTTTTAATCTCAGAATTCTGACTTTAATCTCAGAAAAATAGTCCCCTTGGTATCTTTCAATAGCTGGGGACTTTTTTCAGGCACTGCGCAACATCATTGCTGGAAAAAAAGCCTATTCTCCAAAAAGTGGGGTGTCCTTTTAACTCTTTCCCCGCCAGCGTTTTTTTTTTTTTATAGTTGCCAGCCAGCATTTCATCCTTTATTAGTTTTCTTTTTATCACCTCTCAAATATGGGTAAGTTTCTTCAAAAACACCCAATTTTGAGCAAAAAGCAGAGATAATTCCATTTTTGTGAAGGACTTTTGATAGAGATTAGATACAGAGCAAACTTTAAAACATACACAGAGTTCTTTCTTTATCATGTGAGGCGCTACTTCCGGGTTGTATAAGTTGCGATAATAGCGGTATTACGGAAAGCCGGAAATTCTCGTCATTGGCAAGGAAGCGTTTTCTCTTAATTGACGAGTTATCTCGTCAATGGCGGGGAAAGAGTTAACTAATTCTACACCAGTATGAACATCATCCACCGAGACAGGATACTTATCATAATACTACTCTCCACTTAATACAACCGTATTGGTAAAGCCTGTCCTCACCTGACCAGCCACAGTCACTAGATTAAATAATGTTCGTAGAGTACAAGTAAAAACAGAGATTAAATCAGAATGCAGAAATGCAGGCTCTAACATTTCTCTTGTGCAACACATCCCACAAACACACTCTCAATTGGCGAGAATTCACAGATGAGCCATTTATAAAGTATTAATATAACCAAACACCAAGGGTGGTTAAAAGCAGCTGGGAAAGAAAGTCATAAATAAGCCATGCATGCGCATGACAAGAGACTGATAATTCAGGCAAATGTTTTATACGAAAATGCTGTTTAGCCATTTGCCATGATCTGTACACTATTAAGTTTTAATTGGATTAGGGCTCCCTCTGTGACAGCGGAGATGTTTTAATTGGTTTCCTATAAAGGCACAGGTGCAGCGTTTAACCTTTCGCTCTAATGAACAGCAACCTCACACAAAAGCAGAGGCCAGGACAAAAACCCCAGTTAAACACAAGAGGAATGTGAGATTTTTCACACCTGCCTGACCAGTAGGTATTGTATATCATGCATTGGTTTTGGTAACATCCTAAAGTAGTTTTCTTCTGAATAGGACACCAAAAACTAATCAGCATAGCAAAAAATAGAGGCACTTGGCTGAAATGGCAATAAAAGACCATTACTTTTACTGGGCAGTATGTGACCTATGACTTCCACTTGGCATGTGGCTAACTTGAGCTTCTCTACAGGAAAGCAGGGACAACTATACCCCATTACAGCTGTCCAATTGTCGACACTGGAGCCCTGATGATATACAATAATCTAATCTACACAAGATCATGGCGCTACCTGCTACGGGCTGTTAACTTCTTCCAAAACTATCTTAAAACTAACAAAACAAGTTGATTCAGTACAAAGGCTCATGCATTTAAAGATAATCAAGATCGTAAAGCTGATTCTTCATCCATATACACTTGCATCAATATTTCAACACTGCTTATCAAGCCAAGACATTGCATAAGAGCCAGAAAGAGACGTGAGAAAACCCTTACGCATCAGGGAGGATCCATACAGTTCCTGTTAACCAAAGAGGGAAGTACATCTTAGTTTCTTGAAAATATGCCTCATCGACCCCATCATTAAGGGGGAAACACTGTGTGATGGACGCAGCAAAAACTGATATAACTCAAGATTTGATTCATGAAGCAATGAATCAACCAGATCAGATGTTTTTGTTGTTTTATATTATGTTAATTTATACCATGGTCCTGTTAAATGCTTCATTCTGATTGGATGAATGTTCCATGGGTGTTGATTATTTTTCTGTAAACCACACACCTACCCTACTTCGCGTTGTGCCGCATTCCCACCTTGGGTGTGCATTATTTTCGAATAATTCAACGGGCCGTCATCAATAATTCATTATTACATATTTTAAATAGTAAAACTATTCTTTATCTCTTTAGCGTACACGTAATTGATTTTTCCAAAGCAATCACTGAGAATGTAATTGTTATAATAATGTATACTGTACGCTCTATAGGTCACGCACCATTTGTGATGTTACCTTTACATGTATGCATTGGGCTGGTCCTTTATTAAAAGCACTTTACCGTGCATTCCCTGCATGTTTATGCATTCCCTTTATAATATAACACAGTGCTAGCAACACATTCCACAAGTTGAGCTGCTACAGGGAAGCAAGGTTCCTACACCTAAGTTAACTTCAAATTCAAGGACCTTTCAAGGTCTTTCCAGGTTCAAAACCCTTAAATTCAAGAAATAAATGTTGGGACACATTTCAAGTGAGAGCAAGGTGTTACCTTTTAAGATACATTGTTACAGTTCCCTTTCGAGGGAACTCGCGCTGCGTCACTGCAGTGACACTTTGGGAACGCCTCCAGGGGTAAGTGTGTCTAAATGTCATGTGTATATCAAATTAAAAAATGGTGAGGCTTAACGACAAAGACAGGGTGACGTGGGAGCCAGGAATTATATCTCTATCTGAAATATTGCCAAAGACAGCGTTACAGGAACGCAGGAAGTATGGCAAGGGAGACGCAGCGTCTCGTTCCCTTCTCAGGGAACAACAGTTACATACGTAACCCGAAATGTTTTCATGTGTCAAACACAACTATGCAAAAAAGCATTTTGGTATCAATCAACATTCGCATACAGAATATATAAGCATTTAAAGCGAACAGTTTAGCACGTGTGCTTAAAAAGTCTAGAATTTCTATGATATTATCCTACACTACACAGGGAATAATAGTTTTTTTTTTCAGAAAACTGCATAAAATAGATTTAAGCACTTTCAATGAGCTGTATCTATGTATGTATATTTTCAAAAACTTCCCAGGGCCTTGAATTTTTTCCCGCAGATTCACAAACTTTCAAAGATTTCAAGGGTCCGTGGGAACCCTGTAAAGCTGCATAAATAAAAATGTGGCGGTCGAAATTGTAAGAAAGGCTGCAAAAATCAACTATTTAGTTTTTGTTATGGGCACTGCTGTAATGTGCTCAGGATTAACTGAAAACTATTTTGCATAACAGGGTCTGCCACTCTCTCAGCGGGAAACAGAGACCTCTTCCTACACAGCAGCAGTTTGAAGGGTCAACATATGCTGTGTACTGATGGGTTAAATAAAGACATTTGGAAGCCCAAGAGGCAGACAGAGATTTCCAACCTAGAGCCGACAATATGAATGTGAAAGTATAAACTAACATGGATTCATTTAAACTGGTCATAAGACACCATAGAAGATATATTTTTTAAATTGTTTTATTTTAAATAGTGTGTAATATCTATGGCTCCAGCATCAATGAACCGAGCCGCAATGTTAAGACTACTGGAGAATTAATAAATGTTTGATTTAGTTGTCTCTGCTTATTAAACCCTACACTGTGTGTGCACAATGGGTGTGGCCATCCATTCTTATTGACATGTCATAAATGTTTTAAAAGTCTATTGTGCTACAATGATTCCTAAGAGAGTTTGTTCAGATGTGTGTGCCTAGAGTTAAGGTCACATCAATCTCACGTAACGCAGTGGGGCATTTCTCAAACAGGTTGGACCGCCCCGTTTAAAGTGGGCAGGTTGACACACTTGAATGCCATTCAAACACAACGCACACTGACTGGGAAGCAGGACATAAAATACAGACAAGTTCCCACAAGTGACAAACAGTTTCCAAAAGACACAAACAGCTCATAATGAGTCGCTCAAACTAAAAGTAAAAACCACAAGCCACAATAAACAATTTCCCTAAGAGTTCAATACATTACGACAAAGTTTCCAGCTAACTCAAAGTTATGGTGTGATAACATTTCAAAGTAAAGAAGAGGCCTGGCCCATTGCCAAGCAGGTCACAGATATCCCAACAGGGAGATGAGCATTAAAGCAGACCGCTCTCTGCTCCTCAGTTGGTAGTGGGTACGTAGTCAGACTGAAATGAATTAATTTTCTCCGCTGCATATGTTGCCCATGGGCAGAGGCAGTGTGCTGAGAAACAAAATATAATAAGAAAGTCAATGGTACGATTTGATGGAAGAGCTTATGTTTGAGATGAAAATCATGTGCATCTTCTTTTCATCAAGACAGTCGTCAGTGTTTTCTGATAAACAGAAACTGAGCCGTGAAGCAAATTAGGGCTGGGCGGTATATCGAGTTTTGGTAATGCATCACTATTTTTCCCAAAGGGATACGGGATGAAACGATATCGTCTAAATTAGTATGGTCTGAAATGACCCCCTTTGCCACAGAAGCTCTGTCAGAAATGTACAATGAGTTCAGGCAAACTTTCCAACCAGCTCACATGTTGTGCAGTTGTATATTTTTCTTTACATCATAGGTTGTTTTAACAAAGATGATTGTGACATCTCTCATGAGGCTTTGACTTGCATGTAAAAATGTATTGTAAATAAATTCAAATACTTTTTTAGAAAATCCAGCGTTATTTATCGTATTTTGCCATTCATCCCAAAATTCCAGGGACATGAAATTTCGGTCATTGCCCGGCCCTAAAGCAAATAAATAGTTCGGATAACCCTATGTTTACATTTTCGCTTTTGGCAGATGCTTTAATCCAAAGCGATTTACAGTGCATTACAATGTTTACAATTTTTATCAGCATTCTTGTTCTCTGGGTTCGAACAATAGACTGTAAAAAAAGATGGACGACGTGACCATGAGGGCTGCCATGTTACATAAAAACGTCAGTTTGGAGCCAGGGCATGCCCAGAAGAAATAGGCCCTGTCCCAAATGGCGCACTTCATGTGGACTTTCGGTCTTGTGGCCTTAAATTGCGCGTGCTCGCTTAGTCTATGAGTCCATAGGGTGTCCCATCTGTCATTTTAACACTTTGAAGCGTGCTCATCAGCGCCCCCTTTGCCCCCTTGATGCGATCTCCGGCGAAGCCCGCACTGCAGCATGCTTCGCGCACTTTACCAACCCAGAAGTCCTTACGAAAGAGCAATCAGACCAATCCGGCAACGGAAGGGAGGAGTTCACACTGACAGGCAACTTCTCTTACTATTTCCGGCGTGACACTCGAGTCTGTCCCAAAACACGACTCCTGTGCACCCACGTGGACTCACATCAAGGGTCCCTAAAGTCTGCACTCTATGATGTCATCAAAGTGTGGACTCTGAGAAGGACCACAAGTCCGGAGTGTGCCATTTGGGACAGGGCCTAAGTCCGTGGAGCCAGAGGCGGAGCCGCGATATCATACTTCCGCTCAACCACGCCAATCAAAACAACACGCCCCATTTCTACAGCATCAAATTACTAGCTAAAATGAAATGTATCACAAAAATGAACTATTGAATATCGGCATGATAACAACTAAAGGCCCAAAACCATCTTTCGGATTATTTTATTGGAAGTGTACATTTTTTTTCAGAGCCGAGTCCCGTTCGTTTGCATGGAGAGGGCGGGGTTTACGACTTGTACTGCAGCCAGCCACCAGGGGGCGATCAAAGCGCCAGCGGCTTCACTTTTTAGGATGTATGAGGGACAAGGTTCGAACCAATTACCCTTCGTGTTGCTAACACAATGGTCTACACCACTGAGCTTTATAGGAGCACCCCATGTTTGAAAAGATTGTGGGTCTTTAAATACAATATTTTCATAGATACTTTATATTTTAATAAACACTGTATTTTCTCAAGAAAAGGTTTGCCTTTAGTTTGGAAGTCGCTGGTTTCTTCATTACAAAAACCAAAAGCATGACCTCTAGCATATTTTGTTCTAGATGTAAAAGATATTACAGCCTCAACCAATTCCCATCCAAACTAGAATCCAGCTGTGACCAAACAGCATTCCATATCACTTGTTAAGAAGCGAGTCAACGGTTTCCAACTGCATTAAAAAAACACACACAAGTATGTCTATAAATTTCCACTAATCTAGAAACACTCTCTTGTGATTTTCTGGTCAAGAAGATCGGTTTATATCCAGCTGGAAAGAGTTTGGTCCTCTGCACTTCTACTGTGCAATATTCACTCACTGTGCTTTAGGTAAAATTGTGACTCACATCTGGAGATATAAAGTGAATAAAAAAGACAATAATCCTTGGGTGATCGCTAAAATCTGTCCAGGTCAGCATTTTTACACACACAAAAAAAAATGTTGGCTCACATTATATGATGAGAATTTGCATGCAACATTCTCTGGGATGAATGAAAGATAAACAACGAAGTGTGTCATTACCAAATAAACAGAAAACGCATCGATAATCATGTAAATAAACAATAAAGTTAGTTAATTTAGCACCTTGTTATGCCAATACCAGTAAAACGATACTTCATTCACTGATATCCCTAAAATATGAATGAATTTGTCTCTTTCCATAGCCTCTGCAGAATGCAGTAAATCCTGGAAAGCAGCTGGAAGTCATCGTTGATTCAACTTTCCATAAATTCCCGATATACGGGGGAAACTTAGATGGGAAACACATGTGAGAGAAATGAAGACCGGTCTGCCTGCCTTTTGTACTGATAAAAAGAGTAAAGTAAAGTTCAAGCATTCCCAAAAGTGATTCAATTCGCCACACTGACCACGTCTGTGCTGATGTAGGGGACGTGAGGTCTGCTAAAATGACTCAACTGAGGCTGATACACAGTCAGAGTCATCACATACAGTTACCACATTTCTTTGAAAGTCTTTACATAAATAGGAATTGAAACTATTCAAGTTAATTTCATCAGCAAATGATATTTTATTATTGGAAAGAAGATGGTAAATGATATAAAGGTTGTAAAACTATTAATGAAGTTAAGGCGTAAAGTGTAACACAATGTTGATAAAATGTTCATCCTAAACTGTATTTTAGGTTTTCATAACTCATTCACTCACTATAAATCGATTATATATCGCATACCAGCACACATGAAAGCTGACCTTAACCCCAACTTGATTTTAAGTTGGTTAAGTTAAGTTACCTCAGGCTTACCTGCTTGAAATCGGCCACAAAAGTGATAAGAGTCCCATCTCCTTGTTTAAACTCCACAGTGATGGAGTCCTTCTCACTGTCCGCCTCCAGAACTTCATCTGTGATCTGTCCATCGGCCAGACGAACCCTCACCTTCAGCTCCGAACCGGACCCGAAACTTACCGACGCCGCGAGCACCCAAACCAATACAGTTAACCGAACTGAACCCGATGAAATCCACCTCGCGAACATTCCAGATTATCCTTAAACTCAATATCCGAAGTCACTGGAATAACAGTGCAGCAGTTATAATGTACCGTTGATGCGGCTCGACTCATTCCACGAGACTCTTCAGTAGACTCCGCTACCTTCTCTAAAATCCACGTTTAACGCTTCATCCATATTTTTTGGATGCTGGATATACAGACGAATTCATAAAGACTTTTAAAGAAGGTCTGCGGACTTTTTAAGTTTGGTAAATGCAACATTAGGAAAGCCGCGTCACGCGCGAATCACTCTGATGTTTTCACTCGCCGCGCGCCTCTCACTGAGGGAACTTTGATTTGTAAGCTCGTGCACATTCGTCCTCGTGCCATTGACGCTCGTGCTCGGTCTGGACGCTGCACGCTGACTTCTGCTTCTATCTTAGTTTCTGTCTTTTTCTTCGGGAGTTTTTTCACCTCTAGTATTACGGATTCGTCACTTCCTTCATTATCCAAAGTGCAGCAGTCCAACGGCCTCCCAAAGTTTCGCTGGCAGCAGTCGGAAACTCTTAAAGGCGTAGCGCCCTCTCAAATAACCATCCAATAGGCGTCTAGTTCTTACACAAGCCTCCAGACGCATTTCTTGCATTTACTTGTTTACATTATGCACTGAATTGCGAGCGTGCCTTGTCATCTTGAATAACACACCAGAATTATGTATTTCTTTATGTATTTATGTGTGACATTTCACAATCAAAAAGTTAGAGACACCAAAATCAGTGTTAACCAGATTCAATTAAAATAGATATGGAGCTGTATGTGTATTGTTTATTTATAACAAAAGAACAATTTATAAATTATTTGTTTTTTAAATGTAGCAACATATATATCAGCACAGTAAGTTTAAATATGGTGGCACAACACTAACACTCAATATTGGTTCTTGCATGTGACTGCTTTCCAGAAGTAACGCTTATGAGAACCAATGAGATTTGGTGTTATCAATGTGACGCCATATTTACACACTGGCTGTGTCCGAAAGCTGACTTGTTGCCTCGTTGCCTCATGAGGCAATGGCTGCATCTGAAACCGCATACTGTGCAGTAGGTACTGAATGAGATGAAGTGCTTACTTAACTTACTGTTAAAACAGTAGGTAGGCTAGTATGAATCCTAGTAGTTTGAATGAGATTCGGAGGTACTACATCCAGCATGTTGCTACATCACGTTGGATAACTCCTCTCCCGGGGCATCATGGGATACTAAAGTGCCAGTCGTATGCACACTTCAAAATCTAACCGGAAGTAGTAGGTCATCCGGGTACTTTATGCATACTGTTTTTGGAATACTATGTATTCGGACATACTACTCGCCTCGCCTACTGCTTTTCGCATATAGTATGGAAGTAGGCGGTTTCGGACACAGCAAATTACTTCGGAGGTATGAAGGCAGCTCTGGGAAACGCATTCGGACAGCCTTCATAAGCAGCGTAATGGAATTCTGTATGAAATATAAACAGAGAGCGCCTCTGTTATAACTTACACCATATTTGAAAACGCCAATACTAATTTTTCTTTAGAAATGAAATTAAAAAAAGTAAAAGGTGTAAAAAGTACAAAATATGACTTTATTTACACTAAATTTGTGCTCCAGCTACTTTCTTGGCCGCTATTTTATTTATTATATTCGACCAGGCTTGACCAATCACATTCCCCAGGCACGCACACACACACACACATAGAATTGTTGGACAAGATGATAAAAAGGTATAAGGAGTCAGGAATTAAAGCAAACATTGGATTAGGATGTGCCCTGATGCCTTGGAATGCTGCCTCCGAAGGCAGGATTTTAGAGCTATCGGACGCAGCCACTGATTTTTACAGTATGTTTCTATGGATAGCTGATGTATCAAATGCTAAGCTTAAAATATTAATAGTTTTCTCTCACAAATGTATTATCTCACTTTAGAAGACATTATACTAGCACCAGTTATTTGTATTAATTTAATGATGTATGTGCTTTTTGGATCTTAAGAGTTTAATATAACGTAATGCGTTCAACTAAAGGAAGAAAGTCATTTACATCTGGGATGGCACAAGGGTGAGTAAATTATGAGAGCATTTGTATATTTTGGTGAGCTATTCTTTTAACAATTATTGTAACCTTTAAAACTGTAAGATACACAAATATATTTGTTATATATCATTACTGATAGCTAGTGCAAGGTTGTAAACAAACTATTATTAAATGTTTATTCAACCTGAACTAGGCTTGGGATATTTAAACATAAAGACACATATCTGGACATTGGTAACAGAGTTATTTTTATTCATCTAATGCTTTATTGCTTTTTATTAGGACCTGTGTGGAAATAATGAGCTCCACACACTGTGAGAAAGACCTGGGCATGTTTACGGTGTTAGAAGTGGCTTATTACACAGTGAATAGCCTCTTGGTGAGAAGATAGTCCAGCTGTGGCTCTTATTTCCAGGTAATGTGTTTCTTTCTGGGTGGCCCATGTATATGTGACCTCCTCAGGAAGCCCATCAGAGCACATAGACAGAAGAACTTCACTGGAGAAAAAAGCAAACAGAAAGCCAATGGGCTTGAGCAAACACTGTCAGCTGGGTCAGTACACTGGTTAATACCGGTGATAGATTGGCGGAAAGTTCAGGTAAACATGTGGCAGACTAAACTGAAGCATTTACGACTCTAAAGGAGGTAAACAAGACGAAAAGGGAGGATCTCTGTCACTTCCGTTTAACCAGCTGTTCCTTCAGATTTGTGTTTTGTTTGTTTAGTTTTTTGTAAACATACATTTTGCTCAAAATTTGGGGTTTTACTATCCGTTAGTTTTAGGTTTCTTTTTTTTAGACAGTTGGTTATTATGTGTGACCCTGTCTGTGAAATCAGGCTAAAGTCTCATTATGTAATTCAAATATTTTAAAAGTCATACTTTCACACAATGTTCTTTAAATTATAAAAGATGAAGTACAAACAGTTATTTACAAAAAATATTAAGCTGGGTTTTCACAGGCAGGGGCACATATAAGGAATGAAATCCTGGATATGCAGTCTTGCCATTTGGTGTCATGCGGTAAGGTTAGTCATTGTGTATATACCTATGTAAATGATTAACAAGGAATTCATTTAGCTATTAGAGATGTACTGTACACACACACACACACACACACACACACACACACACACACACACACACACACACACACACACACACACACACACACACACACACACACACACTGCACACTTTGGAGCAAGTTTTTTCTCCAAACCTTTCCTGCACCAATGTAATACTTAAACCACAAAAAGGCATCTGTAAGCCCATACAGGTTGATTGAACTTACAAAAAATTATGGAAACTCGTTGCCCTAAAAAAGTTATTTTTGCCTGGTTGAAATAACAATTAATTTTAAGTTTAATGTACTTAATGTTTTAATATCTTCCAATATTCCTGCACTCTTAATCTGGATTAGTTGACATTAGAAATTTGTGAGGAAACCCGTTGCATATAACTTTAGTTTTTATCACTTTATATTACTTTTGATGCTATAAATGGTATTATAAAACAAAATGAATGACTGACTTTAAGTCAATCATTGAATAAACGTGATCCTCCACAGAAACACACACATACGTTGTCAGTACTGTGGAGAGAAATACAATAAAATGTTCTGAACAGGGTTCATGTACGGAAACACTGATCACCTGAACGGTGACTTCACAAAATTATAATTTACAACAAAACAACATCAATAATATAAGAGCTTGAACCTATATGACATTTTATTAACAAATATTTGAGTAGAGAAAGTTCTTTTCAGTTTTTATTCTGTGAAAAAGCAGAAAATAATCAAAATATTCAGGCGCAAAGGATTATGGGTATTCCTCATAATTTTAAGTTAATTTTACTTGAATGTTTTAGTTTAATGGATTTTGTAAGCTTAAACGTTAAATCAACTAAACTTTTTAAGCTTTGGCTTCAAAACAGAAAATATTAAGTGATGTTTACTTGATTGTTTAAGTAAAGACAATTTCTGGGTTAACAGTATAGTTTATAAACACTGAATTATTAGACTCTATTCAAAGTGAGGGTGTCTAAAACCTGCTTTTCATCGGGGTACACATTCCAACTTTTACTGCTGTATCTTACTAATACTTTCTTTTATTATTCATTTACATAATTCATCAAGGCACATCATGGTAAAGTTCACGTATATTGATTCATATCCAATGATCTATTGCAGTATTTCATCTGAAATGTCTTGACTGAAACAAATTGTAGGTTGAAACATTGCCAACTTTTGCATTCTGTGACTTAGATGAGTTATAGGGTCAAAGCTGCAGTCATGTAATGAACACGTGAAGTACCTTTGGTAGCTTTTAAATATTGAATGCAATTGTTGAAACTGTTCAACCAGTCAAGCATAGTATTGCGTGCCTTCCCATCTATCTGGATGACGTTGCGTGCCAGGCATTTAGTGATGATCATGAGAGTCTGGTTTGTCGTCTAATGATATAGAAATACGATGAGTGGGACATGCAGAGATGGGTCCAGCAACGGTTTTTGTTCTATTGTAATCGCCATTTATACCACAGTTTTATGATTTTCTTTCCTATTCAAAGATATAGTGCTTTCTTACTTAGTATTTTTGTCTTGTTTTCAGTAAAAAATATCTAAAAATTCTTAAATCTAGATGTGTTTCCTGATGAGCAAAATGACCTGAGAAAATATTTGTATTTTAATTAAAAATAATCCAATTTATTAAGTAAATTTGTGCTTAAAACAAGCAAAAATATCTGCCAATGGGGTAAGAAAATTTAGCTTGAATTAAGTGTAAAAAAAAAGTAAACTTATTTTAAGATTTTTTTCTCACCCCATTGGCAGATATTTTTGCTCATTTTAAGCACAAATTTACTTAATAAATTGTATATTTTTGTCTATGAACTAGACTTATTTTCTTAGGTCATTTTGCTTATCAAGAAAAAGCATCTTCATTTAAGAATTTTTAGATATTTCTACTGAAACAGGACAAAAATACTAAGTAAGAAAGTCATTTTTTGCAGTGAAATAATATGTACACTGAAAAAAATGATTCATTCAATTTACAAAATGTTTTTTAAGGTAAGTGGTTGGCAGTCAATTTATTTAAGCTAAATGTAAACAAAAGTTTTTTGTTTTGTTTTGTTTTTCAATTTTTTTTGTTCATTGTTTTAAATGTAGCTTAAATAAATTGATTGCGACCACTTACCTTAAAAAAATTGAGTAAATTGAATGAATCATTTTTTTCAGTAGCGAAATGTGCCATGCACCAATTGCAACCATCAATCATGGGTTGGATTCCCAGGGCTACATGCAAACTGATAAAATGTATACTTGAATGCCAGATACGTTGGCATAAATATGAAATGTAAATAAGGACTTGTGGTGACATAGCTCCCATAATGACTAATCAGTGGATCTAATAAGCTAGAAGATGCATCTGTAGGTGTATCTATTTAAACTAAAGACGTAAATGTTATTCCTGTGGAGTTTCAATGAAATAATTACTTGGCATATAATATGAAGATAATACATTTTGCCTTATATTTCCGTTTCTTTTAACGCAGCAACAACAGAATGTTTGTCAGTCTTAAGAAAACATCCTGAGAAAGTTTTCTTACGCAACGCTAAGCAACTCTAAGTTTCTGCGTGGGATTTGGGTAATCTGTGAGACTAAAGATCCATAATGCAGAATTCTTTTGTTTAAAGAATGTGTTAAATGCCCTCCTTCACGGAGGATTTACGCCACTAAGATTTTAGGAAGGTTTACAGCATGGTAAGCTTGTATCACATTACTTTCAAATGACAAGGATTGTAACAAGAATGAATTGCTGTTGCATAATGGGTAACTATGGGTGATAAATGTGATTTCAAATAAAAATGTCATTATTCATGCGTGTGAGTTTTGGTGGAGGAGAAGACACTTGAATAATGACTCCTTATTCAAAGATATATACAGTATCTTCACAGGGCAAGTATTATATAACTGTACATATATGGTGATTTAATGTTTTTTTTGGGAGGTGTGGGGAGCTTGACAGACATCATTCCACTATAAGAAACGTGCTCTGTAAATATTCTTCCTTGCAAAAAATGACTTTCTTACTTCTTGTTTTCAGTACAAATATACAAAATTCTTAAATCAATATGTATTTTCTTGATGAGCAAAATTACCTAAGAAAATAAATATCAAATTTAGGTGAATTTGTGCTTAAAACAAGCAAACAAATCTGCCAATGAGGTAAAAAAATCTTGAATTTAGTGTTTAAGAAAAAATAAATTTATTTCAGGATTTTTTTTCTTATCCCATTGGCAGATTATTTTGCTTGTTTTAAAGGATTAGTCAATTTTCTTAAAAAAAAAAAGATCCAGATAATTTACTCACCACCATGTCATCCAAAATATTGATGTCTTTCTTTGTTCAGTCGAGAGGAAATTATGTTTTTTGAGGAAAACATTCCAGGATTTTTCTCATTTTAATGGACTTTAATGGACCCCAACACTTAACAGTTTTAATGCAGTTTAAAATTGCAGTTTCAAAGGACTCTAAACGATCCCAAACGAGGCATAAGGGTCTTATCTAACGAAATGATTGTCATTTTTGACAAGAAAAATAAAAAATATGCACTTTTAAACCACAACTTCTCGTCTATCTCCGGTCCTGTGACGCTCCAGCGCGACCTCACCTAATGCCATGGAAAGGTCACGTGTTACATATATGAAACGAACATCTGCGGACCATTTTAAACAATAAACTTACACAAAGACAATAATTAGTATCATTCCACATACAACAACGTAGGAACAGTCCTCTTTCTCCACACTTGTAAACACTGGGGTGTAGTTTCGCATACGTCATCCGTGACCTGATAACGTATTGCGCGAGGTCGCGCCTCGTTTGGGATTGTTTGGGAGTCCTTTAAAGGACAAATTCGGTATTTTACACTTAAAGCCCTGTTTTCAGATTGTTTATGGTGAAATAGAACGGTTTTGACTGCAATTTCGACATATGCTTTCCCCCGAGAATTTTCGGGTGTTTTGTTTTCAGCGATTTTTGTGTGAGCATACCAGTGAACACCCCTGACCACTCGGTGAGTTTACCGTCTTTGTAAACGAAAGTTTAATGCATTTTAGGAAGGATTGTTCCAGTGCACCTATACACCCATTGTAGAGGTGGGAGGTGAAACACAAACACCCGAAAATTCTCGGGCAGCCGCATATGTGGAAATTTCAGTCAAAACCATTCTATTTCATCATAAACAATCTGAAAACAGGGCTTTAAGTGTAAAATACCGAACTTGTCCTTTAAAACTCTGTTGAAACTGCAATTTTAAACTGCATTGAAACTGTTACGTGTTGGGCTCCATTAAAGTCCATTAAAATGAGAAAAATCCTGGAATGTTTTTCTTAAAAAACATAATTTCTTCCCGACTGAACAAAGAAAGACATCAACATTTTGGAATACATGGTGGTGAGTAAATTATCTGGAAGTAGATGGACTAATTCTTTAAGCAAAAAATTCACTTAAATTTGATATTTTTGTCTAAAAACTAGACTTATTTTCTTTTGCTCATCAAGACAATGCATCTTGATTTAAGAATTTTTAGATATTTGTACTAAAGACAAAAATACTAAGTAAAAAAAGTCATTTTTTGCAGTGTTTAAAAAGCATACTAGTTTGTAACAACATGAAGATAAGTAAAGAATGGCAAAATTGGTCTTTGGTAAACAATTCCTCCAAACTTCATGAGAATTTCATAGCTATGCTGTAAAAGCTTACTGAAAGAGGTAAGCCAACAAGATTTATCATGTCATTATGCTTGATACACAATGAACAACTGTTGCATATCCAACCGTTGCTTTAAAAACCAGCAAATCTGTTTCAGATAAAAAATGTGATAAACGTGTCATGTTTTTTGGTTAAGGTTGTATTGAATTATTTGTGAAATCACTGAATCAACATGACTAAAGAACCCCCTTGACAGAACTTGGCAAAAATGGAAATTGGATGATCAAAAGTGTGAGTCGGACCTCTTTCCAAAAACTGGAAATGATCTGAATTCAGCTTAATCATTATTCCAGAACAGCTGAAGTTTAGGGAATGTGAGACAATGTTTGCTGTATTTATATAAAAGCCCTTTTGGCTGGAACTGCTTCCACATGGTAGAAATATCTGTGCGGCTAAAGCACACACGTCTTTGGATCCAGTGTGGATTGAGTGGTATCCCCTTACATGTGTGCTTCTGTGAGTATAGGAGTGCAGGCACAAATGGCGAACAGGACCCGAAGCAGACCGACAGTAATGCAGATCCTGTCTCATTCTGTCTTTATGGAAAGAAAACTGAAGGTCACATCTCTATGAGTAAACATCTCAGGGAGGTCTGAGAGTTTACAGAATGTCCAGTGCCACCTCACTTTCATCTCCACCAGCAACAAAACATCTGTTGAGCACATGCATTCCCTATTTCGGCAAACCGTGACAACTGTTAGGAGTTGCATTCTTCCGAAACACAGAGACTAAACCGTAACCCAAGGTCTTCTGGCCTTCGAAGCTAAGAAGGGAAAAGGGATCATTAAGGGAGTAATTGAGAAGCTCAGATGCAAAAGTCCCTAAATATGACCTCTGTCAAAAATGAGCGAACGTTATTAAAGTGCACCTATTTCATTGCTAAAAAACAACGTTATTTTGTGTATTTGGAATAATACAATGTCTTTGCGTGGTTTATGGTTAAAAACACATACCTTACATTTTTCTTGGCTTTGTAGCTGTCTTGTATTTTGTACAAAATTCACTGATTTGAAAAGCTCTGTGTCCCTGATCAGTGGCGGAGCCAGAGGGGTGTCCAGGGTGGCACTGGACACCCTTGACATGTCACTGGCCACCCCGTGTGCCACCCCAAATTTAATGTGCTACTTTCACTTAATCGCTATGCTTATTTTCGACGTGCGGCAGCGCAGCACATTGTTAAAAACAAACATTATGAATATTAACCCTCCCTGTGGTCGCGGCGCAAACTCTTTATTTTTCAATCACTGCGCAAAGAGACTTGGATTACTCTGCTGATTTTGGACATACAGATATGATTTATTCATCATTTAAAACTTTCAAGTGTCATTTTTTTGTATGTCAGTGTATAAAACTGAATGTTGTGCTTTTTACAAAAGTAAGAAAATATACATAATGCGCGTTCTGTTATCTCTCCATCAGTGACGTGTTTTCAAAAACGCGTCAGAAAAATTACTGTAAATTAACGAATACTTTTCATACCATCAGAAGATACATGTCATGTCTACATAATGCTTGGAATCTTTAAAATGATGTAAGTGAAGTCGTACATTTTGCTAATACTACATGATTTATTTTCACCGTATATGCTGGAAGTGTGGTAATTGTCTTGTGGACTGAATAAAGTCTAAGATTGCCAATTCTTTTTACAACAAAACCCAGCTCCATATTTTCATTCTTGACGTGATCTTTATAGGCAACTGTATAATTGTTAATTCGGCTGGATTGCCACATTGAACTTGAAAGCGTGACGCGCATATCCGATAGTGCGCGTGCACAGCCAGAGCTTAAACGACTTCATATTCGCGTCTTTTTGGCTTAAACGGACAAATGCTCATATGTCAAAATAGCTGTCTTGGTGATTTTCATACTAAACATTTGGTTATTGTACGTCTTAAACGAATAAACATTTTATTGCATTCGGTCTTATCCTAACGTGTTGAAATATGTCATTAAAGTTAATTAAATATCAAAAGAAAAAAGAAAACTTTTGCATCTTCTGTATCTTCGTAAATAAAGATCAATCCAAACATCCGTTGTGTTGAGCTCTGCTATTTGAAGTAAGTTTAAGGTTTATCATGGAGTTGAGATTTCCTGATCTTTTGCTTCATTAAAGGGATACTTCACAAAATGAAAATTCTGTCATCATTTTTACATCCTTATGTTGTTCTAAACCTGTACGAATTTCTTTTTTCTTATGAACACAAAAGAAGATATTTTGATAAATGATGGTATGCACACAGCTGTTAACCATTGACTTCCATAGTAGGAATAAAAACAACATAATGGAATTCAATGGATATACCATAAATTGTGTGCTTACCATCATTTATCAAAATATCTTCTTTTGTGTTTATTAAAATAAAATACAGGTTTAGAACAACATAAGGGTGAGTAAATGATGACAGAATTTTCATTTTTGGGTGAATCCCTTTAACAGACAGTAAATCAGATGTAAGAAATACAGTAGAAAGATTTAAAATTCACCCTTATTATGTTTACATCTAATGCGATCAAAAGATTCATTTATGCTTTCTTGATACATGGTTACATGTCATTTTCTTTTATGGATTATGGACCCCCTAAAGTAGCTTTGGCCACCCCCTGGCCACCCCATTAAAAAAATTCTAGTTCCGCCACTGTCCCTGATTGGCCAGCTAATCTGTACGTTGTGATTGGCTTGAATACGTCTAACATCAGCACAGAAATGTGACGCTCCTTACCATGTTTAAAATATTCGCTCCCAATGCAGGAGTTAACTTACAGGCTGAGAGTCCGAAGCGGGAGGAAATATGAAAATGTCGGTCTTTACTAAATCACCAATCCCAGGAAGTAAACTGTTGCCTACAATCCATGTGTTTGTTTAGTCCAAGAAAAGAGATTTACTTTGTAGACAATATATCACGTCATCGTTTACTTTGGGGTATGTACCTTTTCCATATCATTAAGATGCAATAATACACACTTACACACTAAAGGAAATGTACCCACTAAACACAGGACGTCGGATAGACGTACAGATCATGTCTATATTGGGTCCGTCGGTCCATGACCAATTCTGGACATCTATTTGACGTCCAAACTAGGTGCACTTTTTGGACGTCCAACCATGACCCTACTTGGACGTCATTTTTACGGGCAACATTTGACGTTTGAACTGGGTAATTTTTTGGACGTCATTTGGACGTCATATTTATGCCAACATTTGACGTTGGAATTGGGTAATTTTTTGGACGTCATTTGGACGTCATATTTACTTTACGGACAACATTTAACGTTTGAACTGGGTGATTCTTTGGACGTCATTTGGATGTCTATGACAGGCCTATGTCTATATTACATGATTAGGCCTATAAAAATGTGTTTATTTACAAATATCAGGATTGTTGTACCAACATGATTAAAACTTACGAATAGTCTATATTACAGTACTGTTTTTTCTGCTTTCTTGAATTATATACAAATTCATCTAAATGTACATTAAAAGTGACATTTAAAAGTGAAGATATGGCTGTGTGGCTGAGTGGTTAGCGAGACTTGCTTGTAACCCAGAGATTGGTATCCCGAATCCCGTGGGTGGCACAAAATGACTAAAGTGTTTTGGTGTTGCAATGGATGGGTGAATTGCAGAGACAATCATCTCTTTTCGCTTTTTTCATGTCTATTTTCCTTACACGGAGGTCCTACGAATGTCAACCTTTAGACGTGCAGAAGACGTCGAAAAAAGACGTTGCCTGGCGTTACAAAACAACCCCTTTTATGGACCGGATTCGGACGTCCAAAAATTACATAAAAAAGACGTCATTCCAACGTCACTTTGCGCAGTGGGTAAAATCATGAATCGGACAATAGGTGCTCTTTAACCGAATGCTCTCGGCACATATTATATGTAAATGAAATACTTTCGCTTCAAATCCACTTTATCTCAGCCTCAGCCCATTCAGGAATAGCACTTTGATGGCAGAATTCGCAGATCCGTATATCACATTCAAACTTGGTTCCCTTGTGAGTACTTTGACCTGAATACAACTCGAAAGTGGCAGTCACGTGGATCACAGCGCCCCCTAATGTCTGGTTTAGTTTCTTCATTTTTTTATTTAATTTTCTGACTTTCATGATTTGCAGTGTTTCCATCTGCATCTTTAGTGATTTTGAGACTGTTTGCTATGTCTTGTCCGAAGAAGTGGAGGCCAAAATAGCTTGGACGCATTTAGTGGATTTGGCAGCAAAAGACAGTCAAATTTGTTAAATACTTATGAAATGCCTAAATTGACATTTATGAAAAAAGGCATTTCAGTTACTGACGCATAACCCTTTCAATGCCAATAAAGTGAAATTACTGAACCTAAACAGAAGAGGCTGACAAAAAAGCAAATTTATAAGAAAACATGTCAGATGCACACAGAGGGTCTTGAATCTGAACTCCACAAATAATGACCAAGTCTTTACAGTTGTGGTGGACAAACTGTGGTGCATTTATTAGTCTTTTTAAAGGTCACATTCTTCCTGATCCCATTTTTAAACCCTAGTTAGTGTGTAATGTTGCTATAATAGCATAAGTAATACCTGTAAAATGATAAAGCTCAAAGTTCACTGCCAGGCGATATATTTACTTTAACAGAATTCCCCTTTCAAAGCCTACAGCGAACGGTCGGTTTGGACTACAGCCCTCTACTTCCTGCTTTAATGACATCAGTAGAACAGTTTTTTGACTAAACTCCGCCCACAGGAAAACGTCAGTCGCCAGCTATGCTAACGGCAAGCTAAGCTGCTCAAATCACAACACACTAAACAAACTACACAATCAGAACTCATTACGTATTTCTGAAGGAGGAACTTCATAGAAAAAGTAAGACATCAGCTTGTTTTTAGGACAGTGAAAACAGCGCTATACAGATATGTGAATTGTGTGAAAAATACTGTGTTTTTTACACGTGAAACATAAACATGTTATATTGCGCACTGTAAACACAATCAAAGCTTCAAAAACATAAAAAGAACGGGACCTTTAAACAACCCAAAGATTGGCCTATGTGATAGACTCCCCCCCTCCCCACAGGATTGTTCCAGTGAAACCTAAGTTACAGTTGAAAGTTTGTGTAAAGAGAGAGACTTCGATTGGCTACTGTGATTATTTAACTCCTGGGCATCCTTTATTCGTCTTTCCATACAGATTCCTTGATTTTTTCTTTGTGGAAATTCCCAATGTGTAGTAAAGGTCTTTAGATTACAAAAACAAACAAACATGTTTGGGCTCATCCCAGGAAAGCATTAGCAACCTCGGCAGTAGCTGTTATGTCAGAGCTGAATGAAAGATGAAAAGAGAATCCACATTTAAGCACTGTCGAAGGTATATAATTTATCCCATTATAATACAAGGCAGTTATAATGGAATGGCTGCTGCACCTCTCCGAGCCTGTCTTTACAATACCATGAGCGAGACTTGGCCTGTGCGCACACATCTGGCTGGATCTGTAAATGATTATATCTATTGACACTCTGACTATAAATACAAATTCCCTGCTTGAGTTTGAGGCAAGAGTCATATGTGGCAGGACTCTGCATGTGAGGTCATTACTGCACCCATCAGTTCACCATAATCTCCCTGCGGAAAATGGTCAGTGATGCGGTTTGGGTGCTGCAAACTTGTTGGCCCGTTGAGAAATCGCCTATAACTAATCATGTGCTGTTTATTACCAAAACGTCATCTGGAAACACATGACTCTGGGCCATTTGCCACAATAGTGCAGAGGAAAGATGCGTTTAATTTATCTTGTGGAAAAAGTTACAAAGTATGGCATGACAGCTGCAAATACATCTTTGGAAACGAAAATCACCAGGAAACGAATTGACTTTCACAAACAACAATAATCATTCTTTTATATATTATTTTACTGTGCGTAATTATACCCTATGACATTCTTGCTTCTGCATCTTTCACGTTTATTACCAGGAAATAAAGAATAAAATAAAATCCAGGTGATGACAATGCGCAGAGAAAAATTAACCCCCTTTTCTTTTCTAAACCTTTTTTTTATCGAACACAAAAGAAGATATTTTGATAAATGATGGCAAGCACACAGTTAACAATACCCACTGACTTTCTCCAACTATGGAGGTCAATAGGTACCATCAACACTTTAGTTACAATCATTCTTCATTCATCAATTCTTTATTCTGTTAAAAACAAAATAATTAATTTTGATAAATGATGTTAAAGCAACACTATGTAGTTTTTTTACCTTTAAATAATGTCTCTAAAATTATTTCAGTGATAGAACAACTCTTAACTGGACAAATTGTACTGTTGCTGCAACCTGAGCAGCCTCCTAGCTGCTACAAGCACACTCTGAAAGTGGCCCCTCCCCCTGCCAGCAGAGGAGTGTCTGATACCAGGCACTCTTGCGCTTTTCAACCACATGGGGGAGCTGTAAGTTATTTTTACATGGAAACTACATAGTGTTGCTTTAACCATACACTTGATGGTAAACATTGACTTCCATAGTAGGAAAAACTAATACTATGGACGTCAATAGGTACCATCACATGTGTGCTTTCCACAATTGATCAAAATATCCTCTTTTGTGTTTAACAGAATAAAGAAACTAAAACAGGTTACGTAAGCAATAAGGTAGAGGCTGTGCTGTATCGTAAATAAGTAACAGCTAAAGGGCGTTGTTGGGTTACCACACAATATTAAAATTTAAAAAAATTATTTGTGCAACTTTCATGAAGTTAAATCAATAAAAGCATTCCTTACGCTAGAAAAAATTGTCCCTGACCGTGAACAACAACATTCCAATGTGTAATATGCATGAGAGCTCAAATAAAAATGACAAACCGATACGTGTGGTTCCTAAGGGTAGAGTGAGTAAATTATGACAGAATTTTTATTTTTGGGTGTACTACCCCTTTAAACCCAGTTTAGGGTGTTTTCACATACAGCTCATTTTAAAACCAAACCCAGTTCAATTAAAGTGAAACAGAAAAGGAAGTTGCCGAATGTGACCTTTTGGTGTTCCCAATCCCAACATAGTAAAATCAAAAGAGGACCCAGTTCTTTTTCTCTTCAGAACTGAAGTGATCTCAAACCCTTTCTTGTTCACATCACAACTTCATAAGAACTCAGACCCCAACCTTCTGTGCAGCAGCTGATTTTGATACATGTCAAAACAACACGCGAAGTGGACCTCATTGCTTTAAAAAAAAAAAACACACACACAAAAGAACCCAAAAGCGAACCGTACTCTCAGCTGGTGGGGGTAATTTTAGATTACTTTTTGTGTTTTAAATAACTAATAACAGTACAATTTTTATGCTTCCTCCTAAGTTTTCTTGAGTATTTCAGTTATAGAAACATTAAACAATAAATTTGACCTCAGGTTAAAGAAACATTTGGTAGAGTGTAAAAATCTGGATATTTATATGAAAAACCTGAAATGAAACCGATACACCATGCAGTGCCATTGTGACTGTGAAGTGTCACATGGGAAGCTTTACTCTAAAAACAAACGGTACTAAATAGCACTAAAAGTGGTTCTTTGCTCGTAATCCGGACTTGGTCTGAGTACGGTTCGCTTTTGGGTCCTTTTAGGGGGGTCTGAGATTACTTGCTTTGTTCACATATACACCCTGAACTGCTCCAAGAGCATTTGGAGGGCTCAAACGAAGTATGTGCAAGTAAAAAACAATGGCACTGATATATTTTAAGATTTATTTTAAGGTTATTTTCAGTTTAAACAGCTCAAACATGCATTTTAGGATGGGACTAGCCTTAAAAGGGACATACCATTTTGACTTTTTCCATGTTTAAATGCTATAATTGGGTCCCCAGTTAAACCATTCTCCACAAGCATGTGAAAAAATATGTCTTTGAAATTTGGCTCCCCTGGTGATGTCAGAAGGGGATAATACCACCCCTTAATCTGCACTATCCAACCACGACACTTAGTCAGAGATGCAGAGATCAGCTCATTTGCATGTTAAGGGACACACCCCAAACCGGCACATTTCTGCTCACACCTACAAAGTGGCAATTTTATTTTGTTATAATAAATTATCTGTGGGGTATTTTAAGCTATAACTTCACATACAGAAAATACTCTGGGGACACCAAAGATTTATTTTACATCTGAAAACAGTCTTGTGAAATGTCCCCTTTAAGTCTGTTCTGTGAAACCGGGCTTCAGTGATGAAAAGTTCAACTGGACAAATGATTTTTCAATACTATACTAATTCACAAGTAGAAAGTTGTAATAAGCTTTTCAGTTTCTAAGTCAACTTTTTACCTTTTACAGTGAATGACAACATTATGCACACCAACAGAGGATAACCAATATTCGCGAGTAGTTGGACGCTTGAACATTTTGAGTTTACTCGCTTCATTCGCGCGAAAGCCACGTGTAAAATTCTAGTCATTCGAGACATTCATATGGAAAATCGTGTAATGGGAGGGGCTTCTGCGAATCCCCTCACTTCCTATAATCACGTCACTAATAGAGCAAGCTCCTGATTTGTAAATTTTTCTGCCAAATATCAGATTTTTCATCTTGTGTGTTTCCTGCGGCCACGCTCAATTCTAATTTGCGCGAATGATGCGGAATCGCGTCTACCACACTGCGCTAAACGCCTCATTTGCATCGCGAGACCTCCAGACGCGCATAAACGCGTCTTTACATTGACTTAACATTGAAATCACTTGCGCCTGATGCCTCTACCGCGGCTGGTGTGAATGCAGCATTAGCCTGCAGTTCTCATTTTAGCCACTTCAATGCTGCGTTCACACCAGCTGCAGTAGAGGCATCAAGCGCGAGTGATTTCAATGTTATGTCAGTGTAAAGACATCTGGAGGTCTCGTGGTGCGAATGAGGCGGTTAGTGCGTGTAGTTCGCGCGAATGGCGCGAACTGAGCATTGCCGCAGAAAAAGGGGGGGGGGTTGAAAAATCTGAACTTTGGCGGAAAAAACATGCCGCGTTAACCAATGAGGAGCATGCTCTAGTAGTGATGTGATTACAGGAAGCGAGCGGAGTCGCGGAAGCCCCTCCCATGACACGAATTACCGCATGAATTTCTCGATGACTAGAATTTCATGCGCGAATGAAACTAGTAGGGCTGGAACGACGCGTCGACGTAGTCGATTACGTCGATTACGTAATTACGTCGATTTGCCGGAAATGCGTCGATGCGTCGCATTGTTTACGTTTTCAAATGAAGGCGGCTTCAGCTCCGACCGGATAATACAAGTGTTATACCAGACAGCCAGAACGTGATCAAAAGTGTGGGAATACTTTAAGCAGAGACCAAATAAAACACATTCTGTGTAAAACTAAAATGGCACACCACAGCAGCGCAACATCTGTGCATGATCATCTTAAAAGAAAACAACCTGGAGCTCTCCGACCTCAGAATGACGCGACGGCAGCGTAAGTATTTGAATTTTTACAGTAAGTTTTTATACAACAATAGAATCAATGCAGGCATATATGGTGCTTAATACAGCTGTGTTTACATCTTAGTTTAATAAGAGCTGCGAGACGCCTGACAGACACGACATTGCATCGCGTCTGGGCAGTATGTTGAAACAGTAAATAAAGAGCGGGACATGTTTAACTTTTTATATTAAGAAGTTATGAAATAATAAGTTACTGTGTTACACTGAGATAGGCATGTGCCCGCGTGCACTGAAAGCCAGCTGGCAGCGCGGAGTTCCCATAGCTTATTTTTTTGCTATGTGCGCAGATATTATAAAAGCTCGTCTCGTTAGGTATTCCTGACATGCGTTTATTTAAAGTAACAGCAGCGTAAACGCTGTTTATAAAATATTAGAAGATCATACTAACTAAATTTGTATTTTCCCGAGACTTAAGAAAAGTTCAATGTTAAAGATGATGCTAAATGAGAATGCAGTAACGTTACTACTGATAGTAATAATATTAACAGTAATAATATAATGGTTACATTTTATAATAAGGGTTCATGAATCACAATGAACTTATTTTTACTTCAGTCTGAACTAATGCTGAGTAAATGCATGTACTAATCATAAACTAATGAAGAGTCATCATTAAGTACAACATGACATGTTTTTTAGTTAATGTATTAATAAACAATGATTTCATGTGAGTCATTTTGTAGTTAATGATGACTCTTCATTAGTTTATGATTAGCACTAGGGCTGGAACAATAAAGAGCGGGACATGTTTTTATATTAATAAGGAGTTATTATTCAGTTTGATTTATTTTTATTTTACTTCTTTAATATTAATATATTTTATTTCTTTAAGGTGAATAATGCCCCTTTTGCACTGTTTATGTTAGGCTGAATTAATGTTGGACTTGTTTTTATGTGATTTGTTATATTTTCCTTGGCACTGGCACTGTTTGTGTATTTGTTTAATTGAGAAAATGCTTCAATAAAATGTTGGCATTAATAGCAGATGTTACATTTATTATTTGTAAAAAAAATCTTTATTTAGACTATTCGATTAATCGAAAAAATAATCGATAGACTAATCGGTTGAAAAAATAGTCGAAATTTGCAGCTCTAGAAACTAGTACATTTAAAAGTGCAGTGTGTCTTTTTAAAATAATTATTTAATAATACACAAAAATATATTATCAGGGGTGTATAAAGACCTTTCATAATGAACTGTTATGTTTTTATTACCTTAGAACAAGCCCTTAACGGACCATTTTTTTTACTTAGTTGTCCCTGACGATGACATGTTTGTCCGGTGGCAGCTACCGTAGCTTCTCTATGTGTTTCAAAAGCGAGGGGTGAGCAGTGGACTAAGCCGTTGGCTGCAATTCGTAACCTTACCACTAGATGCCACTGAAATGTACACACTGCACCTTTAAAATGTTCAAGCGTCCAACTCGGGCGGTAGACGTGAATTTGACACCTCATGCGCGTCTGGTGTGAACCCACGGTAACATTTAATTAGTTTGATTAATGATCCCATCGATATTGTTCCTCTGTCTGTATCTTTATCATTAGACAGCAGTATGGCCACTGACATTTTTTTATATTTAAATTTTTTTTTAACTTTATAGTTGTCGTTTTTGGTCTAAAATGGTCTGCACTGTTAGCAGCACAAATGTATGAAGTAGACGTGGCCAGTTTAATATGCTTACTAAAGGCACAGCCAACAGCTGTTATTATGGTGAAAATGTAGAACTGGAAGATCTGACCTGAAATCTCACATTAATTTTTCTTAAATGTAATTTTGCTGGTGTAAAATCACATTTGAGCTATTAAAACTTTTATTTAAGCCACCACCAATATGGTAGCAGACTTACCTTGTAAAGTTCGCAAGTCTTGTGGAAAGTGCACAAGCAAAATTAACTAGTTTTTATCTCAGCAAGAAGCAAAATAAAGTAATCTAGCCTTGAGCAAAGGCAATGTCCTGAAAAATGCCACAATCATGTACAATTGTTTGATAAATCACACTGAGATGACAGAGATTTTAAATGTCTTATATCTGCCTGACCCAGTTGTTTTGAAAACGTTGATGAATTATCTATTCAAGTTACTTCAAACAGTAACATCTTCAAATACAAAACAGCGGAGTTTCATAAGGGTAAAAAAATGTAACAGTCAAACCACGGTGATAAGCCAATTTCTCAAGGACAACGTTGCCAAGACATAAACTTTGCTGTCTTGAATCAGTACTGAAACATCTTTGGCTGGGATTTTACAGGCAAATATTGTGGACACAGTGAATGCATTATGTTGTATGATCTCAACTTTTGTTGGAGATTTCTTTAAGGGGACTCACAGACTTATTGTCTGTTCCATCTCCTCTGAGGGCTGTTTTTTTAAACAAAATGTTTATCACCACATTGTCTTGTCTCAACTGTAGGCCTGTTGATAAATGTAAGGAGATGTCCCAGATATCTTCAGTGTCTTACAAACATACAGTTGGCTTTTGTAGCAGCCTATCACGTACGGTTTAACTGCAAACAAGCTCACGAGCACTACAGGTGTCCAGTTGTAACCTCATGTCTGGTATTTGTGACCCAAAATCTTCTACATTA
This sequence comes from Misgurnus anguillicaudatus, assembly GCF_027580225.2. Taxonomy (NCBI): domain Eukaryota; kingdom Metazoa; phylum Chordata; class Actinopteri; order Cypriniformes; family Cobitidae; genus Misgurnus; species Misgurnus anguillicaudatus. The sequence goes on along the minus strand of NC_073360.2, from coordinate 19,831,031 downwards.
AACCATCCTACATAATGTAAAAAACATATAACCTTGATATCTGTAATAATGAGTAATATCATGTCAAAGATTGAAATCAATGTGAACTCAAACTTTCATGCTCCTGAATTCACAGGCTAGTCGTAAAAAGTACATCATAGTTGTAAAAAGCAGATTGAGATTTTGGTTGGACTGTATCTAAGGAATGCCCCTGAAGCCGACTGTATGTCTCTCACAGGAAGATCATTCTCAGACCCCCTGACTTATTTGCCTTCTCAATCTCTGAGAGGAGCCAGACATTCCTGTCTGTGAGGGAGAGTTCAGCGTCTGGGGGTTCAGAAGTTCTTTAACACATGAAGTAAATTGCTTACAAAGGCTGATGGCCCATAAATCTGAAGAGATTTATATTAACAAGGCTCTATTTAAAGTGGCAACCCTTAACATTAAGCTAACAAAATCATCTAACATCAGTTACTGAGCAGGTTTAAAAATCAGTGTTTAAAACGGTCTACGTACCCCTATTTGCAGCACTAAGCTATAATAAATAAGGGATGTGTACAGGCAGCCGGTTGTTATAGCAGAAATAAGCAGATCAGGACCCGACATTACACTGAAGGGGTTTATTTCCCGATAACAATTGGCCTGTACATTATCCTGCTTATTTCTTGGCCATTGACATCATAAGGTAAGGAAGATTAAATAATAATTTGAAATATTTTTGAATAACATTTTTATTTTATTATCTTTTTTTAAAAAAATGCAGACCTTCCACGGGGAAAACCCATTTACTAATCATTTGTAAATAAGGTGTCATGTGTTATTAAAAGACATATATTCATATTTAAAGGATTAGTCAATTTTCTTAAAAAAATTCAGATAATTTACTCACCACCATGTCATCCAAAATGTTGATGTATTTCTTTGTTCAGTCAAGAAGAAATTATGTTTTTAAAGGAAAACATTCCAGGTTTTTTCTCATTTTAATGGACTTTAATGGACCCCAACACGTAACAGGTTTAATGCAGTTTAAAATTGCAGTTTCAAAGTAGGGCTGTGCCGGTTTCAGAATTGGTGATGACGGTTATGACGTGAGTCAAATGTGACGGTTCGTCACATAACCGTCTGGGGGGGGGGGTTGCTTGTGCTCGTGGATTGACGCGAAAGTGTCATTTTACCATAAAATCATGAATGTGATGCCAAGTGTGTTTTAAACAGTAATGACTTTGAGAAATTTAACAGAAGGCAATTAAATATTTAAAAAACACACTGTTGCCAGAAGACTGCGCTGTCACTCTCTGTCCAGCATAAATGAAATCCTCTATCTATCATTATCTTAATAATCTTCAGAGAAACAGATTTGTGCCATGGGCTTTTAATGTCTATAATTGTGTCTATATCTGTCATTACATGGACCAGAACAGCACGAAAACAATGTGGATTAAAAAGCGTTTTGAAGAGGTTTTGCTCATAAATGCATGTAAAATAAAGTAATGTAAACTTGAGATTGTTATACTATTAAACTGCGCCATATGCGCTGCAAACGCAGCCGTTGTAAAAGCACATGGCCACGCGCGGCAAACGCTCTCCGCATACGCGCTGCTCAGTGCTCACGCTTGCGATGTGAAACCAGCATTTGAATAAACTAAACACTAATTAGCTACTTGCTCTACGTTTATTTACAATTAACAGCAAGACAACTAGCAGTGAATGTGCTTTCAGGAGAGTTAGTAGATTAACATATGGGAGGATTTGAACTTGAAAAGCGGGGCGGAGCCTTTCCGCGGTTAAAACATCTTATGGTTGTTCATGTTTATTTGATTCTATAAATTAAATAGAACCGTCACACCCCTACCAAAGGCTCTAAATGATCACAAACGAGGTATAAGGGTCTTATCTAGCGAAACGATTGTTATTTTTGAAAATAAAAATATGCACTTTTAAACCTCTCGTCTTCCTCTGGTCCTGTGGTGCGACCTCAAGTAATTGCGTTATAACGTTGAAACACAAAGACATTAATTAGTATCATTCGACATACAACAACATCGGAACGGTCCTCTTTCTCCACACTTAACACTGGGGCGTAGTTTCGATATGTCATCCGAGACCTCTTGACGTGATGACGTATTATGTGAGGTCGTGCTGGCGCGCCACAGGACTGGAGATAGACGAGAAGTTGTGATTTAAGAGTGCATATTTTTTTATTTTCTTGTCAAAAATGACAATCGTTTCGCGTAGGCTATCCGTAGCCTGTGCGTAGCTCTGCGTAGCCTGACGTGCACCTCGCAAAAATTTTAACAGCGCGTCAGTTCTACGCGGACCACAAGCGCTGTTATTGGTCCACCAGAACCCCTCCGTCAGGTAAAACAAACTGCGTCATTGGTATTTCCGTTTGCGACGGTAAAAACAAAGATGAGCCAAGTTGAGGAGTGATTTAACTCAAACTGCAACAAAAGTCACTGTTTATTTACTTCCATCATTGCTGGTCTTCTCAAATCATACACAACAAGTTGCGGTTTCTTCTTCGTTTGTGGGTTAACTTGCCAAGTTTCTTCTTCTCTGACGGTCGCGCTGCTACTGTGGTTACACGCGTGGATACTGCCTGTAAGGTACCACCCACAAGCCCAACGACGGATGCAAGTGGAGTGGGTGAGGGGTCTCGTGTTCGCTCCTTCCTCAGCGCTTCTACAATAATAATTCCATTTATTAGGTTTCCATTTATTTATTTTACCTCGGTAGTTAAATTATAATCTGACTCCAATTTATAAAAGATCAATATTATTCTGATGCTGATCATAATTTATATTTATCATTATTATGTTTGCATTCTCTTAATTATTTAAATATACATAGAGAATAAGTTATAATCCTGAAGGTGCTAAGGCAGTTCCATCCAGCTGGGCGTAGAGGCATTCTCCTTCTAACTTAAATTAAAATCAGAGGTTTCTCCAAAACACATTGAAAATAAGAGGATCCATCTATAGTTTAGGTTGAGGCATTTTTCCATCCAACCTATAAAGTGAGGCAATTATACACATCATATTTTCAATAGAGGTCATTTTCCTAATCTAGGCCCCCTTCGGTATATTCTCTTAAATACTTAAAATACAAGAAAAGACTCGACAAGTTTTAAAATGAATAAAAGTTAACAATTTATTATGCCAGGCAGGTTACACTTAAATCAATCATTTAGTTGTTCAAATTAAATCAAGTCAAACATTCATTAAAAAGATCAGCATATAAAGAAAAGTCACAAAGTAAAATTCATACCTGGCAATCAAAGACACACAGTAGTGTGGGAAGTTCTGAAATACAGATGCTTCCCTGAGTCCTTTTCCAATGTTCCTTATATACACCAGTACAAATGGGAGTTATTGTCAATATGGTATTTTCATTTAGTTTCTTGTGTAGTTTCTCGTGGCCCTAAAGGTCACCAAATGGGATCGTCAGCCATTTGTACTTAAGATTACCTAGAAAAGACACGCCTCTTAGAGGAACAAAGAATATGTTTTAAAGTTAAATCTCCAATATACTCTTATCTTAGACTTAAAGAAATTAGACCTCTCTTTACCCATCGCACCATGACATTTAAAAAGATATCAAACATGATGTAACAGTATTTCCATCATCACAACATATGATATACTAAATGTTACATGTGTTTAGTATATTTCCAGCAACAAGATCTTTCAAAGGGGAGGAAATTACAAGTCATTTCCTGGGTATCAGTGACCCCTGTGCAGAGAGATAACACCCTTTCTCGGGAACAGGCATAGAATGTGGTTTTATTGCTTTATTGTCCAGCTCCAAAAACACACTCTTGTCCATCTGCCCTACATAACTCCACCCCTGGACACGCAGGGACAATTTTAAAATGATCCCTAAGGGGACATCCTTGGATGTTGTGAAGTCCTTATGCATTATTTGTTACTGTAAAAGTCTTTGAAACGCAGGCACCTGTAAAGGTCCAAGTGTTAACACATTGTTGATGGATTCCTTCAACGATCGAATCATATACCTGAAATAACAACACTGGAGTATTGTAAACATGAGAATAAAACCACTGCCAATCACGCATCCACGGAACACCCAGTCCCACCAGGTGTATACATACTGTGCAGACCGTGTAGATGAACTTGACAGTAGCTTTGCCGTTCCTTTGGCCAGGTTTGTTTCCACCTGAGCCTGATTGAGATGATACTCAGTCTGTAGAATAGTCCGTTAGACTAACTCCATTGTTTCAGTCAAAGTCTGTGTGCTGTGTTCGTAGAAGGTGTCCTCCCACCAGGGAGAAACATCTATGTCAAGTGGAATCCTCCCCAGGATATTTATCTGACCCATTGAAAAGTCCTCAGTTACCTCAAGACAAAAGGTATGGTTTGACGGACAGGTCAGACCTCCATAGGTGAAAGAATTCATCTCACTGATGACACACCACTGTGATTGCGAAACCTGTACAGCATCTGCATGACCATGTAATGACTGAACATTAATAAGCTTAGTATCATTAGGAGAGAATGGTTGTAAAGTGTTACAAGTACAAATGACATAACTTGAAGTTTCATGACAACAGGTACGAGTGGTAAATAAGGTCTCATTTCTTTTCAAAGTCATATAACCTGTTAAATGATCCCATTTAATGATCTGATTTTTTACTACCATGCCTATAGAACGTATAGTTGTGGAATTTTGAAAAATTTGATCTGGGTGTATTAAAGGAAAACTGACAAAAAACCCAATACATCCGGCACATTCATTTCCATTATACAACATCAAAGTTGATAACAATTCTGAATATTTAATGTCCTTCATTTTTTTCAGATGCAAACCACCTATGTAAATCCAAAATCTCAATAAGATCATTTAAAGCATGTCTAGGTGTTTTAAGAAGACGCAAGTCTAGAATCTCTTGTCTAGCAACAGTAAATAAATCTTGAGCATATGATCTGCAGGCTAGGTCACGTTCGATGGTACGGGTCTGATTGAATAATGTGTGGCTGATCAATAGAAGCGCCTGCGCTTCAGATCTAACCGCTTTGATAATATTTTCATTACTATTGCTGAGGTGCTGAAAACCAGTGGCCACCTGGTTTGCCAACCATGTTGAAAATTGTGATTGTCCAGTTATTTTGTAAGTGTTGGCAATTGAATTAACTGAGCCGAAGAGACCTGCTAAATTTCCAAGTAGATCTCATTTAGAGCGTACAGGTGGAATTCGGACAGCTAATCTGCCTTTATAATCAGAGATTAAATCATCGATTCGTGACTGTAGCCATGCATATGTTTTATCACCAGTACTACAATGATTCATATAAGCAGATAAAATATTTGAAATATTATATGTTACATGAGTCATGACTAGATTAACATCATGCAACAAAGTCTTATTGATATTTCCCTTAATAAAACCACCAGGAGGGATTGGATATAATTTTGGACATTGTTTGGGTTTACTATACCCACAAGTGGTTAGATTAAAACAATGCTTTAAGGTCCATGTACAATTTTGTGGGCTAGTATAACTATTTACATCAGACTCACATTTGCCCACACAATAGGTTCCTTCTTTTCGGCTAGTCCAAATAAAAGTTTTTGGGTCAGTATCAACCGATACATATGAAGTGAGGTTGAACTTGTAATCTACAAAACTCATATGTGTGCTGTTGATTGTTTCAATATGTGTACCTCTGTATATGGCAGGCTCCAGATCTTTTATAAAATAAAAAATTTTAGGATCTATACAATTGTTAGGTTTTTCATATAGGGTGCGCATACCCCCAACTTTTGTTCCTGATTCAAGTTTAAGTTGATACCAGGCTGTTATTTTGTGTGAATATAGACGTGCGGGTGTGTCACCTGAAATGTTCACTATGGGATGATAGTTGGAACCTACTTTACAGAGAAAAAAATTTTGTTGCGCAATTTGGTTCCGGCTTTATACCGGGAGGCCATGTAACTATCTCTCTAAGCGAAATTGTTATGTATGATGTGGATGGCCCCTTTGCATATTTCCAGACCCCTCACCCACTCCACTTGCATCCGTCGTTGGGCTTGTGGGTGGTACCTTACATGCCTAGCAGCGGTTTGCGCGTGTGTTTGCACGTCGACACGGAGGACGATGCAAAAGTATAAATGAAAACCGACGCGGAACCTACGCCGTCGCGGCTATGCCGTAGGACCTACGCACGACTATAACAAGCCCTTAAGTGTGTATTAGTACGTGTTAACGATATGCAAAAGGTAGGCTACATACCCCAAATTAAACAATGATGCGAGTTATCGTCTCCAACGTAAATCTCTTTTCTTGGACTACAACAAACACACGGATTGTAGTCAACAGTTTCCTTTCTGGTATTGGGGATGTAGACATTATCATAATTCCTCCCACTCCTGTTAGCATTGCATTGTGCGCGAATCTTTTAAACATGGTAAGGAGCGTCACGTTTCCGGCGAATGTCAGAGGTATTCAGACCAATCACAACGTACAGATAAGCTGGCAAATCAAGGACACAGAGTTTTTCAGATCTGTGCGTTTCAGGAAGAGAGTGAAATCTGGAGCTACAAAAATGTACAGGATGTGGAAAATTATGTGGTTTTTGAACCATAAACCACGCAAACACATTGTATAATAACAAATACACAAAATAATATTGTTTTAGCAATAAAATAGGTGCTCTTTAAATAAAAGCATCTGCCAAATTATGTTTAAACAGAGATGGCGATAGAGAGGCAAATACGTGTTTTTGCAAACCTTGCTGTTTTTATAGAAAATACACACTGGTATTTTCAACACAACAATAAATCATACTAGTTATTTTAATAACTATTAAGTCATTAGCTACATTTCCATTAAAGATTTGCGGACTAGCGTTGTTTTCTAAATGCCGTCAAAAAACTATTGCAAAATCCATTAACCAATGTTATGCGACTGAAATTTAGTTTTGTTGTCTCGAGATAAGTAATTCCAAAACCCATGGCACAAGTGTGTCTGACTTCATACGGCATGGCGCAGACAGTCCCGTGGACGACATCAAAGAGCGACTATAAAGCATAGAGAGCAGTCAACTTCCGAATCACTCTTGGGGTATTTTAATGTTATGCCCTTGTTGGTTGTTGTGACACGCATGAAGTCGGCCAGACCTCCTTTGTCTTGTTGTTTGTTTTATTTATAGAGCACAATTTAAACAACACCAGGTTGACCAATGTGCTGTACAATAAAACGAATAAAAAAAGAGCACAAGAAAAGGGAAAAATATATAAATAAGCAAATAAAACAAATGTGTCTAGCCAACTCTAATAAATACAATTTCAAATTTCGTTTAAAAGAAACCAATGTAGGTAAAGGCAAGCTATTCCAACGCTTTGCGGGCCACCACTAAAAACGCTAGGTCACCAATTTTTTATTTAGACCTATGAACATCCAGAATCATTTGGTTTGATGACCTTAGATTCCTTTGGGGTGTATGTAAATGCAAAAGATCAATTAAATAAGAGGGGGCCAAATTGTGTAGGACTTTATATACTAAAATAAGTAATTTAAAATTGACCCTGTAGTGAATTGGAAGCCAAGGCGAAAAAGCTGTTTCCATTGCGGTTTTGCAAAATATTCATTTTTGCCTAAAAAAACACCTCACCCGAGCACAAACACTTTTTATTGACATAAGGGAGTTTATGCGAAATCGCCATGTTTCCATTGGGTGCATTTTCAATTCGCTATTTCAACTTGCGCAATTTAAAGGGTAATGGAAACGCAGCTAGTGAGGCAGAAACAGTTCACACATTGTGGTTGCTTACACAGAAAACAATATAAGGATGAAAAATCAATGATACAATTTTTATTGTCTGATGTACTGTTCGTTTAATAGATAACATAATTAAACAAAGACCACATAATGTTGGAACTTTAGCGAAGAAAGAAAAGAAAACATTGTGCTTAATCATTTTCTCCCAAAGGAAAATGATTCATCTATCAGAGGAGAACTGAAACAGACAACCCCCTTTAAAGTCCACACATACTGACCCTTAGCTCAACAACCCTCAAAGAAAACACAGAGAGGAGACGCAGACCGGACCTGTGTGTTTAGACAAAGACAGTATCTGGAGAGGAAAAACTGTAAGAAGAGAGAGTTTATAGCTTTGATGTTTAGAGTTTGGATGAGGAATGTCATTTAAAATTCACTTTCTTTCACATCATTTACTTCAGAGTAAATAAAAAAGTTTCCATTAAATCAGATACAGAATTGCTTTCACGTTACCCAGAAATACATTAAACTTCAAACGGGAATCACTGAGGGAAAGCCGCAAATTAGCAGGAAGGATTTGGAAACTAATGACAATAAAGGAATAGAAAACAGCACGTTCCTTTAAAGAAAATCCAAAGCATTTCTCATTTTGACGTTACTGTTTATAGCACATCAACCGCAGTGATAGAAAGCAGATTTAATCTGCTCCTGAAAAAAACGTTTGAGGTAACTTATCTTAAGCACACTTTCACTGACAAACAAGTTAGACACTGGACTGATAAATGATGATAAGAAGTAGAAAGAGAATTTTAGGAGTCAAATTACCAGAGGCCCCTCTGTTCCCCACAAAGATAGTGTGCACTGACTTCTAGGACACTCGCTAACATTCATTGTGCTCTTTCTTTGCTAAATCAAAACCGATTAGCAGAAATTAGCTTTATCTGTTTAATACTGGAAATGTGTTCAAAAATTGTGTTATACATTGACATTAGCCTCTTTCACACAGTAATTTCGGTAAATTACCGTTAATTTACCAGAATGACTTTACAATAAATAAAACAGTAAGATCATTCGCACATCAGTAACAATATACCGTACTGCCGTACGGCGAGGTCGGTGTTGTGTTGTAACAATAGCACTTTAACACTTAACGTGTGTTGGACTTCGAAACATGTGATCTCTTAACTGCAATTTACCAGTAAAGACTGTATGTGTGAAAGCAGTTATTGTGTACAAAAATACAACAGGAAACCTGCATGTGTTGTAATTCTAAAGGTATAAAAATTCTTAATTTTAACAGACAAAAAGTAAAAATGCTATGTAAAAATCTGTTAATTGGTGTAAATTTTAGTGATATCTAGTGGTGACATTGCGAACTGCAACCAACAGCTTACCCCTCAATTTCGAAACGCATATGGTAGCTGTCACAGCACAAACATTTTGTAGTCTGAGACAACGTAGGGATAAAACACCCTCTGTAGAACAGTTTTTCCGTTCAGGTTTTACTGTTTAGGATCACTGCGATTGATGTGTTATAAACAGTAATGTTTTCTATTCCTTTATTGTACTTCTGGTTTCTGTTTGTTTAATGGTCTGACTAAACTGAACTCTTGAACAAATACCTAGTTGACATTCTATACATTATAGGCCTATAGTACACATTTCAGAGCAACGTTAGCTCAGTGTTGTTTTTTATACGCTTTAGCTATGAAATATGAACTAGCTAATCTACTTGTTGTTTATTTTGCTTGTTATCAGAAATAAAATACTCTAAAAAGATTTTGTTATTGATTCTTAGTGGAGTTTACTGGAAGTAACGCGTGTTCCACGAAAGCCGCTTGTTTATAGCCTGGGTGCCAGCCGATCTTAGCCCCGCCCACAAGATTTTGAAAACGGGAAGATCGGTCTGGGGTTTCTGCGTTGAGGAGCTACTATGCTAGACCCAAAGCTGGTCGAACCAATCAAATTGTCAGGGCGGGCTTTATACGATGATGGACAGATAATCAACAGTAACGTAATGAACCACGTCACCAAAGAGCGCGTGTGTTGAATGGCTGCTGCTGTAGAGTTCAGATGTGTGGATTCTGACATTGAGTCTTTTCTAAAAGATATCGACAGAACATTGATTTTAAAAGAGGAACAGAGAAACGCGAGCAGGGCATTTGTTGATGTTTTTGCCGTCCTTCCTAACGAATTCGGCAAAAGTTGGTCGCAACTGAAATGGGTAACGTTATCACGGCGATGCAACTCGGCGTGCACAACGAGATGGATATAATTAGCGGTCGTTGCCAGCTTCTTTTCGGAAGCCCGGAATCGTGGTTGCTGAATAAGTGGAGGGACATGCTAGGCTCCAATATTTTCAAGCCAACGTAATGGGTATCGTCGTGGATGAAGTTCACCTGACGTAACTACAAATGGTAAGAGATAGTCTGACTGTATGACTTAGTAAACACTTCATGTTGTGATATAAACGAAATGTTGTAAACATAGTAGGTGTTGATGTACATTCGCTAACTCAGACTTAGTATAATCACAATGTTAGTGTCATTGTAGCGAAATAACTAGCAGTTCGGTCAGGCTGCAAAAGACGACATTTCAACATACGTCACACACTCCGTTGCTCTGATTGGGCGTAGGTCTATCCAATTGAGTGCAGAGGCATTTTTCGGTTGAGACACGCCTCATAATTATAGCTCAATGGAGCGGTATCAGACTCAAATTCTGACTAGAATTGAGTATGACAACGTCAGGCTAGCTTGTTTATGTTGTTACTGCTGAAACCGTCTTTATTATATTGCATTTCTATCAAGAGATCCTTTTAAAAGTTACACAATGCACCTTTAACTCTAAAAAACCTTGACATATACAGTTAAAAACTGCAATATATTTACCTGCATTTACCAATAAAAGTTTATTTTATGATGAAATCTTTATAATATTCAATGGGGTTATACGTGTACTTTTATGGTAAATTATTGTAAAAACAATGGTTTCTGTAGGTTAAAAATAAAATACAAAGTCATGGTAAAATTTACAGTGCGCCATCTCTACACGTATTAGCCACAATCTAAAATGGGATTCAATATGTGGACGTCCATTTTACCACCTGTGTTATGGTGATAAGCAAGTGAAATATAAAAAACAGTTTTTATCTCCAAAGTGGTTTATATGCTTCCTGTATTTTTAAAGAGGTTTTCCAACTAGTACAGCTGCCAGTTTTTTTTACCATAAAAAGTTTTATAGTGCAGTAAGGTTCAAATGTCTGATACCACTGCCTGATCTCACGAGAATTCGTACAGATTTTACGAGTTGGCTAATTCATATCAACTCATACGAAGTTAATTGTACAATTCTCATGAAAAAAAACCTAAACCGAACCCCTAACTCCAACGTCACAGAGGTCAAGGCGAATCGTACCAAAACGTACAAATGTGGTCGTAATTGATACGAATTAGCCAACTCGTAAAATATGTATGAATTCCCATGAAATAACGTTGGATACCACTCTGAAAATCTGAGTTTCATAATCTTGTTTCAACTTGGAAATACAAGGAAAGTTTTAGTTTTAAAAAGTCTAACCAAAAAGGATTCTTCATTGTAAATCAAATGAGCAAATTTGTGTCATATGTGACAGACAATTTACACGTTTAAAAGTTAAGACGTTCATTTTCCATTGCTCTTTCCCAACATTCCCATGCTGAGATAACACAGATTAAGTTTTGCATGCCAGATCAAGAGCCTGCTGTTAATACAGCAAGGTTATGTGTCAGTTTCTACCAATATACCTTTCAGTACAAATATGCACTCTTTAGGTACAAAGTAGTACTTTATACCATTTTTTAGGGTTCCATAGGTTTAATTTCTGAAAGTGTAGGAAATGAAATTCTAAAACATACTGTACGTTGACTATTTCATGACAACTTTTCCATTAAATATTTGGAAATTAAAAAAGAATTCCCAGTGGTCTCAGATGTCTGGACTACACTGTATTAACATCACAGAAACAAATATGCACTCTTGTAAATATTGAGATATACGAGCTGTGCAATACAGAAACCTGAACCAAAAGATGGGAAATGACACAATACTCTGTCTGTCTACTACACCGTGGGTGTGAAATATGATCGAAAACAAGACCTTTCAATGGCTGGGATTGACCGTCTCTCCAGTTATCAGTTTTCACTCTTGAGAATTTCTCTTTTGTCATCTAATTGCTCTTTTTTCACTCGTCAGAGCATAAAAGGACTCTTTAGTGAAATATTGCCACCCTGTGAACACTTTGCGGAACAGAGTTCACAACAAACATAAAGGTGTTGACAGACACCAATCACTTTTTTAATGGCTCATCTTGGGCTTTACAACTACTAAAAAAAGGTGAAAACAAAAGGTTGGGACACTTCATCTTGGAACACGTCTAAGTTGGATGCCTTACAAAAGCCCCAAAGGCAATTTTAGTGCAACAAGTGCACAGCTAAAATCAAGGGCAGGGCTAAATTTACTGGAATGAGAGCAATGGACTCAATATAAGTTTCTGAAGTGGGTGATGAAAAGGGATTAATAATATGTGAACTCATACTATCACAGTCAGTGGAGACAAAGCAAAACATGCCAATGGATGAATCATTTAAAATCTAAATTAAAGCTAAGATGAATAGTGACAACCTCATGAGGAAATTCACATAAAACCCCACATTGCATCAGGAAAAAAACATTTATACAAGCCAAAGGCATATAGTCATCTGCTCTACAGGAAGGAAGAAGCATGACTATATAGGTTCGGGTCTTAAACTGCGCACATAAACTGCGTACATAAACTGTGTATTTGGGCTTGTGGCTATAACTATTAAATAACTTGTTATGAATCACAAAAAAAAAAAACTCAAACATCGCACACTGGTCCTGTCTAAACAAGTCGCTTGTGCAGCCCTCAACAAAAGAAATATGTTTCGTAATCTCCATCCATCAAAATGCGCTTATCTACAGATAAATGGCATGACAGAGAAACATATGGGTGAAATGATGCATACAGGCCTAACCTTGTTATAACAGTTAACACATGTGACCTCCCGCCGCGAGAGCTTTTATTGCAGAGTTGATTAAAAGAGGAAAGAATGGTGTTGCTCAAGAATAGCCAGGAGGCAGAACTCCCACAGATTTTTATTGGCCTTTATTCAGGAAGTTTTAGAAAGAAACCGGAGCAAATAGGGTACGGAGTACTCAACTGAAAATTATTGAGAATATGGAGCCACAGGGAAAATATAATTGAATGTGGTTAGCAGGTACGACACAGTAAAAAATCTGATGTTGTATCACTTTCCCACCCAAAGAAATGAATTAAAGGAACAATTCAAATACACATAAAATGAGTCTTTTTCACTCTTAAAAATAAAGGTAAATAAATAAAATAGAAAAAACATTTTTGGTTATTCGAAGAACCATTCAGGTATTCTGAAACACCTGTATAAGTATATTCCCTGACATGTTGTTCCGATGGATTTTGTTTGAATAATTTTCTCAAGCTCTAAAAAAAAACCTTTTTGAGCAAACTATTCCTTAAATATCTTATCCGTATATGATTCTTCCGAAACATTTCTTTTCACAGTTAACATGAGATAAACCTGTAATGATAAAATCATTTAGTTTGTAAATTCTGGGAATAAAAACACTGCTTAGGGAGTTCTTATGTATCCATTAATGATATTGGGGAAGTTTCCCAGACAGGGCTTATCCTACACTGTAAACAATTTCTGTAGAAATTACAGTATTACTGGCAACTAAATGCCAGTAACTTACTATAGATTTTACATTTATGTTATTTACTGGCAACAGTTTGTTCAAAGTTAAATGAACATGAAACATTTTCAGTCGTTATCTTCTACAGTAAGTTACTGGCAACCAGCTGCATAATTACAGCAAATTTTTTACAGTGTAGTCCCAGAGAAAAATGCATGTTTGAGCTGCCTTAATTTAAAAACATCTTGCACTAACATTTCTTAACATATATCAGTGCTATTGTTTTGCTTCAAGTAAGATTTGTTTGTAAAAACTACTTTAATAGTTTTTCTGGGAAACCGCCCCATTTTTATAGTGGTATTGTGCTCATCACAAAAACATCTTCAAATGAGGTTTTAAAATATCAGAGCTGACAAAGAAACAGTATCATATTGTCTTGACCGCTGATTATTCTCAAGACACATTTTAAAGGCACTCGGTAATTCTCGTATCGTAATTGCTTTGGGACCACAAACCTTTCAGATGACTACATGCACCAAAAATGTAGATGTTCTCATTCATCGGTGCAAAACCAAAAATCAAACAACAAACACACTCGAAACTTCTGTGATAAATATACCCATGCCCATATCAGCAGAAAAATGGCTTAATAATGGTTTGATAAGAAGTAATCTGACCAGGAATGTATGCTGTTAAATGTAACATCAGAAAACAACCCCTGAGTTGATGGGGTGACTCTTTGGGTTCAGTAAACAAACCAGTTATCTTCATCACCTGAGCTCTTATACTTTCTTCTGCTGGAACTGCTGCTCACCCAGTGCAGACGTGTCCAAAAAGTGAGACCCCTAAGATTACACATAAAAAACAACAATATGATATTTTCCCTCATAAATCCCCTCATACTGATTAAAACAAAATGTATAGAACAGTGGTTCTCAAACTTTTTCTGCGTGCGGCCCCCCTTGTGTACGGTGCATTCCTTCGCGCCCCCCCCCCCCAAAGAAAATTTATGACAAAAACTGTTCCAAAATTTTACATTTTAATTAAACAAAACATAAAGTAGTGCTGTTGGTTAGTAGCCTCATTTTTTTAGGTTTAATTACACAGAATTCATGATAAATGAATGTATTTTATAAAATGTCATAAAACTGGGGCCCTCCTGGCACCATCTCGCGGCCCCCCTGGGGGCCCGGGGCCCCAGTTTGAGAACCACTAGTATAGAATATATAGTGTACATACACAGTAGCATTCGGCTACTGCCTGTGCTTATTTCTTCTTCCCTCCTAATGACATATTTTCAGTTTTTTCTTCAGCGCCTTATTGAACAAAAGACACATCTTTATGTTAACCAATGTCACAATCCCACACTTCCATACTAGATCAGAGGTCTTCAACCTTTTTAGGCCCTTGATAGAGATTATAGGAGCAGGAATCCCCAGTATATGTCAAATTTAGGCTGGATTTAGATATTATAATTAGATAACAATGATATTAAAATAAACATTTTTGGTAAAAAAAAATAGTTGAAGAGTCGGTTTCAAATGCAATAAATACATTTAGGGCCCTATCTTGCACCCAGCGCAATTGACTTTGTCAGTGACGCATATATCATTCGTATTTTGCACCGGCGCACAGGTGATTTTTCCCTCCACAGACGCATGTCGGCAAACTAGGGAATAAACTTGTGCTCCCTGGGCGGTTCAGCGCAAAAAGGAGGCGTGTTCCGGTGCAAACCATCCCTGAAGCTTTGCAGTTTCAAAAAACAATTGCGCCACTGACCAAAAAAAAACTAGTCTAAAGTCAGTGGCAATTATGCTATTTTAAGGGCACATGCTTGACCATAATAGCGTGCACAACGCGCACACACTTTGCTTATCTAATCTACACAGATGCAACAGTTATTTTTGCAAATCATAAATTGTTACAATAAAAAATATTAACACATGACATAAGGGAAATCATTGTGGTGAGCATTGTGGTGACAGTTTTTATTAATTGTGTGGCTGCGTTAAAAAATTATCATACAAATAACGATTAAAAAGGTTTTCATAAGAAACCTTAATGTATGTGAACTTGATTTGTACTTTGGGGTTGGACTGCTTGCATTTCTTGGCTTTCAGCTGTGAGGGTGGACGCAGCAATGTCCTGCTGGCGTCAGGTCCTGTGTAGAGGCAGATCCACCCCCGTTACACGGCGTGCTCGATTTATGCTGGCAAACTTGGTATTCCCCGTCTGCTGACATTATTGTAGCGCTTGTGGCGCAACGTCCTGGGGATGCCAGCTGATGAGACAATTGTGGCTATTTCCTCTCACACCTGTTTAACCGACGCTGATTTGGGCAGGTTTCTCCCATCCCCATACAAAACAACTTCTCTGTCTTTGACTGCTCTTACAAAAACGTGGGTCTCCTCGGCTGTGAACCGCTCCTGGCGTGCGCCTGGTTAATCCATCATAACAATAGCAACCCGCCATGGAACTTGCGCACTTGTGTTTAAAGGGAATGTTGGATAGCGTTCTGATTGGTTTATTTGACGTTACGCCCAAACCACACCTATGAATAATGAACCTACTTCTCTGACCAACCCCTTATTGATTTGCGCCTGGCGCAAGAGTTATTTCTCCCGCCAGGAAAATAGCAACAGCGCCCAAGATCCGCCAACAAAGTCACTTGCGCTTTGCGCTTCGCACTTGCATTTCAGATCGTTTAAATAGTGCCCTTAGACTAATTTGGGTAAAAATGTGTTTAGAAAGTGAGAAGATAAAAACCACTATTTTCTGGTACAAACTTTCACATAGCATCTTTAGGTTATAACATTAAAA
The DNA here is from genome assembly GCF_027580225.2 of Misgurnus anguillicaudatus. Classification (NCBI taxonomy): domain Eukaryota; kingdom Metazoa; phylum Chordata; class Actinopteri; order Cypriniformes; family Cobitidae; genus Misgurnus; species Misgurnus anguillicaudatus. Next base: position 19,814,760 of record NC_073360.2, on the reverse strand, counting down.
ATTTGAATCCATCATTTGATTTTCAAAGATTTATTATAAAAACGTTTTTTTTTTCCAAAATCCTATATATCTATTGAATCAATATAAAAATGTGCATTCATCTTTGCCATGTTATATTCATTTAGTTGACTAGTGGTATACACTGATTAAAAAAATAAACATTAATGGCATTAATCAAAACACTTACTTTGTCATATTAAGAACACTGTCATTCTTATGACGTTGTCGCTAAACTTTTTCAAAACAGCGATCAGCTGTAAAATGTTTTGGTCCTGCTTGATTTTCGTTGACTTTGAGTAAAATAATGGAAATTTTTTATAAGATCCCCTGGGGTCAATGTGTTAGCATGAGAGAAGCTTCATGCTGTCTTGTGAGAACAAGCAAAAGCCGGCATTTTTCCTTTGCCCGAGTGCCTCTCACGTAAATTATTTGAATGGCTTACGTTTCTTCCCTGCCACAGAAAACCTCCACGGGTATATCAATGGTATCAAAATTATAATTTTGTTATTGTTTGTTTGTTGATCACGAAGTAAAAAGTAGATGAGGAAAACTAGGATTCTGTGTGTATTCAACGTGCCGCCATTATTGTTTAACATTCGTGGAATGATGCGCTGTGATTTGTTGAGCGGATTTATTGCATTCTGCAGAGGAGGAGTGGTGTTTATCACGTTTTGGAAAAAAAGGGAACAAATATGGCGGATATCGAATTTTGCTTAATGAACAATTGACTTTTTAATATTGACCTGATGCAATACTAATTTTGGCGGTAACTTTTTTTTTAATGGCGTTTATCGCGTTTTGAAACCAAACTCTTCAGTTGGTTAAAAACTTACTGAATTAACTCAAAATGTTAAGGCAACCAGGTAACTTACTTTTTAAGTTGAACCAACACATTTTTTGTACAGTGCAGCTACATAGTGTAAACATACTACATTTTATTTTAATCAAGTTTTAGGGCCCTATTTTAACGATCTAAGCACATTTTCTAAAGCGCACAGCGCAACGTTTAAATGGGCGTGTCCGAATCCACTTTTGCTAATTTAATGACGGGAAAAATGGTTTGTTTGCCGAGCGCATGGTCGAAAAGGGTTGGTCCTATTTTTTTAATGATTAATGGGAGTATTTTGGGCATAACGTGCAATAAACCAATGAGAGTCTCAGCTCTCATCCCCTTTAAAAGCCTGTTGCGCTGGCGGTATGTTTAATCCCTATTTAGATGACGGACTTTGTAAACTGAAAAACTAAGCGGAGGTAGATGACAACCAGTTTAAGAATAATGTTAAATAATTGTGTTGTTTTTCACTTGTATTGAAATTGTTATTTTTTCATTAAAACCTTTAAAACCCGTTTTCATTTAGTCATGGAAGTAAAAAAGCAGGTTTTTAATTGCTTTAAATGTATAGCTATCCAATATCATCAAAAAAAAAAAAAATTTTCTTACAAGTATGTAAGAAAAGGTTTGTACTCTAAAAATACTTTCTTTGTAACAAACAGGAGATAAAGAATTTACAAACGACTCTCCCCACGTTTCAGCACTTGGACAGCGTCACAAGTTTTTTTTTAAACATTACTTAAAAATGTTTCTCATCTCACCATATCCACAGGTACAGAGTCATATACAATAAATCTGTGTGGTAGCATTTAAAAACATTTAAAAATAGATGCATTTGTTTAAAGCAAAGCACTTATTTACTTACCAGACTACAGGTGAAGCAGCTCTTTATGCCTTCTAACGTCTCATAATCGGTCCTCATTTATGTCCATTTACTTTAGACTTTAGACCAGGTTTTAGTTGGTCAATGACGTAGTCTATTTTAGTTGCCTCAAAATAGCAACGCGCCAACAATGCGCCTGAACACACCTCATTTTCAGACCAGAACACCCATGGGTGCAAAAGGGGGCGCAAATGCATTTGCTATAAAACAACGCAGCACTAAACGTGAAAAAGACACTTGCGTCGCGCATTGCGCTGCATTGCGCTGGGTGTAAGATAGAGCCCTTAAAGTTTATCATAAGCCTATTAGTGCATTTTGATGCCTAATTTCCTTTAACCAAAAAATATTTAAAATTTAAAGAATAGTTGATCCCCTGTTTAAGATTTACTGTATGCTAGATGACAGTTTATAGTGTATACATGTATGTGACCAAAACTTAAACTTTTCATGCTACGACTATGAATAATGTCATGAGAAGCTGAGGGGCGTTTACCTCTGTCATGGCATCATCAATTTGCTTCAGCTCCTCGTAATGGTCGCGTGAGTCTCTGAGTGGCTGTACCATAATCTCTTCAATCTGAGGGAAGAGCTGAAGGAAAAGCATAAACAAACATTCACACCTACCGTACTTGACACGCTTCAAGCATGGCATCATCTAAAGAGATAATTCAACAAAAGTCAATCATAATGTCTGTTACGACTTATCTTAGGTACCTTCATGACAGTTTCAAACATGGGGATAAGGACAAACTTAATGAAGCCGATCTGAGCCGTGGGTTTGGTTACTTTGTCTCTGTCCATAAAGGGGGCCACAGGAAGCCCCTCAGATTTTTCTCTATCACTCTAAACAAACAAAAAAAACATCCATCACTTGATCCATTAAATGGCATAACACTGAGGTGAAATCGAGTAAGCAGACCTGTATGAAGTATTCCTCCAGCAGAGAGTCTACCCATGGCTCTGCCACATCTGTAGGCCTGACCTCATTGGAGATGTCACAGCACTTGATAAGGACCATCTTCATCTGAACATTTGATAGGAACACAACAGCGGGTCAAATATCACCTAGTAGACCAAACTGTGTTTGCTGCATTGATGATTCACGGTACATACGCAAGTCACATGCTCCTCATTGGTGAAATCGAAATTGTCCACTTTATGCTTAAAGGAGTCCAATATCTCGCCATGCCTGGCCATGTCCGTGGCCAAAATCAATGTGATAATAGCCTGCCATAATTTGTTATATAAGAAAACAATACAAATAAATTGCATTTAAATGGAAGTTGTCCTGAAGATGAACAAATATACCTGTCGGATCTGTTTAAAGGCTTCTGGTTGTACGTTGGCAAATATGTTACACTCAGGCAATAAGAGTATCTGGAAGGCCACAGCACAGTGATGGTTCTCCAGGGGCGAGATGTCGTTGTAGCGCACGGCCAACTCAGTGCGAGCATTGATTTGGTACCTGTTAATGGACAGCCAATGAACGCCCTGGATTTGCTCATCGTATCAAACGATAAGCGACTAAATGTGAGATCATATAATTATCATGTAGGCAAATACTTGGGTGCACCTGTATGTTATTATGAGAACTGACTTGAAAACCTAAATTACATGGAAGCAAATATCTTACGTATTGTTGTATCCAGGGTGGTCCAAGTCATGACATATGGCGGCAGTCATTAAAATGCACAGATCTGTTAGCGTAAGCATTTCCTGCGAGTCACACACACAAAGAGCGTTTCACTTTTACTGTCCCTGAATAACTGCCATACTAATTGCTACGTACAGTTCTCACCTGGAGGTTGCAGAGGTGGATCATGCCATACATCATCTGACTCACGCAGAAACAATGACGGAAATTATGAAAGGGGTTACTGCGATAATTTTCTTGAATGCCCAGCTGAAAAGAATCAGCAGTTAATAAGTGTTAATCTAATCTGTCTCTTAGCTCAACTGGTAAAGCATGCTAGCAAAGTCGTGGTCATGTTTGATTCCTTGGGAATGCACTATGTTTATTGAACTGTAAAATAACTGGTAACCAGTGGCGGCCGGTGACTTCTCTTCCGAGCGGCACAAATTCAAAATGTTAATCTATGTGTGTCATGTCAAAATACGTGCCTGCTGCATACACATCTAAAGGGTTTATGATAAAAAAACACTCATGTTTAAAAATACTCGCAAGACACTCACTTAACACTAAACTCTGTTTAGTGTATCTGGCAAACGCGAGCGTCTCTTTTATCATAAGCCGCTTTGAAGCATCTGCAGCAGACACTTAGACTACGTTCACGCTGTCATGAAATCCGATTTTCTGCTCACACCGCGTGAACAGCACAAACTACATGGAATCTGATCTTTTCGATTCTGATTTGAGCCACTTCCATATGTGGCAAAAGCACTTAAAAACATTCAAGAAATTAAATATTAAGCTTCTGTTGCACATCACCTTATACATGTAACACGCAAATAAGTGTGTTTGACTTTCCTGAAGCATTGTCCAGATGACAGACCTGCACGTGACCTGGGAGCTGCATCGGCTCGTATCGTTCGCTCACACGGAACTGAGATATAAAACACGTCAACTGGCCAGTCTGCGCAGCTCCGTATGATGTCCACAACACCCGCTCGGTAGTCTGCACGTTAATTTCAGCATTACCGCGTGCTGCGCATAACGTAGTATTGCTCTTTTGCGCATGCGATGCAGTTTAGGACCACGAACAGTTCACACAGCTGTCTGATTTTAGCCACATAGTGTGAACAGTCAAAGAAAAAATCAGATCTGAGCAAAAAATCAGAATTGAGCATTTGCAGTGTGAACAAAGTCTTATTTTGGCATGACACATGATGCACATAGGTTAACAACATGACACGCTGAACACATATTTTGACATGATGAGCAACACACGATGGGCTAAATACATGTTTGGATGAGCTTAGCATAGTGCACCCTCGAAAAACAAGTCATTGGCCGCCACTGCTGGAAACATTTACTATAAGGTTTGTTTCAAGTATTTGTTGGCATTAGTAGATATATTAGCTAACATAAACTAGAACTATGTTGTTTTTTAGCATTTATTTAAACTTTCTCAATGTTAGGTATAATGCCAATACAATTGCTTATGTTAGTTCAATGTGCATTAAATAATGTTAATAGATTTAACTTTTGATTTAAAAAAATAACATTAGTAAATGATGAAATTAGCATGAACTAAGATAAATACAGTAAAAGTATCGTTCATTGTTAGGTTATGTTGGCTAATGCATTAATGCAACCTTATTGTGTTTTTGCATAAACTGTAAGATAAGCTAAACTCAAAAAAATGTTATTTTAACGCTATCTCACGAGAATTTTTACATATTTTACAAGTTGGCTTATTCATACCACCACATTTGTAAGTTTTTGTACGATTTGCCTTGACCCCTGTGACGTCCCTCTGTCATCTGTGTGCGTGCACGTGGGCGCTGGAGCGCGCTGCGACACTTCGATAGCATTTAGCTTAGCCCCATTCATTCAATAGTATCAAACAGAGATAAAGTTAGAAGTGACCAAACACATCAACGTTTTTCCTATTTAAGACGAGTAGTTATACAAGCAAGTTTGGTGGTACAAAATAAAACATAGCACTTTTCTAAGCGGATTTAAAAGAGGAACAATATGTTATGGCATAATAGCACTTATGGGAGTACTTCGACTCGGCGCAGTAACACCCTCCCTCTCCCATTATGAGAGTGAGAAGGGGAGCGGACTTTTCAGGCGAGTCGAAGTACTCCCAAAAGTGCTATTACGCCATACAATATAGTTCCTCTTTTAAATCCGCTTTTGAACCACCAAACTTGCTCGTATAACTACTCGTCTTAAATAGGAAAAACGTTGATGTGTTTGGTCACTTCTAACTTTATCTCTGTTTGATACCATTGAATGAATGGGGCTAAGCTAAATGCTATCGAAGTGTCGCAGCGCGCTCCAGCACTTACGTGCACGCACACAGATGATAGAGGGATGAATCAACAATTCTTAGTTAAGGTAATAACATAGTTTAATATTGAAAATGAGTAGACTATTCCTTTAATGGTGGGTTGAAAAAACCCAGCATTTTTTTAAGTGTATTTGCATACATGTAAATGTATTTTTCACAAATTGTTAAGCTCATACTCATACTCTCACCAGCCAGCGTTTCAAAGTGATTGGGTTCATGTTCAACTCCTTCACAAGGCCTAAGTCGTGGTACATGTACTCCAGGCAGCTCAGCATCTGACAAACATACAAGTCACTGTCAAATCAATATTCAAAGCACGTGGCACAAAAATGATTTAATATCTAAACCGAAAGGGGTACAAAGTCTTATACCACATTGAAAACCAGGGGTTAATAATCACATTCTATGGTAGTTCAAAAATAACAAATTACATTGGAAAAATGACTTATACAACTACTATACATCAGTCAAACTCACTTCATTGTGCTCCCAGTGCCAAACATCAAAGGTTGGTTGCTTCAGTGCTTCAATGGTCTCCTGAGAAAGCGTGTACTGAAAAATGCATCATGAGATTGATATGAGATATGAGTGAGGGCGAGAAACAGAGACAAAAATTACCCAGAGCCGCCCATAACTCAATCAAAACGCATTGTGAAAATGTCAAGCACCTTTGGGTAGCTCGGGACATCACGTCTGGGAGTTAACTTCTTTCCATCATCTGAAAAATTGTACTTGCACGGACAATTCACTCTGAAAAGAAAATGAAGGAGTCATTTAGATACATTTGTGCTGGTTGCAAGCCATGCCTATATGCCGTGATGGCCGCTACAGATGGATAAGCAGATAGATGGTCACAGTTGGGTTGATTTGAAAAGAAAACATTTTCTTTCATTTACCTTCCACCAGCTCTGGATGTCACCTCATCTCTCAACTTCTTCAAGTCGTTTTTGCACTTTTCAATCTCCACAACCTTCAACCCCTCCACTGTGCAAAGAATAACTTGTCAAGACTGGTTGTATAACTAGTACTTTTACATTTCATGATAAATGTTATGGATAGTTGGTGATGGTAAGCAAAGGGAGTTAATAAACCATTAGGTTGACTTTATAAACTGAATTATTGCTTTAAAATGTGATTGGTTCGGTAAAATATAGACCAACTATTGGGTTTTAACAAGACCTACATCTTAAAGGGGACATTTCACAAGACTTTTTTAAGATGTAAAATAAATCTTTGGTGTCCCCAGAGTATACCCATGTGAAGTTTTAGCTCAAAATACCCCACAGATAATATATTTTCAGAATGCATGTTAAAATTGCCACTTATAGGTGTGAGCAAAAAAAGGTGTACGTGTCCTTTAAAATGCAAATGAGTTGATCTCTGCACTAAATGGCAGTGCCGCGGTTGGATAGTGCAGATTAAGGGGCAGTATTATCCCCTTCTGACATCACAAGGGGAGCCAAATTTCAATTAGCTATTTTTCCACATGCTTGCAGAGAATGGTTACCAAAACTTAGTTATCTTTTCACATTTTCTAGTTTGATAGAAGCACTGGGGACCCAATTATAGCACTTAAACATGGAAAAAGTCAAATGTTCATGATATGTCCACTTTAAAGGGATAGTTTACAAAAAAGAAAATTCTGTCATCATTTACTCACCCTCAAGCTGTTAGAAACCTGTATATTAAATGTATTTGCTCTGCTGAGCACAAAGGAAGATATTTTAAGAAATGTTTGTAACCAAACTATTTTTTGAGCACCATTATCTTCCATAGTATTTTTAATTCCTTCTATGGAAGTCTATGGTGCTCCTGTTTCCTGCTTTATTACTGATATCTTTCTTTGTTTCCAACAAAAAAAGAAATGTATGCAGGTTTGATACAACTTAGGGATGGGTAAATGACGAAAGAATTTTGGGTGAACTATCCCTAAGGCTACTGTGTCTTTTATTGTTAAGCACATCATTAAAAACCCAAGATATCAATACATGCATGCCCGAGCCTGTGCGAGAGAAAGCAAGTACTGCCATTACATACATTCAACTCTCTTCTCCAGCATAGCCAGGCGATTGGTCACCTCGGTTTTCAGTTCATTAATCCTGAATGCTCTGCAAAGTGGAGAAAGTGATTTCAGTGCAGATCTCTTACAGTGATAGAGATTTCTAAGTTATCTATGAGAAAACAAAGACGGCTATTACCTGCTGAACTGCTCTGCTACCTGCAAGAGCACATTCTGAAACATGTCCTCCTTTTCTGTGGAGCAAAACACGCAGGCTATAAATCACGCCAAAAACTGTTGACTCTAATTATCTAAAGTTATAAAGATCAAAAGTAAGACTGTGACAAACAGTGAAGGGTGATTTACCTCCCAGTTGGCCGGTGGACAGTGGTATGACTTTGTACAGAGAGCTAAAAGGACAGAATGACATCAATAACATGCCGATCAAAATATTGCTTTTATAAACAATGAGAACAGCGTTGCGTTTTACTTGGGGTTGTTGGGGGGCATCGTGGGATCGATCGACACGAGAGCACCTTCAGGGTCCACCATCATTATAGCTGTATTTCTACAGGAAGAAGAAATACAAACCAAGTAAGAATCACATTCTTTGGATTTATCAAATGTCTGAGAGCTGCTATTTTAAATGCCTTATTTTAAATCGCTGTAGGTTTTTCGAGAGGCACTGAGGTAATGCATGGTGATGTCATCATGATATACAGACCTGGGAATGTTGGAAGAAGAACACAGCAGCTCTTTGATGTCACACGGGCTGCAGTGGCGATTAAAAAGCACCTGTGCACAAATACAAATAAGGGTGCGTCAGTTATATTTTGATGGGGTTTTTGCTTGTGCATTGAACCTGCTAAATGCCATTGAAAATATAAATGTTTTTAAAATATGACAAGCAGTGATAAACTAACACTCTACATTAGACAGTAAAGACATATAACTGATTTTTTTGTATCCCAATGGTTTTTGATACAGAAGTTACATTAAATCAGATATTTTGGTTACTGTACTGTAGGTCACAAACTTAAATATGTCTCTTGAAGATACTTTGGGTAATAAATTTTTCCAAAATATCTGCAAGAATTTTTGTGATCATCTCCTGACATGATGACAACTCATTTTGAGGTTAAATATTAAATTTTTCTAATACAAAATTAGCTTTGAGATATGAGCTTAAACTTTATAAGACTATACTGCTCTTTACTCTAAATTTTAATTTCTAAAAGGTACTTTATGAAAGAAACATCTGAGAAAAAATTGAACAAAATTAAGTCTCCTCAATCCATTAAATCTGTTCATTACATGGCACTCTTAAATGCTTGATTCTGATTGGCCAGTCGCAACATTCAAAAGTATGTTATTCCGAGATATCAACAGCCTGAAACTAATAACACACGGTAACCCGGATGCTGATAATCATTTTGACAGGTAAAGTTTAATATTACATACAAATATGTATTTTAATAACATACAGACATTATATTAACAAATGATTAAAATAGTGTGTTTGTGACATTTGAACATCTTACCTTAACCGAAAGTAATTGTTTTTTCCTTGCAGAAGCTCTGCATTCAGTAATAAAATATTTCAATTTAATATTTAATATTCCTTACCCTACTTATGAGGTAAATAGCCGTACACTCTAAAAAAACAAACGGTGCTATATAGAACCAAAACTGTTGCTTTGGATCGTAATCATAGAAGAACCGTTTTTAGTGCCATATAGCACCGGTGAAGCACCAGTGAAGCACCTGTGTAGAACCATATAGGTGCCATATAGAACCACTATAGCACCAAATATGGTTCTATATGGCACCTATATGGTTCTACACAGGTGCTTCACTGGTGCTTCACCGGTGCTATATGGCACTAAAAACGGTTCTTCTATGATTACGAGCAAAGAACCACTTTTGGTGCTATATAGCACCGTTTGTTTTTAGAGTGTAAAATAAGCAGGATAATGTACAGGCAGCCGGTTGTTATCGCAAAATAAGCATCTTCAGTGCTTCATGTTGGGTCGTGATCACACTGTCGGTGCTTATTTCTGTGATTTCAACCTACATTATCCCTTACTTAAAAGCAACCCCTCTGAACAATAACAATTTCACTCTAGAAGTCTACCAAATATTATTGGTTTAAAATGTAATTTATTAAAACATTGAATGGTGTATGGTTGAGTATTCGTTGAAAGAGTAATATATGGTGGCAGGCGTGGTAGACGAGGTACATCTTGTACTAGTAAACATATGTCACTTTCAATATCCACTTGTCTTCTCTGAATAAGGCAGGTTGTGTGTGCTTTACTGACAAACACGTTCAGCCACGAAAGCCACACCCTACATTATACAGCATGACAAAAATATTTATGACAATGAAAACAAATATAGGCAATTATTATGTTCATAAACACCTAAATGTTGTATAATGTTCTCCTAACGTCCTAAACTCCCAAAAAGATTTTCCATGGATAATGAGTATACTTATAAATCTGATTCTCATATCGATTACATCATTTCATACTGATTACAGTCCTCTGTCCATCTCCTACTACTCTTTTCTATGGGAATCACAACAGTAGAAAACAATGGAGACTCAGAACAAATTTTGTAAGTGGCACAACAGTACGCAATGTCAGTAACAGCTGCCATCTACAGCTTATTTTTAACCCGATCTCTCTTTTAACATTACATTACACATTAACATAACCATTTGCTTAAGTGCACAGAGACTGTTTGGTTACAAAAAGGATTCTGATCAAACTTAAAATGTTTGATTTAAATGGATGACAACTCATGACTGTGATGAAATGTCAACAAAGAAGACATTATTTATTTAACCTCTTAAGACCCGAGCTTGGTTTGGTTTGCATTTTAGATTTCTTCAAGCTATTTGGGGTTGGGTAGAACAAAAAAATATAATAACCGAATATATTTCATTAAACATGAAGCAGTGTAATTGTCCACGTGTGTGTACAACAGGTTCCAGTTACACAGAATTAAGTATTATGATGCAAAAAACAAAAAATGTGATGTCCAAGTATGTGGACACCCGGGTCTTAGGAGGTTAAACAATTTTCAAATGTGTGGCCCAGTCGGTGAAAACCCAGCTAAAGACATTTTTTGTGATTTCACCCACCTAGATGACCACACTGCAGTCATTAATAGCAGCACAGGGCAGAAAATTAGCCATACAGTAAAAAAGAAAAATCACAAATGTGACCCTGCCTGTGAAAACCCACATAAAGAGATTTATAGATTTCATCAAAATCATTCTACATAATGTAAGGCAGTGGTTCTCAAACTTTTTTAGCGTGCCTCCCCCCTTGTGTATAGGGCATTTGTTCGTGCCCCCCCCCCCCCCCCACATAAAAATTGATGACAAATTTGTTCTAAAATGTAACATTTGAATTAAACAAAACAAAACATATAAAATAATTCAAAGTAGTGCTGTTGGTTAGTAGCCTTATATTTTTTTGGTTTAATTACACAGAATTCGTGATAAATTAATGTATTTTATAAAATCTCATAAAACTGGGTCTCCCCTGGCACCATCTTGCAGCCCCCAGTTTGAGAACCACTGATGTAAAGAAATGTGAAATCAATGATTGAAATCAAACTTTGATGCTCCTCAAAACATTTCTTAGTGAAAAATGTCGCAAAACATTTTAAGGCTTTGAAATAACATATAAATGTTATGCAAACATTTGGCACCAAAATCAATTCTGCATTGTTAAATATAAATGTAAACATTTCAACGGCTGTCATTAAATTAAATATTAAATATAAAAAGGTACAATGGTCAACAACCACCCTGCTTTCTAAATTATGGCATTGTTATAAAAAAAAAAAAACATTGTGTTCGATAACCAGCAACTAATTTGTTTTAATAGTTTGAATTAGATAAATTACAGTCCATTTAAAACATGACGCTTACCTTCTGCACTTTACCATCTACATCCAGGTAGATGACTTTGTAGGCGTAAGAAGAAGAGCCGGACCCCATGTTCACAGCACTTTCCTACCACACCAACAAGAAGTGAACCTGTCCCCACCTATCCAGACACCCGTAGCCGGAGCAGGTCCAGTCTATAAGCACAAAAAGTAAACAACCCCTGGACATTAAAATAAATAAAAGAATAACTTTTACAAGTGGCAAGTGGCATTCATTAATCCTTATTTTATATAACCTGATGTCTTATCTTGCTACGTTTCACACCCTTCATACAATGATAAACTTCTTGTGGTGCAGAACTTTAAAGGCAGTGCTCATTCAAAAGTAAATAAAGTTTAAAAGTTTAAAAAAAAAATAAAAGCATGAGATGCTTAAAAGAAGCATTGGTAAAAAAATAAGTTTAAGCATATTTCCTGGTAAATTTACAAACTTTTACTCAAAGTGACGTGCATTTCTTCAGTCTAGAGATCAAACCCAAGACCTTTACGTCGCTAACACAATGCTCTACCAATTAAGCAACCCTATTGGCAAAACACTCAAAAAATATCTTATTATAACAAAGGTAAACATCACAATCTGCAATGAAACAAGTTTGGTAATGCTGCAAATCAATGCATCTTTAAATACACTTGAGTGTTAAAATGAGCCTTCTGTTATCATAACAGACAAACACAGCGTCACCTGAAACTTTCCTGGAGACTTCAGTTAAGTCTTATGTCAGGCCACACTTATTTTTAACCACGAAACTTAATATCTATGTAATTAAGTGTTTCTATTCGTAGCATTGCAGTCTTGCCTGTGCCGTGTCAGCAGTTCCTGGTTCTCTCCGTGATCAGTCACCGCCGGCCCAGGTGCTCTACGGAGCCAAAAAGTGCAAGAGAAACCTGGGGGTATTGAAGGACCCTGAATATAATTGACACTCTCCACAGTTGCCAAGGGGAACAGTTGCTACGGTGAAAAAGGGCCCAGCCCCCTTGATGCCTATTGTTGCTGTTGTAATCATTTCATTTTTAGCAATCATTTCAATGTCCCTCTTTCTTATAAAGGCAACTGTACCCAGTGTTTATATTTACATGTAAAAAAAGAATCATGCTTCAAATGTATATCTGAGATCTAATATCATACATTACCATCAAGATCCATGACATTGGACTACATAAAAAGCGTAAATTTGATGACATTTCGGTCACCGTAATGTGTCCTTCATTCTCTTGTGTCCACTTAGACAGGACAACAGATGTTCTGGTCAGCTGAGGAACAAGAGCTAGCTCGAACATATCCACTATGGTCTTTCTGCACCGTACATGAATTTCAATTTAAACCTGATATAAGTGGAAAACAAACATTTTGTACTTGTGTTAGATCATTAACAACCTCTGAAAACAGGGAACTGGATGTGTGAAATGTAAAGACAAGAGCAAACCTGTTCTCAGTCTCCTTCATCTCTAAATTTGTCCCTCTGAGGCCACAAAAGCTTCCTACATCTTAATTCGCATGTGTTAATGATTTCTCTCATGACAGAAACTGATTAGCAGTCGTTTATAACGCTGACACAACTTTGATAAAAACAGACTGGACTGGGTTAAAGTGCATGATATGAGACCAGAATTTCTTTGTCTAACTTCCAGTGTTACCAGTTGGGGGCTATGGGCTTAACGTGATTCATAAAATCAGGTACAATATGGCATAAATTTGCAGGGATGCTTACAGGAAACTAATTCACACCTCAGGTAATCAGAAACACATATATGCTGGCTGCTAATCTGGGGACAAAGGAGAGGAGTGCAGTCATATTTAAATAATAAAAGATCTAAGGGACAACATTATCCTGATAATAAGGGACGTTATTGGCTGTTCAGTTTATAGATGTTTATCCGTGCCAAATCTGGGCAGGAATATGGAAGACTCCTCTATTAGGGTCCTTTCATCTTCCTGGCAACCTTAATGTTTCATCCTCTCTCATTGTCTTGAACTTGAATGTCTTCTTGAAAGATTCATTTTTCCATCTTATTCTGTGTCTTTGTCTCCGGCATGCTGCATTAAGGAAAACAAACCTCTGGCTTTGTAGCCCCCGACTTCAAAATCTGCACAACATATGTCAAACTCTTGATAAATGAACAAAGTAAAACCCTACAAAGATTTGGGTGCCTGATGTTTCTGAAGCCAGTTCTGGTTATATTCAAAGCAAGCACATGACTTCAGAATAGTATGCTCTCAATATAAAAAATAACACTTGAGGGGTGGACTGGGATTTTACTGGTCTGATTATTAAAGGATCTACTTCACAGTGTTTTAGGAGCCTTGATTGCCACCATTCTGCATAATCGTCAATTACACAAATGCTTTGACCACGGACCAGCTTACAGTGAGTAACGTTGAGTTACTAGTGTTATCAAGTTACTGTAGAAAATAATGGCTAAAGCCTTATTAAAAAATGTGAAAATTCTGTCATAATTTACTTACCCTCGACTTGTTCCAAACCTGTATAAATGTATTCTGGTGAACCCAAGATATTTTGAGCAATGTTTGCAACCAGACAGCTATCGGTTTTAGCAGTTGTTATCGTAGGACAATAGTAGGCCTCAGAATGTCGCGACTGACCAATCAGAATCAAGTATTCAAGAAAGGTCCGCTATCAGCAAAGTTCTCATAGCTGAACAAATCAAATTAAAAGATATATCTAAAATATACATGCTAATGCAGGGCTCCCGCATTCACCTTAAGACACACATTTCAGTCAGTTCTCACTTTCACACGCCACACCTTGTATTTCTGGCGCTGTAAAGAGATAACTTTTCCCACTTACAATAAATGGACGAGGCGTAAGTTCTAATTTTTTTAGGTGTGCTACTCAACTTTACGCAGCGACGCTAGGACCGACATGCAGATGACATCAAAGTACCGCGAGAACAATTCGAGAAATTACACGGAGGAGTCTGGTTTCAAATCGCTCTCGCGCTCCTCTGATGTCATCCACTTGACACGCGCATGCACAGAGTGAAAATTGGAAGAATCCTACGACTGCTGTAAATAATTGATTCAGTCAAAAAATCTCCAACTGCTTTGCAACCAGAAGCTTTAGCTTGCCTAAAACTATGGAAAGTAAACTAAAGGCTAAAATTAATTAAAGGAGATGTATTTCATATTACCAAGTCGTCATGAAAATGTGTAAAAACACGAACACAAAACACCATACGCTGAAATATGTACTCTCTCTCTCACACACACACACATCTTAAAATACACGCTGATGGCACGCAGCGCTGTTCAGTTGGGTCGTTTGTGGCCAGATTTTATTTTAATTTTTAAATCTTTTTATTTAAAAAAAAATAAAAATAAAATTATTTTGATAAATTGTAGTTTTATCAGACTTACAGTTGTTATAATTTCTATTTGTGATGGTCAATTATGAACTTAAAATTGAACAGCTAGCACAAAACTTAAGAGAATTTGGTGTAGCCGAGTGGCCCCTCCCCTAACAGATGTGATCTCACTCCAAACATTTGATAAAACTTGAGAGCCCTGCTTTAAAGTATTCTATGACAGAGATTTACAGTTAAACAAATACTGTCACCAAATTGTCTTGGCTTAATCAAACAACACCATATTGCAGTATGCAAAGTAATTATTTAAATAAACGTTTAGGTCACTAATTGAATTAATTTACGTTTGATACTCATAGCTGATCATATTTACCGCGTTAAATGCCTCATATTGGAAGTGTGAAGCCCAATAACAGTAAAACAAAACACTCATGTAATGTGGTGCAAGTGCTCTTGTTTACTCGGTGAATCAAGACAAGTTAGTGAAAACTATATTTATTTTCTTGCATAAATAAGAACTTAAATATAGTTATACAATCCTGTTTAGCTTTTTGTCGACGCTTTAATTGTGTTGATTGATTGTGATATGGGAGCCTCTAGTGGTGAAATGAAGAGTGTGAATCACTAAGGCTGAAGTATTCTCAAATGTCTTGAGCCATTTTGTATTTATTTCCACTTAAATAACAAAACATTAAATATAAATAACGAAAACAAAAATTAAAAGAGTTCAGGAGTCAAGTGTTTTTATTTAAAAAAGAAAAGAAAATCATCTTAATGCTGAACTACTGTAATATTTTACTCAGATTTGCAATAAGCCAGAAAATGGCATGGAAATGTAATTATATATATATATATATATATATATATATATATATATATATATATATATATATACATACATATATATATATATATATATACATATACATATATATATATATATATATATATATACATATACATATATATATATATATATATATATATATATATATATATATATATATACATATATATACACATATATATATATATGCAATCAATCTATACATTTTTCTGTTTATACTTTTTGACTTAATAAAGACCAAGAATGTTTAAAGCAAATTATATTGTATTAATATAAGAAAATATCCAACATGTTCTCCTATAGGAATTAGTTCTTTAACAAAATTTCTTACCTAAACAATGCTCTTAAAAAAAATAAAATACTAATAGGCATTTACTTAAAATGCTTTAATTGCTATATTTCCCCCATAAACACATACATACTGTCATTCCTACTCATAATCTATCTGGCTCATCGGGGTAAACTGTGGTGGTGGCGTGTATTGTTCTCCTGTTCTCCTTCTTCTGCATGTGGAGGGGAGGGGCTTGATCTTGGATGGTGGGGCTTACGTGTTAGGCTGCCCAGGTGTGGGGGACCCAAGAGGGGAGGAGTTAAAGTTGGATGAGGGGTTGTTGGTGGGGAGGGGACAGGAGTGCGAGGGTATCTTCTTCCTGAATTCATGTAAGCATCTGGAGAATGTGCAGGAGGAGAAGCCATGCCGGGATAACACGGAGGACTGAGAGGATCAATAGGGTTTATATAATTACAAGAAGACTCATCTGGTCCCTCGTGGAAATCCTAAAAACAAAGCAGAGATGAGTTTGTCCTTTACATTGTTAACAGCATTGAGAACCATATTAGCAATAATTTCTTACTGTTTCTTTTAGTACGTATAGTCCACCTGGGTTCCTGCGATTATGGTAATTTCTAGCAGGAACAATATCAACTATAAAGAGAGGATTCAAGGTTTAATAAAAAGGGAAGGCAAATAATTCCTCTACTGTAGGAATAAATTTGAATAAAAGGTGCACTCAGAATTTTTGGTTTATGATGCACTACCCCCATATGGCAGTCGACTGGGATTTATTACACCTACTTGTATGCAGCAGCATGCAAAAGAAAAAAAATTACCAATGCCATTGCAGAATAGGCCTACTCTGCTGTGATCAACTATAAATAATTTATTCACAAACAAGCAACCAATAACAGGTAGGTTACTAAAATGTACAAAACCTTACTTAAAAGGTGACCAATTGTAATGATTTATATGAAATATTGAGGTATGAGGTTTTTGACAAGTAATGATGATATACACTCACCTAAAGGATTATTAGGAACACCTGTTCAATTTCTCATTAATGCAATTATCTAATCAACCAATCACATGGCAGTTGCTTCGATGTATTTAGGGGTGTGGTTTTGGGCAAGACAATCTCCTGAACTCCAAACTGAATGTCAGAATGGGAAAAAAAGGTGATTTAAGCAATTTTGAGCGTGGCATGGTTGTTGTTGCCCGATGGGCCGGTCTGAGTATTTCACAATCTGCTCAGTTACTGGGATTTTCACGCACAACCATTTCTAGGGTTTACAAAGAATGGTGTGAAAAGGGAAAAACATCCAGTATGCAGCAGTCCTGTGGGCAAAAATGCCTTGTTGATGCTAGAGGTCAGAGGAGAATGGGCCGACTGATAGAAGAGCAATTTTGACTGAAATAAACACTCGTTACAACCGAGGTATGCAGCAAAGCATTTGTGAAGCCACAACACGCACAACCTTGAGGCGGATGGGCTACAACAGCAGAAGACCCCACCGGGTACCACTCATCTCCACTAGGAAAAAGAGGCTACAATTTGCAAGAGCTCACCAAAATTGGACAGTTGAAGACTGGAAAAATGTTGGCTGGTCTGATGAGTCTCGATTTCTGTTGAGATATTCAGATGGTAGAGTCAGAATTTGGTGGTGGTGGTGTAATGGTGTGGGGGGTGTTTTCTTGGAACACTTTAGGCCCCTTAGTGCCAATTGGGCATCATTTAAGTGCCACGGCCTACCTGAGCATTGTTTCTGACCTTGTCCATCCCTTTATGACCACCATGCACACATCCTCTGATGGCTACTTTCAGCAGGATAATGCACGATGTTACAAAGCTTGAATCTTTTCAAATTGGTTTCTTGAACATGACAATGCATTCACTGTACTAAAATGGCCCCCACAGTCACCAGATCTCAACCCAATAGAGCATCTTTGGGATGTGGTGGAACGTGAGTTTCGTGCCCTGGATGTGCATCCCACAAATCTCCATCAACTGCAAGATGCTATCCTATCAATATAGGCCAACATTTCTAAAGAATGCTTTCAGCACATTGTTGAATCAATGTCACGTAGAATTAAGTCAGTTCTGAAGGCGAAAGGGTGTCAAACACAGTATTAGTATGGTATTCCTAATAATCCTTTAGGTGAATGTATAAACTAATTAGCGAGAGCACCTTATAAATATATCGAAAAAAAATACTGAGTGCATCTTGAAAATATATTATTGAAGAAACATAATGTTACCGTCATGATTGCCATTGCTCAGGTCTGATACATTTTGTCTGCTTTCTCTGGCAAGCTGTTGCCTTTTTCTGCAGACAGAATTATGTTAGCAAAATAATGTTTGTGACCGAAAGACAACTCTTTAATATTGTTTTAGTGCAAAAGCTTATTTCTAGATTACTTTTTGCTCTCTTTAGAGCTTCCTTTGTATCTGATCTTTGGAACTTTAACCTCCTAACATTTAAAGCACAAAGACTTTCTTACAAGAACAGTGCGACCCTGTGAGATTTATATTTGCTTGCTTTAGATCTATCAAAGTGAAAGCTTAAAGACAATAAAGCTGGTACTTTTTGGAGGGTTTCCAACAGGCACACACAGTCACCAAGGTGATGAGTAAGAAAATGCCTCCGATGGACAGAATGATATAAAGGGAGCTCCGTCCTGCAAAATTTAAGAGCGTAAATTAAAGGGTTGACATAGTACAACTTTCAAATTCTCTCATCACAAAACAACAACAACGGTGCTCTAGAGACCTGAAATGGAAAATGAGACATATGGGTTGCCAGGAATGCTAAGTACGTGAATGAATGTGGCAACCTGGGGGCTTTTTAAAAGGGTAGACTTTACTGGGGGAATGCAGAATCCTGCTGGGTTCAACTGTGAAAGTAAAGCAGTAGATGTGGAGAGGATTACACAGCTGAGCTCCACTGGAGCAAAACTTTGCTCATAAACACATTCCCGTCTGCTCCTTCCTTATATAAAGATAGCCAGCCTAAATTAAAGGAGTGATTTAACCAAATTAACATTCTGTCACTTACAGTCTTTTTGTTCCAAAAGTGTATGCTGTTTTTTCATTGTACATTATGCATCATCTTTTGTGCGTCATGTGTGGGCAAACTCATAATCCTTATACGTGCTAAATGTACAATATTTGCATTGCATTTTGTAATAACATCAAGGCATGCATATTTACAACTCTACAGCTTCACAATGCCACAAAAGAACCTTTAACATCCAAATAACCTTCTGTTTCACAAAAGTGGTAAAACGACTTTAGACTAAAAAAAAGAAGAAGAAAGAAATGGTTCTTTTATGAACCTTTGACTGAATGATTCTTTGGGGATTGAAAAATGACAAAAAAAATTAATTATCCTGCATGTTTTCTTGCTTTCTCTTTGTCTGAAGGTTCATGGAGTCACATCACCTACTGTAGACAGTGAGTTTGACGGGCATGCTCTTCATACTGCTGATGGGGTTCTCCACCTTGCAGCTGTAGATGTCATCATCTGACATGATGACACGAGAGATGGTCAGGACCTTCTGGTCATGTGACAGGAAAAGACGCGAGTCATTGGTCAAAGACTTCCCGCCTTTCAGCCAGCTATAGGTGGGTTTAGTGCCACTCTCGTGAGTACAGTTGAGAACGAAGAACTCGGTCAACTCCAGGACAGATGAGGCCACCATATGCACATGAGGTCTGGACACTGGAACTGTGAGAGATGAGAAAAACTGTTAGGGTATCAAGAATGATATGCAGTTACATTACACATGGGATTTACATCATATTCAAAATATACAGCATTTAATAACATATGTTATTACATTTTAAATTATTGTTTCCAAAAAATGAACGTGCACAATCTACCAATGACACAATTATTCATCTTATTTAGTATGTAATGCTTTCACAATGCTGTCACATTAAAGGCGGAGTCCATGATGTTTGAAAGCCAATGTTGATATTTGAAATCACCTAAACAAACACGCCCCTACCCCAATAGAATCTGAGGGCTGTTTCATAAAACTAGATTACAGAATAAGCCAGGCTTATTTTGTTAAGTCTGGCTTATTGCCGGTGGATTTCGTTTCATAAAACAAACTTGAACTAGTTCAACCCCGGTTACTATGGAAACTTATGCTTGCAAACTAGCCTGGTCCGGAGCAGGCTAACTGTCAGGCTAAGCCTCAGTTGTTGCTTAACTGGACTTCCACTAACACTGAAATGTAAATGCAATGATATTACAGCTGATTCTTTGACATTTTATTTGACTTTATTAACCACTATTAATCTAACAATTAAAGAAAATAAACTTATATATTAAATTTGATAAATTTTGTTACAATAATAATTAATAAAATATAGACATGTGTTTCATAATATGGTATATTATAGGCCTATCAAATGTTGAATATAAATGATAATCTTAACTACCCCAATATAAGGATAATAGTTTATTAACAAATTTAAGATGTATCTAAATTCATATAATTGCAACGTATTGATGATATATATATATATATATATATATATATATATATATATATATATATATATATATTTTTTTTTTTTTTTTTTAATTCAGATTGTCTGTCACACAAAGAGGAAATTTAATTTAAATATACAACACACAAAAGTCAAGTACAGTCATATAATTTTTTTATGCTTGGTGTGCATAAAAATGCACATTATTTTAAAGATCTACAGTATTTGTATCTTTCTCTAGTTGTTACATTTTTCTTGAAATTAAAAAAAAAATTATGGTGTCTGCATGGCTGAAGGAATACAATATAATTATGTGATGGTATGCTCTTGGCATTTTGTTGTAATGAGTTGAAATTCTTTTTTTTTTATCACAGAGAAGATTGTTAGTGTCCTGCATACAATAATTTTTCAGCTCACAAGGCTTGTACTGTAGACTTACAGTATAATGTGCTTATACCTCAGGCTTTTCTTCAACTGATCCTCACCCTGTAACCATTCATAAAACTCTGTTTATCTATCAACACCTAACACTACACTGTTAAAAAATTATGTAGAACTTACAGTATTACTGTCAGCTGTTTGCCAGTAACTTACTGCAGATCTATATGTACGTCATTCACTGGCAACAGCCTGCTCAAAGCCAAATGAACACCAAACATCAACAAGTCTTTTTATCTACAGAATAAAACCACCAAACAACAGCCTCATGCAAAGCATTCTGGGAACCAAAATATGAAGGAAACAACAGAAAAAGGTTCATGAGGATTTCTGGTTCACAAAATGCTTTGCATGAGGCCGTTATTTTATAGTCCTATGCCGCAAAATCATAGACTTGTTAATGTTTAATGTTGATCCAACTCCGAACAAACTGCTGCCAGCAAATAATAAACCTTTAAATCTACATAAGTTACTGGCAAACAGCTGCATAACTACAGCTAATTTTTTAACAGTGTGATAATAAACCAGTGGTTTAAAATGTCTCATAGTCCCAGGGTTTAACATGATGACTTGTGGCTCTATAACGCACACATAATTTGCCATCAAAAATGTTTTGAGGAACATTTCAAGTAATAATGATTGGTCAAGAATATGTGTAACATATATGATTTTACACAATCATTTCTTGTACTACTGTAAATTCAGAAATGCATATGCTGTTCACCCACCATGCTCTCAGTGACCCCATTTTTTTCTTTCAAACATACACTTCATCTGCAGGAGTAAAGCTGTGCTGCTGATAGATGACAGTGCTCTCCTCATTGCCAGTCAACATCTTTGGCAGCTAACATTATGAGATTAGACACTTCTTCTAGCATATGATTATGCTTAAATCAACTACACTTCTTATGAACAATATATTTATATTTTATTTTCACCTGTTACTTTATTGTCCACTCAAGTTGCTGCTTTTGAAATGTACCCCCAAATAAAAAATAAATAAATTTAAGTTACATTTAAAGTTACTATAAATGTATTAAAATCATTCATCTGCTAAATATGTATTATATAGGTTACTTAGTAAACTACAAATTGTCTTTTAAAAGTTAAGATTTGTGTTATTTTTAAAAAGTACAGCATATAAAAATTACATAAGCATTGACGGGGCTCGAACCCGGATCGCCGCATGCGTTGCTGAGAGCACTAACCACTGGGCCATCATTTTTAACGGTGTTTCATGCTTTTAATGTGATCACTTTAACAACAAGACAATATATTTAAATTTAGTTTCTGCGTGCAGGGATTTAATCCATAAGGACTTTCCAATTATTTTATGGGTTTGTTTATTGCAGCAGTATTATAATTTTCAGTCAGTAGTACATTTTCATACATTTTTTATCAAAAATTACCGCTTTCTCTTTAACTTTGATCGATTTGATCCACGCTCGACCTCTAGGGCTGCCCAAGAATAGCGTGCACGCGCAATTATCTTGACTAGGGAAATCTGGATCACATTAGTTGGATTGCGTAAGCTTCATTTGCCTTTTTTGAAACCGCTTTAGCCTCGCCTCATTTGTTAGGTTAATTCAAGTCGAGTTTGTAACTTTAATCCTCGCTTTTCCAAGCGAGTTTTATGAAATAGCCCTCTGGACCTTCTGTTGATAGACCCGCCCCACACATACGCAACCCGGCATCAGTGTTGCCAGATAGAGTTGATGGTTTCCAGCCCAAAAGTGTTCCAAAACCCGCCCAAACGCACAAAAAACCGCCCAAAATATTAAAGTCAACATTTTGGTTTAATTTGATTAGCATTTAGTTATTTTAACTTACACACTTAATGCAACATACTATAGCTAGCGACACCAGAACAGAACCACACTAGCAAAATGACATAACTTGTTAACAGCTACATTATGCTCCCTCGCCCACACGCACAATGCACTTTTACAGCGTATATTTAAGTGTTTTATGATTATTCAAATACCCAATTCGTTAATAACGTTTTTTATCTATTTATATTATTATTAATAATGTATTTTTACTCTTGATAAATAGGTGTGTGTGAGAGAGATCGTAAATAGGCTTACCTTAAGCAGTAAATGCAGAACAATAATAATGGGCTGTTGGTTGTGCGTTAACTTGCAAGGAAGCTGAAGAACACTGTGAACATCTGAACTTTTCAGAACTATGTACAGTCTAGCTGAAGTTCATGGTTCCACAATTGACTAAATGACAGCCGAACATTTGGTTCTGTTCACCTGAAATGCTCCGATAATTCATCCACGGCTCAAACACGTGTAATTGATGTCCGTTTCTCACTCCAGCTGCAGCCTGCGGAGGTCGCGTATGCAGGGTGCATACGTCATCAAGCCTGGTTTATTTTATTTAACTGACCATTAAATTCGCAAGGTATAAGCATATTACAACAATTTACTATTAACTAAGAATAAAAGTCAACTTTATAACTGTTAATATTCTAAAACAAGACAGTCGATGACGTATATGGAGCCTAGAAATGCGACCTCCGGAGGCTGCAGCATTCGCATTGAGACACGGCCGATGTGTGACAAGCAACTTATACGTTGCAATCCGGAGTCCGTGTTGCAGAATTTGCAGTGCTATTTTCCGATTTAAAAGGCATTATCCATTTGCTTCAGGCACGGGTCACTCTCCAACTCCTATCTGTAACATCTTGATTTCCCGCTGAGAGAGCTGGCTGGCTGCTATCACTTGTGATTGGCTAAACGCGGACTCATCATCGGCGTGGCGTCAACACAAACACATGCAGTGGGCGTGTGTTTAGTAACGTCATGAAATACATGCACATTTGGGTTTTTTGTTAAATAATAAGCCTATAAAATGCACGTTTCAAACCCGCCCAACTGATCCCAAACCAGCCCAATTTTTGCACAACCGCCCAAGCCAATTTTTGCCCGCACAATCAAATTCAAAACCGCCCAATTGGGCGGGAACCCGCCCAATCTGGCAACACTGCCCGGCATTTGATTTGATTTGCTATAAGTGTGTTTTGGTAGTCGGCCCGTCTCCTTTTCCAACGCGTTTTTCAAACATCGTGGACTCCGCCTTTAATATAGATCTATTAAAACTGTTCTGTAGCTCACTTGGTAAAGCTTTGCCAATGCCAAAGTCATGGGTTCAGTTCGATCCCAGTGAACACACATACTTATAAAAGAAATGTATAGATTTAATGCACTGTAAGTTGCTTTAAAAAGTGCTATTTTTTAACCCAGCATTTGGTCAAAAGGGGATGAATCTAACCAGCTGGGTTGTAATCTAACCTATGCTGGGTTGTTTATAAATATAACATAACCCAGACAGCAGACGACTCTGGACCGGATCCGCAACAGATTCGCAGATCCAGTGCGGATCCGGCTCGGATTCGTCTTCTGTTTAGGAAACATTTTCTCGCTTAATTAAACCCCAATGTCTGGGTTTGTCCATTTCGTATCCAAAGCTGGGTTGAAAATAATCTAGGGCTGTCAATAGATTAAAAAAATTAATCTAGATTAATCGCATGATTTCATGAGTTAACTGCGATTAATCGCATATTAATCGCACATTTTTATCCATTCTAAATTTACCCTAATTTAACACTTTTCAGGTTTTTAATATTCTAATCATATATACATATATAGATGCTTTATGCAAATGTATGTTAACAACAGCCTGTTTACATTTTAACAGAATCACCAGCCATTGTTTTGTATATGAATTTTCCTTTCAGAAGATTTTTCTTTCTCCATTTTTGTTTGCTGCTGCATCATTTGTGACCTGTGCTGGCAAGTTGAGTCGGAATTAGCAAATTTTTAAAAAATAGTTGTTCATATTTTAACAATCTCTATTAAAACATAGAAAAATGCATGATTTGTTGAAATATAACAAAATATGACAGAACTACACGTGTTTGAAGTTGAAAGAGTCAAATTACCACAAAAATGTCCACATCCATACATTATATTACCACATCAATACCTTAAAATCACTGGTAAAACTAATAGATTTAGCACACACAAAGCAAAAACATCATCAATATATGTTCAACTTTTTTTCCTTTTGTTTGATTGACATTGAGACAGACTGCTTAAAATCTAAGTGATCTAATATAATGTTACACATCAGATAGTTTTACCCAACAGTTAACCAAACATTTACTTAAAACATAACAGATTATAGAGCCTACCTGCGTGAATTCTTATCAAAACAGATATTTAAAACTGTAATTTTGTGTAGATGTCTATATATCCGGGTCGCGCACTCCATATCAGATGTCCAACGAGCATTTAGAGCAGGGGTGTCAAACTCAATTTCATCCCGGGCCACATCAGCATTACGGTTACTCTCAAAGGGCCGGTTGTATTTGAACGACTGTATGAATGTATCAACTCTTTTATTACTGTACATTGCATCATTTTCTCTGCATTTGCTTACTATTGGTTTTGTTAATAACTCAATTAATACCTAGCTTTGAAAGTAGAAGCCCATGCAAATAATGACAAAGTTTATAGAGTACAACCATTCTGCAGATTATTTAAAAATATTTGTGGTGACAAAAACACATGTAGTATGTGAGTACACTCAAAATGTTTTGTTATCCTTCATTGTGAAGGTAAGAAAATGAGAGGCATTTTAAGATACTAATAAAGAGTTTTACAATATCCATCACAATATGCATTTATTAGACACATCATACTCGCTTGTCATTTCTTGCCCTCTTTACAAAAAAGCTGTGATTTTTTTACCTGGCTTTGAGTGTCTGATTGACTGACGTCTCATGAGTTCAGTGTAGGCTACAGATCAATAGTTTCAATCGTTTATTAAAAGTAATCAGTTCAGATGAGTCATTAGTTCACGTATTTAGCAGGAGTAGACGCGTTTAAACTAATCCCAGCTGGACATCGCGAAACATTTCTGTAAACGAGACGGAAAACATTTTCTCGCTGGATACGCGTGTGCGTGCGCGAGAGAGGGAACGAAAGAACGAGCAGATACCTGTACTGTCCGTTTCTATATCCAAAGGCTGCAGCCTGCGGAGGTCGCATATGCAGCGTCATCAAGCCTGGTTTATTTAAGTTAACTAACCATTACATTCGCACGTCATACGCATATTACAACAATTTACTATAAACGAAGAATAATATTTAACTTTATAATTGTTAATATATTGAAACAAGACAGTCTTGATGACGTATGCAGCCTGAAAATGCGACCTCCGGATGCTGCAGCCTTCGCATTAAGACACGCCCACTCTAGTAGTGGGCGCGTGGGGGGCACTGCTCGTTCTCTGTCATGCAATCTTCAACATTATCAATATAATTATATTACAAAAAGACTTTGGCGGGACAAAAATTAGTTTTGGTGGCTGCTAAAAAAAATCAATGTAGGAAATAACCTGCAAAAAATAAAACTTATAAAAACAATAAAATAATCTGTAAACTCTCGCGGGCCACATAATTAACATAATTTGTAAACTCTCGCGGGCCAGATGGAATGAGAGGGCGGGCCGGATTTGGCCCGCGGGCCTTGAGTTTGACACCCCTGATTTAGAGCATTGGATTTGGTAGACGATTTGCTTAATGTTCTTATTTCTATGAAAACCTTTTACTCATTTAGAGAGAGTCACATTTGTCTGTGTCTCTGTTCATTCAACTATGGGCTGGACCAAGGGTCAAACAGAAATTGCGCGTTGCGTTAATCTCCGTTAATAAAATTAGTGGCGTTAAAATGAATTTGCGTTAACGCGTTATTAACGCGTTAATTTTGACAGCCCTAAAATAATCCATCTTTGACTATGTCATAACTGAATGTGTTGTAAGTGTTTCTTAAAGGCGACATTTCACAAGACTTTTTAAATGTGTAAAATAAATCTTTGGTGTCCCCAGAGTACATATGTGAAGTTCTAGCTCAAAATACCATATAGATAATTTATTATAGCATGTTAAAATTGCCACTTTGTAGGTGTGAGCAAAAATGTGCCATTTTGGGTGCATCCTTTAAAATGCAAATGAGTTAATCTCTGTACTAAATGGCAGTGTTGTGGTTGGATAGTGCAGATTAAGGGGCAGTATTATCCCCTTCTGACATCACAAGAGGAGACAAATTTATTTTTTCTATACTTGCAGAGAATGGTTTACCAAAACTAAGTTACTGGGTTGATCTTTTACACATTTTATAGGTTGATTGAAACACTGGGGGACTCAATTATAGCTCTTAAAAATGGAAAAAGTCAGATTTTCATAATACTGTATGTCCCCTTTAAGGTGTCTGGACTCCTTATAATTCCAGCACTGTGTGACCTCCTTACCATCTACAGTGAGGTTAACATATCTTTCTCCAGTGAAAGTGTCATCCGTAATAGAGATTTCCACCTCATAGGCGCCCTCATCAGATAGCTGTAGTTGATGCAAGAGCAGAGATCCATTCTCATACAGCAGGATTCTACCACGATACTCATTCCTGAGGTTTCCAATGATTTCTGTACCAATGGACTGGACCACTGTGACGGGCTTATCCCTTTTCAGCTGCCACTTTATAACAGGTTGGTCAGAACTGGTGCTGGTGTAGGTGACAGAGAGGAGGGCGGAGCCTCCAAGTGTGCCTCGCACGAGAGGAGACGGACTGCTGATGTTTACTGCACCTACAACTAAATACAAACACACAGATACACATTATAACATTATATTCCCAGCACTAGCATTGTCAAACAGTGGATGAAATTGAAATGACAGAACACTATTACTTTGTGCATGTTCCTTTGTTCATTCGTGGAGAGAAGAAATTTAGTTTTTTTTATACTTTTTCCTCTTGTGAATACTACTTGTATTGCAATAACACTGCAAAATAGCTATTAGAAAATAAGGCATAAAATAAGTATTCAAAATCAGATTCCAAGGGAAACACTTTGCTTTTGATAACATTTACATTTTTGCATTTGGCAGATGCTTTAATTTAAAGCAACTTACAGTGCATTCATCTTTTAATCATGTTTTTTTCTCACATGACCCTGCTAATACAGGGCACTATACACTATACTGTAATTAATACAGTAATTGATATACAGGAACACTATATATGCAAGTACTGATATAGACGGATGTGCGGTGACGCGGTTATGCGTCTGGTACGAACTTTACTTCCGATTTCTGTTTGTTTAATGGTCTGACTAGTTGCTGAAACTGAACTCTTAAACAAATACCTCATCGAAAATAACAAATGTTTTGGGTACCTATGTCATCTATGTGTTGTTTATTTTGCTTGTTATATAAATAAACTACTTTAAAAGGACTTTGTTGTTATTTATACTAAGCGGAGTTTACCGGAAGTTACGTGTTGACCACGAAAGCCGCTTGTTTATGTTGTTACTGCTGAAACCATTTATAGCCTACACTAGTGGCCAAAAGTGATGTCCTTTGAACAATTGACATATTTAGCAATCTTTTTTTCCTAATGTTTATTAATCAAAGATGCATTAACAATTTTGTATGTGCATTGGTGTGTTTGGAGCATATATATGTTTTAAGCATCACTAACTGTTGCATAACCAACTGATAAACCTAACAAAATGCAGTGGCCTGAATTTTTTCTTTTGGATGCCCCTTAGTGAGTCAACATGTTTTGCCCAATTTGCTATGGCAGTGCGAGTCAGCATGGCATGGCTCAATCGCTGTGGCAACTATTCTCAGTGCTGGGGTTTTGCCAAGATAATCTAACAAAGGCCTGGATTGAAGACCTGTTCTCGTCCAATCAGAGGCCTCTGTGTAAGAGACATGCTCTTTTGTGGATGGGGGGATGTAGACAGTGGGACCCAGTGATTCTGCTAATCAAAGCTTACCACAGTAAACACAACAAGTGTTAGAAAGTCTAGATTTTAGTTTGGATATGAAGAGCTCAGATGCAAAACCCTCAAAGTGCGTTTTTTTAAGACTGTTAATGGATTCTGCCAGCAAAGGTATTTTTAAATGGCCTGAGACTGGGATTAAGCAAATTTGAAGCGAAAGCATTTGATGAAAAGATAATATGTGCCGAGAGTATTCGGTTTATATCATCATCTAGTTTTTGACGGAGGTGGTGTTTAGCGGCTTTTGCATCTGAACTCCTCATATAATTATATGGCCATACATATCCTGGCTGTATACATCAATACCTGATTCTCTATACTCACACTGCAACTTAATTTTCTGGGTGTTAAGGACATTAACATTAAATTTTGATTTTAATTCTTGACATGGCTTTGCTCAGTGATTAACTCGGTAACTCACAAAAAATTACTTTACCTGAGATTTCACATTTTTATGGTGTTGAAAATGAGACATGGTTTCAGTTGACATGCATAAATATTACAATATATGGACCACTTTCATAATGCTTTTATGGCTTGAAGTTTGACAGCCCCTGGTCCTCCTCCACTGTCATTGTATGGAAGAAAAAGTGTAATTTTTCACAGAAAAAAGAATTGGAAAAACACATGGATAGCAGATTCTTCATCATCGTTACACCAATGCTCAAACATCCAATATTTTCCCAAAAGTGACACTGTCTAAAAACAAACAGCACAGCTTCAGTATTCACAACTCCAGGAAAGTGTTTACCGCTTATTACTTTACTTGCTCTGAGACGCGTGTCATCCCGACACCCACAAACTCACAGTCAAAAGTGTGAAACATGTTTTCCTCTCTTTCCCTTTAAAAACTTTTCCACAATGCTCTTCTCTCAATGCACACAGCAGAAATTTTTGTTCTTGTTGTCTCTTACCTGCCAGGTAGAAGATGAGAAAGCACAGAAGATAAACCAGTGAAGAGATAGCTGTCTCCTTGGATGATGCCTCCCGCACTGCCTTCATCTTGGGAGCAGCACTGGGTTTCTCTCCCACACAATAAGCATGATTTGTCCACTCCAATCACGTCCCTGAGAAAGCAGAGTGCTTCCTGCCAAACGGGACACTGCCTGCTCTGAAGCCCACTCTCGGGATCCAAGCCTACACAACAGCTCTCTGTGTGTGTGTGTGTGTGTGTGTGTGTGTGTGTGTGTGTGTGTTTGTCCTCTCAGTTCAGTCATTGGAAGAGAGGCAGTGTTTTTAAGCAAGTTTACACTAAGCAAAAATGTGTACACATACACATTCATGTTAAATAGCCCCATGTTTATAACAGTCTGATTACCTACTTCCATCTTTTGTGAAAATTTTTTTATAATACCATGAATTTTATATATTTTCTTAATTTTTAATTTGTTTTTTTCCTACACTTTTTTTTTTTGTTGAATCAACTTGGATTTACAAGTCATGTCAACTTACTATTATTTCTCTTTACTAGAGATGAGTTGTTATAACTACAGGTGAGTTGGTATAACTTATATTATATAGTTGACTTTTCTCAACTATATTCTATAAGTTGTGACAACCCATCTCTGTTGACATGACTTGTAAATCTGAGTTGATTTAACAAAAGGCAGCAAAGTATTTTTTACAGTTTAATGTATTTATTGTATTTACTCCTATCTGTGTATCGACTGTAATGCTACTTTGCAACAATGCAAAATTGTGAAAAGCACCATAGAAATAAACCTGAAATGAAATAAGTGTCAAAATGAGAAGATTGTTTACATACAGTACACTTTAAAAAGTAAAAAGTTGGATCAACTTAAAAAAATACTTTTGAGTTCATATTAAAATATTCACATATAGTGCACTGTAAAAAAATATTTTGCTGCCTTAAAATATTTTGTTAAATCAACTCATGTCATGTCAACTTACTATTGCTGTATTTATCTTGACAAACGGTGAGTTGTTCCAACTTATAAAATGAAGTTGACCTTTTTCAACTATATTTTATAAGTTATAACAACTCACCTGTAGTTATAACAACTCATCTCTAGTCAAGATAAATAACAGTAAGTTGAAATGACTTGTAAATACGAGTTGATTCAACAAAAATGTTTAAGGCAGCAACACATTTTTACAGTGTGGGGACTTCTGAGGTCTGGCTAGAAGAAAAATCTAAGAAGCAATAAAATGAAGCAAACATTTTCACTTGTTCACTTTATGTCATTTTTGCCTGCGAAACTATTGAGACCTGAATCTTATTGTGATTTTTCTTTCTTATGGTGACAGATTATGCCACATGTTGATGTTTAGTTATAGCTATTGTTCTCAGCTTGACACATGACATATCTAAACATATGAGCTGTCACTTTTTTTCAGTTAAAGCAAAATGCATTTTATTTAAGACAGTATTACACACCCAATTCACGAGTTCGCACTTACAAGAGTTAATAATATGTGTATTTGGAGTGCTGTCCGAGGAGAGGGCTCCGAGCTCGTTAATGGCCTGAGCCCGGAGCGCTTCCTGGCGGGGAGAGGGTTCCGGGCTCAGCCTTAGGCCCGAACCCAGAACAATCCCCCCGTTCTGGTTAGTAAGGTGACTAGGCAATCGTGCGGAGAAGGGGAGGTGGAGGGATGCTGAAACTATCAAGGAATGAGGGTGAGTTGATTTCCAGTCTATATAGGTTTCTGTTGATGCCGATCAGGTGGACACATGATTGCTGATTGTCGACACCTGGTCATAGTTGAGATGATTAGGTTGATTATTTGAACGTGTTCCTCCCGAACTTTGTTAATAAAACATCATTTGATGTAGTGCACACTTTAATTTTGTAGCTGTCTACCAAAAAAAAGGAAATTTTTATTTTTTGCTCATCATGTAAAGCAGGTCCACTTTCCTAAAGTATGTGCAATAAAGAATGAAAAACATGCATGGGAAAAGCCTTAAAGCTACAACCTCTCAAGTACAAGTGCTTAAGCTGTAAAGACTTTAAAAATGCTCTCGTCCAGCTGCCCCTACAAATTCCCCTCATATAGCTGCCCAACCAGGCTCTCCCACATGGGCGCGAGAGCACAGTTATTTGAAAGCCCCATATATCTTTACTTCACCAGGCCATTGGAGATGAAAGGAGCCTCACATGTTGCTAAGGCATCAGTCTTGTGTGAAAAGGCCTTTGTACAAGCACGATGTTAATGTTTCAAGCAACATGTTAAGAGATACGACATCTTGGGCCTGTAGTAGCACCAAAAGCACTTACATTTTTAGGTGCTTTTTATTCCAGAAGAAAAAAAATGCATGGAGTTGTGCCATCACATGTCTGTTTGCAGCTTATGTCATTGCCAAATTTAGAGAGTTTAAATGAATGATTTAAAATGAATGACCCAGAAACGGATGTTGACAATCAATCAGAATACAAAATGTCTGTTTCCCAGTTGGCAAAACACCAAATGATTTATCTAAAAAATGGCAGTGAAAGAAAAAGCTTTTCCAAGTCTTCTCTGTTCCAACTGATCAAAGCTCTGAGACACACAAACACATGCAGTCAGTGCTTGGCATTAGCTTTTGTCCTATGGAGGATAAAAGTCCTCCTGAACTCTCTCATCTTCTGAAGATCTCTGTCAAGTAGAGTCAGTGTGAGCATCTAAGGTCATTGAAAGCATGAAAGGGCTTTACACACTGGACAATATTCTGACTATGATGCACACGCGCTGGCCTTGAGGTCATGTGAAACATGAGAAAATTAATTGATTCTTTAAATAGACATTCAGATTCTTTCCTACTGACCTTGAACATTTATCACAAAATAGCTATGACCTCCTCACAGGGCACCTACGTATCATTATTTTTTGTTGCATCCTATTGTAACACTTTGCTTATATTTCTGGAATGATAATATCAAGTGTCAAAATAAAATCTTTACACACTTTAGAAGACTTTCATAGGTCAATTTAATTAACTTTTTATTGGTTTATTTTTTACTATACATTAACTAACATGAACTGTAGATGCATAAACATCAAGTTTGCTTGTACACTCTTGTGCTACAGTTGCTATAGGCTCCCCCTATTGGATATTTTGCATTAATGCCCCTAGTGTGTGTGTGTGTGTGTGTGTGTGTGTGTGTGTGTGTGTGTGTGTGTGTGTGTGTGTGCGTGCGTGCAAATATTACGGTAGCTGCCAAATCCATCCTACTTTCAACAAATTTCGAATTAAATGCAACCATTCACTGGGTATAACCATACAGTATAGTGCCTGTGTTTTGTATATTGTGCTGAATGCTTTTAGTCAGTTTAAATATGACAGCTGGTGACAGGCAATACTGCAATGTCAGCAGTTGTCTGTAGGGGGCAGGGTGCACGGGACACACAACACATAAGTATGAAAGAGAGCCGTTGTTCTGTCGATTTGTGCTATCTTGTTAGATTTTGCTACATCCCTAAAACAGGACTACCCCCTCCCCCAACCCAACACTTAAAAGATCATGAAGGTAGGGCAATCTTTTTTTGGTAGGACAATCTGACAAGTAGGATAAAATGTCAGGACACATTCACTTTGTGTTGCTATAGGCAACCTGTAAAAATGCTGTTAGGAGGCTGTAAATCCTGCAGCTAGTGACAGAACTCATTTTGGGGAGGTAACATTGAAGTCTCCTAAAGCCAGCCTTGTGTGTGGAGGAGGAGACGTGGGCGACTGCTGCTCCAACGCTCATTTCTCAAGCAAGACAAGCCACAGAAAAATGACAATTGCGTCAGGTTTTTGTTGTTGCTGTGGAAGACATATTGTACTTTTTTCTTTCCTAATGCCTGAACAAATATAGAAATGTTAAGTTAGTATGAACATGAATTGAGAAAAAGAATAAAGTAAGTACATTTCACACATAAAATCTTGTAATGTTGTTAAAAAGTTGTAATAATCACACACAAAGTATTACATTTTTTATTACTTTTTTTAGATGTCAAATAAAGTGTCCCCAGAGTACGTATGTGAAGTTTTAGCTCAAAATACCATATACATCATTTATTATAGCATGTTAAAATTGTCACTTTGTAGTTGTAAGCAAAAATTTACTGTTTTGGGTGTGTCCTTTTAAATGCAAATGAGTTGATCTCTGCACTAAATGGCAGTGTTGTTGTTGGATATTGCAGATAAAGGGGTGGTATTATCCCCTTCTGACACAACAAGGGGAGCCAAATTTCAATTACCTATTTTTCACATGCTTGTGGAGAATTGTTAACCAAAACTTGAAATGGGTTGATCTTATTCACATTTTCTAGGTTGACAGAAGCACTGGGGACTCAATTATAGCACTTAAACATGGAAAAAATGTCAAATCCAAACCAAACTCAATTTAAAAATGCAATGAGAAGCTACAGGACACAGGACACACATAGGTCCTGTTCAAATGGCGCACTTCATGTGAACTTTCGTCTCATGGTCTTAAATTGCACGTGCTTGGTTAGTCTACAAGTCCGTAGGGTGTCCCATCTGTCATTTTTATGCTCGAAGTTTGCTCATCAGCGCCCCCTTTGCACCCTTGATGCGGTCTTTGGCGAAGCCCACACTGCTGCAGGCTCCACACAATTTACCAACACAGAAGTCCTTGCGAAAGAGCAATCAGACAACGGATGGGAGGAGTTCGCCACTTCTCTTCCTATTTCCGGCGTGACGCTCGACTCTGTCCCAAACGAATTTGGTGCGCCGTCGTGGACTTGCGTCAAGTCTGCACTACTTGATGTCATCAAAGTGTGGACCATTTGGGACAGGGCAATAAGGCGCTCTGTAGAACAGTTTGTCTGTTTAGGGCTACTGTAGAAACATGGTGGCGACTTCGATGTAAGGAGACCCTCGGTGTATAGATAAAAATGACTAATTTTAAGCTAATATAAACAAAACAGTTCATCTTGTAAGGTCTTTATACACCACTGATAATATATATGAAGAGTTTCGTTGCAAAACATGTTTATTATTATGTTATCATGTTATTATTTAGTTTTATGGTGCTACTTAGCTGTATTCTTTAAGTTATGAAGGTT
Organism: Misgurnus anguillicaudatus; assembly: GCF_027580225.2. NCBI lineage: Eukaryota > Metazoa > Chordata > Actinopteri > Cypriniformes > Cobitidae > Misgurnus > Misgurnus anguillicaudatus. The sequence continues at coordinate 19,779,852 of NC_073360.2, read as the reverse complement.
TAAATCAAAACAAACCAACTGCAGTTGAATTGAAATTAATTGGAATGCACAACCAAAAAACGAGATTTCTGAACAATTAAAAAACGGTGGTTATCTCGTTTTGCAACAAAACTTTTCGTATATATGTATATTATATTGCATTTTTGTCAAGAGATCCTTCTAAAAGTCCCACATTGCACCTTTAAGTTTAGATATCGGATACAACAAGATTGAGCACACAGCACTGCTATTGATAGTTTTCAGTCAGATGACTTACCAGGGGGCTTGGTGGTCATGAAAGCGTCAGTTTACATTGGGCTTAGCACAAGCCAGTAAACTTTCTGCCACAGTTAATTAAATAACCTCTTAACAGAAAAATTAAGATATAAACAAAAACTACAAGTTTGGGCACTTAAAGAGCAACTATTGTCCGAATCACGATTTTACATTTCCATTGGTGTGTAAGTGTTTAATAGCACATTGTTGGAGCTATTTTTGCACTTTGTTTATTTTAGGCTTAAGTTATAGTTTACTATATAGTTTGGTCACGTGGTGCTGTGTTAATTTGCATAAATGGGTTAAGGTGGGAGGAACCGGAAAGGCTGCGAGGGCATATGGTTTTTTACCACAGGGTGAGAGAGGCAGCAGGAAATGTCTGTGAGCTTGCTTATCTGTGAAAATAAACCTCCTCGAACTCATCTTTGGCTATGGACATTAGTTTATTTTTGTACATCTAACCATGCGTAAAGCCTACCCATGACGCAGCCTTAGTGGCCATTTGAAAAGTTTTTTGTTATTAGTTTTGCTTAAGTAAAGGACAAATAGCCGCTACATAAGTAAAAAACCCGCCCCTAGATGTATATCGTTGGTTTACCTGGACTCGTTGTTCGCTGAATTACCCCATTGAAAGTGGATTACTTACCTGGATGCTCGAGACAACGCTGGGCCTAGGAGTGGCGAAGGTGCGGGCTGGATATAGCGCAAACATCAAGTAATCCGATCCATCCTATAGTGTAAAGCTTCCTTGGACACCGTACTGGATAACGGTGACGCTACTGGAGCGCTGGAGCTGCATTTACGGAATTGATGATTGATGTTTGCTACAACTGGACTCGCAAAAGCTGGCCCAAAGCCTTCACAGGTGGCGCGCACGGACGCGCGCAACAAACAATCACTGCACGCATTCAACTCCGTGCGCAAAGGCAACACCGCTACAAACAAAGCTCCGCAAGGTATGTGCTTTATTTAACCTTTGCAAATAACTGTGTGTGCACCTGCCCAACATCAGTAGAAATTAAAAATGTCTGACGTTGTATCCAAAGCCACAAGTGACACGGCGCTTGCGATAAAGAAGCGTACAAGTTTTACTGTTAAAGGAATGATGTTTTTCATGCAAACGTGTCAGGAAAAGAGATCGAAGAAATGCAGACAAGCCAAATTATTCATGAATCAAATGGATGAATTGATGCATTCTGCAGACAATATTGGTGTAGTCAAGTCTCTTTTGGATCAAATGATAACATGTGTTAATGAGGCAAAACAACATCATTTGTGTCATTGAACATACCTCAGGATGAAAAGGAAAGACAGAATACATATTTTGAACAAAAGGAAAAACTGTTTTCAAACTTTATTGATGATGTCAAAGGGTGGTTATTAAACACAGGCCATTCATATGAACTTCCAATTAAACCGCCTGATAATCAAACTGATATTAGGCCTGAGGACAGTGTATCCAATAAAGGTTCTGCAGCACGCTCAAAAGCTGGCTCTAAATTGTCAAGAATTTCATCTAGTGCATCTGCAAAAATATTAGCGCAAGCAGATAAAGCAGCATTAGAGGAGCGTATGGCTGCTCTAAAACAAAAGCACATTTTGGAGGCGCAAGAGGAACAAATAAGACTTGAACAAGAGGAATTAAGAAGGAAACAGGAAAAGGACCAAGAGGAATTACGGAAGAAACAGGAACGTTTAAGGAGAGAAAAGGAACAACTTGCTTTGGAGGCAGAATTGAAGGTAACAAACGCAAAATTTAAGGTTCTAGAAATAAATTCAAAGTGTGGCTCTAAAGTGTCAAAATGTGCATCTACAACATCAGATGGCATGAACTCTTACTTGGAAAGGTCAGAAATTCCAGGAAAATATTAACTAAATCCAACTGCTGACCATTTTGTGCCCACCAATGAAAACTCTGAACCTTCTCCTAGGTGCTTATTAAATTCTGTCCCTGTTGGTGTTAAACCTAAACATGTTGTAATGCAACCACCCATACCTAATGTTATTCCTGCTTCTCAAGGACAAAGTACACATCCACTGGTTTTGCAAAATGCTCACGACAATAATCAATCCAGCAATTCTCTGGACGTTTTGAACATCATGCAGCGTCAAAATGAAATTACTGCCCTGTTGGTCCAACAAAACACAGCCTCTGCTCTGCCAATGAGAAATATACCTGTATTTGATGGTGATCCCCTGTATTTTAAATCTTTTCTCAGAGCCTTTGAAAATTGTATAGAGGATAAAACTCAAAATTTCAGTGACTGTCTGTACTTCCTAGAACAATACACTAGGGGGCAACCAAGAAATATTGTAAGAAGTTGTCAGCATCTGCCCTCTGAACTGGGATACCAAAGAGCAAAAACACTTTTGATTGAACATTTTGGCAGTGAACACAAAATCTCTTTTGCTTATATGGACAAAATCAATAATTGGCCCTCAATAAAACCTGAGGATGTTACCGCTCTGCAGTCGTATGCTTTGTTCCTTCGAGGTTGCGCCAATATAGTGCATCACATAAAGTACATGAAGGAGTTGGACATGCCAGCTAACCTCAGGACAATTCTAATGAAACTTCCATACAAACTGAGGGAAAGGTGGAGAAACGTGGCATGTGATATACTGGAGCAAACTGGAAGCAGAGCAGTGTTTGTTGATTTTGTAAATTTTATTGAAAAACAAGTCAAAATTGTTTCAGACCCGCTGTTTGGAAATATTAATGATGTTCCCCCACCAGCCACACAAAGCTATCCACTCAAGTTAAGCAGAAAAGGAAAAGTGGTACCTTTGCCACCAGCATCAATGTAATAAAGGATGGACATTAAAAAAAGGAAAATTTAACAGCCCATAGTAATCAGCTCAAATGCCTGTTCTGCCATTTCATTAATCACACTCTGGAAAAATGCTTTCAGTTTAAAAGACAGACACAACAGGACAAGATTCACTTTCTAAAGGAGAAAGGTGTGTGTTTTGGGTGCTTGAAATATGGACACACAAGCAAAGACTGTAGGAGTCGTTTGGATTGTGAAGTGTGTCACAGGAAACACCCATCTGTCCTGCATGTGGAGAAGGAGGATACTACAAGGATAACCTGCAAAGAAACTGTGAGCATTGTACCTGAGCAGCAGCAGACGTGTGGTCATATTGGGGCTGGTGAAGAGGATACTGCTGTTTTTTCCATTGTGGCTGTGCGGGTGAAAAGTCAGAAAAGTAATAAGGTTGTGCATACTTACCCTTTCTTGGACCCTGGGAGCTCTGGTACCTTCTGCACTGCAAGTCTGGCTGAAAGGCTGGGAGTATCAGGTAAAAATTGTAACATACTATTAAAGACACTGGGACAGACTAAAACCATAAATACCACTGTGATAACGGGTCTGGAGGTGTCTGGTTTTGATACAGAGGATTTTATTGAGCTGCCATCTGTTCTGACACAAACAGAAATGCCTGTATCCAAAGTTAATGTGCCATGTCAGGATGATGTTGCCAAGTGGGCGTATTTGAGTAGCATTAGGCTACATGAAGTAGATGCAGATGTGGACTTGCTCATTGGAACTGACTCTCCCAAAGTTTTGGAGCCATGGGAACTAATAAACAGCCAATGTGGTGGACCGTATGCAGTGAGGACCAGAGTTGGTTGGGTCATAAACGGGCCTCTTCGTGTTGGAGATTCTGGAAGTGCTGGTGTCAAATCAGGATGCACTGTTGTTACTGCTAATCATATATCTGTGGAGCACTTGGAAAATATGTTGATGCAGCAGTACAATCATGGCTTTGCTGAAAGAACATACGATGAACAACTTGAGATGTCAAGAGAAGACATTAAATTTATGAAAATTGTGAAGGATACAACAGTGCTTAACAATGAACATTATTGTATTGATTTACCTTTTAGAGTTGAAGATCCTGTTTTGCCAAATAATCGCTGCATTGCATTACAAAGACTCCAAAGCCTGAAGAGGAGATTTAACAGAGATATTTCATTCAAAGCTCAATATACTGATTTTGTCAACAACATGCTGGAGCAAGAATATGCAGAAAAGGTTCCCACAAATGAGCCCGCTCCAAAACAAGGAAAGGTGTGGTACATTCCCCACCATGGTGTACATCACACAACCAAAGGTAAATTGCGTGTTGTGTTTGATTGCGGCTGTACTTATAAAGGTACATCATTAAACAGCCAGCTCTTGCAGGGCCCAGACTTCACTAACACGCTTATTGGCGTCCTCCTCCGGGTTTAGAGAAGAGCCCATCGCTATTATGGCTGATATCAATGCCATGTTCCATCAGGTCCGGGTCCCACACAAGCATGTCAACTTCTTGCGCTTTTTATGGTGGCCCAATGGAGACGTTACAATGGAGCCAGAGGAATACAGGATGTGCGTACATTTGTTTGGAGCTGTATCCTCTCCAAGCTGATCAAACTATGCACTGAGAAGAACTGCTGAGGATAATGCATTGCGATACTCACCCGACGTCCTCAGCACAGTCAAGACAAATTTCTATGTAGATGACTGTCTCAAGTCCACTGCAACAGAGGAAGATGCAGTGAAGCTCATACATGGATTAACATCTCTCTGTAAAAAAGGTGGCTTCTATCTCCAAAAGTGGGTCACAAATAGCAAAAATGTGTTTGCACTTATTTCCATCAATATCAGAGCAGTGGGTTTGGAGAGCATGGATTTGGATAGGGACCAACTCCCTGTGGAAAGAGCTCTGGGCATGCAATGGTGTGTTCAAGGAGACACGTTCAGCTTCAGGACGGCGGTACAAGAACGTCCACACACCAGGAGGGGCATCCTTTCTGTGGTGAGCTCTCTCAATGATCCACTGGGTTTTTTGTCTCCTTTCATAATCCCTGCTAAGTTACTGTTACAGGAGCTGTGTAGAATGAACTTCAAATGGGATGAGCCAGTCCCTAGTGCCGTCTCCAGACATTGGTCTGAGTGGCTCTCTGAACTTCAGCATATGAGTGGATTTAAAGTGGAACGGTGCATTAAACCCAAGAACTTTGGAACACAAGTGAAAGCAGAATTACATAATTTTTCAGATGCCAGTCAATCAGGACATGGCACTGTTTCATACTTGAGATTGGAGAGTGCTGACAGTGTGCATGTTTCATTCATCACAGGCAAGGCTCGTGTTGCTCCTCTAAAGCAACTAACCATCCCACGCCTTGAGCTTGTATGGTAGAGAAATTTTGAGTGTTTTATCTTATGCTTAGTATAAATGTTTTATATAAAGTATACTTTTAATGTGATTTATGGTTGACGTCTAAATGAATTAAGTTGCCTCTCTGATGCTTGCACATGACAGTGTTTTTCCACAGCTAGGCCGGGATGGGGGATGTGTGACCTTGGTAAGAATAGCAAGATAGCTTTATGACGCATTAGAAAACAAAGGCATTGTGTTTTACCAGCAATGGCTGTCTTTTTGTGTAGCAACTTAAAGGTCGCAAAGATACAGGCCCAGTACAAACAGATTGTTCGAAAGGGAGGGCTACTAAAACTGGGGCACTATTTAAATCACTGAGAAAATCAGAACGGGGTCATTGTCATAGTCATCATCATTTTACCAATGCAGGTGTATACACCCTATGACCAGTATTGTGTTTCAAGCTGTCTGACACAATTCTTTAATAAAATACTTTGAAGAAAATTTTACATCTCAACCGTCTCTGATTCTCCTGAAAAAATCCACGACATTTTGGCGCTGCGGAGCAGGGTTACAAGAGAGAACATTGGACAACCGAGTGGGATCGTTCAGAGGCCGTTCACGGTCGGGGGGAGATGTTCTCCAACCTGAGTCGATTGTTTTGTCTTTGTGGGTGTTAAACTGCTAAGGCTGGCCAGCCGCTTGCTTCTTAAATTAAGGTAAGCAAAGCGTTATGGCATTTTTTCACCTGCATTGATGAGATTTTTAGCTCTGTTTGGAAAACACAGACAGCCCGGCGTTTTCATTTGAATTCCTTAATTCTCTCTGTAACTCATAAACGAACTAGTATTGCTATTAATGAGAAGGGACTTGTGGATGATATTACAAGATAAATTATCTCTAATAGGGAAACCTGGTCTTCCGAGTAAAGTGTACTCTTATCTGAGGGTCAAGAGGACCCAGCTGTGAAACAGTTGATGGAAATTAATATTAACATAGCCAAGAGGGCGTTGACTGTTAATAGCCAAGAGGGCATTTAATTATACTAAATTTTGTTGATTTTATGGACTCAAACTAAAACATTAATTTTGAAACTAAATTTTGTAAAGCCAGTGGGCTGATTTAAATAAGAGTATCTGAGATGAGTACGGATATATCTTTTTAAAGGAAAGAAAAACCAGTGGGTTGATTGTGAGCTGTTTCTTGGTGTAACTGGTTAAGTTACGAAACAAAGTGAGATAAGAGAGAAGATTTTTGTTGAGGGAGAACCAGTGGGTTGCTTAAATGAGTATTTGAGAGTAATTTATCGATGAACTATGATACTATAAATTGCTCTGTAAAACAAATATGAAGAGTTTGCATAGTTTGTGTTCCAAATAGCTTAGAACGTGCAAACGAGGGTGAGCGAGAGAGTCTGGAGTGCGGGAAAAACCAGTGGGTTGCTTGAGTGAGTGTTTATGTGTGCCTCTATCGATGAACTATGATACTATAGAGAGCTCACTGATATGGACACAGTGTTCAAGGGTGCTTTATCGATGAACTATGATACTATAAAGTATTCTTTGAGATGAACACAGTGTTTAAGGGTAATTTATCGATGAACTATGATACTATAAATTACTCTATCAAGTAAACACGGGAGAGACAAGGGAAAAAGCTTCGGTCCAACTTAAAGTTAAAAAAAGTGTTTATTAATTGCTGCATGGTAAGGATTTACCATAAGTGAATTGTTTTAGAACAACCCAAGAATATTTCTGCATTTTATTAAACCCATATGAGAATTTTGATTTTGAAAGTTAGGGGTAAGAGTTATCCTGTGTGAAAAATATTGTCCATGATTGAATGTCAGTTGTTACTGAAAACATTGAATTTTGGTGGAACCTGAAATCTTTATCTAATATTGAAAAGTCATTATTGAGTGTATTTGATTTGACAAAAGAAAAGTTAACAGAAGAAAGTTTAACAATTAAAACAGAAGCCTCTGAGATCAATACAGTTACGTCTGCATTTAAAATAGCCCAATTAATCAGAGAGATTTTTTGTGTTAGTTTTAGTTGGCCTGAGATAAGAAGTTTTTCCAGTTGTAAGATTAATGTGTCAAGGACAATTGTGGGATATAGAGAACTGAGCATTGTAAGTGCTAAGTTTAAGTTTGAATCAAATCTTAAAAGTGGTTTTGTGACAGATAAAGTGACTGGTGAAAAGGAGATCATTTACATACTTGTGGGACCCTTTGTGACATTTTATAGTGCAGAGAAGTGCATTGATTTATTGTTAAATAAATAAAGCAAACAACCATTTAGTGTAACATGGAAGCAGCAACCAAAGAATTAGAGCGTGCTATCACTGTGGCCCCGGTAGAATGGTGTAACTTACAAGACAAAGGCTTTGATGGTAAAGCATTGGCTAAGTGGTGTAATGATCTAAAATGGTATACCAGAAGTAACAAATATAAGAAAGGAGAGCAGCCTCCCTTTCACTGGCCAGAACAGGGAACGTGGAATAAAGAAAAAATAAAGAGTATGAAAATTTGGATGACTAATTATATAGCTAATCAGGATTTGAAAACCAAGAAAGATGGAAAGAAGAAAAAGAGAAAAGCTTTGTTAGATGGAATGGAATTGTGGGAAAAAGCTAGAGGTTGCTGGAGTAAGGAAGCTGAAAGAGTGATGGCTGATAGAGAAGACATCAGAGCTCAAGAGCTGGCAAAGCACAACGAAAGAACAGAAAAGACAAGATTGCTAGAACAGCCAGTAGACACTGCAAACCAATTACCTGTGGTAACTAAAACAGTTAAGCCACCGCCCTATGCACTGCCCACTGCCTCTGCCTCCCTCAATCCATGCCCCCCCTTTACCACACACACAAACTGCCCTCCCTCTACCGAACACACAAACAGCCCTCCCTTCACAGCTCTCTCTGAGAGTCGCCCTCCCTTTCCCACTCTCTCTGAAAGTCACCCTCCCTTCACTGCTCACACTCCAGCCCCAACCACCCCTGTTGCTTCACCAGATGCTAGCACACTGTATCCAGTTATTAAAGGAACTATGCAGCTTAAAGGGGAATTAGAAGTTAAGGGAAATGTGGAACTGTATGATGAGATGCATAGAGGCAAAGAAGGATCATTCAGTGAACAAAGTCAGGCAGCAGGAGGAGCTAGTCAGTATACCAGGACTCAGTTAGAACATCTGGACCGACTAATTGAACAGAGAGCCAAGGAAATAACAGAATTAACTAAAGAGGTGAAGTATTTGGGTTTAGCAGGGCTATCGCAGGACAGAGAGCTGGGTAAAAGATTACAAGAGGAAGAAAGGATGATTTTGGAGCAAGAAAGGCAGGATAGAGAGATAGCAAAAGAAAGGGTGCTTAAGCAACAAAAGGTCAGGGCAGTGCAGGCTATGGAACAGAGAAAGCGAGAAACTGATGACTGGCTAAATATGAAAATGACACAAGAGTACCCAGCCTCTAAAGGTGGTATAGATATGACAAAAATGTCAGGACCTGATGGATTAAGAACTTACAGAGCTAAGATGTTGGTAGAGGAGAGAAACAGAGATTTGGAGCATAGGGACACATTAGCTTTAGACTTTGACCCAATAGAGGACAGATCCCCGTTATTGAAAAGCACCCCTAGAGGTGGAATGACTGAGCCAGGTGTGAGTGTATTTCCGTTGCGTATTGAAGGGAAAACAGCTGTGTATGTCCCATGGGCTCATAGGGATTTAGAGACTATAATAAATCTGTTGCCAAGTTTAAGGGACGGTGCTGGTCCCTGGATCGGTGCGTTAGAGAAAGAGACGCAAGGTACAAGATTGGCGGTGGGTGACATAAAAGCCTTACTGGCAAAAATCACTAGTTTGAGGGAAATGGAGGATGTGTTGTGGTCAGCAGGTATGGGACAGAGTGTGGTTTCGTCTGATTTTGACGGCCAGGCTCTTGACTGTTACAGAGGCAGACTTTGGGGTGCCTTGAGAACTGAGTTCCCTGTCAAGTTTGACAGCACCAAACTGACCCCCGCTGCACTGGGTCAGGAGAACTGTGCACTGTGGATTGCTAAAAACATGCAAACTTGGAGAGGGCAGGGGCTGAGAAAAGATCCCACTGACCCAAGAGACTTTGAAACCAGACTGTTCAGAAAGGAACTGCTGGACGCACTGCCAGTGCCTGTGCAAAACAAACTGAGTGACACCCCAGGGCTAGATGCAATGCCACACAGCCAGTGGGTGGAGACCCTGAAACACCATGCCTCCAAACACCAGAAACACGAAAGAGACTTAGAGCAACAAGCTAAAGAGACTGAACGAAAGTTGGCTCAAGTTAGTCTGGAAGAAAAGAAAAGACACAAAGACATTAGTAAGGCCCCCAGGGGAACCTATGTAGCGGGATGGGCAGGGTCATAAGAGTCAGCGAGCCACTCTCAGGGCGAAATGGTGGCAACACACCCTCCTAACAAGTCTGAAAAGGTAGCAGATCTGCCAAAACAAGCTGCGGATCAAACCCAAAATCAGAACCCATGGCAGCACCCCCAGGGCGCAGCCCCGTCTCAACCAGTAGTTGTGAATGTAATGGCACCTAGTGGACAGAGTAGATGAATTATTTTTTGAAAATGGTCAAGGGGTAGAGGAAGGGGATATTTTCAGAACAGGGCATCCGCTGATCTGGGTCCATATTTCGGGCAAAACAATGTTTGCTGGGGATGTGGGGAGAATACTCATGCTAGGCGTGACTGTCCAAAAAAACCCATGGAAGCAATAGGGGTGTTCGAAGGAACCCATTAACCAACAGGTAGCATTATCCAAAAATTATTGGGAAGAACCTAAATTGACATGCATAATTAATGGAGTGAAAATTGAATGTTTAATTGACACCGGCGCTACATGCAGCTCAATTGATCCAAAATTGGTACCTGGGGTTGTTGCATCACAATCATCTGTTAGAACAATGGGATTCTCTGGAAAACCTATGGAAATGTGTCTGTCAGTACCAATTATGGTTCAGATAGAAGGAAAAACTGTTGTAAATCAATTTCTGATGGCACCTCAGGTTCCGATCACATTAATTGGAAGGGACATTTTGTGTAAATTAGATGCTACCATCAAAACCACACCACAGGGATTAACATTGCAGTGTCTAACCAAAATAACTAAACAGGATCTAACCCCTTTAATTAGACCAGAAGTATATTGGATTGGGAAATTAGAAACAATGATGGTGGCTGCCAGAGAAAAAACAAAAGATTTTCAGGGAAGGAAGCCAAGATTTGAGGGTAACTGTACAATGAAATATTGCCTCAAAGGAGAGGATTTACAGTATGAACAAAGATTCAAATTAGGAGAAGAAATTGAGTTGAGAAGTGAAGGAGTGTTGGTTTGTGAGGCTGGAGTAGCAGTGAGAATCAGCAGTTTTAAGATAGATAATTTTGCTGTGGAAGGAAGCCACCCCCATGTGAAAGTGTGGGTGTGGGGAAATCATAGGGCTAGGGATCCAGAACCTTATGTGAAAAAGTAATATTCAATTGAATGGGAAGAAGGAGAGGATGGCTGGATGGAGAACAGGGAGCTAGGTTGGTATCTAATTCCATTAAAAATGACTGAGACAGGTATACAGCAGAAGCAAATAATTTTACAGGACAGCAGCACAAAGGAGCAGGTAATTGCATTGTTTAACCAATTGCTAAAAGATAAGCTAGTTATCCCCGGAGATGAGAGGGAGTATGCTTGCAATATGTAGATGATATTTTGATAGCACACAACAACAGAGAGGGGTTTGAGAAATTAACCAAACAAGTTTTGAACAGACTGTATGACATAAAAATGTATAAAAGTATCAAAATAAAAGCTGATTTTGGCTAAAACCAGTGTACAATAACTATAAAAAGTAATCTTTGAAGGGCAAAAATAAATTTGTGACAAACACCACAGAACCATGCTTGACTATCCATAGCAAAACACAGTGAAGCAAATGATGGAATTAATGGGAGCCATAGGGTATTCTAGTTCATACCAGAGTTAATACCAGAATATGCCAGTAGGGTAAATTAATTTAGGAAATTTAAATGTGAGGACATGGGAAAAAAAAAATCAGACAGATGTTGTTATATTGTAGTGAAGGCACACCACAGGTTTGTATAACAGAAGGAATTAATTTATTGACAAAGGAAATGAAAAAGCAAATAAGGAAGCAAAATTAGGCGCAGCAAAACCAGAGTGAGCTGAAACCATGTCCATGGTAGTGACAAGGTCAGGTAAAAAGAATGAAAGTGAACAGGTGAGCATTTCCGCAGACGTAACTGTAGATGAAATCAGAGACATGCAAAATAAAGCGACACAAATTGAAAAGATGGAGTGGCAAAGCAGAGGTGTTGCCAATGTAAAAGGTTTGTGGAGAACAGAGCAACAACAATTAGTAATTCCATCTAGAATGGAGAAAATGGTAATGATGAATGCGCATGGTAGTGAACATTGCGCGAGGGGGGAGATGATAGATAAGATTTTGAGACAACAGGGTTTCTGGTTTATCAATATGCAAAACAAGATTAGCCAATTTTTGTCAGAGTGTGACATATGTATGAAAAGAAATGTCAAGCCAGCAGTACACCCAATGCGTCTGTTTCCAAGTGTGGAAGGACCATTTGTGCATTTAGTGATGGATTTTATAGATATGGTCCACCCAATTAAGGAAAAAATTTGTTTTTTCGAGATGGACAGAAGCTTATCCAGTGTGAACGCAGAGTGCGCAAGCAGTGGCTGGAGCACTTAAGAGGGAAGTGGTCCCAAGATTTGGGCTTCCCAAGGTATTGCAGGCAGATAATGGACCAGGATTTCAGGCCAACCTGTTGAGAAAAGCACTTGCTAGGGTAGGAATAATAACCCAAAAATTTGGATCAGTGTATCATCCACAGTCTCAAGGGGCGGTTGAGAGGTGTAACGGCATACTTAAATCAAAAATACCCAAAATCTGTGCACAGACTAAACTAAATTGGGTTCAGGCATTACCAATAGCGCTCATGGCCATAAGATCTAGTACTAACAGGGAAACGCGTTTATCCCCTCATCAAATGGTAACTGGGAGACCAATGTTCAAAGCTAACCAAAATGAATTGAATTTGGAGCATGAGGAGGATCTAAAAAATGAAATTAATGAATATATTGCTGAACTAATGAGAAACCATAAAGCTATTTTACAGATTGAAAGCAGGACCAGAGAGACACCTGGTGACGAGACTGCAATACCTTTTCCTGTAGAAACCGGGGTGTAGATCAAAGTTTACTAGCGTAAGTGGGATGGACCCAGACGAGAAGGCTCGTATGAGGTCATAGAAGCTAGCCCAACAGCTGTTAAGGTAAAATGTTCCTAATTGTGGTATAATAATACTCTTTGCTTCCAGGTACCAGAGAAGACAACCGCGGCGACTGTCTCCATGTCATTATGTTGAAATAACCATATGATAAATAAACACTGTAACCTTATTTTTTAGATAGTGATGTGATGAACCATAGAAACTGGATTTGGAGATCACAATGAATGGGTAATGTAGGATCAAAGCCTTTCAGGATAGGGAGGAGGACGAGTGCAGGACTGTTGTTTATTTGTTTTTATTAATGAAAAGGTTTCTCCCACCAAATGTACAGGCTGAGACGGGTAATTGTACATGTTTTAAGATCACCATTTCACAGATGTGTGGTGCCAAAGAGAGATTGATGTTTCAAATGACAAAGAGGAATACAAGGCAAACTGGTTTGTAGGCCAGACCAGAGAAAGGGCAGACGTATGGTGAATGTGTGGTGACATGAATTTAAGGCCAAGTTTGAGAGTAAATTGGAAGGGAATATAATGCTATTTCAAATGTTTTCATTACCTGATTTTGGGAGCCTACATGATAAAGTAAGTGTTAAGAGTATTAACAGACAGAAAAGAAATCTGCCTGGTGGATCTTATGATAATATGTGTATATAGAGTGTACAGTATATAGATGCCATAGGGGTTCCAAGGGGGGTGCCAGATGAATACAAAGCGAGAAATCAGATTGTTGCAAGTTTCGAGTCAATTCTGTTCTGGTGGTCAACCAAAAATTTGGATTGGATTAATTAATTGTATTACGTTAAGGGGATAACTGAACAAATGGGAGTAACGTCACTGATGGCACAACAAAACAGGCCGGCATTAGATATGTGGTTGGCTGAAAAGGGGAGTGTTTAAAAAATTATAAATGATGGATGCTGAAAATTTATTTCTGACAATACTGCCCCCGATGGCAGCATTATAAGTGCATTAGAAGGTTTGACCTCCTTGTCTAATGAATTGGCTGAGAACTCTGGTGTAGATGATCCGTTTACAAAAATGATGGAAAATGGTTTGGGAAATGGAGTACACTGATAACTTCTTTACTGATGTCAACTGCTGTAGCTGTTGCTATCCTTGCATTGTGTGGTTGTTGTTGCATACCATGTATCAGTGGTTTGATTGAGAAATCTATCGACAAAGGAATGGGTAAGATAATGTACCAACGGGTACAAATTAATGAGGACAACGAGGGAGATAAATTTGAGGACAACATCCATGTGTGATGGGAAACCAACGAGGCTCTAGTACCCTCCTCCCTCACACGGCCCTCTACGCGTGCAAAGCGCATGGGTTGAAGACCGTTGAAAGCTAGAAGATGCACCCTACACATATACATATAGAATTCATGTTTCTTAGAAAGACTCTGTGTGGACTGCCCACCAGAGCAAAACACTCTCATGTGAGAATCATTATGTTACTGGTCATGTTAAACTGGACATAGGGTGTCACCTATACTAATGCATTTATTATTTTTTATTAACATTTATTTTTTTTGCATTTGTTATCATTTATTAACAAGGTATTATTTTTTGCATTTATTATTTTTATTACTATAATCTTTTATTAGTAATGCAAGTTGCAAACCTGAAGTGTGTGTAAAATAGGGAAAGGGATAGTTTTAAGCATCACTGTCCACGATGTGATGACAGTGTAACAAGCCTGGTAAGTGACTGATGGTCCAGGAATTTCCTGGGGGTGGAGGTAAAACATCCACCTAGCACGGCTTACCAGAAAGTGAAAAGAATTTTTTGAAAAGATGATATGCTTGCTTTATATTTAAAATTGAATGTTATGTTATTTTTTATTTTTTGTTGTTAATCATTACTCTTTTTTACAGGTTGTTAATTATCATTTAAAGGATAACCCCATGTGAAATGACTGTTGAGACTAGAAAAGTGACTGAGGGTCTGGCCCTAACTGTCAGGGGTATTTTATTCTTTTATATGTTTTCTTTCTTTAAAGTACCTAGCCCGGCTTCTCTGGTATCATCAGTCGTATTTGCAGGGTGGTTATCAAAAACATTTAGTTTCCGAAGGGGGGATATATGGTAGAGAAATTTTGAGTGTTTTATCTTATGCTTAGTATAAATGTTTTATATAAAGTATACTTTTAATGTGTTTTATGGTTGACGTCTAAATGAATTAAGTTGTCTCTCTGATGCTTGCACATGACAGTGTTTTTCCACAGCTAGGCCGGGATGGGGGACGTGTGACCTTGGTAAGAGTAGCAAGATAGCTTTATGACGCATTAGAAAACAAAGGCATTGTGTTTTACCAGCAATGGCTGTCTTTTTGTGTAGCAACTTAAAGGTCGCAAAGATACAGGCCCAGAACAAACAGATTGTTCGAATGGGAGGGCTACTAAAACTGGGGCACTATTTAAATCACTGAGAAACTCAGAACGGGGTCATTGTCATAGTCATCATCATTTTACCAATGCAGGTATATACACCCTATGACCAGTATTGTGTTTCAAGCTGTCTGACACAATTCTTTAATAAAATACTTTGAAGAGAATTTAACATCTCAACCGTCTCTGATTCTCCTGAAAAAATCCACGACACTTGCGGCAGCTGTGCTTGCAGTTCGAGTGAATACCATGCTGTTGAAGGAGTTACAGTTGCCATTGCAAAGGTCAGTTTTTTGGACTGATAGCACTACTGTTCTCAAGTACATCTTCAATGAAACAAAGCGCTTTCACACATATGTTGCTAACCGTGTCAGCACTATAAGAGAAGCCACAGATAAAGATCAGTGGAGGTATGTAAATACCAAAGATAATCCTGCAGATGAAGCATCTCGAGGACTAAGAGCTCAGGATTTTGGGAAAGGAAAATGGCTAAGGGGACCAGACTTTTTGCATTTGTCTTCCACCGAATGGTCAAAACTTGACTTGGACTCCTCGTCCATCACATCTGATGATCCAGAGGTAAAAAGGGAACTTAAAGTGAATGCTGTCGCAACGCACAGTGACAACCCCCTCAGTCGGCTCATTCACTATTTCTCATCCTGGAGAAAGCTTAAAACATCAGTGGCCTGGTTGTTGGTGTTGAAAGAAAGACTTTTACTTTTGAGCCGAAAGAGGAAAGAATATGTGGTCAAGCAGAATGAAAATGTGGAAAAGGAGCTTAAAAAATTCAAATCCACGCTTGGAACATCCAGCTTGACACCAGAGCGTTTGGAGGAAGCCGAAAGGGCAATAATTCGGTTTGCACAAAACCAAAGATTCAGCAATGAAATTTCCTCACTACAACACGATCCAAAGACTGTTTCCAAAGACAGTCCTCTGTATCGCCTTGACCCCTTCATTAAAGATGGCATTCTCAGAGTTGGTGGACGCCTGTCTAAATCTGTCCTGCCATTGGAGGTTAAACATCCTGTGATTCTGTCAAAAGATCTACATGTTTCCCAGCTCATATTACGTCACATCCATTATCAACTTGGACATGCTGGACGCAATCACATGCTTTACAGATTAAGACAGAAGTATTGGATTATAAATGCCAACTCTGCGGCCAGGAAGATTCTCTCACAATGTACAGTGTGCAGAAGGTACAGAGGAAAACTTGGAGAACAAAAGATGTCAGATTTACCAGAGGAACGAGTTGTGCCTGATAACGCGCCCTTTACAAATGTAGGAGTAGACTATTTTGGACCACTGGATGTGAGGAGAGGGAGAACTGTGCTGAAGCGATATGGAGTGATATTTACCTGTCTGAGCAGCCGTGCATTACATCTGGAGGTGGCGAACTCCCTCGACACAGACTCCTGCATCAATGCTGTGCGAAGATTCGTCTGCAGAAGAGGACCCGTGACAAGTATGAGGTCAGATAACGGCACAAATTTTGTTGGTGCGCAGAAGGAGCTGAGGCAGGCACTGGCTGCTTTAAATCATTCTAAAATTGAAAGGATTTTTGTGCAGGAAGGAGTGACGTGGAGTTTTAACACCCCAGCTGCATCTCACCAAGGTGGCGTTTGGGAGCGTCTGATTCGCTCTGTGCGCAGTGTACTTACCTCTGTTGTTGGACATCAACTGCTGGACGAGGAAGGCCTGCAAACACTGTTTTGTGAGGTCGAAGCAATACTCAATGATCGGCCAATAACTAAGGTCTCAGAGGATCCCAATGACTTGGAAGCGCTCACTCCAAATCACATTCTTCTGCTAAAAGGCAAGCCCATTCTGTCACCAGGTCTGTTTGAAAAGTCTGACTTGTATATTAAGAGGAGGTGGAGGCAAGTGCAGTACATTGCAGAGCTTTTCTGGAAAAGATGGACATCAGAGTATTTGCTTGTGATGCAAGAAAGACAAAAATGGACAAGGCAAAAAGGAAACTTCATTCCAGGAGATATTGTTGTAATCGCTGATGCTACAGCTCCAAGAGGCTCATGGATGATGGGTAAAGTTCTAAGTACTACAGCTGACTCAAGAGGACTGGTTCGCTCTGTGAAGGTCCAAACGAAGACCAGCATCCTGGACAGACCAATAACCAAGCTCTGTCTTCTCTTGGAGGCTAACAATTGACTATGCATCTCACTCTCTCTCTCTTCTGTTTTCTATCTATTTGGTTTTTTTTTTTGCAGGCATGGAAAATCTGAAGATGCAAGATTTAAGCTTAGTGTTTGGGTTATAATTATAGCTCCTTTGTGTTAACAGCTAAGGTTAATTGTGGGTAACTTACCGTCACAATTAGGGGCTGGGTTGTTGGAGCTATTTTTGCACTTTGTTTATTTTAGGCTTAAGTTATAGTTTACTATATATATAGTCTATAGTTTGGTCACGTGGTGCTATGTTAATTTGCATAAATGGGTTAAGGTGGGAGGAACCGGAAAGGCTGCGAGGGCATATGGTTTTTTACCACAGGGTGAGAGAGGCAGCAGGAAATGTCTGTGAGCTTGCTTATCTGTGAAAATAAACCTCCTCGAACTCATCTTTGGCTATGGACTTTTGTTTATTTTTGTACCTCTTACCATGCGTAAAGCCTACCCATGACGCAGCCTTATTGGCGATTTGTAAATTTTTGTTTTTATTAGTCTTGCTTAAGTAAAGGACAAATAGCCGCTACACACATGTTAACAATAAAATGTACATATCCCAAAGTAAACGATGATGCGAGTTATCGTCTCCAACGTAAATCTCTTTTTCTTGGACTACAACAAACACACGGATTTAGGTAACAGTTTACTTCCTGGGATTGGCGATGTAGTAAAGACTGACATTATCATAATTCCTCTCGCTTGGACTCACAGCCTGTAAATTAGCTCCTGTTAGCATTGCGAGCGAATCTTTCAAACATGGTAAGGAGCGTCACATTTCTGGCTGACGTCAGAGGTATTCAGGCCAATCACAATGCAAATATTAGCTGGCCAATCAGGGACACTTTTCAAATCTGTGCGTTTCAGGAATAGAGTAAAATCTGGAGCTACAAAAATGTACGGTATGTGGAAAATAGTGTGTTTTTTTAACTATAAACCACGCATACACATTGTATTATACTAAATATACAAAATAACGTTGTTTTTTTAGTAATAAAATAGGTGCTCTTTAACAAGAAAAAGTGCACTCAATATTGTACGCAAACATGCAAACATACTGTTCACATATTTATGTTTATCATATATCTAAGGCATATGCACTGCAGCTGCATATTGCATAATATTCAATAACAGTTTATGCTATTAAAGATATAAACACAGTTTCTAGAGGCAACAGAGAAGGGACAATATGACCTTGATAAATGCCTGCCCTGGTCTCATTAGTACAGTCATCCAGCTGTGAGCTGCCTGTTAAAAGCTCCAGCAGGTCTAATGAGACTGATGTGTAGGTTAATGCTGGATCATTTGCTATAGCTTTAGGAACTCAGACTCTCTTTATACAAAGACTTCAAAAGAATATAGATTGGCCGTTAACAGCATGAAACCATTTCTATGCCAACAAAGACATTTCTGAATATTTATTTGCTTTCAATTGATACAGAGTTTAATGAGGACGATGTCAACATGCAATATGATCTTCTCTGCCATTCAATAAGCAGCATTAAGATCTTAGTCACACATTAATTCATAAAAATGATATGCATTACCTTTAAATGGCTTAATGATTAATAAATAACTATAATAAATTTAACAAAATTATGAAATTAAAATAAATAAATTCAGTCTTGCCATGCCATATACAGTACAGTACTTTTCTGGAAGCTCTGATTTTTTTCCTCATCTTTTAAACAGATCCACTTACATATTACAAGGAGAAAACCAAACAAATCAGCCAACACCATTATAAAGAATTATACTGATAACATATTGTGACAAATAACAAATTATCTGAGGCTACATATACTGAAAGTAGTCAAAACAGACCACCACTGCAAAGAAACAAAACAAGAAATATCAACCATGATGCATTAGTCTATCTGACTGGAGAGTGAAGAGAAAACCGTTTGTTAAATTGTACACCATTCATTCTTAATTTTTTCAAATATCTGAATAAAACATTATTAGGAAGTATACAGATGCCTGTCTGTGGGAAGCAAAAGCATGCTGGAGAATTTATTTACCCAGGCTGGATAATAAGCAGAGAAAGTTCACACATCAAATGAGATATCCAGCCTAATTTACTACTTTTTCGACATAAAAAGTCCCTCTGCGGAAATCGTCCTTGAGATCAACATTGAAGTCTTTACTGTTCTGGTCCAGATGTGGCATCTGTCTCTGCTTCATCTGATCCCCCTGCTGTCAAAACAAACAAGACTGTCAGATTTACTCAGACTCTTTAAATGAATCAACTTCGACTACAAAATATGCTTGAAACAGCAGCTTCAAAATAGGAAGGGTGATGATGTGTCAAAAAGAAGGTCTGCTATAAAAGCATTACTATTGATTTACCGTATATCCCCAAAATATGTGTTGATCCTAGCTATTCTTACCTATTTATTTTTGTCCAAGTAAAACAGAGCATTTTATTTTAGCCTTGTTTTAGTAATACAGCTGCACCTGGAGATAAAAATAGCACGTCCATACATTAAATGCTTAGCAACTAAGAACTGGGTTGATTTTGCTCGATTCGGCACAGAGGTGGGGTGAAGTGAAGAAGCACAGCTGAAGGAGAGAAATTTGGGCCTGGATGGAGGTGGAAGGACACCTTGATTTTCTTTGCTTGCCCCACTTTCAACATAAAATCCTTCAGAATAACCATAGGCCTTGCATAGAAAGACTTGCTGTAGTGTTATGGGTATAGTTTGTTCAAAGTAGAATTGCAGTGCACCTCTGAAGGATACACTGTTTGTGAACAATTTAAATAAAATGGGTTGAGGTGATATAGTTTACCTAAATCTCTAGAAAGTATGCAATTTTGTCCAGAACAGTTTATCTGAGTGAAAACTTAAAGGGACACATTTTTAGCTCCCCTAAAGTAAAACATTTGATTTTTACCGTTTTGGAATCCATTCAGCCGATCTCCGGGTCTGGTGGTATCACCTTTAGCATAGCTCAACATAATCCACTGAATCCGACCACATTCATTAGCATTGCGCTCAAAAATTACCAAAGAGCCTCGATATTTTTCCTATCTAAAACTTGACTCTTCTGTAGTTACATCGTGTGCTAAGACCGACAGAAAATTAAAAGTTGCGATTTTCTAGGCAGATATGGCTAGGAACTATACTCTCATACTATACATGGCTGCAGCAGGCACAATGATATTACTCAGTGGCCGAAAATAGTCCCCTTGGTAACTTTCAATAGCAGGGGACTACTTTTGGGCACTGCGTATTTTTAAATAGGAAAAGTATCAAAACTCTTTTTGAGCACAATGCTAATGGTCCAATCGGATTCAATGGATTATGCTAAGCTACGCTAAAAGTGGTACCGCCAGAGATCGGCTGAATGTATTCCAAAACGGTAAAAATCAGATGTTTAACTCTAGGGGGGCTGGAAAATGGGCCCGCTTTCAAAAAAAGTGGAGTGTTCCTTTAAAAAATTGGTAAATCGGTGAGAGGATTTAATATCTTAGTCCCACAGCAATTGGATTTAAAAGATTTATATCTCAAACTGCTCAATATGAATTTCATGGACAAACTAGAAGTAACCCCCTTTACTGCTGGAGGCACCACCTTCACATGATCAGTGAAATGACAAATGTGCTCATTGATAATGACTTCATTAAAGAAACAATTATGTGAAAGCATTAGAACAATTAAACAGCACTCCTGAGCAAGTCTTAATACAACTATAAAGACTCATTAAACATCATTGATGTATCGTTTTAATTTCGTTTCATTATAGACTCGACAGGTTATTTTAAACAATAAGAGACTCATCTGTGAAACGCAGTAGTACGCAATAACACATTTGTTGGATCTAGATATCTGGCAACATATGTGGAGGCAGAATTACACTTATACTATAAAGATGAAGGGACAGGAACTGACCTGTGTCTCCTTGGCTGCCATTGAGGGCCTCACCACTGCTGCTCACCTCCTCCCCGGAGTTTTCACCAGGTTTCATCTTCTTTCGGGTCATGTGACCACGAAAGCCGGCCTGGATTTTGGCGGCTGCCTTGTTGGCTTCTGGGTCATCCAAGGGGATGTCCATAATGTCCTCTTCCTCCTGTGGTTGGTTGCGTTCCTCCTGCCGGGTGGAATAAACAATAAGTTCATGTTTGCTGTAAAACAGACACTGGTTGTGCTCTTTTTAAAAACAATTATTCTGGCTAGCCCTTGAGATCCATTCACTGTATACCACCGTGGTGGATTTAGCATGATGTATCTCCTGCCCACTTAAATCCCCTTGCAATGAATCACAATCCATCAGGGACAGAACATCTCTACAATCTTTGTATAAAGCGAGCTTGTGCATTAAATCTACAACCACTTTAGTGGTTCAGCTTGTTGTCATTTTTATCTCACTGTAGGGTAAGAAGTAATGTTATTTCAAGTCTCAAGTCTGTCTTGTATTTTCCTACCAAAACAATGTAGGGCGGACTTTAAACATCTTGTGTGTGGTTGACAGGCACAAGTCTATTGTAAAACCGTAGCAGGAGCACGTCCACCCCTTTTGAATCAAAAAGCATTTGGCCAACAGGCTCATATTTTGTTAAGTTTTTCAGTGCTGCTGACATTCGGTACCAAAACAAGTCTACATACCTCCCAACTGACATTATACAATTAATATAATATCTACAAACAAACAAAATATGATGCAAAAACATTTTATAATGTATATCTACATGCATACACTTACACAGTATCATGGTCAGCCACACAAAGAATAAACTATAAATGATAAAATACGCACTCAATTTGTGAATGCAATCATAAGCAACACTATTCTCAAATATACTTCTTTCTAAAGTTACTATCGACATTTATTGACACTAAATAAATATTCAAAATACAATCATATATATATTTTTATGCAGCATTTCTAGTTTCAAAATAAGTAAGGAAAACCTTAAATAGTTAAAAGGTCCTTATTTCACCATTTTTCATCTTACTTACTAGTGCAAGTAAGCATAAAAACGGACTTATTATTATTTATTTAAATGATCAGTACTTACAATATGACAATCCATGATTCCCAGTTACAGATGCTTATAAATGCGCTCTCGTGTTTTTCAAGTGCAAAAGACCGTAAACCTTCTAACAGGGCAAAACGCCTTGAACAAATACCCCTCTCCTTCAACTATCCTTATTATTTTGAATCTCAGTGTGGGAGGAGAGAGAGAGAGAGAGAGAGAGAGAGAGAGAGAGAGAGAGAGAGAGAGAGAGAAAGAGAGATCATCATCATCAGTCTCACACTCGGTCTGCGCTCCTTTCAAACATTTTGTTTAATGCTGACGATTATAGCGCCATTATTCTCACTTTCCTGTCACCTCGTACCAAAAGCATCAGACATACTTTATTTAGAATAGAAGAGAGAAATAGTATATAATGCTGTACATTTACCGAAGTGCAAAATAATCTATTCTGCAATTAAATAACATCAATTAAAATTCGACATTTACAGTACGAAAACATTTTCCAAATTGACTTTCTTTATATGCTTAGAAAATACTGGAAGCCAGCTCGAAACATCTCAGGCAGACCCACACAGTCAGTGCCTCCTCCACCCAGTGGCAATACACTGTAGTATAACGTGCAGACAGTAAATCCATTTCGCTTTATTTCTCTGAAACATCTCTTGCCTCCTACCCTGCCAATATTAAAAACAGAAAACTCTGTGCTGTAATGATATCACTTTTATTTTCTCAGCATCTGCTATGTGTGCGAAGCCGATATCTATAATGAACTCGTAGAGTTCGCAGAGCACAGAAGTGTTAAAACACATCAAGAAGATGACGTGACTTCACAGTTACTACGGAGATTGATGATAGCCATGCATATTGTTTCTCCAAATAGCAACTGCATGATTCCCTTGCTCCTCCTACAGTATATAAAGTCTTTGGACAGGAGTTGATATAGGTCAGGTTAGATGACCTACATTGGAGAGAGAGAGAGAGAGAGAGAGAGATAGTTTGTTCCTAATAAACGCATGCAGAAATTCTTCGGACAGAACAATCAAGCAGGTGGTGATAACTGATATGTATGTGCGTCTCGATTGCATTAGCTAGATTATTGCCAGGGGAGAAAAAAGGTTGGCACAATGTTTCCATGGAAACAACACCAAATTTTGTTCTTCAAACCCCTCTACAGAAGCGTATGGATATTCTTCTGACCTTTCGGTGAAATATGAAAACATATGTGTGCATAGCGTGACCAGTATGTACTGCAAAATGAATACAGAATTCATGCATACTTGTTAAACCCAGCATGATTGTAATGAGGAGCAGGACTATTTCAGGGGCATCTTCAATCACAGTTCTCTAGAGACTGTATAAAGGTACAGAGCCGAGCTGTTGATCAGCCTTGTCCTTGAAGGATTTATTTTTACTTGTTAACTTGGGACTGTCTGAAACCAAAGTAAGGATGTGTCTTCTAAACTTTAAATTCGGCTACAACTAAGCATATTGTCTTTATGAACACCATATACTGTATTAAACCGAGTGGGTGTGGATGGAAAAATGAGATATGGAAAAAGATACCTTTTGTTCACTGCTTTCAGGATTCTCCTGGCTCTCAGTGTCAAGTTTTGATTCCAGATTGAGCTCAGATCGATCCTCTTGATCTTCATTAGTCTCTGAGTTTTCGGTAGGATTTTCATTCGTGACCTCTGCTTCTCTCTCAGTTTCCTCTGGCTCCATCTCTTCAGCATCACAACCATCACTGTCAAGATCGCTGCCATCATTCAAGGTCTCTGTGGTTGGATCCTTTTCCATTGCATCGATATTTAAAATCTCATTGCTTGTCACATCCCGTGTAACCTCTGCGTCAGAGTCATAGTCAATCATTTGGGAATCAGTCTGACTTTCCAAAAGGTCTTCGTCCACCATAGCATCCCTAATTTTAGAAGCACTCTGTTCATCAATGCTGTTCTCATCTTCGTGCTCACCTGTATAAGTGGAGGATTGATGATCAGTGCCCATTACAACTTCATCTAGCACATCTACGACTTCACTTTTACTATCATACGTTTCATCAGCGTAGTTAATGTATGTGTCTTTAATTCCGATTGTTTCCACAGCAGGTTCATCTTTTATAAATTCAGTGGTGCTGCTGTACTCATGGCTGGTTTCATAGTCTTCACTGAGCAATAATTCATCTTTATCTTCATTATGCTCCTCTGTTTCTTGCTCTGCGTCAACTTTACTTGTCCTACTTGTTTCAGCTATGTCTTTTTTAAGAACATCGGTTGTTTCTGTTGACTCCTCCATGTAAACCTTCTCAGTGATCTTCTCCTCTAGGCCAGGGTCCTCCAGTAATGAGAAATCCTGTTCTGAATCTTCAACATGACCATAAAATTCTGGTTCCTCTGTGTTTTCATCCTCACACAATTCATCTGCTTGTTTGCCTATATCCTGATCAATATGTGAATGAGTTTCAATGAAAGATACTTGGTTATTTGGTGAATTCTGCACATTCTGCGATTTTAAATGTTCACTGTCCGGCAGCAAAGGGCTTTCCAAGTCTCTGTTGTTCTCATGTGATTCAAAACGTGCACTTAAAGGGGGGTTTATTTCTTGAGCACATACATCCACGTTTGCGAGACCACCAAAGGAAGGAAGAGGTGTTGGCTCAAGTTCAGATCTGCAGATGTCAATGTCTACAGATTCTTGTGCCGCCTCATTGTCTTTCTGTACCTCTGTGTGTACTTCTGGAACCTCACTGGGGTTTTTGAGCTCTTGAGCATCAACATCTGCTTGTCCCACATAGGAAAACTCTGCAGCACGTCCATGTTCTGCCTCACCGGATTCCTCATCTAGGTTCTTATCGAACTCACATTTCTTCTTTACTGCAGTGTCGACTGAATTACCAGAATTATTAGCATTGAGGTCTTTTGCTATGGACTGTTGAGATCCAATTTTTCCAAAAGTTCCAGAATCACCGGTTTTGTTTCTGAAAATTGACATTTAAGAAGTTGTTTATATGCAACAATGTGTGATATTTTAAGTAAGTGAGATTGTGTATCTGTGCTCTGACACTAATCTATGTTAAATTATTAAATTCCTGTCTCAGAGACAGAAAGCCTGCCAACTAAGTTTCATCTTACTACAATGTCCTAAAAGGACTGGAATCTACCAGAAATTACACTAAAAGATCCAACAAATACTTTGCTCTCAATCATCTTGTTGAATTGCCTATATTTTTCTATATCACTCTTCACTGTGTCATTAAAAGTAGCTGCAGGCTGTTCCTCTATGACAAACTGTTCACACTTTCTCATTTACAGACCTTGCATTCGCTTTAGGTGAACTGGAGCTTGCTGTATCCTGTTGTGAGAAGAACAAACAAACAACGTGCACCAGATTAACTTACTGCAATAAACAATGTAAAAAATCAAATAGAAACATGTTCTTGCAAGCTAATCAAATAGATCAGGACTTGAATGCACTGTACTGTATGTTACTTTGAATAAAGCGTGTGTCAGATTTGCAAATGAAAAGAAACAAGCTAAAATGGTTACCTTAAATGCATGATTATTGTAGAACCTGTCTTCTAACCTTGCACCCCACTCTGCTGGATCAAGGCCACTTTCTGGAGCAAATGACATGCAGATTCATTCATTATTTGCAAATAGTGCACACTAAAGCGTAATTAAGTAGATTAAATAGACTTTCCCCATTGGATAATGCATGCTTTAGGCACTGAATGTTATTAAATATGCTAGTAATGACTATATGAGACGTATGACATTCACAACTATTATTACACGGCTCTGGAATACACGATTCTGATTGGTCAGTCAAAACGCAACGCTCATGGAAGTAATCTCAACCGGTACTACGTAAGGTATCACTCCGCTGTTTTTACGCGTTGAATGCTACACATGAGCTAAGAAAATATTTTACATAAAAATTACGAGTCCAGTTATTTACTCAACCGTGAAATAACCGAAACAATGTGTATATGGATGAAGCCAAGACGAAAAGAAAGTCACCCTCTCTGGCTTTAAGCCGCTTGGCAAAGTAAAGTGCAGCAAACGCGGGGATGTCTCCAGGCTGGTCTCTCAACACCTCTCTGGCAAGGCCCTCCAATAAATTCCCAAACCCTTTGGGAATACGCAGGTTTGTGTTGGAGAAAGGAACAGACATCTTAAACTGCACCTCAGACCTTTAGCTTATGAGGAATGAGACACATTCATTAAAATGTCATGTTAACTAAGTTATATCTGCAAGATCATTTACAACGTAAATTATGTTTTAATTGGAGTAATTTAATAGTAGTTTTCTAGATAATTACAAAGAGTAACATATTAAGCTTTAGCATAAGCGTTTGTCATTTTATGTTCGGGTAATTCACCTTATATTTAAAACAAACAGTGGTCATTCAATGAACGTGTAACAGTTACTCTGATTAATATTAACGTCATATTTACTCAGTTGTATTTACAATATATTTGATTAATTTCGCCAAGTGAACAGACCTAAAGTTTCTTACCATTCAAAACTCCAAGATAAATGTTGTGCGCTGTTGCTACGCAACCAAAACACGGTTCCAACTACGGAACCCAAAGAGGGTCATAACACGTTTTACATTCAGATTATTTATTAGCATTTTAAAACAACTTTTCATAGGCAAATCGTTAGCAGTATAATATACACAAATATGTAAATGTACAAATCCAGTTTAAATTTTTTTTAATGAAAATATATAAAAGAATTTAAGTAAAATATTTCATGGTGCAGCCTAATGATAAATATTTACCGTAATACAAGTATTTTTTCTAAAGATATATTTACCGTAAAACAAGTATTTTTATAAAGATATATTTACCGTAATAAAAGTATTTTTTATTATAAAAACAGCAGTACTTAGCAACTTTATAAGCATGGTGCACACACACAAACAAACACACACATACATTTTACATATACACAAGAGAACAGAAATGATGATTTTGCCACCTTTTTTCTAAGAGTTAAACAATTCGTTGAGTTAACTAACTAAGAGCCTCACATGAGTAAGTAATTACAGCGTATTCTGATGTTGTGCTTAATTTCCTGGTGACCTCTTTAGAGTGAATGAGCAGCCTGTCAGATGTAGCGTGATGTAGCCCTGCTCTCGTCTCATCTTTCCATCTCTGCACAGATTCAAACAGTCACACATATCAGGTCCCTTAAAATTAAACAATAAACTTGGAAACTATTTCATAATTTAACTTATTATTTTTCTCTTACAGGTCTTTGATGTTTTGAAGACTGGTCAAAGGTGTCAGATAAATCTGGATTGCTGTATCCTCTCACAGAGATCACAATGTCAGCGTAAGGGACTTCATGATCACTCTGGGTGTCTGGGGAAAATCGCAAAATATAAAGTTGTTTGCGTCTGTTAACCATTTTTAAATAGGCATGGTCTTTGTCCTCAGATTAATTTTAATGCTTAGGCTTAAAAAATAATAATAATAATAAACACCTTGAGCGATTGGTCTCATCACCACAGGAGTTCTGGATGTAACCCTATAAGAAACCAGAGGTAATGGATTTAAACCATTTTGTGTTGTGATACATTTGTAGGATCATACGGTTGCACATTACCTTTCAGGCACTGAGCTAGTTGTATCCATCAGCTTACACCCTCTTCTGTAGCACAGATATACTAGATGGGCCACCAGGACAAATATTGCAGACACTGCAAAAGCTGCAAAGATCTTGGCCCAGATGAATCCATCTGTATAGTAAAGCTGACTTAATAGACTGTTTTGCATTTGGATAAGAAAGTGCGTGTTTGGAATTTTTTAATACTCACCAGATGTGATGACCTCTATTTCCACAGTTATAGGATGGCTATTACAAATCCCCTTTGCCTGGCACCTGTAATGTCCCCCGTCCTCTGCTTGAATTTGACTCCACTGAATCACAGTGTAATTTTGTGACCTGGGGATTGAACCGTTTTCTCTGACCCACTGCCCCTCACACTGTTTATTGTCGGGGGCAATACAATGAAGTCTGAGTGAAGTTCCTGCCATCACTTCTATGGTGGATAATGAGGTTAACACCTCATCTGACTCCATGTGACTTCTGTACATCTTCACACTTAGAGATGGACCTAAACCTGTTTTATTAATTTAATACATTTTTATCAAATTCGATATGTGAGGCAGTAACACGCTAACAAAATAAAGTTTGAATAATCATCAAACTCACCTTGGGCTTTAGGAGGTGTTACAGGTTTATCAGATTCATCTGTTGAAACAATTACATCACAATCAGATGAAGTCTGGGATTAATTTGACTGTAAACAAAAGACATTATTCCTTATCACAGTCAATGTACGGCTAATATTTCTTACCCTGAACTTGTAATGTTACTAGAAGCTCTGTTTTACGAGGAAGGCCTGGGCGATCGCTTTCTTCAGACAAGCAAGAATAGTTATAGCGCGTTTGCTGTATAATTAAATAGGGCGTGTACAAGATTTGGCTGCACGTTTCTCCCGATTTTGAAAAGTTTTTACTCCATTCACAGTTGTTACATGCAGGTATATCTTCCCATATCCAGAAACCACGAGTGAAGCCACTGGAACAATTGTACGTGCAAGTTAAAGTAAACGGCTCTTCAAGTTTTACTTTCCTAATCTCAACCTGAGTCCCGGTATTCATACTTGTCACGGTGGCTGCGAAAAGTGATAAAGCAATAAACAGAAAACCATTTATATGTATGTATTGCACATACAAACACAATTTAAGCATTTTTCTAAATAAAGTATATAAGGTATCAATGGAAAATCAAAAAAGTCATTAAATGGCATACCTTGGAGTCTGAAATTTAGAAACAGCAGCACAAGAATCAGTGCCATGTTTTGGCTTTCATTCAGGAGATTTTTTTCCTAAATATATAAATGACAAATGACAGTGAGATTGATCAAATGGTAAAAAACTAAGAGTAGCTCCTCCCCAAGGGTGGGACCTCATTCACACAATGCACCTGCCTCCGGAAAATGTGGTTAACAGATGTGTTGATGCATTATTATGCATTGTGAAATGAGATTGTGCCTTCCTTTGGTGTGTAGTTTCTGATTTGCATGGCACCATCTTTGAAGGTTATGTTTAAATCTTGTAATCCAGGCTAAAGTCTCATAATCTAATTATGAGATTAAAGTTTGATTTTAGTCATTTTTTTTTTACATTGATTTCACTTTGACATGACCTTACTTAGTACCTATTAAAGATATCAAGGTTTTACAGAATGTTCTTTACATTTTGGGTTTAATCACAAAAAATGACTTAAGATGTGTTTACACAGACTGGGTCACAATGAGCTAATAGGAAATATATGCATTAAACAGTATATTCAAATTATATTTAATATTATCTTCATTATTAATGTTTTTGGGAATTTACATTCAAGAAATATAATTTTTTTTGAAAATGAATGAAATAGTAGAGGGGGTAACACATTTTCAGTTATTCCCTGATGGTTGTTTTTTACCTAATTAACATTTCCTACAGATCCAAACTATTTATGCTGAGATTGCCTGAGTGATTTTTCACAGTCAGACTATTGATATCATCCATGTTAATGAATCACAGTGTCTTTCTCAACACTTTGATTAATTCATCTGCTGATAGTTGCTGCAGTAAACTAGATCACGTTCATGCGTTGCAGTGGAAACTCAAGGTTGGTGCAAAGCTGCAGATGTTTCACTTAAACGTATGGGAACAGGAAGCATCTTGCCTTCACAATACCATACAAACCACAACTACTCCACGTAAATCTATTTAAACATGTTCCTGTGTGGTTGGTATATTTTAAATGTTTGTATTTCATTTTAATGTCAAACATTCATTTTTGTTTTGCTTGTTTTGTCTGGATCTCTGGGTAAAAATGTTTTTGTCCAGGTCATACATGCAGTATTTCACCCCAAAATTCAGTAAATAAATTAATACAATTCTCATTTATGCAGAGTATAAGATAAAAAAGTATAATTTTTGAACAAAGATATTTTTGATGGATTAGTGAGATCAGTCCAGCAGTCAAATAATTTTATTTGGTATTTATATGTAAATACATGTAAGTCTGAAATATTAATAGTCTTAACATTAAGAAATCGGAAAGCAAACAAGATCCTGTACAGTCCGTGTTTTAAAAAACAAAGTGTTATTCTAGACAATGAAGTTCACAGTTCTGCCCCGTAAGTGTATCAATGGCTTCTGATGGAATTGAGTTACATGGTTTGAATTTCACTTTCAATTATTGAGGTGTCCCTATTCACCGATGGACTTAAAGGGGCTATAGAGCGACCGAGGACAGAAGTCTGCAGAGATGAAACGGGGAGCTTGAGCCATGTTCAACATGCACCGATATTTCATTTTCTTTTTCTCTTTTGAAGCATTGAGCAACTTAATACAAATACGGAACGTCCTTGTATCAGGTAAGCATTGACAGCATGAGATTCGAATTGCAATGCATTTATTGAATTTATTATTAATTTGAGGTATTTTTATATGATGTAATTTTGCAGGTGCAGATATAAAACCTGATATTTCAGAGTATTTGATTCAGTGTAATAAGACACATATATCATGCTCAGAGGGAACCTATTTTTCATCAGGCATCTGCCTTGAATGTCCCGCTGGCCAATTGTGAGTGCGATACATTTTTTATTTTAGTAAAATCCTACAGGATTTTTTAAACATAAAAAAAATAAATAAAATATTTGTTTTTATTGCAGCTGTCCTGGAAATGTTTCTGCACCTAGAAAGTGTCCCACCGGCATGTTTAACCCTTACACCGGAAAGAGTAGTGTTCAAGATTGCCAGGTGTCCTATTCCATTTATATAAAAAAACATTAATAGTCATATGTCATTATCATTTTTCATCACAGATTTTGATATCAGGCTGGATGCTCAGTTTTTCTTCTTCTTTTTTTAAAGCCCTGTGCCCCAGGTTTGGTTAGCACAGAAGACCGTGTGGATTGCAAGCTGTGTCCTGACGGTTTTTCCTGTGATGGTGGATCAGGCAACCCTACAGCATGTCATTCAGGACATTATTCTCCAGATGGACTGACACAGTGCCTGCCCTGCCCCTTTGGCTTCATTTGCATTGATGGCTTTCAAATGAAGGTGTGCGCAAACGAATGTATCTGTTTTTTGTTGCACAAAGTGTCTTTAACAGTTTTATTCAGGGTCAGAAATGCCACTGATAAACTAAAATGCCAGACGAGTGTTGTGTAACTGTTGCTAATATAAATGGATGTTTGATTTAAGGTTAGAGTCATCCTTTCTCAGATTAAAAACTAAAAATATTAACATTTATTAGTTTATTTAAAGCGACGTACGGTGCATTCAAGTTATACATTTTATAACATCCAAACATGCAGAGAAACACAGCACAGTATTTTTTATTAAACAGCAAACACATTTGTTTTAAATGTTAGTAAAATGTATGTCCTCAAAATAGGTAAAATGCTGAATAATATTGCTCCTTAATAAAAAAAAGTATATTTGTGGTATTAAATTGGACTGTTTGTTGTTTGAAGATTAAATTTTTTATTTTTTTGCATTATAGTGTGGTGCAGGGGAAGAACCAAACATGAACCAGACTATGTGTGTTGAGTGTGTTGAAGGCTATTACTCCACCCTGTGCAGTGTCCTGTGTCAGCTGTGTCCTGCAGGTAAAACACAGCATCCCATGTTTATTCAAAATACATTGTCTTGCTTGCACCTGCTAAAGCCAAATAACCTCAATGTCACAATGTAAAGAAATGCATTCTCAACAGTGGCGGTCGGTGACTTCTTTTTTCAAGGGCGCTCGATGCGAAGTTCGTCACAGCATGTATGTAGCACGTCGTGTGTGGTTCCTTTTTTCAAAATATGTGTTCTGCGCGTCCTGTGTGCATCACATATCTTGTCAAAATAAGTGCCTGCTGCAGACTCGTCTAAAGGGTTTATGATAAAAGAGACGCTCACGTTTGCCAGATACTCACATAAATCATGCAGAGTTTACTTTTAAGGGAGTGTCTTGCGTGTATTTTGTGAACGTGAGCATTTCTTTTGTCATAAACAGTTTTGACGCGTGTGCAGCGGGCACTTATTTTGACAAAACACGTGATGCACATGGTTCACATGACGCAACAAACACATATTTTGAAAACGCAAGCAACACACACGACACTCCGAACACTTATTTTGAATTAGCGCCCCTCGGATGAGCAGTCACGAGCCGCCACTGATTCTCAACCACACGTACACACTTACAAACAGCTAATTGTTTTGCACATTTCATTCTTTAGGGAGCTACTGTCCCTACAAAAAGATGTCTGAACCTCTTCCCTGTCCCGCGGGCCACTACTCAGACAACTCGGGTCAGAGCGAGTGTAAAAAATGCAATGGTTCGTCAGACTGCAAAAGTACATCGACTCCATCTTGGTCAAAGGGGCAGCCGCAGCTGGGGCTGAGGTCAAGGCAGCTTATCTCCTGTCCCCCTGGGACATACAGAGACGGAGAGAGATCAGACTGTGTTGTGTGTCCTCTCGGTGAGTTAACGTCTCATTCCGGCTTGGCTTGATTTAAAAAGTGTTTGCTAAAATATTGTTTAACTGATCTTTGGCAGGACACTACTGTGTTGCAAGCATTGCAATACAATGTCCAGCAGGAACTTATGGACCAAAGGAGGGGCTACAGAGAGAACGGGACTGTGCTATTTGTCCTGCTGGTACTTTTTTGTGTAGTGTAGATGTGGGTGAATTATTCGTAATGTCATTTCTATGATTTTAATATCTTTGTTTTATCCCAGGGTTTTATTGTTTGGAGGGCACTTCTCGCAGACCGAGTTCTCAGTTTTTGTGCCCACAAGGCTATTACTGTGAAGAGGGCACGGGCGTGCCACACGGGTCACCTTGCCCCGCTGGAACCGCAGGAGGACAATTGGGTCAGACAAGTAGAGCAGCGTGCAAGAGATGTGCAGAGGGTCGCTACTGCCCTGCAGGTTGAACCCATAACCTATATTCTGTACTGTATGCATGCAAAAATTCACACACTTTATCTTTTATGTTTGTTGATGCCACTACATAATCTGGGTTTTCACTGAAATACTTTTTGTAACTCAGGTAGTTAAATCTAATCATTTAATGTTAAACAAAGCCGGCTATACAATGTCTTTTATCACTAAACCTACATGAACGACTGCTGTGCTGTTTTCTGTTGTCAGCTGTTTCCTGACTGTTGATTGTGTAGCACAATGCATGTGTGATGTGGGTGAAGAGCGGAGGGAAGATGGAAAAATTCTTTACGATGTTTTTAGAAGCTGACTCTCTTTCATCTTTTCTCATTGGTTGATAAACGCATGTACTGTAAAAAAAGGGTAGTTCACGGATATGATAAAGGTCTGTTATCATCTAATCCCCTGTACTGTAAGACATAACAGGAGTTATATTTAAATGCATGTACTATATGTTTTCTATATGTGACCCTGCCTGTGAAACCCAGACTAATTCATATTATGAGATTAGGAGCATCAAAGTTTAATTTCAATCATTGATTTCAGGGTTTATAACCTTTAAAACCTTACTTTTTATTTGCACAGAATGTCTTTACATACTTTTATGTTGGAAACCACAATTCATCAAAAATTACTTTAGCTGGGCTTCATGCAAAGAGAGTCACATATTTGGGCTTCTTATACCTCTTAATATTCATTGAAACTTGTCTTGGTTGGTACTGATAGGTTCTGCAGGTCCTGGTTTGCTTTGTGCTCGGGGAAGATACTGCCCGGCGGGCACATTAAATGAGATCTTATGTCCACAAGGAACCTTCACCCCACACCAGGGAGCCCTGAGTAAGGTTTTAGTTTTCTTTAAAACACAAAATCAGTCAGATTCCTTACAACACATGCATTTATTTCCTGATCTGTATGATCATAGGTGTGAAGGACTGTTTAAAGTGTCCACCAGGCTTTTATTGTCCAGAGGGAACGAGCGACCCAATGCCCTGTCAGCCGGGCACATTCAACCCTCTAGAGGGGCAGGATGCTTTGACAGACTGTAGGCCTTGCTACCCGGGCAAAGCTTGTACCCAAGTAGCATTGAAGGTTCCTGATGTGGATTGCATGCCAGGGTTAGTGCATTTTAACACCTTTACAATTCACACCATATTGTGTATCTAAAAATCAGCTTAGCTTTTCTTTTTTTTCTTCAGATTTGTATGTCCACCGGGTTCTGCCCGACCGAATGACCCATCCAATGCCTGCCCTCCTGGTACCCTTAGCAACCGCACAGACCTCACTGACCTCTCCCAATGCCAGCATTGCCCTGCACGTTACGCCTGCTTTCGAGGTACCAGCATCTCAGCTTGTGTGTTTGATCTCACAGCCTTGAGCCACAGAAACAAAGACCTTTCATTCTGTGGTAAATGTCTCGCTTTTTATTTTTATTTTACAGGCACAGGTGGCGTCCAAAGACCACCACTCCTCTGCTTTCCTGGGCATTACTGCCCCACCGGCACTATGTTTCCCACTCAGCACAAGTGTCCTGCTGGAACCTGGAGTGATCGGAGCGGGCTTGAGTCAGAGAGTGAGTGTCGGCCGTGTCAACGGGGCTGGTACTGCTTAGCGGGTGTGGGCGCCCCCTCTGGGAGATGCAACTCTGGACACTATTGTCCTGAAGGTACTGAACATTTTTGACTTGAATGTTCTTTCACATGGAAAACAGGGATGAAACACAGACATTATTTTTATAATGCTGTCAAAAATAAGAGCACGCTATATTAAAGAAATTTCACCCTGGCACGCAGGTTTTAAAATAAGCTGTTGTAACGGGTTGTGCTTTAATGAAAGCGAAGTAGAGATGAATCCATGTGCAAAAGGTTATTTATTAGTAAAATCCCAAAAAGGGCCAGCAAACAAATCCAATAAGGGCAAATCCAACAAACGTAATCCAGAGACAGGCAAAAGTTCAGGGCAGGCAGCGAATTGACGCGTTTTAGACCATAAAACATTTTTTGTTACATACAGCAAACATCTCCTCACTATCTGCTTGCTGCCTGTCCACTGTTCAAACTGTAAAAAAACGCGATCTCTGTAGACAGCTCAGGCTCGACAAACGGCAATATCAACATAGTGGCCAAACCTAGCACAACAAAACATAACAAAGTGTTCCAGCCAATAAACGACAAGAAGGATTTGGGGGTGGGGGTTGGGCGCGTTCATGAAAGCACGGACGGGAGAGAGAGGGGGAGGCGTTAACTACGCTCCATTTGTTTGAAAACAGTTCAAACATCAACAGGAAGTGACGTCGCACATTATTCGCTTAGAGAGCCTTTAAACAGCCATGAACTGGTTTACAGGAAGTGCTTAAATACAAAACAGACAGGAAGTGTGAAGCGTGACATGGCAAGGTGAATATCAAAATAAAAGCCAGAACAGAACAGGATGTCAAAATAAAAGTCCTAAAAACAAAAATACACAGAACACAAGAAAACACAGAACAAAACCTTACAGCTGTGTACAGAAGCTGATTTACTTTTTAAAGCTATTACACAATACAATGCAAGCAAAAATCATTTAAGATGATTCTTTGGCAATCATGTTGAAATCACCACTGGGTACCACCTATAGAGACAGGTTTTTATAAGCTGTCGACCCCAAAAAACGAGCGTTTAAAGACACAAAAGTGGATACAGGCAACTTTTGATAGTACAACTATTATTAGAACTACACCCACTGGAGGGAAACGTAGATCCACTTTTGTGTCTTTAAACACTCGTTTTTATGGGGTCGACAGCTTATAAAAACATATTTTTTAGCTTGTTAGCTGTACACCTTGTCACACAGCAGCTTTTAGGCATTATTCAGTTTTTTTGTTAGAAGTAGGGTGGCCATTCGCGCCAGTTCCGCCGTACACGTCCCGAACATGTTTTCGGGTTCGTTCTCCGGAAGTCGCGTTGCTCGACCGCATACGTCATCGAGGTTCTCACATATCAGTTAAAATACATTCGAAAATTAAGATTTATTTCTTTTAAGACATACAATCGTTGTAGTTTCATTCTTACCTTGAAATGTAACGGTTGCTTTTCTGAAATTAAACCCGAAATGTTAAACCTTGATGACATATGTCGACCAACGCGACTTCCGGAGAACGAACCCGAAAAGATGTTCGGGACGTGTCCGGCGGAACTGGCACGAATGGCCACCCTAGTTAGAAGCCAGAAATGACAAGGAGGCAGCTTAACGTAAAACAAAGTGAATGGAGACGGTTGGATTGTTTTTCCCCGGTGGGCATTGTTTTCAAATTAGCATAATTGTGCTTTGTCTCTATACTTACAGTATGCTGTATGGTAGTAAGCAAGTACAAATACAGCTCCTATGTATTGTATAGGGAAACCTCAGCTAATAAATGGCAGTACTTTAACGTTAAGGCCACTATATTAAAAAATCAGACTTTTCCATGTTTAAGTGCTATAATTGGGTGGCCGGTGCTTCTATCAACCTTGAAAATGTGTAAAAGATCAACCCAGTAACTTAGTTTTGGTAAACCATTCTCTGCAAGCATGTAAAAAACTAGATCATTGAAATCTGGCTCCCCTTGTGATGTCAGAAGGGGATAATACCACCCCCTAATCTGCACTATCCATCCACGGCACCACCATTTAGTGCAGAAATCAGCTAATTTGCATTTTAAAGGACACACCCCAAAATTGCACATTTTTGGTCACACCTACAAAGTGTCAATTTTAACATGCTATAATAAATTATCTATATGGTATTTTAAGCTAAAACATCACATACGTACTCTTGGGACACCAAAGATTTATTTTGCATATTAAAAAAGTCTTGTGAAATGTCTGCTTTAAGCATTAGATGTAAGTATTGCTACCTCTTCTCATTTTTATATTGTTTCTTAAATTGTTTCTTCTCCTTTAAAATTGTTATTTTAAGTGTTAAATGATAAGACTGAATGTCTTCTCAACGTCTGCCATTTGTCATTACAGAGGTTTTATATATGTGTGTATCTCTTCAGGTACGTTGTATGGCTCACAGTATCCATGCCCTCCAGGCACCTACAGCACAAAGATGGGTAATGGTGGAAAAGAGGATTGTCAAGTCTGTCCAGAGGGATATTACTGTAATGAAGGGACATCTAAAGCGACGCCCTGCCCACCGTGAGTAGCAGATCCATCGGCGCTAATGAATAAAAATAAGCAGGGTTGAAACTATTGGATTTGATGTTGTCTGTGTGTCCAGGGCAACATTTCGTCGGATGAAAGGGGGGCAAAGGGCAGAGGATTGCTTAGTTTGCCCTGCTGGCTACTTTTGCCCTTATTCAGCCACTATCAACCCAAAAGTTTGTGGAACAGGAAGTTATTCTGTAAGTGTTGCTTACTGTCATTGTCATGATTAAAGTAAGTGTAAGTAAACCAAAATGTAACATTAATTTAATTTCTATATATCATCTTACCTCTCCGATTTTCTGTCTTTCTCTTGTCCTCAGGACGAGGGGTCAGAGGAGTGCCTGCCGTGTTTGCCGGGTCACTACTGCAGCAATGAAACTACCAGTGCAGAGGCCATGCTCAGAATAATGGTCTGCCCTCCGGGGTTTCTCTGCTCGCAGGGTCTGGATCGAGAACCCCAGCGCTCAGCAGTATTCTGCCCAATAGGGTTTTACTGTCCAGGTGGAAGTGTTGTAAGTATCATTTCGAAGGGTCGGGAACATTGTGACCGTCGTCGATCAACGTGTCAGATGATCAATGGTTTGAAACATAGCAATTATTTCCTTTTCTATTATTTACACGCTACTCAGGATCCTAATCCAGTACCGTGTCCTAAGGGAACCTACAGTCAACAGCCAGGTCTGCGTGACCCTTCAGACTGCACTAAGTGTCCAGAGGGAGAATACTGCTACACAGAGAATCCTCAGGAAGAGCCTCTCATTCAACCAGTATGGCTGTGTATTTCTTTGTTAAACATCTTAGACATTTGTAGTATTCTATGCAAATAATGGTTAGTTAAAAAAACTGTAATTGTTCAGGGCTCAACGCAAAGAATTTTTTATACTGGCCCAGTCGAAAATTTTGGCAGGGCAAGTCAAAACCTGAACCACTGGCCCCAATTAAAAAATATCAGTGTCACATATTTAAAATAATAATTCAAAAGTCAAATATAATTGTATATAACAGACATGTTCCAATGAAAAAAAGGCTCCCAACTTTTCAGCTTTATCTGTAAACTGACAGCAAACTGTGCAAAATATTGCATAGTTTTTTCGTCATGTTTTGCCCAAGTAAATGTCAGCTCCCAAGATGTTAAATAATATACATTGATGAAAATATATTTTAGTGACTGAAGGTGAAGCACTGGCCGATCGGGCAAGTGACAATACTTTTTACTTGCTCGAATGTCTCTCACGCTTGCCCTAGGCCACCGGGCAGTCCTTTATGTTGAGCCCTGTTGTTTACACATAATACAGAAATGTCTTTAAAGGTGGTGTGTGTACATTTTATCAGCATCTAGTGGTGAGATAGAGAATTGCAACCAACAGCTCACCCCTAAATTTCAAAATGTCTATGGTAGCCACCACTGGACAAACATGTCGTTGTCTGACTACATTAATAATTTCTCGCTAGAAATGCAATCAGAAGGTGTAAAAGTGGAAATGAAACTTTATTTACACTAAACTTGTGCTCCAGCTGCTTTCTTGGCCACCATTTTATTTTTTCGAACTCGACCAGGCTCGACCAATAACATTCCCTGCGCACACAACGGCTCATTTTAAGGTAATCAAAACAATACAGTTCATTATGTAAGATCTTTATACACCACTGATAATATAGTTATGTATATTATATTGCATTTCTGTCAAGAACTGGGCCGGATTTAAGCCAGAAAAGACAAAACAATAAAGCTAAATAAAACTTGTTTGCTCTTTACACTAAGGTCATAGGACATTAAACGACTTTAAAAACACCATTCATATTTACCATTGATTCTATAATAAAAAGTGATTTCTTATAGTTATTTTATTTTATTTTATTATTAATTTCTCTGTCATTATAAGTATATATAATCACTGATATTTTAAAGCATCTGACATTTCCAATAAAAATGTGACTTAAATTATAAATCATTATTATAAGCTTACTATTGTGAATTGTAGGACGTTAAAGTGCACCTTTTTCAATGCTAAAAAACAACGTTATTTTGTGTATTTGGTATAATACAATGTGGTCACAATACAATTCAGTCCCAATGCAATGCTAACAGAAGTTAACTTACAGGCTGTGAGTCAAAGCAGGAGGAATTATAGTTACAGAATGCAGCTTTTAAGATACAATTTGTATTTATGTGCCGAAAGATGGCGCCAGATCAAACAAAAACAATGATGTTGTTTACTGACGCTCTGAAGCAGCGTGGAATTATGGGATTTGTAGTCTTTAACTTTAGCCATCAATCAGACGAGAACGAGAAATCACGTTGATGGATAAGGTAATCAAGTCTTATAAATGTTGCGTTTGATGACATCGTTTATTTCATTATGTAAGTTTATATGTGATGTTCAAAACGAAATTGTTAGTCATATTGATATTACAGTATTAGTCCAAATTCGATGGCAAACACAGCTCAGAATTAAGTTTTCAACTTACAATCTACAATGATTTTTCACATAATGTATTGACAGTACAAATCTTATTGTGAAGTGTCTTAAAATGACCATTTTTGCTGTACAATACCTTTGATGTGCATATCGTCCGCGGGAAGACGCGCTGATTACAGTCTACACACTAATGTTGTGATCAATATAATAGCATACGTTTTTTGAAGGGTTACGAATCAAAACAACTCACCCATCGCGTAAAACACAAGCAGGATCAGAATCTCACAATACCTTTGATGTGCATATCGTCCGCGGGAAGACGCGCTAATTACAGTAATGTTGTCATCAATATAATAGCATACGTTTTTTGAAGGGTTACGAATCAAAACAACTCACCCATCGCGTAAAACACAAGCAGGATCAGAATCTCGGTCTAGTTAAATGCTGTCGTGAAGCTCTTCTCTATCCAGATAATGCAACACCAAATTGATCCTCCCTCGTTTTGTTCCAAACTCTTCTTGGGTCGTTTGGTTGGCCCGTACACTTACAGGAGCTGACACAACCAGCGGCAGACGGTACAGAGATATCCATAAGTCCATAAGCAAGCGCGTAGTTCCGCATTTGTCCACAACACTGGCTGCGTCCGAAAACTCAAGGCAGTGAGGACTGTGAGGACTTGTGGCCTCGCTGCCTCATGAGGACATGACTTCGGACTCGGAGGCCTGAAGGCCGCTCAGAGAAAGGCTTTCCGACGCACTTCAAAGGCAGCGTGTTTGAAATATAAACAGAGAGCGCCTTTGTGATAACTAATCACATATTTGAAAACTACAATACTAATTTCTCGCTAGAAATGAAATTAAAATGCTTAAAAAGTGAAAATATACGTTTATTTTCACTAAATTTGTGCTCCAGCCGCTTCCTTGGCCGCCATTTTATTTTTTCGCGCTCGACCAGTGTGGTCATGTGGTTTACGTCAGTAAAGGCGGTGACAAAGGGTCACATGGATATTAACGTCATTGACAGGAGACTGCACTGCCCCGTGTCAATGTTTTGAATGGAAATTTTCTCACGATTTACAAGTAGTAGAAAACATTACAGACATTGATAGTAATCAGCTGGACAAAATATATAACACTGGCCTAGTGGTTTTTGGACATTTTACTGCAAATATCTTACAAATTGCACCTTTAAGTAATGCTTTTTGTAAACAGAATGTGTATTTTTGGATGAACTTCTTTAAAAACCTTTTTTCTATTAGACAGGAAACTGTCCTAATGGATACTTCTGCCCTCCTGGTACTGGACATCCAATGTCATTCCCGTGCCAGACAGGCTCCTTCAGAAATGACTCTTATGGTCATAGTGGAGGAGCTTGTGTGGAGTGTCCTTCTGGACACTTCTGTCCCACTCCAGCCACACACACTCCTACAGTCTGTCCACAGGTAAATATACTTAAAGGGGTAGTTCACCCAAATAATGAAAATCTGTCATAATTTTCTCACTCTCATGTTGTTACAAAACCTGTATAAGTTTCTTATTTCTGATGAACCCAAAGGAAGGTATTTTGAGGAATGTTCGTAATCAAACCATTCGTGTGACATACTTTTAGTCTTTTGCTGCTAATACATCTGCATCTCTTTTGCTTTTTATGACAGGGGTTTTATTGTATTGAGGGAAGCTCAGCACCAGAGCCGTGTGCAGAGGGCACATATGGATCCCGGCCAGGCCTGAGTGAAGCGTCACATTGCACCCCTTGTAGTGGGGGCAAATACTGCACAGCACTGGGACGAACTGAGCCTACAGGAAACTGTGAGGGAGGGTTTTACTGTAGACATGGATCTACGAGTCCAGTAAGAAGATTATTACATTTACATTCATGCATTTATCCGATAGTTTTATCCAAAGCAAATGTTATTATTATTATTATTATTATGTGTGTTAAAAGGTTCTCAAGCTTTCTGTTTTTTCTTCGACAGGTTCCTCCTGATGGTCCTAAAGGGGGTGTATGTCCTGCTGGAAGTTTCTGTCCACCAGGTTCAGTTCATCCACAGCCCTGTCCTCCAGGAACATACAGTAACAGTACGGGTCTACAACATGCACAGCAATGTGTCAACTGTCCTCCAGGGTAGGATCAGAAAAGCAAAATGTTAAAAAAGACAATGTTTAGCAGGAATACTATTGAATATTTATCCATAAAAACAATTTAATATTTATTCCTGTTGCTCAGTTGGTAGAGCGTTGCATTAGCCGTTATACATGCTGATAAAATGTACTGCTCAAATGCACTCTAAAGTGCTTTCGATAAAAGGATCTGCCAAATCCATACATTAAAATTGAAATGTGAAAACATTTACATTAGAAATTTCTATTGAAATAGAACTTATATGAGGTGCAAAAATAATAAGAGTTGTATACATTATACATTATATTTACTTCCACTTCTTATTTCTCCTTTGTTTTCTTTAGCTATTATTGTTTAGGAACTAACTCCACATTTCCAACCGGTCCATGCTTTGCGGGTTATTACTGCATTGGAAGTTCAGCCACCCCTATTCAATATGAAGCCGAGGAGGGACACTACACCTTAGAAGGAGCCGTGAGGGCTGAACCCTGCCCAATGGGAACTTTCCAACCTGTAAGTCATGTCCTTAAAATATTTACATGAAAAAACATACATTTTTAATCTGTTTTAATGAGATTCACTCCTTTTCTGTCAGGGAAGAGCCTACAATTCATGCATTGAGTGTCAACCTGGGCGACTGTGCAACAAGTCAGGCCTGTCCCAGCAGCCCCTATGCCCACCAGGACACTTCTGCCCAGCTGGCACCTTAATTGCCCATCCATGTGCTCCTGTATGTATCCAGTCTTATTTTTAATGGACCACATAATTTCTTATGTGATCTAATTTTTTATATTTGAAGGGCACATACACTTCAAGTTCAGGGGCGGAGGACTTGCAGCATTGTGGTCCATGTGATGCTGGTCAGTATTGCCACTCTCCAGGCCTAACTGCTCCACAAGGACCATGCGAACCTGGATTTTACTGTACTGGTGGATCCAACACAGGCAGCCCGGTAACCCATTGTGTATATTGACAATGCTGATTCAGTCTGAACCCTACAATTTATCGATTGATCTGTTTCTGTGTTTTACAGATAAGCTCCAGGTATGGTGATATTTGTCCCATGGGTTATTACTGTCCATCAGGCACCAGACACCCACATGAGTTCCCCTGCCCTCCTGGTACTTGGAGTAATGCACTGGGGGCTCAGACTGTGTCGTCCTGTTGGCATTGCCCTGCTGGCTTCTTCTGCAATAGCTCTGGTCTTATTCAACCCACTGGAATATGTGCTCCAGGTGCATACTCTTGAATCCCTACATACATTTTTATTTATAATCTTTGTTATTTTTTTGTTACTGATCAGAGATCTCCATCATTAAATACAGGGTTTTATTGTGTGGGTGGTGCTAAGACAGCCATGCCTGATGATGGGGTAACAGGCAACAGGTGTCCGCCAGGCTTTTACTGTCCACAGGGCTGCACGTCACCTCTGCATTGCCCTGATGGAACGTTTTCAAATAGCTCAGGTGCACATTATTTATTTTAAATAATATAAAATTGTATAAAATAAAATATTTATTACTGTTGTCCTATTAAAAATGTTTGCCATTGGTGTAATATGCTTTGGGTAAAGTATTTAAAATTTTACTTTGCATACTACCTATGCTACTGTATGTAGTATGCAAGATTACTAGGGCTGTAACGATTAATCGTGTGTCCCATTAAAAATGCCTGTCTGAAACCGAATCTGAATTGCAAGGCTGCGATAATGTTTTTCATGTGCAGCTTGTGCGTGTACTGCGGCATTTGGTCAGTAGGAAGGAGTCGGAGTCGTTTATAATGTGCATTTAAAAAAGCAACACTCATTAAACAAAATCATTCAAAATATTCCTTATTATCATGAAAATACCTGAAATAATTTGAAGAACAGCGATATAAATATTCCTGTAGACATTTCCTGGAATAGCGTTTGTAACGCTACTTCTTCTGTGGCACAAAGGGAGTTTCTGCATGAGAGCGCCCCCTGGCATTCGCATGTGCCGGAATTTCACAGTTGACCGTTTCTCGATACCAAGTACGCCAAGTTCAGACTCGGAAGAACGAACTCCTCACGCGAAATGCATTCTGGGAAACTTCGCTGTCATAAGTCCACACAAGTCTCCTCTGAAGCATCCTCGATAAAATGGGCGGATCAAGAACACATCCGGGGATTTTATGTAAACTTGGGCTTGATGCGAACTTTGAATTGGTCCACAAGAACGCAAGTACAGACAAGAACGCATATTGAGAAACGCGCATTTGCACGGTTAATCGTTACACCCCTAAAGATTAGTACTGAAAAACATAGTATGTGTAATTATTCATAATTATTTATATAAAAAGGAGGATGGGTGGCATTTTTCTAAATTAGTAAAACATTTTAATGCATACTTAATTAGTTACTAGGGCTGTCACAATGATTAAATTATCATCTCATCGCAATTGTTTGACCTCATCGCAATGATTTCAAATCACCGCAATGATTGCACATCTCTTTAAAAAACACAAGGGGGAGCTGCAGCACCTGTATAAACAAGACCGTATTAGATGCCGCTCCTTAAATGATAGTGTAACGTAATATATTGCAAAGCCAAAAAAACTGCATTTAAATGCAAAACTTTGAATTTTCAGTTTTTGAAAGATATATTCATTAAATAATTACTTTTAATATGTGTTATGTGTAGTAATATTTACTGCCAGGTAAACCCTGCAAAAGATTTTATTTAAATAATCACAACAATGTGTGAACATTATTTTATGAAAATTCAGAAACATGACAGCCCTATTAGTTACTTAATGTGTGTCTTGTCTGTTCTTTACCTTCAACTCAAACCTTAATAAAGTAACTTTGGGTCAGTCTGGGAATAACTT
The DNA here is from genome assembly GCF_027580225.2 of Misgurnus anguillicaudatus. Classification (NCBI taxonomy): domain Eukaryota; kingdom Metazoa; phylum Chordata; class Actinopteri; order Cypriniformes; family Cobitidae; genus Misgurnus; species Misgurnus anguillicaudatus. The sequence goes on along the minus strand of NC_073360.2, from coordinate 19,735,019 downwards.
GCGTTGTTAATGTGTACGCAGGTGCTGCAAAATGCAGTGACTGTCCCCTTGGATGGCTGTGTCTGGAAGGGGAGGAGCTTCAGTTGTGTCCGAAGGGACATTATTGCCTGGGGGGCACTGTGGAGGACATCCTCCCTTGCCCTCCAGGCACATACAGCCCCAAAGCAGGACAAAGCCAAGTAGAGCAGTGTTTACTGTGCTCAGCTGGTGAGAGCAGTGCCCCTGCTTTACTTACACCTTTGGCAGTATTAATAGCATTGGTCTAGTATTATGTTCATCATACCGACCTATCATTTTAAGGAATGTACTGTGAAGACTGGGGACTAGTTGAACCCACTGGTCCCTGTCAGGCGGGGTATTTTTGCCTAGCAGGTATGTCTAAACACACTGACTTTAACATTCACTTGAATCGTATTTCTTTAGATTCAAGATTTGGTTCATGTATACTTACTTAACTTTTCCAGGCATAAACTTTCAGAATCCCGATGCGAATATTAGCACGGGTGTAGGTGGTCCTTGTCCCATTGGGCATTATTGTCTGGAGGGCACTGGACTCCCTTCACCCTGCCCGCTGGGCACATTTTCGAATAGGTACTTTATAGCATAAAAACATTAATTTAGCATACGGAATTAAACTAAAGATTAATTGATGAACAGATAGATAAATACATCAACAAATTCAATATGTGTCTCCCTAGTCTTTATGTAACCATGAGCTCGGGTTGCATTGTGTGTCCTGCTGGGAAATTCTGTGGTTCAGTTGGCTTAAGTAGACCATCTGGACCTTGCCAAGAAGGTTTCTACTGTCCTGCTGGGTCAACATCATCAACAGGTGTGATTTTGTACCATGTTGGTATCTGGGTGTATCTTGATTTTTTGTCTGTTTGTCTGTCTAAAAGTATTATGATTTGTACAGGATCTGATTCTGAAGGTGGACTGTGTCCCCAAGCACACTTCTGTCCCACTGGCAGTGCCACGCCTGTTCCCTGCCCTGCTGGTACTTTTACAAACCTAACAGGCCAGATTCAGTGCAGTCCATGTCATGCTGGATATTACTGCCCAGAGAGCACCAGCAAATACACACAATTCCCCTGTCCTCCTGGATTCTACTGTCCCGATGGTAAGAGTCACAGCATGTGCCTCGAAAGTATCTTAAAAAAAGTACATTAAAAGTGAATTTATATTAAAGGTGCGGTGCATAATTTTTGAAAAACACTTTGGAATCGGGCCGACTACCAAAACACACTTGTAGCCAATCAACAGTAAGGGGCGTGTCTACTAACCAACACCGTTGCCTGGGTTGCTTATGTGTGTATACACTGCAAAAAATGATTTTCAAGAAAAAAAATTCTTAGTATATTTGTCTTGTTTTCAGTAAAAATATCTAAAAACTACTATCATGTCATTTTAAACCTGCATGCCAACTGCTCCACACCCATTGGGTAAGACACTTTTTATTGTAAGCTTAAACTTACTTGACTGTGATAAGTTTTTTTTTTTTAAATCAGGACTTAATATCCTAGGTCATAGATCAAGATTTTGGAAAACAAGAAAAAAAACTTTTTTGAAGTGTCAAAGTCTATTTAAAAATGTCCTTTTGTTTATATATATACTGAAAAAGAAAAAAAATTCTTAGTATTTTTGTCTTGTTTTCGGTAAAAATATCTAAAATTATTAAATTAAGATGCATTTTCTTGATCAAACCAAAGAAAATAAGTCTAGTTTTCAGAACAAAAATATCAAATTTTTGTGATTTTGTGCATAAAACAAGCAAAAAATATGCCAATGGGGTAAGCAAAAAATATTGAACATTTTTCTTAAACACTAAATTCAAGAAAAACTCAAGAAAAATTTGCTTACCCCATTGGAAGATTTTTTTTGCTTGTTTTATGCACAAAATCACTTACATTTGATATTTTTGGTCTAAAAACTACCTTTTTTTTGGGTCGTTTTGCTCATCAAGAAAAAAACATCTTTATTTAAGAATTTTTATATTTTTTACTGAAAACAAGACAAAATACTAAGATTTTTTTTCTTGAAAATCTTTTTTTGCAGTGTGTATATATATATAAAATAAATAAAAAAGCAAAAGGACATTTTTAAACAGACTTTGACACTGCAAATTTTTTTTCCTTGTTTTACAAAATCTTGATCTATGACCTAGGATATTAAGTCCTGATAAAAAAAAAAAGTATAACAATCAAGTAAGTTTAAGCTTAAAACAATAAGAAGTGTCTTACCCAATGGGTGTGGAGCAGTTACATGCAGATTTAAAATGACACAATATGTAAATAATTCCAGAATTTTCAAATATACTATAAACATGCAAATTAATATAACACAATACATTATAAACATTTGTCCTTAGTATTACGCAGGACTGCTCTTTCCTTACAGGCACAAAGCACGCCACCGAGTTCCCCTGCCCACGTGGCTATTACAACCCTGAGCCAATGACCCACAGTTTGGACAGCTGTCTGCCCTGCCCTCCAGGCCACTACTGTGAGAAAGAGAGACTGTCCACTGTGTCTGGGAAATGTAAAGCTGGTAAGTACATCGACTGAGAGAGTAAGCCTTCAGCAGATGTTCATCAATATTAAATTGACATGATTTAAAATATATATATATATATATATATATATATATATATATATATATATATATATATATATATATATATATATATATATATATATTTTAATCATCATACAGGATGGTTCTGTGTATCTGCTGCCTGGAACGCTCAACCCTTTGACCTGGACAACTACACTAATGCGAACTGCCTATGCCCTGCGTCCTCCACTGGGGGCAGATGCCAGGTGGGCTTCTATTGCCCATTAGGGAGCTCTGAGCCTCTACCTTGCCCTCCAGGGGCCTTTTGCAATGCAACGGGTATCTATCACATGCAATGAAACAAGTCTACATGTAATGCTGTTAGAAAAACTAATTACATGCAACTGTATTATCAGGTCTCCCCCTCCCAAGTGGACCATGTTCTCCTGGGTATTATTGTACTGGAGAAGCAACTTCATCAAAACCTACAGATGGGATCACTGGGGACATTTGCCCTCCAGGGACATACTGTGGTACAAATTACTGTTTATGTCATTTAAACTCAGTCTAGATGTCCATAAAAACTGTTAGTTAATCATGCTGTCTATTGTTTATCCCCAGATGAAGGTTCCAGTGCACCAGAGCCATGTCCAGCAGGGACTTTCTCCCCAGTAGCAGGTCTGGTAAGCCAGGATCTGTGTCAGCCCTGCCGAGAAGGTTACTACTGTGATACCACAGGTCTTCAAGCTCCTACAGCCCCCTGTAGGCAGGGTGAGACATAGCACAGACCAATTAAAAGTCATATAAGATTATTCATTGTTAGGGACTCTATACTCATAGCATAACAGGCTGTACATTTGTGTTAGACAGTTTTCACCATGTCCTTGTACGTTTTTTGGTAGGTTACTGGTGCCCCCTCGGTCAGACGGATGGCCTAGCTTTGCCATGTCTGGTCGGTCATTACTGTCCCCCAGGAAGTCCTGTCCCAATTCTTTGTCCTTCTGGGACATATCAGGACAAGCAGAAACAACCAAACTGTTCAATGTGTAAATCAGGCAAGATTATTTTTTGTACAATGTGCTTTTTCAGTAATTAAATGATAAATGTATGATATACATGTATGAGTCCTATATGTTTTATATATTGTGTATTTTTAACCAGGTTTTTTTTGTGATGGGACATTTGGGGCTACAAATACATCTGTCCTGCAGCCTTGTCCAAAGGGACATTATTGTCCGCAAGGAACAGGCTATGCCAAACAATTTCCATGCCCAGCTGGCACCTATAACCCGTACGAGCACATGGAGAGCCAAAGTGCCTGTCTTTTTTGTCCATCAGGACATTTCTGTCCGGCTGTGGGACTGGAACAACCCGCAGGTGAGACTTACATGCTGATTAAACAGATAATTTTATCGCAATAAATGTAATTTAAGCCCCATACTGTATGCTTGCTATATAAGCCATTTGCTTACACGGACTTGTAGGACTGTGTCTGGCTGGTTTCTGGTGCAAACAGGGCTCTCCATCACCCAGTCCTTTTGGCACTGAATGTCCACTTGGTCACTACTGCCCTAAAGGTGTTGTAAAAATTTAATCAGCTTTGACTTTTGATATATTTTGTACAGTTGATTATATTAGGAAGGGGGTTAAAAAGAAATTATTTTGTAATTTTTTACACATAGTGTTTGCTGTCATATGTTTTATTATTCAATTACATTTCACAGCATGTTATATAGTACTCGAGAACATGTTATATTGCTATAAAATCAAATCAATATAACCTCAGTGCATGATTTAAAGCTCATATTTCCTACTGCAGGCACTACCAATCCTTTACCTTGTCCTTTGGGCACGTGGTCTAACAGCACAGGACTCAAAAGTGTTGAGGAGTGCCCGTCATGCCCTGGAGGGTTTTATTGTGCATCCACTGGCCTTACTGAGCCCACCGGTCTCTGTTCTGAAGGGTATGAGCCACACTATATGCGTTTTGTTATTCCAATAATGCCAAGAATAACTTGCATCCTATTGTATCATATTTCCCAAAAGCTTTTATTGTGCTGCGAAAGCAGAGACACCCACTCCTACGGACGGGATCTCAGGCCATGTCTGCCCTGAGGGTCATTATTGTCCTCCTGGAACCACTCGCCCTGTGCCATGTGATCCAGGGACTTTTATTACAGTCACTCAGGGCTCTCAATGCTGGGCCTGCACTGCTGGCTGGTACTGTTTGGATGGGGCACTGCACTTGTGCCCAGCTGGTTGGTTCTTTGGTCTCTCATTGGCTGTTCAGAACGAAATACTAGCTTACTGGATAGCATACAGTCTAATATATACAATTATTTATGCATTACCATTGTGTCCATTTAGCTCACCTGGTAGAGCATTGTCTTAGCATCACATGGTGACATTTTTTTTTCCGACAAACACACTAATAGATTTCACTCCCATTCAAAAACAGCAATCATATATTGTTATAGATAATGCTGTTCTCTGTTTGCCCACAGGTTTCTATTGTCCTGAGGGAACGGGGTATGACTGGAGGCCTTGTCCAGCAGGGACATACAGTCCTGATTTTGGCCTGAGTAGCATCTCTCAGTGTAGAGAATGTGATGAAGGACACTACTGCTCTCTTCTGAACTCAACCTCAGTTTCGGGAGAATGCTCGGCAGGATATTACTGCTCACATGGGAACATCTCACCTCAACCTCTCACAAAATCTGCAGGTGATGTGAGACCGCAACATCAGGCTATATTATATTATTTACACAAATGAACCATATTTCAGATCAGTACCAGAAATTATGAATAAAGTATAAAAATTCTAAAGATATAGTTACACAAAAATGAAAATTACCCTCATGCCTATTTAAAGAAGAACATTATATCGGTTTGACCTGAAGTCCAGAAGTCCAGTGGTTTATGGCATGCAAACCCCCCCATGTAGGATGCATCCCTTAACCCCCTCCCAAAGAAAATTCATGATATAAAACAATGTCAAACTTCGAATTTGAAATAAAAATACAATACAGTAAACAATACAGATACAATGTAGTGTTGGTGGTTAGTAGCTTTATTTTTCTGAAGTTTAATTACAGAATTTATGATAAATAATTTTTTTATAAAATCGAGGCCCTCAGGCGCAATTTTGTACCTTCCAAGGGGGGCCTGCGCCCCAGTTTGAGAATCTCAAACCAATATGAACTTCTTCTGCAGAACATATAAAAAATCATTTTTAAACAATGGTGGGGAATCTTGTTTCAATAAAATGCCCTGACCTTATTAAAAAAAATGGATCTGATTCAGATGTGAAGCAGACTAATTAATTTTTTGGAGACTAATTCTTTAAACAAACAATGAAAGAATAAAGATTAAATAAACATCCGCGTCATTTGCTCTTTTTTGCCAAAGGTGTGGGAGGACCCTGTCCCATGGGTCACTTTTGTGCACAAGGCACCGCTAAACCCCAACCTTGCCCACAAGGCACTTTCAGCAACAAAACCAAACTGGTCAAAGTGGTAAGAAACTTTCATTCAGTCAGTCATTTTATTTACATACATGCATATGTATACATATTCATGAATGAAATATAAAGAAAAGAAGAAAAACACAGATATGCACATACAGTAAAAACATAATTCAGATTAAATGCAAGGAGACAACGCTTCATCTTAAATTTGAATTCATGGATAAAGAACATGGATAATGGTAGGCTATATCAAAGCCTTGGTCCATTTAGACTCATTTAAAGACATTATTTTAAAGTCAACTATGGCACTGATAAAGAGTTAAGAGACATTATATGCAAGCCCCAGTTAAAAATCTAGCGTTGTCAACCTTTTGGAGGCTTGTAATAGAAAACTGAGATATTCCAGCAAACAAAGAATTACAATAGTTCCTGCGAGAGCCCGAAAGCATGTGTAACTCTTTCCAGATTAAATTTATCCAGTTAAAGCTTTTCTTATACTGTGTTTTTGTGTTGATAAAGCTTAAGCTAGGAGTTCAAAATAACTACCAAGCTTTTCACTGTGGGTTTGATTATCAGTGCAGATTAGCAATATTAAAGGTGTTTTTTCCATTATCGACCGAGGGCCCAAACAAAAAGAAGTTTTATAACATTCAGGATTTCTTTATATCATAGTGGGTCTCATGTTAATTCACTTATCAACATTCAGTTCCACGTGTTAAAGCCACAGAAACTGTTTTCTAACAGGAGGATTGTTTGCCGTGTCCCGCCGGTCATTACTGTGACATATCTGGGCTGACTGCACCCAGTGGAGAATGCTGGGAAGGTTTTTACTGCATACATGAAGCTATACTCCCCAACAGCCCAATCACAGATCACAGAGGAGGACCGTGTCCGACAGGTAACTGACAGATCGCCCAAATCAGAGTAGATTAAAGACACCCACCTTCTCCTCAAACCGGCCCACCACATCCATTTCTCTGCTCCACACGCAGGTTATTTTTGCTCTAGAGGCTCAGCCGTTCCTCAAGCCTGTCCAGAAGGATCCATCAGCAGCAGAGAGAGGCAGGCCAGCTGCAGTTTGTGTCCTCAGGGGTAGATGCACTCATACATGCTCTTATAAGCTTATGGTTATATTTAATGCTCATTATGTAAATATTTTACATTCAAATCCGACTGATCTCACAGAAAGTCGTGGTATAATCACGGAAAATTTGATACATTTTTTCGTGTCCATGGCACGCAATTCACCTTTTTCGAGCATTGAGCACGAATGTCTTTTTCGTGTCATTTTATATATTGTTTTCTCATTGTTTTTTTTTCTATTTTCTTACAATTGACCTATGGCTAAGCCACGCCCCCTTCACTCACTTGGACAAACAATCAACATTCGGTAATAGGCGCTATGGCAGCTGTCACAGTAGGAGACATTTCACAGGAGGCTATTGATGATTTATGGAGACAGAAAGACTATATATCATCTCCAAGTTACCAAAAGGGCCTTAACTATGCATTGGAGGGTTAAATTAATAATTTTATTGTTGGATGAAAAGCTTCAGCATACGTTTCCAGAACAAGCCTTTTTACTATCTTTACCAAGAGTAATTTACCTCTCCGTTAGTTTGGTGCTACAGTATTTACATGAATCATTCAGCACAACATTGCTATTACAAATAACAAATAACATTTGTTATGTCAGTTATTTACAGATATGTTAATGAAGCTAAGTGATATGATGTACAACGCAGCTAGAAGCTAATGTTAACGTTTTCTAATTTTATGTTAGAGATGTTAAAGATAACGTTCTAATACGTTGTTGACTTAGTTTAGAACAGATGTAGACATCCTTGTTTAATTTATTCACGTTTACTTGATGTTGTAGTCTACCGCATAACTTAATCTGGATTAAGTAGACACTTACCTCAGTTGAGATGTGGCTTGGGAAAGGGTTAAAAATACACACCGTCGCCCAGCCTTTCGGGATACCTGGTGTCGGAGTACCCCATGCACACCATTTGACCATTTTCAACTTAAAATGACAAGAAAAAACATAAAAAAGAATGAAAACTGACTAACTGCAATGCATTTTAATGGATACGGAAGGAAAGAATGTCCGAGTGTATTGGGTTGCTATGCGCACTGTGATTGGCTCATCGCGTTTGAGGGCGTGGCTTAGCCATAGGTCAATTGTCACTTGGGGTTATAATCACTTTATGTTACATTTATAGACATCCTAACCCAAACCGCAACTCAACTCCAGGCGAGAATCGTTTTAAAAGCGGAAGAAAAACATGTAAAAACCAATACATAAAAGTATATCCCAACCCCCCCAAAAAATAAGAGAAAACAATACATAAAATAACACGAAAAAGAAAGTCATGCCACAGACACAAAAACAATTGATAGAAATTTGTGCCATGAAAAAGACATTTGTGTTCAAGGCACAAAAATAAGATGAAATTTCGTGTCATGGACTCAAATAAATAAATCAAATTTTTCATGACTGTAACACGACTTTCATGTTGTTCAAAGGGATAGTTTACCCAAAAATGAAAATTCTTTCATTATTTACTAACCATTAAGTTCTTCCAAACCTGTATTAATTTCTTTGTTCTGCTGAAGATATTTGTAATCAAGCAGGAAACAGGAGCACTATTGACTTCAATAGTAGTGAATAAAAATACTATGTAAGTCAATGGTGCTCAAAAACGATTTGGTTACAAACATTGCTCAAAATATCATTCTTTGAAAAATGTATTCAGGTAAATAATGACAGAAGTTTCATTTTTGTCATCCACTTTAAGTCACCCATGCAGTAAAGTTGTCTCTTTCACTAATAAGGGTGTTATAGCTTATGTGTAAAATAAAATAACACATTTGTTACAGAAAGTGCCTGTGAAAATTCAGCTAAAGTAATTTTTTGTGATTTACTGTTTTCTACATAAAATCATCTTACATAACGTAAACAACATTCTGTGAAAATAAAACATTGATTTTTGTTATGTCAAAGATTGAAATTATTGTGAAATTAAACTGCTCCTAATCTCGTATTTGGACATTGAACATTGGTACACATGTGAATTAGTGAATGAGACCCATTATTAGTCATTTATAATAACATATGATCACCAAATTCTAATGTTGTAACATTTCTGTTTATCCGGCAAGTTACTACTGTCCTGCCAATGGTTCTTTCACCGAGGGCATTGCATGTCCAGTGGGTCATTATTGCCCCATAGGCACACATCAACCAAATCAGCACCCTTGCCCAGCAGGGACCTTTAATCCTCATACAAGAATGGCCAGTGATCAAGACTGTTTACCCTGCCCTCCAGGTATAGTTTCTACAAACAACTGAACTGCTATCAAGACTTTTTTTGCAGAGTTATGTATCTGTTATCCTCCAAGGGTGATACTGCCCTATTTTTCACAGCATTTTAGTCGCACCATTTCAGTTGTACTCCCCAGTGCTTTTAGCATCTGTCAAAACTCAGCTATAAAAATATCTGCCATACTTTCTGCCTTGCAGGGCTTTTCTGCGAGTCTCCTGGACAGAGTGCTGTGTCTGGACCATGTGTAGCTGGACACTTTTGTCTCTCAAGAGCTGTGTCCCCCGCACCTGTGGATGGAGAAACAGGTGGCAAATGTGCCCAGGGACACTATTGTCCGGTAGGGTCCTCATATCCAGAACCATGTCCACCGGGCTTTTATAGCAACAGCAGTGGGAACACTAAGCAGTCTGACTGTTTGCCCTGCCCTGCAGGTCAGTAGCTCTCTTTTAGAAACATCAAATGTCTTTTTAAATAATTTCTTTGCACATTTTATCATTTTCTCTCTTGTAGGATTTGCTTGTTCCAGCAGGGGGCTCTCCTCTCCTTCTCATGTGTGTCAGATGGGCTACTTTTGCCCATCGGGTCAAAATTCCAGCCAGCCTGCCCATTACATCTGCTCACCTGGGCATATGTGTCCACCTGGCAGCACCACACCCATCCCCTGTCCCATCGGGACTTATCAGAATTTAAAGGGACAGGTCAGTTGAAAAAGAAGCATGCACCTAAACTCTTTTGGGCAGTTTCCCGAACAGGGCTTAAGCTAATCCCAGACTAAAATCCTGTACTTTATTACCATAGGCAGAATGTTCTGTCTGCCCGGCTGGATTTTTTTGTGCTGGATCTGACACAGCGATAGGTGGAACCTCCACACCTGTTCCTTGTCCTGGGGGATATTACTGCCCTGCGGGTACTGGAAAACTTGCTTTAAAAACATGATGGGAAACCTCATATTATCACTAAATATTTAATGTATTTTTAACAGGTGCGGAGTCAGGATTGAGCTTCCCCTGCCCTGTGGGCACTTTTAATGGTCAGTTAGGCCTGTCCAATGTGGATCAGTGTGTCCCCTGCCCCCCTGGTAAATATTGCAGTTCATCTGGCTTGGACGCCCCAACGGGTAACTGCTCTCCAGGGTAAGTTCATTAGTTTCACTCAGCTGCTGCATCGTTGGCTCTCTAACTTCCTGTCAAATACGACAGGTCTGTTTTTTTAATGCTTTTTTCAAGCTAATCTCCACGATTTTGCAGTTTTGTGTGTCACCAGGGTGCATCTCTACCGGAGCCAGTTGGAGACTCCACTGGAAGCAGATGCACAGCTGGCTTATATTGCCCGGCGGGTGCCAAGCATACGGAGCCCTGTCCTCCAGGCACATTTGGTTCAATAGAAGGTCTTTTTTCAACTAAGGCAGCATATGTATCAGTATGCTCTTGCTGTTAAATATGGATGATTGACACTAACATCATGGGTGTTTTAATAGGAGCATCATCTGTACAGATGTGTCAGCCGTGTACACCGGGGCAGTACTGTGCTGAATCTGGCCTGAGTTCACCCTCTGGTCCCTGTAGTCCTGGATATTACTGTATTCAAGGGTCACACTCCCCTACACCTCAAAATTACAATGACTCTGGTAATTACCACAGTGATTGATCATTCACAAGGTCACGGATGTGAAAGCATTGTACCAGTACAACCCGCATTTTTGCGTGAACATGTGACATATTTCTGTTTATGTGTCATTAGCCTCTTTCACACAGTAATTCTGGTATATTACCATGAATTTACCAGTAAATACAAAAATTTGCTGTTCACACATGCAGTGACGTTCCATCTTTTTACCAGCAAGTCTTTTGATTCACACATCAGTATCAAAAGCCGGTAAACTCGGAAAGAAAGTGGAAGTTACCTGTGGCGCGCGGCCGGCGAGCTCAGTGTCGTATTTGTAAACAATGGCGGATTATGACTTAATATTGTCTGTCCGTATTTTGTTGTTTTCACATCTGTGGCAAACGGTCGCGAAGTTGCTCGTGACCAAACAAATTGAGTGAGGCGGCGTCAACCTGCGTGTGCACATTAGGCTTCACAGATGGTGTGCTAAGGACGTCGGCAATATGGCAAATAGATGGTAAGCTGTTTTAAACAACTTTGGTGAAGAAATGTGGATGTTAACTTCAGTTGTGCTCGACTTTAAGCAGCATGTGTGTGGAAACGTCCGTAAACAGTTCGAGGGTAAACGCGTCACCTGTATAAAAAACGTTCTGATTGGCCCGATCTGTCAGCGCTGTCTGACGTCGTCCGTTCTAAATGCCGGTAATCCTATATTTTTCGTTCACACATAGCGCTTACCTGTAAATTACTGGTAATCTTACAACCTGTCTTACTGGTAAATTGGGAGCACTGATTTACCGGAAAGGTTCTGTTCACACATGACATGTTAACGGCAATTTACCAGTAAATTACCAGTAAAGACTGTATGTGTGAAAGGGACTATTGTCATGTATTGGTTACTCAACTGTTTTGTCCTATTTTCTTATCATTGTCGCTTCAGTTTAGGGTTAGATTTACAAGGAATATATCCTTATACAAACCCAACTCTAACCCTAATGCCAGGCGCCAATGGTTTAAAAATCATAAAATATAAAAAAAATAAATCATGAGAAAAAGGTATAAACCAATACTTAAAGTGACATCCTAACGCAAACACCAAATCTAACCCTAAACCCCCAGTGATTTTAAAAACGGACAAAACAGTTGGAAAAACGTGTCAGTGTCACGGAAAAGTCATGTAAAGACAAATTTACGTGACTACAGGTACATCATTTTTATGATACAGGGTTGTTAATGTGCTGAATGTGTTCCAGAATGTAAAGTATCTGGGACGATTCGTTCAGTCGGGCAGGTCGATCCTGAGATTCGGTTCATTGGGGATGTCTGTCCTGCAGGCCACTACTGCCCGATGGGAAGTACACAACCAGAGCCCTGCCCACCAGGTAAAGTCTGAACAACAATTTGTAGTAGATGGGTGGTTTTATAAACATTTTGACCTTTTGCACTTTGTTTTTATTTTCTTGTAAACTTTTTTTAATATTTCAAATCAATAAACTTTTGAAGTATTTTGCATCATATGTTGGGTGTAAATGCAAAGTATTTTGAAATTGCCTTCCACAGACTGAGTTGGAACTTGGAAAGCAAATAGAGGTCCTAGCCTAAGAAAAATTTCACATTACATTAAAACATTTCACTATGTAAAAATGTATCTTATAATTTCTTTTATATATCTTATAATGTATTTCAGAGAAATTATTTCTTCAACGGGCTATACTGAAGTAAACTGACATTAGTCTAAATTTAACAAAATTCTACATTTATACTAAAATAATACATTAAAATTAATTAATTAATGTTTTTCACATTTACATACATTACTGTGCAAAAGTCTTAGGCCACCACCACCAGACTTGTTGTTTTAGAAGTTTTAATGTCCATACATTTTTATTTTTCAATCTATTTTATTAAGATACAAACAGAAAATACAGGAAATATGTACAAAAAATAAAAATATATTTTATTAGGACTAAATGTCTTCTTTAGGCATCTTCAGTGTTTAGTGTGACCTCTCTGGCACTAAACACATCTTGAGCATTTTTGAGCAGAATGAAGTAAAAATACTAATTTCTTAAAAAAATTTAATTATGATTTAATTTTATTTAGATTTAAGAGATCCTGCAGTTCCCCGCTATTGCTCAAGTGGAAGGGGAGTTTACCATAAAAACTTTTTACATTTTTATACAGTTTTTAATACTATATACACATTTTCTGGATGTATTCTATTAAAGAGACTGAGAAACGATTATATATGATCACTAACAACGAATCTAATTCTGGCATGGTGTCCTAAGACTTTTGCACAGTACTGTAGATTCGGAATGGTGCATTCAATCTGTCTATTTCATGAGATCCTGGCCATCAAACCCTTCACCTTGGTGGTGCTAGTACTGTACAATGCTTTACCAGTTGAGCTACAGGAATTCTCATTGGTGAATAACCAAATAAACTCGCATTGTTCTGTATTACAGGTACCTTCCTGGGCCGATGCGGTGCTATGTCTGAGACAGACTGCCATCCATGTACCCCTGGATTCTACTGTCCAGATTGGGGTGAGAGCTCTGTGATGCTCTGTCCTGAGGGTTGGTTCTGTCCAGCCGGTTCTGTAACAGGAGAACATCCTGGTAAGACTAACAAAGATGAAAAGCATATCGTCCACTGAGCATCAGTTAATCTAAGGTACAGAGTAGATATAAATAGACACAGTCCATTTATGTTTTAACTAGCCACAGCACCTCGACAGGGTTGCCCTACTGCTGTTTGATGTCTAGACATAGCCTATTTATATACTGCCAGTATTTTAACTTTATGATCCTGTCTGCTTAGACCGCCAGTGTCCGCCTGGCCACGCTTGTCCATATGGCAGTGTCGATCCCATCATATGTCCACCTGGTACTTATCAGCCTTTGCCTATCCAGCCTTACTGTCAACCATGCCCACCAGGTAAACATTATATTTAAAAGCAAGGTCACATCAGATACAGCTATAGTATGAATAGGATTTTTTTTGTACTATTGTACATTCTTTCTTTCTGATAGGATTTTACTGTTTGGAGGGTAGCTCTGCCCCTCTGCCCTGCCCTGCAGGTACTTTGAGTATGGTTGAAAGGTTGCGTTCTCGACTGGACTGCACTCCATGTCCACCAGGGTACTACTGTAACGTCAGCGCATTAACCCGCCCTTCAGGTCTCTGTTCTGCAGGTCAGTGGCACAGAGATCGCAAAGAGTCTCATAAGTCGGTGTATTTTCATTTAAAATCAGATTTTTTATTCTGAAAGGTCATTTCTGTTCATCTGGTGCAACTGAGCCTGCCCCCGTCTCACAGATGTTTGGAGATATTTGTCCAGCAGGATACTACTGCCCCGAACAGAGCAGCACTCCGTTACCCTGTCCTGTTGGGTTCATTCTTACAGACAAAGGGGGCACTTCTTTAAAAGACTGCACCCCTTGCCCTCCAAGCAGATATTGCATTGCACCAGGATCCTCTCAACCTTCAGGTTAGATCAGTCTTGAGCAATAAAGGCACACTCCTATTCACTCTTCAAACTAATTGGAAATATATGCAGGAACATTGTGTGTGTGAATTTGGCAAGCACGTTGAATAATAAATCATCTTTAAAGGGTCACTCCACTTTTTTTGAAAATATGCTAAATATGTTAAATATTTGATTTTTACCGTTTTGGAATCCATTCAGCTGATCTCCGGGTCTGGCGCTAGCACTTTTAGCATAGCTTAGCATAATCCATTGAATATGATTAGACCATTAGCATCACATTTAAAATTAACCAAAGAGTTTCGCTATTTTTCCTATTTAAAACTTGACTCTTCTGTAGTTACATTGTGTACTAAGACCAACGGAAAATTAAAATCTGCAATTTTCTAGACAGATATGACGAGGAACTATACTCTCAAACTTGTGTATTAGTCAAGGACTTTGCTAATGTAACATGGCCGCAGCAAGCGTAGTGATGTTGCGCACTGCCCGAAAATAGTCCCATGCTATTGAAAGTAACCAAGGGGACACAATGTAACTACAGGAGAGTCAAGTTTTAAATAGGAAAAATATTGAAACTCTTTGGTTATCTTTTAGCGCGATGCTAATTCAATGGATTGTGCTAAGCAATGCTAAAAGTGCTAGCGCCAGTGCTAAATAACTCTTTGGTTGTTTTTGGGCGCGATGCTGGTGGTCTAGTCAGATTCAGTGGATTGTGCTAAGCTATGCTAAAAGTGGTAGA
Organism: Misgurnus anguillicaudatus; assembly: GCF_027580225.2. NCBI lineage: Eukaryota > Metazoa > Chordata > Actinopteri > Cypriniformes > Cobitidae > Misgurnus > Misgurnus anguillicaudatus. Next base: position 19,719,834 of record NC_073360.2, on the reverse strand, counting down.
GCCAGACCCGGAGTTAAGCTTAATGGATTCCAAAATGGTAAAAATCGGATGTTTGACTCTGGGGGAGCTGGAAAATGAGCACATTTTCAAAAAAAGTGGAATGTCCTTTTAAAGTGATAAGGAAAGATCCATGTGTTATTTTGGCCTTCAACAGGGTTTTGCGCACCTGGGTACTATTGCGTTGGAGGTGCGCACACTTCAGCACCCCAGGCAGTGCCCTCTCAGCAAACCTGCTTTTGTGACCTCACACCAGTGCCCCAACTTCAGAAGTATGATCTTTGCATGAAAAAGCACAACCTAACCTGCTCGGTTCACACTCGTGGTACGATTTTATTGTGGAGTCCAAACTGTACAAGATAACTAATAAGTCTGTTAAAACTAATTAACATTTTTTCAAGAAGATGCTGCTGAAATCTGGACTGCTCTGGATCTCAGGCTCGCATTGGATGAAGCCCAATCTGAGCTTTATAGGGAATCATCTCAGGATATTACAAATACATGCGCTGGCTTCAAAGGAGACATTTGTCCTATAGGTAAACAATGCGTTGTGTCAGTCTGCAGACTTGCCATGGCTCTTAACTTGGGTTATATTGGGTGTAATCTGACCACATACACCATCACACCACTTAGTAATTATACTGCATAATTGACTTAGTGAATCATCTCTGCAGGATCATATTGTCCTGTGGGTTCGATGCTACCTCAACCCTGTGATGCTGGCTCTTATTGCAATCAGACTGGACTACACACTCCTGTAGGTCTATGCTTTGCTGGATTCTACTGTCCCACAGGCTCCTCAGATCCAAACGCTGTGTTATGTCCCTCTGGACACTACTGTCCCCGTGGCACACCATTACCCCTGCCCTGCCCACAACGGACACTGAGAAGTAAGTTTACCTACGCTAACAAAGAAATACCAAAAAAAAAACATGCTGTACATTTGATCGAGCACACATACTGAAATAAAATATATATATACTGTACCTTGTAACACACTGTAAGTCACTTTAGATTCGCCAAATGCATGTAAATGTAATACTTTTTTAAGAGTACCTATTGCTTGTTCGATCCAAAGCCATCCAATACTTTTACAATATTCATTATTAAAGCAATAAGCCCCAAGAAGCAGTGGGTTACCAGTGCATTTTATAACAGCTAAGGGGCGTTGTTAGGCACGACGCGAAGCGGAGTTATAAAATGCACTGTAAACCCACTGCTTCGTGGGACTTATTGCTTTTATAAAACGGTTACTTCATATACATAGCAGGATTTCATAAAATAAAACACAAATAAGTTGTAATTATATCAGTACAAATTTTAGTCTTCCGCCAAACAAAGTAGTTCCTCAGAATCAAGTGTGGTTGCAACAGAGCAAAGTTCACAACCAACACAGACGCAGCAAAGACACAATGAAAATATGATTTACGACTGTGGTGTTTATTTTATAAATCAACATTCATCTAATTTAATTTATACATTAACATTTATATCGTGCAACTGTTGAAGTGATGATCAAATATGCTTGGAAGCATGCTGAACTCTTTCCCCGTCAGCGTTTTTTAAAAAGTTACCACCCAGTTTTAGTTTAATACCTTACAGAAAAAATATCTTCTTTAAATAAACATAAAATATCAAATGAAAGAACAGACCATTCGCTTTCAAACAACAACAACAACAAAAAACGTTTCATCCTACCTTCATTTGTTCTCTTATCTGTTATCACCTCTCAAATTTTCAGGAGATAATTCCATTTTTGTGAAAAACTTTTGTAAGAGATCAGATTCAGAGCCATCAAAACTTAAACGTCACGCTAAATCCACCACAACGCTGTTGTGTCGAGTGAATGCGTCTGTGTTTAAGTTGTGTAAGATTGCCATCTAGTGGACAATAGCGGAAACATCATTTTAAGACAAAAACAACTCAGAGAACATTTTCTCTTTATTGACGAAATGACTCAAAAATATTTATTGACATTTATCTGGATATCGCCATAATTGTGCAAATGTAGAAAAATTAAAAAATGATTAAAGACTGTAGTGTTTATTTTCATAAATCAGTATGTAGCAACACTGGCGCATTGATACTTCTGTAAAGCTGTCTGAACCGTGGGGTTACCGGGTATTTTATCACGGCTTAGAACCCGTTTCAACCAATCAGAATGAAGAACCAGAACGAGCCGTTTTATAATCTCTAATAATATGTGACCCTGTCTAATCAAATTATTGGAATTTTGATTTCAATCATTGATTTCACACGTTTCAGTAAGACTCAAATATCTACACTGTTAAAAAAATTATAAAAATTAAATTGAAATAACTTTAACTAATTCTGCTTATTTATTATAATTTATAGCAACTCATTAATTGTTATTCCAAGTTGATTAAAGTGCAACAAGATTTTTTTTACAGTGTTTCTGCCATTTATAATCATATTGCTCTCTAGTTAAGGTTTGGTGTCTATTGATCTCTAGTCTCTGTATTTATTGCCTATAAGCATTATGCTTCCCATTAAACAATTATAAAGCTTTCAGAGCTCTTTCTGTTGGTGTATTATCAATCATTCAATGACAGGGCAAGTGCTTTGACCTCTTCTGGAAGCTGTTTACTGTTTTATAATACTGAACAGGTTCTCCTGGGGGATCTAGTGTTGAAGACTGCCAACAGTGTCCACCTGGGTATTTCTGCGAGCATATAGGCCTAACAGAGCCATCGGGTTTGTGTTCAGAGGGATATTACTGCCCTGGAGGACAAAACTCATCCAGACCAGCAGAGTATCTGTGTGGTGCGGGTCACTTCTGTGAAAGGGTAAGAGTTGCAACCCTAAGAGAGATGTCATGTCAATTCAAATGAAGTTTTTTTATCGAAAAATTATAGCAATTTACAAAAAAAAAAAAACGTATTTTCATAAAATTGCACTTGCAATAGTCTTTTTCAAAGATTTCTGTTGGATAAATTGTACATTATTAATAAACATTTCCATGTCCAACATTATCTTTTCACAATTAATCTTAAAATACTTTCTGCCAATAATAACTGTAAAATTATAAACCAGTTAAAGGTATAGCGGAAGATTTTCCGTAATTTTAGAAAAGACCCGCCTTTTAAATTTTTGTATATTATTAAACTGTACCTGTCAAAATGATTTGCAGCAACCGGGTCACTGTGTGTTATTCGTTTTGAATGGTTGTTATCTGGGAATAACATACCTTGGAATGTCGCAAGTTGCCAATCAGAATCAAGCATTCCAACAAGCTGTGTAATAATCAAAACTAACAACTTTTACCTCCCCCAATATTTATGCAACGACTGCATAAAAAATGTATGATAATGGCAATGTGGCTATCGTGTGACATTGCCTTATGTCATTGCTGTTTTTAGGGAAGCGTTATTGAGAGACCATGTTTCCCTGGAAGCATTCAGCCCAGTGTAGGTCAGCACAGATGTGAGCTGTGCCCTGCCCGCTTCTTCTGCCCTGAGAGTGGTAGGCATAACATTTCAATAAATTAACATATAAACAGTCCTTTGTCTTTGCTTATGGATTTTTGATATTATACTAGGAATGATACACCCCACCCCATGTCAGCCTGGCTTTTATTGTTCAACTGGTTCAGCCAATCAACATCCATGTCCACCAGGGACATATGGAAACCAGTCTGAATTAGCAGAATCTTCTGAATGCTCTCTGTGTGACCCTGGAGCCTTTTGTATGGGGCCAGGTATGAATGTTGACTCCTGTGCACGTTTGGTTACCTGGGTTTTTATTGCGGTGACATTTTTTATTTCTATCCAGGCAATAACTTCCCAACTGGCCCTTGCAGTGCGGGATTCTTGTGTTTTGAAGGGGCCTCGGTTCCATCACCTACCGATAATAAAACTGGAATGACGTGCCCGTCTGGTTTTTATTGTCCTGCTGGTATTTTCGCACCTATACCTTGTCCCAAGGGCACATTTAGGTAACACATAAAAGCACAAAACAATGCTAAATGAATACTGTGCAACTTCTAAACAGTGCCCACTGCTGCTTTTTGTAACCTAAGCTTTATTTTACAGCAATCAGCTTCAACTGTCAGAGCTCGGTCAGTGCCAAAACTGTACACCAGGATTTTATTGCTCAGAGTCAGGTCTGAGAGCAGTCAGTGGACCCTGCTTGCCAGGTTAGAATCCTATTATCTACTGTTTGCATGACTTCTTGTTTGTTTAGTGTTTAATATGACATGTATTATTACAGGGTTTTATTGCAGTGAAGGATCTCCAACTGCAGCTCCTGTTTCGGCCGTGTTTGGAGATGTTTGCCCTCCAGGTCACTATTGTGAGATTGGGAGCCCTGTGCCAACTCCCTGTGCATTGGGCAGCCAGCGTTCTGATACTGGGGGAAAGGGTGCAGAGGACTGCATGCCTTGCCCTGCAGGTAATGGTCTGTTCTGGATATATAATGTGTGCCCCTCCATGCCTGGAAGATAATGCTCCAATAGGGGCGGTTCACATTTTGGGTCTAAAACTTCATGAAACACGCGACCGCACCACTTTCCTCCTTGTTTCCTACCCAGCATTCTAAAAAGTTGAAATATTTTCAACTCGCTGCAGCGCCTACGCCTATACCATGTCATCCAAAATGTTGATGTCTTTCTTTGTTCAGTCGAGAAGAAATTGTGTTTTTTTAAGAAAACGTTCCAGGATTTTTCTAATTTTAATGGACTTTAATGGACCCCAACACTTAACAGTTTTAATGCAGTTTATAATTGCAGTTTCAAAGGACTCTGAACGATCCCAAGCGAGGCATAGGGGTCTTGTCTAGCGAAGCGATTGTCATTTTTGACAATAAAAATAGAAATATGCGCTTTTGGACCACGGCTTCTCTTCTTCCTCCGGTCCTGCGGCGCGCCAGCACGACCTCACGTAATTGCGTAATGCCGTGGAAAGGTCACGTGTTACATATATGAAACGCACATTTGCGGACCATTTTATACAGTAAAATGACACAAAGACATTAATTGGTATCTTTCGACTTACAACAACGTCGGAACGGTCCTCTTTCTCCACACTTGTAAACACTGGGGCGTAGTTTCGATAGGTCATCAGTGACCTCTTGACGTGATGACGTATTACGCGAGGTCGCACTGGGGTGTCACATGACCGGAGGAAGACGAGAAGTCGTGGTTTAAAAGTGCATATTTTTTATTCTTCTTGCCAAACATGACAATCGTTTCTCTAGATAAGACCCTTATGCCGCGTTTGGGATCATTTAGAGTCCGTTGAAACTGCAATTTTAAGCTGCATTGGAACTGTTGGGTGTTGGGGTCCAATAAAGTCCATTGAAATGGGAAGAATCCTGGAATGTTTTTCTCAAAAAACATAATTTCTTCTCAGCTCAACAAAGAAAGACATTAACATTTTGGATGACATGGTGGTGAACATTTTTTTTAAGAAAATGGACTAATCCTTTAATAAAGCATTTCTCATGTGAGAATGGACCTTTTTATGTGTTGTTCTTTGACCACAGGGCAGTTCCAGGATCAGAGAGGGCAAAGAGAATGTAAACCTTGTCCCCCTGGGTTTCACTGCACCAACATCACTGGGGTCAGCACACCTCTCATCTGCCCCAAAGGCTACTACTGCCCCAATATGACTCAGACTGGACACCCAGTTCCATGTCCCAAAGGAACATACAGTGATTTTGTAGGCCTTGTGACAGCAGGTAATATACAAGTATTCTCTTTCGTGTTAAAATGTACATTCATAATTTGCATACACTGTATGCATTTGCTTATGCAGATGCTTATATCCAAAGTGACTTACAGTGCATTAAAACTACAAGAATATGGGCATTCGTTGGGAATCAAACCCATGACAATGATATTGCCAGCACTATGCTTTACTAGCAACATTTACTAGTTTTCTATCATGCATCTTCGATCTCTTTGCAGAGCAGTGTCTGGTGTGTCCCATGGGCCTTTTCTGTGGTTCAGATGGACTTTCTGAGCCTTCTGGGCCGTGCGCTCCTGGATTTATCTGTTTTATCCAGGCCACAGTTCCCAACCCCAATGACAATAGCACTGGTACTCTGTGTCCTCCGGGTGCATACTGCTTACTGGGAATAAGAGCAGGTGCTGTATGGAGGTGTTAAGCTACTCATTTTTAAATATTTTAAAAAATAATTTTATACGACTTTAGAGTAATAGCATAGCACTATCATTAAAACACTGGTAAATGCCAGAGATGCATGTACTATGTATGTAATTCAAGAGACATCTGTCTAATTGTGATATACTGTATAGGTGAATGTTCTGCAGGCTATTACTGTGACTGGGGCTCCAGCAGCCCGGAGCAGAGACTCTGTCCTGCCGGCTTTTATTGCCCCACAGGCACCCCAAAGCCCCTGGCCTGCATTTCAGGCACTTTTAGCTCAGTCATGGGCAACAGCCACAGAGAAAACTGTGAGCCATGTCCTGTAGGCTTCTACTGTCAGGGTGAGTTCATATTTTATTTCTGTAAGCTACGTATTATTCAAAAATAAAATATTTTTAGTGTGAATATGTGTATATTATAAATTTATTGTTATTGTTCCTATTCCTAAACAACGCAGGGGAAGGAGTGTCAGACCCTCTTCCCTGTCCACCAGGATATTTTTGCCCCTCGGGTACAACACAGGGCACTCAGTTCCCCTGCCCTCCAGGAACAGCGCAGCCCCGGTCTGGGGCAGCCAGTATAGATGAATGTTTACCATGTCCTCCAGGTCAGACTGACCACTGTACCCATTTTTGTTCAAACAAAATACCACACAAATTTGGAAAGACGTTGAATTTATTAATACCAGTCTGATTTGTATGATGTCAATCTACTAGGCAAGTTCTGCGCTCATCATGGTCTCTCAGAGCCCACGGGGAGCTGCCAGGATGGATATCACTGCCCTTCAGGTGCCACCAGTCCAAACGGCACTGGAAACATGGTATACTTTGTTATTTTTAGGGACATTCTTCATAGTTAGTTTAGGTTAACTTTATGAAGTGTCTATGAGTTTCAAAATTATTATAGTTTAGTTTTAATTCATAAAGTCTGATGATATATATTTTTGACATTTTATAATATTATAATTGTTTAATTTAATGAAAGGAGCAAGGGTTATGACAGATATTAGAAAAATTGGAAAAAAGGCATTACATTTTTACTATTATACTTTTTTTTTTGTCAAAACCATTAAATATTTAATACATTGCTACTATTTGCTAGATTATAAAAATGTGCTGTTCATATGAAAAATCTTTAAAATTAATTTCTTCATATTACTCTTGATTGATATGGTGTATGTAAGGGTTAAATCCATTAACACTGTAATTTGCAGATTACATCTACAGGCAACAGCATTTGCCCGGCTGGTCATTATTGCCCGACTGGTATCAGTACGCCCCTCCCATGTCCTATTGGAACATTCTCCAATGCCTTGGGGTTGAGCATGGTGAAGCAGTGCCAGCCGTGCCCTCCAGGGTTTTCCTGTGAGGAGCCTGCAATGGTCCATCTCTCAGAAGCATCTCTCTGTGATGCTGGGTAAAACACATAGTCATCCCCACTTGATCAATCTGGTTGCATTCATGTGCTGCTAATGGATCTTAGCGGATGCATTTGTAAGATTTTAGATGTTAGATATTAATGTTCCATTACATAAGGAAGTATTATTGATATTGCCTGTTACAGAAATGATATGTAAGTGCAAATGAGAAGTGAAATGGCATCGGAAGAGTTTTAAAATGACTCATGCATCTAATGTCTGTCCAGTTGTAGCATTAAAGTACAATGAGCTCTACTGACTCAAATATTAAACACAGACCTTATTTTTCTTATATATTGAAGAAACACTATTTAAAACCTTATTATATTCTCCAGATGGAATTCATGGCATTTAACATTTTGGCACTTAAATAGACTTTATTTCTCTATACAGATATGTGTGTATCAATGGCAGTCGTAGTACTAGACCAGTAGATGGACTACAAGGTTATATCTGCCCTAGCGGACACAGCTGCCCCATTGGGTCCCCACTTGAAGTACCATGTGAACCTGGGACATACAGTGCTAGTCCTGGGGCTACCCACTGTCTCACATGCCCAGCTGGTACAATGTGCCCCTCTACTGGCACAAAAGAGCCTTTGCCATGTCCTATAGGTGAGCCATTAGATAATAATGATAATGGGAAGATAATAAATAATGTTTTTTTTTATATTTCGCATTGCTATGTCGTCCATCAGGTCATTTTTGTCCTACTGGCACTGCTTTGGCTCCGCCCTGCCCCGTTGGCACACTGGGTCAGGTTACCAGGGCTCAGTCCGATGCAGCCTGTGTGCCATGTCCTACCGGCCTCTACTGCAGTTCACCTGGTTTATCTCAACCGCAAGGTCTGCTTTTTTTAAAGTTTAAAGGTGGGGTGCATGATCTCTGAAAGACAATGTTGATATTTGAAATCACCTAAACAAACACGCCACTACCCCAATAGAATCTGGACCTTCTTTTGATAGGCAATGATGTCGGTTAGTAGACACACCTCTTACTGTTGATTGGCTACAAGTGTGTTTTGGTAGTCGGCCCAACTCCCTTTTCCAAAGTGTTTTTCAAAAATCATGTACCCCACCTTTAATGTTATATAGTAAGGGAATACAGAATAACTAAATCGCTGTGATCTGATAGGCCAATGCCAGCAGGGTTATTTCTGCCATGGAGGTTCTGCGTATCCTGCACCCTTGATTTCGACTGGCTACCTTAGGAATGGGCCCTGCCCACGTGGTCACTTTTGCCCTACTGGAGCCCTGACGCCTCTTCCCTGCCCAGTAGGCAGCATTCGTAACCTCACTGGTATGTGCAGGCAGAAAACTTTATATAAATCTGCAATACATTAAGGAAAAATGTACATCTATTACTATAGGTGGTCCAACATTTAGACGCAGCTAAATAATTAATCAGTTTCAGCGCAGCATTAAAGTAAATGACCCATCAAATACAACTGAATGTATAACTTAAAGCACCAGCGCACATACACCGTAAACCAGTAATGCACATATTCCCTTTCAGTCTATCATCATATAAATTCAGTAGAAATACACTATTTAATTATTTACATGCCCTGTCATGCTGCTCTTCCATTCTTTGGAAAGTTGGACATTAATATTTTATTTTCCAGTATTTCTTTCTTTGTTTACTAGTATGTAATGCTGTTTTACAATGAACCCATCACTGACCTGTCCACCAGGGGGATACTCCATAGAAAGCTGTCTTCCCTGCCCAGCAGGGCACTATTGTGCCAGCGAGGGTCTGGATTCTCCAACTGGCCCCTGTGCTGCAGGCTTCTACTGCCCTGTCGACTTCTCCTCAACCACCCCACATGCATTCCTCTGCCCCAAGGTCAGTTTTATCTTCTTCATACCACCTACTGTATGTACTTTTATAAAATGAAACCAAACCAGCGGACCTGATTGAAAGGGTTATTCTTTCTCAGGGCCATTATTGTCCTTTGGCCTCACCTCTGGCCTTGCCCTGCCCCACGGGACAGTACCAGCCTAATCCAGGCTCTGACACGTGCATCCCCTGCCGTCCAGGCTTTTATTGCGAGGAGGCAATTATCGGAGACCCTCGGCGGTGCCCAGCACACTCCTACTGCCCTGCAGGTACCGAATTCTTGCTGTACTGTAGATATACACAGTTTCTGTTCATCACAAGAGATTGAAATTAAAGTTATGGCCAATGACAAAAAAACAATAAATGACAAATATAAAAAATGTATGCATTTAAAAACACATCAACTAGATTTATGCATCATAGCACATACTAAATATGTAAAAGTCTATTTTGAGGAAAAAGTCACATTTCAAAGTAACATTTAAATTTGAAAGTGATTTATTTTATACATGAATGTACAAAGCTCTGCTATATTATTACAGTACATGCACACATACTGTTGCAATAGTTTATGATGAAGATTTTTTATCTTAATTTAAAAAAAAATCACTAGTATTGGCCAGTAACTGGTCCTGATATGATCATTCATATTTTTTACACTAATAAATGTTTCATTATCTTTTCATGTTTCGATGGTTTGTTTACAGCCACCATGATTCCACAACCCTGTCCGAATGGCACATACACCCCTCCTGAGGCAAGGGGTCTGCAGGAGGAAAGAGAGTGCTTGCCATGCCCACCAGGAAGATTCTGCAGGTACATCTGGGAATCATGTGCATCATTATGTTTAATGTGTGTATAGTGTACACCAGGGGTGCCCAACCCTGTTCCTGGAGGGCTACCGTCCTGCAGATTTGAGCTCCAACCCCAATCAAACACAGCTGAAGCAGCTAATCAGGGTGTTCAGGGTTTCTTGATAATTACAAACAGGTGTTGGAGCTGGGATGGAACTGAAGTTTGCAGGATGGTAGCAGGGTTGGGCACCCCTAGTGTACACAATAAAGAGTATCTACTTCTCCAATGAGAGCATTGCAGAAAACTATTTAAAAGATGTTAAAGATTGGAAAAGACCTGACACTATGATGCCACTGTGGATTTGATGGCTTTACACTGTACGTCTGATAACTGCACAGGGCCGGCCAGGTGAAAGGTCTGTGTGCTGCTGGATTTTTGTGCATCTCTGGTAGTTCAGAGTTCACCCCACAGGGCTCTGTTCAGCTCAGTGAGGATCATTGTGAATGGGGGACGCCGTGTGCTGGACCCTGTCCTGCTGGTATGTTTGTTAGGGATGATAACAGATTTATTTAAGTGTGTAAATCTTTTTACGGTTATCAGACACTAGATTGTGTGGAGTTTACTCTTGTGTGTTTGGGCAGGATTTTATTGTCCTGAGGGTACAGAAAAGCCCCTACCTTGCCCTGCTAATACTGTAAGACAGACCCCTGGAGCAATTGCTGTACATGACTGTCTTGTCTGTCCTCCAGCACACTGGTGTAAAGAGGGTAAGTCTGCATAATCTTTATGCTTTATGTCATATATATATATATATATAGCTGTGGTGTTGCAGATTTAGTAGCATTGCAGCTTCTACACATCAGTCCAGGAAACTCTACATACATCCATACGTATGTAAAACAAGATAAACATTCTCTCTGTATTCATACAGGTGATTCGATCCTGCACATGTGTCCACCAGGCTATTACTGTGATGGCATAGCTGATTATGAGTCTAAGGGAAGGCCAGGGCCCAAAGAATGTCCCTTATTTACCTACAGACCTACACCTGGGGCGCGAAGCAAAGGGGACTGTCTCATCTGCCCACCTGGAACCTTCTGTAACACCACAGGTCTTTAAAATGCCCTCGTATACAGTATACCCATACAGCAAAAAATATATATATTTTCAAACATAATCTTAAATATATAACAAAATATACAAAAATGAAAAAATATATGTACTGAAATATATTTTGAAATATGTTTACAAAACTTTTTTTCCACAATAGTTTTATAAATATATATATTTATGTTAAAGCATTTATAATCATGTCACATTGAAATAAACACTTTGTATGTAAACATAACAGGTTTGCAAAGGTTAAAATTAAATATATTTTTAACTGCATACATTTTATACTTTATACATTTTATACACACTTTATATTCTGGCCAAGAAAAATACATTTTTATATATTGCTGTATGGGTTGCAAAATTAGAAATGTATTTGTTGCTCTGAAATACATTTTTAAATAAATGTTAAAGGTAGGGTAACACATTTTGAAAAATGCTAACGGTAGCCGCCTAGCAATGAAATCCTGATCCCACCCTAAAGTCAAATCGCCATCCAAAGTCACGCCTCTTTCAAAACGCATGAACACGCACAGATCAGACGGTCACATCTCATGTCTCATTCAGCAGTGAGAAAACTTTGCAGTACAAAGTCGAATAACACTTCCAAAATAACCAAACAACTGGTTAACATCTGAATTAGTTTAAGCATACGTTCGGTTGTGTAGACGTAACTGTTGCGCTAATCCGCAAACGAACACAAATTTCATAAGCAACACAATGTTTCATCAAAGAAGAATATCTGAATCCATCTCAATACAAACATATGACTCTTTCAGACCCTTTGCCTCCTGCAGCTGTTTGCATCTCGTGGTAAAGCAGTAAAGTTACCAATGTTAATTTGGGTTTTTGCTCTTTGCTGATCCAGTTTTTGCTGTTGTTGTTAGAAAAGATGCCTTTAGTTTTGTGCCTCCTGTGTAGGTTGTCGCTTGAGCAGAAAATTTTGCTGTTCTCGCTGTTTACAGGCAGGAGGTGAGCGCACGTGAACGCGCCGATGACGTATGGTCTCTGCGTGGACTCGCTGCGCGGTGGGCATTCAAATTATGCTTACATATGAGGGAGAAAAATGGAAACGTCCGTTCGGACCGAAATCTATGATTTGTTGCACATTTTTTGGTCCTACGCCTTTCACAGATAACATAAATTTCTACAAATACATTTAAACAACTTAACACAGTGATTGCTATCAGGATGTGAGGAGACTTTTAACCAGCATAACAAAAAATGTTTCAGGATCAAATCAGTTACCCTACCTTTAATATATAAAGGTTAAAACAAATAATATTTTTAAATTCAAAAATAATATTTAATTAAGCTTGACTTTCTACAACATGTATTTAGCATATATTAAAAAATAGTTTTGGCCAGAGAAATGTATTATTTTGCCGTGTGAGTATAAATACCAGTGGTGGCTTGTGACTGCTCTTCTGAGGGGCACAAATTCAAAATATGTGTTTGTTGCGTCATGTGAACCATGTGCATCATGTGTTTTGTCAAAATAAGCAAGACACTCCCTTAAAGGGACACAAGGCAGCATTTTTATGTTAATAAATCATCTTCGTAAGTCGGTATATGGTTAAATGACTCATTACATGACGAATGAAGACTCTCGCCCGCCCCTACCGTCTGTAGGAAGAATACCCCACTTGCAAGTTCGCTGTATCCGACCAGGTGTCCTTCAGTCTCATAAAGTCTCAGATATAGAAAGCATTTACTCCCAGACACTAGGTGGAGCTAGTAGAGAAATAATACTCAGACTTGCCTTTGTGCCTTTAATAGTAAACTTTGATTATGCATGAGATTATGCGAGTATCTGGCAAACGCGAGCGTCTCTTTTATCATAAACCCTTTACACATAGGATAGGACATAGGATCACTCGACGCTTCGAACAAATATTTTGAAATCATGAACCACACACATAATGGGCTACATGAGACGAACTTCGCATTGTGCACACTTTAAAAAAGAATTCACCGGCCGCCACTCATACATACCATTTACAGTATAACCATTACCATATAAAATGTCTTAATGGTCAAATGAATAAGATCTTATTTTTAATAAGCACACCTTTACTGTATTTATCTCTCCAGGGCTTACTAACTTTTCAAGCTTCCTGTGCCCTCCGGGTCACTGGTGTAGTGGGACAGGTTTCCCAGTGCTTTGCCCTGCAGGCACCTTCAGGGCACAGCCAGGGGCAGCTTCTGCCAGCCAGTGCAATCTTTGCCCTCCTGGTACCCACTGCCCAGACCCTCGCATCACAGGCCAGCCTAACACAGCAGGCATCTCTTGCCGAGCTTCTTACGAATGTCCTATAGGTGTGTATAACTTTCCATGGCGTATACAAAACCATTAAGTATTTTATTTGTACCATAAATTTGCATGGTACAGTACCAAAAAACCTTGTTGATGATAACAGAAGAGTTAAAACGGCCCAAAATACAGACCTAAAATATAATTAAATGAAATGATTGTGATTCAGGTTCAGTGATGGAGATTCCTTGCCGAGCTGGCTCATACTGCAGAGCTCAAACTGGTGTGCCCACGCCATGCCCTGCAGGTTACTACTGTCCTGAAAGATCTCACACCTACAACTCACCTCAGCAAATGTAAGTCCAACATTTCCCAACTTAACAAGCATTATTACATCAATACAGAGATCCAAATAAGGTACAGTAGCAACGTTGACTTTAATGTGATAATTTATGTTGGCAGATGTCATTTTCCATATTACTGTCCAGCCAACAGCTCTGCTATGCTGACTTGTGCTGATGGCTGGATGCCGTTGAACACCAGCGGGTTAAGGACATCTCAGGAGAGCAGTTGTGTAATCTGTGTCGCCGGCACCTACAGACCCAGCCTGTCCTCGCACCTTCACTGTCTCCTTTGCCCTCCAGGATATCACTGCCCACCAGGTCTTTTGCACCCCAGTGACCCCCGAATGTATTTATTATCAATATAAGCTGTTTGTAATCTTACAAGTCGTGATCTTATGTAATCTTTAAATGAAGTGATGTTTAAACACAAAGATGATTTGTATTATGATGTTTACATTTCTTAAGAATTACAGCATCGTACAATCATTATTTCCGTTTTGCATTGCTCTGTTTTAATCAGTGTAATGCTGTGTGTACTAGGCTCACACCATTATAGTGGCCAGTCATGTCCATTGGGGTACATTTGTCCGCAAGGCACATCCGATCCTATCCCTTGTCCACCTGGCTCATATGGAAACCACACTGGTGCCGAATCACTGCAGGATTGTCACAAATGCCCACCGGGCACCTACAATCACCTGTATGGCCAGAGAGCCTGTTTTCCCTGCGGGAGCTCATCCACCTCGGCTGCAGGTCAGACCACATAGTGGCAATTCAATTGAGTATTTTCTCAAGAACACAATTTAAAACCAACCAAGCATCTTAAATCATATTTGCTTTCATAGGGGCGTCCTCTTGCACCTGTGTTGGCAAGAACCGTGCGTTTCAGCACTCGGATGGGTCATGCTTGTGTAAAACAGGATTTGTTTTCTATAATGAACTGGACTTCAAAATCTCCACTGCGGACAGTGAGTTTAACTGTCAACCTGAGGTGAGGTTTGTTACTCAGTATCCCACTTAGCTCAATTTCTCCATAATGTGTGATGAGACAATGTGTGTTTTTAGGTAAAGAAGCGCTGTTGGGCTGGGCAAGTGAGATTGGCCTCTTCTTTGGACTGTGTTGTGCCATCTTCCTACTCTTGTAACGTGACATGCGGACCTCAGGGTGGGAGTTTGGATGTTGGGATGGGCATGTAAGTTTATGCATATGAATATACACAGTACACACTACTGTTCCCATTAGAAGTAAATCCTACATTTAAAACAACAATACACCCAAAAATGCAAAATTCTCTCATAATTCACATATGAATCACAGATTAATATTACTTTCATTTTATTAACGGGTCCATTGAATGCTTGAATCTGATTGGCTTATGAACATTCTGAGGTGTGCAATTATTTTCTGGGAATCGCATGGCGAACGCTAACTGCATTAGAATGCTATCAACGGCTCTAGCCTCCATTGTCAGCTTTAAAATGACGTTTTGGAGCAAGCAAAAGAGCCGTTGGATGAGACGCGGAAGAAATAGTCCTACTCACAATAGCGATTTAAGTACAAAAACTGGACGAATCCCTTTAAATATATCATCTTATCGATGTCTTGATATGTGGTAATAATTGACTCTGGGCAGTTGAATTATTGAAAAATAATGCACACCTCCTTCACGTCGTGGCTGCATCACCACCTCGGGTGTGCATACTATTATTATTTTTCTAATAATTCAACGGCCCGTCGTGAATTATTCCTTCCTTATATTAAAATGCTGTCGTGTTTTTCTGTCATATGGAAGTTTGCAAAACTCCGAAAGCAAAATACTTCCATCATTAAAGCAACACTATGTAGTTTTTTTACCTTTAAATAATGTCTCTAAAATTATTTCAGTGATAGAACAACTTTTAACTGGACAAATTGTACTGTTGCTGCAACCTGAGCAGCCTCCTAGCTGCTACAAGCACACTCTGAAAGTGGCGGTGAAGGGTAGGAAACACAGCCCCGCCCCTCCCCTACCTGCAGAAGAGTGTCTGATACCAGGCACTGTTGGGCTTTTCAACCACATGGGGGAGCTGTATGTAATTTTTACATGGAAACTACATAGTGTTGCTTTAAAAAAATCTAAATTACTCTAGCAGTTTAATATTGTAAGCTTGTTTATTTAAATTAAAGTGTAAACAAGCAGATATAAGTGCTGATTTCAAATATGGTAACTCATTGGTAACTTCAGATCTTATAGGTTTGTGTTTAGCTGAAGAAAGAAAGAGTTTTCAGATTTGCGTAAACTATTCCTTTAATAGTTTTAACTCATTCCCCGCCAGCAATTTTTTTAAAGGTTTACCGCCTAGCATTTTTTTTGTGATTTTCACAAAAGTTTTACAAAATGCCTTCCACGAAAATTTCTGCTAAAAATATATAAATATACAAATATATAAAATGAAAGAACAGACCATCTGCTTTTAAACAAACAATAAAAAAACAAAATAAGAAAAAAAGTTTCATTTTATCTATATTTTTTTCTGCTTATAAACTCTTAAATATGGCATTTTTGTAAAGGAATTTTGTTAGAGATCAGATTCAGAACGATTATCAAAACATACACAGAGTTTAAAATTAGTAAATACATTTTTTATAAATTGGTTAAGTGCGTCATCTAGTGGATAATCGCGGGATTACAGATTAACATAAAACCTCATCAGGAACACGTTTTTAATGCAATTTTTTTTTCTCTTAATTGACACGACAACTCGTCAATGGTGGGGAAAGAGTTAATGTCAACTCTTGTACCCATACACCTAATGTTGTCTGGTGTGTAAAGTTAAGGTGAAGTGTGTTTTTCTACAGATGTCATTGTGAGAGGTATGTGTCTGTAGAGGAGCTATGTGACTCCTCGTGTCTCTCTACACTGCCTGTGCTGTCAGCCAGGCTGCTTACTGATGGACAGCTGCTGTTGCGAATCAAAGCTTCAGATGAAAGCAGAACCTGGAGCAAGGTGAGCTCTGGTCCTCTTTATTTCATCAGCTGTGTAGATAGATGCATTTCTGTATATGCTAACTAAGCAACCATAATTTTAGTCTATCAGAACTTACAATAGATACCATTTCACTGCTCGGACCCCTAAACACATCCATGGGCTATATATTTCTTGTTTTCTTTTCTCAAACAGAATATGGTAAATGTACTAGGACCTGACATCCACATCAAGAACATCGGCAGGATCCACTTCGTCCAGTTCGCTCCCGATGGAGTATTTGGTTGGATTTTAAAAGACCCCGATCTCATTGAGTCTATACTGTCAGGTATTAGTTGTTGTTGCTTTGCTCTCTTTATATTGTCTGACCTTCACCGCCCATGCTTATCGAAGGTCAGTGTGAAACTGTCAAGGCTTATTTCTGTGATAACAATCGGCTATACTTTTTTCCTTACTTATTGTCCCAACTTTTAACATTGATATGTTTCTTTCTAGAAACAGTTGACATTCTGGAGAGAGATGTTAGGAGGAAAAGACATGTTGATCAAAATGAGATTTCCAATCATCTTCCACGAATTCCAAATCCGATAGCCTGTCTGTCTCCGAATGACATGCTCATCTTTCAACTCACTATCAACCACACTGGTATGTTACTGTCACATATAACATTATGAAGTCCCTCCTAAAAAGAACAGAATATGTTGTGGTTTGGTTGCTGGTGCCCCTATCATGCTTGTTAACCTTTACCAGAAAGCACACATTGCTCTAACCAAGTTTTCCAGCTAAGTTTGTCAGTGAAAAATATGCATTCTGGTCTGCCAGCTACACCAGATCCAGTCTAAAAAAACTGGTCTATTTTCTGATTCATTTAGATCGCCGCCACAGCCACTTTCCAGTGTACCTGAAGGATCATCTGTTCAGCAGCAACCCTGGTTGGGACTTTGGTGCCTTCAGACGTCTAGAGCATCTCCTCAAACACACACAGCTAAACTCCAGCAAGTATGAGCGTTGATGGTTAAATCGTATTCAGCTTCCAGCAAAAAAGATCGATAACTTTTTCCTTTGATCTCATCAGATTTGCACATGTGTTCATGGAACCTGGCAAGTATGTGTTCGTGGATAACGCAGTGACAGACTGGAGTCTTATAGTGGTGGTGAGTGAACCAGGCTCGGAGTGCAGTCCATCCACAGTCGCGTTTCATCCTGCGACCCCCGCGCAGCTAGTGCGACACGGCATCGTAAAACAACACAGCTTAAACCTGCTTCCAGACTGGGGGATCATCACAGGTAAGACAAATATTCACATGTGCATTTTCAGTTTTTTTAAGTGTTCCTGTACCCCCATTAGGAAAAAATGTACATGAAGGTACAAAAGTTGTCACTGGGGTGGTACCTTTTCAAAAAGTACACTTTTGTACCTAAAAGGTGCATATTGGTATCTCTAAGGTACATACTGGTACCTCAATGGTACATAGCTATACCGAAATGGAATATATTACGACCTTTATAAAAGAAAACACCACCGTTTTTCAATATTTTACTATGTTCTTACCTCAACTTAGATGAATTAATATTCCTGCATACCTATCTTTATTCAATGCGTGCACCTTTAATCTTTCTACAGCGCTTCGTGGATGCGTTAGCATTCAGCCCCATTCATTCCTATGGCTCCAAACAAAAGTTTTATTCTGTGCCACCATACCCACTCGTGCAACTACCCATGCAACAGTCCCCAAATAGGGAAAACATGGAAGTCTTTAGTGGCTTCTAAATGTATCCCTGTTTGGATCCTAAGGAATAAATGGGGCTAGGCTAAATGCTAACACATTCACAAGCGCTGTACAACGATTAAAATTGCACGCATTGAAAAAAGATAAGTATGTATTAATTTGTCTTGTTGAGGTAAGAACATAGTAAAACATTGAAAAACTGTGGTGTTTTCCTTTAAAAGGTACCATGCAAGTGACAACTTTTGTGCATTTTTTCTGAGAGAGAAGAGCATTGTGCAAAAAGTCATGCACTCCTATACTGATGAAATATGCACTATAAGTTCTTCTGGATAATAGCATCTGCCAAATGAATAAATGTAAGTGTATAAACAACATAATGGTGTAAACATACCGTACTATGTATTTCTCCGTAGGGGTTTTATCTCTTCTGATGTTGCTAATTATAGTGTTGACAACTTCTGCTCTCGTCCTGAGGCCTAATCGAGCAAACCTCATAGCTCAGGGGAGGCAGAAACCCAAGTGGCGCAGCTTGGGCGAACCGAGTGTTCCTATTGAATATGTTTGTAATACAGACTTGTAAGTCTAATGATAATGGTCCAGGCTGATAATAGCTTTTCCACTGTAACAGTCACATGTACTTCTGACCATTTTTGAGCACTTTGTGCATTTATATTGCTTTTTAGTGTGGACGGCTCTGAGCCTTTAGGTCTCAGAGGAGTGGGAGAGGGAGCTGAATCAGAGGAACCTGCTGTGTGCAAAGGAGGTAAATGGCATCATTCATTAAAGGATGCTCTTTTCTGGTGAATATTTTGAATCATATATATCCAACTTTTAAAGGTTTTAGAAATACACTGATGGAGCTTGAGGAGTTCAATGTGAAAACGTTGTACGACAAACTTGAAGATCAAAACTTACATCTGGCGTCCCAGCTGGCCAAGCATCGTAAAGACACGCAAGACTTCTACAGGAACATGTGCCAGCACGTTGATGCTCTGAGGGTCAGATAAAAGATAAAATGAAGATTGTATTATATATGTAAGGAATAATTGACGACGGGCCATTAAATTATAAGAAAATAAAGCACACCCAAGGCGCAATGCGGCACGACCGGAGTCAATTATTCCTCTTATACCACGGTTACCACAAACATTGCTCTGGTGCCTATTTTTAAGACATTTGACAAGTTAGGTGTGCGGTTATTAGAAATTAATGCATATACACGGAACATTTCTCAGCCAATCAGAATACAGCATTCAACAGACCCGTGGTATAAGTTTATATACTGTAGTTGTACTGTAATCATGGTTGCTTTTTTGTAGGACACACTAGAAAATATGGAACCCTCAAAGATGAACCAGCTGAAAAACATGCTAGAGAATGAAATGCTGGTGAGAAAAGAAACTACTCATGGTAAGATGACACATGCATTCTTAAAAGTCACATGTCTGTGACGTAGTAGTATGTGTATGACTGTAGTGTGATCGTAGCAGAGCCGTGGATGGGTCTGATGGGAGAAGTGCTGAAGTCTCTAGAGGCAGTGATGTGCAGGATGAATGCAGATGTCATGCAGCAACAAGACATCAACGCTACAAACATCCACAGAGAAAGTGAAAGTCACACTGGATACACTCAAGTTAGTCCTTAACAAAAACCGTTAATTGTACAGTTCATTAAAAAATAAAAGTGTTCATTAGTTGTGTAACTTCACACATATGTTAAACTTCAAAATGGATTTTAAAACAGTTATTTTAGATTGTGCCTTAATCCTTACTATTTTGAAGCACAGTAATAAATGTATAATCTTCCTCTTTAGCAGTGGCTCGGAAAAGAAGTCACGGGCTGCCACTGCTCTTTAGTGGATCAAAATTTGTTACCGATTAATTTAAGATGTTTTTTCTTATCATTTACTAGTTTGCAGACATGACAGAACTCAAAGTGAGGACGGACACAGGAGCAGATTCCTCAGATCAATGCTGTCGTGCATCAGGTCACCAGCAGAGCACCGTCCTGTGTGTTAGTGAAGAAGAATTGGAAACATTTGTGTCTGTGACACCTCTATCCAGAACACTGCAGGAGATCAAGGAGTCACTCCAGATGCTTGTTCACACACCCAATCCAGAGGAAGGTTAGCACTCATATGTGTACTTGGACAATACCTTTCATGTAGAAATACAGTTTAAAAATGTATCTGATACTGTAACTCGCTTACAAACAATGTAACACCTAAACCGAATGCCTTGTATAGGATTATTTAAAAAAGTATGTAAGTATTTCAAGTTCAGATATGTATTTTTTACACCATTGGCAAATAGCTACTCTTATTTTAAAAGTAAATCAGACAATTTGTATGTTTAAAGTCTGTGTTATGTACATTCAGATTAAGTATTTGAAATACAGAAAAGTTTATGGCAGTATTTGAAAGTAAGTGACGGCAGCTTTCCCACAAGTGGGCGTGGTTTTGGCAGCGCACACGCCCCCAGCATTTGAGAGCAGAAAATCCAGCCTTTTTCCAAGATTTTAATAACTTATTTTAATTAATTTTCCCATCATTTAAATTTGGGAATTTTTTTATGTGGTCCAATTTAATATTGGATTTTGCACAAACTTTAAAGGTCCACTGTGTAGATTTTTAGCTGCATCCAGTGGTGAGATTGTGAATTGCAACAAACGACTCAGTCCACAGCTCACCCCTACAAACCATAAAGAAGCTACGGTAGCCGCCACATGACTAATGTCATCGTCCGAGGCAACGTAGTGACAAATCACGTTCTGTAGAACAGTTTGTCCATTTAGGGCTACTGTTAAAAACATGACGCCGCGAAATGGCGACTTCCATGTAAGGAGACGCGCAGTGTATGTAGATAAAAACTCATCCCAAGGTAATAAAAACAATACAATTCATTTGTAAGGTCTTAACGCACCACTGATAATATAGTTATGTCAAGAGATTCTTCTAAAAGTTACACCCTTTTTTTAAGTTCTATTTTTGGGCCAGTTTTTACCTTTATTTAACTCTTTCGCCGCCATTGACGAGATATCTCGTCAATCAAGAGAAAACGCTTCCCTGCCAATGACGAGATTTCGGTCTTTCCGCAATACCGCTATTATCCACCAGGCAACTTTTCCGCAACTTTTTAACCCCGGAAGTAATGCCCTATGGCAAGCGGCTGCATGTCCGTGTTTGTTTTAAAGATCACTCTGAATGGGATCTCTATAAAAAGTCCGTCACAAAAATGAAATTATCTCTGCTTTTTGCTCAAAATGTGGTGTTTTTGCAGAAACCTACCCATATTTAAAAGCTGATTACAAAAGAACTACTGAATGTAGGATGAAACGGGGTTTTTTTTGTTTGTAAGCAGAGGGTCTGTTCTTTCATTTGATATATTGTATGTTTATATATTTAAAGAAGAACATTTTCTGGAAGGCATTAAACTTTGGTGAAAATAATGAAAAACGCTGGTGCTGGGTGGCAACTTAAAAAAAAACCTGGCGGTGAAAGAGTTAACAGTGAGTTTAGGAGAGGACAGGGCGGAGAGAGAGGGGTATGGGACCAGCAAATGACCTTGAGCCAGGAATCGAACTCTGGTCGCCAAAAGTGTGAAAGCACCACATGTCGAAGCGCTGCCCACTACACCATCGGCTCCGACACACAATGCACCTTTAAAGCAACCCATTAAAAGTGTTATTCTTTAAATTAGACAAAAATGAAAACATTGAACCTAAATGTTTTACTAAAAACACATTAGAAACACATTAGTCCTCTTATATTGTGTGCTTATCCCTCACCATCTTTATTCTTATTTTAGAAATGTTTTAATATTTTAACCAAGATAAATATACTCTTTAAATCTATAATAATCAGCATCTCTACTTTTTTTCTCCTCCAGTAATGTTCAGTCAAGTGGAGAGTGAGCAGACACACTTGATTCCTGTTGCCCTTGACAACCTTTCCCCACAGCATTTTGCAGTCTTCCTGTTCGGTTGCCATGTTGTGCGTCTGCTGCACAGAGACTGTGCTTTCCCCTCTGTTATTCTCCTATTGGCTAAGACTGTGCCAGTCTCTCACTGTGATCACCTACTCGACTACTGCAATAAAGACTTTTATTATGACACAGCCAATCAGATTCTGTACATCCTAGAGAATAAGCTTCAAAACGCTGGCCAGTTCATCTCTGTTATACTGCACACTATGGCCTATATAACCTCAGGTAAGACGGTGCCCACCAGCCTTCTCTATGTAATCGTTTTAAAAATATTTTTTTTTTAAATCTTAAAAACTTTAAAATACACTGTACAAATTAGCCTACAATCACATATAAGGGAAAAAAACAGGATTGACAAGTGCATATTACTATACAATCTAGACAAAAAGTACACAAAAAGTAACTATGTCACATGCAATATAATGCACAGTGTATTATTATATTAATGTATTTTATTACACGGCTCATTGGAATTCTTGATTCTGATTGGCCAGTCGCAACATTTGCAGGTTTATTATTCCCAGATCATACAACAACTGCTCAAAACTAATAACACGCCTATACATTATCCCTTACATATTGTACATGATCTTATGAAGCAATAGGATGGTGTGCATATGTGAAACTCTGCATATATTTATATATCATTAGTCCCCTTCAAAGTGGACATATCATACTTTTTCCATGTTTAAGTGCTATTTTTGGGTCCCCAAAGCCTTAGTTTCGGTAAACCATTCTCTGCAAGCATGTGAAAAACAGCTCATTGATGTTTGTCTCCCCTTGTGATGTCAGAAGGGGATGTTTTAATAATACTGCCCCATCCAACCAGAGCACTGCTATTTAGTGCAGACATCAGCTCATTGGCATTTTGAAGGACACACCCAAAAACAGCACATTTTTGCTTGCACCTACAAAGTGGCAGTTTTAACATGCTATAATAAATGATCTATATGGTATTTTGAGCTAGAGCTTCACATGCGTAGTCTAGGGACACCAAAGATTTATTTGACATCTAAAAAAGTGTCTTGTGAAATGTCCCCTTTAATACTTTTTCAGGTTCAAAACCTCATGACTTCATGAAAACCTTTCATTTGGCCATATCAGCATTAAGCATGCAGCTTTTTCATCACTCTTTCACTGAGGACCAGAGGATGCAGTCGGTGAGGCATGTTTGGAGTCTGACGTTCATATGAAGTCCAGACAAGTTATAACAGGATTTTATTGTGTTAGATGGATCAGGAGAACACAGAGAAGGCCTTCGGGACATTAGTGGAGGACTTTGTCAGTGTTAAAATTCCTGCTGAAACTCATTTCGCACAACATCTGCTGGCAGAGAGGTTATTATTACATTTTTATTAAGAAAGTTTTGTGTGCTTTTAAAGTCTTTTATGTGTCTTCGGAAGTCGATGTGATACAGTAACTTCTTGTATTTTATTTTTGGGTAAATTATACCAATGAACGTATCTTTGCAACTCATTATAGACTTCAAGCGTATAAATACTTCAAGATAGAGCAGCTCCTGCTGGATTTGAAACCAACATTAACAAACAGAAATGAAGAAGGTGAGAGATTACTTATTGACTCCATTATAAAATTATGCTTTTTATAAAAGCTTTAAACACTACAACTTTATCATGTACTGTATTGTTGCAGGACATGGGAAAACCAGACTCAAAACTGACGTGAGTTCTGTAAAATCGCCAGCGAAAACTTTATTTATTCTGAAGTAAAAAAGGTTGGATATACAGAAATATCTCCGCCATGCACTTGTTTTTTTTACATGTGCTGCAGGTTCTGTGTGAAGAAAGAGAAATAAACAAACTTAATGAAGTTCACCAGGAACTCTTATCGAAGCTCCAGAGCTCACCAGAGAAGAAACCGTCTAAGAAAGACCAACCACTGCAGGTAACAACCAGCCTGACTCTAAACGGTGCTTTTGGTCCTTTACAAACTTTATTCATGCACCAGATATGCTCATTCTTTCCACATCTGCAGGATCAAGAAATGAAGGTGGAGCTTCAGACGTCTACAGTGGAACAGAGACTGAAAGAGATGAAAGAAAGACTTTCTAAACTTACCTCGAGCCAGAAACTGAGTTTTAGTGAAGACACGGCAGCTCACACCAAAGTACAAGCTCGGGAAAACAGCAAGTCAGCAAGCAAACACAAAGCAGACAGCAATGGATTAGAAAAACAGACAGCAACAAAACACCAGGGCAAACATATGGACAATGATGAGGAAAGGGGGATGACTGCTTAAAAAGTAATATAGTAATCAATTTTCAATGCAATCTAACATACTGTTGACCTTTAACATGTTTTTAGACATGCAGTTTGTCTATAACACCAAATTTGAGCATTCTGCTTGACCAATATAATAATTGGATGACATTTAAGCAACATTTTACGGTAGGCATAGCATTCAGTATTTTGTTTCAAACATGCATGGTTGCATAAATGTCTTTTTGAATTTTTTTATTAATTTTGAAACTGACTTTTATCACTAAATAACAATCTGTATTTTAAGTTAAAATGTTGCTCATTAAACTTCTGAGCATAAGTATATCTGGCCTGTTTTATCTTTGCTTCATACTCTGGTGATTTCTCAATCTGTAATCTGCAGTTTATTCAAGCTCATGCACAGAGCAGCTTACATTCGTAAATTAAACAGACCGTGTACACACTGGGGAGGAGCTATATGGATATCATGACCCTCTATCAGTACTACAACTCCATGTCCTCGGGCTGATACGACGAAGAAAGTTCCATTGGCTGCGTGCCGTCTGCATCTATCTCTTAGATTAAACCAACCTGGTGTCTGTGCAGCCCATACGCAGGGTTAATCTATCCACTTAACATACCTGTCAGCCATAGTGTACTGAAGCTAAACTAGGTACAGTTTGAAATGCAGGTTCTGAATACAGACCTTGTTTTGCTATGTTTGGATTGCGCCTGCTATGCAGTATTTGCAGTGATCATAACCTTTAAACTTTTAAGACGTTTCACATTAAAATTCATACATCATCTAATGTCTAAAATAATAATAATGCCATTTAAAAACTTGCATACACTGGAAAAAAATTGTTACTTGTGCCTTAAAATATTGCGTTAAGTCATCTTATTTATTCAACAATATTTACGCTAACATTTTAAGTTGAATTAACTAAAAATTGTAAGGCAACTAGCTTACTTTTTAAGTTGAATTTTTTTTTACAATGTATTGATTTATTTTTAGCCTACCTATTAGCCTACTTTTCAGCATTGCAAGCCCATTTTCTTCAGGAAATTGAAATCTAATTGTTTTCTTTTCAGGGTTTCATTATTATGTGTATGTATATGAATAGGTTGTCGTTCAGTTTGAGGGAGGTTGCTGTGATTGTGTCTATTTCTGTCCTGGCTCTCTTCATTACACATGAACAGCTGCAATACCTGAGACGAGCTCACTTGTATAATAAACTCTGAATGTATTCGGGCAACTGTGTCATATATTGTGTTTCATTTGTAGAGATACTGGGCTGAGGATCTCTTTTTACAGCAGATCAATGATCAATTGTCCATTACGTTGGGCTCGTCCTCCTGTAAGTGTTGTTTTGTGTGAATTATATTTTTGAATGTAGATTATTCAGAATGTATGGCTGTTGGTAGATCTATAATATTCTAGAAAGATATGTTATGCTTGTTAGTAAACAATAAAAATGACTGATCTGTATACATCATTAAAGGCAGCAATGGGAAATATATTAGCAAAAGTCATTTATGAACAAACAAATAAAACCCAAAATGTCTTTATATAAATTGTAATCGTGGATTGATTGAATTAGTTCTCGGTTGAACCAGTCGTGACATAATCATGGTTGCCATAATATTACAGAGGTCTTACCGTCACAAATAATAATGTAATCTTGAAATCTCTTTAATCTCTTAACATCTGCCCTCATTTACGTCACTCCTCTCTCTAGTAAACAAAGGGTCTGATCCTCTAAAGATTTGAAGAAATTTCATTTAAAAGATTTATTCACAATACTTGCTATAAATAACAATGTGTAATGCAAGAGACTGCATTCGCATTAGGACTCTGCAGGAAACAAAGAATTATTGTTTTTTAATAGCAGATATTTATCCTTTTGCTTTGATATGAATATTGCATAAGAATTGCTTGTATTGATGCTACAGTATTGCTGTTAGTGTGTGTTTGTGTGTGCGCAAATCTTGTAAAGTTGCTTTGTAGCAATAAATACATTTAATTGACTCATTGAAAGGCAAAATCTATAGTTATGCACCATACACACACACATTCAGTACAAACTAGCAGAACTTATTCAGACCAACATTTTATTCTCCTTATTTTGATGACCTACAGTAGACAAGCTTCTCATGCAGAGAATCTCAAGCAGCTCTAGCCTGAAACAACAGCATGACCCATTTATGAGCTGAAAGATATGCAGGTCATGACTGGGGCTGTGTCCTAAAATGATCTTCTCCCACTGTGTGGTAAAATAATTACTTGATTTTTCCATCAAGGCACCCCCAATACGTATATAAGACCCTGCACCTCAAACCAGTCATTATTCGCGCAGGTATACTGTATTTGTCGCAATTATTGTATTAATATTGTATTGTATTATATTGTATTAGTTTATGTGCCAAAAGTCATCAGGATATTATAAATATGTATCTTCATCTGTTACAGGCTCAAACATAAGGTCTGTGCACACACACAGAGCAACTGAAATGAGCCGCTTTGAGAACAGCCAATCAGAGCAAAGCTCAATATTATTTTTCATTACCCTATCAAATAAGATAATAATTAGGGCTGGGCCGATACCACTTTTTTTCATGTCTGATACGATGTCGATACCACAACCTTGAGTATCTGTCGATACCGATCTCTAACGCCCTTTTAATTAATTAAGCTGCAAATAACACATTTGTTAGCCATAAAAATGTAAAGTAAATGTGTGAAGTAAATCATAACTTATATGATAAACATAAAAAGTACCTCCCAACCGGTCTCATCTATTGCTTACGCTTTAGCTACGGTTTCTACTTGCCGCGCTTTACAGCATGTTCCTTATGGCATGCTTTTGTTGCTCAGTAAGTCACCTTTATGGCAAGTTACCATGACAGTTACGGTCCGTGTTGGTATCGGATCGAATTGAACTCTACTACTATATTTGATTCAGCCATTTTCGCCAATATCGGACCAATATCGATACAAAATATCGGATCGGGCCACCCCTTGTAATAATAGACCATTTCATTCTAAGGGCAAAGTTGTAAATGGACATTTTTGGATAATATTTGCACTTAATAAGCCACATACTTTACATTTAAAGGCGATTTTCGAATGTTTTTATTTTTTGCATTCCTGATTTTTTAAATAGTTTCTCAGCCACATATTGTCCTATACTAACAAACCATACATCAATGAAATCTTATTTATTAGGTTCCAGATATTCTTTGGTTGAAATTAAGATGTCTTAATTGACCCTTATGACTAGTCCAGGGTCACATATTTGCTTAAAATAGCTCACAAGCCCTTAGGTACTCATGGGTTATTTATGTGAACTAAATAAAAACCAAAATAACAAAAAAATATCAGAAGCATTTGAAAGATGTCCTGATGATCTCACCCATCACACTACTGTAAACATACAGTATGCATTATAATTTACAATCTAAATTAAAACACGCAAACGTTTAGAAACACCCTTATGTGCAGTGTACAATAAATACACAATATTAAACATGTATATTTTAAATAACTACATAAAGTAATATTTTATACATGATAAATATGTATGATGATCTAAAACTAATAATCATTCTAGCAGGGTTTGCATCCTCCACTTGTAGATGAAGGCATTACTTGCAGCTCCTCTCACCATGCTGTCATTTTGCGTTGCTGTTGCTATGGTTTCCCTTCATCGTGGGTATAGCAACCACCAGGCCTGCCATTTTTAGTCTGTGCTGAGACAGAGCCTGCTGGCAGCATCACCCTTGCAACACAGAGCACTCTACAGTTGTTATTAGTGCTCTTTACAGACACACGCTTCAATCCCTCCAGAATTAAATGTTAAAATAGACTGAAACTTATCTGGAAAGGCGGAAACAAATGCTCTGCATGTTGTGGAAAAAGAATTCTAGGTCTGAGGGTCATATACTCTTTATTCCTGGTGAGGTCAGAATAATACAGCAGTCTCAGATCTAAAGTCATAATCCTAATCTGTAATCCTTTACTTAATCTTCACTGCATCTATACATTACTACTTTGCTAGATTAAATCAGGGACGTTCTCATTTTAAGATTAGACACAAATATTCTGTGTTGGAGATCAAGCAAAAATCTTATCCAAAGGAATAGTACAGTTTCCCTGACAGGGTTTAGATTAATCTAAGACTAAGCCCTGGTTAAATATTAGGACATTTAAGTAGTTTTCACAAAAAAACTTACAAAAACAATACTGGTGTGCATCTTTAGATAAAATAATAGCATTGATATGTTAAAGGTGCAGTGTGAAATTTTTAAAAGGATCTCTTGACAGAAATGCTAAATAATATTCAAAACAATCATATCAGGGGTTTATAAAGACCTTTCATAATGAACCGTTATGTGTTTATTACCTTAGAATGAGACGTTTTTATCTACATACACGGAAGTCGCCATTTTGGGACGCCATGTTTCTACAGAAGCCCTTAACGGACAACATTGTCTCCGACGATGACATGTTTGTCCGGTGGCGGCTATCATAGCTTCTCTATGTGTTTCAAAAGCGAGGGGTGAGCAGTGGACTGAGCCGTTGGTTGCAATTCGCAACCTCACCACTAGATGCCGCTAAAATTTACACACTGCACCTTTAAGATAGTCAGTGCAAGATGTTTTTAAATTAAAGCAGCTCAAACGTGCATTTTAGTCTGAGACTAGGATAAGCCCTGTTCGGGAAACCATCACTTATTTATTTAGCTTTTTTTAAGCAAGCAAACTGTGCGACAGCAGCAAAGAACCAAAACTTCACTTTAAGCCGTGGCGAAAAAATCTTGTTAGAAACCAAACAGTTCTCCGATGGCCTGGTACAGCTGTTGGTTAAAATGGAAGCTTTTAGGCGCAATTATTTCATTACTAAAAACAATGTTATTTTGTGTATTTGGTATAATATAATGTGTTTGCGTGGTTTATGGTTAAAAACACAATATTTTCCACATACCGTACATTTTTGTAGCCAGATTTCACTTTCTTCCTGAAACGCACGGATTTGAAAAGCTGTGTCCCTGATTTGCCAGCTAATCTGTACGTTGTGATTGACCTGAATACCTATGATGTCAGCCGGAAATGTGACGCTCCTTACCATGTTTGAAAGATTAGCTCAAAATCCAATGCTAACCGGAGTTAACTTACATGCTGTGAGTCTGAAGCGGGAGGAATTATGATAAAGTCGGTCTTGTCTACATCACCAATCCCAGGAAGTAAACTGTTGCCTACAATCCCTGTGTTTGTTGTAGTCCAAGAAAAGAGATTTACATTGGAGACGATAACTCGACAACTAATACACACTTACACCCCAAAGGAAATTTGAAAGCGTGAAACCGACAATTGGTGCTCTTTAATAATGATCATTAATTGTTTAAAACAGTCAGGCCTTTTTTGGTTGAATTTAAAAGGCATGGATTGAAGAGCCGTGTGACTAAAGGAACCTGCATTTCAGTGTTAAACATGTGGCACATATAAGCATAAAATGGCATTTTCTTGCAAAAAGCTTAAATCCAGTGTGAGTCATGTAATAATTGCATCCCGACCACGCACAGGTTAAGCAGGACCAGTACGTGGGTTTGAGCATTAGAATGACGAGACAACTGTGGATGGGTCATTAAATGTATTTTTTTTAGCACTGATGGATGTTGTTCATGAGAGCTGGATGGCAGAGCTTTTTGTGTTCAGGGACGTCATATTTGCTGTTGTTATAGAGAAGTTAATGACTGAAGGATGGACGCTAATGTAAAACTCACTTTCTTTCTCTGTTGCATAAATTGCTTGGATGTGGGAGTTGCATAATCTCCACTCCCACCTATGAACAAATCGCATATTATGAATTCGGGGCCTTACATAGAATAATCTGATATCACATAAAGAATCATATCAGGAATCCACCTTGTAAAAGTGGATTTTGCATGATATGAGCCCTTTAAAACAAACCAGCATAGGTTCGTTTAAACCCAACTGATGGGTTTGTCCATATTTTACCCTTCAGTGGTTTAAAACAACCCAGCATATTTAAGAGTGTTAAACCCAATTGATTATAATAAATGAATCAGTGGTTGTAAGGTACAAACAAAATGTTTTTAAAAGTGAAACCACTTTTAATTTAAAATAAAAAACAGTTTTGTTGTTTTAAGAATGTTTAATTATTAAATAAATCCCTTTCATAAAACCTTTAAATGACGCATGCGCACTAAAGGCGTGTGTCATAACGCGAGTAGGTGGCTACTTACTAGGAAAACAAAGACAGGCGGCTGTGCGTCTACAGCTACAGAGGGCGCAGGTTTGACGATGGACTATCTGTACTACTCATACAGAAAGCAAGTTAAACACTTAGAAATAACTATCTGACACCGACAGCTACTTAAAAAGTTTGATTTATAGGCGTTGGGTTTCTTTATTGTGAGACATTTTTATCAGGAATCCACAGGTCTTACATTCATGAATATCGCCATGAAAGAAAAGCCTCCACTTTCAATTTAAGAGACGGCGGTTATAATTCACAGTCTGGATGTTTCGGTAAGAAGTCTTTTTTCATGAATAGCAAGAAACCTTTAGTTAGTCCTGTTAGTTCCAATGCCAGTTTACGACCCTATAACAGTTTATTTTTAAACTCAGGAAATGTAATCGCTACTACAATCGGTGACTTTTATAAACAGCATGTATTACAGGTAACGGGCAGTGGCGCGATTGTCCACGTGCAGTTTTCTGTCATCGATTTATTTTCTTTATACTGCTTTCTTTGTCTCGCGATTGTTTGTTGTAAAATATATTTAGTTTAAAGCTGCTTTGCAACAAGGCAAAATTGCGAAAAGCGCTAATAAAGGTGAATTGAATTGTCTGGACGCTGTCCGTGGTGCTGATTTACTGATCTCACATCAGTTACGCGGGCTTTATATTTAAGTAATGTACATAATATACAGAGAGGTATCGTATTTAAAATAGGTTATTATGTGATTTACACTGAATTTTTATGTGTGTTTTTTTTTTTTTTTTTGATAACAGGAAGACTCAATCTGAGACGCCGCCCTATTATTAGAGTTCCCAGGATGGCAACTCAAGCGAGGGTTGCGTTGCATTTATTGTTGCTTTACTTATTTGCTGGTAAGTGTTTTACATTTTAAATGTCTAATTTAAATGAAACCACTTTTTGTTTATGAAGCTTTTCTTATACAGCGAAGAAATAAAGACAATACATTACACTTCAGAGGAAATAGTGATGTTAAGAAAAGATGGAGTTGTTAAGTTTTAAGATTCTTAAAGTGAAATGCATTTTTCATCATTACATTAAAATATATGATTACTGTATATTAAACTAATAATAGTAATATGCATAATGCTGTGCACTCCAAAACAATTTTAGGACTAAAATTACCCAGGTGTTGGTTGTTATTCTAATACGTATTCTTAATTATACACCAACATAATTGTACAGATCTACAGTTTTCATACACGTTCTTCATGCACATTAAGTCTCAAATACCAAGTACCACAAAAATGGCCAATCCTACAATCAAAGAATAAACCACACTGCCTCTCTTTACAGATTGTAGTCAAATTGGTTTACAGTCAGATTTTATCTGGCACTAAGTTCTACTATACATAAGTGGTGCTTATGTCATCATAATTGGCAAATCACATTAAGGGTTTCCATTGGACCATATGTGGCCCACATCAAAAGAAAAGACAAAATCATTGCTGACAGCTTGTGCTTGAGGCTGTAAGTTATATAAGGTGGCCTCTATTTCCACAGTGGCAGAGGTTGTGCTCATGGTTGAACACTGTTATAATATACACATCACTGACTCCTGAACCCAGTTCCTGTCAGTGTACTAAAAGGAGTAATGTTGTCTGACCAGTAGTCTGTAGTGTGAGCTGACCTCAAATGGAGATGGCTCTTTTTGGAATTGGAGCTTGTAATGGATAATGATCTCCTTCCTTTTCTCCCGTAGTCCCTTGACAGATCTCTGCCACAGATTTAATTGACCTCCATAAAATATGCGCAAATTGAAGCATGTTTTAGGAACAGTGTTAACTATTTACGACAAAGACCAATGTAACTTCACTTGTTCAGTAGTACAGTGTAAAGGTGTGTGATTGGATAATGATACACTTTGGGAATTGTGTGCAGTGCAGGACGGCATTCTGGTTTGTGTAGATGTGCCATCGGAGACGGAGGCTGTCAAAGGGGGTTTTATGAAGTTGACCTGCATCTTCTGCATGAAACGAGAGGAGATCAATGCCTGGACCACAGTGGATTGGTACTACATCGGTGCAGATAAAAGCAGCATGCTTGTGAGTTCATCTTTTACTGTAGATTCTTCTTTAAAACAAACTAAACCAAAAACAAAAAAACGTATGCATTTGGCATTTATGTTTGTTTGTATTGTATATGACCGATAACTGATGGATAATTCATGACGTGTTGACCTTCGACCCCATACACATAGTTCTACATGACTGACCACTTTATATGTGTTTACATTGTGTTCACTAGAATATAAATTTAAAATATATGTCTAACAAATGTGCTGCATGGACCAGTACTGTATTTAATATTATCTTCTTTTGTGATACTTACAAATTAAAAGTCAAATATAAAATACATATTTCAGATTTTTCAGTACAATGGTGAGCCGCGTGAGCCGAAGAACTTAAAGGACTATTGGAGGGGTCGTCTGGTGTGGAACGGCAGCAAGGACATGCAGGATATTTCTATCGGCATTCAAAATGTCAGTTTAAATGACACTGGCACTTATGAATGCAAGGCGTTCCGCCTATATAAGTATGAGTCATTCACACTGTTTGGCAATAAGACGATTACCATCGATCTACATGTTAAAGAAACTGGTGAGTGTACTTCCCAATGCTTTAACTACAGTACAATATCTCATCTAGCAATTATTTGATTTGATTACCTTATTTTGGCACTTCGCCTCTTACTGTATCTTACTTTACATTTAGATGATGTAGTCCATCTTTACATGTTTTCTGAATAACCTAAAATAATTTGTGATACATTTATCTTCCATCCAGCTTTGACCATCGCTATTCCTTTATATATGCCCTATCATATTCTTGTATTGTTTGTGTTGTTCTAGTAATTGTATGTTTTGTTCTGTTTTGCTGTTATTTAAGCTTACTTATTGGAAGGCAGTAAGTTGTTTTTAGGGAATTGGTTTAATCTATCCAAACACTTACTCTATGTGGTGTAAGGGGGTAATGTGAAAGATTCTGGTTTGTATGCTATTCTCTAGATGCCTGAGATTGCTGAATGCAGAGTGCTTTAACCGAATATACTTTATCTAATGTATATTTGTGTAGAATCACGCCACCACATTGCATTATCTCTCTAATTGCTCAAAGATTTTGCATATAGAAACAAACAATATTGTAAGTGATGGGTATAGAAGATGTTTAGACATACGACCGACCTGACATACAACCGTACAACCAGTGGCGGCCAGTGACTTCTGTTGCGAGGGGCGGGAATTCAAAATATGTGTTCGGTGTGTCATGTGAACCTATGTGGATCATGCGCCTTGTCAAGGTATGTGCCTGCTGCACACGCACCGGGGGGGTTTGTGGTGGGAGAGACGCTCGCGTTTGCAAAATACTTGCAAGACACTCACTTAACACTAATCTCTGATTGCACATGAGACTAAACGAGTATCTGGCAAACGCGAGCGTCACTTTTATCATAAACCCCTTCGAAGTATGTGCAGCGGGCATATGTTTTGACATGACGCGTGATGCACATTTTGATGAGCTTCGCATTGTGCGCCTTTGAAAAAGAATTCACAAGCCGCCACTGTTTACAACTGATCTCACAAATTTCCGTGTTATAGTCACAGAATCTTTTGCTGGTTTGTCCGTGTCATTGTCAGGGATCTCCGCATTTTTCCTTTTCCGTATACAACGGACTTTCTTTTCC
This sequence comes from Misgurnus anguillicaudatus, assembly GCF_027580225.2. Taxonomy (NCBI): domain Eukaryota; kingdom Metazoa; phylum Chordata; class Actinopteri; order Cypriniformes; family Cobitidae; genus Misgurnus; species Misgurnus anguillicaudatus. The sequence continues at coordinate 19,685,083 of NC_073360.2, read as the reverse complement.
GTGTCAGTTTCACCTATTGGTTGCTCAAATGTTTTTCCTATTTTTAAACCATTGTTGCTTTGGGGTTAGATTTGAGGTTTGGGTTAGGATGTCACTTTAACTATTGGTTTACTATTTTTTCCGGATTTTTAAACAATTGTCGCCTGACGTTAGGGTTAGAGTTGAGTTTGGGTTTGGATGTAATTTTATGTATCAGAAAGTCCAACCTAGTCTCACGGAGTTGCGTATGGGTGGCGCGAGGTGTGAAAATTGTGCACTACACATATGATGCGCCAGTCCTCCCCATTTCCTTAAACAGTGCATTGTCGTTTTATTTATTGGTTTCTCAGTTTGTTTTGCTGTTTTTTACCATTGTTGCTTGGGTTTAGGGTTAGAACTATATTTTGTTGTATAAAAATGACATCCTAACCCCAACTCCAAGCAACCATGGCTTAAAAATAGACAAAAACCTTTATATTAAATAAGCTCCTAAAGCAAATCTCAAATCTAACCCTAAACCCAAGTGAAAATGGTTTAAGAAACAGAAAAAAATTGAGAGGCCAGTGGGTGGAATGGCAAAGAAAGATTTGGGTGAATGGGGAGGACTGGCGTATCAAATTCCAATTTGGCTTATGTGTTGCGCGATTTTCGCACTTCGTGCTATTTGTATGAATCTACATGAGACTGGGTAGGAAAGTCGGCTTAACCCCAAACCCAAACCACAGTGGTTTAAAAATAGGAAAAACAATTGAGTAACCAATAAGTGAAACTGACACAGAGAAGAAGGTCCGTGTTACGGACACGGAAGATGCGGAGATCCGTGACAATGACACGGATAAATGAGCAAAATATTCCGTGACTATAACATGGAAATTCGTGAGTTCAGGCTAGGAATTCCATCCCATTATAGATGTGTTCACTTCAGTGCATGAGACATAAGGAGACTATTATTAATGTTATTTTTTGGTGACACTTCAATAAGTTTTCATTTGTCAACATTAGTTAACTGTATTGTTTAATATAAACTAAAGATGAACAATACTTGTTAAGCATCTATTCATTTTATTTATTGTTAACTTTAAAGGTCCAGTGTGGGTTTTGTGGGTTGAAATGCAAGTTTATGTTCTAAAAATATAATGATCGTTATTAGTTAAGGTTAGTTAATGTATTTAATAATGCTAACAAATAAGAACTTATGGTAAAGTGTTACCTATTTTTAAGCAAATACATTAAACACCTTGTTTTGGTTTCGTAAGATATCACATGCGAATGTCCCATTGACGTGGTACAGCGGTTCTCATCTTTTTCAGAAGGCAAAACTGACTGACCTAATTTTATTATTTTGATTATTAATTTGGCTAATTTTTTATGTTAGGGTCAGTGACCTTACAGATATCAGTCATCTGGTCTGAAGAGGGTAAAGCTGAGAACCTCAATATGCATTGACTTCTTTAAATGTCCAATTGTACATCATGGAAAAGTAGAAATATCTGAGCATGGTTGTTTTATTGGATTGTTATGTGTTTGCATGTGAATCATTTATAGAAATCTTTGGTTTACTGGGATATTTTAGGGACTGCCAGTATGAACTGTAAAGTTATCCAGTCATATATAGCACAACTAATAAACACAACTGAGTTTTACTGACCTAATTCCTGAATCATTTACTGTACAATAGTTTCTTTTTTTAAAAGATCATTTTTAATATTATTTGAATGCTTATTCTAAATTGCATTTATTATTTTTTAACTATTTAAAGTCCTGGTGACCTGCACTACAAGACTGTAGTGATATTGCACACTGCACTTCTGTTCTCATTCTTAGCACACTTGAGGATAAAACCCACTTTCATCAAAGACATTTTTAGTACTGCAGACCTCTTTTGATTGGACAAAGCTTCCTCTGATTGCAAGCTTTCCTTTTTTCAGCTACTACAGATATCACGGCCCTGTATTCAGAGATCATGATGTATGTTCTCCTGGTGTTCCTCACTTTCTGGTTGCTGGTGGAGATGATCTACTGCTACAGGAAGATCTCCAAATCCGATGAGCAGGCGCAGGATAACGCGTGAGTATTAGTGCATGTCTTGGGTCATGCTTCAAGTTCATAAGTGTTAATAAAACATATTTTACAATACATATAAACTAAAAGAGAATTTTCATGATGATTTAAGAAAATTAAACAGCTGTGTTTAAGGTATTAAAAATTGGTTTTATTCAAATATATTGAAATAAAATGCATAAAAAACAAAAACGTCACAGGAGGGCACTAATACAAAATAAAACTAAGCTTCAATATACTTCAAACACCAATTGTTGGGGAAGAGGCAATTTGGTATCTCCAATTGACCTAACTTGCATGGTTTTGGCTTGTGATTGGAAACTGGACCCACGCTGACACAGGGAGACCATGCAAACCCCACCCAGAAAGGCCACCTGACCTAGCCGTGGCTCGAACCGGGACCATGCTGTGCTACCCACTAAGTCACTGTAAGCCGTAACTGTTTTGCTGATTTCTATCAGTGTGTCTTCTACCTGACATATCAATAAGCTCTGCGCTTCAGGGTCTTTAGTCGCCCTTATAATGCAGTTGAGTCTGGGCTTAAAGAAAATGTTGGAGTATTGCTGTTTGACAGATGCATAAAGCATGCGTATGCTCAGCAATGGCGCTCGCCAGATGTGACATTCAATCATTATCGACTAACTTGAAAGTTAAATCATTAGTGATTAATTTTAAAGCTGTTTTCTGGGCTTTATTGAGTTGTGGGGGTGCATGATAGACTACCATGACACTCTATAGTGTGTGGTCCTTCAGGCTTACCTGTTGTAATCTGATACTCGTGGATCTCAAACTGTCGCAACGTTGAGACATATTAACCCTATTTTCTTTTATTTGCACCTTCTTTCACAGCTTCTGATTGTCATTTGTTGTTAATTTGTTTGTCAGTCATATGAATTTGTGATTCTGTTCACCACTGCCTGCAGAAGGAAACACAGAGATCCCCAAACTCACTGAATATGAAAACATATCTGAATATTATCACTGAATGTTACAAACTTTCTATTCACTCGCATGTCATTTCAAACTTGCCATACAGCTGGGACTATAAAGCTCTAAAGTTTGGAATGACATGAAGCTGAGGTAACGTTCCCTTTAATCTGGCAGATATAGGAACTGGTGCGCCCATGCACCTTCAACCTAGTTCTTGCTTTTTTCTTTTGTACCCATGTGTCTACAGGACAGACTACTTAGCCATTCCTTCTGAAAATAAAGAAAACCCGGGCCCTGCCGTAACGGAATAAAAGTCTCACGCCATTACGGTATTTTTTAATTTACCTCTCAGTTAGAAACATCAACAACAATTTCCCGCTCATCATGAGTGGCTTACTAAAACCCCATTACCATCTCATCTGGTTATCTCTTTCCTCGTCCACATCCTCTCTTATCATCGCATTAACGGATCTCCATTTCTATCTTCTCAACCACATGCTCCTCTGTTCACTGTAATATCTGTACGCCATTATTAACCCTTGCTAATCTTATGTGGTAACGTATGGAAGAATTAATGCTGAGCTCATGGATTTATCTCTACTGTCCTTTTTGCTTGAATGGATTTTGTATGATTTGTGGTTTGTAATATGAGATTTACCGTAAATGGAGTGATTTATAATATGTGACCCTGTTTGTAAAATCCAGGCTAAAGTCTTATACTGTAATCTAATTTTGAGATTATAGTAGCAATCAATTAACCATTGATTTCACATTATTTGAATCTGTAATCTCGATCATTATTAAAGGGATAGTTCACTTTAAGGTGAAAATTCTGTCATCATTTACTCATCCTCATGTTGTTCTGGACCTGTATGGGTTTGTTTTTTCTGATGAACACAAAAGAAGATTTTTTTGAGAAATGATGGAAAGCACACAGTTGTCGGTACCCATAAAATTCCATCATATTTCTTTTATTACTACTATGGAAGTCAATGGTCACTATCTGCTGTGTGTTTACCATCAAAATATCTTTGTGTTCATCAGAAAAAAGAAATTCATACAGGTTTGGAACACCACGGGGATGATTAGATGATGACAGGGTTTTCATTTTGAAGTGAACTATCCTTTTAAAGATAAAGGTTGTATTTTCACAGAATGGTCTGTACACTATGATTTCATGTAGAAAGCAGTAAATCACAAGCAAATTACTTTAGCTGGATTTACACAGACTAGGGCTGCGTCCGAAATCGCATACTGTGACAGTAGGTACTGAATTAGATGAAGTACCTACTCATCAACCGTTAAAACAGTATGTTCTATATAGTATGAATATTAATAGTATTAATGAATTTGGACGTACTACATTCGCAATGTTGAAACATCACTTGACATACGTTGTCATAACAATTTAGTCGTTTACTGGAATTATGTTAATCTAGTGCAATTTAACCACAAGGGAAAGCTGTTTAATATATGTATTTGCATTTGAATACACTGAAAAAACGAACTTTTTGGTGTAGTAATATTTATTAGATTAACTCTCATAATTTCTACATAATAATATTAACATTTATTGAGAACTAGATTTTCCTAAGTAAAATGATGATAAATACACAATTAATTCATGTAAAAAATGAACTGTGTGGGAATAGTAAGTCTTATTAGATATTTTCTTGTATTATTTAACTGTTTTATAGTCACTGCACATAGTCCTAAAATAATTAAGTAAATTTTAATCAAAAACTTTAGCTTATCTTAGTTCATTTTACTTAAAAATATTAAATCCATTACACTAAAAAAATCTAAGTAAAATTTACTTGCACATGTTGTAAGGAATACCCACAATTCTTTGCGCCTGAATATTTTTATTTTTTAAGCTTTATCACAGAATAAGAACTGATAAGAACTTTAACTACTTAAATATTTGTTAGCAAAATGTCATAAAGGTTTAAGCTCTTATATTATTGATGTAGTTTTGTTGTAAATAATAATTTTGTGAAGTCACCGTTCAGGTGATCAGTGTTTCTTTACATGAAGCCTGTTCAGAACAGTGTATTGTAATTCTTTCCACAGTGCTGATAATGCATGTCAGAAACACAGTTTGTGTGCGTTTCTGTTCCGAGTCAAGTTTATTCAATGACTGACTTCTTGTCAGTCATGAATTGTGTGTTATAATGCCATTTATAACACTTAAAAGAACTAGGTCCATATTAATATGGTAAAGAAAATAACAAACAGAAAATACGATTTATTTAATATTATTAGGACAGCAATGCTTCAATTTTTAAAAAAACCTAATAGACGTTACCTAAACAATTAAAATAAATCTGTATAAACGGTTTGCGTGGGCGGCCCCTTTAAGACCGTGCGCGTCCCCTTTAAGCCCGTGCGCGTCATGAAGAGACTCAGGTGAATGTGAAGGGAGCTGTGAGGAAGCGCTACGAGCCGTTTCAAGTTCAAGTGTGTGCGTACATCAAAGAAAGTGAGTTATTCATAATTAAAATATTATTCAGAGCATGTTTATGTTGCAGTTATGCGGGATATCACCGTTAGGTGATTTAAACTGGAGTTATTGAGCTCGTTTATCGAGTGTTAATGTATGCGCAATCCTCCGTGCATTTCCCGCCATATCGAGTTTATTGTTTGATTTATATTGCTATTTTGCTAAGTTTTAACACATTGTTAGTTGCTGTTTATATTAGTATGTGTATTTGTATTGCATATGATTGTAATATGAAGGTTTAAGTTGAGCATTTAGATAAGATTTGATATATTTTACAGTTATTACTTCATGCCCATATTGTTAATGCTTCTGTGTGGATAATATAATTTATTCCTAACTACATTTATAAGTACTGGGCTGTATTATTCTGTATTATTGTGTTTGTGTAATTTATCATATCTTATGTATATCTGTTTTGTGTTTTATTTGTACAGACCACACATATACAAACCCTCCTTTCTCCAGTAAAGTTTAATCAATATCTGAATGGTGCTTGACTCAATTCTTGGACTCTAATCGGTTCACCAGGATAAAGTGTACCTATCCAACAGTCCTTAAGTCAGTTTTAATTTCCAATCCAACAACTGGTCCTTCGAGCCGGATATGCACTTCCCTGGATTAAGATGTCAGCCCATTCTAAACCAGGAAATCCTGCGGTTCGTCCTAAGCGTCGTCCTGCCTACTTACAAGATTATGAGGTAGATTTTCTGAGTTCATGTAAATCAATGCCATCAAGTAGTCAGAGAGAGCAAGCAGTGGAGTCATCTGATGATGATAACTCTTCCTCACATATCACAGCATCAGTCAGGAAACCTAAAAGAGCACATAGTTTTCCTGTTCCTTTTCCTCCTCTAAGCCTGACTGCCAGAGATGAGAGTTTCGACACCCCACACAACCCTCAGCAACGTACTTCTCAACGACGCACCCCCAGTCTTTCCTGTCATGCATCATCGCTAAGTCAAAATCGTCAACCACAATCTCAGGTTCATGCAGAGTTTCTTACCTGTGGTGAGAGTGGTGGTTACCAGAGCGACCGATCAGATGCTGGCACTGTAACGCTGCAGAGGATCTTAGAGGAAAATTCTAATCTCCGTGAAACACAGCAGGCCATTCAAGGTTATCTGAAACAGATCGAGACAGCTAAAGACGAATTGGTTCAGCTCTTAGAGAGAGCATGTAATCTCCAAAGGCCTTCAGCTACTCCCAACACCCAGTCTATTCATCCATCTGTTACATTTCACCATGGGGTACAGGCGGATGATGACGACTGGCCAGAGCCTCCTCCGCCTGTTTCCTGTGAGGAGCCGAGATTCGTGAAAATGCGAGAAATCACAGATCAGTATAATGACAAGCACAAGAGTATCAGTGACACCAGAGTCCCACCTACACTTAACTCTAAACTCACCTCTGCAGATAGGTCTATGGACTTCAAGCATTCAAGTCCACGTGAGGAGTGGCTGAGGTATGGTCAGTTTCCTGCCCCGCAGATGAGTTCCCAGTATGTTCATGATCAAACATGGGATACACCGAAACATCCTTATCCTGGGCATCCCCGAATGGCATCCCATAACATATCACCTACCATGGCGTCTGTGGATACTACAGAGAAGTATTACAAAGGACCAAGCCCCACTATTCCTTACCTCCGAAACAAAGATCCGAGTGAGTTCGCACGTCTGAAGATGGCCTTGGATAACCTCTTACCACCTGACAGTACAGAAATGTTCAAATATCAGATCCTAGTTGACCATCTAAAGCTAGAGGATGCTTGTCTAATAGCTGACTCCTACCTGCATTCTCCAACACCGTACCGGGACACGATGATGGCCCTCAACGAGCGATTTGGTCAGCCTCACCAGGTAGCATTGAAGAGGATTGCCACTATTCTTGATTCCCCTGATATCAGCCACAATGATCCATCAGCCTTTGAGAAGTTCTCCCTTCAAGTGCAGTCTTTAGTTGGTCTGCTTAAGACATTAGGCCAGGAAGGTAGCATCGAGTTGCAGTGTGGGTCTCATGTTGCACGTCTTCTCAGTAAACTGCCACCTGAAAGACGGGCCGATTTCCGCCGCCACATGTTACACCTGCCGGGAGTGACATATTCACTGATGGATCTGGCAGACTGGCTCAAATATGAATCTTGGTGCCAAAGTTACGATGATCAAACGATCAGAAATGAGAGCCGACCCAAAACTGAGTCCCGGGTAGCTCAGCGGTCACTCCGAACCACTGCCCCTTTACTGACTGGGTCTTGAAATAGTTCGGAGGCTATAGTTACATATCCTGTGGCCAAGGATGAAGAAAGGGCTAAGAGTAAGCTCGCAGTATATTGCTTCTACTGTCAAACCTCAGAGCATGCATTCAGTCAATGCCCCAAAATCCCGACCCTTACCAAAGACCAACTCTCGGAGTGGATACGCACCAGTCGAAGATGTTGGCGGTGCGGCCGTGCTCATCAGGCTGCCCAATGCGGTTTGAAGAAACCATGTCCGCTTTGTCAGAGAAAGCATCTACGAATTCTTCATGAGGTCCATGAGAGGCCGGCCATTGAAGCATCCAAAACAGAGGCATGTCTAGTTAGTTCAGCAACGCAGACATTGTACCTGAACAAACCAACCAGCAGTAAGAAAGTCTTACTCAAAGTTGTCAGAGTGCTGCTGCATCATGGAGATAACACACTGGACACGTTCGCTATCCTCGATGATGGCTCTGAGCGTACGATGCTCCTAACAGAGGCCGCACAGAAGCTTGGTCTACAAGGGACTCCAGAAAATTTAGCTCTGAGAACTATCAGACATGATGTGCAGACTATCAATGGCGCTGCAGTTTCATTTCACATTTCTCCATACACCAAGCCAAGTAAACGTTATTTTATATCTGGAGCTTTCACTGCCCCTCAGCTTGATCTAATAGATCACTCTTACCCAATTCCTAAGCTGCAGAAGCAATACAATCACCTGGCTGGATTACCACTGCCGTGCTTTGAAAGAGTGAAGCCTCTCATCCTAGTTGGTGCAGATCAAACCCACATTATCTCACCAATCGAACCGGTGAGACTTGGTCCTGCTGGAGGTCCAGCTGCTATAAGAACCAAACTGGGATGGACACTTCAGGGACCTACCAGCTTACTGGAACACAGACTCAAGCCAAACCAATGTCTACACATTTGCACTTCACCCTGTACTGCTGAGGTACTCAAGCATGTTGAAAGGCTGTGGCAAGTGGATGTTCTGCCATTTCAGAATGTAAAAGAGTGCACAAGATCTAAGCAGGACAGAGAGGCCATCCAGCTTCTGGAGTCTAAGACTGTTCGCGTAGAGGTGGAGGGAACAAGACGGTATGCAACACCTTTGCTGCGTAAGGGTGACATGCCCTATCTCCACGCCACGATGGAAGCCGTCATGCCACGTTTACGAAGTACTGAAAGGAAATTGGCAAGAGACTCTCAACAGGCTGAAGCTTATTCTGCAGAGATTCAGAAACTGGTACAGTCTGGAGCTATCAAAAGGCTCAGTCCAGAAGAGAGGGACAAAGATGGTGAAACTTGGTTTATCCCCCACCACATGGTAAGTCATAATGGGAAGAATCGTGTGGTGTTTGACTGCTCCTTTAAGTTCAATGGACTCAGTCTAAATGAATCACTCCTTGCTGGTCCCACCTTGGGTTCATCACTCCTTGGGGTCTTACTCAGGTTCCGCGAGCATGCAGTGGCCATAAGCGCAGACATCAAGGGCATGTTTCATCAGGTCCGCCTTCTTCCAGAAGATAGACCTCTTCTTCGGTTTATCTGGCGTGACTCAAAGGAAGGTGGTGCCCCTGATGTCTTTGAGTGGCAAGTTCTTCCCTTCGGGACGACGTGTAGCCCCTGCTGTGCTACTTTTGATGCGTCAGAAAACGCATATGGAGCAGTCGCTTACCTGCGTACTGAAGATCAGCTTGGTAAGATCCACATCTCGTTCGTCCTGGCGCGTTCTAGAGTAGCACCAAGAAGAGTCCTGTCAGTGCCACGTCTAGAGCTCTGTGCTGCTGTAACTGGTGCACAGTTGGCAAACCTCTTAAGAAAGGAGTTAACGTTGCCCATTCGCCACACACTTCTTTGGACAGACTCTACTACTGTGCTGTCCTGGATACACTCAGAGTCTTGCCATTTCAAAGTTTTCGTTGGGACCAGGGTGGCTGAAATCCACGAGCTAACTAACCTCACTGCCTGGCGATATGTGGATTCAGTTCAAAATCCAGCCGAAGATCTTACACGTGGAAAGACTCTGAATGATCTCTCGAAGCCCAACAGGTGGTGTCAAGGACCCCCGTTTCTGTTTGATCCACCAGAAAACTGGCCATCAAACCCGACAGAGCGCACTACGATTGACAGGTCTGAGCTGAAGAAATCTGCATTCTGTGGAGTAACAACTACAAAGGAACTAATTGGCAGCGAGCACAGAACATGGACAGAACTCATGGAAACTACTGCACGGGAGCTACATGGGGCGGCTGGAGAACCAGGGGAACCTACAGCAGGTACTTACCAAGCAGCGGAGACTTACATCCTCCAGAAGATACAGGATGAGAGTTTCCAAGAGGAATTACAACGACTGAAGACTGGCAAGGACCTCCAACGAAGCACTCGCTTACTCACCGTAGCTCCCGAATATGATGAGGCGTCCAATCTACTCAGAGGTGGTGGTAGGCTGAGGCGTGCTGAAACGTTAGATCCTGCTGTGAAACATCCTGTAGTGCTGGATGCCAAACATCCCGCTGTAAAGCTACTTCTCCAGGACTATGATAAAAATCTCTGCCACCCAGGCCCTGATTGGGTGTTTGCAGAAGTAAGACGGCAATACTGGGTTCTAAGAGGAAGAGAGGCAATTCGTAGCCTGCAGCATGCTTGTACGGAATGCCAGCGTTTGAGAGCCAAACCATCTGTTCCTAAAATGGCAGACCTTCCCTTAGCACGGCTGCGTCTCTACAAACCTGCGTTCTATTCCACCGGAGTTGATTGCTTTGGTCCTTTCCTTATAAAGATTGGCAGACGAGTGGAGAAGAGGTGGGGAATCCTTTATAAGTGTCTTACCACACGAGCCGTACACATCGATCTTCTGCACAGTTTGGACACGGATTCATTTCTGATGTCACTTCGGAGGTTTATTGCACGCAGAGGCTCACCTGTGGAATTACTGTCTGACCAAGGGACGAATTTCCGAGGAGGAGAACGGGAGCTCCGGGAGGCTTTCCAGTCCATGTCACATGATCTTCAGAAAAGACTCGCTCCACAAAAGATAGCGTTTCATTTCAATCCTCCTGCATCACCACACTTTGGGGGAGTGTGGGAGAGGGAGATAAGATCCATAAAGATGGCATTATCTGCAACTATTGGGGCCCAATCTGTATCAGAGGAAGTACTCAGGACTGTGTTAATTGAGGTAGAGAACATCCTTAATTCAAAACCTCTTGGGTATGTGTCTTCCAATGTGGCCGATCTTGACCCAGTAACGCCCAACCTTCTTCTCACGGGGCGGCTGGATAGCTCCTTGCCTGCAGTCATCTACCCTAAGGAGGAAGGCCTGAGTCATCGACGATGGAAGCACTCCCAGGTGCTTGCCGATCATTTCTGGTCCTCTTTTATCCGCCATTACCTTCCAAATCTCCAGGTCAGACATAAATGGCATCACACAGGCCCTGATATAACCCAAGGCACTGTAGTCATGATAATGGATCCCCAGCAGCCAAGGGCACACTGGCAGGTTGGAATGGTAGTCCGAGTGCACCCTAGTCAAGATTCAAAGGTGAGATCAGTGGACGTCCAGGTCGAAGGTAAAATTTATACGAGACCTGTTGCTCGACTAGTGGTTCTACCTCCAATTCCAGAAGAGGACAAGGAGGATCTTCAAACACCCACTGTAGCCTGATTAATGCACACGCAGCCCTCTCATAATTCAAATTGAGCATGCAATTTGGGGGCGGCTGTATAAACGGTTTGCGTGCGCGGCCCCTTTAAGACCGTGCGCGTCCCCTTTAAGCCCGTGCGCGTCATGAAGAGACTCAGGTGAATGTGAAGGGAGCTGTGAGGAAGCGCTACGAGCCGTTTCAAGTTCAAGTGTGTGCGTACATCAAAGAAAGTGAGTTATTCATAATTAAACTATTATTCAGAGCATGTTTATGTTGCAGTTATGCGGGATATCACCGTTAGGTGATTTAAACTGGAGTTATTGAGCTCGTTTATCGAGTGTTAATGTATGCGCAATCCTCCGTGCATTTCCCGCCATATCCAGTTTATTGTTGGATTTATATTGCTATTTTGCTAAGTTTTAACACATTGTTAGTTGCTGTTTATATTAGTATGTGTATTTGTATTGCATATGATTGTAATATGAAGGTTTAAGTTGAGCATTTAGATAAGATTTGATATATTTTACAGTTATTACTTCACGCCCATATTGTTAATGCTTCTGTGTGGATAATATAATTTATTCCTAACTACATTTATAAGTACTGGGCTGTATTATTCTGTATTATTGTGTTTTGTGTAATTTATCATATCTTATGTATATCTGTTTTGTGTTTTATTTGTACAGACCACACATATACAAAACCTCCTTTCTCCATTAAAGTTTAATCTATATCTGAATGGTGCTTGACTCAATTCTTGGACTCTAATCGGTTCACCAGGATAAAGTGTACCTATCCAACAGTCATTAAGTCAGTTTTAATTTCCAATCCAACAAAATCTAACTTCTAAATAAAATAATTAAGTAACATTTAATTAATTATTTAACATGTTTTATCATGCAATTTTAAGCAAATTTTATTTGATTTTAGTAGGTAAGTTTTACTTATAAAAAAGCAGTAAATTTTACTTAAAAAAAGTTCGTGCAAATTGTTACTAGGATTTTTTAAAGTAAATTTTACAAGTTGTTTTTTTCAGTGTAGAGCTGCGTTACCGCTTTTGGGCAATTTTAAATAAAACAAAGCCTCATTCGTCTTCTTCTTCGTTGGATATCTCCCGGGAGCTCACGGGTAGAGCTGTCACGATTATGAAATTTGGCTGATGGTTAGTTGTTTAAGAAATTGTGACGATTATTACGATTATTTGCCTGTTTTAGGGCTTTGATGGTTATGATGATTAATTTATTGTTTTTTTTTTTCGCTTTGACATTTAATTCTCATACATTTTTTGTTTGTTCATGAAATAATTTTCACACATTGTTGTGATTATTCAAATTAAGTCTTTTGCAAGGTTTTTCTGGCAGTAAATATTAAAATAAAAAAAGACATTTTTAAAAGTTATCTGATACTGGCTCATTTATACAGGCACTGCAGCTTCCCCTTGTGTTCTTTAGAGAGATGTGCAATCATTGCGGTGATCGGAAATCATCGCGATAAGACGATTATTTAATCATTGTGACAGCCCTACTCACGGGATAGCAAAGTGTCCATCGAATGAACACTTCGGGATCTTGCCAGAAGTAGTAGGTCATCCAGGTACTTTTCGCATACTGCTTTAGGAATGCTATGAATTCGGACATACTACTCGCCTCACCTAATGCTTTTCACCTATTATATAGTATGGAAGTAGGCGGTTTCGGACGCAGCCTAGGTCACCTTTGACAAGTATTAACTTTTGATTAAGATCAATGTGTAATGTTCTAGGAAATTTCAAGTTTTGTTTTGTGTGGCAGAGCAGATCTTTTGTTAAAAGTTTAGTTTACGTGAAAATTAAAACTGTGACATAATTTACTCACTCTTTCTTAACCGTTTAAATATTTTTTAAGTAGAAATTCACAATAGAACATTATTCAAAGAAAATATTTTGTACATTTTTGTTTCAAGTTTAGTTAAAATAATTAGTTGTACACTCTATAGTTCTAAAAGGGACTAATAAAACCTGCTGGGATGTAATTTAATCTATGCTGGGTTGTTTTAACTCATTGTTGGGTCAAATACAAAAAGCTGCATTCATCTCTTTTTGACCCAACACTGGTTTGAAAATAATTCAGCATTTTTAGAGAGTAGGATTTACTGTATGGTATAAACAAACTCTAAAATGTGCTATTTTGTTTCAGTTACTGACGAGTCTCAAAAGTCTGAAATCTGAAAATGGAGAACAGGAGCTGATCTAATTCACAGACTGCCAGAGAAACCTGCCAAATGAAATCCCCTTTGTCTTGACCGTGTGTTGTCTGAAAGCAACTCTCAATTGGTTCATTATCTTCTGCTGTCTCAATGGAGGTCAGCTGTAACACGCCCAGTCTCAGACTGATGAAGACATGTACTCTATGTATCTGTTCTCAAATTTTGCCTTAGCAGAGACAAGAATACAGCAAACCAGAACTCAAGAGCTGTCAGACTGCCTATGTACGCACTTTTCTTAATCCTAATTGTCAAAAGAAGCCTTTTCCTTTTTGGTATATACTGTTTTAACTCTTTTGATAGATATAGATAATAAGCCTGGATTCTGCTAAGACTAGGTATATTTATTGTGTTTTCTATAAAATGAATCTCATTCTAGGTTTTTTATTATTTTTTATCTTTCGGAAAGCTTTTACGTCCCTTGACTTTGCCACTTTGGAATAAATCGTATGTAAAAGTGTCAAGCAATTAAACAACTTTAATGAGGTCATACTGTACTGTGTATAGCAGTGAGTGCTTTTTGTGTGATTGGAAGGAAAGTTGTGATCCGTGTTTACAGTCAGTCATCGCAGACATTTGCATTTTATAATTTAATGCAAGTACATTTAGACCCTTGAGATTTGCACATTACAAAAACCGCTAGACTGAATGGCATTATTTATTACATTATTTAAAGTAATGTTTTAAGTCATCTTTATACTATTTAAACTTTTAAACTGTCTATGTTTAATTTCTTTTTAACATGTTGATTACATTGACAAGTTATATAGACATTAAACAGCAGCAATCAGTTTCCTTTGTAAGAAAGCAGTTTTGGGGCTGTATTTTGGGTTTGTATTTTCTTTTATTATTTTATTATTACTTTGCTTTTTGAATTGTTTTATACAGTACAGGTCATTGTGATGGTAGTTAGCACTTCGCTTGCTCTGGCTTGTTATAATGGAACTTATTATTCGTAAAAGCTTGTCATGTAACATTAAACAAAGACAATGCATTCCAGAAATGTTTGACTGTTCATTGTTTTTGGGGTTTCGTTTCTTTTCCCAGCATTAACACTTTGGTTAATTTGGTCCGAAAAGGAAAAATATTTTTTTTTTTCTAATGAAGCTAAATAAAAACATCCTGCCAGCCAGGTTGTAAATGCAGCAGCTTATCACAGTATACAGAAGAATGCTTACAGTTCCCACAATCATTTAACACTACCACATTCTTTTGACCTACACTTATGAATTTTACAAAATAATTATGCTAAAATAATAATGATGTAATTGAAAATAATCTCTAATGGCTACAATTTTTAATGCTCACAAAGACATATTGTTTTTGTAAGGCTCAGTATATTTGATGTCAATTTATATGGTTATTTAATCACAGAAGGAATACGTAATGCTTTTTAATCTGTGAACATGTAGTCTTTGGCGCCCTCAGCAGTTTAATAAATGCAACTACAGTCGACTCGGATGAATTATCCGCTTAGTTCATCCTGTGTGATTTATGAGCATGTTCCACTAAATTTGACTAACAAAAACTAGAAAAGTGTCTTCATTTCAAACAGTAGATCGATACTGTATCTATGTATTGTTTAAACTTGTAAACCTTTTTTACATTTGCGCGTCCACTTGAATTCTGCTATGAGGTATTTCACCACATGAGGGCAGTGTTTTTATTTTCATTACGCTACCATAAAATAATTCGGTAAGACGTTTGAAGTCTGGTTTAACGTCTCTTAACTTATTTGCTATTAAAACTCAAGATATTATTTTAAATGAGTAGAAGTTATTTCTGCCGTAGTATTCATTGTTTGCTCACAGTGTTTTGTTGTCGTCATAATTAAGATATCAATGATGATGCGATTTGTTTGGTGTGGTTACTAACACTCACAGATAGTACATTCGATTAGTATAGATCTTCTCTTTATTGTTGTCCAGTGCCCCTGCTAGTGTAGTTTACTGTATTTAGTGTTTAGGTGGGGTTTTGGGTCTTATTCTAGTAGGATTTAAAACGATAATTCACCCTAAAATTAAAACGTGTTGCATCCATTGCGCATTCTCTGTACCCGAACTTACAGGTAGGCAGTTTTAGGATGTTTACTTTTCAATAATGTGTAACAACAACTGAAACAACGATATAAACAATAAGGAAATAGAGTAGTAGGTCACAAGTCAAGAGAGTTTTTGGGTCCTTCTTGCTATGGGAGTGGATGATGACTGAGGTTGGTAACCATAGTAACCAGAAAACCCAAACAAACAAAAAATCTGCGTTTTGGTTCTGAAGAACAATAAAAGAAATTGGGGTTGAAACGATATGAGGATGAGTAAATAATTATCAAATATTTTTGTGAACTATCACTTAAGGGTGTGCTGTTGGTTCCCAACACATTACAAGTTCAGACCATTATAGTAAAAAAAAAAAAAACTATTACGTTGCAGAATGATAGAATAATGTTATTTTGTCTATTTGGTGTAATACAATGACAATGTTTGCTTGGTTTATGGTTAAAAACGTTATTTTCCACATACCGTAAATTATTGTTGCTCCTTTATGCCCTGCTGTTCTGAAACGTGTCGATTTCTACAAAACTCTGAGAAAACGCTGTGTGTTCTTATTGGCCAGCTATCCAGTGCGTTGTGATTGGCCGAATATCTTAAGCATGCCGGAAATGTAACGCTCCTTACCATATTTGGAAGATAACATGGCAAAGATGAATGCACATTTATATATTGATTCAATAGATTTGTAGCATTTTGCGTAAAAAAATTATCAGTTTTTCTAATAAATCTTTGAAAATCTAATCTTGAATAAAAAAAATTATGTTATTATACCTAAATATGCTATGTGAAAGTTTGTAACAGAAAATAGTGGTTTTCATCTTGTCACTTTCTTGGTATAGACGGTTTCAGCAGTAACAACATAAACAAGCGGCTTCCGTGGTCAACGCGTAACTTCCTGTAAACTCTGCTAAGCATAAATACAACAAAGTACTTTGAACGTAGTTTATTTATATAACAAGCAAAAAAAACGTAGGTTACCTAGGAAACCAAAACATTTGTTATTTTCGACGAGGTATTTGTTCAAGAGTATAGCAAATAGTCATTAAAAACCTGAAACCAGAAGTAAAGGTCGAACCAAACGTGTATCGCGTCACCGCACGTGCGTCCGATGAAACGGTCTATAGAAAACAGATTTTTACAGAAATTAGTCAAAATGGATTAATTGCATTTGGAACCAAACTCTTCATATCATCTTTACTTCCTTATCAATACGGCTAAGCTGATTGATCAACTTTCTTAGTGCGGCTTGTACAGAATGCAAAAGATTTTTAAGGTAAGGATTACTAAAATATAAAACCATGTCTGCATTTGTGATCGTAGAAATGACAAACAACAAGCGCTACTCTACACTGCTCAAAACTTGTGTTTGAATCATGGTTTAAATAGGCAGTGGTAAATTCTTTAAATATAAAAACATAAACTACTTACAGGCTGTGAGTCAGTAGCGGGTGGAATTATGATAATGTACATTGAGTCAAACTGTTGCCTAAAATCCTTGTGTTCATTGTAGTCCAAAAAAAGAGATTTACGTTGGAGACTGCTCGCGTCATCGTAGACTTTGGGATTTGTATTTTTACAGATCTTTAACATGCACTAACACACACAGAAATGTAAAAGAATGAAAAGTAAAATTGGGCTCTTTAAACCAATACAATTCCTATTATAATGAATAAATCCATTACATTTTTTTCATGATTTCTTTAGTTTTTTAAGCAGGGTGGATTTTCCTCACATCACAAATCCTTTCTGCCGCACAATCCACATGCATAAAAGCCTCCATCTGTCATATGCTTTGGCCTTGTGTTTGACATTTGTAAAGTGGTCCTGTGAGACAACATCAAACAAATTCATTTTCAGGTGCTTCAGGCGTTTTTACCTCGCCGTTGTACATTTTGATCCGCCTGCTTGTGTCAACATCCTACGAGAGGCTTTGATATGTCCTTCTGGGGCTTTCTGTGACAGTATTTGCTGACCAGTTTTATGCCTGACAGCTCCAATTAAACGAAAAACTTTTCTTTGTTTTGTCTGGTAATTTCCTCTCAAAGTTCAGAGATTATGGAGAAAAAGCAAATAAAGTTCCAATTAGACTGTTCTTTATCATGCAAAGTCTCAATACTCCTTTTTTTGTAGCATGACAATAATGTAAATAGTAGTTAGCAGTAAGTCATGCATTCATTAACTGAGTAGATTTGTATTTAAACAAAGAGATATTGATTGAATTCTAAGATTAATGAGTCAGTTGCTTTTAAGATGTTTGAGGTGCAACCAGTGGCCCGTGAACGTACAGTACGCTGGCGACCCAATTAGAAGATAATTACAATTCGTCCTCACTGTTAGGTCAGTACAGGCAACAGGATTTCCAAACACTATACTTCATTACTGGAAGATTGTTTAAAGAATAAGATAGAGGTTACAATTTATTCTTTATAAACTAAGAAAGATTCATCATGACCAAGAAATCAGCTTGGTCATGGATGATCTGATGTACTCCAGTGAGAAAAATCTTAGCAGTTCAGTGACTTCACTTAGATATGATTCGACTCGCTCAATACTGCTGGAGGAGTCTTATCTTCGTTTTTTTTTTTTTTTTGCTTCATGGAACAATTCTGCATAATAGGACAATCATTAAAATTTGAGGCATGAAATGGAAAAAAGGAGTTCATACTAAATACTTTGCATACTAAATACTGCTGAATACAAGCAAACAATATGTTTGAAATGCATTAGGCCCTGCCACTCAGTTTATCATCACTGCTATCATCAGCTAATGCCAACCAATGACAATTCACCCCAAAATTATTACAGTAGATTTCGAACTTGAACCACATAAAATTAGTAATTTTCATTTAGATACAATGTTTAGATTTTTCTTTTCGGGTGAAAAAAGTGCACTAAAATACTTTTGATTTAAGTACACTTAGTAAATGTACTATTTTCATGCTCTAATTCTGCATTTAATATACAAAAAAGTATTTTGTACTTCTTAGGGTTAGTATCTAAGTGTACTCAACTGTCCTAGTTTGAGACATCAATTTAAAGGAGCTGTAACGTTGATAAACTTTGTACCGCAGTCTAATTTAAAATATTGGAGACGTTTTATTCGCTGCCCCCCTCCCGGATTGACAGTAAGATTTGGGAGCACAACTGACGATGGAAAGCATAAGTTTATTTGCTCATTTTTACATTTGCAATGTTTTTTGTTGTCTGCAAATTGCAAACCCTCTTGTGAGGATTTTTACTACTCAATCTGCAGTTCATTTCGGAGGTTACGTCCATTGGAGGTCACATTTATGGGCCATTGTGGTCTCATTTAAGCAACCGTGATAACTGGCAGCCGAGCTGTCGAAATAAACGATTGGGTAAATTGGCAGTGGGCAGGTTCACGCAGACCATAACAAAAACAGGCACATTTCAAAAAGAGAACTGGCTACAGCATTGTTATTCAGAGAAACAGATACGTGAACCTATCTACAAATTTATGATATTGATAGTATTATTATTTAGTACAGTCAAAAACCTACAGTACATACAGTTATTTTAAGTATTGCTGGAATGTAGTTTACTTTTTTCAATTAGTATGTTACTGAAGTTGAACTATACTTTTAGTTAGTATATGTTTACTGTAACATTTACACTCACTTAAAGGATTATTAGGAACACCATACTAATACTGTGTTTGATCCCCTTTCGCCTTCAGAACTGCCTTAATTCTACGTGGCATTGATTCAACAAGGTGCTGAAAGCATTCTTTAGAAATGTTGGCCTATATTGATAGGATAGCATCTTGCAATTGATGGAGATTTGTGGGATGCACATCCAGGGCACGAAACACCCGTTCCACCACATCCCAAAGATGCTCTATTGGGTTGAGATCTGGTGACTGTGGGGGCCATTTTAGTACAGTGAACTCATTGTCATGTTCAAGAAACCAATTTGATATGATTCGAGCTTTGTGACATGGTGCATTATCCTGCTGGAAGTAGTCATCAGAGGATGGGTACATGGTGGTCATAAAGGGATGGACATGGTCAGAAACAATGCTCGGGTAGATTATCAGGTAGGTGATTATCACGTATTGGTTACTCAACTGCTTTTTCCTATTTTTAAACCATTGTCACTTCGGTTTAGGGTTAGATTTGGTGCTTGCATTAGAATGTCACTTTATATATTGGTTTATATTATTTTTTCGGATTTTTTTTCATGTCACCTGGCGTTAGGGTTAGAGTTGGGTTTGGGTAGGAATGTAATTTTATGTAAATCTTACCCTAAACCAAAGTGGCAATGGTAAGAAAATAGGACAAAACAGTTGAGTAACCAATACGTGATAATCACACGAAAACAGGAATTCGTTCGATCTCGAAAAAATGCGGAAATTTGTGATAATATCACAAAAAAGAATCAAAAAATGACGTGACTATATAACGAAATTTCGTGAGACTGGGCTGAAAGTACATACAAGTTAATGCAAAGACGAGGCAAATGAAGCGATATGAGCGGGGTGTTTGCCGCGAAAACACGCGCTATTCGCCTCAAATGTGTCTTTGCCCAAGTTGAAAATATTCAAGTCGAGCGAAAAATTTGCATGACATGCAGTTAAATCCTGTGATTAATCTAGAGCGAGAAACGCGATGCCCCGCGTTAGGTGTGTACGTAGCATAAGGATGATTTTATGTAGAAAACAATGAATCACAAAAAATGACTTTTTACAGACCGGGGCACAAATGTCTAATAACCACACCAAATGATACTGGTGAAATACACAAATAATGTACTAGAGACACACACTAATACTTGTATTTAATCATATAGAAAAATCGTATTCATTTAAGTGTAAAATGAGTTTCATCCAAATACAAACTTTAATGAAAAATGAATTAAGCAGTGGGCTGTCCATGGACAGTGTCAGGTTTTCAACAGTATCAGAGCGGTTTCCAGACGTCCGTGTAATTGAAGCTCAACGTCATGGTGACTGCCCTTGGGCTTCGCTTTTTACATAAGCTTACAGTAATTCAGTCACCTATGTCCAGAGGTCTTGCCATTACAAGCCATAAAACGTAAAATCGGACATTCATCTAAAACACCCTTTAGCTTCTCACGCAATGCAAAAAGAGACATTACCACAATGTTAAGCAACCCTTTTGTCTTATGCACACTTTCATCCACACCCACTGTGTTTTTATACGTACTATACTAGATATTATTTAGCATTAGTAAAAACATTAATAAAGTGTAGCTTCTTGCCAGATCCACTCCAATTTTGTCTTGCCTAGTTTACAGCATACAAAACATTTGCACTGTATTAATCTAATCTAAATCTACATAAGTGTGATTACTGCTGTGAACATTTGCTGTATTATTAGGTTTTGATACCTTTTAAAAACACTTTTTACTTGAACCCAACCACCAGGATGCGAGGCAGCTATATTTCTCTTCCACATTCTTATCAATTTCACAGAAAGTTAGTGACGCTCTCTCTCGCTGTCCTCCGCTTTGTACACGAGGATTATTTATCAGCTATGTTTTTGAAAACGTTCTCTGAAAATGTCACTACGAATGAGTCCATCACACAGCTTTTTGTAGCACTTTCCACCTGCTTTCCCCTCTTGGTTATGAACAGGTTCTGAATACTAACATCTCACGGTGGGAGAAAACAACAATGTTCACAGCAATCTATTATGCTGCTCTGTTTCCGCATGGACGCTTGGAGGATTTTGTGACAAATACCTCTGGAATTGCTCGGTCTTGGTGGTAATTTAATATGTTAATGGTTTTAGGTAATAGTTTCGGGGTAATAGTGAAATCATTGGCTTAGATCAGCCGAAAGCACTTGTGTTGAAACAAATATTATTCAGTTCACGCACGTGCACATGCATGTATCAACACATGAACTCTACCCTGTGCTAATTTGTTTCATCTGTATTTAAAATCCAGACAAGCGTTGCCTTAAACAAAAAGAGCATTAACCATCCTGGCAGCATGTGTAATGAGTGTGAATGAGTAGCGGGGACTACGGCACACAGTGACGTGTGGACTATTGTTAGTGTAATGAGCACCTGGCATCAGTGTAGTGCTAAATCAGACACAGAGATTCACTGCTGTATTGAAACACTAGATGTTTCCCTTTTATTAAACGAAACCCTGATATGTAAGAAAGCTGTGAAGTGTTATCAGCACCTACGGCAGGACACACGGGTTTCATGCTCCCTTACATTTGTTTGTTTGTTAACTGTTATTTGTGTACATCACAATGACTGCAAAAAAACATCACAAATTAATTTGTTTTACATGTACAGTATATTATAAAATATTTATATAGGAATGCACCGATAGGCAGATTATTGAAAGAGGCCAGGCGAATTGGGGACAATGACAACAGAATTGCAGTTTGTACGCTCTGCACTTTCAGGATTTCATGACATAATAATTTAAACAGGGAGTTAAAAGCAAAAATGTCGGTAGATGTCATTCTAAGTAATTTAATATCGGCATAGAGATTTTGTATCAGTGCATTCCTACATTTAACATTTTTACAACTTAAAGGAATATTCCATTTTCTTAAAAGAAAAATCCAGGTAATTTTCTCACCACCATGTCATCCAAAATGTTGATGTCTTTCTTTGTTCAGTCGAGAAGAAATTATGTTTTTTTGAGGAAAACATTGCAGGATTTTTCTCATTTTAATGGACTTTAATAGACACCAACAATTAACACTTAATACTTAACAGTTTTTTCAACAGAGTTTCAAATGACTATAAACAATCCCAAAGGAGGCATAAGGGTCTTATCTAGCAAAACGATTGTCATTTTTGACAAGAAAAATAACAAATATACACTTTTAAACCACAACTTCTCGTCGAGATCCGGTTGTGATGCACCAGTGCGACCCCACGCAATACGTCATGACGTCAAGAGGTCACAGAGGACGAACGTGAAACTCCGCCCCAGTGTTTACAAGTGTGTTGAAAGAGGACCGTTCCTACGTTGTTGTATGTCAACTGATACTAATTAATGTCTTTGTGTCAGTTTATTGTTTATAATGGTCCGCAAATGTACGTTTTATATATGTAACACGTGACCTCCCTACGTCATTACGCATTTACGTTAGGTCGCGCTGGACTGGATCTAGACGAGAAGTTGTGCTTTAAAAGTGTATATTTGTTATTTTTTTAGTCAAAAATGACAATCATCAATTTAATATACTGATGATTCATCTTGTTGATTCATCTTCATCAATGCGTCTCATCCTCTAAATAAAATAAAAAAATCTGGCTCCCTATTTATTTTTTAAAGTCTTAAGTTAAACATCTCTGCTGTTGTGTCCCGCTGTACAGTTTTGAGTTCCCTCCAAGGACTTCGGAGTCTGCATCCTTCAAAGTCTGCGTCCTTCAAACAGAGATCATTAAAATCTACCTTAATGCAACGCCTTCAAATATTCAGAACAGTGTTAAAAAACCATTAAACAACACAGCAGCGGAGACTGCGGGGGTTTGTTTATAATTTATTATCTTTTTTTTTAAAGGGCTATGATAAAAGATAAAAAGCCATGCTGGGATCAAAAACTTATATCCCATAATTTACAGTTTCACTTCGGTAATCACAGTTAAAATTGACTTGGTGATGATTAATGTCTTTCTATAGATTTGGTGGTCAGTGGTCTGTACCTCATTGCAGTTTTTATGAGCGTAGCTGAAACCAATTTGCCCAAACTGAAGGGACCAATTAAAAAGCATACAAAACTAGCAGTAGTTACGGCTTTCCTCTCTCAGAAAAGTACAAGTGTGAAAGGTTCTTGCTTTGATGATTATTTTATTATACTTCATGTAGTAGTGTAGTTCAATCATTCTTAGATTGTATCTTATGTGAAGGTTTAATAGAATTGTTTGTAGTGTATAGTGTATATAATACTCTATACATGAAATATTATTCAACTATTCTAGTGCTGTGCTGCACATATGTACATATCATCTGCTAAGTATGAAGTAAGAAACGAATTAATAATGATGTGTCAGATGACACTACAGGGTGCCTTTGAAGTGCTGCTCTATGCAGACTCTCATGCATTATAGCTGTCATCCAAATCACATGCAAAAATGTGAAGAGTAAGAACTGACATTATTACTTTTCAACTTTCTTAAACTTATATTCAGATATAACTCATATTTTATGTATAGACCACAAGCTCAGCATGGGCACTCACCCTTAAAACAGACTCAAGCCCATGACATAGTAAATGACAGTACAGAGGGCTACGGCTGAGCTCTTTGGTGCAATCTGAAGTTTCGTATGAATTGCAGCAGGTTTAAAATCTGCTCATTTAAATTACTAAGAAATTAGCAATATATTAACAATGCCTTTAAAAACTTTCATTGTTCTATATATGTTGTAATAAATCATTGGATTCACCGCCAACCATAAGAAATTACAAGTCAAGTTTTCACCCTACATAATTTGTCAAAGCTACATATATTTTTATGTTACTTTAACTTAACAAATAAAGTTAAACAATTTCAACTTTTTGAAGTAGAATTATTTAAATCAACCTTTCAGCAATTTCATGCTGCATATTGCTGAAATCCAAATACCATGTACATCTAATGTTACTGTAGACATAAAATATATTTACTTCTGCTCTGTAGTAATTTTAGCTTTTTACAGTAGATGTCGACTTGTACGCTTTTGGTGTTTCCTGCATTAATACTCACAATAACATGATCTTCAAGCATGTTTGTTTTCTTTGTCATGGCCTAATATTGCACTTTTTCTGATTTAAACTCAGAGTAGGGGTGAGCGGGGCACAAACTAACTCGGGGTTAATTGTAACGCAGCTACTTTACTTATTTATACAGGGCAGAGCAATCTGTGCTTTTTTCTCTTACTGTCAGAAGATGATCATCTGTGAATTAGTGAAAAGTTTTGAGGGCATAAAAGTAAATTTCTTCATCTTATGTTTTTTTCGATTTCTGAGTCGGGTGTGTAAGTCACCAAATCCAAGCTTAAATTATTTTAATCACTGTTTACATAACACAAACATAATATCATTTTGAAACATGTCAGCAACTACTAGTATAACTTATAGCTGGGATTGAAAACATTTTTACACAGCGGAGTTAGTTGTGACACAGCGTTACAACTAAGCCTCCAGTATACAATGATAATGAAATGAAAACAATTTAAATACTAGTTATCAAAATGATAACTGTTAATACAATATCAGGGGAAATAACTGACAATTATAATTTTTTTGTCTTGTGAAGCTCTTCCAAAAAAATCTATTTATATGCATTGATGATTAATACAAGGATGGTTAAATGAAGGATCATGAATGAATGAGTGTGTGGATATCTATCTATTATAGGCAGATATATAAACAATATCCACATTTAGTATATAGACAGAATTGTATTGAAAAAACCCTCTGTTTGTTACAATGAACCCCACCTATGGGGTAAGTTGTAACGTTTGTGTCACTTTTTGTGTAATTGTACGATAATGGTAGGTCCCACAAACAAACTTTGTGTTCATTTGTAGCAGAGATCTGTGTGTGTGTCGATTGTGTAAAAAAAGATTAATCTAACTTAAATATTTTTTGAATGATAAAGCAAAATCAAAAAGCGTTAGGTTGTGCCCCGCTCTCCCCTACATCATGCTGAGTGCTTTGATAATGATTGCTCTAATGAAACGGTAAACATCATTTGTCACAATAAGATATCTTGACACTTTAGATTCATCAATTCTACCCACATGAAGTAGTTTGACTGTCAGTTTCTGTTACGTACTGAACAGTATGTCTACAGAATCACAATGCAAAGCCATATAAGTGAAAGGGACATGATCCAAGTATGGTAGCCCATAATCGAAATAGGTGACCTCTGCATTTAACCCATCCCAGTGAGTAGTGAACACACACACACCTGGAGCAGTGGGCAGCTACAGTATCACTACAGTGCCTGTGGAGCAACTTGGAGAAATCATGTCTTGCTCAAGGGCACCTCAGTCGCAACCTATGCACATGGTCGAACGCACAATCCTTGCAAAGCATAATTTATATGACTTGCATGCATATTGAAACGAAATGCAATGCATCTCCTGCACTGCAAACTACATTCTCCTGTACGTGCATGTGCAACTTACACATAGTATGTGTCGTTACAAAATTCAACAGTGTGCGTATGGTTTTGCTGACGAAATTTCCATCACACGCACTGTATGCAAAACCACTTTAGGCCACAATAATTTATTAGTATTTTAATAAAACAATTTTTTCCACTAGGAGATAAGGATTTATTATTTCCTCCACCAAAAAAACAAATGCTAAATAGACGCAGAAAATGTAACATACACATTTAAGGCTGCTATCATTATACAAACATGCCAAGTTTCTCTCAAATTCACTTCACAAAGCCACACGGTGTTGAGAAACTAACTTTGGCTAAATTGAAAATGCTGGATTTTAAACGCTTGGCAGGGAAACATTTGCTTCAAATGCTCTTTGGTGTAGAACAATTGAAGTCGGATTAGACATTGGCAGAGAGAAAACTTTTCCTTTTCAAGCACCGCATTGGTGTAATGCCATCGTATATCGGTGATGGGGGAAATGGTGGATGGTTTTTAACTCCAAGGCTAGAAAGGTTAACAGCAGACTGTTTGCTTAGCTGTGCCCTAGACGGCATAAACTCAATCATGCAGATTGGGTCTACAGCACTTTTACACACACGCACACACTTAGTGATAACAATTGAAGGAAACAAACCACTCTCAATGGACAACTAATCATTAAAATCTGTTTACATTGAAAAAAAAAATCTGAACGACAGTTTTAGATGTTACAGCAAACACTCAGCATGGTAATGAATTTACATCGGATTTTAATATTTTACAAGGACGCACGAAGCGAGGGCTCTCAGAGGAAAAGGTTATCCCTGTTACAGGACCGAACTGTAATTGCTCCAGTAAGGTATTATGAGATAAGATTTCGTACAAGAACGCAACCTTTAGCTCCATTAAACATTCAGCAGGTCACCTTGTGCTCAGATACCTCTAAATAGACTAAAGTGCTATAAAAATCATCACAATGAATATTTTGGCCCAAAAAGTGTCATCAAGCTGGTATTGTTAACCTGTGGGGCATTAGATGAAATCCCTTGTGCATACCTGTATGAATTACAGTCATTCTGTATTAGGCATATCAGAATTTACTTAAAAGGCCCCTAAATGAAGAAAACTCACAAACATTACATCCGTTTGGCAGATGAAGGCATTATGTAGACATTAGAAAGGTGTTTTAAGGAAGCTAATATGTATTAAACATGCAAAAAGCTAACTACGCAGTGATCTTTCCTTGCATCTGTGACCCAGTCTGTGAAAACCCAGCATTTATAAATCATCCTACATAAAAGATCCTGTAAAAATTTAACCTTGACATCTTTAAAGGGTCACTCCACTTTTTTGAAAATATGCTAATTTTCCAGCTCCCCAGAGTTAAACATTTGATTTTTACCGTTATGGAACCCATTCAGCTGATCTCCGGGTCCGGCAGTACCACCTTTAGCATAGCTTAGCACAATCCATTGATCGTGATCATCAGCATCGCGCTCAAAAACAACCAAAGAGTTTCGATATTTTTTTCCTATTTAGAACTTGACCCTTTTGTAGTTACATTGTGTATTAAAACAAACAGAAAATTAAAAGTTGCAATTTTTTAGGCGGATATGGTTAGGACTATACTCTCATTCTGGTGTTATAATTAAGGACTTTGCTGATGTAACATGGCCGCAGCAGGCACAATGATATTACGCAGTGCCTGAAAATAGTCCCCTTGGTAACTTTCAATAGCAGGGGACTATTTTCGGGCACTGCTTAATATCATTGGGCCTGCTGCAGCCATGTTACATCAGCAAAATCCTTGATTATTACGCCAGAATAAGAGTATAGTTCCTAGCCATATCTGCTTAGAAAATCGCAACTTTTAATTTTCCGTCGGTCTTAGTACATGATGTAACTACAGAAGAGTCAAGTTATGAATAGGAAAAATATCAAAACTCTTTGGTTATTTTTAGGCGTGATGCTAATGGTCTAAACAGATTCAATGGATTATGCTAAGCTATGCTTAAAGTGGTACCGCTAAACACGGAAATCAGATAAATGGATTTCAAAACGGTAAAAATCAAATGTTTAACTCTAGGGGAGCTGGAAAATTTTTTTTTTTTAAAGTGGAGTGTCCCTAAGTAAGTGACTAAGTAAGGTCATGTCAAAGATTGAAATCAATGAGTGAAATCAAACTTAGATTACACTGTCAGAAAATAATCGTCAAAAAATGGTCCCAAGCTGTCACTGGGGGAAGTATCTTTTAAAATGGTCCTAATATTATTTAGGTAAAGTGCAAATGTGCACTTTTTGAAGGGGTACCATGCAAGTGACACATAGGGACTATTTTGCAGTAAGTGTAGTAAGAAAATATGCAGTAGAATAAAATACAGGTCAGAGGATTATATTTTTCTATACAGTTCATTGAACTGAATTAATGCATAAAATTGCCAGATATGAAGTGATTTAAAGGTTTTAAAAGTTTTGCATGCCACATTAACCATATCATCTATAAAGGTGAGACAGAAATGTTCTTTAGACTTTACAAAAATATTCAAATCCATCACAAAGCCTAGCGAGTTGAACACTTAATCTAAACTGCCCGGCTTACCTCTGACATAGCAAAGTTAGAGCATTCTCCCCTGCTCTCCACAACAGTTCATTTCACTATTCAATAATTACTGGGTTCATTGAGCTATGAAAGCCGTGATTTAACTCCTGCAGCAGTTGATGAACGCAGTTGATGAATCACAGCACAGAATACTTTCATCTGTCTCCCAATTACACAGCGAGGTTAAGTGTTGGGCACACCCAGCTTCCAGCTCCAACACTGAAGGTCATTATCTTCCCAGTCTATGTCCTTTCCCCATCTGCCAGTATCCCACTGAATCCCCCTGAATGTGTAATACACCTACCAGATTGAAGCATTGCAGTCATCATTAACATACATATGAGAACCCTGTAGTTCAGTCGGTAGGGCCTGTCCCAAAGATCACACATACTGAGAAAATGTATGCACTGTAAGTTGCTTTGAATGAAAGTGTCTACCAAATTCATAAATGTTAAATTATGTACAATAATCTCACCTGACTGACATGTTTATTTTTTTGACATTCAACGAAACAAAGTTTTGTCCTGCTCAGTCAAAAGCTGAAAAGCTACATCAGCAGTTTCCCTGTTGACACATAAACTATTAAATGCTCTGCAGGGAGCAAAAAGAGGAAATAAGTGAATGTCTGAGAAACATTACTCAACAGAGCAATCAGTCTGATTCGCTATACAAATCGATGACAACACCTGTCAGTCACACACAGTCGACTGGTGGAGTGAAATCGAGAGCCAGCCATTCGTAAATTTTATAATGACTTTCTAGAAGCAGAAGAGATGGAGTTTTTAGACTTACATAGATAATCTGTCAAAGCCAGATAAATAACTGGTATAGCTTTTCTGATTTCTAGTACAATTACCTTTTGCTTAAAGTCACAATATAAACGGAAGTATAGCGATTGTCTTATTTTCCCTGTTATGTTGTATATCAGAGTGAAACGGCTTCTGAAATGAGAAAAAAAGGTGGGGCTGGACTTAAAATTCGTCCATCGAGAATTTATTAGATCGTTGGAAGTATGGATGCTCCGATCAGGATTTTTGCAGCCAATACCGAGTACCGATTAGTTGTCTTCGTGATTGGCCCGAGACTGATGCCTGATAGTGATTCTTCAAGCTGATATGCAAGCTCTTTGATAAATGTAATTTATGTAATTAATGTATTTTTTTTAGATAAAGTATACCACAGATGCTGTAGTATTTTAGTACAGTGAACTCATTGTCATGTTCAAGAAACCAATTTGAAATAATTCGAGCTTTGTGGCTAGAAGTAGCCATCAGAGGATGGGTACATGGTGGTCATAAAGGGATGAACATGGTCAGAAACAATGCTCAGGTAGGCCGTGGCATTTAAACGATGCCTAATTGGCACTAAGGGGCCTAAAGTGTGCTAAGAAAACATCCCCCACACCATTACACCACCACCACCAGCCTGCACAGTGGTAACAACAATTTCTGACTCTACCATCTGAATGTCTCAACAGAAATCGAGACTCATCAGACCAGGCAACATTTTTCCAGTCTTCGACTGTCCAATTTTGGTGAGCTTGTGCAAATTGTAGCCTTTTTTCCTATTTGTAGTGAAGATAAGTGTTCCCCGGTGGGGTTTTCTGCTGTTGTAGCCCATCCGCCTCAAGGTTGTGCGTGTTGTGGCTTCACAAATGCTTTGCTGCATACCTCGGTTGTAACGAGTGGTTATTTCAGTCAAAGTTGCTCTTCTATCAGTTTGAATCAGTCGGCCCATTCTCCTCTGACCTCTAGCATCAACAAGGCATTTTCGTCCACAGGACTGCTGCATACTGGATGTTTTTCCCTTTTCACACCATTCTCTGTAAACCCTAGAAATAGTTGTGCGTGAAAATCCCAGTAACAGCAGATTGTGAATACTCAGACCGGCCCGTCTGGCACGCTCGAACTGATTTTGCCAAGTGGTTGATGTCCTCAGGGCAACATATTGTGTTGACCCAAGGACAACATTTTTCTAAATAAAACCTAAACCTAGCCCAAATCCAAACCCTACCATAACCAAACCCTAAAATCAGAGGGACATGATAAGTGAAAAACAATGGTCTAGAAACAGCTAATCCTTGTTGTAAGCTTAAACTTAAAACAAACTGTAAACTTATTTCTGAAATCTGATTGGTTGATTGAAATGTTGTCCCAGGGTCAACATAATGTTGCCCTGAGGACATCAACCACTTGGCAAAATCAGGAGAGCCGTATGGCACCAACAACCATGCCACGCTCAAAATTGCTTAAATCACCTTTCTTTCCCATTCTGACATTCAGTTTGGAGTTCAGGAGATTGTCTTGACCAGGACCACATCCCTAAATGCATTGAAGCAACTGCCATGTGATTGGTTGATTAGATAACTGCATTAATGAGAAATTGAACAGGTTTTCCTAATAATCCTTTAGGTGAGTGTATTTCTTCTGCAAAAAAAATTCATATGCCTTAAAAAGGCTTATGTCTGGTAAAAGTAATGAAAAGTAATGAATACAGTCTTTACTGTATAAATTAAATATACACACATTTGTATGAAGTACAACAGTTCTTTAGTGAGGAGCAGAGAGTGATTTTAGATTAATTAGGTTACTGTAGCTTTAAGACGTGAGAGAGACCGAGAGCAGCTGTGAGGAAAATGTAAGTTTAAACTGTCAAAACTTTAAAAACGCTGTTTGATGGAGATGTAAAGACGCCTGGTGCTGTTAGGACCAGAGCGCGTCCTCATAAAAAATATATCTCTGTAAAGGCATAGAGAGAAATCCAAATTTGCTGGTCACACATGAGCAACGGGTTGTTAGAATGCTCGCACTGTGTCAAAATGGTCTCTAATTGCCGGCTGATCGATCGGAGTATAGTTGGAAGTTGGGTCATGTTGCTATTTGCTAATCACTGCTATCCTTTTCCGTGCCCCTCCCTCTTGCCATTACTGACTGGAAGTAAAGAAAGATCGTTTCGAGGAGGGGAGGAGATTTGTATTTTTGATTAAAGATTATGGGGGCACATACATTTTTTAAATAATGAAGCTCACAGATAAGTCATTTGTAAAAATACCACAATATTAAAAAAATAAAGTTTTTAATTTCAATTTCATTTTGACTTTAAAACAAAAACAAGACACTGAGGTTCTTAATTGATATAGTTAACAATCACATGAGTCAGAATGCTGTTGAACTATATCTAATCATGCCTGTGATTAGATACAAAAAAAGATGTCTAATACAGTAGCAGTCTAACCACAGCCCAGACATCTAGGCTAAAACAAGGCAAAATTTGGGCTGCCTAAAAATAAATAAATAAATAAATGAAACGATACACCTTGTAATCACGGTTAACTTTGCTTACATGATGGGATACCATACGTCTCACAAATTATTTTTGCAAAAACAACATATTCAAAATTATTTTGGCCAGAAGTGTGTCACTCATAGCCAGACTATATCAGATCTACAGAATAGTTAACCCAAACTGTGAAATGATGGCTATTGCTTGCTGTGTAAAATATCATCACTAAATATCATCATCTCATCCAACAAAGGAGTGTTGCATAAAATAAAATACTGAAACAAACAGGTTTGTGCTTTGTAATGTCTTTATTAGAGCATCCCACAACTTAATATTAAAAGGTTTGTTGTCTCAGTATCAGATTAAGGAAGAAGGAGATGGATGGAGAGTGTTTCCTCTGTGCTTTTTTATTTAGTTCTTATCACTTAGCAGCAGCAGGCTCACAGCCTTGACAGCGCAGCGCAGCTTAACAAGCTTTAAAAGGCAGATGCACGGCCAGAGCCAGATCACCACATTCTGGGTCAAAGACCTGAATGTGATGTGGGAGATCTGGGGTGCTTGGCAGATGTTCTCTTATCAATACTTTCTCGTGATCTCTTTTGAAAAACTATCCTTAGCAAGGTGATGGCGTGTAGTGTCAGATGAGAGATAATAATAAAGTTATGGTCTTGTTAATGATTGAATGATGTTAACTTTTTAAATATTGAGAAAAGGTCACACATCACGTATGCGAAACTACCGCTACAGTGTTTACAAGTGTGGAGAAAGAGCACCGTTCCGACGTTGTTGTATTCCACAGTGATACTAATTAAAGTCTTTGTGTCAGGTAATTGTTTAAAATGGTCTGCAAGCGTGTGTTTTACATATTTAATGTGTGACCTTTCGAACATTACATAAGTAGTTCTCAAACTTTTTTAGCGTGCGGCCCCCTTTGTGTACGTTGCATTCCTTCGGGTCCCCCAAATAAAATTTATGGGGAAAAAACTGTTCTAAAATGTAAAATATTAAATTATACAAATTAGTGCTGTTGGTTAATAGCCTTATTTTTAGATTTAATTAAACAGAATTCATTATAAATTAATGTATTTTAAAAAATGTCATAACACTGGGGGCCCCCTGGCACCATCTCGCGGCCCCCCTGGTGATAGGCCTTATGCAGGGCAAGCACGAGTGATTTACATGTTAAGTTAATGCAAAGACACGATTAGACATCCTGCGACACGGTAGGCGTGGCGCGAATGGCTCGGAAAGCGCGGCAGGGATGGCAAATTGAGTTGAAAAAGTTGAAAAATCTGAACTTCGACGGATTTCCGCGCCGCGTTAACCAATCAGGACATTGCTGTATTACTGCCGTGATTACAGAAGCGAGCGGAGTCTCAGCGAAGACGCAGATGCCCCTCCCATGATGCAAATTTCCACGTGAATGTCTTGAATGACTAGAATTTCACACGCAAATGAAACAAGTAAACTGAAATATTCAATTGTCCAACTACGCGCGAAAAGCGAGTTTTTGCCGCCTCTACCGCGGCTGATGTGAATGGCCGAAGTTCAGATTTTTCAACCTGCGCCCCATCCTCACCGCGCCGAACGCCCCATCCTCACCGTGTGGAACGCCCCATTCGCGCCGTGCCCACCGTGCCGCAGGATGCTTAATCGCATCTTTACATTGACAGAAATCACTCGCACTTGTCGCCTCTACCGCTTCTGACGTGAACCCCGCATAAGGGAGCCCTGGCTCCCAGTTTGCAAACCACTGGATTATGTAATATGCAAGCTCGCGCTGGTGTGTCATACGGCTAGTGAAAGATGTTTTAAAAGAACTTTTTGGTGAAAATGATGATCGTTTGGCTAGATAAGACACTTATGCCTTGGTTGGAATATGCATTGAAACTGTAAACTGTTGAGGTTCCATAAAGTCCTAAATGGATTCCTCAAAAAACTTTAAATTATCAGGATTTTTTTATGAAAGTTGAGTATTCCTTTAACAAAGATTAATAAATGCTAAAGCATTATATTATTCATTGTTAATTCATGTCAGTTAATGCATTTACTAAAATAACAAATACAACCTTATCATTTTAATTTTGTGATGCCTAAATTTGTCCACATTAAAATATCATTATCAGACCCCTTAGGCCTATCACCAGTGGAATCCCTTTAAAAAATAACGAGTGATTCAACCAAAAATAAATCATTGATTTTAATCTGATCTATCAGTACTTATTCAGTTCTGTTCCGTTCAATCTACAGAATGATTAATTGACTAGAACCCGATTTACATTATATCAGTCTGTGCTTTTATCAGATCTCTGCTTTTTAATAATCTATTTAATAGACAGTTGGGGCATAATCTGATCATTATACCCAATACATTTTAATGAACTCATGGACCGGACACTAATATAGCATTATGCATTGATATTCTAAGACGTTCAGAATGGTAGAAAATGACTTTTCGCAGATGCAGTGCATATGCATTTATTATGCTAAGTCATATCCTAATTAAACTGTAATTGTAATCTTACTGTTTACTGTAGTTGAATACTAAGGGTCACCATAGCCCTGACAAACATCAACCTTGATGTTATCATTCTGTGTCCTTAAGAAGATGACTCATCATGAGTAATGCTCGGTTTAGACTCAGTGTAAGGATTAAATAAAGTCACATTGGAGTCAAATACTAGAATTTTGCACATTCTGTATGTGACTTCCAACCAAACAGGCTTTTTAAATAGAATTTATTGTCATATAATCAATAAACTAAAATTCTGAATTTAAATCAATGTAAAGGTGTTTAGACATATTGGCAAAATGCCAAGATAAGTGTATATACAGTACTGTACACCCAAACTCAGTGTTGTAGTCATGCCCAGCTCATTCAAGATCAGACCAAGTCAAGTCTGAATCAAAACCTAGATAAAGTCTTGATTTAGGTTCGACTTAGACTCAATAGTTTTTTGGTAGGGGTGTGCTGATACCACTTTATCCATTACGATCCGATTTCAATACCTGAATTATGAGTATTGGCAGACACCTATCCCAATCTGATGCTAGTACTATTACTATTCTAGTACTTTTCTTTGTGTTTATGTGTTTTGTGTTTGTATGACGTGTTTAAAGGAAAACACCACCGTTTTTTTAATATTTTACTATATACCTCAACTTATATAAATTAATACATACCTATCTTTTTTCAATGCGTGCACTTAATCTTTGTGCAGCGCGTCGTGAATGTGTTAGCTTTTAGCCTAGCCTCATTCATTCCTTAAAGGCCACTTCACACTGGTCAGACAGACTCCAACAGACGCGTCTGTTGGAGTCTGTCTTACCAGTGTGAAACCCCTGTTGGCAGTTGTTGGATCAAAGTCAATGAGACTTTAGAATGTGGTTGTCTGTTGGTGTCTGTTGGGTCTGTTGGTGTCTGTTGGAGTTGGTAGTTGTCTGACCAGTGTGAACTGGCCTTTAGGATCCAAACAGGGATGAATTTAGAAGCCACCAAACACTTCCATGTTTTCCCTATTTGACTAGTTACACAAGTTACACTATTCTATAGCCAGATCCAAGTATGCGATCGGCCCACCCATAGTTTTTGGGCTTGGATTGGACTCGAATGCGCTGAACTTACAGTATAGAAGAAATGTTCTTAGCTTAATGGTTCCATAAAGAACCCTTAACATCTGAAAAACCTTTTTCTTTATAAAAAGGTATAAAAGAAAAGATTTTTCTAAGAACATTTGACTGAATGTTGTTTGAGGAACTTTGTTTAAAGCATTGCTGTGAAGAACATTTTAAGCACCTTTATTTTCAAGAGTGTATAATTAAAGGGACAATAAGTAGGATTTTCCCCCATCTAGTGGTGAAATTGTATTTTGCATTCAAACCAATTGTGCTCTCTAGTGCCTCGCTTTTCCAAATGCGCGTTGTAACTACGGTAGCCGTTACGTACTCCGTGATCTCCTTGTCCGTTTCAGCTGCTTAATGTGTTTTGAACGAAAACGCGTTGCGGTAGGCTAGTTGTCCCTTTCTGCTATTATAGTTCTTCAATATGACGAAATGACATGGACGCCTTTTAGGACTTACCCGTGCAATGTAAATAAAGAGAAGAAATTCTAAGCTTACAAAGAAAAGTCAGTTCATCTGCAGAGGTAATTTGACACCAATGAGGACATATTTATGAATAAAGACATTGATTTTGACTAATAAAATACTTAAGAAACTACACATTGTCCTTTTAAGAATTTTTTTTCAGATGGGACGAATGCTTCATTTTGGACCGCATAATGCTGTCTTAAAATTCCATTCACAGATAAATAAGATGGAGAAAACAGGCAAAGGAAAGCAATCATGTTTCTGTGCACCTTTCTAAAGATGTACCGACATGCTTGGTCAAAAGCTCATTGCATCAGCTTACTAGACAGACTGCTCTCAAGTTCTGGATGTGACACTGTCAACCCCTCACATCCACCCAGTCAGAAAAAATAACTTATTTTTCCTCCACCATCTGTTCTTCTGAGAACTCCGGCTTCACGCAGCCAGACTGTTTTCCCGTGGCTTTTCATCCCACTTTCTCCTGAACCAGCAACATTAACAAAGCTGCCTATTTAAAGGGTCTTTTCATAGCGTGTGCTGGTCGACAATAGCGCATCAGGTTTAGCATAAAGTTTAAAATCACATCATTTTCAGAATGGCTACCATTTAAGTTTGTTTTGCGTTCTATATAAGCATGCTTATCAGCAGGTGTTAATAGAGGCCACTCAGTCTGACTTGTGTTATAATAGTAGCCCTGTGGCTTTCTCTCTCCTATGATTTGCTGGTGCCCAGGGTCAGTCGTTTAAATAGCGAAGTTTCATTGTTACGAGCTCCTAAAGTGGAGGACATGTTCCTGGTCGGGCTGTACTGTATTCTCCCGAGGCACGCAGGCAGGTTGTTATAGTTAATGTAAGGCCGTCCCTCAATACTTTAAAGGACATTAGTCTCTGAAAGTTCTGCAGCTCTGTGTTGCAAGGTGATTTATCATCTTTATGGGATGGCATTTCTGATTTGTGATGCTACAAAAAATCCATTGTAAAGTTTTTAAACAAGCTGACCTTTAAAAATGACTTTGGAATTCAGTGTTACATGCTTGCGTGATGGAGCTCCGCACACCCAGGTGACCTTACTGAGATACATCAACATCAAAATGGCCACCAAAAACATGTCTATTTTGTGCTACACAGATGAAAGCAAGCTATACAGGTTCAGATGGGTAAGTAAATTACTCAAGGCTGTGTGTCTTGAGGAGTAAAGTGCAGTACTGGAGTTCCTCAATGAACGGTTTTGGACCCATTTTTGTTTTTCTTTTTACACCTCAGAGGACAATTGTTGGTTGCATAACAGACCACGAGGAGAGTACATACAGGTATAGAGAGGTTATAAAGCAATTTGTGGACTGATCTGAGATAAATGGTCTCAGAATAAATGCTACTAAGACTAAAGAATTTGTGAGTGATTTAAGTAAACATCCTCAGCAAGCATTACCATTACAGCCAGGTATATATAAAGGACTCAGAAATAGAAATTGTAACATCCTATGAGTACCTGAACAATAAACTTAATTGGTTTGACAATACAACACAATCTCACGGAAATTTGTGTATAGTAACTAGTGATTTAGTACTCGAGTCTGGTCTCCGATTTCTGCTTTCTCGGACTTGTCTCGGACTTGTTCCTTCAAAGACTCTGTCTTGACTTGGTCTCGAAACACAGTGGGAGGAGAAGGACTCATAATTTCAGACCGAGTCCTCGACATCAATGCGTCTTTTATGTTCATATAATAAACAATAATAATAAAATGCAATGTTGACAATCATTATGTGGAAATGACATCCCATGGTGCGTTGGGAAATATTGGAAAATGTTATAAAGTAGCTAAGCCTACTAATTTAGACATACCACTAGAAATTTTTTATTTGCTTTGCATGGATTAAAAAAGTCAGGGTGGGCTTAACATGTTGATGGCAGAGCAGCACTGTTGAAGTAGTTTAGAAAAATAGGCAGAAGATGATGCATTTGGTAGAGATTTTTTTAATGATGGTAAAAAGCATAGTCCATATTAAGACGTTAAGACTGCTTCCAATTCCCAATCTAGCTTAGTCTGGAGGCCTAACTGTTGATTATTAACTGGGGTGATATTAAATTATGAATATCAAAACTGACATGTTTTTATGGTCTTGGTCTCGACTCTGTCTCGACTCCTAAAGGACTCGGTCTCGACTAAGACTTGCTACCTCAAAGACTTGGTCTTGACCTGGACTCGACTGTATTTAAAAACCAACGGTCTCGACCCTTCAAAGACTCGGTTTTGACTCGGACTCGGCATAGACCCCATCGTCCCCATCACTAATAGTCAAAAAAATTTTGATTTATTCATCCTATTGACACAATTTTCCACTGTTTTTCATGCCACTGGAGCACGAATTTCTATAAACTGTTTTTCGTGTCTGTGGAATGACTTAATTACCAAGCCCCTAAGTTGCATCTAAAGCTTAGTTTCATGTTCTCACGTGAAACTATCTGTGCCCACGTGAAACTTTCACGTGTGCACATGAAACTTTTGCTTTCACGTGCGCACACGATAGTTTCACGTGTGCATTCGAAACTAAACGGGAAAGTTTCACGTGCGCACGCGAAACTAAACTTTATTTAATTTTTTCTCCATGTCCCCTTAGGGGCTCCGTACTTTCTACATCGTGTCATTTTATATTTTGTTTTCTCATTGTTTTTTTGTTTTTTACTTTTTTTACCATTGTCGCTTGGGGTTGGGGTTAGAATCACTTTCTGCGACATCCTAACCCAAACCCCAACCCTAACCCCAAGTGACAATGATTTACAAATAGGAAAAAAACAATGAGAAAACAAAATATAAAATGACATGATAAAGAAAGTCGTGCCACAGACACAAAAAACAGTTTATAGAAATTCGTGCTGAAATTAATTTTTCCAGTAAAGCACGAAAAACAGCAGAAAATCGTGTAAATAGCACGAATAAATGAATAAAACTTTTTGTGACTATAACATGACTTGCTGTAAGATAGTAGGCTACAATATGATTCAGGTATACAAGAAAGGCCAAAGTTGTATTCACTTGGGGAAGATCGTGTGTAAGACTTTTTATAAATCTGTTTTATAATCATCTGTGATTATGCCATCACCTGTTGGGGAGGGGGACTATTGAAAAAGAAAAATAATAAATTAAGAAGGCAATTTCAGTTGTGGACTGTGTTTTACCCACTTTAGAGGAGAAATCTCAGATAAGAATGAGTGACAAATTGGTTTCTATGATGAGCCAAAATGACCACCTCCTTCATGAAATAGTTAAAGCTCACATACAATACCAACACCTACAGCATAAGATTAATTCAATCCCGTTGTCTTATTTACCAACTTATTGTACAACCAGCATTATAAGATGATGATGACTTCAATGACATTATGTGGATGTGCTAATTGATACTGGACAAAAAAGTGAATGATATTTTTTATGATGTATTATTTATGTTTTTACTTATAAGCACATTTTATACTATCTGGTAGGCTTGCTGCTGTGACCTAAAACAATTTCTTTCTGGGATTAATAAAGTTTATCAATCAATCAATATTTTTGCGCAAGTAAATTGGTAGCTGTAACAAGGCTCCTGTCTGTTGGCTTTACTCAAATGTGCCTCATTTATTTATGCACAAACCTCTGACACTCTGGGCTCATGGAGGACGATATTTATATTTAACACATGAATTTATGCATGGAGTTCAAACGAGTCAATAAAAGTAAGGCTCTTCATTCTAGACGTAGTCTATTTACTTCAGTGCTGGCAGACTTATGGTCTGAATCAACTTTACTTAAATCACTCCCAAAGAAATTGCAAGCCAAGAGGCCAAAAGTCACTTTTAGAGCCAAATGAATGCTGACTCCTACATTTTCCAACAGACTGAACTTGAGCACTAAACTTTTCAGCTTTCCTGAAAGCTGTACAAATAGAGGTTTAGCTATAAGCTTCTGGTAGGGGGTAATTTAACTAAAATCAATGGTATTTGAAAAAAGAAAAAAATAATTTGTGCATTTGTTGTTTTTTTAGGGCAACAGAGTTTTTACTGTATGTCTCAGGGAAAATAATAGCTTATCTTTTTGTCGGTCAGTAATGCACTAGAGGCATGATTATGCAGTATACTGTAGTGTGTTTTGTCTACTCATGTCTATGCATTTACAACCTTCACATTTCTGAGCCATACAGATTCTACATACAGCACCATTATTCCAGTCGATATTATCCACAGATCATTTCATTTAAATTAAACAACAGATATAACCATAAAATGTCTATTTCCCTTTATGGTTGATTACAAATGCCCTATAGGGCATCACAATGCAGAAATGCATTAATCCCTTGAAGTTCACACCCATGTGACTTATGCATTCAGATTCAAGCCTCACATCAGCTTTCTGCTTCACAGATGTGAAGGCGATTGGGGGATGTCGGTGTTTTCGTGTCGCAGAGTCTTGAAGACCATTTGAGGGCATCTAATTCAATCCTTGCCTTCAAGACAAAGCGTAAATCTACTGTGGGTACCAGCAATGTTTGCTCATATCTGGCTGTAATACACCATGTAATCTAGTTTTGGAAAAGATGTCACCTAACAGCTATGAGTAAGACTCTGGGGATCTTGGTGTCCTATTCATAGAGTCCTGGATGATAGATAATCACAATTTAAAGAGATGAAAATAACACGATATTATTTATATAAAACATAATATATTTGAGGTCCAGGATACATATAATAGGATACAAAACACATATTGTGCACATATATTTGTGTCCATAATTGCTTTATTGTTTACATTTTGCTGAAAATGTAATTGTGACTTGCCTTTAAAAGGTCAATTGTGTTCAGTGAGTTGTATTTTGTTTCCTTTGATGAATTTTCAGTTCATCATTTAAAATCAACTTAACACCAAAACTGTTTGACAATTGTGGCTTTCAAAATAAACTCAGCTTTTAAACTGAAATAAAAAAGTGTCACAGCTATAGCCATGGCCGGCCTATTACAAATGAGAGGAACAACAAAGGGTCGATGCAGGGTTTCAAAATCGAGTTTGTGTTGAAAATGCAACACTTTTGCATTTTATTCTCACTGTTTATGTAACAGCCCCGCCTCGTTTTTTTTCCGGCTTCTCCATCTCTGTTGGAGACTGAGCCTCAGTGGATGCTGAAGGTTATCGTGTGCGTAAAGCGCGCGCTCGGATGCTGCGCTCACACGCGCGTCTCGCGCACTCCGCTTTGGAGCGAACTGGATACGCGTGCTCCCGCAAACTGTAGTTCAACAAAACACAATACACAAAACCGGGAAAACATATTTTCACCTTTTGGTTAACCAGAAACATGAGATGTCTTCGTGGAAGTACCTGCCGGTTTACATCTGACCTCAGTCAGAGAGAGGAGGAATACTGTTACATTTATTTGGATGGACACGTGTGGATGGACCAGTGTGGATTTAAAATATAACATATTGGACACTGCCGCTCTTTGAATGAAAGTTGCGGTTTAAAGGTAAGCAGTTTAACTTTTTTGTGAACTGCAGTTATTCTGCTTATTAGTCACTGAGAAAAGCACAATATTTAGTTTGGTCATAACAGTTAAAGTACAGTATAAATACTTTTAAACTTTACGTCACCGTCAGATTAAGAAAACGCAATGGTAGCACGAGCGTGTTAGTGTCACATTCTTGAAGATAAAGCTTCCTAAAATGTTCTCTGTCAGGTTGTTTAGTTCAATTAAAAAACTTTAAAAAGGTAAGAAATATATTATTGTTTTAAGAACATTTGACTGAAATTTGGGGACTTAAATATGTTTTTTAATTGTATTGCAGCAAAGAACCCTTTATAAAAATAATAGGATACAAATCAAATAATTTATACGCCTTCCAAAGTGTTATGCTAAACATCCCACGATGCTTGTGTGTGTTTGCGCGCTGTGTGTGTGTGTGTGTGTGTGTGTGTGTGTGTGTGTGTGTGTGTGAGAGAGAGAGAGAGAGAGAGAGAGAGACACAGAAAGAGAGAGACGAACCTTTCACGTGAACTTTAAACCAACAGTTGCAAACCATTAATGAACTGACTTATCTTTCTGATTTTTCCTTTAGTTTTCTTTTTTTTTTTGAGTTTTAAAAAATAACTATCATTAATATTTCATTAAAAATATTTGCACACAAAAACTGCACTGGTTGGGTGTAAAACCTTCATTGATTCTTTTGTGATTTTACTCTTAAAGATAAATGCACATCCTAAATGGCCCTTCAAAATCCAATTATAGCCCAACAAACACAAGTGAAATGAATATTTTATAAGCCTGCCTGATTGAAAAGCCAATGTGTACTGTAGTCTGTGGAACATTTTCATCCTGTGCAAGCTGTTTCAACTCTTAAAACGGCTTTTATGATCAAAACCGACAAGCTGAGTCTCTAAAGAGGCAATTATGTGGAAAAACCAATAAAGATTCAGTGGTGGTCCATTAAGACAAAAGAGGGAATAACATTCATGATAGTTGGTGTTGTTTTCATCAGATTGCATCTTTACAGTTACGGTATATTAAATGTTTTAAGTGGTGCTTACTGCTATTGCAGTTTTGCTTTGTGACATGTTTTTATCTACACGGCACTGCTGTCGACTGAGACACTGCTGAGAACAGAGTGATGATGTTACACTTATATTTAGGTTCTTATGCCCCTTGTATTCTTATCATTTATATAAATCCAGTCAAGAAAGTTTAGTCGTCAGTGTAGTACAGTAATACATGTTCCATTTAAACATTAAATAAGAAAATACAAATATTTAAAAAATGTGATCAGTCTTAATAAATCCAGCACTGTTGCAATCAAGCATTTGTAAAACATTTTAGTGATTTGTTGTTTTATTTAATCATCCTAAATAATATAAAGAACATTCTTGTGAAAGTATGACCTTGATATCTTTAATTTTGACTGAGTTAGGTCATGTCAAATATTAAAATTATAGTGAAATCAATGAGTGAAATCAAATGCGTTTAATCTCATAATTGAGACTATTATGCTTTAACCTGGATTAAACTTAAACTGCTTTTTTATCCCAAGTTTGACTTGATATAATATATAGTCAGGCATTTACTGTACAAAAGTTTGATATGCATCTTCCATCTCAAAGCCAAAAGGAAAAATACAAATTCTCCTGACAAATGCAGTAAAATGAATAATGGACTTCTGTCCTGTTTCTGATATCATTTAGACCTCCAGAATGGGTCCATTTGTCATCCACTGCAAATTTACCCCATCCATTTCCACATTGTCTATAATAAGGCTTGTGCATGAGCTCCCTCGAATTTAGCCAAATCGCTCAAGCTCACACATTAATCTGTAATGAATAACAACTGCTCACCGAGTAGTTTCTTTTATTTTCCAATTTGCAGAGACAGTATGACCTACAAGCTCTCTTGTCGGGATAGTTTGTAAAACGCTGTTGCCCCGCAGCATCCACTTGTTATTTAGCTGATGCTGCTTATGTTTCTGTCTGTTTTCCTGGACGTTGTACAAGACAGAACAATAGGGAGGGAGGAGACTTTCGTCCTAGTTAGTCAAGTCACATCCAGAGTTCAACCACGGGCTCTTCGGGACAGCTGTGTGAACCATCCTCCATAAATAACAAATAGCTTTAGCGTGTCCCTGTGCTTCCCAGTGAAAGCTTGTATTCAGGTGTTCCAATGAAAAAACGAATTTTAAGGGTGGGACAGCATGGTTGTGCAATATGGTCTACATGATGAGATGCAAATGTAAATAAAGAAAATGAAAATATATTTGTTTGTGGTTCTAGGTCCTCTGCTTGGCTTCGGGCATCTCCATCTGATGGACGTCTTCACGCAGTATGCCTACAATGAGAGCTTCTTTGAAAATGTATCCAAGGACTTTAATGCCACGGGACAAGGGGGGAGGCACCAGTATAATTATTACGCCATGCTTCTCACGCTCCTCATTTTCGTCATCGTCTTTGGCAACGTGCTGGTGTGTATGGCAGTCTCCAGGGAGAAAGCCCTGCAGACAACCACCAACTACCTGATCGTAAGCCTGGCCGTGGCTGACCTGCTAGTGGCGACACTTGTGATGCCATGGGTGGTTTACCTCGAGGTGGGTTTGGCTCTGGTCCTTTGGTATTGGCATTGCAGAAATGGCTTTACTTTGAGAAAGCTTGTCCAATGTTTGTAATTATGCCTGATGGTCATGTCAGTATATTTTTATTTTTCCTTATTTAACCTTTATTTTTCCAGGAAGGTCCCATTGAGATTAAAGAAATCTCTTCTTCCAGGGAGTCCTGGCCAAGATGGCTGTTCCAAAGTTTTATAACCTCTATTTAGACTACATTTTACAGTTAACAGACATTTTTATGCAAAGCGGCTTGCAGTGCATTCAATATATTTTGGGAATCAAACTCGAAACCTTTGCACAATGCAATGCAATGATTTGTAATAAAGCAAGGACCGATTTTTAGATTATTAGACTGTAGTTTCTTTGCCATCTGTTTGGTAACCCTTAAGAGTCCATATGTTCACAAATTAACAATGAATGTCTTCAGGCACATTGTCTTATACCTCTTTCCACTGTAGCCAATCAATTTACAGTAGCCGCTTGCATACGTCTAAATCTAGCTATATCTGATCCTAGCTACAGATTTTGCTATTTTGAACCATGATGTGTATAACAGAAGCCGCGCTTGTGTATGTAATTGATCCATATGTATTTCCAAAGCTATCAAATTGCATGCAAAATCCATATGCTGAAGTGTACCTTCAGATCTCAGACTCCGGTTTTACTGACACTAATGCAAGCAGGTTAATAATATCATTTAAACCAAAATGTAAACTCAATGTTCTCGCTATTTTCTATTATGTGTTAAATTAGGTTTGCAATCTCTGTGTTGTTTTTCTCCTATGTTGTTTTTCTCCAAGTCAATAGTTTAAGTCCTAATTTATTGAGATTAAATTACTTTTTACACTTGACCAGATATGCTGAGGCAATAAGGAGAACTGCTCCGAGTTCAATCGAAAAGTTGTCATTTTATTGCACAGAGAAGGAGTCTGTTTATTAGCTAAATCAGAAAATATTGCCGCTAGCGCATTGCAACGTGAAAGTCCTCAATATAATTATTAGGAA
This sequence comes from Misgurnus anguillicaudatus, assembly GCF_027580225.2. Lineage (NCBI taxonomy): Eukaryota > Metazoa > Chordata > Actinopteri > Cypriniformes > Cobitidae > Misgurnus > Misgurnus anguillicaudatus. The sequence goes on along the minus strand of NC_073360.2, from coordinate 19,640,253 downwards.
TGATGAGAATATATTAACTGTCAAGAAGACGTCAGCTTTTCGTAAACAACTTTAAAAAGTCTTGAGAATGCGGTGAACACGAGACACAAATTCAACCTAATTGTGCTAGCAAGAAGTCATAGTCAATCAAATCAAGTGCTTTTAGATTAACAGCTTATTATGCAGAGCAATTTACAAAGGTTGCTATACATGCTAGTCTGAATGTCTCTCTCTCTCTCTCTCTCTCTCTCTCTTTCTCTCTCTCTCTCTCTGTTTTTATCATCAACTATGTCTGAGCTGGTAGAAAGACTCATCTCATCTGAGTTAGGGGATATGGTGATGAACCGAGTCCCAGCCACTTTCATTAGAGGTGTCAAATAATTCTTTAATCAATGACAGTGAAGTAAACTCCAGAGGCAGGGACTGAAGCCCATCAAGAGGTATCTAAGGCTTTCGGCTTGCCTGAGGACATACATTAATCAGAGATACCTCATAGTACTGCCAGCCAACTCTGAAACTGCAAACTGTATGCAGCTGACCCACGCTATATTGCTTCGTCTAAACCAGTTTTACCGCCTAATCCAGATAGAATGCCGATAGCTTATTGGTTAAAACATTACTGAACCTGGCACAAACCGAGTCTTGAACTTTGTAAGCGAGAAAAGCAGGAGGATGTAATCATGGATCTATATAAATATATGGCGATTATGGATTGCTTTCAGCATCTAAAAATGAATTCTGGTTTGCGGTGTAGATTTGGCATTCAGATGCATTGTTTTCTAATCAGAAGAGCTTTTAGTTATCTGTGTCTGTACTCCCAGGTGGTGGGAGAGTGGCGGTTCAGCACAATCCATTGTGACATCTTTGTCACCCTGGACGTGATGATGTGTACAGCGAGCATACTCAATCTGTGTGCCATCAGTATTGACAGGTAGGTGCTACTGCACTGCAATTACTACAGCAGTGTAATGCTGACCAAGATGTTATTTAGTTGTGAGGCTGGAAAGAGGGAATGACTTCTGCACAACATAATTTTGGTGGAGGGGTTGTTGTGTAGACTGTAAACTTTGAAATGGCATGTGAGTTGATGCTTATAAATACTAACTATACTGTATATAGATTGTTGATGTACAGTGTATGTGTGGAGATTTGATCTTATTGGCTGTTGATTGGCTGATGAAGGCTCCCCTATAACAGTGGTTCCCAAACTGGGGGCTGGGTCCCCCTTGGGAGGCGTGAGATGGTGCCAGGGGGGCCCTATTTTATAAAATACACGACTTCGTCATAAATTCTGTGTAATCAAATATAATATAATATACTATACCAACCAACAGTATTACATTGTATAGTTTAATATGTTTTGTTTAATTCAAATTATATATTTTTCCCTACATACTGACATGTCAGTTGTGCAGAAAGGTTTTTAAGCCATCATCTGATGCATAAATTCTCATGTTTTTGGTAGTTCTTTAATGTCTCTTTCTTGAAATTTGGATTCACAGTTTTATATATTTAAAGTTATATGTAATATGTGTAGGTTCAGAGTCAGTATAAAAGTATCAAAATATGCTACCGTTCAGAAGTTTAGGGTCACTTGACTGAAATGTTTCTCATTATCTTTAAAGTACGCTTAAATGTTTGAAATTATGTGTGTATACTAAAGCAATAAGCCCCAAGAAGCAGTGGGTTACTCCGCTTCGCGTCGTGCCTAACAACGCCCCTTAGCTGTTAAAAAATGCACTGTAACCCCACTGCTTTGCGGGGTTTATTGCATTTATAAAACGGTTACTTCATATGCATAGCAGGGTTTCACAAAATGAAACACAAATAAGTTGTAATTATATTAGTACAAATATTACTCTTCCGCCAAACAAAGTAGTTCCTCAGAATCAAGTGTGGCTGAAACAGAGCGCCATTCTCAAGCAACACAGACGCAGCAAAGGCACAATGAAAATATGATTAAAGACTGTGGTGTTTATTTTTATAAATCAACATTCATCTAAAATATACATTAACATTTATATCGTGCAAATGTTGAAGTGATGATCAAATATGCTTGGAAGCATGCTTAACTCTTTCCCCGTCAGCGTTTTTTTTAAGTTGCCACCCAGTTTTAGTTTAATGCCTTACAGAAAAATCATCTTCTTTAAATAAACATAAAATATCAAATGAAAGAACAGACCATCCGCTTTCCTCCAACAAAAAAAAAAAAACGTTTCATCCTACCTTAATTTGTTCTCTTATCAGTTATCACCTTTCAAATTTTCAGCTAAAAGATAATTCCATTTTTGTGAAGAACTTTTGTAAGAGATCAGATTCAGAGCCATCAAAACTTACACGTCACGCTAAATCCACCACAACGATGTTGTGTCGAGTGAATGCGTCAGTGTTTAAGTTGGATAAGATTGCCATCTAGTGGATAATAGCGGAAACATCAATTTAAGACAAAAACAACCCAGAGAAAGTTTTCTCTTTATTGACGAGATGACTCAACAATATTTATTGACATGTATTTGGATATCGCCATAATTGTGCAAATGTAGAAAAATTTAAAAATGATTAAAGACTGTGGTGTTTATTTTCATAAATCAGTACGCAGCAACAGTGGCGCAGTGATACTTGTGATGCGGTCTGAACCGTGGGTTTACGGCTTAGAACGTGTTTCAACCAATCAGAATGAAGAACCAGAACGAGCCGTTTTATAAAAAATATAACTGTGCCATAATTTCACACAAAATCTAAAAGTCTGCCAATATTTACTCTTCCTCGTGTTGTTACAAATCTGTATAAATTTCTTTGTTCAGCTTAAGACAAAGGAAGATATTTTGAGCAATGTTTGTAACCAAACCATTTTTGAGCACCATTGACTTCCATATTAGGATAAATACTACTGGAAGTCAGTGGTGCTTTTGTTTTCTGCTTCATTAAAAATATCTTTCATATTTGTAAAGCTTCCAGCAGAACAAAGAAATTAAAACACGAGGGTGAGTAAACGATAACAGAATTTTTTATTTTTGGGTGAACTATCCCTTTAAGAGCCCAAAAAAGATAGGATCACCTTTCGATGCTGCAAGCATTTTAGGATGATACCTCAACAAAATACTTGATAAAATAAGTACAGTTTAACAAATTCTAGTTAAACGGTGACTGCTATGAACATGCTAAAATAACAACATAGTTTACAGTGTTATGTTTGTGTTAAGTTATATAGTGTTGTTGATGTGTCAAGTCAGATTTATTTTTAGCACTTTTTACAATGTTGCTTTACATGAAAGTCGAAGACAAGAAACAACAGTATACATGAAAATGATTTTATATTGTATATAGAATATAATATATGGCAATATTGCACATTTTATAGTCATCATAAATATATGGTATATTAAATGGTATAGACGGTTTCATCGGACACAGGTGATACACGTCTGGATCCGAACTTTACTTCCGGTTTCGTTTTTTTTTAATGGTCTGACTAGTTGTTAAACTGATCCCTTGAAGAAATGCCTCGTCGAAAATAACAACACGACAGCCGCTTGTTTATGTTGTTACTGCTGAAACCGTCTAAAAACATTTTCTTTGACTATCAGACATTTAGTCAATTAATATGCAAAATAACAGGCATCATTTTAATCTACATGCCTTTCCAACTTTTGAATATGACGAGTTTCGTTGCAAAACGAGATAAATCCATTTTTTTACATTTTTGTCAAAACATGTTTATTATTATGTTATCATGTTATTATTTTGTTTGATGGTGCTACTTAGCTGTATTTTGTAAGTTATGAAGGTTTAAATCAAAACAAAAGAACTGCAGTTGCATTGAAATCAATTGGAATGCACAACCAAAAAACGAGATTTCTGAACAATTAAAAGAACTGTGGTTATCTCGTTTTGCAACTAAACTCTTCATATACTAATATTGTCAAAAGGCTAAATATGCTTTATGTGATATAGAGTTCCTGGCACTTCTGAATGGCAATTTACAGTAGGATGATATGTGCAGATGTTTAGTGATAACAGCAAAGGCTAACTAGATCGTGCTAAACATGCAGTCAAACCTTCAGCCCTGGTTCAAAATTTAGAGTGAACAATAAATCTCACAACACTATTCTACTACATAATACTAAATAGAGTGAATAGAAAACTTTCATATGATGCACCATGCAGTGCAATACATCACAGGTCACAGTCACATGCAGTATAAAATAGGTGATAAGGTGACAAGAGATTAACCCATAAACCCAATCTGTCTGTTATCTTCCACAGGTATACAGCTGTGGCCATGCCGATGTTATACAACACACGCTACAGCTCCAAAAGGAGGGTCACAGTTATGATCTCTGTAGTGTGGATTTTGTCTTTTGCTATATCGTGTCCACTGCTCTTTGGACTTAACAATACTGGTAAATATTCAATTTTACTGCATTTTAAACATCATACCAAACCAATTTAAAGTACAAAAGCAATTTTATAGGAAATATTATGTGAAAAATAACCACAAGGTAAATACTAGATAAAGTTGCACTTAATTTTCATATAAAAGCTGGATTTACAGTATAGTGTAAGTGTTGCATAAAAATTAAGTTCACCAATTCATTTGAAAGTTAAATTAGAAGTAATTTCATTAGCATAATCTGTCTGTGTGCTTATGGTGGGAGGAGACGGTCAGGGACAATGTGGACAGATTTTACAGGATGACATGTAACTGCTGAGTATTGCACTCCACAGGGCATCTGCAGTGTTAGGATACAGTCTTGTGACATGCTAACCTTTGAGCTTACTAGACTCTATGGCTTGGTTTCACAGACAAGACTACCAAGACTAGGCCTTAGTTAAATTAAGGATGATTAAGCATCTTTTATAAACATGCCTTAGAAAAAGACATTCATTGTATGTATTGAGACAAATTAACGGCACTGTCATATTTTAAGATCTATACGTGCAAGTTAATATCAGTTGAGACAGCTTAAACATGTGTTTTAGTCTACCCTTATGCCTTGTCTGTGAAACCAGGTGTTTAAGTACGATCACCTGGTGTTCAATAAACTATTTTATATAGCCCAACATCAGTGTTTCTCAACTAAATCTCAACAGTATGTCCTAAAATATATCATTGACGTATCTCTAGACATTTTAAGTATTTCTAGCATTTTAACCATTGTTATTTGTGTTATTTGCACAATATTAAATGTTTGCATTCATTTTTATAAATTTTTGCAAAAAAAAAAAAAACATTAAATTGCAGGTTATTTATGTTAAGTGTTATAATTAAATGATGTCCAACTGACATTGCCCACAAAATAAGACCTGACATCTTAAATTATAAATCATTATAATATGCACTTAGCATTGCAAATTGGAGTAAGGTAGAGATACTGTTATTATCACTGATTTTAACAGATTTTCTCAACAGATTTTTAACCATAAAAAGTTATTGATTGCTGGTTAATATACTGTAAGAAAGAATAGTCAAAAATCGTCCCAAGCATCACTGGGGCAGTACAATTTAAAGAGGTCCAAATATGCCCTATTTTTGTATAGATATGTATACATTTAATACCAATATGTACCTTTGAGGGACTAATATTTACTCTTTAGGTACAAATGTGTACGTTTTGAAAGGGAACCACCCCAGTGATAGCTAGGGACCATTATTGACCATTTTTCTGCCAGTGTACATTTAACTTCTCTTTCCCTGCCAGCATTTAAAAATAAGGTACCAGCCAGCGCTAGCATTTTTTTATGATTTTCACAAAAGTTTAATGCCTTCCAGAAAATTTTCTTCTTTAAATATACATACATACAATATATCAAATGAAAGAACAGACTCTCTGCCTTAAAAAAAACAAAAACAAAAAAAAACATCCTACCTTCATTTGTTCTCTTTTAATTATCTCATAAATATGGGTAGGTTTCAAATTCATTTTTGTAAAGGACTTTTGATACAGATCAGATTCAGAATGATCATCAAAACATACATGGAGTTTAAATAGTTTGCCCTGATAGAATACGGACTGCCAGAAAAATTAAGCGTTTTTTCTGAATTGACAAATTAACTCGAATTGACAAGTTAACTCGTCAATGGCGGGAAAAGATTTAAGAACATCAAAAGAATTATTTTTTATAAGAAGTTTGCTTTTGGTCCTTTTTGTCCATTTGAGAGCTTATGATGGATAAACCGACTGTGCCCATGTCATCAACCTTCATCACTGGTTTATTTTTACTCTGTTTTATATTGCAGTAACCCATGACGATGCCCTGTGTGTGATTGCCAACCCTGCCTTTGTAGTGTACTCCTCCATTGTTTCCTTCTATGTACCCTTCATCATTACCCTACTAGTATACGTACAGATCTACGTTGTACTCCGTAAGCGACGGAAACGTGTGAACACCAAGCACACATGCCCTGTTTCAGACATGGATGTGAACTCCACTATAAAGGTAATTTATAGGATTATGAAGTGAACAGATAATTTCTGCTTTTATACTATTTGCTTGTCTCAACAGTTCAGTTTAATAAATTGGGATTGTTAAAAAAACTGCAGTGCTGATAAATTCTATTGTAATTCATGAGCACTGTCAGTCCCAATGCAAACTCATTTCCATCTGCAGAATAACAGTAATGAACACTTGGATAGTTGCGAACAAACTCATAAAACATACTGTAGCGGAGATATTTAATGTATTCTGCAAATTATTACCGTAAATCTTTGAAACATTACATGTCGGTACTTGTGTATTTGAATGTATAACTCAATTAATTGGTAACAGTTTACAAAAAGGGTGAAGTAAATGCATTAGCTAACATGCTATTAAAGGAATGGCTCTTTTAAGTACATTTGATAAAAAGTCATTTTGGGAAACAAAAATGGTTCTTCTCTGACATGTGATGAATCCTTATAGCATCTTTATTTCTAAGAGTGTATCACATAAAGACAGACATTATGTAATGTGTAATTGTTCCTGTTGTGTAAGATAAAAGTCCTCTTAAATGATTAACATATAATGTGAATTTATTTTATGTTTACACACAGTACTAATATTAGTCATCATGCTCATTTGGTTGCCATACGTAACTCTGCCTACATTTCTGCATAACCTAAAATACGTGGTTTCTGTCCGTTTTGACCATAGACTGTAAAAAAAGATGGACGTATAGTGTCCGTGACGTCACCCATAGGTTTCTAAAGATCGTTTTTGAAGCTTAAAGTAGTGGGTGCCTGCCGTGGCCATCTTGTCACCGCAAATCACCCGCGGATAACCGAACATGGGTAAAGAGGCGGGACATCGGTGAAGCTGAGGTGATTGGTTGCCGAAACCACGCCCGCCTAGCTCGACTCCAGTGACAGCAGTGGCAGTTCAACCGTCACTCAAGTGACCACGCCCTTAATTATGCAGAAGTTTAAGGCTTAATTTCATTTAAACGGATGATTTACAAAATAATTCACCCCCTCACAGTTGTCATGAAGGGCAAAATTAGCTATATAGACCAAAAAAAAAATTTTGTACCAGGCTGTAAACATTTTATTTTCTACTGTAAAGTTGGCCATTTTAACATGGAGGTCTATGGGAATTGACTCAATTTTGGAGCCAGCTTCTAGTGGCCAGTCGATGAATTGCAGTTTAAATCACTTTCGTAATAGTTTCATCAGAGATATTGGAAAGTTGCCCCTCTGTTTTGACACAGGATTTTTAAAAGTTACGAAGCAGTACAAAACCTGCTTGTCTTTGTCATGTAGATTTGTGCCGTTTGTACAGTTAACTGTTTTGTACGCCTAAAATTGAACTGGTACAAAATTGTTGCTTATGGTACATAGCTCCTTAGGGCATAATATTGTACCCCAAGAGGTATATAATTTCTCTTGTGTTGTATACCCATAAAAGTACAAAAATGAACCTTTAAGGGTACCACCCAGCGACAGAAAATAAGTTTTTTTCAACGTGATCTCACAAAGTTCCTTGGGATAGTCAGAGAATTTTTTCCTCATTTTTCCGTGGCATTCTCACGGATCTCCGCATTTTTCCGTGGCCGTGCTACGGACTGTCTTTTTCTCACAGATTGGTTACTCAACTGCTTTTTCCTATTTTCAGACCATTTTCGCTTCAGTTTAGGGTTAAATTTGGTGTTTGCGTTAGTATGTCACTTTAAGTATTGGTTTATACTATTTTTTCTGATTTATTCTTTTATATTTCCTAAACTTTAAACAATTGTCGCCTGGCGTTGCGGTTAGAGTTGGGTTTGGGTAAGGATGTCATTTCATGTAAATCTAACCCTAAACCGAAGCGACAATGGTATAAAAATAGGACAAAACAGTTGAGTAACCAATCCGTGAGAATGCCATGGAAAAAGACAGTCCGTAGCAGGGCCACGGAAAAATGCGGAGATCCGTGAGAATGCTACGGAAAAATGAGCAAAAAACTCAGTGACTATCAGGCTGTTTTTTTACCATTTTTCTAACCGTGTGGTGTCCTTTTATAAAAAAACACAGCTAGACTAAATCTGACAGATGATCAGTCATTACTGTCTCTTTTGTAAGTCGTCACTATGTTCTTGTAAACAACAAGTTCTTGACATACCTTGGCCGAACGCAATCAATTCTAATAGTAATGACATCAGACGCCAGTCACACAAACGTGAAGTGAAGGATATACGCCAATAATGTTCAGTATTACCTGCTTTGTAACCTTGAATGAACTCAATCAAATCAAAATGGTGCCTCCAGTGGGCACTCTGATCGAAAGATGCAGCGATATGTACCAGGAGAAATGTATTTCAGGTCATGAAGAAGTTAAGGCAGTGGTATGTAATTCCAATCAGCCTGTGTAATGGCCTATATGAGTATGAATACCATAAAGGGCACGTTTCATGTTGATATCAGAATACATTAAACAGAGCTAGCAAAACAAACAAGTTGATATGACAAATACATATGAGCCCAAAAATATTCATGCCTGCTATGGCAGTTGTGAGTGCATTGTCCATTAAGTTATTACCATTGTTACATTTATTAAATAAGCATCTCTGATCTACCCTATCTGTGTTTGGGGATTTCCTTGCCTTATACTCATCATTTCTCACCATTTTCCTAGAATGGAAGCCACCTACAAGCTGCCCTGCATCTGTGATCTTAGTGTTTTTAAAATGACCATTTATTCCTGTATTGATTTCCCGGTCATACAGCAAATCAATGAGCGACGTGCAGGAAATGGCCGCTGCTTCATATCTATTGTTATTATAATGCATTGTTGGTCTGCACATTTTTTAAACAGAGCAGACACATGCAGGCTTCACCGTGGAGCATATTCTGGTCCAGGATAAATTCAATATACCATTATTCAAAGAAACTGATAGCTTATCTAGCCACCCGAGCCTCTGCAAGGGCATCAGTGCATTATAGAGAGCCATTTGTGGTTAGGAAGCTCTGATACTCTGACAGTAGAAGTAAATACCAAATCTCCTATCAGCGATTGCTGCCAGCGCTCTTCCCTCCATAGCATTCTGATGCAGAAAGAAGCTTTAGATGAACGTTAGATTTAATTTAAGAGAGCTTTCATTTTAAAGTACAAAACGTTCTTATCTTTTCATTCTGTTTATCTTGCAAATGTACACATTGGAAACCCTAAACTTGTGATTTAGATATGAACTGATTTTCATAAATGTGTGCTTTTAACTGCACTCTAAAAATATGCTGGGTTGTTTCAACCTGTGGTTGTGAAATAAGTGGCCGTTTCTGTTACCAGTTACCAGTTTTACCAATGGTTGGGTAAATTATAGACAACGACTAATTTTTCGTTTCAAATTAATCTATGCTGGGTTGTTTCAAACCATGATTGAGAGAAATAAGGACATTTTCTATGGTTATTAAAAAGCAACAGTTGGGTTTGTCCATATTTTACCCAACCATGGGTTGAAACAACCCAGCATTGTTTAGAGTTGTAGAAGAACCATTTTGGTTCCCCCAGGAACAATTTAGTGAACGGTTCTAAGAAGAACCATTTCTTTTCTTATAAAATATTTTTCACCAAGAATCTTTTGTGAAACCTTGTTGGTTTTTTAGATGTTAAAGGGTCTTTAAGGAACCACAGAGCCAAATGTTTTTCAACCATTTTAAGAGTGTTCAACATATGGTTGGGTCAAATATCATATCATATCAAGTTAATTTAAACCAACAGTTGGATTTCTCCATCTTTTACCAAACCATGGATTAAGAAAAACAGTGAAAGAGTATCAAAAGGTCCAGTTTATAAGAAGGCTGCGGGATAAAATGTTCCACTAATAATTTTTTTTAATGTATTCATTTTAATATTTTTATTTTTACGTACAATATTCTGACTCTTAGGACGAACGTCTTAAAACAAACATCTAATGTGTTGCCCATAACTGGACACATCTCTGTGTTATTATTGGAACAGCACACTTTGTGTTGTTTTAACAAATCTTGTGTTGTCCCAAAATTAACACGAAATGACACATAATGTGTTAAAATAACACAAAATGGGCCCTATTTTAACAATCTAAGTGCATGCCCTAAAGTGCAAGGCGCACAGTCTAAAAGGGTGTGTCTGAATCCACTTTTGCTAATTTAACGATGGGAAAAATGGTTTGTGCCCCTAGCACATAGTCTAAAGCCCTATTCGGACAGGATTAGTTTTACGGGGTAGATGGCGTAATGTAATTTTACCACAGGACGTCTGTAATATTGATGGACGTGCACATTACCTTGCTTTCTGATATTGCATGTGCAAACAACATGACACAGACATAAAAAACAATTTCAGTTTAGGAAGGAATGTCAGTTTCAGAAACAGTTCCGTGCTTCTTTAAGCGCTTTTATATATAAAAGAATATATTTTAAAGGAAATTACGAACTTTGTTTTTATTTGTATTGAAATTGTTATTTTTTGTATTAAAACCGTTAGTTCTCTTTAAAAGTCGTTTTCTTTAACCCTCATAAGCCCCTATTTTCCTGTATACGTTAGAGTTCCTTAGGGGTAAAAATGACCCCAGAAATTAAAAGAGTGATTACAAAAAATATAAATTTTTAATGATACAAATAATATATCTTTTTTCTGTTTACTTCCCATCTGTACATTAATGCTGTGTTTTGGGAGATATGAAGTATTTTTGTAACTGTTTACCACTTTCCTCAACTACACCATTAGCTTACCTGTAAAATATAAAATTTTTATGAAAAATTCACAGAAATTTTGATCTAAATTTGATTTAAATTGTTTTTAGATATTGATCTAGATGTTGAATTCGGCCATTTGGTGTTTAGGAAAAACATAAATGAATTACAGTTTAGGAAATAAATCACTTCGACCAGCAGATGCCCATAGAGACGCATTCATTTTACTGTATGTGGCCAACTGCTCAACATCAATACTTTAGTGAAACATTTTATGTTTATATAAACATTAGAAAGGACATTAAAAATAAATATTATTTCAAATAGTTTTTGTGTGTGTCTGTCTTTATGTAAGTACAGTAATTTACTGTACTTAGGGTATTTTACTGTCTTTTTAGCATAGCAACCATAACCATTACCTAAAAGCTCAAAGTTGCAAAATACTAGCAACCTTTGCTTCTAGTATTTTTCAAACCAGGGATGCAACATGTATTCATGTCTGCTCCAAATCACTCTGATCTCCTTTGTGTTTCAGAAATGCACCCACCCTGATGATGTGAAACTGTGCACTGTGATTGTCAAGTCCAGTGGGAATTTTCCTGTGAACAACAAAAATGTGGTATGACCAAATTACTTCTGGCTTTCAAAAGAATGTGTTTTTAACCTCTAACAGTCCGTCGCATCCACCAGTAGCTATGGATGACAAAAATGAAAAATGACAGTGTGACAATATTGCAAATGTGATTTTAATTATTCCTTTAAGTTATTATTGACTGAAACCATACAGGAGTCATGTTAACAGTTACTTTGCCGTTTATTGCTATCATATGTCATGATAATGTGCACTTTAAAATGACAATAAACCTAAATTACTATTCTGCTTACTCTTCCGTTGGCAGATTTTCATAAAGGAGGTAGTAAACAATGCGGATGACATCCAAATGGATGAAATCACTGACTTAAACCCCCAGAGACAGAGAAAGCAGGATCAGTCTGGGACAAGTCAAGAACACAGCAGGCTGGTTAACACTAATCTAAGAGAGACTGACATATCACCCCCATCGCCTAAAGCTGCTGTCAAATCCGAAAGAAACGGAAACACCGGCAATGCTACAAAAGTGGTCAAAGCCTTTGAGATCCAGGTCTCGCCCAACGGCAAAACGCAGGCGTCGGTAAAGTCTCTTAACAAACGCAAGATCTCCCAACAAAAGGAGAAGAAAGCTACTCAGATGTTAGCTATTGTCCTTGGTAAGCATGTACCTGATGATTTACAGTAGCAATTCCTATATAGGTGCTACCCTGTCTGTGAATTTCAGATTAGGAGCAATAAAGTTTGATTTCACATGTCTTTAATATGACCATACTCAGTCAATATTTAAGATATCAAGTTTTTTTGGCACAGAATGTTCTTTACATTATGTAGGATGATTTTATTTAGAAATTTCCCCTCAGACTGCTATTTTGTATTGACTAGCAATCCGAGTATACTTCGCTTCACTTCTGTCTGCATTACTTTCAGGTGTGTTCATCATCTGCTGGCTGCCCTTCTTCATCACACACATCGTGAAAACGTACTGTCAGGTCCCTCCTGAACTCTACACTGCCTTTACGTGGTTGGGCTACGTGAACAGTGCTGTAAATCCAATCATATACACCACGTTCAACATCGAGTTTCGTAAAGCTTTCATTAAGATTCTTCATTGTTGAGCAGGACTCCGTTCACAGGAACAAAAGATAAGGAAACGATACCTCGTAAACAGTGGATGCACTTTATGTAACGGATCAAAATGAAACGGTGGATTATGGTCTTGTGGATACGTCGGTTACATTTCAGTGGCTAAAAGAATGTATATAGTTTGTATTACAAAATTTATTTTGTGGTGAGATCATTGCACTAAAGAAAATGCGCTAAAGAAAATGCATAAACGAAGCAAACAGTGGGAAATACAATAAACCTCGAAGCAGCATCAACTGCTCAGACTTTCTTTGAAGTCATGCCTTTCCATTATTATTGCTTTTGTTTCTCAATTTCATTATTTGCCCAAAACCTAACTGTACTTTAATGCAAACATGCATTACAAAAATAAGCATTTTAAATCATGGTAATCCCATACTGTGATACGAGTGGCTTCTTGTAGTATTTAATAGGCCATGCATTGCATGGGAGTTGTATTTTTTCTGTTGAAAAACTTTATGTCAGTAATGTCTGCAACTTTATGTTTCATTTTATAATGTTTATCAGATGTTCACATGCCAGCTAACGGCAGCAATCGACTGTAATTTTTGTATAACACAAAAGCATTTGTTCTACAACAAGGTGCATAAAAACATTTGAAGAGGAAAAAACAATTTCTGATGCCGAGACCTGCAAACAAAATAGCATCGACTGTTGTTTGTCAATCTTCCCAGTGGAAAAATCCGGCATATTGATTCCCTGTTTAGGCCTTGACGAAGCAAACAAAATACTTGAGACGCTGAAAGAATATGAACAATCTGCTCACGTCCATGAGAAGTTTTGGTGTAGACGTCATCCGAAATAAAATTTGGATGCAAAAAAAAATTGTTAGCAAAACAGTAAAATGTGTAATTGAACTTCCTTTTATTACTGTTTAAATTGCGTTTCATGCTTTATATGGCACACATTGAATGTGATGGGCCTGCAATGTAATGCATGTTATGTTCATATGTTGCACAATGACTTATTGTGAATAAAGTAATCGTGCACTGGCAGTTGCTGTATCGACCTATTAAAATAGTCAAGAAGAATCATAAAACCATATGTTTCCTGGCCAGAGTATAGAATTTAACCAGCCTGATCTCACAAGAATTCGTAGATATTTTACGAGTTGGCTAATTCGTAGAAATCCGTACAAAGTGAATCACACAAAAATGTATGATTATTATAAAAAAAAAACTATATCGAAACCCCAGCCCTAACCTTGCCCTAACCCCAACGTCACAGCGGCAAAAGGAAATCTTACAAAAATGTCTTCCAGGAGTGATGATGTTACTGCACCAGAGGTTGAAGTGCTGAAGGGAAAAAGGGAAAACATGGAAGCTTCTAAATTCATCCCTGTTTGGATCCTAAGGAATGAATGGGGCTAGGCTAAACTAATGCATTCACGACACGCTGTGCAAAGATGAAGTGCACGCATTGAAAAAAGATAGGTATGTATTAATACGTCTAAGTTGAGGTAAGAACATAGTAAAATATTGAAAAACTGGGGTTTTCCTTTAATACGAATTAGCCACCTTGTAAAATACGGTACGAATTGCTTTGAGATAGCGTTGGGTTTAAAAATAAACTTTATGCAAGTGAAAGAATACTGCATCCATGAAACAAAGTTAGTCCCTATAGCCTAAGGGGTGACTGTAATTGATGTGACACAGAGCATCTTGATTTGCATGCAGATCAAGGGGACAACACAATAACATTAGCCCTATGGCAACCATCGGAGGACAGCCACAGCTGGTGATCCAGCCCATTGCTGGCAATGCAAACTACAACACACAGATTCACGCTGCGAACTATGACTAAACTAAAGATTTTGTCTAATATTAGAGCATTGCATTAGCAGCGCAAATGCGATGGGGTCCGGGAATACACATTATGAAAAGAAATGTAAAGCTTGATTCCACTGTAAGTCACTTTGGATAAAAGCATCTGCTAAATTAATAAATGTACAGCATGCTACATTTCAATAATGCACTATAATGTATACTGCGGTACTCATGGCTTTGTCCAGCGTAGATGTACCTTGGGATGCAAAAGTTTATGAACACTGGTGATAAGCTCCTGTGCATTAAAGCAATAAGCCCCAAGAAGCAGTGGGTTACCAGTGCATTTTATAACAGCTAAGGGGTGTTGTTTCAACCAATCAGAATGAAGAACCAGAACGGGCCGTTTTATTTTATTACTGAAATACATTTTTGTATTCCCATTTTTCTGCAAAACTTTACTTTTTGGAATTAGAAGTCATCTTAAAGCATCAGTAATAAAATGAATAATGTTTTGTGAAGGTACAGGGTCACGTTATAAATCTACGTTGACTGTGAAGCACAGATCACTGTCTTAATTTTCAGGGCCGCTCATAAAGTCATGCCACGAAGGCCTTAGGATTAGATTAAATCTGTAAAGTGCTTGACCTTCATCCCTTGGGATGTGTAAGGCACCAGTCATTCAATATTTATAAAGATGCCACAATCACAATCTAACATTTTTACCATTTCCCTGCACTGCAATCACAAATGCCACACATGCCTTTTAAAGAACAAGTCTGTTTTAAACAATAAAAGGTTATGTTTACACTGCAAGTCTTAATGTACAGATCTGGGGCCTCATTAATAAAGCATGCCTTCGCACATCAGATTTGGTTGTAAAGTGTGCGTACACAAAAATCCACAACAAAGTCCATATTTATAAAAACTGTCTTAGACCCTGACATGGCGCTAAGCACTTTTCCACGTCTGAGCAGATGTACACACTTTTGCTTATTATTACTGCAGGTTTTTGAAATATAAGCCATTCTTGCTGCTTGAAAAGGATTTAAACATTGACCAGCGCTCTTTTATATGTCAATGACATTAATTAGGCATTGTTAAAAGACGGAGATCTGAAACTGCTTAGCTGCGCATAACTTAAAGATCATTTGTGATTTATAGATTTCACCTCTGAAAGAAAGGGGTACACGCGCTTTCTGTGCGTATACGCTTGTTTTATGAATCACACATACGCATTTTTGATAACTGATGATAAGATCAAATGTAGGATAGTGACGACTAGAAACACACAACAGTATACAATATGAACCAGCACAGAACGAAGGAAACAATTACATTAAATAAGGAAACCAAACAAGATAGGTGGGGAGGAACGGGTGAAGGAAGTAACGGGTGCGGGACAAGAGACGAGAGACAGAGGTCACATGACCCGATACGCGAAGTCATGAGCCCTCACATAAACATGGGAGTGTCAGAACCCTGCCCTTATGACAAGACACAAATATTAAACAAGACTCTTCGCAGGATCCTGACAGATAACAACAAATGAGATTTTAATGATATTTTGACCATTGAACTAGGAAAGTCCCCGGTTTTTATTTAAAAAATCTGTTCATCTTACTTTATACACCACTGAGGCCTAGTCCCCACCGTATTTTTATAACCGTGACACTTTTTTACGTGGTTCGGCTGTCAGGGCGTTGAAAGGATTTTAAGAATTGCCGGTTGCAGTTTTGACGTGTAGACAGTAAATTCAGGGTTTTTGCCTTACGACGTCACTTTTAGTGGCTTCTGATTGGCCAAGGTGGCTTACAATTTGGGTTATATCGCCGCCTGCTGGTGTGGCATGCTCTTGACAGCGCTTGATAGAATGTTTTTGCTTTTTCATGAGGACGGAGATTTCATTTAAACAGAGTGTGTGTGGATGGGATTTTTTGGTAGGAAATCCCCGGTTATAAAAATACCCATGTTCGTGGCCTGATAGTTATGTATATTATATTATAAAACGGGAAGTTCTGGTTCTTCTTTCTGATTGGTTGAAACGCGTTCTAAGCCGTGATAAAATACACCGGTAACCTCACGGTTCAGACCACATTACATATGTATCACTGCGCCACTGTTGCTGCGTACTGATTTATAAAAATAAACACCACAGTCTTTAATCATATTTTTAATTTGTCTACAATTGCACAATTAATGGCGATATCCAGATACATGTCAATAAATATTGTTGAGTCATCTCGTCGATAAAGAGAAAACGTTGTCTGAGGAGTTTATAACTCAAGTTCATACGTCCGCTATTATCCACTGGGTGGCGATCTTACCCAATTTAAACACTAACGCATTCACTCAACACTGAAAACAGCGTGTTTTCATCAGGCTCTGAATCTGATCTCTTACAAAAGTTCTTCACAAAAATGGAATTATCTCCGCTTTTAGCTAAAAAATTTGAGAGGTGATAGGAAAACAAATGAAGGTAGGATGAAACGTTTTTTTGTTTGAAAGCGGATGGTCTGTTCTTTCATTTCATATTTTATGTTAATTTAAAGCAGATAATTTTTCTGCAAGGCATTAAACTAAAACTGGGTGGCAACTTAAAAAAAAAACGCTGACGGGGAAAGAGTTCAGCATGCTTCCACGCATATTTGATCATCACAACAACAGTTGTACAATATAAATGTTAATGTATAAATTAAATGAATGTTGATTTATAAAATAAACACCACAGTCTTAAATCATATTTTCATTGTGTCTTTGCTGCATCTCCGTTGGTTGGGAACTGCGCTCTGTTTCAGTCACACTTGATTCTGAGGAACTACTTTGTTTGGCGGAAGAGTATTATTTGTACTAATATAATTACAACTTATTTGTGTTTTATTTTATAAAATCCCGCTAACGTTATGCATATGAAGTAACCATTTTATAAACGCAATAAACCCCTCGAAACAGTAGGGTTACCAGTGCATTTTATAACAGCTAAGGGGGTTCTAACAACACCCCTTAGCTGTTATAAAATGCACTGGTAACCCACTGCTTCTTGGGGTTTATTGCTTTATTGCATTTCGGCCAAGAGATCCTTCTAAAAGTTACACATTGCACCTTTAAAGGCACATAAAGTAAACTTTACATATGGAAAGTAGATGACTTTCGAAACAAACCACCTTCTAAAAACAACTCATTAGCATAAACGCTAACAACTGAGAGCGGCTTGGCAAACTGCATTAAATATCCCGAATGGAACGTACGGCATTCCGTGAAAGAGCTGTTATGGATCTGGACAGTTTCTAATTAACTAAATTGCTCCTTTGATACATCGCAATCAAAGCTATTTTTCTTGCGAGTCAATTGAAAAACAAATGTGCAGACAGGTTTCATCATTGGATACGTAGCTTTCAACAGCTCTTGATTGCCGTTGGCACTTGACAGCAACTGAAGCGGGTCAGGAGGGTGAAACGTTTAGTCACTCTGGAGATGTGACAGAACATAACAAGATAGGAAGGGTACAATTTATGATTTACTTGATAGAGACATTCTAGCTCTGAAACAGCTGGAGAAGTGTGCCAGGATGTCTTTTTGCATATGATCATTCAATTCACCATTTCAACCAAATGGAGTCTCTGTCTCTTCAAACACATCACGCATCATTTTTTCTCTTTGACCGGGACAAGTCTGAGAGTCGAGAGAAAGAGAGAGCGCTCCCATCTCCTATGAACCCAACTATAAAGTGAATCAAGCTGGACCAGCTGAGCCACAGGCAGGTGCTGTGTTTGTTTTTCTGATGTGTTAATAAGACTTCTCCTGCAGCCCGCTATACTGCACACAGCCAAACCTAATACCGCTGATTCATTTAACAGGGCAGTGCTGTCAAGAATTGCAAATAGAAGCAATTTGTCTACACAATTATGTAATTATTTGAGGAAATAGTATTGAACTGAAGCTTTCCTATCACTTCACTTCAGGTAACAGCGAAGCCATTTCGATTTTAAAGGGATCAGATGGGGCAGAAAGACACCACATCTACATCTACATTTATATTCACTTTATAAGAAAACATTTTCTTGCGAAAGCAGTTAACTGGTAAGTATGCACTTTGTGGAGACTATTACTTTGAGAAGTAGGAGATGCTAATGATTAAAGAGCAAATTAAAGTTTAAACTGTGGTTATAAACAAACAAGCCCTATAAAGATCATTTATTTGTTTCAATAATTTTATGGAAGTGCTAAAGGGAAGTAATTTTATTATTGTCAAACAGTAGCTTTAGTGTAGTTCATATTTAAGGTATATCTCTTTTACAGTAAAAGGAGAACTGGATGCAAGTTTTTTACCCAACTAATATTTTTAAGAGACAATTATTACCATGTATTTTTGTATAAAAAACGTTTGACATACTCCAAAAAATAATTCAGGGGATCTGTTGCCACTATTTAATTTAATGCATTGGTGCAAGTTAAAAATTCTAAATAATTGATTTATTGAAAGATTTAAAGTTGCAAAGTTTTTTATTGAGTAGTCCAGACATGATAATGTTGATAGTTACATCAAGTGAATATTGTGTGTAACTCCAAATTAATTATCTGTGTTAGTTTGTTTAAAACATTATTTAAGTTCAATTTAGCTTGATAACTTCAGGTTCCCAGCATGCTTTGCATGGGACTTGATAGTGAGAGTAAATGTAGAAATATGGTGTTGTTTTATGCATTTCTAATCAAGATGAAAACATGAGAAGACTTTTAATGATTATTGTTCTGTACTTTTGGTATTTAAAGATTTTCTGTTATGTTGTTGATTTTTTAAGAGGTTACCATTGTGCTGAAGCATTTGCTCAAGTTAAGAACAGACTCACCGAGCATTATCAATCAGATGGCATTTTGATAATAAATGCTAAAACTGGTTGTCTTCTGCAACCTGACAAGTGTTGTTAAATAAAAAAGTTTGAATATTTTAGTAGTTTTGTGTAAATCAGTGTCCACAATTGAATCAAATTTAAAATGCAACAAAAACCATGTTTAACAAAGTTAAAACAACTTAATTTTTACGAGTATTCAACGCAATTTTTTAAAGTACATCCAACTTATTATAGTTTGCTGGCTGGAATTAATTTCAGAAGTAGTTGTCTTAACTCAAAATAATTGATGCAAACTGTTGCGTTCATTTTTTTGTTGAGTCCAAGCAATATTTAAGCTTTGTGCACGCCCCCTAACACTTTACAATAAGGTTTACCATTAGTTAACTACATTAGTTAACATGAACTAATAATGAACTGAACTAATACAGCATTTATTAATCTTTGTTAATGTTAATTTCAACAATAACTAATACTTTATTAAAATCTTGTTAACATTAGTTAATGCACTGTGTGTGAACTAACATGAACAAACAATTTAAAGATTTATTTTTATTAACTAACATTAACAAAAATTAATAAATACTGTAACAAATGTATTGTTTATGGTTTGTTCGTGTTAGTTAATACATTAACTAATGTTAACTAATGAACCTTATAATCAAAAAGCAAAGGCAGTGTCATGATTTCATTGCACGGGGGAAACCTACTTTCCCCACTGGGTATATGACAAAACACTTTCAATCATGATTCTGATGCAGATGGACAGACAGTCAAAGTCTGGCCTTTTGCATAAAAGGAAGAAAATTAGCCATTTGCATGCAAATAAGCAGCGTAGAGTGAGTTATGAGTTATAAATCTAATCAAATGATGTCAAGTCTAATCGAAAATCTGCAGGATGAAAAGAAATAAAGCTGTGGCTTTTGCTCAGTGCACATCAGATAGTGCTGTGAGCAACGAAGGCGAATTCTACTGTTAAGAAACTCTTTTGTGTTTTATATCAGTAGGTGACATTGTGACTTTTAACCAAGATGAAAGGAGATTGAACCAAGGTCTTGGACGGAGGAGGGCAGCTCAGTCCTGTCAAGGTTCAGTTTGAGGAGATGTGGAACCATCTTAAAATCTTTGTACAGTAATCTGATAATGCAGTCCTCTGAAAATAGAGAGTAACACATGTCCTGAGTGAAAACCCATGTTAAACTTTTATATGAGCTTAATAAAGTGACTTTGTCATAAAATACTATACACTTTCATTCTGTCATATTTCAATGTTAAATGCCTGACATTGGAATAAAAAATCCAGTTAAAATTATAAATTAATTCGTTTGTACGCCTGTAGGGTCTTGAATTACATGCAGCCATGCTAACTTCAATCTTGTGCAAGGTCCAAACTGGCTTCAGTTAAAGTTCCTGTAAAGTCAGATAGGCCTATTACATGTGTTTGTCACACCACAGAAAAATGTGATTTTAACCACCAAACCAAATTTCAATGATGGAAAAAACGCCCAAAAAGTAACAAAGTGTTACATAAAATAATAAAAACATTATTAAACCTTAATCACTATCAGTTTGAATACAGTAAACATAGATACTGACATTGGGTTAAGAACAAATAAACATGTTTATCTATTCCAGTTATTCAAATCAAAACAAATATTAATGCTATTTTTACTTCCATGACTGAAAGAAAATGACTTTTAAAGAAAACCAAAGGTTTTAATACAAAAAATAAAAATTTTAATACAAATAAAAACAATTCCATCTAAATAGGGAATCAGCATGGCACGAGCACACCTGGCTTTTAAAAGGGATAAGAATAAGACTTCATTGGTTTATTTTGTTTTTACGCCCAAAACACACAGAATAGCAACAACCCTTTTAGACTGTACTCTAGGCGCACAAACCATTTTTCCCATCTTTAAATTAGCAAAAGTGGATTGGATTTGGACACACCCCTTTGCGCTTTAGACTATGTGCTTAGATCATTAAAATAGGGCCCAAAGACTTGTTAATTAATGTTAAACGTTCATTTAACTGCTGCCACCATATAACATAAATTTAAATCTACAGTAATTACTGGCAAACAGCTACATAACTACAGCAAACATGTTTACAGTATACCTTACAAAAACATTACTGCTGTGCATTTTAAGACAAAACAATGGCACTGATATATGTTATGTTAGTGCAAGATGCATTTTAGTCTGAGATGAACTCTGTCTGGGAACCACCATTAAAATACTTTGTTATAATATTAACACAACCTTTTGTAATGTTCTGAGTTTGTTATGTTGACAGTGTTGAGATTCTCTGGTATAAAAACTGTGTTTGATTAAAATGACTCAGGCACTCATTAGTAAAGCTGTGTGTGCTTGACTGGAGGATCCTAAAGTATTGAACTGAAACTTGAGGCGATCATTCATCAAATGTCTTTTAGAAGCTTCACTGTATTTTTCACATTTTTTGAGGTGTGCGGTCTTATATATAAATCCATTTTTATCAAATTTTCTGTGGAGATTTAAACCTAATCCGCATATAATATTTTCCGGTGGATTAACAATAAACCCCAGGAAATATTTTGGACTGTGGTATTAAATAACCTTTTGAAGCTAGAAATGAAAAAATTAGTAACACTTTACAATAAAGTTGTATTTCTTAACATGAGTAAATGCATTAGCTAACATTAACAATGAATAATACAGTTTTCAGCATCTGTTCATCTTTATCGATGTTAGTCAATGTCAATACATTTGTTCATGTTAGTTATTGTGTATTAACTAATGTTAATAAATACTTTTTATTTAAAAAATGCGACAAAAACAAGAACAAACATTAATAAATGTTGTAAAGGTTTGTTAATATTTATTAAATACAACCTTATTGTAAAGTGTTACCCAAAAAATAAATGTAACTGAA
Organism: Misgurnus anguillicaudatus; assembly: GCF_027580225.2. Taxonomy (NCBI): domain Eukaryota; kingdom Metazoa; phylum Chordata; class Actinopteri; order Cypriniformes; family Cobitidae; genus Misgurnus; species Misgurnus anguillicaudatus. The sequence continues at coordinate 19,617,884 of NC_073360.2, read as the reverse complement.
TAATTAATAGGTCCTCTTACAAATTCTTCCCAAAATCTAATGTCTATGTAGTTCAATTAATGATATTTGTGTATATCACACAGCGGGAAGCTCTCTAATGTGACTTTCCCTCAGAGTTTAATACTGAGTAAATATGTAAACACATACACAAAAGTAAAGCAATCTTCTAAAGAGCATAATTATGTGTGAATCTTGTAATTAGGCCCACATTATTTATGTAAACTGAACCAAGCTTGTGTTATGTTTGTTTTCTTTTGTCTGGATTTATTATCTATCTTCTATTTGTAGACAAAATAAAAAATCACCTGCAAAAAAAGGAAAATACAAGGCAATTTCCTTTCAAATGACAACATATTAGAGAAGATTGCAACAACATACAAGTTGTGGATGCTGTGGATGTTTTCCTTAATGATTTTGCTATTTTGCAGACTTTATGGATGTTTTATTACAGCTAAAATTCGTAAAATACTTTTAAGTTAAAAGTACTTATAAAAACTACTTAGTAAAAAAATACTTATTTTGATATTTTGTTTTAACTGCCCAGAATCAATTACTGGATGCCTCCTGTAAACCCCAGAAGGAATAAGTGTAAGAACATTATAATTCAAGCTTTTTAAAGCTAACCTGTTATGTTTAATGTACCTGAAATTTTATTCTTATTTAAATTGACCTTACATTTAGTTGTGTAATGATGCCTAGAATAGAACCAGTGTAGCAATTAAAAATATATATTTGCTTTATACAACTATTAGTTTCTCACAAAGAAAGTTGTCCTCTATCTTGAACAGACAATAGTACACAGTGGCAGCATTAGTTTGTTTATATCAGTCCGCTTGTCTTGTTTTTCTGCTATTCCAAGGTTACAACATGTACAGTAAATGGTATTGTGAATAAGACGGGGTTACCGTAAGATTTTTGTCTGGAGTGAGGAACAGGAAACCTGGAGTGATTACATGGGTTGACAATTGCCCCTTTACTAACATCAGCTGACTTGCTTTCAGTCCGTGCATTCCTTTGTGACAAGACATTTGGTTCTTTACACTGATAAAATGGTTTGATCAATAAGTCATATCAACATATTCTTTAACATAGCAAAATAAGCTATTTCAACTTCTTATATTTTCCAGTTTGTTGTTGCTTATATGTCTATGTGTTGTTTTTAATATGCTTTAAAACAAACCATGCGCAATGTCATTATTCAACACCACTGCTGAGTTTTTTATCCATAAAACTGGAGTTTTCCAAACACAGTCTCATGACCAGTTCCCTACATCACAAACATGCAAGCAATCACAAAGTTGAATGAGTGGATCAGTTCGAGTCATAGATATTATGTATGGATGCCACATAGTCTAGGAACTGAAATGACTGCATTACATCTGCTTCAGTTCTACTTCTGTGATGCTTGCATGAGCAGTGTAAGTGCTCTAACCTGTTAACATCAGTCCTTAAAGATTAGTCCTGCAAATGCACAGTTCACGTATGCATTTTGTGGAACCAGACTTAGCAGTTATGTGTCTGAAAGTGCTGAATGTAGCATCTATTTACACATATGTCTATGGTTTGAGGTGGTGATAAAGCAGACTGATCTCACGGAAAGTCATGTTATAGTCATGAAAAATTTGATTAATTTGTTAGTGTCCATGGCATGAAAATTTGCTTTATTCTTGCCTTGAGCACAAATGTCTTTTTCGTGTAACTCTCACAAATTTCTTTAAATAGTTTTTCATGTACGTTGCACGACTTTCTTTTTTGTGGCATTTTACTGTTTTTTCCTATTGTCGCTTGAGGTTGGTGTTGGAATCACTTTCTGTTAAATTTTTAGACATCCTATAACCCAAACCCAACTCTAATCCCAACCCCAGGTGAGAATAGTTTTAAAAACAGAAGAAAAACATGTAGAAACCAATACATAAAAGTACATCCTAACTCAAACCCCAAATCTAACCCCAACCCCAAGCGACAATGATTTAAAAATAGAAAAAAAAGATAAAACAATACATAAAATGACACCAAAAAGAAAGTTGCGCCACGGACACGAAAAACCATTCATAGAAATTCGCGCTGAGTGGCATGAAACAGACATTCGTGCTTAAAGGTGCAGTGTGTACATTTTAGCGGCATCTAGTGGTGAGGTTGCGAATTGCAACCAAAGGCTCAGTCCACTGCTCACCTCCCGCTTTTAAAACACATAGAAAGCTAAGGTAGCCACCACCGGACAAACATGTCATCGCCGGAGACAACTTAGTAAAAAAGTTTGTCCGTTAAGAGCTTCTGTAAAAACATAGCGGCACAAAATGGCGACTTCCATGTAAGGGGACCCTCGGTGTATGTAGATAAAAACATCTCATTCTAAAGTAATAAACACATAACAGTTCATTATGTATGGTCTTTATACACCCCTGACAATATAGTTTTGTATATTATTTTGCATTTCTGACAAGAGATCCTTCTAAAAATTACACTGCACCTTTAAAGCACGAAAAAAAGCTGAACCTCTTTGCCATGGACACGAAATGAATCAAATTTTTCGTGACTATAACACGACTTTCCGTGAGATCATGTTGCGATAAATAGTGGAGGTGGGGGCTAATTAGTTTATTTATATCAATGGTCCAAGCTGTGTGAATTAGTAAAGGTGGGACTAATTTGCATATTCATAGATCTGCATATCCTTAATGAGGCAAGGGTGTAAAGTTACATTCCAGCTGCATTTAAGCATGAACAATTACTGTCACAGGAAAACTTTTATATACTGTATGTTATAATGAGTATGAAGTGATTTTTTAAATGTTTTAAAGTTGGCAGAGACTATGAACTAATGGACCAATGACACTAAACTTGGTATAAAATGCTACCAATGGAATATACTATCACATAGCTGTGCTTATGTGTAGCGTAAGTTTGACTGAAGCACAACCACCCATACGTTTTGTGTGGTCATGCTATTGTACAATAACAAGGAAAGGTTCAACCAAGTTTGAACTAAGTTTACAAAGCTTTCTAATCAGAAGCGGAAGCCTTTCGGGAAGTAAGAAACATGTTGTCAAACTAGTTTGTATGTATGTGTGTGTGAATAAAGGTAAAACATAATTTGAATTCCACGAATGCTTACAATTTTTTACTATGACATTTGTATGTGCATACATTGTTGGACATGACGGTAAATTTCATATTGTACCATACATTTATTAATGCATTCAACTAAATACACAATTAGGTATCAAAAACACACAATTTGTGGTAGACACGATTTTTCTCTTTAAACGTTTTACTGCACTTTCAAAAAAGGTACAAAAGCTATCACTGCGCATGGGGCGGTACCTGTACAAAGTTTCACATGTGTACTTAAGAAGAGTATTTTAGTACCTCAAATGTACATATTGATACCAAATGTGTAAATATCTGTTTCTAAATAATACATACAGCTAGTGTAGGAAAACAGTCGAATTGGTTTCATTCATAACACTTCTGAGAACACACCTGAGCTCTGTGCTACCAAGTCGTTAAATTCTTAGAATTTAAATCAAGAAAAGCATTGACTGTGTTTATAAGAACAGGCTTTGCAGAGGAAGGAAATCGATAGCAGAAATCAATGCTGCTGCTCTCTCTCTCTCTAATGGCCGAGTTATCTGTCACCAAACACAGCTCGCTCTTAACCCGTGTGCTAGCTGTCCAGTAACAGTACTGCTTCGGTGTTGTTGCACCTTTGGGCCAAGGTTAAGGCAGTGCATCCTTTCGAGTCCAGCATCCACTGCTGTGCATTATTCATTAGTAGTGCTTTGATAATGGGAATGTTGCTGTGCTGGACGGCTAAATGTAACGGTGTCGACTGGCTGTTATTCTGGGCGTTCACGTTAGCTTGATGGGATATCAGCTGCAGCACGGCTGGGAAGCAGCTAGTGTTACAGGCTAAATGAAGAGGTGTCCAGTTGTTATCCTCAGCTAGGTTAGGGTCAGCACCTGCTGCCAGCAACACGTTGACCACCTCCTCCTGCCCATGATGGCATGCCAGATGAAGCGGTGTCCAGCCGTCCTTCCCTTGGGCGTTGACAGAAGCGTGGTACTCCTCCAACACAAGCATCGTCTCGTGGTGGCCCTTCAGGGCTGCCAGGTGCATGGCCGTCCAGTTCTGGTGGGTTCTGATATCGGGGTTGGCTCCTTTATTCAACAGGAGCCTGCAGATTCCCGTGTAACCTTTCAGAGCAGCAAAATGAAGGGGACTGTAGCTTCGCTCATCAACTGTATTGACATCGGCCTCGCTCTTCACCAGCAAATGCACCACCCTGAAGTGACCCTCATCTGCCGCCAGGCGCAGAGGAGTTGATTGCGTGTAATCTGTTTTGTTTATGTCAGCCCCGTTGGCGAGCAGAAGCTTGGCGATATTTACGTAGCCATACAGGCAGGCTATGTGAAGCGCCGTCCGCCCGCACTTACCCTCCTGCTCGTCCACACCATCGAGGCGTCGAAGCAGGAGCCTTACTATGTTCTCGCGGCCGTTCTGAGCAGCTAAGTGCAAAGGCGTCCAGTCGTCCTTCTCTTTGGCATCGGCTTTCGCCTTATTGTTTAACATCAGGCGAGTGACTCTCTCATCTCCTGCCTGGGTGGCATAATGCAGTGCGGTCCACAAGTCAGCGTCGCACAGGTTGACATCAGCCCCGCGGTCGGTCAGCAGGCTGCAGATCTCGTAAAACTTGTGCAGAACAGCAACGATCAGAGGGGTGTAGCCTTTCACGCTCTGGCAGTTCACCGAAGCGCCCAGATCCAGGACCATCTGCACACTTTCTCTGTCACCACTAGCCACAGCATGGTGCAGGAGCGAATTGTTGTCCTTGAAGAGCATCGACACATGCTCTTTTTTCAGAACTTTCTTAAACGTCTCAAAGTCTTTATTAATGAGGAGAGAGTGAACGCACGGGGAAACGTCTGGAAGCGAAAATTAAGAAAAACAAGAAACAGAAGACAACTGTTAGTTCACACTGCCAGAGCAAACTCTGTAACTTAGAAAGCCAAAAATGTCAAGTTCACACAACCCCAACAAAGTGTTGCACCAAAAGTTTTATTTGCGTGTTATGGTTTGCCTATGAATTTAAATGCTTTTGTTACTTAATACTGATTTGGCGTTATCATAATGCAATATGCAGATTGTATGAGCATCACATGATACACTGTCATCTAAACGATTTTGGAATTAGAATTTTGCAAAGATGTGCAGCAAGACGATTCTGGCGGAGAGAAAATGCTCTTAGGTGCGCCTACCATGGCACGCTGAAAGTCTCCAGGTCACACCATGTCTTAATTCGCAATGGCTAGCAAATGTAACAGTCATAATACTTTTTCCATTATACAGCTGACTAGGGAGCCCATTTACCTCAAAAAGGCACAGTGCTTTCTGCAATTGGGTCGGATTGGAGTCGGGCCATATTCACACCTTAAACAAACCATACCAGAGCTCATTTGGAACCAGACTGAGACCACATCTTCCATTAGGTCTTGGTACGGTTGTTTGGTTCACACCCTAGTGCCCAAAAGATTCACACCAATGGGGGAAACTGCAGGGGTCTCCATTTGTACTTGCACATGGACGCAGACGACGATGCAGAAGTATGAATTAAATCCGACAGGTAGTCGAGGCTGAGCCGTAGGTCTTATGCACAACTATAATAAGGGCTTAAGTCAAAAAATTATGGTGCATGTGGGTCGATATATATTTGAAGCAGTGGATTCGTGTGTGCCACTTGAGCTGATCCGCGCATCTCTAATGTACATACATAGATACCTCATTCGACCACTCCATAGATGTGAGCCATTAGGAGGGCATCTTTGTGTGTATATACTGTATAGCTGTCGTTTAAAGCACATTCGTCTGCTTGCTTCAGTTCGGAGACTTTTTGAGCACAAAAAAGTATTCTCTTGTCGCTTCATGAAATGAAGATTGAACCACTGTAGCCACAAGGACTATTTTAATTATGTCTTTGCTGCCTTTCTAAGCCTTGAAAGTTGAGAATTGCGTTTCTATCTATGGAGGTCAATTGCTGACTAAAAATATCTTTTATCATTTATGTTCCGAAGGTGAACAAAAGTCTTACCGTAAAACAACATGAGGGTGAGTATAATTAATGATAAAATATTCATTCTGGGGTGAACTTACGCTTTATGTGTCTATACACAATCATACAGTACATGTACATATACTGTATTTTGCTATCTGCAAAAATGGTCTTCTAAAAATGTTTTCTACACTGTAAAAAAAAATGTCTTGTTCCAACTAAAAAATAAAAAAGTAATTTTTAAACAACTTGACTTAAACAAGTAATTTCAACTTTCTTGACTAGTGAGGAGTTGGTATAAATAAATAAAAAATTAAGTTTAAATAGATGTAAGTTATTAATTTAGTTTTATAATTTATAGCAGCTTTTAACTGGGCTGGGTATCGATTCAGATGTTCCAGATCGATTAAATTTCGATTCACAAGCTATCAAACCGATTCGATTTCGATTCTCAGATAGATTTTTATACTCAATTCAACTCAATGAATATAGATTTAATACAAATAGATTGAATACAAATACTATATTTATAAAAAAGAACATTGAACATAAGTTTACAAGGGTAATCAATAAAAAGAAATGAAGAGCCACAAACCTGTATATTAACCTTATTTTAGGTACACTTGAGTACATTAAAACATAACCCATCTCTAATTTTCAAATTCATACAATTATGTTAAATACAATACAATTTTGATGCAAGATGAAAAATGTATGCGGAAAAAAGTCAGAACAGTCGAGTGGAGAAGACTAGTAGTTAGATTAACGTTAAAGTCGCCATGAAACGGAAGTAGCGATTGCCTTATTTTCCCCGTGGTGACGTATATTCGAATGAAACGGCTTTTGAGATGAAATAATTTTGGATTTGAATTTGTCCATCGAGATCTGATTGGATCGTTTGAAGTTGGGTCGTGTTGCTAATTGCTAATCACTGCGATCCTCTCCCGGACCCCGCCCACCTGCCATACTCTTGACTGGAAGTGAAGAAAGATCGTTTTGAGGAGGGGAGGAGATTTACATTTTTGATTAAAGATTATGAGCACACACAAATTTTTAAAAAATAATGAAGCTCACAGATAAGTCATTTGTTAATAATCCCACAATATTAAAAATATATATATAGTTTTTCATTTCATTGCGACTTTAATCTTACGTTCAATGTTTGCGGAAATACATATGGAAAAAATTGATTCGTGGCCTTTGAGAATCAATTTTGAATCGACTACATAAATAAAAACGATTAATCGAAAAATCTTTTTTTTTTGCCCAGCCCTACTTTTAACTAGTCAAAAGTTGAAATGACTTAGTAATTAAAGTTGTTTAAACTTAAACATATAAGTTGCAACAAAGAATTTTGCAAAAAAAGTATGCAGCAAACAGTTGTGATTAGTCCCTTTCACACATACAGTCTTTACTGGTAATTTACTGGTAAATTGCAGTTAACAGGTCATGTGTGAACAGAACCTTTCTGGTAAATCAGTGCTGCCAATTTACCAGTAAGAGAGGTTGTAAGATTACCAGTCATTTATCAGCAAACGCTATGTGTGAACAAAAAATATAGATTACTGGCATTCAGAACGGAACGATGTCAGACCGCGCTGACAGCTTCGGGCCAATCATACTGTTTTGATACAGATGACGCATTTACCCTGTTTACGGACGTTTCCACACACATGCTGCTTAAAAGTCGAGCACACCTGAAGTTAACATCCACATTTCATTCACCAAAGTTGGTTAAAACAGCTTACCATCTATTTGCGCATGTTTTCAATTGTTTCCAATGGAAGCTCTGCGTTTTTCAAATGGCGTTCAGTGCTGAGCGCCAAAAATATTCAACTTTGAGTAAAAAGCTCCACTCGTCAATGTCAGTTCTGACACGGCCGTCCAATCACAGTGGAGGAGGTGCGGGACAAGTATCACAGCAACCAACCATCTCACAGCTGACGTATCAGAGCTACCAAAGCGCTAAGCTGAAGAAAGCTGGCACTCAACTGAACTGTTGTTTAGGACAGTACAGTACTGTTGTTTAGGACAGTACTGTTGTTTAGGACGCAGGTTCTGTTTGACGTTGCCAAATGCAATGTTGTTTGCTCACGAGCAACTTCGTGACCGTCAGGATACAAAGTCATAACCTGCCATTGTTTGCAAATACAACACTGAGTTTGCCATGCGCCACTGGTAACTGATGTCTAAATGATGTCTTACTGGTAAAAAGACTTCACTGCGTGTGTGTGAACAGCACATTTTTGTATTTACTGGTAAATTCATTCTGTGTGAAAGAGGCTATTGACAGCACAACTACCTGTCTGTTGTCATACGCTAGCATTTGTTTGGGAAGTGTGAACTAATCCACGTACAGAAACCATGTAAAGACATTGACAAAAAAGTTTAAACACTTACCCGACGAGTCATCTTTATTTATTGGAATCTTATGAAAAAAAAACAATGATGAATTAATGTTATTTTTAATCCATCAAACAACTTTCGCATTGATCTCAGAATTGGCTCTAAAAGTTATGTAGTAGCTGTCATGGGTTTCAATTTGTGCATTATTACTCTTGCCAATACTATGTGCTGACTGTGGATTCACCTACATTCAGCTTGACTTGTTGAGAAATGCTGCACCTCCTCTCATTCCTCAGAATATCGTCTGAGATTCGAAGGATTTCACTGAGGTCTTCAGTCACCCGAACCATATCTGCAAAGAGATGAAGATGCCGCTGAATGTCGAGCATTGCTCTTTATTCATGCCACTTTCATGTATCATTTTGGATAAAAAATTTGCAAAAGGCAGGCAACTGACAGCATTTTAGCTTTTATGGTGGAGCATTTTAATACGCAAGTGCATAATGTGAGAGATAAAATTCTTGGCATTAAGTATACGACCACGCTAATCACATCACATTTTCGTAAGTCTAATTGTATTCAGTTCATTATGCAATACTGCAACAAAATTAGCTGAAGTTTAATAAACTGCTTAAATGCATACAATGTTCAGGATGTTGTAATTGAATTAGATCTTTTATTAAAGGTTACCTAATGGATAAAAGATTTAAGAGTTGTTGGTTCATCTCTAATTGTATTTTCAGAAGAGCTTACAAAGCAAAGCATCAGAGGAAACGTCTGCTGAGACTCCTGCAGCATTATTACATTCTTCATTATCCGAAACAAAAATTTGATTTGGTACCAGAGAAAGCAGGTCGCTGGATGCAGTCTTGGTGCCAGCATTGCTGCATGAGTTCAATCATCTCCTCGCATTCAGGTGGCTTGTCTTCTGGGATCTTGTCTACGCTAGGCCTTTTGCCAGATGACACTCTGATTAATATTTCTGTCAAGTTTAACCCTGTGAGAAAGAGAACAGAACAAATTGCTTTTAGTGTTATCACAGTACAAAACAATTTCCAAATCATTTACTTCAGAGCTCCATCATGATGTTTTTCTTAAATCACCCTCGTGTGTAAAATGAGAAACAAGACATACCTTGATATGAGCGCTGCTGTGTGAGAATTTCCCACATGATTATAGAAATGCTGTAAGGTTGGAATAAATAGTTTAAAAGTTTCTCAAGGTTTAACTTTATATGCACACGTGTAACGCAAGTCATGACCTCTCACCTGAATACATCAAACTTGGTTCCAGGCTGTTCTTGATTCTGGGTAAAGGTCTCCGGAGGAACGTAGTTTATGTTCCCTCGAGCTGTCAGGTGTTCAGCGAATTCCATCTTATTGGAGAAGTCCTCCCATTTAACCATGCCAAAATCTGAAATCTTTTAAGGGTAAATAAAACCTATCACTTTATTTTCTCTTTGCCTTTAATGGAAATGAATTTGGAGGCATTGGAAAAGTATAAGACTAAGACTTACTTTTACATGCAGATGATTATCAAAAAGGATGTTGGCTGGTTTTAGGTTCAGGTGAAGAATGGGAGGTTTCATACTATGCAGAAAATTCATTCCCATGGTTACTTCATGGATCATTTGAAACTTCTTGGGCCACATTAACACATGACTGTTAATGAGATTATCCAGAGACCCTTTGCTCATATATTCCATAACTAAAGCAGGTGGATCGATGCTTATTCCATAAATGGAAATTAAATAATGAAATTTCACTCTGCCAATTCTGGACATCTTTCTCATGTTCCTAGGAGAGAATTTAAAGAATAATTCAGACATACAGTATATAACATCTCATATAATGGTAAGATTTGTGACCCTGTCTGTAAAGCTCATAATCTAATTATAATATAAGAAGCATCAAAGTTTGATTTCACTCAATGGGCTTTGATATGACCTTACACAGTCAATACTAAAGATATCAAGGTTATATTGTATTTACATTATATAGGATGGTTTTATTTATAAAAAGTACTGTAAATCACAAATGACTAGTTGTGTTTTCACAGGCAGATATCTGAACCTGACTTGGCTCGGGACAACTTGCAGTGCAAAACATTAATGCTACTTATGCTGACATACAATATGACTACAAACTTTGTGACTCATTTTAGTTAAGTAACAGTATATGTGATATACCTGTAGTCAGCTGTCGTTGTCTTTAATGCGCATGTTTCCCGCCAGAGTTTGAGCTTCACCTTGTAGACTTGACCAAACTTGCTCTCCGCCACTTTTTCCCAGTCATTTTCGAATTCATCTTTTTGAAAATGCGTAAATTTCTCCAGACTGCCTTCTCTCGAAGAATTTATTCCAGTGGAATTTGTTGTCATTTTGTTTTTAGTCTTAGGAAACAGAGAAACCTTCCTTCAACATTTCCTCCTGGTGCATAGAAACCAGGGAACCACAAACTAAACAAAAATCTTGGTTTTGGTGGGAGGAGTCGAAGCGAAGAGATCTTGAATAGAAATGTAGCACAGCCAGTTTTGAATGAGCGATGCAGGTGAGGCCCAAGAGATTTGTGCTAGACACCTGACAACCGGATATACCAGCTTCACGTTTGTTGCATAACATTAAGTATTACTTTATAAGGCATGCGTGGACGCTTTGTTTTAGAATGATTTGATTTTGAATAATTAAAAGGTAATAGCGACTCAATTGCAAAATAATGAAAGGGTCCAAAAAAGTATTTATTTATATATATATATATATATATATATATATATATATATATATATATATATATATATATATATATATATATATATATATATATATATATATATAAATATAATCCAGCACCAAACTGTGTAAACTAGATTTGTTTGGACTCACTGGTAAAGCAGAAAGGACACGCTTCAAACACAACTGAAGTGACCAATACATTGTAAAGTAAAGTGTAAATAAACTCATTATTTATTCCTTTCTCACATGCTATTTAAAGGGATAGTTCGCCCAAAAACAATATCAAACCCATGATCCACTCACCCCCAAGCCGTCCGTGTTGCATATGTCCATCGTTTTTCAGATAAACACAGTTTCGGATATTTTAGAAAATATTTTAGATCTTTCAGTTGATTAAATGTAATGTTAAGGGGTCCAGCCATAGTCCACGACCTTCAAGTCCAAAAAAAGTGCGTCCATCCTTCACAAATTAAATCCAAACGGCTCCAGGATGATAAACAAAGGTCTTCTGAGGGTAATCCGTGCGGTGTTGTTGTAGAAATATCCATATTTAAAATTTTATTAACGAAATTAACTACCTTCCGGTAGCGTCGCCATCTTAGACTCAGGAGAGAGTATTAGCGTAGTGTACGCACTTTTCTTAGTGACGTATGACAAATTCGGAGGGCGGCGGGACAGAGCAGCAGCGGAGAAACCTCCGTACGCTGCGTAAGCTCTTATCCTGAATGCGGATGAGACTAAGATGGCGGCGCTACCGGAGGGTAGTTGATTACGTTAATAAAATTTTAAATATGGATATTTCTACAGCGGCGCCGCGCGGATTGCCCTCAGAGGACCTTTGTTTGTCATCCTGGAGCCGTTTGGATTTGATTTGTCAAGGATGGATGCACTTTTTTTGGACTTGAAGGTCGTGGACTATGGCTGGACCCCGTAACATTACATTTAATAACTGAAAGATCTAAAATATCCGAGGATGTGTTTGTCTGGGGGGCGATGGACATGTGCAACTTGGACGGCTTGGGGGTGAGTGAATCATGGGTTTGGTGTCGTTTTTGGCCGAACTATCCCTTTAATTTCCTAACACATTAGCAAACGTGATGTGCTTAACAGGCACAGCATGGCACCAGTTAACCGAAATTGAAAGGCTGTCAAAAACATACAGTAACACTAATAACTATAATTACCAAATAAAACGCACTGCTTTACATGTGAGAGAGGAGCAACTTGACATGCATCGGCTGTGATTTAGGCTTAGCCGAAAAGCCACTTTACACTTTGAGTTTTGCACAAAGATTCAGACACCATCATAAATTAAGATCTGTTAATTTACTGCTTGGGAATATATTGATGTAAGAGCCATGTTCACAGTCAGGCATATTATAAGGATTTACATTTGATTGATGGTTAACTGTGCACAATAAAACGTGAAAATTTGTCTTTTACCACTTAAGATTAGATTATCAATAAGCTAATTATCTTAATCGGTAAAGGAGTCATTATGCAATAGGCAATATTTATAACACTGTCACTTCTATATTCAGATAGTTTTCTTCTCTGAGATGTTGGTCTCTAGTTTAACGATTTAAGCGTATTGTCTGACTCTGAAGTGCATGGCGCAAGTGCACTTAGGACGTTTCCGAATCCACTCTTGATAGTTTAACGGCGAAAAAACGATCGATGCACCAAGCACTTGGTCTAAAAGGCTTATACCTATTCTCTTAATGAGTCATGGGTGTGTTTTATGTGATGCAATGAGCCAATCAGAGTCTCATCTCTCATTCCCTTTAAAAGCCAGTTGGGCTTACACCATGCCGAATTCGCTATTTACATGGCAGAATTTGCAAGAGCAAAGACTGAAAGCTTCCCAGGCACATGTTATGTGCACTTTACACAAATAAAAAATATATAATGTACTGCGGCATTGACTTTAGATCAGGTTTAAGTGGGACAATGGTGCAATCGTTTTCAGTTGCCTCAAAATAGCAACACTGCAAAAAGAATCTGTAGAAATTACAGTATTTCTGGCAGCTGTAGATGTAAATTTATATTATTTACTGGGAACAGTTTGTTTAAAGATAAATGAATATTAAACATTAACAAGTCTTTATCTTTACAGAATAAAACTATAAAATAACAGCCTCATGCAAAGCATTGTGGGAAGCAAAATCTGAAGGAAAAAAACTGAAAAAGGTTTTCTAAATGACACAGGATTTCTGGTTCCCAGAATGCTTTGCATGAGGCTGTTTTTTATAGTTTTACTCTGTAAAAACAAAGACCTGTCAATGTCCAATGATCATTTAACTTTAAACAAACTGTTGCCAGTAAATAACATACATTTAAATTTACAGTAAGTTACTGGCAAACAGCTGCATAACTATAGCATTTTTTTACAGTGAACAATGCGCCAAAAACAATGTTTTCTGACCGGTACGTCCGTGGGCGAAAAAGATGGGCTCAAGTGCATTTTCTATTTACACAACGTGGCGCCGGATGTAAAATTATGAAAACATGAAAATAAACATGCGTCGGGCTAGAAACACTTTGCCTGACGTCGCATTGCGTAAGATAGGATTGTAAGGGTGTAAGATAGAAGTGGATTTTGTAAGATGGGGCCTTTAATGTTGAAACTTCTTTCAGTGCTCGTTCTTTTCAGTACTCTTATATATTCGCTTCATTTGCTGTTGGGTCCGATTTGTTTACACTTTCAATTACAAAAAACCATTATGAGTTTTATTTGGTGATGTTTAACACAATTCGCCTCTGGTGCGGTGATTTACATACAGATGCATCTAAAAGCTATGGATGCTTGTTATAACTTAATTGCTGTTGTACTTTTCATCTAATAGTAAGTGTTTTAAAGGGAAATCCATAATGTGTAAAAATGTGCAGTAGAACAGAGCCTGATGCACACATCCAATGTCTGTGTGAGTGAATGTCTTGATAGACAAGCATTTATGGATTTTGCTAATTTAGTTAAAACTGTCAGATTATTTTTTTGACGGTTGAGAAATGTTTCACTGGTGTTGATAGTTTTTTCTGTAAAACACACACCTAACCTGTCAAAATGTCATAATATAACCACCAGAGCAATGTTTGTGGTAACCGTGGTATAAGCAGAATAATTGACTCGGTTCTTTTGGATTATTTGAAAATAAGGCACCCCCACGGTGTAACGGCACTCCTCTTCACGTCGTGTACAGTACATTATTTTCGAATAATTCAATGGCATGTCATCAATTATTCCTTAAGTATTGTATTACAGTACACTTTCCATTTCTATACTCATTAATTCTATGTCATTGTGCAGTGGCGGCCGGTGACTTCTTTTTTCGAGGGCGCTGGATGCGAAGTTCGTCACAACATGTACAGTATGTAGCCCGTCATGTGTGTGGTTCTTAATTTCAAAAATATGTGTTTGGCGCGTTGAGTGATCCTGTGTGCATCATGTGTTTTGTCAAAATAAGTGCCTGCTGCAGACGCGTCTAAAGGGTTTATGATAAAAGAGACGCTCGCATTTGCCAGATTCTCACATTATCTCATGCGTAATCAGAGTTTACTGTAATGTCTTGCGTGTATTTTGTAAACATGAGCGTCTCTTTAATCATAAACGGTTTTGACGCGTGTGCAGCAGGCACTTATTTTGACAAGACTCGTGATGCACACAGGATCACTCGACGCGCCAAACACATATTTTGAAATTAAGAACCACACACATGACGGGCTACATACATGTTGTGATGAACTTGACGTGATGCACATGGTTCACATGATGCAACAAACACATATTTTGAAAACACAAGCAACACACATGACACTCCGAACACTTATTTTAAATTTGCATCCCTCTGATGAACAGTAACGAGCCGCACCTGCTATTGTGCTCATTATAAATAATAATGTAATTGTAATTGTATTTTGCACTGTAATGTGTATTTCTTAATATGTTAATGTGACCCTGCCTGTAAAATTGTATTTATTAGGAGCATCAAAGTTTTATTTCAATCACTGATTTCAGTTTAATTTCAATCTTTGGCATTAGTCAATAAATTAATTAATAAATTTAAAAAATAATCAAGGTTATATATTTTCAAACAATGTTATGTAGGACCATTTTATGTAGAAAAAAGTGAATTACCTAAAACTGGTCACATACAGCATTATCTCCTATTTACTGTTAATATATTTTTGTTGCATTTTTAGCATTATGTCCAATGTAACCGTGATAAATAAGAGTACATAAGCTGGTGAAATACAAGCGCTTCAAACAGTTTGAAGTGACTGGCTTTTCATAGTGTTTACCTGGCACTATCATAAAGACTAAAAGTGTATTCAAGAGCATTTTGTTTTACTTTAAACAATGCTAATTGTCTCATTAGTTTTCCAGTGCGACAACTAAACGCAACGATGAGCGACTCAGGATTCAGATTATGATTGAGTGCTCGAAGCCGATTTTATCCGGATGAAGAGTTTGTTGTGATCTCTTTCTCTGTTAGAATTCACAAAGGGCCCCGGATCAGCAGCAGACAAACTATTCCAGGAAACGTCTGTTCATCATCCAGACAAGCAACAGAGCCAAACACGGCAAGTAAACAGCTGGCCACCGAGCTCATAATCACCACAGATGCCTCTGTGCCGGTGGCACCACAAAAATAAACATCAAATCAGGCAGTCAAGAACATTTTGCTAAAATGTGTTTCCGTAAGTTTGTTTTATGACCACACCAGAGATATTTACTCATAAGTTACCTGCTGCTTCACAGAATGATGAATTATCCAAACCCTTCCAAAGTTATGCGCTGGTGTCCGCTTCTTCAACAGAAGGTGAATTTCGACGCTCAACACATTTCTGGAATAAAAATGGATAAATAATAATGTCACCATTTTGAAATCAAGCCATCAGACGCTTTTCATACTTTTCATTTGTTTACAGGCTTTAAAAGTTATTCTGTCAGCAGAGGAAATGCCTTCTTCACTTTCTGTCTGGTACTGACAGAGAAACAAGCTCACGGAAGATCATTTATTTAGGCAAGGCAAGACCTTGTCATCAGAACAGGGAGAGTAATGAAAAGTAGAAAATGTTTCAGGAGAAATATTGAGACTTCTTCCATTGTGATAAATGATGTGTGAGGTGTGTTTGAGTCGCACGGTACAGGCTCACCCTCTCGAGCTCCGAATGGTTCCTCAAGCGCACGCTCGGGTCACTGTGCAGGTAAGCGGTGAAGTAACTGATCATCTGGAAGAGACGGATGGGGAAGGAGGCCCTTTTTGACAGGAAGCTGGGAAGCAATCTGATGCCACGAGGGTCTATGGGTAGCCTGAGGGAGTTCACATCAGAAAAACGCATTAGCCCTCAGTGAGGAAAAGGAACTTCGACAGCATGCACATAACTGAAATAATGAACCTGTCGAGTGGTACAAACAGCGGCATAATGTCTTGCACTGAAAAGCATGAAAGTCTTGTCTTGTAGGGTGCTTCTGAATGCTCTGAGGATTGACTGCTGAAAACCACAAAAAATTGACTGACGACAAAAACTTAAGGCAGTAACTAATAAATGTTTGTTTAAAGAAAAAGTCAGTCCAAAAATAAAATAGAGTCATTATTTAAAGGGCTCATATGATGCGATTTCCTGATTTGTTTTCCTTTGTCTTCAGAGTGTTAAAAGCTGAATATAAAAGATATGTAAAGTTG
The DNA here is from genome assembly GCF_027580225.2 of Misgurnus anguillicaudatus. NCBI lineage: Eukaryota > Metazoa > Chordata > Actinopteri > Cypriniformes > Cobitidae > Misgurnus > Misgurnus anguillicaudatus. The sequence goes on along the minus strand of NC_073360.2, from coordinate 19,601,070 downwards.
CAAAACCAAAGAGATATTCTTCCTAAAAGTGAAGGCTCTTATATGCCTTCCTAAACAGTGTTGGGAGTAACGCATTACAAGTAACGCGCATTACGTAATAATATTACTTTTTTTGAAGTAACGAGTAAAGTAACGGATTCCTTTATAAATGTACACATTAATATTTTAGTTACTTTTTTTAAAAAGTAATGCGAGTTAATTTTCAGTTTAATTAATTTGAAAAAAAAAATAATAACGTACTGAATTAAACTAAACGTAGTCACATAAAATGACACACTCTGAGCGGGAACAGTTTGAGTCAGAAATCGAGATGGCAGGCCAGAGCTCGACATTTTTGCGATGGAAATATGCGATTTCTGAATGCAGAACTTCTCAGTCATAAAAACACCTGCAAGGCCTGAAAGAGATCAAGCCTCAGCCAAGTAAGAAAAAGTAACTTAAAAGTAACTTAAAACTAACGTAAGCATTACTTTCCATGAAAAGTAACTAAGTAATGCAATTAGTTACTTTTTTGGGAAGTAACTTAATATTTTAATGCATTACTTTTAAAAGTTACTTTCCCCATGTTCCTAAAACACCTTATTTAAACACAGCCCGCATATCTACATCACTGTGTGAGAACATTTGCAAGTCACTGCCCAAATGTATACGCAAACAAAGATAGCAAAACTTTTATTCTCACTGTAGTATTGCCCCCATCACAGCTGTGTTCACAGTCGTAACATTTGCTTTGCTTCAGTTATTAGGAAAATCACCAGGCACTGGATAGCTGGCCAATTTGAGCACACTGCGCTTTTCAGAACGATGAGCTTTGTAAAATCTATACGTTTTAGAAAGCTGGGGCATAGAGGGACAAAAATAATGTACGGTATGTGGGAAATAATGTTTTTTTTATCTTAAAGGTACAGTATGTTTTAGGGGCATCTAGGGGTGAGATTGCGAATTGCAACCAACCTCAATTTCGAAACGCAATGAAATGCTACGTTAGCTCCCACGAGACGAACATGTTGTCGTCTCAGACTACGTTGGGATGAAACGTGCTCAGTTTGTCCGTTTAGGGCTACTGTAGAAACATGACAGCAACCACAAGTACCACTTTTAGCATAGCTTAGCATAACTCATTGAATCTGATTAGACCATTAGCATCGCGTTCAAAAATGACCAAAGTGTTTCGATATTTTTCCTATTTAAAACATGACTCTTTTGTATTAACATTGTGTACTAAGACCAACAGAAAATTTAAAATTGCGATTTTCTAGGCCGATAAAGGTGCTTTGATATTACGCATCGCCTGAAAACAGTCCCCAGCTAGGTAACTTTCAATGTGACCGGCACTAAGTTTGTGTAGTTGCAGATCTGGGGACTATTTTCGGTCACTGCGTAATATCATTGCGCCTGCTGCACCCATGGTACGGCAGCAAAGTCCTTGATTATTACGCCAGAATGAGAGTATAGTTCCTAGACATATTGGCCTTATCGGTCTTAGTACACGATGTAACTACAGAAGTTTTAAATAGGAAAAATATTGAAATTCTTTGGTCATTTTTGAGCGCGATGCTAATGGTCTAATAAGATTCAATGAATTATGCTAAGCTATGCTAAAAATGGTACCGCCAGACCCGGAGATTAGCTGAATAGATTCCAAAACGGTAAAAATCAAATGTTTAACTGTAGGGGAGCTGAAAAGGTTATTTTTGAAAGCATACACTCCGACAAAGAAGACTGTAGGACAACTTATATATATTTTTTATCCTTTTTCGGAGCATGATCGACGTAGCTTTCTTGTGTGAAACATTAAAAATGTTAAATATTTTATGCATTCTATTCATTTTGAGCTTTAGTACACAAATCTACACAAAAACTACATATTATCCTGTCTCTGGATACTATACAGTGTATTATTGGCTACAAAGCCATGTTCAGCTGTAAGTAAATGCTTCTCATGTCAGCAGTTTGCTGGATTTAACACTACTAACAGCTCCATTTAAGAAACATGCTTCGCTCAGGATCCTGTCTCTGGATACTATACAGTTTGTTTTTGGCTACAAAGCCATGCTCGGCTGAAAGTAAATGCTTCTCACATCAGCAGTTTACTGAATTTAACACGACTTACAGCTCCATATAGAAGCATGCTTCTTCTAGGATATTTATACCTGTATCTTTCTCAGCTTAAACAGTTTGAGGGAATGTTTCACAGCTATCATTACAGTGCTGCTCCCATGTGATAAGGTGACTATCTATCTATAGCACACGTGAGATGTGTTAAATCTGCAAATAAACTACAGTAGATGGGATTTATATAATCCGTCCATGCTTAGACCATGTGGCTTATTTAATAGCATGGCATAAAATGTGACCAGATTCAAGGGCAAAGCCATATTTAAGGATACCCCCAAAGACCCAAGAGGATGTTATTACTTGAAAAAAAGAAGAGAAGCAGAAGGTGGTGTGAAATTCAACAAGTCTGACGATAGGCGAGAAGCAGCAGGATTTTATCTCTCAAGTCCACATGGCTGTTATTTGTTTTTGGGTTGATGATGACACAGGTTTCCTAAGGCAGGAATGAGATATCAAGGCATATCTCACTCCAAGTTCAGACTCATCTCTGCCGTTTAGTTGCCTGTGCAACAGATATCGTCTAAGATTTATGCTAAGCTGGAAAAGGACAATCAGACGGTCAAAATTCAATTGCATGCAGTGAAAATGAATCATGCTGACATTTATCATCTGCTAAGATTGCATCTGTACCTGTTGAGCTGAAGTTTAATCGGTACGGAACGGAAGATTTTTAACAACAACAACTGCTTTACAAACACGTGCAAAGCAGCTGTTTATGCTGTCTATTAAAGCTGCTTGTTTACAGTACATACTGTACAGTACCAACATTCAAAGCTTACTTTTCCTTGCTTTGGTGTTCTGGGGAAATCCAAGCACACTATTCCTATAAAACTCTAAAGACGCATGTGAAAAAACATTTTTTTTTTATTTACTGTCCATTTAACCTCTCAGGAGAAGATACACTCACCTAAAGGATTATTAGGAACACCTGGTCAATTTCTCATTAATGCAATTATCTAATCAACCAATCACATGGCAGCTTCAATGCATTTAGGGGTGTGCTCCTGTCAAGACAATCTCCTGAACTCCAAACCGAATGTCAGAATGGGAAAGAAAGGTGATATAAGCAATTTTGAGCGTGGCATGGTTGTTGGTGCCAGACGGGCTGGTCTGAGTTTTCACAATCTGCTCAGTTACTGGGATTTTTACGCACAACCATTTCTAGGGTTTACAAAGAATGGTGTGAAAAGGGAAAAACATTCAGTATGCGGCAGTCCTGTGTGCGAAAATGTCTTGTTGATGCTAGAGGTCAGAGGAGAATGAGCCGACTGATTCAAGCTGATAGAAGAGCAACTTTGACTGAAATAACCACTCGTTACAACTGAGGTATGCAGCAAAGCATTTGTGAAGCCACAACACGCACAACAGCAGAAGACCCCACCTGGTACCACTAATCTTCACTATAAATAGGAAAGAGCCTACAGTTTGGACAAGCTCAGCAAAATTGGACATTTGAAGACTGAAAAAATGTTGCCTGGTCTGATGAGTCTTGATTTCTGTTGAGACATTCAGATGGTAGAGTGAGAATTTGGCATAAACAGAATGAGAAAATGGATCCATCATGCCTTGTTACCACTGTGCAGGCTGGTGGTGGTGGTGTAATGGTGTCGGGGATGTTTTCTTTTCTTGGCACACTTTAGGCCCCTTAGTGCCAATTGGGCATTGTTTAAATGGTTTCTGACCATGTCCATCCCTTTATGACCACCATGTACCCATCCTCTGATGGCTACTTCCAGCAGGATAATGCACCATGTCACAAAGCATGAATCTTTTCAAATTGGTTTCTTGACAATGCGTTCACTGTACTAAAATGGCCCCCACAGCTATTCTATCAATATGGGACACCTTGTTGAATCAATGCCACGTAGAATTAATGCAGTTCTGAAGGGAAAGGGGGTGAAACACAGTATTAGTAAGGTGTTCCTAATAATCCTTTAGGTGAGTGTAGAAATGAGATAGAAAAGAGATGTCTGTATTCCCTATAGGCCACTACTCTTTTTTCACAACATTGAAGAGATTTAAGAATCGTATTACATTACCCACTGAGAAAATCCATTGAGATAATATTCTTGGTCTTCTTTATCACTGGCATGTCTAAAACAAACTCAGAAGATCCTTTTGAGCCAGTGTCAGCATATGGAGTGACCATATCACACATATTCGTTTCCTCCACTAGACTGTAATTAACTTTTTGTGTAGTTGAGGAATCTGTGGGGTAAATGTGAAAAAACATTCCCCATAACAGCAGACAGTGTAGTCTACCCATCTTCTGTTGTTCCTGAACTAGACATTTCAAGAAGGAATGTTAGCTTGTATCATTTGGAAATGACCATTCACTGTATGCCCTGTTCACACCCGCCAAGGACTTTATCACTATTTATCGCCTGTCTTTCTATTATGTCGTTAAGAGGCGTTCCTCTAGTTGTCATAGTAACAGTTGTAAACTGACAAGAGACACTCACCTTACTCCTGAAAGTCACTTTTCCAAACTTTCTCAAATCGCTGGACACGCCCAATTCTTGTCACCAAATGACACTGGTGCTTGTGCGCCAGTTGTTGCCAAGCTTCCACTGAAATGAAAGTGACATGATTGTATGGTAGCCCATATTCGAAATGAGACCTCTGCTTTTAACATATACACAAACACACACACACATACCTGGAGCAGTGGGGAGCTATTACTGCAGTGCCTGGGGAGGATCTTGGCAAAGGGTGCTTTGCTCAAGGGCACCTCAGTAGCAACCTGCTAGCAATGAGACTCAAACCAGCGACCTTTGGGTTAAAAACTCCACTATCTAACCATTAGCCTACAATTGCCCTGAAACGGCATCACGAGATCAGGTCGCTCTGCCGTAGCTGGTTGAGCAACTCTGTGATGCCAGAAGCAAAGTTTGGCTTGATGCCAATTTATGAGGATGCTCCTGTACATCTGAGAATTTTTTTGAGACCACAGATGTAACTGGTATAGTAATCTGTGGAAGACTTGGTTGCGTCATTACCTGTTCACCAGATGCTGAAGTGTCTGGAAAAGCAGATAAGGTTAAATGTTGTTTAAACTCATGAGTTGAGTACAGCTGGTGGAAACAGATGTAATGTTTATTGGTATTAAACTCTGAAAAAATAAATCACTGCATAACTGACATCAATTCGTTTTTTATTTTGTTGTGTTGCAGAGTTGTTGGTTTACCTGTGCTACATCTCTTCTTTAAGTATGACTCAATTAAACTTTCGACTGTGACTGCAGTGTTGCTGTGAGGGATGTTGCTCAACAAGCTGTCGGACTGATGGGGTGTGTGCTGGTTGACAAAAAGCATTTTGGTCGCTTAGGGGTTTTTAGAATCTTGTTGTTAGTCGCCTACCAGCAAGCCGATATTTTCAGTCAACGAGTGATTTAAAAATGTTTTTGCTATTGCTGTTCTTTGACATACCTGAAAGCTAGAATTGAACTGTGCTATTAGTTTTCACAATATTTGTGACTTACTGAAAGGTGCTGAGATCAGTAAGGGTCTTCATTCGTATAACGGCATGGGAGGAAAGCAATCTGTCAGCAACAGACTCCTGGGGTGCTAAAGACAAAGGTGTAATCAAGGTCTCTGCTGTCCTGGCAAAAGCAGTAGATGTTGTTCTGGAAAAACTGCTGTTGGGGAAAAAAGTGCAACAGTAAAAAGTAAAGTTAAAAAGTGTCGAGTTGAGCTTATACCGTTACGTGTGCTGTGAATATCTTAGCTCTTAATATTTGGCATCTCAGAGACCTTTCGTCAAACACTGTGTGTACAGTAAAATTTGGTAAACGTTTGATGAATCTTTTCACATTAGCAGATGTAAAATCAGATGGAGTCAATGCACGTTAACTGGGTTCACGAGCCGGTCTGCGATCAAGAGTGATGCAAAGGGCCTTAATGTCTCCAAGGGGAAATGAGTGGATTGTTCACTTTGGAGATAAGCAGCGCATGAGGCTTTGTCCGAGGAGAGGCTGCAAGTAATTTTTCAAACTGATCATGAAGTTTTAAAGTATCTAATTGTGATGAAAGAGCTTTGAGTATTCTAGGTTTCTCTTATCGCCTGACATACATGCTCTCTCAGCAGAATTAAATGAGGATGTATTTTAAGCAAATAATTTGCTGGAGAATGATTGTGTTCTATTGTGTTATGTTTCTGTATCGCAGAGACATCAGATGTTCTGGCTTCAAAAATCACTTTGCTACAAAGAGCTAGTGTTTGAAGTAGGTAGCCATCCGAAGATGAAGAGTTCTGAAAATCGCAAGAAAATGTCACTAGCTATGTTTAAATGCACAAACTTTTTAATTTAATCCGATTGCAGGTTATGGCAGTACTGTACCCTAAACATTGCAATCTGATTAAAATGTTTAACATGTACATTCTATATATTCCAAACCAAACATCTGCGCAAGCGCACAGCCATGGTTGCCAGATTGGTGTATCAAACCCAGCTCAATGGACATTCAAAATGACTATTCACAGCTCAAATACCAATAATTTGAATTCCTTTAATCTGTAATCCGCAGAAAAAAATCTACTCATTGGAAACTGTTTATAGGTCAAATCTGAACTCCAAAAAGCAGAGGACATGGCAACGCTACAAAGCATCTCTCGTCGAGTACACGCTTTATCTATGCATGTAAAAAAGTAAATGGGTGATCTCACGAAATCCAGATTTAGAAGGTGTCCAGCATCAGAATTAAAAAAAAGCCCTTGAAGCCAATTTTTTTCGCACACATAAGATTAAGGTCTGAACTTACTATAACCATTATTTTTAGAGGATTTAAAAATATATCAAAATTATAAAAAAAATTTAGATTATCATTATCAAAAATTATCATCAACGCAACATGATAATACATTAAATATATGCATCTCATGTTTCGGTAATGAGAACTAAAAAGAACTAAAGAGTTGTCTAGGTACTATGACAAACAAAATTTTAACTTTTATCTGGAGAGAAAAAATAAAAACTGCTTACCTGGTAGCCATCTTGAGTGTCACAGTCAATTATGTCCCTGCCAACTATTTGTTTTTTAATTTTAGTTTCTTGAGGGCTTAAACAATGATTGAAAATTGTTGCGGAGGATGAGAAAATTGGTCTTGGACACATATATATATTTTCTTATTATTGTCTACATTTACCAATGATCATCAAATATCACATGTTTCTTTACTTTAAATGTTTAAAGTATAACATGCACTGAAGTTTTTTTATTTTTTAGATTTTTTAAATTATAACTTTTTCATGTCAAAGAACCCAAATACAGTCATGGACACGTTGCGGTAATGAAAATTTTCCCCTTAAATGTGGAAAAACAACAAAATTGGTTTGTATGATGTCATTTGAAATCATGTGCAAAATAGTACATGAAGAGATGTTTGTAACTGTATGCTTCTTATTTTGATAGCATTTACTTTTTTTAATGAAAATGTTTCATGACACCTCATAAGTCTAATTTCGCGAGAATCACCCAAATGTAAAAAAGTCAAAGTTGAGTTGGAGAAGTTTTCAGATATAGGCAACAAAAACACGATTTTCGATTTTTTATTCCTTTATGTTACCTAATGTTATGAAAGTACACATAAACCCTGCAGAATGTGCAGCACATGACCCCATTACCTGAATGACGTGTGCTGCCATGACCTTGCTCTTGCATGTTTCTGTGACGAGAATTGTGTAATACATAAATATGAGGTAAACATAAGGCGTGAACTTGAGCACAATTCTTCTGCGCATGTGCACAAGGTATTTTTGCATCCGATTAAGAAAATAACACCCACCACACCATCCCATTCAATATGACCGAAATTTGTATCCGATCGACCGCAATCATATTGATTAAAGTGTTTACATGAAGGCTTTTCAATCCAAATGAGCCATCAATCTGACTACAAATGGATTATTTGGTAAACGTGACTACTGTGACATTGAAAATCATTATAATTCAGACGATGAAGTAAAGTGTTTGTTGAGGTCTGGAAGGGAAGAGTTTGTTTAATGTGATGCGTTTTACTTGATTTGGTATGAAAAATCAATTTACTTTCTATTCCATCTGTTGCAGAGACAATTTTAGGTAAGTAGTCAGATATCAACTCTGAGGCCACAAATTGTTTTGTCACATGCATTTTGCCAGCAGCTGTTATTATGTTCATGTAATAATTCAGAATTGGTGAATCTGCAGTCTTTGTAGGGGTCAGCTTTGAAGTGAAAAATAAAAACATTAAGTCTCACTGCTTCTCATCTGGACCATTTAGTGAAGCTCCCAAAATGGTTTTTTGTCCATTGGTGCTGGGATTTCTGCTACTTTTGATCAGTTTATTAACTACTGAGCCGGTTGATTTCACATGTAATGGCGTATTAAGAATCGCTAAACTTCGAGAAGATTCTTCTGCTCTTTCAGTTCCTGCTCAAATCTCTTCTTTGATCGTGACCATTTTTTAAATCAGATGTACTTGCTGCTCTTAAAAGTGCTTTATCCTGCAAGACTATGAACTGCATAATAGCAATATGGGTTTTATTCCAAAAAATTCCATTTGGTTGAATGCGTTCAAGTCATTTCTGACGGCCGTCTGTTGGAAACTCCAGAATCCGATTTTCATTCCTGCGTTCGCCGAGGCTTTCCGCACTCACATTTGACTCCCCGAGGTTATCAATTACTACAGGATCTAAGGCAGATACCATGGGAACGCCATTCGCGAGTAAAAAAGTAATGGAGTCCAAGACTGTTTGATTCTTGCTTTTCAGTGAAGCGTGAAGAAAAGCAGAGTTCCCTTTCCCTGCTTCTGGACACACGATCGTGGTGTCATTCATCATCGCCTCAAATTCAGCCACAGCCGAGGGCTGAACTCCCCCTCCATCATTACAGATCAATAAGAGATCTCCTCAGATTGAAGCTGCTTCTTTTCAGTGCAGTCCTTTCTCCAGCAGAGTAAATTTGTGCCATAAGCTGAAACAAAGCTTGCACCATTTGGGATAATTGCATCTTTATCAGTATTTGAGCATTTACTCTACTTGGCTGGAGCTTTTCATGTGGTGTATGGAACAAACCTCTCCCTAGAGAACTGATTATGGCTATAGTTAGATGATTTCGGTAGAAGCTTTCCCATCGTTGCGAGTGGAGTTGTTTTGCTCTTCGGTCGGCAAGAGGTCTTTAAAGGCTGTGCTCTCATTTTGCATGGATGAATAGCCTTGCAGGTCCTCCTATTTAGCACTGACTAAAGAAAAGCCAGAGTTGCAAATTTTACTGCAAGCGTACAAGTAAAAAACACATAAATACAGATAATGTAAACGGTTTGAAAAGCAATAACATTTTACGACCGAACACATCAAAAAGCGCACAGTTGCACAATTAGAATTATTGCTTACATAAGGTTTGTTCCAAAACATTGCAAAGACAAGTGAATCAGTGACATCATATATATATATGAATAATGAATAATTAAGGGTTTTATCAGCACAAATATGTAATCTGTTATGAAAAATTTTACAATATGTACATTATTTTGAAAAGCAAATTTAGTACCAAAAGCATTACTCTTTATAACAAATATGTATCATGAGTTATGGGAAATAAATTTCTGGGTAGTGAAGCCATAAATCATGAAATACTTTTACCGTGCTATCTGATGTGGGGTTAAACGTTAATAAACACACCTGAGAGTCCAAAAACACATAAATAAATAAATACATTGTGTCCCCATATTAAAGCTTCGTCCTTGGGCTCTTGTAAAGCTGTAAAACACAGATGTCTGTCCCAACAGGACACCAATTATTTTCAGCAGTCTGTTGGCTTTATCCTTTTCTCTAGCCATTTACAAACAGATTAGATTATTGACATAATAATAAAATGGATTTGTGTGTCAGTAGAATCGATTGTCACTTTCATCATGTTTGACTTGGTGTTATTTTGCATATAGCGGATTGTCTGAGCCGCTATGAAGAGGTTTAAGTCATCCATTATTAAACAGCTTTTTAATGTTTTAATGTTTTTTTTAATATATAAAACAATGCAAAACAAATAAATATTAATATTTACCCCATAAAAGACAGTTACTCCATTCTGCTCCACAAACTAAGTGTTTATATGGTTATATAAAGGTCTCTGATGTGATGGCAACATCTTCAATGTAACTCTACAATATTAAAGGTCGTGTAAGCAATTTTTGCCTAAATATTTGTCATGCATACACTGTCCCTACTACCTGACAGCTATCACTAAAATAGGTGTCTTGGGAAATCACAGCCATCTCTGTTGTAACCTCTAGAGTCTGTAAACAACAATAAAGAGTCAGAGAAACTACCCACACATTTAAAGTCACTCTTTGTCTCTTTGACTTTTGACATCAGCGTGTTTAACTGGACACTTCAGTGCTTAAATGTCATTGATTTAACTTTGTTTGTCGAACCTTTAAAATTGTATGTCAGTATAGTGCATCAAACTATTGATTCCTATATTGCTGTCTATTCTTGAAACTCTGTCCCAAACTCACTGACTCTTTTCGGTTCAGTTGTAATTTGAATTGTAACTTTTTGCATCATCAAACACTTTCAAAAGTCTGCATAGATAAGCAAACTTTAAATATAATTATCTTGAAATGTAGTTTTATTATTCATTTTTATTCATGAATGTGAAAGCTAACGTTAATCCATTTATCAACAAACAGAAATGTTGTAATCAAAGGAGCACACTTCCCAAGTGAGTCATTTGGGATAAAAGGAAATTTAAACGTTTTGAATAGCATCCCAAGGCAACATGTTCTCTACAACGGCGGATAACACAGTCTCATGTCAATGTTAATTTTCTTTAATTGCAGTTAAAACAGGAAACAGCTGCATAGTCTAGATAGGACTTAACACATGATGGTAATTTGTATGCGTGTGTGTGTGTGCGCGCGGGCATGTGTGTGTGTGTGTTTACATGCATGCCCTGAGTTATAAGGTCATTGACCGAAGAACCAAAGGAGGGCTGAGCATCATGTGATTAATCTCGCACAGGCATGAAGGATTTCTAAACCATGAAGCTCCATGAGTTTCACCATGTGCCTGAAAAATCAAAACAAGAGATTTATCAAACCAACAGAATGAGGTTCCTTCTCATTTCAGCCACACAATGAGCACAGACAAGTAAAATATAAATCCACAACTATAAAAATATTTATAGAATATATAAAAAAATTATATAGTAATAAATGCAAACAAGCATGAAGACATCACCCAGCGCTGTGCTCTGCATATAAATATTGCTCATCTGAGATGATTTTGGCAATATTTTTGACTTTTTGAAGTTGAAGGCTCATGAAAGATAAATTGTGTACGATTTTGACTCCTTCAAAAACGGTCTAATTGGCCATGTTGTTTGCTGACTGAGAGAATATAAAGGAATGCTCAGCTAAATTGTGGACCACTACTTTTCTAAGGCTGAATGTTTGGACATGAATAAGAAATTTTCATTAATTAAAAATGAAGATGAAAACTAAATCGTTGGTAAGGTCAATAAAACTTTAAGGGTTGAATTGGTAAATATTTAATCAAAAATCCCTAAAATGTGCTAGTAAGCAGCTATAAAATAAGCAATAACACGACTTTTAAGACTGAAATAAACTCTCTCTGACTCTGCTTTATTGTTATCCACTATTACAAATGGTGTAGATATAGTGTCATATAAAGCAGTGGCGGCTGGTGACTGCTCTTCCGAGGGGTGCAAATTCAAAATATGTGGAGTGTCATGTGTGTTGCTCGTGTTTTGAAAGTGTGTGTTTGTTGCGTCATGTGAACCATGTGCATCACGTGTTTTGTCAAAATAAGTGCCTGCTGCACACGCGTCAAAACCGTTTATGATAAAAGAGATGCTTATGTCACAAGGTGACGATCTTTTTTTTCTTTGGGGCGGAACCAAAATTATGGAAGTTTGGTTCCGCCCGGAAGTGTTTCCGCCCGGACCGGAAAAGACAAACACCGGACTTCCGGTAAGTGCCGCGAGCGGGAAAATCAGCGAATTGAGCGCAGCTGTGCGTAGTTAAGAGGAGCGGCCGATGATTGGAGGATACGCTGAACAGGGCAGTATTTAGAAGCAGCAAAAATCACAGTTAGGAGCGATTGACACGAGAGGGATCGACACGGGGAAAGCTCCTTCTGCCTACGGCAGAAAGATGATCCGCACCTTTTGAAGAGCCCGCAGGCTCTGTTGATCCGGGGATTGCTAGAAGCAGGCGGAAAGAGGACAGAGCCACAGGAGGCGAAAGAAAGGCTAGCTGTGGATCTTTTTAAAGGAGCACCCCGAAGAGAGAGAGCTTTTGGCTGAAATAGTATAATTGTGAAGATATCGCGAACCTTAAAGGTTGAGAAGAGAACGGATTATTTGGCAAATTGAGATAAAGTGAACAAGGGGATTGAAAACGGCATTGCTGTGAGTACCAAGAACAAGTTGAAAGTGTCCTGTGTATTGACCTGGCTTTATGCTAGATTCCTCCAGGAGAAGGAGGGCGACCCTACCCCTATTATAGCGTGGTGGGCGAGCCGAACAGATACTTACCGAAGCAGTCACAACGACGACACCACTAGCTGGGCCGCATATTTCATCGCCAGATCTGAACAAACGAAGTGAAGGAAGACGGGTGTCCTTTTTGTACACTGAGCGTGGTGGGTGAGTCTTTGTGCTGTGAAAACCTTTAATTTTGACGTGGTGCTGTATATTGCTGTGGGTTGCTGTGTATTGCTGTGTGTCCTGTCCGACAAACCCCCGCCTTCACGCACTTCGTCAAGGGAAGACAAAGAGGCTGTTGGCCCTAGCTTAGTCCAATACAGCATATGTTGTGAGCGTGCTTCAGATCTCCGAAAGTGGCACGGTGCCCCGGGACGATCTTTTCCCCGCCTAGACATCGGGCGGGTGTGAAGAGTGGCAGCAAAGAGCTGGAGAAGCAGCAGCGGTGTGAGTACGATTTGGGGCTATTATCATTGACACTTTAAATTGCATGAGTATTGGTGTTGCAGAGAGAGAGGTGAAGCGATTCCATCGTCCCTTGGCCTCTACAAAGGGGGCGCCCCTGTCCAGAGTTCGAATGCCTGACGGCAGCGAGGAAAGGGCAGCGCTCGGCCCGGTGAGACGTTGTGCTATCCCACCCCCCTGCCATCACCCAGCAGTCGAGAGGGTTCGCCTCCGACGCCACGTAGGGACTACTTACCCCAGCGGACGCTTCGCCAATTTGCCACGATACCTGTGGAGAGAAGAGCAGAGAGAGTGAATAACCTGAGAAGAGAGCAAAGAAACCTGTACTTATGGTACGCTGTGTCCAGCCGAGAGGTGAGAGCCATTCAACGCAAAATAACTGTGCTTTTGTGTCCAAGTCGATACCTGTGGAGAGAAGAGCAGAGAGAGTGAATAACCTGAGGAGAGAGCAAAGAGACCTGTACTTACGGTACACTGTGTCCAGCCGAGAGGTGAGAGCCATTCAAAGCAAAATAACTGTGCGTTTGTGTCCAAGTCGATACCTGTGGAGAGAAGAGCAGAGAGAGTGAATGACCTGAGGAGAGAGCAACGAAACCTGTACTTACGGTACGCTGTGTCCAGCCGAGAGGTGAGAGCCATTCAAAGCAATATAACGTCTCGGTTACGTATGTAACCCTCGTTCCCTGAAGGAAGGGAACGGAGACGTCACGTCGTGACTGACGAATTGGGAACCGCTTCGCGGGTGACCTATCTACTTCGAGAACTATCAAAAATGCCAATGAACTTGGCATGCAGGTATTTGCATAATGCCGGCGCCGCCCCGCCAGGTGCGTATATAAGGCGCAGGTGCATAATACCAAATCAGCTATATTATTGCTGAGAAGCCGAGCAACAGTGCCCGGCCTGAAAACAGCAATGGAACAGCAAACTGTGGCGACGGGACGTGACGTCTCCGTTCCCTTCCTTCAGGGAACGAGGGTTACATACGTAACCGAGACGTTCCCTTTCAGTCGGTCACTACGACGTCACGTCGTGACCGACGAATTGGGAATCCCTACCAAAACGCCACTGCAGCTGAACCCTTCCAGTGCCTGCAAAAGCCCTCCGCCCTCCACATAAGGGGCGGAACCTAAGGCGAAATGCAGAAGGCCGGTCACTACCTGATCCTTAACCCACGATAGTGAACAGCGAACTGGGGAAGCGTCTAAACTGAGCGGAGCTAGAACACTGCGGAAGCCATCCCCTAAGAAGGTTAAATGGATGACATAAAATATATGAAACAACTGAGGGCTGCTCAAAGAAGTCTCTGAACAATACATAGTATGTAGAGAGATGCAGAGCAGGCTCTGCTAAAGAAAAACGTGGAGGATTAGAACCCCACGGACTATACACACAAATGAACCCCACGTAGGGGACAAATGTGGACGCCTAGCCTACACAGGTTTACAGAAAATACATCAGTGATAGGTTGACAGCGGATGCTCCGCAACACCAGCTATCAGGGCGGTGGAGGAGAGGCAAAAACAGTTTTTGTGACGTTTTTGCCCCGATGGCCTTCCATATTGGTGCAAATGTACAGCACCAAAATAGAGGCTCCAAGCCGACACACGAGCCGACCCTCGGCATTCTTAACTAGTTAGTAGAAAGAACCCGAGTGGAAACCGTCTCGACACGAACACTATAGAATCTTGTGAACGTATTAGGTGTCGCCCAGCCTGCAGCTCTACAAATATCTGTTAGCGAGGAACCGCGAGCCAGTGCCCAAGATGATGCCACACTGCGTGTAGAGTGAGCACGTAAATTAAATGGACAAGGCACATTCTGCTTTTGATATGCAAGGGCTATAGTATCCACAATCCAATGGGACATCCTCTGCTTGGTGACAGCTTTTCCTTTCTGCTGGCCACCGTAACAAACAAAGAGCTGATCTGAGGTCCTAAAACTTTGCGTCCTGTCTATATACGCACGTAGTGCACGAAAAAGGGCATAACAAAGCCATGGCTGGGTCTGCGTCCTCCAAAGGCAGCGCTTGGAGATTCACCACTTGATCTCTGAAAGGAGTGGTGGGAACTTTGGGCACAAAGCCGGGCCGGGGTCTCAGTGTTACGCTGGATGCAGCCGGCCCGAACTGAAGGCATGAATCATCGACCGAAAATGCATGAATATCCCCTATCCTCTTAACAGAAGCCAAAGCAAGGAGAGTTCATGTTTTCATCGTAAGAAATTTAACACTCACACTATGCAGAGGCTCGAATGGGGCTTCCTGGAGTGATTTCAGCACCAAGGACAGGTCCCAAGGAGGAATAGAGGGAGGACGCGAAGGATTCAGTCTTCGAGCGCCTCTGAGAAATCTAATGACCAGGTCGTGCTGACCCACTGTCCTACCGTTTACGGGTGAATGGTGAGCTGATATCGCAGCGATAATAGTATCGACCTTAATAGTGGATGGTGACAGCCTATTCTCCAAAGACGCTGGAGATATAAAAGCACAACACTAATCGGGCATTCTCGGGGGTTTTCACTTTGGGAAGAACACCAGTCGACAAACAGGTTCCATTTAAGCGCGTAAGCCTGTCTCGTAGACGGCGCTCGCGCAGCAGCAATAGTGTTAGATACCTCTTGCGGTAAATCACTCACATCCTCCGTGCCCCGTCCAGAGACCACACATGGAGGTACCACAGGTCGGGGCGTGGGTGCCATAATGTGCCCTCTTGTTGAGAAAGAAGGTCCTTCCTCAGGGGAATCTTACACGGAGGGGCTGTCGCGAGGAGAGAGAGTTCTGGAAACCAACTCCTGGTTGTCCAATACGGTGCCACCAACAGCACGCTCTCCTCGTCCTCTCGGATTTTGCATAGGGTTTGCGCAATGAGGCTCACCGGAGGGAACGCGTATTTGCGCATGTTTCGCGGCCAGCTGTGTGCCAATGCATCCACGCCGAGCGAGTCGTCGGCTAGTGAATAGAACAGGTGACAATGAGTCGTCTCTGGGGAAGCAAACAGATCTATCTGCGCTTTGCCGAAACGTCTCCAAATCTGCTGAACCGCAATGGGGTGGAGTCGCCATTCGCCGGGACGCGCAGCCCGAGAGAGCGCATCCGCCTCTACATTGAGCGTGCCCGGAATGTAAATGGCACGAAGAGACCTCAAATTCTTCTGACTACAACTGAGGAGGTGACGGGCGAGATGCGACAGGTGACGCGAGCGTAAACCGCCTTGACGATTGATTCACAAAATACACGCAAGACATAGATTACTCCCTTAACAGTAATCTATGATTACGCATAAGATTATACGAGTATCTGGCAAATGCGAGCGTCTCTTTTATCATAAACCCTTTAGACGCGACTGCAGCAGGCACTTATTTTGACAAGACACGTGATGCACATAGGTTCACTCAACACGCCGAACACATATTTTAAAATTATGAACCACACATATGATAGGCTACATATATGCTGTGACGAACTTTGCATTGTGCGCCCCCCCAAAAAAAGTCTCCGGCCGCCACTGACATAAAGTCATTTT
Source organism: Misgurnus anguillicaudatus (assembly GCF_027580225.2). Taxonomy (NCBI): domain Eukaryota; kingdom Metazoa; phylum Chordata; class Actinopteri; order Cypriniformes; family Cobitidae; genus Misgurnus; species Misgurnus anguillicaudatus. Next base: position 19,584,479 of record NC_073360.2, on the reverse strand, counting down.
TTGATTTACTGTTTTCTTACTAAAAAATCATCCTACATAATGTTAAGAACATTCTGTAAAAATATAACCTTGATATCTATGGCGAGTAAGGCCATTTTAAAGACTGAACTTAAAGTAAAACCGATGACTAATAACAAACTTTGATGCTCTAAATCTCATAATAAGATTATGAGACTTTAGCCTGGATTTCACAGATAGAGCACCATTGGCTGTTTTTGCCGCTGCATTCACACAACAGAACAATCCAGCTTTAGGTTTTATTTTTAGATATTGGTATTTATTTTTTACATTTTCATTAGTTTTAATTATATTTTTTATTTAATATTAAAACGCTTACAAACTTTTATTTTTACATTTTTAGAAAATTAAACAAACTGATAATTTAGTATTTGATGGATGAAGCTGATGAACACTACCGTATGAATAGTACAAATTAAGAGTCACACGTCTTAATACAGTTGTCAATTCCAAACACTGACTGTGTTTATGCAACCTTATGGTGCGTTTACACCAACCGTGTTTCAGGCGTCAAAATTGCGTCTACCGCGCCTAGTTTGCCGCATGAACAGTTTGAATGCATTCGCGCGTGTAGAGCGAAGTAGATGCGCGGAAAAAGCAAGCATTTGATGTGCGTCAAACACAAAATGCACAAAAAGCACCATTCACGCATACCGCCCACAAATCTCAATTTGCACCTTTCACGCGACCTAGACGCGTGAATGAGGCGGAAGCGCGTCTTCCGCACCAAACGCGGTTGGTGTAAACGCAGCATTAGACTTTAATGCAAATGCCTTTTTTATCACTTCAACACCTAAACATGATGTTTATGTTCGTATACTGCAGACCTGAAACCAACAGCAATTTTTGTTCCTCGTGCATTTACAAAGTAGTATAACACATGTTGTGTTGAATTTTGATAAGTCGTTTTTCTTTTAACCTTCACGTTCCCCACAGAACAACTTCAGTGTATACGTACATCAGCATTACTGGTAATCAATATAATACAGATGAACACCTGAAGAAAGGCAAATCTGACTTCATTATACCTGGGCTCTGCTTTGCACAGCTTCCCAAGGGTGATGGCTGCATTCTGCTTGACAGCCACTCTCTTAGCGTCCCCGGCAGCGTGGCGTAGCAGCAGCGATACACAGTCTGTGCCCAGGAGGCCACGGGCAGCTCCTTCTACTTCTAAGCAATGCCCAATACACAGAGCTGCGTTCCCTGCCACCACCTCATCAATACCGCCCAGAAGTTTTCTCAAGGTGTGCAGCCCTGAATGAACAAAAGGTGTGCAGCACGCACAGACGCACACACAAAGCAACAGTAAGGTCACAGAACTTAAGATATCTTATTCAATGCAATCCTTTGCCTCCCCCACACCTCCGAACTCACTCTTGTCAAGCTTAACCAGCTCCTCACAGGCCTGTGGTATAGAAGCAGTGCAGACTGCCAGGGCTTTAATGGAATATCTGGAGCTCATCTCTCCCCCTACCTGGAAGAAAAGACCCACAAGCAAACTTCAGTTAAAATTTCACCTATACTTACAATCCTAAAAGACTGGCATATATTACAGTAGATGAGTTCCTAAAATTTAGTGAAATGCTTTGCTGTCTACTTTTGGATGCTTAGGCAGCCACCCTGAATGTCACACTTGCAAATGATGTTGTATGCTACAATGAAATAGCATAAACACACATAGTGCTGTCTGGAATACTTGATTCTGATTGGTCAATTGAATCATCTATGATCTGATTTTTCTCAATAACCACTGTACATTTGTGCATTCATTTATATCAGAGCCCTTATCCAGGCTACTCTATCAGTACTACCTAGAGTAAATATTTCCGTAATAAAATAACTAAATTAAATATTTAATTTCAAACCAATATTTTGTTTCTCATTACTTATGGGGCAAGAAGTCATATAATAGGCAGGATAATGTACAGTCCCCTATGAAAGCCCCTTTAGGGTGTTATAAACCCTGATCACCCTGTTGATCATACATTATCTCTTACATAAACTTTACCTTTAAAATCTTTAGCAATCTCTTCACTATTCCATTCTGCACAACTTCCTGAGTGGCGGCACGAGATGTCGGGAGGAGGGCACTCAGCAAACCTGCCACTCTCTGAAGCCACAGAAAAAACAAGGTAAGATTTTTTAGGAAAGGATTAGGCTTTGTTTGTATTGTAGCAGTTTGTCCAAACTGCTGAGAAACTTCACCATCAGTTCTACATAAAGTAAAACAATGAAGTCGTTTCACCTTAATTGCACTCTGAGAAACACACATTGACTGGAGCGATATAAGGTGCCAGAGCAGCAAAACCCAAGTAAACAACCTGGGGCCTGATTTACATAGTCTGGGGAAACTGGGCTGAGGCCTGAGACTGCTACAGTAATCATTATGTAAATGTTTCTTTGCATGCATAGTGCTTCTCTTGGGGATGTTAAAACTTCATCTGAGAGCACTTATATATTTACACTGAACATGCATTTTTAATATTATACAATCCATATGTAGGACCCTATCAAATACGTTTTATTATTTACAAAATTCTGTTTAATTTATTCTCAAATTCTGTATTTTCCTTTTCATTTTTCTGGATTTTAGTTTTAATAGTTAAATCAAAAAGTATATCTTATCAACAGACATGTGTGCAAGCAAGGCATACAAGGGTATACTGTGACAAAACCTGTTTGCGATCTGATGAGGCAACACTTGTCATCGTCTATTTCCGAAAACACTAAATTGCTGCCTTCTGAGGCATCAAGGCATGTCCGAATCCAATGTTAGGTTTACTTCCTTACTCCTGAGATACCTTCATCATCTTGTCCCACAACTCTATGCGTATGTGCAGAGGCGTCATGCCCATACAAACTGAGGGGGCACATGACCCCTCGGTTTTTTTAGCCAAATGGATTTTGCATGCAAGCTCAAAATCAAAGAAGCGTCCATTAATCTGTTGGTTGTCTTTAAATCTGATTAATTAAACAATATTATAAATTTTGTGCTGCACCCTTGTCACTTTTCAGAGATTTTTGCCATTTTGATGTTTTGATCGTGGTACATTATTTTATTCCGGTGGCGCTGCAGTCAGCGCAGCCGCAGACGTCATCAGCTTCTGAGCGCGCTCACAAGCTCTTTGCTGTTGCATTTTGCTATCTGAGGAAATAAAACATGTAAGAAACGCTCACAACATTTCCAAACCCCAGTACGGTAATGTGCAGTTAACTTCCTCTGTGTAGAAAATGTATGGTTAAATGTGACCGTCTCCATGTTAAAATAGTAGAGATTTCTAGATTCATCTTCTTGGTACAAGCTAAAGTTCGCCAGAGTTCACAAGGGCGCGTAATCACACATGCTCACATATGAGGTCAAATTTAATGCAAAAATCCGTTCCTCTAATAATTTTATCTAAACATATATATTTTTTTAAATCGAAGATTAAAACACGTGGCTATAGCTTATGTCATTTTCATTGTTTATATTTACATTTAAAATTACATTTTATAGGATGCAATTGTTGTGCAAAATGCATTAATGACACAATTAAAAGACTGATTTCGTTTGATGTCTGTGTATGCACACATTTCTTTGAGCTGTGCACACTGTGTCCCCTTAAAAAAAATTGATGCATGACGCCCCTGCGCATGGGGAATGTGATTGGTCGAGCTCGAAAGAATAAAATGGCGGCCAAGAAAGCATCTGGAGCACAAATTTAGTGTAAATAAATGTATATTTTCACTTTTAACACCTTTTAATTGCATTTCTAGCAAGAAATTAGTATTGAAGTTTTCAAATATGTGATTAGTTATTACAAAGGTGCTCTCTGTTTATATTTCAAACACGCTGCCTATGAAGTGTGTCCGAAAGCGTTTCTCTGAGCTGCCTTCATGCCTCCGAAGTCATTGCCTCATGAGGCAGCTAGGCTGCCTAAGTTTTCGGACAAAGCCATTGTTTGCAATGCATGACGAAAAACAGACAAACCTTTCTTTACATCCAACATTACACAAACGGAAACTGTTTCTCCGCATTTCTGTCATTTTATTTGCTGAATAATGAAACCACGTAAAAAAATAGGATTTGAAAATGAGTTATACTAGGTGTTAAAAATGACTAAATCCAAAATTTGCCAAATTCCCCGACATTCCGCATTGTACAGAAAATACAATTTTTATTCTTGGATTCTGTGATTCCGTCCGCATTTTCCGCATTGCGGAAATCATAGGGCCCTCCATATGTGTGAAGCGTTTTTGTGATTGTAGATGCTCCAGAGATGGAAATAAGCTGGAAATCAAAACAACCTTGCATCCTCTAAGATGAACGTTTAAATAATCCATGAACAGAAATCAACAGTTCAAACGTTAGAGCTCCAGTCATCAGGGGTTGAGGTAAAGCCGCTCTGATCTTTGTAAAATAATTTTAACTTACTGTGATGATGCCTCCATGGGGATCACACAGCAGTTCCAAGCACCTGCTGCTGGTCAGAACAGCAAGTTCCTGTGTGTTGAAAGAAACCCAAAAATGTGATCTCACATATGCCACTGCTGTTTCACACATGACTGGAACATATCCAGTCAACCCTTTACTTTCGGATACTAAAACCGTTAAAGTGCTATCTAAATACAATGTATAAAGCTTCCTGCATTACCTGAGTTATTTGAAAGGGATGTGAGGCTAAGTTGATCATTAAACCCAGAAGTGGATATAGGACACTTTCACATTCACAGCCAATGTGATGCTCCTGCAACAAAAACAGTGCTTTATCTCGACACGCTTAAAATTTAATTTGTGTCCTTTCACAGTTCAGTTTCTGTGGGAAATAGCTGTTTCGCACCAAGATAGCAAAAGGAGCTTAGAAAAAAACCTTTAGAGGCAAATCCACACAGCCAAATGTTATGCATTATTCAGTAACGTTCAAGGACGGGATACTTGTTAGCTTGGTTGTGACATAAAGGGTTATGGTCTGAATCAGGCTTACCATGGCATGGAGAGAACATCTCCAAAATTCTTCACGGTTGGCCATCTTTATACCAATGACATCATCCAGAGCCAAACTTCCTATCACTGAGATTAAGGAAGCCAGCGTCTTGTGGTTAGCCGTCACAATGTTTGACTAAAAATTAAAGATTTCAAATAAAAAAAACAGCATTGGCCAAAAAAAATCTTTTTACATTTTTAAAGCTACTGACACTTTGAGACACAATACATACCAGCAGATGCTCAAAAGGAAGGGCAAAAATTGCAATGAAGTTATCCCTTGACTGAATCTTAAATCTGTAAAAAGACATATGTTGAATAAACATATACTGTAAAGAGCACAGATGCAAAAGTGGGTCTGACATGTCTCCTACTGGATTCTGCCAACAAAGCAGTATTTCTGAATGGCCTGAGGCTGGGATTAAACAGACCTCAGGGGAAAGTATTTGATGACCGTGTAATACGTGACGAGAGCATTTGGTTAATATCATAAACTAATTTTTGATGCAGGTGGCATTTAGAGGCTTTTGCATCTGAGCTTCTCATATGAACAAATAATTATTAATACATTTATTAATGAATAAATGTATTCCTATCCTCACATACCCATCTTGCCTTAGTGCACATCAAGCCTCAGATCTAAAGCGTTTTATAATGAAGTGATCACTTATCCAAGCAGAGCTGTGGTTTCAAATCCCACATTGCTGACTTTGTGCATACAACTTAAGACAAACCAAATTGGCTGCAGCCTTATCTAGAAACTAGGAACCAGTTAAAATCGCTGTACACGTTTTATCGACTATCTATCAAACAGTAACATTCTCATTTTCTGTTGTGCATGAAGTAACTTGATTTTCAATTCCATGTCCTGGTCAGCGCGAGCGCGTCTTTAATGTGGCGAACGACTTAAAACAGTGATGGGCTGATCGCTCTCTCTGAGATAAATAGAGGGACTGTTGAAAGTGATGGATTGTTTGTCTTAAATGTGCTCACTTTGCATCCTCAAGAGGCCCGAGCTGTTGAGCTGAATGAATGGAATGTGCTCTCGATTTAATATGTAAGACTGTGATGTATGGGAATCTAATGGGCTCCTGGGTAGGTTGTGCCCAGGATTTTGTTAAAGGATACTTTTCTCAGTTTTATGCAGATATTCATCAACTGAGGTGGCACGTGAAGGTCAAACGTATTAGTGTACATACTTGTTTTCTGTAGCCAAGCTCTCCAGAACCGCCAATGAAGAAAGTGAGCTGGTATCCCGGCAAATGCTGCCCATCAGGGTCTCTGCCATTCTAAATAAGACAGAATGCATTCATTATGAAGCTTCATTAAATGAACTTGAATAAAACATGCTAACAGTAGGAGATCTTCTACATCATAGCTAATGAGATGGATACCAGATACCAGAAACACATACCCCCACTTGCTTTGTAAACAACAGAGAAAGTTAAGATGAAATTGGCATTTAAATGTTTTTGCAATGTAAATACTGCACAAGAAAGTATTCTGTTAAAGAAAATATATTACCTGGCAGTGAACTTTGAGCTTTATCATTTTGCAGGTATTATGTATGCTATTATAGCAACATTACACACTAACTAAAGTTTGTGAAAAACAGGCGTGTTGATATATCTACAGTCACAGCATCTGACCAGCTGTGACATCCTTTATTTGCCCTTGCAACACACTTCCATACATTCAGTTAGTCATCCAAATACGTACTGATTTACATGAAGGTTGTTGATAAGTAACTCCCTTCCGTACGGGGTCTGGGAGTACATGCTGAGCAAATTCAGGCATTCCCGATATATGTCATCTATGGGTGATGCCAACAGCTGGATAATGTATTGTCGTGCATTGGGACACTCTATTAGCAGCTGCTGGTTCAGCTCTGAAAAGGAGCACAATTATGGAGAAGATTTAATGAAGACAAATGCAGATTTAGTTGTGCAGTTAATGAGAACATACCTGAAGGGCACAATCTACTTGCTAAAGAGACTTGTAATGTTGGTGGCAATAACAATTTCACTGCTAGTGGGCAGGAAGAGGATAAATTAATATCTAAATAAATTTAAAAGGAAAAAAAGTAGTGTGGATACATTTTAAGTTGTCTGAAGTGAAGCTGATTTAAAGAAGGAGTAAACCAGAAGAGATTGCTATTTTTGATGAGCCTCATGTTTATTTCATCTTACCGTTTTCACAACAAACAATCCTCCATAGTTTGAGGACAGACAGGCATAGATCCATCGCATATGGTTCTTTAAAATTCTGGGAAAGACAGCTAAACACAGAGGATGAAAGACTAGTCATGCACTGCATCTCATATGGAGTTACAGTAAATGAACATGTCCATGAATGAGAGACTACATCCATGCAAAATAATTAAACAAACCGCAAATGTCCACAACAACCCAATAAATCATTGTCAGATACAGATAAACTCTTTAAAATTCATTCTGGGATGAAAGGGAAATCCTACAGAAACCATGACCACACAACAGAACCGAGATTACAAATCTGTCCTTCAAATCTATGTAAAAGAGTCGATTTATATTTAATAGCATTTCTGGTTGTAGCAAGACAAATGATAAGTGGAGAGAGACAGCTGTTTGATATGTTTTGAGGATGTAATCAATCATATTTGGACTCAGCATGCACACTTTACAACAATGAATATGCCGGACACACACAAAGAGCTTTTGGCACAGTTTCGAAAGCCTATTACACTACATTACATAAGCCGTTTCCGAATGTTCAAAGAACACACATGAACTGTCAGGTTCGTTTCATTGGCAACCTTACCTCTTTACAATGTTATTGTCATTAATGATGCTGAAGCCATTGTTTAATCTGAATAACGTCTGCCCGGTACCTGTGAGGGACACCAGATAATGTCGGTGTTACTATGTGTAGTGAAAGCCATATTTCATAACAGAACCACTGAAGACTCAGACACACAATACCACTACATTCAAGGGCAAAAGAGCAGGAAGCAAGAATAAACAAAAGCTCACAGGGAAAAAAGTGTTCCCTTATCTACACAAAAGCAGCCATTATTTCTTGGAAATATAAGAAATTAGTTCACAAAGACTTGTACAAAATACTATCTGAAAGCTTTGCATCTTGGAGAGCTTTTAAGATTAAGGGGCAGTTTGCACAGAAAGTTTGTGGTGGATTTACGCCGTACCTGTTAATTACTTTTTACACTTGAAACAACTTTGAATAAATATGTCAGGTTGGCCTTTCTGCTAAATTTGACATATATAAACACAGAGCTATACTGAAATGCTCTATACTATTATGTTTCAGTTAGACTGAAGTTGAAACGAAAAAAATTAAATAAACATTTTGAAAATTAAAACAAAAAAATATAATTGATGGTCTCTTAATTTAAAACTCTTAACTGTAAATGCAAATGAGCTGCTGGTTAATTATGTTCAAACAACATATAAAAGTACATTTCTTACATTAGGTGACTTTAAAGAGAAAAAGTCTTTTCAAAACATTAACTCTTTAATTAAATAATATTTTATAAATATTTATATAGTGGTTCAATCAGAATATTATGAAATGAAGAGAACACTTTTGTGCACAAACAATGGAAACAAAACTAACAACTTAATTCAACAATTTGTTTTCATCCTTGGTGCGTTCACGAGCAGGCTATGAGTTCATGCCAAGCAACTACGTCAGCAAGTCACGCCGTCAACTCGTAGGCTGCTCGTAAATGCGCCAAGAGGGAAAACAAATTGTTGAATAAAGTCGTTAGTTTTGTTTTCTTTGCGGATAAAACTTACTTGTTGCTTTATAATATTCTGATTGAACCACAGATGGCACATGTACATTTTTGGGCTTGAATAGTGGTGGTTGAATAGCAGTCTACGGGACAGTCACAAGCCTCTCTGTTTTCATTAAAAAATATCTAAACTGTATTCTGAAGATGGAATTATGGGTTTGGGACGACAAAGGGTAAGAGATTGGAGATAAAAAATTATTCTGGAGTGAACTATCGATTTAAAGCCAAAAATTCATGTGAAATGCCAGTCCAATGTCATTTGACTTCATACACATAACACATTAAAGTAAGTACACAAACCTTTTTATTTTTTATTACAAAGTGATGGTGATAGAGAAGCAAAAGTTTCGAACTGCAGTGTGTAATATCCAATATTAAATCTGTTCTCAGTTTGTCGCACCACAGAAAAAAATGTGTTATTAATAGGGCTGTCAAAATAAACGTGTTAATAACGCGTTAACGCAAATTCATTTTAACGGCACTAATTTTATGAACGCGCGATTAACGCAACACGCAAAAATGTGCGATTAATTTGTGATTAATTGCGAGTTAACTCATGAAATCATGCGATTAATCGCGATTAAATATTTTAATCTATTGACAGCCCTAGTTATTAACCATCAAGCCTAATTGAAATATGCCAATGAAAAAATGCCAAGATAATAAAAAATGTAAAATCTTGTAAAAATAAGCAGGATTCTTTGCTTTCAAACACTGGGGGCGTGTCCAGGTTCTGGCTAGAGGAAATAAAGCTACGGCCAGATTTGTAGGGTATGGGGCGGTTTCCCGGACAGGGATTAGCTTAAACCAGGACTAGGCCTTAGTTTAATTAGGATATATAACTAGTTTATAGTTCTAGCTAGATATGATACAGCTACAGCCTATATCCCATGAAAAATTGGGTTTAGGGTTAGGTTTGGGGATAGGATTAGGATGAAAGCAACGCTTACCCGACGAGATTTCACAAGATTTTGGCCATAGCTGTATCCCTTCTAGTCACAAGCGCATGTCCTCTGTTGGTACCAAGCGTGCCGCACAAGCCCTGAAAAGTGAAGCCAAAACGTCTCGATCCCCCCCCCAGTGACTGGTCCTAGTATACGTCATAAACCCCGCCTCCCCATGTTATTCAATGGGACTTGATACCAACTAAACAATTTAATTACATTTCAATTATCTTTTTTCCAAAGCTGGTTTCTGTCAATTACTGTATTACAATTTAATGCTAAAATAATAAAAACGGTGGTGTGACGTCATGATTGACAGCCGTAATATGCGCATTCTGCGAGAGCTAGGGTGGGCCCTTGATTTTGCGGCTTTACTTCCTGCTTACTACTGCGCAGGACTGGTCCCCGAATCTCTACTGCGCAGACTAAAGACCCCAAGATGCCGGCGCCGTATCGGGACACTATCGGCTTCACTTTTCACCAATGGAAGAGAGCTAACGGGCGTTATCCATCTTTTTTTAAAGTCTATGGTTGGTGCTGAAACCACGGCCACTCACAGGAAAGCTGCCATCTCAACTTTAAAATACTGCTACAAATATATACCATATTTGGTCATTTTTGTGACATACTTGAAAAAAACATAATGGGGCTGTTTCTCGGACAGGGATTAGACTAGTCCTGGATTAAAAACAATTTAACAGCTGTCCAAACTGAAAACATCTTGCACTGACATATCTTAAAATACATCAGTGCCCTTTGTTTTTAGTAAGGCATGTTTGTTACAACTAGTTATATTTCACAATTAAACTAAGGCCTAGTCTGGTTTAAGCTGATCCCTGTCCATGAAACCACCCCTATACGTTTACACTTTAAGCCCCGACCTGTTCAGTGGTAGTACACGTGATCAGAATAGAACAGAAGATGCACGTAACTAATGGGTAATGCAAACATTCACTAATAGAGTCTAAAAGCTTCGGAGCCAGCGCTCATGTCACGAGCTGTGTCTGTCCTCTGTGGCTGATCATGAGGATTAGTTTCCTTATCATGAACTGCAAATGAACCACAGAGCAGAATCAATGAGCCCTTCGCACAAAATTCCTCAATTCTCTCCCGTCTCTATCGATCCTGAGCGCAAGAAAAATCACTCTAGTCACAAAAACAACACTGAGTTAACAGAAGGAATATTTCACACATAACTGAAGTTCGATGCCATGGCCCGGGCATTTGTTAAATCTACTGTACCGAAAATTGCAGTACGTCAGGGTTCCGTGATAAACAAAGGTACCTGTCCGAAAGTAGATGACTCTGAATTAATAATGTGAACTTACAGTCTTTAATAGCTCGTGAGAGTAGCTCCACTCCACCACAGTAGTAAAGATTGATCTCATTTGGTCGGCTGAGTTTTTTCAGTAGCTCAGGAACTGCAGTGTCCTGCTCGGCCCCCTCTTTAAACTCTTCCCATGCCATCTTTTCCTGCACAGTCACCTTCTCTTCCAAATCCACTTGGGTCAAATAGGCTGTTGAAATGTATGGTGATTATTTCATAACCCTGCTGGAAAAACCAGCAAGACCAGCATATGTTGTGTTTTGGTGCTGGTATGCTGGTGAGTGGTGGCCACCAGGTAAACCAGCATCAAACCAGCATAGCCCAGCATAATTCCCATGCTGGTCTGATGCTGTTTTTTCAGCATGGAAGCGTCTTTCTTTTATGCAAAAATTACTGGAAAATCCAAGAAAATGCATGGGGTATATTGATATAGTTGAAATTGATCCAGCGTTCAAAACCTGCTGATGTAACCATCTGACATTATGTATATTTGTGTAAATCTATGAGAAAGAGAAATGGCTTATTGAAGTGTATTTTTGAAACCACTGAGAGATGCTGGTTAAAACAAATTATATATGCAGAAAGAACACAAACATAAAGCTACTGTATTGCACATAACTCTAATATTACTCCAGTAATGTGTATTTAACAGTGTTTGTTGTAATAAAAACAGTAATATATGAATATTGACCTTGCTTTTTTCCTTAGATCTACATATACTTCTTAGATCTTACCTTTGACCATGGTCTCGCCTTGTGGCTCTATCTCCAAAATCTTTTGATAGCATATCCTGGACTGGGGATGATGCAAAGCAAACACAGTAAAAGCAAAGAGGATGAATGAGGTGAGAAATGTGCATGCAATTCAGATACAGACACTCTTATTATGAACGATACAAACCTCAGAAAAGTTTTTGAGCGCTAGGTGTGATTTTCCCATGTGCACGTATGCTTTGATACACCTCTCATTGCACTGTGAATGAATTAAATATTATTTAGCCAAATGAAAATGGTAAACAGTGAAAAATGCATTACTTATCATAATGGATTTTTCTTCAAACTAAGAAAAACTTTTTTCTAAAGGTCTTTTAAAAGTTTTCCAAAAATCAGATACACTATTTGGCCAGCGCAGGAGAAACTTAAAAAAACAATTGTAATGCAGAACAACTGCACAGTTCAAAGGACGCCGCTTTATTGGAGCCGTATGTTCTCATCAAACAAATAAAGATCGGGATCTCTCTACCTTCCTTGGCTGATACTTTAAAATAAAATGGTATTTCTCTGACCTCTTTCCCACTGTTGTACTCACCCTCAGAGCCCACTCACAGTCACTTATGGCCTCCTTATATCTCTTCAGCTTGATAAATGCCTACATAAAAGGTAAATGTATGAGACATACACAAAGATGTAGCTTATATTTTTGCAAAGGTTGTACTGAAATGAATCTAGTAGTAAGCGTGTGAAGCACCTGAGCTCTGTTCGTGTACAGGGCCTGCATGTCTCGCAACTGGTCCAGCCCTTCAGTGTAAAACCTGACAGCTGTTTCGTAATCACCTCGAGCGAACGCTTTATTCCCATTCTCCCTTAATGCTGCAGGTCATATGGGGATAGAGAAAATCTAGATGTAATGAAAAACGCAACCAGGCAATGCAGAAATTCATTTTCACTGTCAGAAATCATGTCCCCACCATTAGCTTTGTCCTCGTTCATCTTTCTTCTTTGACTTCTTTCCTCTGCATCTTTTTCTAATATTCTTATGAAGTTCTCTGGGAGTGAAAAAAAGTTGTATTCATTTATAACATTTACTATATAGTCATACAGTATATAGTATATTTACTGCAGCCATACAATATTCATAAAGTATTTATAATAAAATAAGTGAGGAAAAAGGTAAGCAAGTTTGTATTTATTTATTATTTAGTTTTATTGGTTTTATATTCAAAACCAAATGTTTAAAAAGTGAAAAAGACCTGTCATCCACTAAAACAAAAAGGATTTATGCAAATCCCACCTGGATTTTGGGCTGATTCACACTGGATATTCTAAACATGAAAAAACAACAATGTGAAATACGTTTAATGGTCTAAACAATGCATGAAAATGTTTGTATATGTGGTTTCCTTGGGATGGTTCAACCAAAAATGTAAAATCTATCATTATTTACTCACCCTCATGTTGTTACAAACCTGTATAAATTACTTTGTTCTGATGAACACAAATTAAGATATATTTTGTGGATTGTTTGTCATCAAACCGATAAAACGCCCCAATGACTTCCATTGTATTCTTTTATTCTACTATGAATGTCAATGGGGCATCAGATCAACTTTGTTAAAAACATTCCTCAAAATGTCTTATTTTGTGTATTGTATTGTATTGCTTAACATAACAAAATATCCACCAAAATGGTGTACACGTAATATTTTACTGTATATATTGTATGTACAGTTAATACTCTACCAGTGGGCTATTTTCAGATGAGGGATTTGTGTTTATAGCTGTCTTATTAATTTTGGTTTTACATGGTTCCATCTCTTCCAGGGAGGCGATGAACTGATCGGCCTTTTTAAACGCAACCTCCTGACAGGACCCATCACTGGAGTTTAACTCCTTCACCAGCTCACCTGTCATCAGAAAATGACTCAAAAGTTACACTCCTGTCTTACTTAAAAGTGCAACAACATTTACATGTTATGGTTTTATGTTATAAATCATTGAAAGCATAGCTTAAGGCGCAAAGCTGACGCAACGGTTTGCAAATATACTCTATTTAAATGCAAGCGTCTCTTGAAGATTTGATGTACAGTACACTAAGTTATAAAAAACAAAGCGAAACTTACTTATCTGGTCAACATTGCTCAGAAATCTTTCGAAGTCGTCACTGTCTTGCAAAGCCATCCTTACAAACGAAAAGATACAGGTATTTACGGAGTTATCCAATGTAATCCGGAAGTCTTGTTTAAGCTTGTGAGTTTGTCACCATAGCAATAGGAGACAAGCGTTTGGAGGAGAAATAGGCGCCCTCTTTCCTCGAAGGCAAGGTACTGCAACTGCACTTACTATCAAATAGTGTATTTTAAAGAAAATTTTGATTTATAAATGTAAAAAGTCTATAAGTTATAGGTAAATGTAGTCTATAAATTAATGTATATAATTCCGAATAATCTTTGAAAAGATGATTAATTGCATCGTTGTTCGGTTAAATATTGATCTTACGTACGTACGTATGACATCAAATTAACGCGAGAACGAGTCGATAACCTAACTGTCGAGTTGCTCTCGCGGTATTTTGATGTTAGACGCTTATTGGTCTGCGCAGGGCCGCGTGAAGTCCATTCAGTGCGTCAAACTTGATTGATTTTGTGCAATAAGATTAAATATTTTGCCACCAATTTAAGTCAGCAATTTGAATATCCAACAACACCATCTGAGATACGTTTAAGCAATGTATGTGAAGTGATGTTTGTTGCAAAAATTAATGCTTAAAAAAAAATTTAAATTATACCAAACTACACAAATCTCTCATGGGTGTATAATACTTCCACCTACCTTAAAGGGATAGTTCACTTTAAAATGAAAATTCTGTCATCATTTACTCATCCTCATGTTGTTCTAAACCTGTATGCATTTCTTTTATCTGATGAACACAAAAGATATTTTGAGAAATGATGGTAAACACAAAGCAGATAGTGACCTTTGACTTCCATAGTATTCTTCATAATTTATCACAATACTTCCAAAATATTTTGTCCTACTGCTGTGTTTACCATCATTTCTCAAAATATCTTCTTTTCATTTTAAAATGAACTATCCCTTTAACATGGGCAAAAACTCTCAATATCTGTGCCTATTTCTCCCTTACTCTGGTACAAAACCACACGTATTCTTTGTTTTCATCATGAAACAAAACTCTGAATAGCCATTTTTTTGGAGAAATGTAAATATCAGTTTATGTTTTAGGGTATAGGAAAGCTGAAGGTACCCTTGTATATTTATGAATGTGCATGAGCAACAACTGAGGAGCAATCTAAAAAGAGACAAAATTAAACATAAAATGTTTTACTGTTCCATAAGTCTTGCATTACAACAGATAAACATACTTTATTTGTCCCAGGGGGGAGATTCACTCACAAATAGCAGCAATATCAAATGTATACTGCACAGAAACACCGCAATGCATCAGCAGTGCAATAAAACAAAACAAACTGTACAGGCAAAACATAAAAGAGGTATATTATAGTGTTTTGGTAAAAAAGTTTCAGAAAATAGCATTGTGAGAGGTGCTGAAGTAGTCTTTTACAATTAAAGCAAAAAGCAGATAATGTTACAATTTCAGCATCATAAATCTGTCCTCTGAATTTTAAGTAATTACCACATTAGACTGAACGGTTACTATAAAAAGGTTGTTGTATCTCTATTAACTTTACATATGTCTTACTTTTTATTGCAGCCATAATAATCCGGATCCAAGGATTATTGTCATCCAAGACTATAAATCAGTAGATAACATGACTTTGCGCATGTCTCACAGTGCATTACTTGACTTTAAAAGGCAAATTCAACACTGACAAGACAGTGTGATATATCGCCTCACGGAGGCGCGGGCTGCGCGGCATCCTGGCTCTCGGTGGTGTCGTTGAGTGACGGGTCAGTGTTGAGGTTGATGATCTCTAGGCTTTTTGAAGACTCCATATCCCTCAGGAGACTCTCAACTTGGCGAAACACTGAAGCCTCCTTGTATTTCTGCAGACGCCCAAGCACCTCCTGACCGGAGAAACCAAGTTTTCGAAGTAATAAGTATTACATCTCCCACATTGACCTGATCTAGTGGCATCTTCTACATTCCTGGAATTACTCTGCAACAACTTCTGAAGAAGTGAGAGGTAAATATGTCAAAATAAATGAAACTTACACCCTCTGAGAAAATCCCTGCGCCTGGCTGTACTCTTTCCAGCAGAAGACCATCAAGAGCTGTGTCAAAGCTCAGACTATCTTCTAGCTTTCCATCTTTCGTACCAGCAGCGTGTCCAAGTCTGGCATGAAACAGTTCACTTAGTGCCACCTGTAGCACCTGAAAGCACACAGTATAACCAAAAGTGAATAATAAATAATAAAGGTATTTATGGGAGAAGTAAACAATACCAATGTAATAAAATTCCGTAGAAATTGCAATGTTACTGCAGCTGGGTTGCCGGTAATTTACCGCAGATTCCAATCCATGCTATCCACTGGCAAGAGTTTGTTCAAAGTTAAATACATTTTAAACATCAACAAGTCTATATCTTTACAGAAAAAAATATACAATAACAGCCTCATGTAAAGCATTCTGGGAACCAGAAATCATCATCAACCTTTTTCTGTTTTTTGCTTCAGATTTTGTTTCCCAGAATGTTTTGCTTTATGCTGTTTTTTTAGTTTTACTCTGTAAAGACAAAGACTTATAAATGTTTAATGTTCATTTAACTTTGAACAAAATGTTGCCAGTAAATAACATAAATTTAAATCTACGGTAAGTTACCGGCAACACAGCTGCAATTTCTACAGAATTTTTTTACAGTGTACGTCAACCCTTTAAATTAATCAATAAATAATTTGTTTATTAATAAAACTCATTAATCCACACACACATTGGGGGAGGTAAAATTTGGCATCTCCACCATGTTTTTGGCCTGTGGGAGGAAACCAGAGTACACAGAGTAAACTCAGCACCAAAAGACCACCTGACCTAGCCGGGGCTCAAACCAAGGACTTTCTTGTTGTGAGGAAACAGTGCTACCCACTGAGCCACTGTGCCCAGCTTATAACATGAACTGCTATTACTATGAATAGGGGACAATGTAACCCTCATATGGCAGCTCTGATGACAAAAGTCCCACCTTCAACACAGTAGCTGAAACCACCTAAAAAAAATGTTTTTAGCCCAATTTGAGCTTGAGAAACAAAAGTTATGGTACAGTTGATGTCAGAAATATGTTGTTTATTTGTGTTTTTAGCAAGTGATTTTAGAGATACCATCTTTCCCCATTCAAGTAGACATGACTTGAGTCTTGCAAGACTCAAATACTGCCCGGAGGTGTTGCAAACGTGGCAGCCTTGTGCCGCGACTTTCCTTAAAAGACTTTGGCTTGGTAAACCTGTGCTGGTGGGCAGTGTTTGCATATCACACCTTGTAGAAGGATCTCTGGAAGGCAGGGGTTGAGTCAGTCCTCATCTCACCAATGGAAATGTGTGCAGCACAATGCATCAGCATCAGAGAAAGGCCGCCCACTGACTGCAACCTCTGTCTACGTACAAAAAGAGTTTTCTCTCCCTCCTGAAGACACAAGGGGTGCTAAGTGAACAGAGCTTTGTATAACGTGTGCTTACCATGAATTAATTACCACTTACATAGCGACTGTCTGACAAATGAGAACACTTAACCTTATCACAACCTTACAAGCTGTGAAGCCAATTAAATCACAGGAAAAGTGGTGCTAAATATTACAAGCACAGTTTATTCCAAAGTTTAGTTTTTAGAATATGTAAGTTATATATTTATATCATGTAGTATATGTATTAGCATATTTTATTAGTGCACCATAATAAACATTTTGAGTCGGAAATCAAAAAAATTATACACTTTTTAATAATACAAAATTGTCTTATTGTATTAATTAGACTATTTAATTGTACTGCTATTTGTAGCAGGAGACTACAATAGGAGATTTAGTTCTGGGGGAAGTAATATATATATATATAAATTTAAAAAAACAATTTTAAATATTGTGTTGATTGAAGCCTTTATAACTAAAAAAAATACAGCTAAGTAGCACAATAATACACAATAAAAACATGATTACATAATAATAAACATGTTCTTGACAAAAATTTTAAAAACGTAATTATCTTGTTTGGGAACCAAACTCTTCATATACAGTGAGAAAAATAAGTATTTGAACACCCTGCTATTATGCAAGTCCCCCCACTTAGAAAATCATTTCTCCCATGACTCCTCTGGATCATCCAAATGGTCATTGGCAAACTTAAGACGGACCTGGACATGTGCTGGTTTAAGCAGGGGAACCTTCCGTGCCATGCATGATTTCAAACCATGATGTCTTAGTGTATTACCAACAGTAACCTTGGAAATGGTGGTCCCAGCTCTTTTCAGGTCATTGACCAGCTCCTCCTGTGTAGTTCTGGGCTGATTTCTCACCTTTCTTAGGATCATTGAGACCCCACGAGGTGATGTCTTGCATGGAACCCCAGTCCGAGGGAGATTGACAGTCATGTTTAGCTTCTTCCATTTTCTATCGATTGCTCCAACAGTGGACCTTCTTTCACCAAGCTGCTTGGTAATTTCTCCGTAGCCCTTTCAGTCTTGTGGAGGTATACAATTTTGTCTCTAGTGCCTTTGGACAGCTCTTTGGTCTTGGCCATGTTAGTAGTTAGATTCTTACTGATTGTATGGGGTGGACAGGTGTCTTTATGTAGCTAACAACCTCAAACAGGTGCATCTAATTTAGGATAATAAATGATGTGGAGGTGGACATTTTTAGGGCAGACTAACAGGTTTTGAGGGTCAGAATTCTAGCTGATAGACTGTCACGGTAGGCAAACACACTGTTTTCTCTGTGTCTTGTGTATGGTGTTTACTCACCTGTGATGTCATGTGCTCGTTATCCCGATTCCCTTCACCTGTGTTGATTGTCTCACTCCAGCTGCTCATCATTACATGCTCTCCATATATACTCACTCTGCTCTCTTCCCTGCCAGATCCTTGCTCATTGTTTGATCTCTGTACCGTTCTGGATTGTTTGTACAGCGTGTGTGGATTGTTATTGTGTCGTCTTCATGTTGGATGTTCCGGTCTTCGCTCTTTGGATTATCTTCACTACAGACCCACTCCACCAACGACCACTACAACCACCATCACCCGCTTACCACCATAGTCCTTCGATCACCATTACCATCATCTGGACATTGTATTGTTTCTGTGTTCCGGTGTTTGTCTGTCTCAAAATAAACCTGTGTAACATTTTTCCTGCATCTGCTTCCAGCGTGTTTCTATCGTCACATAGACAGGTGTTCAAAAATCATAGTTAAATAGTTAATAGTTAAAAAATCATACATTATGATTTCTGAATTTTTTTATAGATTATGTCTCACAGTGGACATGCACCTACGATGACAATTTCAGACCCCTCTATGATTTCGAAGTGGGAGAACTCGCAAAACAGCAGGGTGTTCAAACACCCACCTTCCCCACTGTATATTTAAGGAGGTCTTTAGCAACCCCAATAACAATACCCATAAATGGAAATACTAACTCTATAAATTAATAAATCTATAAATACCTGATAATAGAAGGAATTGCGAAAAGCATTGTTATAGTAATCATTAAAAGGAAGACTGGATGCCAGTTGCAGTTTTATCACTGGTATCTGTAATGCAAAAATCACAGTTGAACAAACTTTAGGTTGTATAAAAACTGCAGTAGTACTGATAATATTCATCCATTAATGACCTATCAGAAGCTAACATAATATGAAGATTCAGACCATTTTATGTGAGTAAAGGTGCTGGAAAAGAAGCTGTCCATGCTGGTAAAGCAGAAGCTCTCGTGGGTTAAGGGTATCAGAGCTCACTTTAGTTAACTCTCCCTCACACCTCCACTGGGCATCCATAAAGTCCATGAATGACCGTCTGGTGCCTGATTAATATACACATACACACATTAACGTACACCAAAAAAAATGTAATACACCGTTTCAGCACATCAACCTGTGATAAGGTGTGATTTAATTATATTTTATATCAAATCAAGCCCCCAAGACTGCCCTTTAAACTCCAAGAAGTCGCCAAAAATAAAGCTGTGCTCATTCCCCACTGACATGTACGTGATAGTTCTCTGGGCTTTAAGTCATCTATCGCTACACTAATGACTTTGCAGTTTTGATGACTTCAGATAGCATGTTTCACTGGTGATAATGAGATCCTGACCCGAGGGCTGGATGTTCGGCAGGCCTCTATCTCCGGCACTATCCCTGAGCTGTTGCTCCACTTCTTTCATCAGCTGGAACAGAGGAGATAACGCTAGCAGTCTGGACCAGTCGTCTTCTAAAAGTAAAACAAATACAGAACCTTAATACAGGACATGCTCATCAAAAGACCTAAACTTTTAACTATTATATTTTTACATTGGCACACACTAATCTAAAGCAAGCTATACATTTTTATTAGTATGTGTGTTCCTGTCATAATTTTGAGTTTTTTAAAAAAAAATGTTTTGGTTGATTTGCTTTGAGTCCAGTAGTTACGAGATGGGGTGTATCAGTGAGAAACAATGCCTGTATTTGACAGTTCTAATGCCCCGTACACATTACAAGCGACTTTGGGTGCATCCCAATTCAAAGGCTGCATCCTCCAAAGGCCGTATTCGAAGGCCAATGACGTCAAATCACCGCGAACAAGGCTGCTCCAATTCGGAGGCTTATTCAAAAGCTTTCAGTTGTGGCCTCCAAATGCGCCCTTTGATTCCTGTGAAATGAAGGATGCATCAGATGGATCCTTCATGGCTATCACAAGATTCAATGGGCGCCTGTGACGTCTGGGTATTTTAAAATAAACATTCACAACTGTAGTTAAATACAAGTGTATATTTAGCAAATTTAAAGTCGTCACTGTTTTATAAATGACGGTTTAATGATATTAATATTGATTTATTGTTTCTTCAATAGATGCATTTCACTTTTGTATATTTTTAAGGTTGTTAAATTTTATATACTGTTCAATGCATCATATTCTCTAAAATATAACGAAAAAATCTGGCTTCATATATATTTTTAAAAGTCTGAAACGTCTCTGCTGTGGTGTCCCGCTGATGTGCGCCGAGGGCGGGAATTCTCTCAGTAGCAACTCTCTCAGTAGACTAGAACGTGTCATTTCAGTTTGCTTTTTGGACTTCAGAGGCTGCAGCCTTCAAAGACAGAAGGTGTTTCTCAATGTCAAGGAAGGATCCTCGGAAGCCAGAATTTCGAGGATGCTGCGTCATCACCTTCAAAATATGCACCTTGAGTCGCTGGCTGTTTCTCAATATCAAGGAAGGATCCTCTAAAGCCAGAATTTCGAGGATGCTACATTATCGACATTCGTCGAAGGACTATTCCAATGTCGAGGATCCTTGGAATTGCAACCAAGGACTGAGTCCTTCGTTCTGAAAATATCCCATATACAGGAAAGGATGCATATGTGTATCCTTTGCGCTCTGAAATCACCCACATTCCTATGCGTGCAAGCACAGAAAGCACACCTTTTTACTGACGTAATGGGACAATGATGTGCACTGCACTTGCTAACCTGTTCCATTTATGTGTTCTCCAAATGCTACAGAGGAACCTCGCCTAGCCTCTGAAGGAAGTGACTTGTAAGGACTAGTCCTGCCAAGGAAGTATCCTTGACATTGATAAACGGCCGCTGTGTGTCGCTTGTCTCTTTCAATAAGGTGGTTAGGAGGCGTTTCTAAATATGGTTGTCATAAACAAATGAGTACCGCCCACTTCAGTAATTGACAAGAGACGATTGACGTGAACTCCACTGCTTTGTTCTCATTGGTAGTTACTCCAGAAAGTCGCTCATCATTTGCACGAAGTTAAACTTTTCTCAACTTTGTTACGATACTGGACACGGCCCATCCGGTCGCCAACTGTTACTGGCACTCGTGCCAAGCTTCCACTACTACTAGTTGCTGGTAGTCTGAATGGCCTATAAGGCTTTATATTCACAGCAAAGTAAGCTGTCTGTTCAAAATATAACAGGATTGTAACATAACAGTTGCATACAGTGGCTTCATAAATTAATTAAAAACATAAAAAAGCTAAACATGCACATGCTTTGCTATTCATGTAAGTAGAGCAATCCTTGCTGTATTTTCACCATCTTGCACCGATGAAAGTGAATTGAATGCACCTGACATCGCAAACACGAACAACCTGGGAGGACTTAAATGCATCAATTGCTTGCAGTGCTAAAAATATTCTTCTCTCGCACTAACTTGACCTTTTAAGGAGAACAAAGTATGATTTTAAACACACACTGGTTCCATTGAAAGCTCTCCAGTTAAAAGCTCTGACCTGACAGTTTCGGGACACTGATGTGCACGGGCAGCCTGGGTTCCTGGAAAGACTGGACATCTGAATGGATGAGAGAGAACATCATGTTGTGATCTCAGATGAGGATGCCAGTAACATCTCAAACTGAAAGCAGCTTTACCTTGGCTGTGGTTCAGTGGAGTTTTCTCCTGCCTTTTCTGTGTATGAGAAGGGTTTGAGGGAGGAAAATAGGTCATTGTGGCATTCTGTTCACTCACAGATGAATTCTTTCCTTGATCTTTGAAAGGCCGAGTCAAGACGTCTGCACAGCAGGAGACAGCAGTGAAATTCTGCAGACTGACACTCTCATCATTTTTTTTATCCCAGCATTTATATACCTTTAACAATAGACACTGATTCAGTCCACTTTCTGGAAACAGTGTCCTGGCTGAATGCTTGCTCTCCTAAGAGATTTATTAAAGATTTGAATCAGAGTTTAAGGTATGATTATCATTTCCATAAGGAAAACATTGAGGACATCGCACCAGAGCTCTGCTGTCGCTGGCTGCTGGTTGATTGAAGAGCAGCTCTATTTTCCTCCAGAAGATGAATGAGTCGTTTCAGTAGAGGAATGATTTTCTGTTGAGTCATGCCTATTACCTTTAGATGATTTTTGACACCTTTGGACCTCAGCATACTAAAATCCCTATACCAGAATGTACCAGACACCAAGGACTAGATGAAAGAAAAGACTCACTGTCAGATAGTAATCAAGATATCCAAGAGTCTATTAATTCCCAAGCTACACAACAATTCTCCTAAATGCAGAAAACACCTCCAAGGCATGACCAATAAAATTATTGGTCAGCAGCTGCTATTCTGTGGGGCAATCCTTTACTGTGTGTTGTATATTGAATGTCTCGCCTGTAGCACATTAATACCTGCGCAGTTTCTGCACGCAGCTGGGAAAGCTGGCGAGCGCAGTGAAGAGACGAAAGAATGACATCCAGCTCGGCTTGTTTCTGCATTAATTGCTCCCACAGTTCCCGTGCTCTCAATTTCATATCCTGAGACAATCATAAGATGCATGTTATTCACTCCCAGCCATCAAATTGAAAAATAATTATTAATGCAAAGCTAGAATACTGCAATCAGTAGCGTGTAAACAGGCACATATTCAAATGTCAATGTATTGATCTATTCATCCAGCTGCTTAACTATTCATTCATGAGCACATTGAATGGTCTCCAGCTCTCTATGTTTCTGTCTGAGGCATGTTTTTTATTAGGAGTCAAGCCCAGAATGGGCGAAGAGCCCTATTGTATCCGTTAGTTTTCTTATTATTCTTCTTCTTCCGATTCTTCTTTTTCTTCTTCTTCCACCATTGCGGTCTATGGCAGCCCATAGCAGCGTACATAGGAAAGTTATGAAATTTGGCACGCTTATAAAGGACTGTCCAAAAAGTGTACACAGGAAATATGGAGTCTCTATCTCTAACCCGCTAGCGCCACCAACAGTCCAAAATGGCACTTATGTTTTTGCTTATAACTTCTGACCCATAAGTCCTAAACACGAATTTTTTTCATCTGATTCCTTGGCTCAAGACGATTCGATTGAACCCTATGACGTCATTTTCCGTCATGAAAAATGTTCCACTATTTTGAATTATTCATAAAACCTACTTTTTTTGAACTCGTCCTAGAGCTTTAGCCCGATTGCCACGAAACCGGTATGTAGCACAGACACTCTAGGCAAAAATGTATTTTACGTATAGTGCTAAAAACGGATTCGAGGCTGTATCTTCGCCAAACTTAAGCCTATTGACAAGACACTTGGAACTTGTGATGCCAGTCAGGAACTGAGGGGGCATGCCCAGTTTCGTTCCAGCGCCACCTAGTGGTAGGACGAATGTTTTACATGCTTAGAACTTAGAGATAGAACTTAGAGCTTAGAGATATGGTTAGGACTATACTCTCATTCTGACGTAAAAATCAGTGACTTTGCTAATGTAACATGGCTGCAGCAGGCGTAGTGATATTACGCACTGCCCAAAAATAGTCCCCTGCCATTGAAAGTAACCAACGGGACTATTTTTGGTCTTTTTTGGCCAACTATTCTGTTGGTCTTAGTACACGATGTAACTACAGAAGAGTGAAGTTTAAAATAGGAAAAATATCCAAACTCTTTGGGTTTTTTTTAGTGCGATGCTAATGGTCTAATCAGATTCAATGGATTATGCTAAGTTATGCTAAAAGTACTATTGCCAGACCCGGAGATCAGCTGAATGGATTTCAAAACGGTAAGAATCAAATGTTTAACTCTAGGGGACTTGGAAAATGAGCATATTTTCAAAAAATGTGGAGTGTCCCTTTAAAACAAAGGATGATCACACTGCAGATAAGACAAAAGGACAGTTTTGATTCATTTTGTATATTATTTTCGTCACATAATGCCCATAGTTATATTTGTGTTATATAATAGTTTTGATGAGTTGACTTTTATTCTAAAATGTGGAAAAATATAAATTAAAAATGAGAAAGTGTGTCTAAACCAGTGTTTCTTAACCGGGGGCCGGGGCCCACATGGGGGCCTTAATAGATTTCCAAGGGGGCCTCAAGATGACTTAATTAAATAAGCTAAAACTATCAAAAATAGATATTTTGTATTGTTTGGTTGTTTTGTAATAAATTTACAATCAGTTCTAGTATATCTAATCTGGTAGAAATTGAAAAAGTTAGGGGCTTAAAATATTGTTGTGGACAATAGGGGATCCCTAAAATGTAAAAGGAAAACTTTAAAAATGAAAACTTTAAAACAGTATACTGTATACTGCCAACTACATTAGAGAATACATTAATACATTTCACAATAGGATCTCATTCAGCTTCACCGCAAAGAAATTCAATTGTAAGCAAACTAAAACCTTTCCCTAGGTCTCACATTTTCTAATGAGAAAAATGAATCTCTGGTTAAAAAAATATTTCAGACAGCTCAGATTTGCCAAGATTCCAAAGTCTGTGATCAAATCTAAAGTCAGAGGCTTTATTTAAACCCCTCTCAAACATTTCTCCCCAAATTCCTCTAACAAATTAACTAAGCCAAGCTTTCCACATTACTCACAGCTCTGTTTTTTTCTGTATGTCAACAATGTCTCATTTGTCCTAAACTGAATAAAAGCTGACCAGACATTGCACTTCCGGTGCTGACAGTCGATCCCGGTCCCTCTGCAATCTCTCCATAGACACACTCACTCGGCTCAGGATGGACTTCAGCTCAGTGTGCCAGAAACACTGCTGTTCCCACTCCTCCTCATCAACTAAATACACACAGACAGACAGTAAATAAGTAATTGTCAATGTTTTAGACATCTTTAAAGCTTTATGCGAGTGGCTAACCTCCGGTTAGAGCGAGTAACACATGGGCTGGTATAAGCAGAGATAACTCAGAGATCTGGAAAGATTTTCTTTGGGCCTCACATTGAGCGGTTTCCTGGATCTCTGCTGCAGTCTCTCCCAGCTGCCTGTCTGTGTCTGTCCAGTCTATCTGTTTCTCAAACACAAACAGAGACTCATTGAGGATGCACAGATGGTGAAAACGCTTCAGCCGTCACGCTGACACTCGGAGAAATAAGAATAGACACTTGGTCAAAAGGCTTGCATGCTAAATAGGACACAGCGTGAGGTGCTACCGCTGCGGAGTCGACTCACACAGTCAGATTCTTGTACGACCGAGGAGATATATCGTTTAACGGCTCTGTCAAAATCCCCCACCATCTCCTCTTCCCTAAGCGACTGCTGACGCCAGTAACTGTCCCGAGCACTGCTTTCCTTCTGGAGCGCTTCCACCTGAGGCAAGCAATCTCACATTTACACACACTGTATAAACACCCTCAAGCCAAGTGAGTTCTTATGCAGCTGTGATTTGGTTTGGCATTTGCTTACCATCAGACTGTCGGGTTTTTCACCTGATGTGAGATACTGAGAAACAGTTACAGGGGTCACGGTCCGTGTCCAAAGATCCAGACTGGCCCCGACAACAGGAGCCAGCACCCCCGTCACGGGGTCCACCGTCTGGGCTCCGAAACGTATTGGAACTAGCCCTGAGAGCAGTAATGTACTCTGGAGTAACAAGCAGAGATTAATCTAATAGGATTTGAACATTCCTGGTCATCTCTATTACCTTTGCCATCTGCATCTTCCATGGTGCCTGCCAGAGGAACCATGCGGCCGGAAATCCAGTCCAGCTGTGCCCCCAGAACCGGGACGTGCAAACCAGAACCCCCAGGGTCAGGGTACTCCAACCCTGGCAGTGCTGGCAAAGACATCTCACTGCCGGCAAGCTTGATTTCTCCTAAGTGCAAACAAACCAACCAGTGAGGTAAAAAAGTGTATTTTGTATAATAAGCAAAAAATCTGTAATAAAAACAAGCCCAAAAATTGTGAATACTTGCATTTGGTTAACAATATTATGACTTTATAAGAGAAAACATTTTAACCCTCAAATGGTCCTTGTTTCCTGTTTACACTACTGGCCCTTGGGGTTTATATATCTATATATTTCAATAATACAAATAATATATAATTTTTTTGTTGTTGTTGTTAACTTCTCATCTATACAATAAAGCTGTGTTTTGAGAGATTTTAAGTACTTTTGTACGCATTTACCACAAACTACGCCATTAGCTTGCATGTGAAATATAGATTTTTTTATTAATCTAAATTTATCTACATTTTATTTAAATTGTTTCTGGATATTGATCTAGCTGTTGTGTATAGAATTCCACCTTTTGCTGGTTAGAAGTCCTAAAGGGATTACCTTTTAAGAAAGAAATTTGACCAGCAGAGAGCCATAGAAAGCCATTCATTTTAATGGATATGGGCAACTGCTCACATCACTACTTTAGTCATACATTTTGTGAATTTATGTATTCATAAACATTAGACAAGACATTCAAAATAAATATTATTTCAAATAGTATAATTTTTGTAGTTTTTGATGCATGTGTATGTTTGTGTGAGCATGTGTTTTCTACATTTTAATTTTTTCAATTGGGGTCATATTGACCTCAAAGACCAGATTAATAAAAACATGTTTTACATATCAGAACAACCGAATCAAGCTCAGTTTTTTGTATATGTATAGATAAACTATTTAGGAAAAGTCACAACATTTTATATCTCTGAGATTAAGGGAACCACTTTTTTTACTAATGAAATGTCGATTGGGGTCATATAGACCCCAAGGACCAATTGAGGGTTAAATGTACATTATCAATAATTTTTCGTCATATCCTGTAGCTAGCAGTACAAAGGTCTTGGGTTCGAGCCCTGGATCACACATACAGATAAAAAGTATAGTTAATGCTTAATAGTTAACGTTAATAGTTCAATGCACTTTAAGTCGTTTTGGATAGAAATGGCAAATGCATGAATGTAAATGTATGTTACTCATTTGGCAGAGCATTGTATTAGCAGTGGGGTTCGATTTTCAGGGGAACACACACACTGATTAAAGGTGCAGTGTGTAAATTTTAACAGCATCTAGTGGTGAGATTGCGAATTGCAACCAACGGCTCAGCCCACTGCTCACCCTTCGCTTTTGAAATGCATAGAGAAGCTACAGTAGCTGCCACTGGAAAAACATGTCATCGTCGGAGATCAAAAATGTTTGTCCATTAAAGGTTCTCTAAGCGAATCTGTGTGTTGATTTTTGAAATGTGTTTTCAAACAAACTGAGCGTAGTTAACTCCTCCCCCTCCCTTACATGCTTTCATGAACGCGCCCAAACCCAACCCCCAAATCCTTCTTGGCGTTTATTGGCTGGAACACTTTGTTATGGTCTCTGGTGTAGGTGTGGCCAGTTTGTTATTATTGCAGTTTGTGGAGGCTGGGCTGTCTACAGAGATCGCGTTTTTTTGATCAGCGGACAGGAAGCAAGCAGATAGTGAGGAGTTGTTGCTGTATGTAACAAAAAATGTTTTATGGTCTAAAATTCGTGAATTCGCTTAGAGAACCTTTAAGGGCTTCTGTAGAAACGTGGTGGCACAAAATGGCAACTTCCACGTAAGGGGACCCTCGTGCATGTAGATAAAAACATCTCATTCTAAGGTAATGAAAACATAACGATTTATTATAAAAAAGTCTTTATACACCCCTGATAATGTAGTTTTGTATATTATATTGCAGCTTTAGATCGGTTTGGTTACAAACATTTCTCAAAATATCTTCCTTCGTGTTCATTAGAACAAAATAATTTATACAAGTGTGTAACAACAAGAGAGAATAATTTAATTTTTGGGTGAACTATTCTTTTAAATGTATATTTAAATAAAAGTGTCTGCTAAATAAAAAAATTATGTGTATGACGGCACCCTGATAGTCAGTGTTTTTTTTTTTTTTATTAAAAGCTTTTAATGCTTCGTTGTTTCACAGAAACTTATTGTAATATGATATTTTGGCAAGAACTATGGTAATCTTTTTGTTGTCAGTATTCTGTAATTGTATCGCAGTACTCACCCACACTACCTCCGTTCTCAGCCACACCCCTTGCCCACTCATGCACTGCTTCCAGACGGCTCAGCAGCTGCAGAGCGCAGCGCTGGCTGCTCTTCCAGGCTTGATCTAGCTCTGATGTTGCCACTGACAGTCTGTCCAAGTCACCTTGCAGATCTGCAGCTGCTGAGCTCCACTCCTCACCACATCCCTGCAGGAGCTCTGCCAGCCGTAGGCAAGCACCCAGAGCCTGGCTGTCCAGAAGAGCCTGAAAACCACCAGCGTGAGGCACCACCTTCCCTCCCCTCATGCTGCCTCCACCAACTCGTACCATCCTTCCGCTTAATGGCTCGATGAAGGACTCACCGAGAAGAAGCCCTCCAACAGGAATTACAGCAGCTGGATAGAGACGGTCATCATGAAAACTTGAGCATGACACTAGCGACGCCACGTAGTGTGTTCAATTCTTGTATGCACTTATTTACATTTATACTAAGTGCATACAGATACAAGATACAGATTGTAAATGTACTAACCTGTCATCGGATCAAGACTGACCCCCGTTATAAGCACCAGGTTGCCTGTACGTGGATCCAGCATGGGAGAGCCAATCTGAACGGGTTCCCGCAAGCGTGAGATGGGGCATGTGTGCACACCACCCAAAGGATAAACCAGTCCTGTTTGAGGGTGGATGGTGACTGCTAGAATAGGGACCAACACTCCTGAATCATAATCGCACATCAGTCCACCAAGTGTCAGTCTTTGGCCCGAACGAAGCCCCCGTAACTTGGAAGCAGCATGGATTTCAGCATGGCGGGATGAAGGAAATGGAATAAAAGGTAAAAGGGCCGTTTCCCATTTCCCCACCTCACCTAAGAGGAGAAAAAGCTTCAAGCACTTCAACTTTTTGGTAAGGCCTTTAACAATAATGACTCACCTACACAAGCATCAGCTGTGCAGACAAGGGTGGAGGTCGCTGGATCGAAGCCCACATTCCCCACCACGGGCAGCAGTCTGCCGGTCTGGGGGTGCAGGAAGAAATCGTGGGGCACGGGCATGCTGTGCCCACTGGCTAGTAGCATATGGGCATTGGAGTTGGGCTGAATGAGGCCTGTGAGGGGGTCGACATGAACAGCATCACAAGCCCTAACAGACCCATCAGGAGCTGTGGAAGGATAAAGTGTAAAATCTCTCTGCATTTCCCCAGACTTTAATCAATCAGTCATGCCACAGAGCTGCAAAGTTGAGCTTTACGAGCTATTTATCAGGATTTTACTAGTATGCAATGTTATTAAATAGCTCCACCTACTGGCTAAGAAGTTATTTTCAAATATTACCACTAAATTCCATTAAAATCCCACAAGGTGGCAAAAGTGCACAGTAAAAGTGGCCAAAGGTGATGTCCAGTGAGGGGGATTTGGACAATATTTGCTTTTAATAAACCCTCAGGTCAGGTGTATGGTACAAAATGAACAAAACAACTTTGAGGTTATTTAATGTACAAAAATTGTTTTTGCAAAAAGGCAAACACATCATATTAGGGAATCTGTGTTTGATTCTTTTTTGTGGTAGTGTGTTGTATTTATTGTCTGGGCTATGTCTTTATAAACTTTGCACATATGTTGCAATTTTTTTGCAAAGCCTCTTAAAATTTGTTCAAAGCTGACCTTCAGTTTATACTCCAAACACACCAATGCAACATGCATACAAAATGCATTAATGTATTTTTTAAAAATATATATTTCATAAAAAAATCAAGATCAGCTGGACATCACTTTTGGCCATTACTTTATATCCTAAGCACTTACTGATCAAAAACAAAATCAATATATGATCAGATGATAAAGTTTTCACTGTTTATATCTTTACACTTTTTAATGGTCTCACCAATTATGTCTTCTCTACTGAGGACTAACCCGGTGGCAGGACACAACAGCTGTGCTCCGGTGCTTTCTTTAAGCACAACCAAGGCTCCCTGCCTCTGGCTCTCTACTGAAACCATTTCAGTCATCTCATCAGCCAGCACCATCACTCGCTCTTGAACACTGCAATGTAAAGCACACAGATTATCTATCATAGTGTGTCACAGACAGTAATTTATTACCAATACTACTATAGTAAACTTGTGACAACTTTGTACTGGCTACAATTGTCATTATGATTTTAATGTAGTCTGTCTGTCTGTCTGTCTGCCTACCTATATCTATTTATCAAACATTTTTTATTATTATTATGTAATGCTAACAAATACATATGTATAAAAAACAAGTTACATTATTTTAATGCCGCCTCTCTCACTCTGGCCGCAGCATACGCCCGTCCCCAGCCCATGTCATAAAGAAGGTGTTAGGTACAGATGGGGCACCGTGCCCAAGGACCAGCCCCCCATCACCCCACAGGATAGTTCCCGCCCCAGGCCACCACTCGTATGCCAAACCTGCCATATTTCCCTTTTGGGTGCTTACGGGCACATGGTGTCAATAGGAAAACAACTAGTTTGTGGTGTATTAAAAAAAAGTGGGACATGCAGTAGAGAACCAGACCAGGGCAAAGACCAGATCAACACACATGCCACACTTACCCTGTGTTATATTTTTTGTTTTTCATGGCAATGATTTTGTTGATGTTGCATAAATATGTCAACTAAAAAATTGACTAGTGTTTAATGCATTAAAAAAAAATGGGACGTGCAGTGCAATGCCAGACCAGGGCAAAGACCATGTCAATACACATGCCACCCATTCTTGTTATTTTCCTGAAGGTGCATCACTAAAGTGTGAAGCATTTTAAAAAATGGTGTCTATCTATCAATCTATTGGTCAATCTATCAGTCTGTCTGTCTATCAATCTTTTAGTCTGTTTGTCTGTCTGTTTTGCTACTGATCTGTCTGTCTTTCTTCCTGCCTCCTATCTGTTTGTCTATTGTTCTATCAGTCTGTCTGTCTATATATTAATATGTCTGTCTGTCTGCCTGTCTGTCTGTTTGCCTTTCAATCTATTGGTCTGACTGTATGTATATTTATTAAAGGTATCTGATTTGATCCAGAAAGATTTTAAGTTATGCTGGTTAAAAGTCTCCTAACATCCTGATAGCAATCACTATGTTACGTTGTTTAAATGTATAAGGCGTAGGACCAAAAAATGTTCAACCAATCATAGATCTCGGTCCGAAAGAAAGTTGCTTTTTTGTCCCTCATACGTAAGCATAATTTGAATGCCACCATGCAGCCTGTTCACGCAGACACCATACGTCATCGGTGCCTTCATGTGCACTCACCTCCTGTCTGTAAACAAAGGGGGAATGGCAAACTTTCCTGAATTGACAACCTGCACAGGAGCCACAAAACGAAAGACATATTTTATAACAACAACAGCAAAAACTGCCTGGATCAGCAAAGAGCAAAAACCCAAATGAACATCGGTAACTTTACTGCTTTACCACAAGATACAAACAGCTGAGGAGGCAAAGGGTCTAAAAGGGTCATTGCACTGTTTATTTTGGTAAGGTAGGTACGCGATATGTTTGTATTGAGATGGATTCAGATATTCTACTTTGATAAAACATTGTGTTGCTTATGAAATTTGTGTTCGTTTACGGATTAGCATAACGATATAGTTACTAGATAGATAACGGTCTACACAACCGAAAGTCTTTAACTTATTCTGATGTAAACCAGTTGTTTATGTTGGATATTTTGGTAATGTTATTCATTTTGTACTGCAAAGTTTTCTCACTGGTGAATAAGAAATGAGATGTGACCGTCTGATCTGTGCGTGTTCATGTGTTTTGAAAGAGACGTGACTTTGGATGGCGATTTGAATGGAGGGTGGGATCATGATTTCATTGCTAGTCGGCTACCGTTAGCATTTTTTAAAATTAGATACCCTACTTTTTATCTGTCTGTCTCTCTACTGATCTGTCTGTCAGTCTGCCTGTATGTATGTATGTATATACACACACAAACACAATGATGTAAAGATTGAACAGGTAGTTTTGAGAATTTCAATTCTGATCTGAGAAATGTACTAAAGCGACTGAGAAAAACTGTAATCTGTCAATCTGTCTAATGATCTGTCTGTCATTCCATCTGTCTGTCCGTCCGCTTTCCTATCTGTCTGCCTTCCTATCTGTCTATATATGAAGAGTTTCATTGCAAAACGAGATAACCACAGTTTTTTTTAATTCTTCAGAAATCTCGTTTTTTGGTTGTGCATTCCAATTAATATCAACTTAAAAAAATACAGCTAAGTAGCACCATAAAACAAAATAATAACATGATAACATAATAATAAACATGTTTTGACAAAAAATGGATTTATCTCGTTTTGCAACGAAACTCTTCATATTGATCTATCTGTCTGTCTGCCTGTCTGTATGTCTTTCAAGCTATTGGTTTGTCTGACTGTATGTATATATATTAATCTGTCTGTCTGTCTACTGATCTGTTTGTCTTTCTGTCAGTTTGTCTGCCTGTCTATCAATCAATCTATCGGTCTGGTAACTGTCTGTTGATCTGTCTGTTTGTTAGTCTGTCCATTGATCTATGGGTCTGTCTGTATGTCTATCTGTCTGTCGGTTTGTCTGTCTGTCTATTGATTTATTGGTATATCTGTCTGTCTCTTTGTCTATCTATCTATCTATGACAAGACAAACAGCAAGGGCAGTGGTCAAGCACTAAACAGACACAGTATCATACTGTTGTTTTATGTGTTCGTCCAAAAGCGATGCCTGGCCTTCAGCGTGTAGTCTCAGAAGTCTTAAGCACTCTCTTAGTCTCGCTCTAAAGGTCTTCTGCATGTCCTGCTGTGCTTTCATCTCCACCCACAAGATCTGAAGCTGGCTGTCTATCAGCTGCACCACCTGATTCCCCAGCGCTCTTCTCCGGACCATCTCCTGCTCCACCTGTCTTTCCAGGCCTTCGCTTTTTCCACCCAACATCCTCCAGCCGGGGTGGAGCTCTCTCAACTTCCCCATCACCCCCTGGTAAAGCAGCTTCACCTACAGACAGCAGCAGTGCATGTTTTTCTCAATGGAGCATTATGACAAAAGAATGCTATCCTTTGTACAAACACACACATCGCCCTAGGGGAGTAACAGTTCTGCTGTACCCTAAAGAGTATCATACTCAACAGGTTAATTAAAACCCGGCTCGCCCGTCTGCATCTCTACAATGCTATTCAATATGTGGAAATATGTTTGTACTTTATGTGTGCGATATTTGAAACTGTGAGAGGCGGTAGCCAGGCTTTTGTTCCAATGGAGTCTCACCTCTCCTCTGAGCTGTCCGAGACGTGCCGTGACTGACACGCTGTGCTTGAGCAGGATGTCATAGAAGGTGCTGGAACTGAAGGCTTCGAGATCCACTTGCTCTTCGTAGTCCCAAAACTCACTTGACACCAGAGCCACTGCTGTGGGCGATGAGAGGACGGCGTTAGGGAATACTAGCTCTGGATAGAGCTAATACAATAGCGGAAAGATGTCATTCCCCATAAATTATCAGACAATCACTGCATTGAAGTGTATGTTCTAAGTGTTTGAGGTCTACCAAAATGTTGGGGATTCCCTAAAATTGTACACCACACGAAGGTTAAATGGTTTAGGTTAGCTGGATTTCGAACAGACAACGTCAGAACGCAACAGCTTCAGGCCACCTGGCACTGTTTACAGTCAATACATGCCATTCTTCACGGGCGCGTCCTGTCCAGGATTTCGGGTGCATCTTCTGGAAGTCGTATTTGTCGACCGCATACATCATAGAGGATTATTATTATTATTACATAAAAACAACCGTTACATTTTAAGGTAAGAATGAAACTACGATTGTATGTCTTATGCTTTTAACTGAATGGGGTATGCGGTCAACAAATACGACTTCCGGAAGACGCACCGAAATCCTGGCCAGGACGCGTCTGGGAAGAATGGCACATATGGACGTTTTCAGACACTTCCACACGCATGCTGCTTAAAGTCAAGCACACCTGGAGTTAATGTCCACATTTCTTCATCAAAGTTGTTTAAAACAACTTAACGTCTATTTACCGAATTGCCGTCCTTAGCACACTCTCTTTGAAGCCTAAAGGGCGATTTATAGTCGTGCGTAGGTCCTACGGCGTAGCAGCGACGGCGTAGGTTCCGCGTCGGTTTTCATTTATACTTGTGCGTCGCCGTCCGCGTCGACGTGCAAACACACGCGAAACCGCTGGTTGGCAGTAATCACGCGTGTAACCACAGTAGCAGCAGAAGTCGTCACAGAAGAAGAAGCTAAGCAAGTAAACCCACAAACGAAGAAGAAATAGCAACTTGTTGTGTATAATTTGAGAAGACCAGCAATGATGGAAGTAAATAAACAGCGACTTATGTTTCAGTTTGAGTTAAATCTTTCCTCAACTTGGCTCATCTTTGTTTTCACCGTCTCAAACGGAAATACCTATGACGCAGTTTTTTTACCTGACGGGAGGGGTTCTGGTGGACCAATCACAGCGCTTACGGTCCGCGTAGAGCCGACGCGCTGTTAGAAAATTTGTGAGGTGCGCGTCAGGCTACGCAGAGCTACGCACAGGCTACGGAATGCCTACGCCGTAGCTACGCCGTAGGACCTACGCACGACTATAAATCGCCCTTAATGTGTTTGAAGTGACCTAATGCAGTGTTGTTTGGTCACGAGCAAACTTCCTTGTGTTTGTATTGTACTGTATGAGGTGTATGTGTTTACCTCTCTCTACACAACCCTCTGTCAAGCCGATTTGTAAGTTTCTATGCATTTTTTTCACAGCCACCACCCGGGACCCCTTAGATGAATAGTCGTCCATGTTGTACCCGAGCTGTAGATGACAGTAGTTGGCCTGAGCTGCCACTTTTTCCGGCCAGCCATATTTTCTGAAAAGGATCTATGTAGACATGGTGTTTAGTTTCAATATTTCAGTAACTGTTGTGCAACCTATAATCTTACTGCAAGTCTTTGTGTCACTTGCCAATATTATAACACACAGGCACAAAACTATCACAGCTCCAACTAGAAGTCCACCAATCATCAGCCAGTCCGGACGAAGCAAAAGTTGGCGCCTCGGGGCGATGCCCATGCGAGTCAAATGATGCGGATCAGAAAGGAAGAAGGGCCCGGAGTCATAGCATTCTCCTCCAGCGGGCACAACCCTTACATACTAAAGAACAAGAATATGTACCATGAACACAATGCTTTTTTTAAAACAGTAAGATTTTTGATACATACAAAGTTAATGATTTCCATGTATTTTCTATGTTTTTCTTGTTCATGTGTGTGAACCAGTCTGTGAAAGTCCAGCTAAAGTCATTTGTAATGATTTACTGTTGGTTTCACACCGCATGCGTGAGCAGCGCGTATGCGTAGCATCAGCAGCGCGTGAGGAGAGCGTTGCTGCGCGTGGCCATTGTGCTTTCATACCGGCTGCGTTTGCAGCGCATACTGTGCAGTTTAATAACAGTATAAAAATCTCAAAATCTCTTCACATTACTTTATTGTACATGCATTAATGAGCAAAACCTCTTCAAGACGTTTTTTGACAGTCATTGTTATTTATAAAACTGTGATTTGTTTAACCCACATTGTTTTCGTGCTGTTCTGGTCCGTGTAATGACAGATATAGACACAATACATAATTATAGACATAAAAAGCCCATGGCACATTATTAAATCTGTTTCTCTGAAGTTTTACAATAAAATAAAAAAATCACTCAGTGATTGACAGCATAAAGCAGTCGATCATGTTTCCCTTCAACAGTTTAAGCATAGATTTATAGATGTATGTCTCTATTTCTCTGAAGATTATAGATGATGAGTCATTTAGTGCTGGGCAGACAGTGAATGACAGCGCAGTCTTCTGGTGTTTTAAAATATTTCATTGCTTTCTTTTAAATTGCTCAAAGTCATGACTGTTTTAAACACACTTGGTGTCACATTTATTATTTTATGGTTAAATTACACTTTTTCGCGTCAATCCACGACCATTTAAAGCATAAACAATGCACTGTCACTTTAATTGAGCGTGAGCAGCGCAGCAAAAATAGACCCGACGCCGAAATGATCACAGCACTGCTGCTTCAGCGACGCTCCTGCCACGCGAGCACGCGCTGCTCACGCGTGCGGTGTACATGCTTTAACTTGTTAATATGGGCACCGAAAAAAAACACGCGCCGCTTACGCGCTGCTCACGCGCTGCTCACGCTTGCGGTGTGAAACGAGATCCTGATGATTGTAATACCATGTGTCTATGGTGGTGACTGCTGAGTTTGAAGACATAAACCCCAGGCTCAGTGAGACTTATGGAAAATAGGGAATGAGCAGATTTTGTCAGTTTCTGGTCATGTGACAGTAATCGTAATGGTCCCCAGTCAAAGGCAGCATTAGTGTTGTATAAGTTGTCTCTGTGAAAAAATAGAAGATTCCTACAGTGACAATCAGGGATAGTAAAGATGAACAGGAATTAAATAAATCTCATAAGAGCAATCACTTACACATCATACTGAGGGTAGTGTTGTTGGGTGACAGTAAAGAGAAGAATGTCTCTTGGATGAAGACATGCTGCTGGGTTCAAGACTCCTCCTGGCTGCCTGTCAGATGAGCTGAATGCTGAAGATTTGATGGACCAGTGAGAGCCCCATTCTTCCTTTTTATCTTTGAGGTTTCCTAAAAAATTAAAAACCCTTGAAGTGTCATACAATCTGTTCACATAGATTTTTGCAGTGGATTTTATTTTGGTGTATGAGTTTAATTTTTAAAAAGACAAAAGGACATGGTATACAATACTATGTACAAATAGTAATCAAATCTTTAAAATGTCACACTGGATTTAATATTTTTTTTATTATTAAAGACATCTATGTTAGATATATACAGTATATGTTAAATATATTTAGAGTGCCTCAGAAATGACATATATGTTTTTAAGCCAACGCAAAAGTCAGAGGGTTGCTGGATCCCTCACAAAAAAGCCCATTTATTTTTTTCATTGACCTTTGGATTATGGCAAAAAATAAGATCTGTGTTTAACAAAACTTTATGACACTTATTAACTCTTTCCCCGCCAGCGTTTTTTAAAAAAAAGTTGCCAGCCAGCGCCAGCATTTTTCATGATTTTCACAAAAGTTTAATGCCTTCCAGAAAATGTTCTTCTTTAAATATATAAACAAACAATATATCAAATGAAAGAACAGACCCTCTGCTTTCAAACAAAAAAACGTTTCATCCTACCTTCATTAGTTCTCTTGTAATCACTTCTCAAACATGGGTAGGTTTCTTCAAAAACACAAAATTTTGAGCAAAAAGCAGAGATAATTCCATTTTTGTGAAGGACTTTTGATAGAGATTAGATGCAGAGCGATCTTTAAAACATACACAGAGTTCTTTCTCTTTCACCTGAGGCGCTACTTCCGGGTTGTATAAGTTGCGGAAGTGCGCCACCTGGTGGATAATAGTGGTATTGCGGAAAGACGGAAAATCTCGTCATTGGCGGGGAAGCATTTTCTCTTAATTGACGAGATATCTCGTCAATTGCGGCGAAAGAGTTATGGTACATTCACAGGGGGCGAAAGCGTTAGCGCTAGACAGAAATTTTTTCTGAAGCGTGGCAACACATGCTCTGGTCTTGCATAAACGTAATTGGCTGGCTTGCACTAGGCTATATGCAAGAGGCGATCTGATTGGCTAAGAAAAGTTGAATAATGTTCAACTTCGGCCGCGAGCAACGGCAGTGACGCGACGTTAATGGATCCACAATTAAATTCGGCAATGCATGACGTCACCTATTAAAAGTAAATGAGAAGCGTTAACTCTTTCGCCTCGTGTGAATGTACCGTTACACGTTTTGTCCAAGTTACGGAACATTCACACGGGGTGAAAGTGTTAACGCTTGATGGAAGGCATGTCTGAAGCGTGGCCAAAAGCAAACCACAGTGGCCGCAACACATGCTCCGGTCTTGCATGAACGTAATTGGCTGGCTTGCAGCAAGTAATTTGCATGAGGCGATCTGATTGGCTGGCGCAAGATGTTCAACTTTTGCCACGAGCAACGGCAGTGATGCGACATTGATGGATCCACAATTCATTTCGGCAACGCATGACGTCACGTCACACATTAAAAGTAAATGAGAAGCATTAACACTTACGCCCCATGTGAATGTACAGTTAAGGGCCGTTCACATTATAACGCTAAAAATAACTATAAAAAATATAGTTTTGAAAATCTTTTATACTTAAGAGAATAGCGGAGTTACAATAAACGATATTGTTGGGATCACTTTCTGAGCTTTTTTTCTCACCTGATGAACAATTAACCATTCACAGCCAATCAAATCTATTTAAACTTCAAGTGCACGCGCATTTGAAATAGCAGTGGAGCTCATTGCTGAGGTCCATAACGTAAAATTACCTCAGGCATCCAGCGCTGATGCAGTTGCTTTGAAATTCACTAAGTAATGCGTTTTTTCTCTCAAACTGAATACGCCAAAAGGTAAGATATTATTACACGAACTACTAGATTCACTGTTTAGAGTTATGCGAAAAGCAGTGTTTTGGACACATCTGGTTACCCACTGTGTAAATGCTATACATATTCACATATTCAGTGACACTTTTGCAACAATTGCGAAAGAAGAATCGCCGAAAACTTTGTCTGGTCCGCAAACTATGTCTCAAAACCAAACGCACATGAGAAGTGATGCGAAAGAAACAACGCAAGGTCACGCAAGCAACACCGCAGTTCTCACGTGAGGCTGGGATTATTATAAAAAATGGTAGTTCACAAGAAGCTTACCATACAAATTGCATGTGCGCTCATTTAGAGCAGAAAGAAGAAGAAATTAAGATTATGAAGGAGGAAACGTTTGGAGAGACTCCTCCCCGAACTTCCAGCTGCCTGTATGTTGCTCTCTCATTGGCTGTAGGTCATTGCCGATGTTATTATCAAAACACATTTCACACAGCATGGTTTTGAATCGCCGACAGGTCCAGATATTTAGCATGCCAATATCTCATGGGTGTCGGCAACCCGTCGACGTTTCTCTCAGAACGCGTCTTTTATAATTCACACTGTGTGATTGTCACTCGTGTGCACGAGCATCGATTTGCCTGTGATTTCGGCCATTTGGGCCATAGGGGCGACAGTGGCTCAGTGGTTCATGTAGGTTGTCTACAAACCGGAAGGTTGGTGGTTCAATCCCCGGCTCCACCGGACCAAGTGTCGAGGTGTCCTTGAGCAAGACACCTAACCCCAGCTGCTCCCGACGAGCTGGATGGCGCCTTGCGTGGCTGACATCGTCGTCGGTGTATGAATGGGTGAATGTGAGGCAAACTTGTAAAGCGCTTTGGATGGCCATAGGTCTGTTAAAAGCGCTATATAAATGCAGTCCATTTACCATTTACCATTTGTCGGCGATTTCTCAAAACCTGTCGGCGAGTCAAAATCAGGGCTAAAATCATGCAGTCTGAACTCGGCATTAGTCTTCACAGATGTAGTCAAAATTTGCCTTTTTATATTTCTAGAAAACACATTTACACTTCAAAATCCTTAACATTTGATAAAGATTAACTTGTTGCACAAAACTTGTGTCATAAAGTTTTGTTAAACACAGAGCTTATTTTTTTGCAATAATCCAAGTCTATGGGGAAAATATATGGGCTTTTTTGTGAGGGAACCAGTGTCCCGCCGCTGACATCTGGGTTGACCTACAAAATATGTCATTCGTGTGGCAAAAGTTACTAATGTGTACTTTTCAGGTACCAATATGCACCTTTTAGGGACAAAAGTGTACTTTTGAAAAGGTACCGCCATAGTGACAACTTGTGTACCATTTTTTCTGAGAGTGTAGTATATAATCAAATTGTGTTATCTTGAACTTGTGAAAGAAAATTACAGCAAGGACATCCACTTCCAAAGATAACATTTGGAAAGCTAATCCGATTCATGGGCAGTGTGAATGAAGCCTTAAACACCACCCCGAGTACAAGTGACAGACTGATGCATTACCTCTGTCCTCTTCAGCAATATTGAGTGCATCTGGGGGCTCAAAGGGGCGGTTGGTCTCTAGACTGGGAGCCAAAATCAACTTTCGGACTTCTGCAGGGACAGCGCTGTGCAGACCAAAGAAGCCCGCCTCTGCACAACGGCAAACAGGGGAAGGCTGTTGATACAGCTCGATTATAAACCTTCCTGTGTTCTGTGTTTCTGACCACTCACCTCCTGTTTGAACTGTGTACACAGGCCTGGAAAAGTTGAGTTGCGTGTTGCATTCCAAGTTCCCATGGGAGTCCCAGCGTTTAAGAACGCTCTCCAGCACGCTTCCTGACATGCTCACCTTTAAAGAAAACACAAGGGTACTTTAGAGACAAATAGGTCAGAGTGATATCTTACCTTTGTTTGTACTCATCTGTCATTTGTGTCTCAATGGGACTGTATTACACTTTTAATATCCTGTGCCCTCACATTGTGTACTTGAAAAGCTGTCTAGCCATACAGTGTGTCCTTTCTTTCACATTATTTAACTGTATTATGATATTTCTTTGATGGATGAGTTAAATAACTAGATCAGTTGCAGGATCATACTGCTAAAGTGAGCAAATGCTATTGATATGATGTGTTATTATGGGTGGTGCTCCCAAAGAATTGGATGGATGGGCAAAGCTGACCTGTTGAGTCGACTCTGTGTACAGCAAGTAAAGGCTTCCAGTGCAAACCATCTGCAGAATTGGACTCTGTATGCACCAGCCCACACAATCAACCCTCTCAGGATCAGGTCCTGACGGCCCTTTGCACACACACAGGCCCAAAGAGCTATCGTAGCCCTCATACAGCTCAGGAGATAGACATACCTGGGGATATACAACAAATGATATGCAATGTATGCGGTCCGTGGCCTGGGATCGATGGTAAGATAAGGTCGAGTGATAAGGTGATAGGAGTTCATAGAAAGAAAGGATTTTATTTTGAAGGTCATCGACTTACAGGGTAAGAAAACATGTATGAGATTGCATCGAACATCCTTTAAAGCAAAACCAGTGAGTTTTGTCACGCACCATTCATAACATTTTGAATGGCTGTGAAACTGTGAATGGTTTCGTCATCACTGTTTTGTGACGCACCATTCATAAAATGTTGTTTTTAAAAAAAATCATAAAAAATGCACGATCTTACTAAATTAAAGTTAAAAAAATCAAGGTTATATTTTTACAGAATGTTATTTATATTATGTAGGATGATTTTATATAGAAAACAGGAAATCACAAAAAAAGACTTGGGTTACATATTTGCTCTTCCGAGTGGCGCAAATTCAAAATAAGTGTTCGGAGTGTCATGTGTGTTGCTTGTGTTTTTAAAATATGTGTTCTGCGCGTCAAGTTCATCACATGTTTTGTCAAACTAAGTGTCTGCTGCAGACGTGTCTAAAGGGTTTATGATAAAAGAGACGCTCACGTTCACAAAATACACGCAAGACACTCCCTTAACAGTAAACTCTGATTACGCAGGAGATTATGCGAGTATCTGGCAAACGCGAGCGTCTCTTTTATCATAAACCCTATTGACGCGTCTGCAGCAGGCACTTATTTTGACTCGAAGACACGAAACCACCCCATTATGTTTTTGGGCTTTGGATGGAGACCCGGAGTAAACCCACGCTGACACATGGAGAACACGCAAACTCCACCTGACCTAGCTGGGGCTCTGGGACGTTCTTGCTGTAAAGCAACAGTGCTACCTGTTGTGCCACTGTGCCACCATGCTACCCAACCCCTATTTACAACACAGGACACTCACCTGTTGGGTACAATACTGCTTCCATTGCTTGTGGTCCAGACACTCCCCATACTGGTTGCGGGCTCTTCCATCTTTGCAAATCTCATACACTTTCGACACACAGGCCTCCCCTCCCTTGGCAGGCTGATATCCCAAAGTGCACGGACACTGCCCATCACTGGCCTACGTTCGGAAAAGATGGCAGACACGAGAGACAAATAAATCCGTGACTCATTTCCCTAGTGAACAGTAACTGATGAAAAGATCTTTCAGCGGTCACAGAGAGCAGAGCAGATCTGGTAACCAGACTTTCACTAGACTGAAACATGAGCGTCTGCTTAGGCAGAGGTCTGCAGATTTAGCTACAGACATACGTAAACAAGTATACAAATGTAAAAAAAAAATGCAACGTTTTCACCTGAAAGACCTGTCCCTCTTGTAGACATATACAGCTGTCCTTTCCAGACAAAGGTTGGTGGGACAACGGACCACAGGGAAGGCAATTGCTCAAACCTTCTTTAGGTCCATAGTGATGTGGTGGACAGCTGATACAGCTGTTTATTGTTGTAGCCCAAAAACTTGGGCCAAATGTTCCTCTGGGACACGGAACTGGACCCTCACCTCCTTCTGGGCAGTAAAAACCTTTTACAGATGACACAAATCCAGATTACTCTTGGTAATAACAAACTTGTATCTGCACTTAATCATGTCTCAAAAATCCAAGTTACCTGGTTTGCAGGAAGATCTTTCACGAGCTCCTTTACCTACATTCGATCCAAAAGCAGCTCCCAATCTTGGGGTGCAAAACCAGTAAAATAGGTACAGCCAGCAGAGGCTAACGCTGAACATGCATGTCATTTTAGTGTGCAGGGCTCAAAGACTGCTATAAGACATTAAGGAAGCTCTTTCACTGCCATGCTAAATGATTCATGAGCATTCTAGATGTGAGGTATCACACGTGCCAATAGGTAGAGAAGTAACCTAAAGCCACCAGTTCAGATTACAGGCTGTTGCAGATCACAAAGAAACCATGAAACTGATTAATGATTTTAGCCCTGGTTTAGACGTCACTCAGCACATCCTCGATTATGACGTACGTTGCAGTTTTATTAGTAAAGTTTGTGGAAATGTTATCACAACTTTGTGGCCTGTGCTTTGGAAGGCAAAGAGAACATGTTAGCCCCTCTTTGTTCAAACAAACATCAGACACTAAAACAACAAGACTTGTTTTTAAATATCAGTTCATTTGGATTCATTCCACGATGGACTCAGCGTGAAGCCCTTGAACAGCCTAGTAAACCTGTGTTGCAAAATCTAGGTGAAAGTTGAATCTAGTGCTCAGTATCACTTTGTATATCACTTAATATAAACAAATGTTATAAATACTTTCATTAGCAAACTTGTTACAATTATTTAACTTATTTTTAAAAAGTATTTAAAAATGCAAAATACATATTTGGAAAAAGTTCAGTTGCATGCAGCTTTTGGTTATAATGGCTATTGAAGTATTTTTGCGCTCCAAAATCAATAAACTTTAAAACTCTGAATTGCTTCCAGCCAAGTGATGTGTGGACCATGACCTTAAAGTAATGTTTTGATTATGTAATAAAATGTTCACAGGAACTCAAATGTGACATGATCTCAAGACATTCAAGTGTCTTCAGAACAACATTAACAGAGGAATTATGTAATAACGCCATTAAATTAATTATGCATGGAGATGTTTTGTAACTGATACCAATGTCTTCAAAAAAAAAAAAAAAAACATGTTGCACAATTTGTTATTTTAAATTTTACCTTAAAACATTGTGCTTCCAAATATGGAGAGTTGTCATGCAAGACCATCACTTTTCTGTGTTTGTTTAGCTTTGTTTGCTTATAAAGCCAAGGACATGAGGGAAACGTATAATTTAAGAATTTCATTCACTAGTAAAACATGT
The DNA here is from genome assembly GCF_027580225.2 of Misgurnus anguillicaudatus. Classification (NCBI taxonomy): domain Eukaryota; kingdom Metazoa; phylum Chordata; class Actinopteri; order Cypriniformes; family Cobitidae; genus Misgurnus; species Misgurnus anguillicaudatus. The sequence continues at coordinate 19,540,171 of NC_073360.2, read as the reverse complement.
AAAGGTGCAAAACAATTCATTTATGGCAATTGTATTAGTATTATATGTGGCCATGTCTGTGCAATCCAGGCTAAAGTCTCATGATCTGATTATAAGATTTCAAAGTTTGATTTCAATCATTTATTTTACATTGATTTTAATATTGTCAATATGGCCTTACTCTGTTAATATTAACGATATTAAGATTATTTTTCTACAGGATGTTCTTTACATTATGTAATATTTTTAAATTAAATTAAATTAAATTAAATTAAATTAAATTAAATTAAATTAAATTAAATTAAATTAAATTAAATTAAATTAAATTAAATTAAATTAAATTAAATTAAATTAAATTAAAATTCAATTCAATTCAATTATTTATTTTATTCTTTTATTTATTATTTACTATTTTATTTATTATTTACTATTTTATTTTATTTTATTTCGTTTTATTTTATTTTATATGAAAATGCAAAGGCTTTGGGAGTTTCTTGCACTACTATTTTATTTTGTTTTATTTCGTTTTATTTCGTTTTATTTCGTTTTATTTCGTTTTATTTCGTTTTATTTTATTTTATTTTATTTTATTTTATTTTATTTTATTTTATTTTATTTTATTTTATTTTATTTTATTTTATTTTATTTTAGCTGTTTTTAGCTGGAATAATCAAATTCTCAAAGTTAACTGCTATTGGTTTTGTTTATCTCTAGCTAGGACCCTTAAAGGACGCATTAAGGACTGATTACAAACAAACAGCACCTTTGTTCACAGAGCAAAAGATATTGTGGCTCTGGGGTTCAGTACCTGTGTCAATGCGGGAAATGCCAAGTCATTGTGGGAAAGCCAAGTAGGACACAACATAGTTGATAAAACTGAGCCAAATTGCAGGTAATTCACAAAATGGACTTCACACCCAACATTACAGCCAGAATGTATGAAGCTCATGATTCATTGTAGTATTTTTATTGGGATTATTCAGTAGAGTAGCTTTTAATTTGCAATAAACATCGTTCAGTAGCATTGACCTTGCCTGACTTGGAATTGCGTCAATTTCAGCCTTGATGTGACATCACTAGAGATAGTACTCTGAATCTGTATTGTTGGAACGCAAGCCAATCGGCAAAATACCTTCAAGTTCCTGACGCTTATCAAACTGACCCTCCACGTGGTATGTGTTGACACAGGAGACCAGGATAACCTCTGATAAGAAAGGGCTTTAAATAAGGAACTTGGGTGATATTCTTCCATTTTCTCAACAGCGGGTAAGGGTCAATTATTGCCAGATATTCATTGGATGAAAGTCCTCTATAGATTCATTAACTCATAATCTTGGAGTTGTCTTTTTAAACATATTGCATTATATAGATAATATATTTTTTATAAAAAAAGAGTTAAATAATATGTTAGGTCTTTTATTAAATATCTGTTTGTGTTCTTTGTATTTTCAGACAAGAAGGATAACCTATATCCGTAGAAATGATGTATCTTCAGTTTGTAGGACTGGCTTTGACATTTACTACTATAACAGGTTTGTTGCCTTTTGATCATATTGCATTTACTCTCCTTGCATTATCTTTAAATTTCAAACATTGCACTTCAAATCAAGTTAATAAGAAAATAAAAATTCAGTTATCATTTAATCAAGTTGTTACAAATCTGTATGAGTTTATTTTTTCTGCTGAACACAAATGCAGATATTTATAATCAAGCAGAAAACAGAAGTATTATTGACTTATTTACTAGGAAAACCAAATTCTGTAGATATCAGTGGTGTTTAGTTACAAACAATGGCCAAAATTTCAGCATTTGTGCTTTAGCATCATTTTTTCAGTTTTGTAACAACTTTAAGAGTAAATGATAACAGATTTTAAATTTTTGGCTAAACTATCATTTTAATACTTTCCAAACTATTTAGAAAATAGACATTTAATCCAGGTTATATAGAATTAAATTCTAATTTCAGTTAAATTGCAATGTTGAGTTTACTTCAATATACAAGTACACTTAAAATTAACAAGTTAAGTGAACTTTTTTGTTTAAGTACATTAAATAATCTTAAAGTTTGGTGAACTGAACAATTTAAGTCAAGTCTACATAAGCACCAAGTTAAGTAAACTTAAATATGCGCGTTTTGGGAGACCCAATTACTCAATTAAATTGAGGGAACGAGTTTACTCAAATCATTTGAGTTCAATCAACTTATTAAGGTTTTCAGTGTAGGTAGCAGTAAATATCACAAAATTAACCCTTATTGGATAATGCAAACACATCTAATTTGACACATGAGATTTGACTGATCTGTTGCAACCTATACTTGCATTTCAGCATTTCCACTTAACCATGATACAAGCCGAGAAGCATCATGGAGTTTACAAAGCAACAATCAAGCCATTGACAAAAAAGATTTTGCCAAAGATACAAAGTAAGTTCATTGTTATTGACGATTAAAGAATGCTGCAATAACATGAGCAAAAAAGTCACAGAAATTGTTTGAACTTTGATATGGTTGTTTTTCAGTAGTGGAATGTGGAAAAACCATGTGGTAAGCAGTGACCTTTACTCCCAGGACTCCTTCAACCCCATGGCAGCTGAACTCAGGCATAAGCTGAGCATGGAGTCTGAAAGATTAAGAGCCCGTCTAAAGCAAGAGCTCGCTGAGCTGAGAGAGAGGCTTTCTCCATACCCCAGCCACCCGAAACACACATTGGCCAGTGTTAAAGACTTCCTTGCTCCCTTCACCAAGCAGCTCCAGACGTCTCTCCAGTCAAACACCCAGGAACTCTGCGAGAAACTCAGTCTGAACCTTCAGGACCTAAACCCAGATGAAGCTACGCTCTACCAGGAGGCCGTGCAGAAGATCACTCTTGCGCTGGATGAAAGCCACCAAAAAAGGACGGCAGCCTTTGAGAACTTTAAAACGAAAGCCTTTGAAGCTGTGGAGGAGGAAAAAGACAGCAGTGGAAAGGAACTCTGGGAGGAGGTGACCGCCAGACTGGGACAGGAAGTCTGCACCTTCAGTCTGGAGATACAAGGCAAGGTGGCCGCTCTAAAGATAGCTTTGGCTGGTCATCTTGCCTCGACACTTCCACCAAGAAATGTGATGGCTACAAAAGTGGAGCAGTTTTGTCAGAATTCATCAGTTCGGAATGAACAGTTCATTTTAAATTTAGATCAACAAATGATCGCTCTACAAGAAAAGCAGAATAATGGTGAGTCATCAGCTGGTTTTCATCAGATAAACCTAGAATCTATACAGGAGGATTTCTCAACTAGAATTTCAGCCCTATTAGAGGACATCGTACACACCCTAAATTAAAAAAGACTCCTTTCCATTCAGAAATACAATGTAAATAGCATTTTATGCAATGTTTGAATGTTAACTGTAACTTATGTAAAGCACTATCTTTGTTTGCAAGTCTCAAGTGACAATTACGATGCTTTCATTTATTGCAGCAGATTTATTAAAAATGTTTTGTATTATTTTTTTCATGTGTATACTGTATAGAATATAAAGCATTTGAATAAAGATGTATTTCTACATAGCTGAATGAATACATGTTGTCTATTGATCATTGCTTAACAAAGTCAATTCTCTACACAGTTGATGAAGTCACATTACATTACAGAAAAGCAGCAAGTCATTGGCTATACAAGCAGTGTGCATGATAACCTTATAGAAATGATCAAATCACATCATTAAAAGAAGTTATCAAAAATTTACAATAAGATTATTGGTAATTGTGATCATCCACAGTTAGTTCCTCTCATTAATGCAGATTTGTCTACAACATATATAATACATGACTATGCCTTGCATCTTTCTACTGAGCGCACAGCTGCCAAATGTTTACTGGACTACCCAACGCTGTCTGAACAGATTATAATATGCTAAATAGGCATTATGCAAAGCAGCCTTAGTTTGTGATCAGACATCTTTTTTAGTTATATCAAATTAAACTTCATTCAGAAGGTGAGTTCACTTAATGGAAAACCTGCGGCAGACCTCCAGACCAGTAAAACTTCTTCAACACAAACCATCCACCCATAACCAGCAACATGGAACCAGCGGTGGCCAGTATGACCCCAACCACGACTCCAGCCATGTTTACATTGTTTCTGTCCAATGACTCACTGGCACCTGACGCACAAGAGAAAACAAACATTTGCATTTAATGTTACTGTAAATTCTAGCTGAAATGTTTATATTTTAAAGGGGACATTTAACAAGACGTTTTTAAGATGTGAAATAAATCTTCAGTGTCCTCAGAGTACGTATGTGAAATTTTAGCTCAAAATATCATATAAATAATTTATTATAGCATGTTAAAATTGCCGCTTTGTAGGTGTGGGCAAAAATGTGCCGTTTTTAGGTGTCCTTTTAAATGCAAATTAGCTGATATCTGCACTAAATGGCAGTGCCGTGGTTGGATAGTGCAGAATAAGGGGTGGTATTATCCCCTTTTGACATCACAGGGGAGCCAAATTTTAATGAACTAATTTTTCACATGCTTGCAGAGAATGGTTTACCAAAACCGGGTTGATTTTTTCACATCAACTAGGTTGATAGAAGCACTGGGGACCCAATTATAGCACTATAACATGGAAAAAATCAAATTTTAATGATATGTCCCCTTTAATGAATTATTATCAGACAGAATGGTTGCTTGGGATTGTTTTAAATGTTATGATGTTAAAGTGCAATATTATTATTGAAATATAAAGTTCAGAGGATAATCTCATACCATAGGCAGATGGAGAGGGAGAGACACTCTCTGCAGGATCAAAAAATACACAATTATTAGGCATAGCAACATCTTTTTGTCATTACAAATTAAATTAAGCCCCTATTAAGATACCCAAAGCTTATGTGTGCCTAAAATAACTTTACAAAAAATATACCCATTTTGTTCAAGCCCATTTTTGTTTATTTTCTCAAAACAAAACAAAAAGAATTTGCATGTATTTTTCAAGTTGGCTAAATCATATAAATTCATACAAAGTGAATCATACAAAAATGTACAATTAAAAAACTATAACGAAGCTCCAACCCTAACCCCAACGTCACAGAGGCGAAAGCAAATTGTACAAAAATACACAAATGCGACCAAATGAATTAATATGAATTAGAAAACTCTTAAAACATGAATTCCAATAAGATTGATACAACAAAATTAGATGATGAATTTCAAGACCACACCCCAAAAATACCAACAATTCTGCTAAAATATTATCCTTGTCACGTTCAATTTAAATAAAAGTTTGACAACAATGCTGGTGAAAGTCATTGGTTCTCCCAAAAATACTGATCTGACGGAAAGTCGTGTTTTAGTCACGCAAAATTTGATCAATTTACTCGTGTCCATGGCACGAAACTCAGCCCCTTTCCATGCCCTGAGCACAAATGTCTTGTTCGTGACACTCGCAGTTTAGTTTTTCATGTGCACTGCACGACTTTCTTTTTCGTTTAATTTTATGTATTGTTTTCTCATTGTTTTTTTCTTCTTACCATTGTCGCTTGGGGTTGGGGTTTGAATCACCTTCTGTTAAATTTTTAGACATTCTAACCCAAACCCCAACTCCAAGTGGAATAGTTTTAAATGCGGAAGAAAAACATGTAGAAACCAATACATAAAAGTACACCCTAACCCAAACCCAACCGACAAAATAGGGGGTGAAAATTTTGAAAACAAAACATAAAATGACACAAAAAAGAAAGTTGTGCCACGGACACAAAGAAACTATTTATAGAAATTAGTGCGAGTATGTCACAAAAAAAGACATTCGTGCACAAGACACGAAAAAAAGCAGAACTTTGTGCCATGGACACAAATAAACTGATAAAATTTTGTGTGAATAAAAAATGACTTTCCGTGAGATCGTGTTGGGTTCTCATGTATCACGTGACCAATCACAGCACAGTAATATTTGATGGCAGAGAGAAAGATATTCAACAATCTTCATCTTTTGTGTTTTATATAGAAAAGAAAAATATAAGGTTGAAACAGCATAAAGGAAAAATCCGATCAGATAAAATTGCCATTTTGGATGAACTATTGGGTGATAATGCAAGCTTTATCTTCTGTGTATCTTCTGCATACTTACTGAGTGCTTGAGTATACAGAGGACCCAAAGACACTGTAGCAGATTCTTTTGCTTCTGATCCAAAAGGCTCTAGTGCCCTTCGCCTCCTTTTACCCGAGTTGCAAGTCTGCACAAACGTAAGATGTTAATCTTAAGATGGATCATTAGTGTTAATGATTTTTTAAATTTATTTGATATATTTGTAATCAGTTATATTCAACAGTAAAGGCTTATTTACATTAAGTAGCTCTTGACACTTATTTGGCTCACAAAGTCGGAGTATACAGTGCAGGTATATAGTGGACTGTTCTTGATCCCGGTGTTCCACAAAGCGAAAAGCTTCAAAGGAAAATCTGGAATACTTGGAGTGGCCATTATGAATGACTGTTGTCCTGTTCTCTATACCACACCTTAGATTAAATATAAGAGAAAAAGTGTTGCAATCAAATACACAAAATCAACAAGACTTATGGACATCAGAATCCTTAACAGTAAACAAATGAGAGCTAAACTATACTAAGCAGTGGCAGCGTATGACTACTCTTCCAAGGGGTGCAAATTCAAAATAAGTCTTCGGAGTGTCACGTGTGTTGCTCGTGTTTTCAAAATATGTGTTTGTTGCATCATGTGAACCAAGTGCATCACGTGTTTCGTCAAAATAAGTGCCTGCTGCACACGCGTCAAACCCGTTTATGATAAAATAGACGCTCAAGTTCACAAAATACACGCAAGACACTCCCTTAACAGTAAACTCTGATTACGCATGATATTATGCGATTATCTGGCAACGCAAGCGTTTCTTTTATCATAAACCCTTTGCCCTTTGCAGCAGGCACTTATTTTGACAAGACACGTGATGCACACAGGTTCACTCGACGCACCAAACACATATTTTGAAATTACGAACCACACACATGACGGGCTACATACATGTTGTGACGAACTTCGCATTGTACGCCCTAAAAAAAAGAAGTTACCGGCCGCCACTGATACTAGCAATATCATATATAGATTGTAGACAGACTACACATGACATACTGTTGGTGTATAACTTACCCGGTAAAGAAGTTATACTGTCTGTTGTTGGAAAGATTATAAGGTGAAGGGGTGGCAAAGCAGTGGTCCAGCAGAACATTAAAACTAAAGATGGAAAAGCATTGTAAATGGTATTTCAAAAAACTATATGCTAATACTTAAAAAGTAGTGTGATATTCTTACCTTCCAGTGAGATTGATAGCTTTAACTTCAACGTAGACCTTAGTGCGCAATTCTAACCCTGTTGGTGGAACCACTAATGGATACGTAAAATCTGTGCTCTGTCAAAGATATAGACAATGGTATCTATTAAAATAAAAATATTTTGCAGAATGATCGGATGATACCTAAAAAGACAAACTTACATTGTAGACCCTCATTCTGAGAGTATCAATGAAACTTCCATTGTTATCACTTGTGGCCACTGAAACCGATGAGCTGCATGAAGGATTATCAAGAGTCAGACCTTGTGTATTCATGCAAGTATGCAGTGTGAATGGTTGATATCTTGATACTTACGCTACAATTTGAGTGTTGTTGATGAGATATTCCAGCGGGTACCGGCAAGAGAAGTGGTAGTAGAGGTCTGTGGAGTAACTTACAACACCCTCGGCAGAGCTGGGTGTATCTATGAAGCCCGTGATAATGACGGACTGAATGCTGGAGAACATGCTGAACGGACCGGAGGAGCTGGGCACCTCATCTACAATCTATTAACATACAGTACAGAGGTGTAATTTTTTGTAGTTAAAATAACAGAGAACAATACAGCAGTGGTGGCTCGTGACTGCTCATCCGAGGGGCGCTAATTCAAAATATGTGTCTTTTGTGTGGTTCCCTTTTCAAAAGATGTGTTCTGCGCGTCGAGAGATCCTGTGTGCATCACGTGTTTTGTCAAAAAATACGTTTATGATAAAAGAGATGCTCACGTTCACAAAATACACCCAAGACACTCCCTTAACACTAAACTCTGATTACGCATGAGATTATGCGAGGATCTGGCAAACGCGAGCGTCTTTTTTATCATAAACCCTTTAGCATAAGGTGACCAGACGTCCCCGTTTTCCGGGGACAGTCCCGCTTTTTGGTGTTCTGTCCCCGACTGAAGCTGTCCCCGGAAATGTCCCCATTTTACAGCATGTCCAAAACAACCAGCAAATACACTGAAAAACCCGCTCAACATAGCGTTTGTAGTACCAGACCGGAGCAATCATGTAATGATTATTTTCACCAGCAGAGGGGGTCGCGAGCTACTTATTACTTGCGCACGCCACTGATTTAGCGATGAAGAATTTACAACGAGACACATGAGAAAGCATCATTATCATCAATCAAGTTATCATAAGATATGAAAACAGTTAAAGTTATCGGGGCTTAAGGTACTAACTACTCCTGTTAAATGACAAAATGACCTAAGAATATAAGTCTAATTTTTAGACCAACATATCAAATTTGTGCTTAAAACAAGCAAAATATTTTTTGCATGTTTTAAGCACAAATTCACTTAAAAAAATTTTGTCTTAAAGCTACAAAAGCTTTCTTGGGGGATTTGGCTTATCAAGAAGGTGCATCTTGTTTAAAGATTTTTTTGATGTTTGGACTGAAAATAAGACAAAAATACTATTAAGTAAGAAGAAAGTAATTTTTTGCAGGGAACCCACAACAATAAAAAAAGAAAACTTAAAAAAAAAAACATTTTGTCCCCATTTTTTAATTCATGGATAACAAAAAACGAGATTTTAATGATATTTTCACCATTTAACTAGGAAATGTCCCCGGTTTTCATTTTAAAAATCTGGTCACCTTACTTTAGCAGGCACTTATTTTGACAAGACACGTGATGCACACAGGATCTCTCGACGGGCAGAACACATATTTTGAAAAAAGGAACCACACACATGACGGGCTACATACATGTTGTGACGAATTTCGCATCAAGCGCCTTCGAAAAAAGAAGTCAACGGCTGCCACTGCAATGCAGTACAAGGAAATTTACTTGAGAAGCCAAACTGCATAAAAAATAAAGATACTTAATATAAAAAATGCATCACTGATAGAAAATAGTTTTAGTTTTTTAGCATAAATCTAACAAAACGTGTTCCTGTAGCTCAATTGGTATGCATGCATTAGCAGTGCAACAGTTTATAAGTTCGAATCCCAGGGAACACACATAGTGATAAAATGTACACCTTTTGCACACCTGCCAAATGCATAAACGTAAAAGTAGTCAATTCATAAATCATAAATATGTTAGCAAGAAAATCACCCCGTTTAGTTTCACATTTATGTTTTCTCTTGATAGAAAGAAAGAAAAAATGATCTCACACCTGCAGTGATTGTCTACATGGATTCTCCTGAGTGTGATTGATAGGCAGCTGGTAGCGAATGACAGGCGGGTTCACACTGGTGTCAATTGTACCCATGCACTGGGTATTATTGCGTTCCCCATTCAGGGCCAGGCCGCTGGGATCGAAGCCTGCCCACTGAGCTGTGCACAGGTTAACCTCCAGTAAAATTGTACCGGTGCCACACTGTACCTTCAGGTCACTGTTATCTAGATAACAATGCTGGTGTTAGTGCTCGGCAGTTAGCAGAGAATGAAAGGCTGAAGGGCCAGAGACTTACCTGGAACCCGGTTATACTCCACCGAGCAGTTAAAAGACTGAACTGACTGCAGGACAGCGGCCAGCACACAGAGGCAGACACACAGCATCATACTGCAGCACAGAAATACATTCAGAAGATCAGGGTTGCCAAATTAAAAATGAAAATACTGTACTCACTAAAATATATAATTACAATGTTATTATTTCGGATCAGGTTTATTCTAATTTAAAGCAGATGATATTTTTATATTATTATATACCATACCTTACCTGTTTAACTCCTGGAGTGGGACTGCACAAAATATGAGACAGGTGGTTGAATGCTTATTATATATCATTAGACCCCAAAAGAAAGTGAATAGAGCTGGGAGTGTCTCATACTCTGTTTACTCTGTGTAGGATTACTTTAAGTGACAGGTCAACAATGACAGTCGTGCAATAGGTGATAGTATTTTTTACACATACCCAAGGGACACCCGTTGTGTTATTTTCAGCTGATAAGTCATGGTACTGTCATTATAAAGGTAGACTATGAAAAACAGTGATTACTTTGACCAGTCTGGTGATTTCTTGCGTAAACTAGGTGTCCAAAGATCTATATTTAATATAATTAAAATAATATAATTTGTCATTTTCAAAATTATAATTTATTTTATGTGTAATTAAAGCAAAACTTTAATTTTATTAAATTGCAATAATTAAAAAAGAATACCTAAAGTAGCATTTATTTTTCCATAACAATGTTCAATTACAAATCTTTGAAGAGAGAATTATATGTTAATTGCGTATAAATCATTTAAAACATAAAAATGTTGCATGAGAACAGAACAACAATGAAGCACATTATTAATACAAGAAATGTGATAATGTGCCACAAGGTATGAAACACAGGATGCCAAAAATAGTTTTTGTTCACCTGGTTGAATAGTTTTTGAGCAACATCTGCTGAAGGCTTGAGGGTTTTAGTTTTGACTGAGTGATGATGGTATTATCTGACAAAAATCTGTGAATAAAGCACTGTTTGTGCCAAAAGCCCCTTGGTCAGAGAACATATTTCACATAATATACCTAGATGTGCCACACCTTAATGATTTCCTAACATGCTATGCTGAATAAAATAACTGCTTTCAGTTCAGTTCTATAGTAAATGTGGATCCATTATTCCTTAATTTTATTGTTACATTTTATGAATCCATATGACTGAAGGGTCACTCCAAACATTGAAAGGTTTTTATTGTATGATTTTAAAAGACATTTTGAAATGTAAAAATTGTATTTGAAGTATAATAATCTTACATAGTAAAGTTTTACGGGGGCACTTTGTACTTATAAATCATAATTCATAAATTTAGCATCTCTGTAAAATCTGTGTTCCTGGGCCCGTTTTCATAAAGAATCTTAATGCAAAAAGTAGCTCCTAGTGACGCAATTCTAAGAAAATTCTTAGAAATGTGGGCGTTTACTCTTAAAATGAAAGAAAAAATCCTAGTAACGAAAAAAGTAATTCAGAAAGCATCTTAACCCTTAAAAGAGGTCTTAAGGTCAAAATTGTTAGGAGCACGGACGAGAACTTTTAAGAGGCTTAAGAGTTTTTTTTAGCAGTCGGGAAAGTGTACAAAACACAAAGAGGGAGACAAAAAATGTTGCGCACAATGCATGACAGTAAGTTAATAACATGCAACACATTAGATCGTACAGGAATCATGTTTGTGACTGATCTTATTAGAGACATAATAATATAATATAGCTCCAGAAATAAAAGTAATCACTACATTAACTACAGTGACAGATTCGGTTACTAGAAAAAATGCAACTATGCAGCAAAGAGGATTTAGGTCTGTTACAGACGTCTATAAAACAAAGTAATCACGCAAATTTACAGAACCTTGTGTCGCTGTTTATTTCCTAATACGTTAAGTACATTAACAGCATATATATATATATGGTTGGATAGTGCAGATTAAGGGGCGGTATTATCCCCTTCTGACATCACAAGGGGAGCCAAATTGTAATGACCTATTTATTAACATGCTTGAAAAGAATGGTTTACCAAAACTAAAGCCCTATTCGGACGGGATTAGTTTTACAGGGGGACCTCTGAGAAAATCGTGCTTCTCAGAGGTCCTCTGTGTTTTTAATCCCGTCCGAATCGGCCATGTATGTGTTTTTCTCTGACGACCTCCGTAAAAATTCCAGAGCAATTTACCTACTGTTTTTCCGCCGAACTCAGAGGTCCTCTGAGAAATTTAAACCCCGTCCGGATGCAAATGTCTGTGTTTGCCCGCAATATCTTTTAAAAAAGCGGTTCATTTCGTGTTTTGGCCAACGTGATCTGCCGTAAGGTCTTACTAATGCGCGTATTAAAGTAATTAAATCAAGACGAGCTGAATATCATACACTGTTAAGACTAAACACTGTAATATCATTAACATTATAAGAAACTCCGTTCAAAGTTGTTCAACTCCGGAATGGTAATGTTAATTAATAAAGATATAAAATTTTATTAATCATTATTTCTTCATTTCTTTGTGTTTGTTTTAAGCAGACAGTTATATAAAACACGTAGGCTAACGTTACTTTAGTAGGATTTGTATATTTTATTTTGATTTGTTAAAATTAAAATAATACATTACATGTTCTGTCATAATTTTACATTTAAAGCAAAATATTTAACATTACAAACACGCGTATCCAGAGCACGTGCTACTGCAACACCCAAATGCATGAAACAGACACTCCCATCTCTGGAATAGCCTGCATCATTTTAATCCCGTCCGAATCGGTACATAAAATCACAGACGTCCTGAAACTCTGAAACTCAAACGTCGTTTGGAAAACTAATCCCGTCCGAATAGTGCTTAAGTTACTTTGTTTTCACATTTTCTAGGTTGATAGAAGCACTAGGGGCCCAATTATAGCACTTAAAGGGCGTTTTGCAGGTAAAATTTTTCAACGAATTTGTGCAATTTGCTTGTTGATAATAAACATTTAAACTGTTATCCATTGTATTTTATGTTGTTGGGTATCACAAAACCCGAAAAAGTATGAAAAAGTACAGCAATTTGCAATGATTCTCCTTTCCCTCACAACGCACTGTATGACGTCACGCTGGGGAGAGAACTGACCAAAGCCGCCTTGAGAGCATTGAGAATGACTATAGAAAGACGAGTAAAGTACAGTTCTGATAGCGCAGATAATAGATAAATACATACATACATACATACATACATAGATAGATAGATACATAGATAGATAGATAGATAGATAGATAAGATAGATAGACAGATAGATAGACAGACAGACAGATGGATAGGCTAGTATAGAGAGATAGGCAGACAGCCAGATAGCATAAGGTTAGCATATCTTCGTGTAGAAAGTAAACAAACAATTAACATACTCGTGCATGCTGGCTTGAGGGGGTCCATGATCCTGCCTGAAATTGGTGTAACTTTATGCGATCTTCAGCACAAACGGTTTTGGCAGCATGTCTCTAATCCTGGAAGGTGAGTGAAGCACGTCACGTCTGTTCGCGGGGACCAGCGACCCAAACGCACTCACTTTCACAGCCAGTAGCGGAATGGCAATCGAGAGAGTCGGGACTTTCCCGGGCCGATCTGATAATAGTTATACATTTCGAGTTATATTAGCAACACCGTCTGGGGGCGTGATGTGTGCCGGTTCCCGCAGCCCGCTGGTCAAACTGTGCCTCTCTGCTCAATAAAGTATATAAAAGTGCTCAACCTGTTCGGCAGGTCCAAACATGTACAGGATTTATAAAAATACGGTGATCAATGAGCGGTTCCTCCTCAAATGGCTTAGCCTGTCGTGATGTAAAAAGCCGCCGAACGCCTGTTTATTACAGTATGTATGCGGTCGGATCCGAGTGTGCTGCAGCTGCTGACTGCTGCTGCGTATAAAATGATCGTGTGATTCGTTATAATCGCATAAACAATATAACAAAGCATCCTTTTATTTCACAAAACAATATATTTGAGATATTATTTGATAGACTAGTAAGTGTGGATTAAGGATGTTTAAAAATCTCTAGCCTGGTGGTCAGGACATGAATGGATCAAATCAGCAGATTTGCGAAGTTTTATTTATCTCCACATATATCATAAATAATAATTAGCAAGGTAACTTTGCAGTATAACACATTATATATTTCCTACGATGTATATATGATTTCCAAATTATATACGTAAGTATTAAACAGCAATAAATGTCTCATCTATCTCTATGGCTCTGGCTGAGTCTTTCTTCACTTCTACCCAACGTGACGTCATCGCAGAATTGCGTTAAAAAAAACCGTTAATACCAAAAACGTAAAAATAGTGGTCTTTAAGACCATTTTTGAGACATTTTAAAAATTATACACATATCTTGAGTGATTTATGTACCCATTAATCGACAGTGGTGGTTAACCTGCAACATACACTTTAAACATGGAAAAGTCAAATTTTCATGATATGTCCCCTTTAAAATGCTTTCTAATGTGAAATCTATTAGTATTGGTGTCCCTCAAGGTTGCGTTTGCTCTCATATTTTGTTTACTTAATATATAAACGATTGTTCTTGTAGAAGGGTCATTCTATGAAAATGGTGGTTGTTGAACAAACAACTTTTTAAAAATGTAATTCTTTTTTATACCAAAACTTATAGTCAGATAATAGTTAACCTCTTAACATTATAAATCAACTTAAATGACAGCTTAATGTATTTTTATATTTTTACTACATTACATTAAAAAATGCTTGTGCTGCTTTTTCGTCACTGGTGTTACATATATTTTAAAAAAGCTACGTCAGCTGCCACAGGACAAACATGTCATCATCGGAGACAACGTGGTAAAAAAAAATTGTCCATTAAGGGCTTCTGTAGAAAAATGACGGCACGAAATGGCAACTTCCATGTTAGGGGACCCTCTGTGTATGTAGATAAAAAGGTAATAAAAACATAACAGTTCATTATATTAGGTCTTTAAACACCCCTGATAATATATTTTTGTATATTATTTTGCATTTCTGTCAAGAGATCCTTCTAAAAATTACACACTGCACTTTTAACTTCATGAGGCAGAGGCACTGCAAGAACCGACAGTGGATGATATCAAACACAGCGAGAGCGAATCAAGAAATCATATAGAGGAGTCTGCTTATCAGTCGTTCTCTTGATGTCATCCGCCTGCGGTTCCTGCAGCAGAAGCTCCGCATAAAGTCGAACTCACCTTACAACTTTACTTAATGCTGTCAGTAGTGATTGTCCGACTAGCGCACGTGGATTTAGCAGTTAATGGAGGCCCCCCTCCAAGCTTGAGGCCCTAGGCATTTGCCTACTCTGCCTATAGCTAGTGCCGGCCCTGCCAATATTGCAGCAATAATATTAATTTACATCACTAACAACAAAATTTTTTGTAAAATGGTGACAATGACCTTTAATTTGCGAAATATACATTTTTATTTAACTACAGTTCTGAATTTTTATTCAAATACCCAGACGACACAGCCACGCATTGAATCTTTGGATAGCCAAGGCTGTGAAGGATCCATCTATGGATCCTGGGTTTCATTTGGAGGCTGCAGGTTAAGGAGCCTTTGTTGCGGCCAGGTGATGTCATTGGCCTTCAAATACGGCCTTGGACAGTCCCTGAAATGGGATGCACCCATGCAATTAGGTTATTTAACTTTCCCCCCCTAAATAATTCCTAATGTTATTCACTTTAATATATGGGTTGCAATTTCACAATAAAGGTGGAACATGTTTTGACATGATTTATTGTCATGATTCTGCCCTCTTGTCCTTGTTTTAGTCCTAGGCTGTGTTCCACTCCAGTTTTAGACACGCACTTGCGAACTTCCCTAAACACTTCCCCTCGGGGGAATCCCTGTCGCCATTTTGAAGTGCGTTCCACTTTGTTAAGTGGACAAGGAAAGTTTATATGGGGCTGGTTTCCACTCTAGTTTTAGACACGCACTCGCAAACTTCCCTAAACACTTCCCCTCGAGGGAATCCCTGTTGCCATTTTGAAGTGCATTCCACTTCGTCAAGTGGACAAGAGAAGGTTATTTTGACAGACCCTCGCTCCGTCGATTTTGACTAAGGGAGCAAGTCTACCTCATATGTACACTTCAGGTCTGGCTTCAGGCAGTTCCAAATACCACAATGCAACACAATTGTGACGTCACTTCAGCAGCTTGCGCTTGGCACAGTTCAAATGATGAAGGGGAAAGAAGTTCACACCTGTAAGTTAGGGCATTCCATTTGAACTCATTTCAAGTGTTCTGCCAGTAGCAGTAGTGGGCACTCTTAAAATGTAAGCATTGACGTACATCCGAGTGAACAAGACTGAGGGAAGTTAGCGAGGGAAGGTCATAAAAAAACTGGAACGCAGCCCTAGTCTTGAGGCAGAGTCATGACAAGCATATGTTGGCCCTGTCACCAAATGGCACACTCCGGACTTGTGGTCCTCCTCAGAGTCCACACTTTGATGACATCATAGAGTGCATACTTTTGGGATCCTTGATGCGAGTCCACGTGGGTACACCGGAGTCGAATTTTGGGATAGATTTGAGCGTCAAGCCAAAAATAGGAAGAGAAGTTGCCCATCAATGAGTAAATTTACATACACAGAATAGACGGATAACTATCAAAAATCTGCTTATTATAAAAAATGCGTTTTCATGCGTTTACATGCAAATCAATAAATCGGCTATGCAGACAATTGCATTTACATGGGACTTGAAAATTTGTCAGGTTTCTCGCAGGTAGTGACGTCATCACCTATAGTACATAATAGTCGATCAAAAAGCCGACGGCATATCGGTCTTAAGCTATATTGTTTTATCTCTTTTCATGTCTCCAGAACCTGTAAATATAACATCAGTTTTTTATTTTCGCAGTTTCTCTGCCAACTGCTTTAGTAGTGCAGAGACTTTTATGCGTTACTTTGCGCTTACATCTGTCTGACGTTTATCTTTCACACGCGGAAACATGCGCACGTGGACAAAACCGTTAGAAAGACGGTTAAGGTGTTTACATGCCACACGAAATCAGGGTAATGAGCGTAAAACTACCTGTGCCGATCGTTTTATGCTTACGCCGTTTATGGTCTTCCCCGATTAAAGAAAACTGTTTTACGCGTTTACATGACCCCACGTGTTATCAGTTTTTCGAGCATAATCGGCTTAAGACTGTGCATGTAAACGCACTCAGTGTGAACTCCTCCCTTCCGTTGTCTGATTGGTCTGATTGCTCTTTCGCAAGGACCTCTGGGTTGGTAAAGTGGGCGAAGCAAAGGTGGCGCCATTTGGGACAGGGACGTTTTGTGGCAGAAGATGGCTTCATGATTGTCATCTGTTCCCCTCTTGATTTGCTCCTGTATTAAATGCCCTTCTGTTTGCTTGCGGTCTTGTGCTGATTCTATTTTGCCTATTAAAGTACCTGTGCATAGTGTAGCTGTGCCAAGTCTAAGTTTTCCTGTTATCAAGTCTATAGTTTTGTGTTAGTGTAGTCACTTCTTTGTTGTGTTTATCTGTTCCTTGTTATTTGCCCCCTCGTGGGTTGTTATTTTCTGTTTTACTGTTATTAAAAGTCTGTGTTCACTCAAGTCAGCATCTGGGTTCTCTCTCTCTCTCCTTTCTGGAGAAACATGACATCGATCTTGGTTTCATTTTTTTAAATCACAAAAACCTGTATTGTGTGTAGAATATTTATATGCACTGTATTTCATGTCATCGTGGGAGTTTTTAGACCTGACAGAATCTGAAACACTTCCGTTTGAAAGTTAAAACATGACAAGTGACACACTGTATGTCAGAGCATTTTCTGAACATAGTACAATACTGTCATCTGCTGGTAAATTCCAATATTACTATCATACATAGCATTGCAATATATTTGTAAAAAAGAATGTTTACATCATCTTGCATTCACTAGTGCAAATTTGATGGTAGTGCACATTTAAAATTCACAAGCCCTTGGTAATAAGCTTTAATTGTTGTGTTTATTATACTACTATAGTATTATAAATATTCTATTTATCCCTTTTAGTAGTACAAAGACAATATAATAAGGGGCCTTGGGGTGTTTGGTATGAGCTTTACCCTGAAGTTTGATAAGCTCAGCTCTAAATGATACAATCAATTAAAATAATTGTTTAAAAATGATGTACAACATTTAAAACCTTGGCTCAGTGTTGACTATCTCAAATTTATAACAAGTCTTGCCACTAGTCACCTGACTTTGCTCACACATCATGACATCAAGACAAAGTTATTTCATTTCAAACAGCTGACAGCTGAGGTCATTAAAAATAATTGCAGTGGATCTAGTGACTTTTTAAACACATCTTAGTTGGTTGCTCACTATTTTCCAGTTATAATATCTAAATTCGGGTTATAGAAAATGCATTGAATTTAATAAGATAAGCTTTAATTTCCATTCTATATGCATGTGCAATAAATATACATGCTGCAGCACCACCACAAGGTCACACAAGTTTAACATACAAATGACTTGCGCAAAGTTGCAAGTTATGTGAACAGATTATCTGAAATTAGAAAATACAGAAACATTTTATGTGTTTTAAAATGACTTGTACTCTACAAAAAATAAATAAATAAACAAACAGATTAAAAACAGCTATCCAACATTATGGCAAATGGTAAAAAATGTATTTCCACATTGTAGGGTTTTATAGTATAACAGTACTAGCTAACTTATAATGTTATAAATATTTTATACCTTTTAGTTTTAAATTTATCTTAGCACAATTTAAATATTTCAGACTTTATACTCTTTATAAATGCAATGAATAATGACATATGTCTGATTATTCTATTAAACTCAAGGTAACTTTATTGCATTAAATTACTAAAAATATAAAACTCAAAAGTTGTTTATTCCACATGTTATTATAATTAAATCATAAAAGAATTAATGCATCACAACAGAGTTTTCCATAAAAAGGTCAGAAGTTAGGAGTTTCATGACAGACTCTCCATTCAGAAGAGCAATACGTCTGGGCAACCAGCCAGAGATCAGCACAAACAAACTACACATACAACTCCACTGGCCTGAGAGACTCTTTCTTATTTTTTTTAAAACCTCATGACATCTGCAGGAGCTCTTCATAATATCCCACAAAGATTTCATGGCATATACGATTACAAAGCAACGCAGTAGGAGGTTTGCTTCTTCTAGCTTAACCAAAATCCAACCCATGTGGTAATTGGGCTCTGTTATGACAGCAACAGGCACCAGAAAAAAGGTTTTGAAGCTTCCAATTTCTCCGCCTAAAGCCTGTGTAATGAATTTATTTTCTTTGTCAGCTCAAGGGGAAAATGTCTGGAAATGAAAAGGGACAAAAAAACAAACCACAGAAATGAAAAGGAAACGGGCTGTTGAAAAAATGTGTGCTTCCTTTCCCGGCTTCCTATTCCTGGTGATCTGACTGTAAGTTAACAGGGGCAACCGCAGTGACTGAACTCCTTTGACTTACCGAGACCAGTCATCCTCATAAAAACAATCGTGCTTCCTCGGTGGGTAAGCTACAATAGTGTGCCACAGAAAAATGTGTCTCTCTGCCTGAAATGACGTCTTAAATGCATTATATGTATTGTAAAATCATGAATTACATAAATATGATGATGCTTTGTATAAACTTATTTATAAAAATTTAATGTGCAGTTACTGTTTATATTGTGCAGCTCACCAAATTAAAAATACTATAGTATACTTTAATATTTATTATTAAAATTCCTATGCTACACTCTAAAAAATGCTGTTTTTTCATCCCAGTGTTGTTGTGTCAAATAATGCTGGGTTGAAAATAACCAGCATAGAGCGTAGGCCTATAGTTGTAATATTAAATATTAAATTAATACAATTTAGCAATTTACTATCGTTAAAGGGGACATTTCACAATAATATTTTAAGATGTAAAATAAATCTTTTGTGTCTGCAGAGTATGTAAGTTAAGTTTTAGTTCAAAATAAAGATAGATGATTTATTATAACATGTTAAAATTGTCACTTTATGTGTGAGCAAAAATATGCCATTTTGGGTGTGTCCCTTTAAATGCAAATGAGCTCATGAAACGCAAATACTGATCACTACGCTCTCTCTCTCTCTCTCTCTCTCTCTCTCTCTCTCTCTCTCTCTCTCTCTCTCTCTCTCTCTCTCTCTCACACACTCACTCTCTCTCTCTCTCTCTCTCTCTCTCTCTCTCTCTGTGCACTAAATGACAGTGATGTGGTTGGATAGTTGCAGATTAAGGGGCTTTATTATTATAATAAGATCCACTTTCTGACATCACAAAGGGAGTCAATTTTCAATCACCATTTTTTTAAATGCTTGCAGAGAATGGTTTACCAAATCTAAGTTACTGTGTTGTTATTTTTCATATTTTCTAGGCTGATAGAAGCACTCGGGACCCAATCATTGCACTTAAACATGAAAAAGGTCAGATTTTCATGATATGTCCCCTTTAATATAACTGATTACTACAGCATACTTCAGTATACAACTAATTAGTGGTGTAAATACTACAGTATAGTATTTTTCATGGGAGTCATTTTAAAATATGAGTACCAAAGATAGGCTACTGTAATTTCTATGAAGGGAGACTATAATTTGGCAGTAACCAAAATGTTCTCTAAAAAGAGGGGGGGGGGGCTGTGTCATCCTTCTGCGCAGGAGCGCTTTCAGTCGCTCGGCCTGGTCCACTGAATGGAATTTTATGCCAGAGGAGGTTAGACAGCTTAACACTTATATGGCCTTTACAAAACAACTGAAACTCTGGCTTATTAACAATTATGTCTGTCAACATTAAAAGCCGAGCCTACTGAGCTGTATTACATATTTAAAATATTATAGTTTTTTTGAAAATGTGTATGTGTCTTACTACTGTAAAGGAACAGAGTACCTTATGTACTTTATGGTGTTATTGTAATGTATTTCCTTGTTTGTATTTTAATGCTTTTTTACATCTTGGCCAGGGGACTACAGATGAAAAATAGCCTTTTGGCCAATTCTGGCTTTTTTAACAATGTTTGTACATGTGTTTTATGAAATTCCGCTGTCCCCTCTTTAAATAAACCATTAAATCAAATCAAATCAAATCAAAGTACATATAGACTATAGAATTAGTAAGTTAACAACCGTAGCTGATATTTCTGAAATTTGACATATTGTATTTACTTTATCTATTTTTACGATTTTGTACACTGTATGTTCCCACTGTCTTATATTTTGTGGTTTATAAATAAACATATTTTTTTTAAAAATTAAAAATATTGTAGTAGTAGCCTACAGTATTATAGTAAACTCCCTAGTAAAATTCCTAGAACTAAGGTAAAGTATACACTACGCTATTGCTAATATTATGCAATAATATTAACAAAGAGAAGTAAATACTACATATAATACAATATTAAGGTATACAGTATTTTTTCATGTGGTATAAACTGTAAAAATGCCCATGTAAATAAATAAACTGAAAAAGAGAAAAAAATAAACTGGAAAAAACAAAGTATGAGTGGGTAAGAAAATCAAGGCAAATTGCAACAGCGCGAGGCTAAGATGATTTGCTAGCAAGCGCAACTTCACTCGCCTCTTTCTCTCTCTCTCGAGTCGTCTGAAACGTTGCAAACTCTGGCTGTTTGTTTGGTCTGACAGCGGAGGTTTTCTCAGGAACTGGAAACAGTCTAGCAGTCATCTGGACGCGTCCTGTTGTGGCAATCTCACGCCTTTTAAAACTATGTTGTAGAGATGGAGTTCATGAAAGTGATCGGAGCTGTTTTGGCACTTTGTTTCCAGCCGGGCTGCGCGTCGAAGGCGTTCAATGGTGAGTGTCTGCATAACTGTTGTGTAAAATGTCGGATCATGCATAGCGATATTTAGGCGACCACGGTTGTTATGGCTCTTGTATAGTTTGAATAAAATAAACTTGAAACTATAGTATGGAGTCGTTGGACTGCACGCGCATACGCATAGTTTTTGGCTGACAGACAACGGTTTCTTCACAATACCGCGTATTAAAGCTCTTAATGTTTTGAAGAAGATCCTAAAATATTTTCATTTTGGTATGCTTGATCTGACTTTGCAACTTGGTCGAGAAACAAAACGTTTGACTGCAGCTTCGTCAGTTTTTCTTTGTAATCTATAGTAGATTGGTCTTTTTCTCTTTTAAGCTTGCTTGTTTATTCCTTTAAGAGGATTATGTTTGGTCGCAGCACGCTGTTTGTTAGTCAGGGTGGATTTATGACGGCTGTAGCACACATGACTGTACTTGAGACAATTTTCCGCCTGACAGTCCTACTATAGTTTCCTCTTTTCCTTCTTTCATCACAATATTCCCTCGGCCAACTTTCCTCTAACCGTTCCTACAGTATTTCCAGAACTACAGCACCCACTTTTTGCTCAACACTAACATAGTGTTTCTCTGAACTGTCTGTCTGGTTTGCAGATCAGAGGATATGCCGGAGAGGTACAGAAAAGCCCTGCTATAAAATCGCAAGTTTTCAGGACAGCAGGCTCAGGGTGAGCTTTGAGGCCGCCAGACAGAAATGCAGGGATGATGCCGGAGAGCTGCTGAGCATTGAGACTGAAAACGAGCAGCGTCTGGTGGAGAGGTTTGTTCATGAGCTAAAGGCCTCAAATGGAGATTTCTGGATTGGGCTGCGAAGAGAACAGAGACACAAAGACTCTGGTGCAGATTGTTCATCACAATATTACTGGCTGGATAACAGTCGAGCCACATTCAGGTAGGAGATTAGCAGGTATAATACACTGAAAACAGTTTTCTCTAATAGCTTAAACATGTTGTTTGTGTGATAACATCTACAGCAGTGGTTCTCAAACTGGGGCCAGGGGGCCATGAGATTGTGCCAGGGGGAGCCCAGTCTAATGACATTTTATAAAATACATGAATTTATCATAAATTCTGTGTATTTAAACTTCAGAAAAATAAGAATACTAACCAACAGCACTACATTGTATAATTTAAAGTTTTGTTTAAATTCTTTGGGGGAGGGCATGAAGGGAAGCATACTACCAAAGTCCTTTCAAGGAAGTCGAGTCACTCACCCCCTAGTCTCAGCCTCAGACATCACGCCCACAGACTGTTGGCTAAACGTCTGATGTTTTTCGTACACTTTTCTGGAAACCCTGTGAGAATGACAAAGTCGTTTTTGATTGGTTGAAATAAACCGGATTTCCAGAAGACGCGAGTGTCGCGATTAGTTTCGGTCCCTGGAAAACAAAGCTCTGACGTTCCATTGAGGAAGAGAATCAGTCGTGTTCATGTGGATTATAATGAGCAGTTATCATGATCAGCTAAACATTGGATTCTCAAAAATATGCAAAGTTCGCAGCATAAACTCTCTAAAAGACATCCAAGAGTTTTGCTTGAGGCAGTTAGTGGAGTCAAAAAGTTTGGTTCTCCTGAATTGCTTGTATGTGTTAAAAAGTGGAGAAATATGCTTCAAACAGACGTTTAACGGGAGCGTCTCATTGGTGTGGCTGTTGATGAAGTGCACAACGTTGTTCTATGGTGAGTAATGTTGTCTATTTAGATGCTATTCGGTTGCGGCTGGTTATTTCAATAATTGACTTGTTGGCAGCCGGCTCGTTATTGTGGGGAGTCCGAAACGTGACGCTAGACGAAACGAACTGTGATTGGTTGATTGACATGTCGGTCAAACAGCTCGTGGGCGGGCTTTGTCCAGAAAAAGCAGCGAAAAACACCAGACCTTCAGTATTGTACTTCAGTAACTCCAGATCTTGTTAAGAACAAGACAAAACAGACCTGTCGATTCTGCAGTGCATGCGAAAAGTCTATCTCCCAGAGGATTCTGATTGACGATTGGCTATTTTTACTTGGAGGCGGGACTAGAGCGGCCATTCTGACCATTGCGATTTCCTCCATTCATAGCACTCCATATTTATATCATTCATTTGCATCTTCTTAATATTAAATATCTTTGACCATATACGGGGGGCATACAAAAAAGTTTGAGAACCAATGATCTTCAGTAATAAAACCATTTTATACAGGTCAATTATTATTTTAATGACTAAATCACAGTGGTGACTGGTGACTTCTTTTTCGAGGATGCGTGATGCATGGCTTGTCAAAACATGTATTTAGGCCGTCATGTGGCTCATGTCAGTCATGTGTTCGGTGCATCATGTGAACATATGTGCATCACGCATTTAAAAATACACATATTTTGACATGACGAGCCACAAACATGACACTCCAATTCTCCAAACACATATTGTCCGCCACTGCTAAATCAATGTGAAGAGTAAAATCAGATAGATCAGTTATTTAAGATAACTCTGTTATGTACGTATACTTCCTAAAATTTTCTGAAAGAGATTTTCTAGCAACCAGAATGCTTTTCTTGGGTATAAAGTAGTAATACTGTTTATGGCATATCATGGAGGTCACTTTAATAGTGCTTGACCCATCATGGCTGTGAAATAGTATACATGCATGGCCAAGGTATTAACAGAACAGTTCACCCAAAAATAAAAAATAAATTCTCATAATTTAACCCCCGGAGTACAGTCTGTTTTATATGTGTACGTATGTGCCTGACATGTACACAGATGTTTGATACATGCACATTGCGGCACAATGCAACGCATCTCCTGGACTGCATGCATGCACTCTTCTGATGATAAAAATCATCTGCACTGTACGCGGATGCTTGCATACATGTAAAGAGTGGATCATACTTAGGCCTTAACTCACCCCCATGCCATCCCAAATGTATATGACTTCCTTTCTTCAGATTAACGCAAAGGTTTATTTAAAAAAAATTGGTTTTTGAGTGATACAATTTTTGAGCCATATTTGGCGAAAACAAAAGAGACACATCAATATAATTTGGGCTATCGGATCAGATTACATGGAAAATGACATTTTGACTTCATTCGTCTGGTTGTTACATCATGACCGTAAACAGATAAAAGAGGACCCAGCTATAATATTGCATGTGTAGATACTGCGGATTGTGGTAAATTGTTTTGTTGAAGCTTGTTCAGTTGCTTAAAATTGTAAATTTTCATCTAGTTTGCTCCTTCGAATCCGAAGCGTTCTGAATGGCAAACATTGTTGACATCTGGGGAATCACCTGTTGTTAAAACTAAGAAAACCTTGAACAGTAGAGTAAATATCATCAGGGTGTTTTAATTTGGTCAGATATTTTTTTATATGACATTTTTTCTAATATATGATTTTTCTATGTGTTTGATTTTACGCGACACTTCAATTGATGACATTCAACGAGGACAAGTCAAAAGCAAACTCCTTCGTATGATTTCTCAAATCGTTCTCATGCTAATTTGATGTCATCTCCCTGTCGGTTCTTGCTGCGCCGCATGAAGTTGAACACCCCTTCAAACAGAAATGGTGATAGAGAGGCAAACAATACAGATTGCAGCTTTAAAGGTGCAATGTGTAATTTTTAGAAGGATCTCTTGACGGAAATGCTAAATAATATACAAAACTATATTATCAGGGGTGTATAAAGACCTTTTTATAACGAACCGTTATGTTCGTTATTATCTTAGAATGAGACGTTTTATCTACATACACAGAGGGTCCCCTTACGTGGAAGTCGCCATTTTGTGCCACCATGTTTCTACAGAAGCCCTTAACGGACAAACTTTTTTTACTAAGTTGTCAACGTCAATTACATGTTTTTCCGGTGGTGGCTACCGTAGCTTCTCAATGCTTTTCAAAAGCGGGGGTGAGCCGTGGACTGAGCCGTTGGTTGTAATTCACAACCTTACAACTGGATGCCGCTAAAAGTTACACACTGCACCTTTAACATAAAACAATTTGTTTATGTTTAACTGAAGAAAGGATGTCATTTACACAGAGGAAAATCATACAGTCTACACACAGTACATAATGGAATGTGAGTTATGATAATTTTCATATTTTGGCAACTACTCCTTTACCAAAGAAGCAAGGCAGACTTATCTGTGTTGTCTTAAGATAGTGTAGTGTGCAGTTTTTAGTAGGGCGGTTATGTGTGCTTTGTATTTTAGGAACTGGCTGGTGACAGAGCCCTCGTGTGGCCGTGAACAATGTGTGGCGTTATTCTACCGATCCTCCATCTCTGCTGGCCAGAAGGAGCTCAACCTATTCAAGTGGATGGACAATAACTGCAATTTCAAAAATAATTTTATCTGCAAGTACTCAGATGGTAGGCCTTTACTAATGTTAGCTGTCACTTAGACAACAAATCTGAGATATGTTTTAGTTCAAACAAGGATAATGTGATTATGTAAGGACTGAAGTTTTGTTGTCCCTCGTATGTTTAGAGAAACATCTTGTCTCCACTCCGGCAGATAACGTGACAGCACACACAGGTAAACAAATACATTTGGGCTAGTTTTGGCCTTTTTTGATGGTTTATATATTTAAAAAGCACTGCGTGAATATAAGTTTTTAGACGCTATTTAATCTGCAATTAAATAGACTAGTTTATATGGATTCATAAATATAAAAAGTTGGAATATCAAAGTGTACACATGTGCACATTCTATCAATATTTCTCCTACCTTAAATCTATTTATATATTTATAGATTGCACCCATTTTTAATTTTATAATTTAGTTTTATGACCACTTTCACATCTTTTTCTGACCCTTAGAATTAAATTGATCATTTTTTGTTCTTCTCCTATTTAACACTTACTGTATATGTAAATAGCCTCCACATGTGAAATAAGCAAGAGCACTTTGCTACAAACTGGATTTGTTGTTAAAGGAAAACACCACCGTTTTTCAATATTCTGCTGTGTTCTTGCCTCAACTTAGACGAATTAATACATACATGTACTTTTTGTTTTCTACAGCGCATTGTGAAGGTGTTAGCATTTAGCCTAGCCCTATTCATTCCTTAGGATCCAAACAGAGATTAATTTAGAAGCCACCAAACACTTTCATGTTTTCCCTATTTAATGGGACATTCCACTTTTAAAAAAAAATGCTCATTTTCCAGCTCCCCTAGAGTTAAACATTTAATTTTTACCGTTTTGAATCACCATTCAGCTGATCTCTGGGTCTGGCGCTAGCACTTTTAGCAGAGCTTAGCACAATCTATTGAATCTGATTAGACCGCGCTAAAAATAACCAAAGAGTTTGGATATTTTTCCTATTTAAAACTTGACTCTTCTGTAGTTACACCGTGTACTAAGACCGACAGAAAATTAAAAGTTGTGATTTTTTAGGTAGATACGGCTAGGAACTATACTCTCATTCTGGCATAATAATCAAGGACTTTGCTTCCGTAACATGGCTGACCCGGAGATTAGCTGAATGGATTCTAAAATGTTAAACTCTGGAAAATGAGTATATTTTTTGAAAATGTGGAATGTCCCTTTAAAGACTGTTACATGAGTAGTTAGTAGAGTTAGTATGGTGGCACAAAATGTGCTGCAAACTAAGTGCTCTTCCGCCATTCAATAAAGTTCTTTTTTATTATCCGCTTAAAAAATCACCACGTTTCATTTTGTGCCACCATATTTACTTGTGTAACATGGAAGTGTTTGGTGGCTTCTAAATTCATCCCTGTTTGGATCCTAAGGAATGAAAGGGGCTAGGCTAAATGCTAACACATTCATGACGCGCTGTACAAAGATGAGAGCACACATTGAAAAAAGATAGGGATGTATTTATTCGTCTAAGTTGAGGTAAGAACATAGAAAAATATTGAAAATGGTGGTGTTTTCCTTTAAAGGTGCAGTGTGTAGATTTTAGCGGCATCTAGTGGTGAGATTGCGTATTGCACCCCTCCCTTTCGAAGCACACAGAGAAGCTATGGTAGCCGTCACAGGACAAACATGTCATCGTCTGTAACAACGTAGTGACAAACGAGTTTGTCTGTTTAGGGCTATTGTAGAAACATAATGGTGCAAAATGGCGGCTTCCATGTAAGGGGACCCATGGTGTATGGAGATAAAAACTTCTTATTCTGATGTAATAAAATCAATACAGGCCATTTTGCAAGGTCTTTATACACCACTCAAAACAATTATCTATATTATATTGCAAAAGATCCTTTTAAAATGTACACACTGCACCTTTAAGTTTAGTAAAGCTTTTAATGGCTTTTTCTTTCAATAACAGCCTCTTTAAAAATCCAGATTTGCATTGTGATTCTATTGGCCAAAGGTTTTTAAAAATGACACAAATATTCATTTTCACAAAGTCTGCTGCTTCAGTGTTTTTTGATCTTTTTGTCAGATTTGTTATAGTGTACTGAAGAATAATTACAAGCATTTTATGAATGTCAAAGGCTTTTATTGACAACTACATTAAGTTTATGCAAAGAGTCAATATTTGCAGTGTTGACTCTTCTTTATGAAAACCTCTGTAATTCGTCCTGGCATGCTGTCAATCAACTTCTTGACTACATCCTGACTAATGGCAGCCCATTCTTGCATAATCAATGCTTGGAGTTTGTCAGAATTTGTGGGTTTTTGTTTGTCCACCCACCTCTTGAGGATTGAAGTTCTCAATGGGATCAAGCCAAGGTCTAGGAGTTTCATAGCCATGGAGCCAAAAATGTCAATGTTTTGTTCCCAGAGCCACTTAGTTATCAATTTGGTCTTATGGCAAGGTGCTCCATCATGCTGAAAAAGGCATTGTGAAATATGATTGGGAAAAGTTGCTTTCAGAGGAAGTTTTTGCACAATTCTTATTCATGGATGTGCAAAATTGTGAGTTAACCCACTCCCTTGGCTGAGAAGCAACCCCACATGTTAATGGTCTCAGGATGCTTTACTGTTGGCGTAACACTGGACTGATGGGCTCATTCACCTTTTTTTCTCCAGACAAGCTTTTTTCTGGATTATTACACTGACCCTTATGTTTTTTTTTTCTGGAGGGAAGTGGCTTCTTTGCTGCCCTTCTTGAGACCAGGCCATCCTCCAAAAGCCTTCGCCTCGCTGTGCGATGCACTCACACCTACCTGCTGCCATTGCTAAGCAAGATCTGCACTGGTGGTGCCCTGATCCCGCAGCTTAATCAGTTTTAGGGGTCGTCCTGGTGCTTGCTGGACTTTCTTGGGCACCCTGAAGCCTTCTTCACAACAATTGAACCTCTCTCTTTGAAGTTCTTGATGATACGATAAATGGTTGGATAAAAACTGAGGCAGAAGAAAATTAATATTTTTGTCATTCTCAAAACATTTTTGCACGACTGTACAATCCATGCTGAATGAAATTGAATTTGATCAGAACTTTTTTAAGCTGATACATCATTTACTGTGATGCTTAATTTTAGGTCATGATGATTTGACATTAATACCAAAGCATCCACCTATTACTAGGGACAATGACAAGATAAACACAGAACTCTCAGAGTCATCAGGTAATGATGTAATGAACAATGAGTTAAAGGATTAGTCAATTTTCTTAAAAAAAAAAAAAAATTGATAATTCACTCACCACCATGTCATCCAAAATGCCGATGTCCCTCATCGTTCAGTCGAGAAGAAACCATGCTTCTTGAGGAAAACATCCCAGGACTTCTCTCATTTCAATGGACTCTAATGGACACCAACACTCAACAGTTTTAATTTAGTTTAAAATTTCAGTTTCAGCTGAGTTTCAAATGACTCTAAATGATCCCAAATGAGGCATAAGGGTCTTGTCTAGCGAAATTGTCATTTTTGGCAAGAAAAATAAAAAAATGTGCACTTTTGAACCACAACTGTTCGTCTGTCTCTGGTCCTGTGATGCTCCAGCGTGACCTTACGTAGTGTGTAATGCCGTGGAAAGGTCACGTGTTACATATATGAAACGCACATTTGCAGACCATTTTAAACAATAAACTGACACAAAGACTTTAATTGGTATCGTTCCACATACAACAACGTCAGAACGGTCCTCTTTCTCCACAGTAGTTTCAATACGTCATCCGGGACCTCTTGACGTAATGGCATATTGCGTGAGGTCGCGCTGGCGTGTCACAAGACCGGAGATAGACGAGAAGTTGTGGTTTAAAAGTGCATATTTTTTATTTTTATTTTCAAAAATGACAATAATTTTGCTAGATAAGACCCTTGTGCCTCGTTTGGGGTCGTTTGGAGTCCTTTGAAGCTCCGTTGAAACTGCTGTTTTGAGCTGCATTGAAACTGTTACGTGTTGAGGTCCATTGGAGTACATTAAAGTGAGAAAAATGGTAAATCTATCTGGATTTTTTCTTTAAGAAAATTGACTAATCCTTTAAATAACCATGATATCAATATCATTTTTTGATATTGATTTAAAAAAATTCTTAAAGGTGCAATGTGGGATTTTTAGAAGGATCTATTAATAGAAACGCAATGTAATATACATAACTATATTAGCCCTAGACGGACAAACTGTTCTACAGAGCACGTTTCGTCCCAACGTTGTCTCAGACGACGACATGTTTGTCCTGTGGCAGCTACCGTAGCTTCTCATTGTTTCGAAATTGAGATTGGTTGCAATTCGCAATCTCACTGCTAGATGCCGCTAAAAACCCACGTCACACCTGTAATTCAAAATACAGTTTTTTTGTTAACAGCCGTTTAAATATGTCTGTTTTTATTTCTCAGTTTCACTTTCAGATGACACAGTTAATATTTACTACATCCTCCTGGCTACTGTACCTGTAATGCTGCTGTTAATATTAGTGGTGTCAGGGGTGCTCTGTTTTAGAGTAATGACCAAGAGGTGAG
The DNA here is from genome assembly GCF_027580225.2 of Misgurnus anguillicaudatus. NCBI lineage: Eukaryota > Metazoa > Chordata > Actinopteri > Cypriniformes > Cobitidae > Misgurnus > Misgurnus anguillicaudatus. The sequence continues at coordinate 19,509,735 of NC_073360.2, read as the reverse complement.
TAATGCAGTGCTTACATTCATAACATTTACTTTATTATCTCCATCTGTTATCCAGTGCATACTACTGTACATACTGTAATATTCATAATAACTGTCTTTGCAGGAGAAAAGAGCAAAATATAATATATGCGGTTCCAGGGCAGTGGGTGCGCACGACACCTCCAAAAAGTCAAAACGAATACCAACACACTGACGTGTTGAAGCAGCCCGTAGCTCATCTGGAATACATGAGCTCTGACATTAATAGACCCTTTATCTTTACATCTGCAAGCGGTCAGGACTACGAGAACGTTCAGAGCAGCACCACACAGAGTGGGTTTGTTACCAATGACATTTATGAGAGCTCCTCTGCAACAGAGGCTGGATGGGTGGACAACGACATCTATGGATACTAAATCACTCTATATGTTGACTGTAAGTCTGACCTCTCTCTCTAGCATGGCTGGATCTCCCTCCATTTTTAATCTCATCTCCAGCATGTATGCTTGCTTTGATGTGCACTGTGTCAACTGGTGGGAGGATTGGGAAGCCTGCGAGGGTGTACAATGATTCCCATAACTGTTGGACTTGTACAAAGAAGCGTTAAGGTGTCATCACATTGTGAGAACTTCCTCTGTGGAAGCTGGTATCCTGGAACGTGACCCTCCAGTAAATTCACAAAGCAGTGCGATGACCTCACAGCTCATCACAACAACATCCCTTCTTCTTTAATGCCCACTTTGCTCCTTTGTTTTAAAGTTGAAGTTAAGGTTATCTGCTTGCTTATTCACATGTGCTGGGCAGAAGCAACATATGGGCTTCTTTAGGATGTAGTATAGAAATATATATATTTTTTTTGTTTTAAACAAAAAACGAAATAATGACTTATAGCATAATGATATAAATGTACAGGACGTTGGTTATTGTAACATATTAAATATGAATTTAACTTTTGGGTGTCATATTAAGCAAATGTGAGCAATTTAAGCATGCTTGTAAATTCATTGTAAATGTTATGTTTTTAATAATATCAACAAGTTTGACTTGTACTGTATATAGAAGCTGAAATGGGCCTGTTATAGATTGGTGTGTTTTATGTTTTTTTATATATACATTTTTTATCAATTTTATAATATTTTTACTTACTGTATTTTATAATAAAGAGTTTGAAGCTTATGCTGCTTTTTCATTTACCTCAGGTTTAAATGAGTAACTCAGCCAGCCCGTTTTACATTGTGTTCTTTTATAATGACACGGTTTGTTATATTGTGAGCTGTGAGTGTTAAACTCGAGTTTTCTTTTAAAGTTTTTTCCCTTATTTTTATTTTATTTTTTTATAAAAGGAGTTATAGATAAATATACAACTCACAACAAGTGGAAATCAAATAAACATAACATTAAAAATAATTAAGAAAATAAATAAATAAAAGAAAGAAAAAATGCCAGTGGTAAGTTACAATAATTTAAAGCATTATTTAAATTAGTTACAACAATTTAAAAGCTTCATGGGTCTTTCTTGCCTTTTTGTTCTTGATTTTGTCTAATGTAATACCATATTGTTTAATTTTCTTTTTTTAAATGTTCATAATTTGGCTTAGCTTTCGTCCATCTTTTCACATGAATGTGATATTTTCCAAGTAAAATAAAAAGTTGTATAAGGAAGCACATCTTACTTTTGGAATCAACAAGGTTCTGACGTCAGAGTCTGGCAGTATTGCAACAAGACGAAAGTATTTATGACATCTTGATGACTTCAGCATGTTGCCAGGAGATGTCGCCATTTGACAGGAAACGCATGACACTGTTTACCACACAAGGTATTCGTGAACCATAAATGCATTTATTTATTTATTCAATATAAATATGAAATAAAACTACCGAATTTTGCTCGTGTTGGCATAACTATTAAAATTCACACATTTTACATCAATATTATGAGATTAATGCCTGGAGTTTAAACATCTGTTTTCCAAAAATTATGAAATTTAGTAAAAATGTTGCACACCTGCTTTGAGTTTTGCAATTTCGAAATGAAAACCCTTATAAAGTGAAGTGTTCGTCAAATGCAATGGCCTAAGTTTGAATACACAAGATAGACCTACTTCGTTTACATTTTATTTATTTAGCAGACGCTTATCCAAAGAGACAAATGAAAAAGCATTTAACATTTTGTCCAAGTTTACAGTTTTCAATAAGGTTTCCACTTGTTAACATTAATTAACTACATTAGTTGACAAGAACTAGCAATGCACAACACTTTTAAAGCATTTATTAACCTTAGTACGTTAACATATTTTACTACATGCACAGGCTGCATGCATTTTTTAAGTTAATGCACAATGAACAAAAAAGAATGAACACAAACGAAATAACACAAACAAACATGAATAAATGCTGTACAAAATTAATATGTTGCTTTTTGCATTACTTAATGTTTATGAATGATATAATAATAAACAAACAAACAATAAAATAATTAAAGGAAAATGTCGTAATAAAATTATCAAGCACATAATCGACTGATAACACCGTTTACATAGATAACGCAACGAAAAGCACGTCCCACTCGTTCTCATTCCTCGAGTGAAGCACGCGCAAGACTTTATCAAGTCGCTGTCGACAGGGTTTCACAGGCGGCTATCAACTACAGGCGCTCGAGCAAACAGGCCGACGCTCCTTTAGAATAGCAATTCTGCCGGTTGACGTAAGAGGTGGGTCTCGTCGCCTTGGAAACCAATTGGCACCAGAGTGTGGAACCGCTCCGAAGCCCCGCCCCCTCTACAAATACCCCCATAGGCTCTGACGTCAATGTACGTCAACCAGAGAACATGATGCCTCCTGCGAGTCAACTCGTGTAGTCGAGCAAACAGAACTGAAATATTATAGCACTATTGTATCGAGGGAAGGTGGCGTGACACATCGGCGCGCTCCCGTTCGCTCGCTCTCTGTCTCTCTCTCTTGGTAAGATTGGAGCGGGCCGTCAACAAGCAAACTGGCCGGCAGAGCGGGATTTCTACCGGGTCTATTTTTGATAGACACATTTTAGCCTCGTTATCTCGAGGCTGAAGTGGCAGATCTTTAGCGAGCGTCTCACAAAAAGCATGGTGATGGCTGACTGTCACCAAAAGCCAGTGCTTCGCGCTCCGGTCCGAGTGGGTTTCTACGACATCGAACGGACTCTTGGAAAGGGAAATTTCGCGGTTGTGAAACTGGCGAGACATCGTATAACCAAGACAGAGGTGAGTTGATCTGCGATCCACTTACGCGTGCGTAAAAACACTGCTAGGAAGTTACAGAGTGTAACAAACTTTTACAGTTTTAGCAGAAGTACATTAGTCAGCTGTCACAAACTTGCATGTAGTCTTGAGTGTTTATAGTACCTGCTGTTACTCTTCGATCAACCTGTTGTGTCACAGACTGTAAGCTGAAGCATATGCAACATTGCATGCACTGATAAGCCTAACAGTCTAATCCATCTGACAAGTCAACTTCATTGTAAACACAAAACAAAGAAAGAAAGAAAGAAAGAAAGAGAAATGCACTGGACAATAGCAAGAAGTCATGCTGAGTTAAGTGCCCTTTAATGTGGGCCATCCTGTTGTTGATTTGTGCAATGGTTGCATAGTGTTCTGTACATACACGCACATGTACAGTATACAGTATATACTGTTACTATAAACACTTCTGGTTAGATGCTAACTGCACTTCACTGACCCTGTAACTTACTTGCACACAATGACAAAGTTGAATCTAATCATGTCTAATAAGCAACCGTAGTCATATTTTAATAATAGATTTGCAAAGAAACACTGTTGAGCATTGGCAGGTTGTCACTATAAATATGTTCCTCCTTTTACAGCAAAAAATTTATTTAAGATGGTAAAATGCTGTCGTACGTGCAAGACTCGTTCACGCCTGGTCAGTGGCCTCCTGCGGTCTTTGAGTCTGCAATTGCAGATGTAAAATGTGTTAAGATGGTATTGGATTATGTTGTACACAGCTGATTCATCTTTGCAATGGTTGCTCTGGGGCTGCTTTATTTCTGCAGGGACCACAGTGCATATTTTATCAGCACTTCCCATAAGTCTCTTGTGTTTGGTGATTTCCCTGTACATCCTCTGTGCTTTGTTATACACACTCATTATATTGTGTTTCTTCTGGTACGGCACTACTGTTCGGTAGCCTTATGCATATATGAAGATCGGTTTAACATGCATGTTATAGTTTTAGCATTAAAATTTAGGCAGGTGATGCGTTGGTGCATAATGGCAGATGTATTGTGCTTGTGCCTGTTGCAGTCTGTATTCCTTTACGTATATCAGAAGTTTTTGGTAGTTTTGGTTTTAAATTGACATTTCTTGGTTTGAACAACAAGAAAGCATTATAAAACATAAACATTTGGTGTAATGATAAAGGTCAAAGTCTTTTGAAATCTGTTCTGTTTTTCTGCTACTGTAAATTTGCTTTCCATGAACATTATACTGTTTTACAACCCAAGGAGTGTTATGGCTTGACTTATGAAATTTTAATTGCTTCTGTTCTCCTATTTGTCTGACAAACGATGGAAATCTGTTGCAAGATGATGGGATAATTTGGATCATTAACTTTATTCAGCAGTCAAGACATCAATCAGATGCTCAGGTGTCTTGTTTTTCTTTGCTCATGTGTAATCCACCTTTGATCTAGGCTGGGATTGGCATGGACTGGATAGACTGGCACTGCGTTTCGCAAAAAGACTAATGAATTAAACCGAGAGCGCATTGAAGAGTAGCTCGAGGCTTTAGGCTCAATGCCAATGTACATTTCTCTTTGTGCCTTTGATTCAACAGGTGGCTATAAAGATCATTGACAAGACACAGCTGGATGCCGTAAACCTGGAGAAGATCTATCGTGAAGTACAGATTATGAAAATGCTGGACCATCCGCACATCATTAAACTGTACCAGGTCATGCATTTGCCCAGTTTAGCTAATAAAGTACACTTTTTCAACCCCAAAAGGTTTTGATACACCCAACAAACATCTACCGGATTTCGCATTTAAATTCACACACTGAAATGACCGAGCTGGAAACCGGCCTGGTTTTTAGCTGGAGATCTTTCACACTCTAGAGTTGAAGATGAGATAACTTCCCCCCTGGTGTGACTTCACTCCAGCATTATGTAAGGCTTTAGGTCACATTGGTTTTTGGGAATGCGAATAGCACTTCATTATTATACAACACAGGGGCAGAAGTCCAAGCCTTGCCGTGTAATCATAGTGTATCATTATTTCCAACAGTTACTCCATTCAAACGGCATGGGTCAATTAGTCATTTCCTGTCAGGGCCCATAAACAGAGGGCCGCTCCGCAGGCCCCTGCTGTCTCATCTCTAACCCCCGGTTTCCCTCTGCCCCATCTGCCACGGTTCGGGTCCCTAACACCAGTCAGCCGCTCCACGCATTCACACATACACGTGACGTAACGCAGTAGCAAATGGTCGATTTTTGCTGTGGTGTTCTGCATCCATTCACACATTTGCTGCATTACGAAATCATTTTCTTCTCATACAGACTTCTCTCATTTGCTCTGTTGGAATTCCTAGGCGTTCCTAGTTTTAAGGCGTTGTACTGTATGTGTGTGCTCCCAGCATTTGATATGAACGATCCACTAAGTTAGAAAACTTATTAATTTATATAGTTTTTCCTTGAAATAGCTCAGATGAAAAACCCTCTAAATGCGTTTGTTTTCTTATAAATTAGCAGTTTTTTATCCAGCTATTATGTTTAGTAATTTCACATTAAAGGCGGGGTGCATGATTTTTGAAGAAAAAAAAACGCTTTGGAAAAGGGAGTCGGGCCGACTACCAAAACAAACGTGTAACCAATCAGCAGTAAGGGGAGTGTCTACTAACCGACATAGTTGCCTGGGTTGCATATGTGTGAGGCGGGTCTATCAAAAGATGGTCAAGTTTCTATTGGGGTAGGTGCGTGTTTGTTTAGGTGATTTCAAATGTCAATATGGCTTTCAGAGATCATGCACCCGGCTTTTAATTATTCAATCAAAATGCCTTAATTTCACAAATGTCACTCTCATTTGGTATTTAACAAATTTGGCTGTCTTTTGCTGCAAAACCCTCTAAATACATGCAAAAATCTTCACTTCTCCAGTCACCCTTCACTGTCGTTTTTAAGGTAAAAGGCTCAAAAATACATTTAATACCTCCTTTAACCGGGTATAAAAATTTTACACCTTGATGTACACATGCCGTTCAATTCTTCTTATGTGCACTTAGAGGATTTTGCAGAAAAATTGTTGTGGCGTTTAACGGATTCTGCCACAGGTATTTCTGAATGACCTGAGGCCAGGATTAAGCGGATTTGAAGCGAACGCATTTGTAAACATATAATGCATGCCAAGAGCATTCGGTTAATATCATTATCTCATTTTTGGCGTTGGTGGCATTCAGCGGCTTTTGCATCTAAGCTTTTCATATTGTGATAAACAGTTATACTGTGATACAGTAAGTTTTTTAAGAAAGCGTTATCCCGAAAATCCTTAATGTGGGTCTCCAGGCAGAATATTTTTGCTGGCAGAGACTTTATCCACATTTTTCTCTAGCAAAAGCGTGACCCATCCTTCAGCTTAATGTGACACACCACCAACAGTTTGTCATAAAAACCGACAGCCGGCTAGTGTAGCATCAACTACCCGCTTGAGATCATCTGAGTTATTTCCAGACATTTGCATATTTGGCATCTAATTCGAATAAGAAATCTTTGTGGTCATAGTATTCGGAAAACAGCTCTGAGATCACAGGTCCTGTTTCTGGAAAGAAAAGTACCTAGGAGTTAAAAAAGATGATTCATATTCTGGCCTAGTTGGTGATTTTATTAGTCACCCCTGTAATGCCTTAAAATGGCAAAAACATCAAATTCTCAACGAAAAGCTGAGCTCAGATAAGGCTGATTCATAACAGAATATTAGAAATTGGGCTGATCAGTTAACCTCGGGTATGAAACTAATTGACTATATAAATTAGGGATGTTCATTTCAGTTCATTTTCCTGACCAACAACCGCAGCTTGTTAACCGAACATTAATTGTTAAATGGTAAGATTTTAATATTGAATTGTCATTGAGGAAAAAAGTTGTCTGTGACCCGATAAAAAACAATACAAACATTTTATTTAATTTGAACGTGCAAACAGGGATCAACAGAACCAGAATGTGTAAGGAGGAAAAAAGTTCATAGATTTTATATGTGGAAATAAATCGGATATGAATCGGATACATGTATTCGCATCCGCAATGTAAGCGGACAGACACGGATATTTCCATGTCAAGACATGATGTCATGCGCCATAGAAACTGCGACACTGGCAAATGACGTCAACTCAGGTGGACACCACCCGAGATCACATGACTCTTCTTAGTAGCGCAATGGAGGACAACGGGTCCACTTAGTGGTGTAATGTTAAAATTTTATGTCTTGTTTCAGAAATAAACCTCTATTATCTTGTATAATCATTTTGTATATCTCTAAATTTTACTTCCTCTGTGGTTTAAGCTGTTCTGGGTCAGTATGTCTACCTTGCATTGTTTTTGCCAAGTTTTACCACACTGTCAGGGCAGCAATAGTTCGCATTATTTACCGGCCATTCACAAATAAAGGATAGAAAAGTGGCAAAATTGTTTAAAGGCACGCCTCGTGATTGCACCAAGGAAGGTGTGATCCTGGATCACATACACACTAATCCTAATCCTGCAATCTGATTGGTTAATGAAAATGTTGATCCTGGACCAACAATGGTGTTGATCCAGGATCACATCCTACTTGGTGAAATCACGTTCACCTGTGTGGTCACGCATTTTAATCAATCATAAATTCTTCCTACCCTTGATCAATATGAACATCCTTATTATAAATGTACAGCTGTAGTGTTTATGTTAGAATCAGTGAATGAATCTGAATTACAATATTCTGCATGTCCTCACTACATTTAGGTCTATTCATTTTTTTTTTTTTTTGCTAATTCTGGAATCCTCCTACACATTGTTGGCTCTGACATTGCACTGTGAATAGAGCCTACGATTAAACCAGCATCTCGCTCTGATTCATATGAGTTTCATTATACTATCAAATGAACTGGGATACTTCAGTTGTTGGGTGCCAAGTGTAGCAGTGATTTAATCATAGACTCAACCTACTTTTCAAAAAAGGATTTTGCAGGGGACATAAGGAAAGATTCAATCTATAATATATAGATATGGTCAAAATATTCTTTGTCTTTTTTACCATGCAGGTCATGGAGACCAAGAACATGCTGTACTTAGTGACGGAGTATGCCAAGAATGGGGAAATATTTGGTAAGTAATTATTTTATTATATTGTGACATTTATTGTTATTACTTATTATAGAATAATAATAATTGTAATGTTTGTGTAATAACCTCCGTGCTGAGTTCTTCATACCCTGTTGTTTGATTTCTCTGAAAATTGTAAATGAAGAGACTCTTTGTTTGTTTTTAAAACATTGCGATGTTTAAGCATTGTGATTACTTCAACAAAGAAGCATTAGCTCAACCAGTGGGCGGAGCTAAACTGTTTTTGTTGCCAATGGCAGACAGGGATGGTGTTAGGGACCCTGCTTGAAAACTAATGGCTGAAATGTTTGCGTTTAAATCAGGGTTTTCACGGGTCCTTGAAATCCTTGAAAGTTTGTGAATCTGGGGAAAAAATTCAAGGCCCTGGGAAGTTTTTGAAAATGTACATACATAGATAGGTCATTGAAAGTGCTTGAATCTATTTGTGCAAGAAGTTGTCTGGGAAAAAAATCCAATATTCACTATGTAGTGTAGGATAACAAAATAAATATTCTAAACTTTTTAAGCACACATGCTAAACTGTTAGTTTTAAATGCTTATATCATCTGTATGTGAATGTTGATACATACCAAAATGCTTTTTTGCATAGTTGTGTTTGACACATGAGAACGGGTTACGTATGTAACTGTTGTTCCCTGAGAAGGGAACGAGACGCTGCGTCTCCTTTGCCATACTTCCTGCGTCCCTGTAACGCCTTCTTTGGCAATATTTCAGATAGCTATATACTTCTTGACTCCCGCGTCACCCTGTCTTTGTTGTTAAGCCTCACCATTGGTTGAATTTGATATACACATTCAGACGCACTTACCCCTGGAGGTGTCCTCAAAGTGTTACCGCAGTGACGCAACACAAGTTCCCTCAAAAGGGAACTGTAACAATGTATCTTTAAAGGTAACACGATGTAACCTTGCTCTCACTTGAAATGTGTCCCCACATTTAGTCCTTGAATTTGAGGGAATTGGACCTGGAAAGTCCTTGAAAGGTCATTGAATTTGAAGTTAACTAAGGTGTGGGATCCCTGTTAATGATCAATACCAGAAATTGGTTGCAATACCCAGCCCGACTAATTATGTGAATTGTTTTGTTAAATGAATGTTAAATTAATCAATCTTCAATTAATGGTCGATAAGAATTAAATTGCTAAAACTTAACGATTGTCGAATAAGCAAGAGCGCCGCATATGCAAAACATATACAGCCGGAGAAAAAAATGTTGCGAGCGCACAGAAGTTAAACTAGCCATGATCACAACGATCGTCGATGCCAAGCACACACGTTCTTGAGCCGTGATCCATATGGAAGGTACACATGTGACCCGTGGATTAAATTGATTATCATAAAATGAAAGGCAGTTTAAGCTGCCCTCTTTATTTCTGTTCCTCTTTTGATATGTATAGCGTGAAAGCTAATTCAAAAGAAATGTCATTTACTTTTCACCTGTATCAGAATGTGCATAGTATCATGGCCTTGGTATCGGGATACGTACCGTATTTTGAAGTTGTTGGCCATACTTTCCCATAATTACAATTTATGATATCATATGCCGATGTGCGAGCTTTATTCGTGCCAATTTTGCAGGCTTCATGGAATAAAAACACTGAAAGATATGGGTCAAGGTTTTTGTATAAATGAGATTGTCCTCATGAGACATACTTTTAGTCGGGTTGTTTGTCGTCCCTCTTTTTTGTTGATTCAATATGACGTGCAGCTTTGCTCATCTTATCAGATCGAAATGGTCACCCTCTTATCAATTGCACTGTACTTTTATCCTGATTCCAAATATCACAGAGACGGTAAACGTATGCGTTCAGACTAACCAGCTCGGTTTCGGATGGTAGTGACAAAGGTCAAGCCGAAATTAGCTCGAGCGAGACAAACACAGTCTGTGTGAATAACCATCATAGTCACAAGCAAGAAATGTGTCAGCGATGATCATAGAGGAGCTCAGCTGTCTGTGGAGTTCTGTCCGAAAGGCTGAGATTATTCAGGCCAAACCTTGAGAGTCATGCAGTAAAAATCACATGTTAGATGGGCTTAAAGGTGAATGTGGTGTCAATGTAGACTTTGAGCGTTCCACTGACTGATCCCTTTGACTTTCACATAACAGCTGTTATTCTGCACCTGTGAAAACTCACATAATCATCAGACATTATTCTTACATAATACTATGTCTGTTTCACAGTACACGGCGATGTGGTATGTTACCAAGAAACTGTTCCTACCCTTAGGGGTCGGGTTTTTGTGTGTGTGTGTTTGTTTTTTATGTTTTATGTAAGTACACGTGTCCGTTTCTGTATAGAAAGTGAGAACAATGCCATTTTGAACCATCATGTGTTGCGCAACAATGCAAGTTTATTTTGCTTTACCAGTCGGCAATAAGCATATAGTTATTACAGTTAAAACATAATGCTTTTACCAATTTGTAATTGTGGTGTACAGTATGAATGCCATGACCTTGATGTTCAACATGTTTTGAAAAAGATTTAAAGAGGGGTTCTGTGTGGCTGCAACCGGGTGAGATAACTGATGTCCACAGAGACACTTTGAAATTAGGTTGCCAGGTCAAGCAAATAAGGCCTGTTACTTAAAGTCAGCCAACATAACATGAAACATGCTTTACTGTACATGACAGTCTTTTATCTATATCCCAGTGCTTTATTGTCTGGTAATACATGACGTGTCCACGATGTGCAGTTGCACAAGATGATTATGCAACTTTTGTGTTCCATCACTGCAAGGTCAAAAGTTTGCAGATGATCCCTAACTATGAAAGAAAAAACTACTTGGATCCTTAAAAGGAATATTCTCCTTTCATTAAAAAAATCCTTATAATTTACTTACCCCCATGTCATCCAAGATGTTTATGTCTTGCTTTGTTCAGTCGAGAAGAAATATTTTTTTTTTATGAAAACATTCCAGGATTTGATGATCATCATTTTCGCCAAAAAATAAAAAATATGTACTTTTAAAACACAGCTTCTCATCTTGCACCAGCCGTGTAACGTGCCAGCACAACATTACATATGTGAAACGCACACTTGTGAACCATTTTAAACAATAAACTGACACAAAGACATTAGTATCATTCCACATACAACAATGTTGAGCGGTAGTTTTGCATACATCATGCATGCTGGCGCGCTGCACGGCTGGTGCAAGACAAGAAGTTGTGGTTTAAAAGTACCGTATTTTTCGGACTATAAGCCGCGCTTTTTTTCATAACTTATAGTCAGGTGCGCCTTGTAAGTCAGTATGAATTAATTTTGACATTTATGAGGCAAGAGACATCATTGCCGTCTACAGCTGCAAGAGTCCGCTATATGCTGCTTCTGTATTTATGTAACTCAATGGATTCAGTAATGTCGAGTCTGCGAACTTCACGCTAGTTGGCTTGTTCGGTTAATTTAGCCTATTTTGCTCTGGTTTATCGTTTAAATAACTGATAATATTACTTTAACGTACAGACATCTATTCAGCCTGCTGTTCTGTCTGTTATTGTTTAGTTGAATAACTTACCTTTCCAGATTAAATGTCTGTTCTTCGGCTTGGATTTTGTGAAATAATTTTCTAAGTAAACGCGATGTATAGTCCACTGCGACTTATGTATATGTTATTTCGTCTTAATGCACATTTTTGAATGTTGCAGCTTATACTTCGATGCGGCATATAGTCCGGAAAATACGGTAGCTACTTTTTTGGTGAAAATGACTTTTGCTAAATCAGACCTCATGATCTCACGAGAATTCGTACATTATTTTACAAGTTGGCTAATTTGTATAAATTTATACAAAGTTAATTGTGCAAAAACATACAATTCTCAGGAAAAAAGAACAATGAAATCTAACCCCAATGTCACAGGGGTCAAGGCAAATTGTACAAAAATACGAATTTGGTCGTATGAATTCATACGAATTAGCCATTTTGTAAAAAATGTACAAATTCTCATGAGATGGCGTTGGATAAGACACTTGGCCTCGGTTGGGATTGTTTAGAGCCCTTTGAAGCTGCACTAAAACTGCTGGAATGTTTTCCTCAAAAAAACGTTATTTCTTCTCGACTGAACAAAGACATCAACGTCTTGGATGAGATAGGGGTGAGTAAATTATCAGAAGGTTTTTATGAAAGTGGAATATTCCTTTAAGATCAAGTGATGGGTGGTGCTGACTACCCATAATTCTTCGCATTTTGCCCGCATTGAACTCAAGCACTTGCTTCCATCAGATAATTGTCACAGGGAAAAGGGAGAGACACAGAGCAGCATTTAGTGTCATGATGTGTGCTGAGTTTAGTCCCCAGTGGTGGATCTTAGTGACACATCAACCTGATAACGCCAGCTAAGCAAAGCTTCAGCAGCAACATTAGAGGAACCTGAAAATTGGGTCAACCTCGAATAAGCAGAAGCTGGAGAAGGTACAGGCAAAGCAGGAAAGAGAGGGAAAACTACATGAAAGCCAAGGGACATCGATTTGAATTTTGGAAGTGGTGGGGAGAAATGTAGGCCACGCATATTTTAGAAAATCCAGTACTGGGGGAAAGCTTCTGTTTAGAGTTGGAGGATATGTCAGTCGACACGCATGTCTGCACTCAGATTCTCCATGCCTTTTCTTTTGCCCCGCAGCTGTTTCTTTAGTATGTCAATATTAGATGGAGGTTTTAGCATTAGAGTTTGAACTGTATAAAGATTAAGAAAGGATGACTCGGGTCTGTCTAACGGGAAGAGCATGTAAATGTATGAAGTCCAGACAGTAGAAATTAAGAGCTCAGATGTAAAAGCAAGCGGACAATCTTTCTGTTCTTGACAGGACACATACAAACTAAATGATCTCGAAATACCACAGTATTCGTTTTCTAATAAAAACATTTGTTTAAGTTGTTTGCCAATAAACGACACGGCAGAAATTGTTCATGTCTTAATTCATGTATAATGCTAAAACAAATGTAGGCATGTCAGAATTACAGTAATGTCGCTTACATAATGTACTTTAATTATGGAGACTAATAATTTAAGTTTAATGTCCTAATGATCAGCCTACTTATTTGTATGTCCCACAGCTGACGTATGAACGTTATTAATCGGTTCAGGAACTTTATTTTTTTGTTTTAACCAGTTCAGGAACGTCAATTTTAGGGTTGAACCGAAAACCGGAAACGTTAAAATACTGTTTCTGTTCGGAACGAACCAATTGGGGAAAAAATCTGGTTCAAAGCCCTGGTTTTCAGTAAAAATATCTAAAAATTCTTACATTTTTCTCCTCCTAGGAGTTTTCCCCCTGGACTAGCCAGGTGGGTTTTTCTCCTGTAGTTTTTTTCATCCCCTGGAGAGTCCGCCACCATTGGCTTAACTTAATACTTTACTGTATACGTTACATTATTACTACGCTTGCTTTTCTATGCTTTTTTCTACATCTATTAATGTAAAGCTGCTTTGAAACAATTAACAATTGTGAAAAGCGCTATATAAATAAAATGGATCATCAAGAAAATATTAATTTAATTAATATTAATCTTAATTTAAGAATGTTAAGATATTTTTACCAAAAACAAGTAAAAGTAAAAAAAGTCATTTTTGCAGTGATATTGATTGAATTTTTGAGCCTTTCAATTTTATTCAGCTATTTTAGCATGTACTTAGAGGGTTTTGCAATAAAAGACAGTAACATTTGGAAAATACCAATGAAATGACTAAAGTGACATTTTAATTACCGACTAATAATCTTTTCATTACCATTAAAGTGAAATTACTGAACCCAAACATAAGAGCCTGATAAAAAATATCTCATTTACAAGAAAACATGTCAGGCGCACTAATATGTCCTGTCACGACCGGCTCATAAGACGTAACGATAAGAGAAATCACACTTTGCTATTAAACTCAATTAAAATATTTATTTAATAGAGAAATAGTTAGCCACTCAAAAATCAACAAAAACTATATTACAAAAGAAAACAATGTGTTCTGATTAAGAAGCAGAAAGTAAAGGCTGGGTGAGAAAATATTAAATGCTGTCCTCATTGCTCCACAACAGGTGCACATAACCAACCACCCTTCACACCACCATCACTGATCATCACCTAAAAATAAACACAAAGAAAACATACAACCTACACTGAAAAAAATGACTCATTCAATTTACTAAATTTTTTTAAGGTAAGTGATTGCAATCAATTTATTTAAGCTACATTTAAACAAAAAAAGAATAGTAAAAAACGTTTGTTTAAATGTAGCTTAAATAAATTGATTGCAACCACTTACCTTAAAAAATTGATTAAATTGAATTAATAATTTTTTTTCAGTGTAAGTCTCGTAACCGTACCAGTTAGGTACACAGTTGTACCTTTGAGCTGCATGAATCTTTAAAGTACCAGTATGTACCTCAGAGGTACAAAGGTGCTCACCTTTATTTCTAAGAGTGCAATTTGTTTCTGTATGTTTATGTTTTTGATACCATCTCTGTTTGATACTTCCACAGCACATTTCTTGTAAGTCACACAATGCTTTCAGAAAAAGGTTGAACGGTCCATCATGCTAACAACCTGCAGTACATAAAAACTGATCCTTGCCAGAAACTTTAAGGTTTTCATCTCAAATTATACACCTTTATTTCTTCTTATTCAGGTAGTTATTCAGTCTTGCACAGCTGCTACTTTGATTTGTCAGTGTCAGTGAACAGAAACTCCACTTGCGTGGCTTTTAAAGCAGAAGTGACTTTTATTAGGTCAGCTGGTTCTTCCAGGTCAGTCCCGTTCACACTCACATGGCAATGCAGAAAACCAATGCATGTCGCACGTACACAATGAGCCTATTTCACAGGAGACCCCAATAACCTGCTAGGCTGGCACCAAACCGATATTTTGTTTTGTTGGCCAAAGTCCGCTGTGTTTGCCAGAAGCGAGGGTGAATACAGCTGGATGAGTTGTATAATGTGGAGAGTGTAGCTTATTTCCCAGCGGCCAATTGAGAGGAATACGAGACATTTCATTGTCAGGTGTTTTTTGATTAGCATAACGGTTCTAGAAATGTTCTGTTGAAACGGGGCACAAT
Source organism: Misgurnus anguillicaudatus (assembly GCF_027580225.2). NCBI lineage: Eukaryota > Metazoa > Chordata > Actinopteri > Cypriniformes > Cobitidae > Misgurnus > Misgurnus anguillicaudatus. The sequence continues at coordinate 19,494,350 of NC_073360.2, read as the reverse complement.
TTCAAAATCTTCCACTGACCTGGTGTCTAATAAAAACCCTTTAATTTTGCTCAATTACATTTTACATTTATGCATCTGGCAGACGCTTTTATCCAAAGTGACTTACAGTGCTATCAATATGTGTGTTCCCTGGCAATTGAACCTGTGACACCAACACACCTATTAGTATGGTAGGTTCACGTAAAGTGTAAACAGTGTGGCTTTCTCGCATTTTCCTGATTGGGCGTACACACCAGACTCGAATTCAATGATTTATGCGAGTAGATTACATACAAAGTCAGTGCAAAGACGCAAATAGACGTAAACTCGGATGGGGTTTTGAGAATTGGTAAAACGCTCGCTATTTGGCTCAAATACGTCTTCCCGCAAGATAAAAATTCGCATGACACAAAGTTAAATCCTGCTAGTAACGAGGAACGCAATGCATAACGAAACAACTGTTGTACCTATGAATTCCATGATAAAGTCTTATAATCTAATTATTAAAGCATCATAGTTTGTTTTTAATCATTGTTTTTACTGTTATCTTTCACATAGTCTTAGTCAAAATGTAAGATATCAAGGTAATATGAAGAGTTTGGTTCCGAAATGCTATAAATGTAGCCTAGAAATCTAGACGCACCCTAGCGGCCGCAAAATATATTTGCTGCCAGGGTTTAGTCTAGGCACTCACAATACACTTAACAGCTCCAAAAACCAAAATTTGGTCAGGCCAATCACATCGTGTGTAGCGTCTGTGGGGCGGGCTTAACATGATGACGACAGAGCTGCCTGCGACGGTTCCTACTTGAAAACAAAGAATGGCTGCTGCTGCTGGCGAACAGCTTTCTTTTGAAGCGGCTTTGGCCGCGACTCTGGAGGACTTAGACTTATGTTTTTCTTTGAGAGAAGAGCAAATAACCCTACTGAAGTCCATTTTAAGTAAGAAAGATTTGTTTGGAGTTTTGCCGACTGGTTACGGTAAAAGTTTGATATACCAATTAGCTCCACTGGTGGGGAAACGCAGGGGACTCATACGTCACCTTCTTCGTTGCTCTGATTGGTCATAGCGCTATCCTATTGCGTGCAGAGGCATTTTGAGGGACAACCTTATATCCCGCCCCTTGCATTGAGCCGTTTGTGTGAAGAGTTGCCAGACCTTACATCTTGATGTAGGTCTGGCTAACCAGGCTACTATAAATGCCATTTTTAATAAAAATTTGTTAATGCCAAAATCAGTATTGTATCAGGTCAGTATTAAAAAGTAAATTCTTAATTTTACACAAAATCAATACCCGCCCTGTTATTTTGTAATCTTTTTTACCAAAACGTGATAAACAGCAGTCCTCCTTCTCTGCAGAATGCAATAAATCCGCTCCACAAATCACAGCGCACCATTCCACGCATTGTAAACAAAAATGGCGGCGCGTTGAACACACACGAAATCCTAGTTTACCTCATCTACTCTGTACTTTGTGATCAACAAACAAACAAAAACAAAATAATACTTTTGTTGTCATTTGATGTCATTTTCTGTGATGGGGAAGAAATGTAAGCCATCAAAATCGAATAAATTATGCGAGAGGCCCTTCGAGCTTCTGTCATGCTAACACATTGACCCGTGGGGATCTTATTAAAAACTTTCCATTATTTTACGCGAAGTCAATGTAAATTGAGCAGGACCAAAACATTTCACAGCTGATGATCGCTGTCAAAAAAGTTCAGCGACGAGTGACGACGTCCTAAGTTTAACAGCAGCAATGGCAGTGTTCTTGATATGACAAAGTACGTGTTTTGATTAATGCCATTTAATGTTTAATTTTTTTTATAAGTGTATACCACTAGTCAACTAAATGAATATAACATAAGATGAATGCACATTTATATATTGATTCAATAGATTTATAGCAATTTTTCATGGATTTGTTGCATTTTGTGGAAAAAATAATCTTTTTTTAATAGATCTTTGAAAATCAAATTATGGATTTGAATTTTTTATGTTTTTATAACCTTAAGATGCTATGTGAAAGTTTGTTACAGAAAATAGTGGTTTTCATCTCGTCACTTTCTTGGTATGGAAAACACATTTTTACAGAAATTAAATTGCATTTTAAAACCAAACTCTTCATATTTTTACAGAACGAAAATAGGAACTAAAAAGATGAAATACATTCAGTTTGTGTGGTTCAGTATTAGACAGTCTCATTGTAGGTCAATCTTTACACGTGGCACACGCGCAAGCAATGAGATTAGCAGCTAATATGCGTTCAGTTCATGGCGCATTACACATTAACGCATTCTCAGAAAGCACGGCAAGTGTAAACAGTAAACAGACTTAACCTACTTTCTCAGACAATCTGCCATTTTTATAATAACCCGAGTCTCCCAACCCTGAACTAACACAAACACACCTTTCACAACGTTAGGTAAGCCTAGGTTATGCAAGGTAATTCTGCAATCACAAAATGTTTTCTGGTTTGAAAATTGATTTGTTTTTTAGACTGCAAAAAACAACTTATTCAGGAAAGCTTCTTGCATGTACGCACACACACATACAACAACCGTTTGCCAGCTCACCTCAGTGAAATCTCAGGGCGAGTATGAATGTGTGAGGATTTTAGGTTTGGCCAGGGGCCGAGGGCCAGGGGCTGACCCAGCACTCTGGGGTGTGGTGACCACATGATTACACCATCCGGGGGGGATGTTTACCCTTCTCACACACCACAGAGCCTCTTTATTGTGGCACATCAATCTCTGCCACTGGCCACACCACACTGACGGAGTCTTTCCCGGTACAAAGCGTGGTCGTGGTTTTTAAATTATTGCTTTTTTGTCCAGCCACGTTTTATTGTAACCCATATTGGACTTCGGTACCCGACAGTGAATCTTTAAGTTGATTGATTTCAGGTTAAATGTAAACGGATTGAGCTTTTTTATTAGAGAACTTTCATGCTAATAAAATGAATTGCACTGAATAAGAGCCAAATGCGTTCATGTAAAATTTTGGAAAGGTGAATGTCTGTGCTTTGTTTAGTTTGGCTGACTACATCTTCTCTCTTTATATAGATTATCTAGCCAAGCACGGACGGTTGAGCGAACCGGAGGCCCGGCGTAAATTCTGGCAAATCCTGTCCGCTGTTGAGTACTGCCACAACCGAAACATCGTCCACCGGGACCTGAAGGCCGAGAACCTGCTGCTAGATGGACACATGAACATCAAGATTGCTGGTACTTAAGACAGTCACTATTACACTGTCCTTTTCTAAAACACATGTGGCCTACAAAGGAATTATAAGCAAATTTATTATATTTATTAAAGGTCTTTGGAACATACTCGATCGTCTGCACACTTGCAATTAAAGCGAGCAAGAAGAGCAAGTTTTCTGTTGTATTTCAGAAATGTTTCTGCAGCAAGTGTCCTTGTCCATTGCACAGCCTGTTTTATTGCCTTATGAGCTGTAAAAGCCAAAATGAAATAAACCATCAAGGCAAGGATAAACCCACTGGACATATAAACTGCCTATGGCACGGAGCCATGTAGTTTGGTCTGCTTTGCTTTTAGAATAATACTTTGTATAAAATGTTACAGCAAGCATGGTTTTAAAATGAGGACATTGAAGGACTTCTCAGTAAACACATACTGTAACAATGAATCAAGATATATACATGTTAGGTCCACACAATCACATCATTAAAGGCAGAGTAGGCAGGTTTAAAGGAACAGTATGTAGGATTGTGGCCAAAACTGGTACTGCAATCACACAACTGGTGGCCAATACACAACATGACAACATAAACATGCGTTGAGGGCTGCAACTCCACTTTTTAAATGACAATATCCTGACTGGACCACTGTTGTTAGTGATATAAGAATTTGAAATGAAAATGATTTCTTAACGTCTAGTGACATATCTGGGCCATTTAATGATTCATTGATATAAATTTCTTACATAGTGTTCCTTTAAGTCTTAAAAAAGTCTAAAACACGTTTTTCCAAATTTGTTTAAACTGTCTTTATATACCAATACATAAGTAAAATGTAAGTACTCTAAAAAAGAGAGTATAAAAATCGAGTGTCTGTAGACCTCTCACCACTGTTTTAAACACAGCTCATTTTTCCATTCACTCCACCCCCTCCCTTCTGGGTTTCTTCTAAAGCCACGCCCCCAAAACACATGAACACGCGACGCCGACCGGACCTGCATGGAGAAGCATTTACCAGATGAGCAGAAAGGAAGGAGTGCGGTGCATGTAGTAACATCATGTCAGAATCACATGTAATAATACACCTAACTTTATCACTATGAATATAAACAAATAGGATAGCTTTAAGTACTCACTATTAAGCTAGCATATCGATACTGGTAAAGTTTAAAATATATTTTGTTTGATTCAGTAACAAACGAGCTAGTTATATTTATAAGATAAAGCTAAAAACAGGTTGCATTGATACAAGTTTTTTTTATTACCATCAGTTACACTGTGATGAAGGTGAATTTCGTGGAAGATTCATAACGTATACGGTGTTTTGCATGTAAGAGTTTCCATGATGAAAGCATTGTTGACTCTGATGAGGACTATACTCTGGAGACAATACCGCTACCGCATCGTCGACTCGAGGAAAAGCCACGTGATATTTACTCTCGTTTGATTTCTTCATTTATTCCTTTTTTTGCCTTGTTTGCCTTCGCTGACTGCATATGCAGGTACTGTGAGTTCTGAATGCTTTTTTCTCTTCCGTACTTTTGCTCTTCCTAGAGTGCCTCGTACACATCAAATCAATTGGGTGTGCGCATGTATGGTCAGATCCCGTAGCAACAGGGGTGGTGCCATGGTCGCGCGAGAGAGTGATAGTCGCGCAAGCCAATCATTTGTTTCTTCCCGAATGGAAATGATGAGGTGTGTTTAAAACAGTCGTGAAAGGTCTACCGACACTCGAGTTTTATACTCTCTTTTTACATTTTACTTATGTATTGGTATATAAAGACAGTTTAAACAAATTAGTAAAAATGTTTTTTTTAGATAATTCCTGCCTATCCTGCCTTTAAGGTACAGATGCACAACACAATAAGAACCAACTCGCAACGTGTAATGCAACTTTGTATGTGCAGGTTGCACATGCATGTATGGGAGTATATAGTATAAAGGTCAGAAGAGGTATTGCAAATCGTCACAATTTGCGTTCGACTGGGTATGCCTGTGTACATGTGTAAAAAACAAAGTATACTTGGGCCTTAAAGGGATAGTTCACCCAAAAATGAAAATTATTTCATCATTTACTCAGCCTCATGTTTGTACAAATCTTTATAAATTTCGTTGTTTTGATAATCATAAAGTAAGATATTTTGAGAACCGTTTGTGGACCCCAAAACGGTAGGAAAAAAGAATACAATGGAAGTGAATGGGGTCCATGAACAGTTTGCTTGCATACATTTCTTACCATATCTTCTTTTGTGTTCATCAAAAAACAAAATTTGAGAGTGAGATTCAGTAAATGATGACAGAATTTTCATTTGTGGGTGAACTATCCCTTTAAGGAAGTGATTTGCATGATTTATTCAAATCAACTTCTGTTTTGGTTTCATGATCCGAATAAGAAATTTGTAAAAATGCCACATTGTGTCAGAGTCGTTGAGCCTTAAATTTAGTGATGCAATGGTAGGTTATAAAATATAAACCTAAAGTGGTAGTCAGAATGGTTGGGTATTTTCAGGATGGAGTTTCCCTTGCCAAGTTTTTCTGAAACTTCTGAACTCACCATTATAATTATGGGACACTGTGATTCAGTTACTTAATGAAAGCTAAGCTTGAGTTTTGATGACTGTTAATTCAAGTACACAGGTGTATTCTGTAATGACCCGTAGATGAAAACGAAAGTTCATTTCTGTACAAAAGGTTTACTCAAAACACTCTTCAGTATCGCAGCCGTGTTTCCCTGACACCTCAACCTGCTCCCTACCCAAACTCACAGTGCTTGATATTGAGATCTCACACAGTTTTTATTTTAGCTCTTGCACTGATGTGCCGGGAACTGTCCAGAGATGCCGTCCCTCAAGCAAAGGTTATCTGCCTTTTATGTTTCACTTCAAACGATTGTGACCGTGTGAAGATCGAGGGTTGACATTTTGATGAAGCGGCAAACACTGTGAAGTTGTAATCTAATAACCAGGAAATTCTGTAACTTATTGTGATAACAGATCGGTTAAAATTGTTACATCACAAGATAAAGCAAGAGTGTATCTGTTTCTCATAATCATGTTAAATTGTGTCACTCGAATGAGCAAATATAAGTGGGAGACCTCTTGAGGGTGGCTAGGGGTTAGGAAATCATACCAAATTGTCACGAGTTGGATCTCAAGTTTTGCACAACTGACCTCAAGCACAAACCCAATAAATATTCATGGTTTAACAAAATTATGAGAGTCACAGCTATTGACCTCAATCATGGCTTTTATTTAAGGTAATAATACATCAAGCAGATATGGCTGTCTGTAAATCTGGCTCTGTGCTGTAGAAGTTAAACTCCTGTATTGAGTGATTCCTGTATTGAATGGCGAGTCTCACCCCTGCAATGTAGCTGCTGGACTGCCTGAAGCATTGACGTCAATTGCTTGCACTCAGTATTCAGCTGATGAAATGGGTCAGTTAAACTGACACGGACTCATCATACCGGCTCCTTACATCAGAGAGACAGCGTAACCCCCGCTCGGTTTTACATCTGTCTCACAAGCTTTCCATATTCATTTTGTGACATCTCTGAATGTCCTTGTCACAGACTTCTCTTATTGGAAAATAAATAAATAGTTTTTTTACTTTGACCAAATTAATCATTAAATGTATGACTAATATATAAATTAATCTACGAAACTTAAGGGGAATTTTTTACTTCTGTGTAGAATCAGATCTTCTGCAATCAGCCTGTGTAATTGCATGTCGACGCAGACAATGAGACAAAAGTATACATGAAAATTGATGCGCAGCCTACTGCATAGGTCTTCGCAAAACTATACATCACGCTTTAAGGTTTGAATATTCGCATTGTGTTACTCACTCTGACTACTTGAGGGATAACTTGTTTTTCGCGTCACCCACACAAATGTAAACAATGCTCCCCTCGATTTTCTGACACAACCGGATATGTCAATAAGCTCTGATTGGCTTGTGCAACACCTTGCAATTTCCTGCAGACTTGCACAGAATACATGACTAAAGGGCCATTCCGACGAAGTGCGGCAGTCGGGAGTGTCTAGTAGAGGTCTCCTATGGTCCAAAGAAATGTACCCGACCCGAAATGACCCGAAACACTTTTTACCCGAACCCGACTTGATTTTCACAATAAGTGAATGCCTTCTAGAAAATGTTCTTCTTTAAATATATGAACATACAATATATCAAATGAAAGAACAGACCTTCTGCTTTCAAACAAAAAATGTTTCATCCTACGTTCATTAGTTCTCTTTTTATTCCATTTATTCCATTTTTGCGAAGGACTTTTGATAGAGATCAGATGCAGAGCGATCTTTAAAACATACACAGAGTTCTTTCTCTTTCACATGAGGCGTTACTTCTGGGTTGTAAAAGTTGCACACACCTAGTGGATAATAGCGGTATTGTGGAAAGCCGGAAATTCTCATCATTGACAGGGAAGCGTTTTTTCTTAATTGACGAGATAACTCGTCAATGGCGGGGAAAGAGTTAAGAAAGACTTGACCCTAGACAAACAGGACAAACAGAAACCCCGGTGGCCTCGCAACCAATTTGGCTCTCTGCTCCATTTATTTTACTTTCGTATCTAATGATGACACAAAGGTAAATGCTAAAATGTGCATTCAAAATTGATTAACAGGTCTGACTTGACCTACCCCCAGCCACATGAAGTCGCAAGCGCTCTTGGCTAACAGAGGAGGGTTGGAAAAGGACTCGATGCACACACGCAAGATGTTTGGGTCTTCTCAGGTCCGCTAGGTAAAAACACATTCATTTTTAAATTACACGAGACCTACGGCCGCTAATTTTGTACCCGACCCATGTCCAAGGCACACGTGAAACATTTAGACCCGAACCTGCTCGGGTCGGACCTCAGGTTTTTGTGAAGTATAGACCTCTAGTGTCTAGTTAAATTTCAATAGGAGACCTGCAGGCAGTGGTAGTCCAAACGCGGTGCTCGTGCACCCAAAATCTTGCCACTTAGATCCCAGAGCCATATGGCGCATTAAAAATCTCATACAGAAATCTAAGAAATCAAGAGTATTTTAGGCAAATCTTTACAATAACAATGCTAGCCGACTACCGCTAAGCCAAATATCGCACGTTCATAACAATCTGTCTAATTGGCACCTCCACGAATTTGCGTCTATTCACATCTTTGCATTGACTTTGTATGTTATCGACTAATGTATATTTACTCATGCAATATTAAATTCGCTTTTGGTGTGCACACACCATTAGAGATGGCCTGTATAGTTAGGCAAGGTTTGAATGTGTCTGATTCATTCTGGTGTTTTTTCAAGGGACATTTACATAAAATCCACTTTTGCATTAAAGGAATAGTCTACTCATTTTCAATATTAAAATATGTTATTACTTTAACTAAGAACAGTTGATACATCCCTCTATCATCTGTGTGCGTGCATGTAAGCGCTGGAGCGCGCTGCGTCGCTTCGATAGCATTTAGCTTAGCCCCATTCATTCAATAATACCATTTAGAGATAAAGTTAGAAGTGACCAAACACATCAACGTTTTTCCTATTTAAGACGAGTAGTTATACGAGCAAGTTTGGTGGTACAAAATAAAACGTAGCGCTTTTCTAAGCGGATTTAAAAGAGGAACTATATTTTATGCCGTAATAGCACTTTTGGGAGTACTTCGACTCGGCGCAGTAACACCCTCCCTCTCCCATTATGAGAGGGTGAAGGGGAGCGGACTTTTCAGGCGAGTCGAAGTACTCCCAAAAGTGCTATTACGCCATAAAATATAGTTCCTCTTTTAAGTCCGCTTAGAAAAGCGCTACGTTTTATTTTGTAGACATCAGATCTGTAGACATCATTTTAAAAACTATTAATTTAGTAGACACTACAAATGTAGAACATCAGAATTTCATTAAGTTTAATACACTGCTTTTTTATCACGCAAACTAACAATTAAGTATCTCACAATGCATTGTTAGCAAGCAAACAAAGCACTCAAGAGCCTCGCTTATCAGTTAGTTGGTTGTTGAATGAGCCTTATATATCACAGGTGCATCAGTCATGTAGAAGTGTCAGTAATGTCCTCCCACACTAAGAAGAAAACCTGGCTATCACCCCGCAAGGAGTATCATATTTTTCATTTTCTGAAAGCCATATTTGGCCATTTCACTCCACTGTCTTAGAGATTAGATATAAGAGCCACTGCTGCCAGAAGTCTGAGTACTTTGCAAAGCTCGTCCAACGCATTAAAGCCATTGTGAGGTGGTTATGATGATTTCCATCTGCAAGTTTGATCCTCTTACATATGCCTCAGATGTGTCCTTTACTGGCTGTCTTTTACACATATGTCAGCAAGTAATGGAAGGTAGTGTGAATTGCGTAGCACATGCAGTTTGTGGTGTGATCTTTTTCTTGTCATTCACACGTTACAGTTAGTCATGGCATAAATTGCAATAGCATAAAAAAAGTTGCTAAATTGTTGGTAAAAGGTGTCTCGTATGGTGTTAAAAAACGTTCTGCTATACCAGCTTAATGTGTAGAGTCTATGGGGTGGATTCCCGGACAGGGATTATCTTAAAACAGGACTAGGCCTTAGTTTAATTAGGAAATATAACTAGTTTTAACAAACATGCCTTACTAAAAACATTACTTGTGTGCATTTTAAGGCAAAACAGAGAGCACTGATGTATTTTAAGATATGTCAGCACAAGTTGTTTTCAGTTTGGACAGCTCTTACATTTATTTTAGTCTAGGACTAGTCTAATCCCTGTCCGGGAAACCGCCCCTATAAGTAATCCATATGTGCAAAGGTTTATTTCAGCATATTCAACACCAGCAATTTGTTTGTTAGCACCCCGGTCGGCTAACATTGCAACATTGGTTAATCCAGTTGCATCAGTTTAGGGCGGGACTGTTTGTCTGACCAATGGAAGACAGGGAGTGTTATCAAAAGTGTTAGTTTTATTTTTTATTTGATGATGCTAATAGCTAGTCTTTTTTATAGTTTACACTTTAGGGTTAGAGTTATTTTTTTAATAACACAATAAAATGCTTTATATTACTGGTGTGCAACGATTAATTGAGATTAATTGCGATTAATCGCATACAAATAAAAGGGAGTTTTTGCATAATATATGTGTGTGTGCTGTGTAATTATTATGTATATATAAACACACACATTCATGTATGTATTTAAGAAACATTTACGTGTGTGTGTGTGTGTGTGTGTGTATATATATGTACACATTATATATATAATTTGTTTTTTTATATAATTTGTTTTTTTAAGCAATGCTCTACACTGAGCTATACACCATACATGTGTGTGTTTCTGTTTAAATATACATAATAATTACACACAAAACACACACAAATATTATGCAAAATCTCACTTTTATTTTGTATGCGATTAATCCTTACTCTCCACCACTACTTCATATGTATATACTGTATTAAAGTCATCATACTTTACTGCAAGTGAATTACACAATAGCCTCAAATTCCATGTGGTAATAATATTTTTTGGTAGTGACCTCTTAGCGAGAAATGGGCCTTTTGTGAGCTTTTAGGAATGTGTTAGGAAATATGCTTTGTTATTGAAGAAGGATGTTTTAGCAGGGTGTGGACTCGAGTCATTGGTAATGTACAGCACACATCACACCTCTGGTTCAACAGTAAAAGGATCTCACACAGGAATTATTACGGCAAGTGGAAGCATATTTCCCACTTCCTGTCAATTTGATGATTCACACACACCAGGTCCGTTCACTTTTTGCCATAAATTCTAAAAGTGGGCGAAAAGAAAATGTCAAAGACATAAACATTTTATAAAACTGAATTTTATGTTTGTTTAATGAAAAAGTGAAAATATCTATATTATAGGAACTAAGTTATAGTACAGTATAGCTATAGACACTAAAGTCCCCTAAAGCTGAAATACTCAAATCCCCTTAAACACAAACATCCCCCTGAGCCAAGCCTGTCAGTTTCATATCAAAACTGCTCGTCTTTCTTTTGCAGATTTTGGCTTTGGAAACTTCTTCCAGCCAGGAAAGCCCCTGGCCACGTGGTGCGGGAGTCCTCCATATGCAGCTCCGGAGGTGTTCGAGGGCCAGCAGTATGAAGGACCCCAGCTGGACATCTGGGTAAAAACATTTACCCGCACTGGCATTATAAGTGAATCTGTTCATGCTGCAGTGTGTCTGACAGTAAATGGATATTGAGTCAGCTGACGGTTGTTTGTATTACAACCTATTCAACCTTTGAGAACTTGTCTGACGTCAAAGCGTAAACCAAACACCCTGTGAGGGAGATAGAGATCAGATCACGTGAAAGCCCTCAACTTGTATTTGCTGCCGTTAAGTGCATCCACCTGTACATTTACCCAGCGTGACTCTGCAGATCACGGGTTTGAACTGACTTAAACTGTGTTTGTTTCTGCAGAGCATGGGGGTGGTCTTGTATGTGCTGGTGTGCGGCGCCCTGCCCTTCGACGGCCCCTCTCTTCCTGTTCTGCGGCAGCGTGTTCTGGAGGGCCGCTTTCGTATCCCTTACTTCATGACGGAAGACTGTGAGATGTGCTTCCTGCCCACAGTGCCACCAGGAGATGTTTCTTGCGGCGGTCACTGTTTTTGCATGAAACTCAAGCTCGGTCATTTAAAATATTCCTTAAGTGCTTGGCTGCAGTTCACGTGTCTGGACTGTATAAAGCAGAACGGCTCTAGCTGTTTAAAGACCTTGAGCTGGGACATAGGAATGGGTCACTGCAGTATTTTGGGGGGGGGTGTATTTTTATATCTATATTAGTGACAAGACTGTAAAGATTGACAGGAAGGATGGAGAAATGGGAGCTGGTAGGTAGGGATGATTCACTGCCATCAACTGGTTGACTGGTCATTTAGCAACCAACTTGTTGACTAGTTTATCTGACTTTTTTTTTTGGGGGGGGGGAGTTGTTCCTTTTAATATTGACAAGTGAGTAAAGATTAACAGGAATTACAGGATGGAGAAATGGGAACAAGAGCAGCACAGGACGTCAAGCTGAGAAGTAGGGATGATTCACTCCTGTCAACTGGACGACTGGTCAACAACTTGTTGACTAGTTTATCAGATTTTGGGGGGAGGGGCTTTTTGTGCCTTTGTTATTGACAAGTGAGTAACGATTAACAGGAAGTATGAAATGGGAACAGTAGTAGCACAAGACTTTAAAGGGGCCATAGCACAAGACTTTTTTAAGATGTCAAATAAATCTTTGGTGTCCCCAGAGTACATATGTGAAATTTTAGCTCAAAATACCATATAGATAATTAATTATAACATGTTAAAATTCACACTTTGTAGGTGTGTGCAAAAATGATGCGTTTTGGGTGTGTCCTTTAAGATGCAAATGAGCGGATGAAGTGTAAACACTGATCACAATGATGGTGGTTTGTTGCAATTGAAACTCAATTGTGATGTGAATTATTTTCTCTCTTTCTTTCTCTCTCTGCACTAAATGGCAGTGCTGTGATTGGATAGTGCAGATTAAGGGATGGTATTATTATAATAAGAGCTCCTTATGACATCATAAGGAGAGCCACATTTCAATGACCTATTTTTTTCATGTACTTGTAGAGAATGGTTTACCAAAACTAAGTTGCTGGGTGTGATGATGGGTTGTATGTTGTCATCACTATCATTCTACCCATGGTGTAGAATCTCACATTATGTGTATTGATACCTGTCTTTTTAAATAATCATTAATCATTAACATTGGGTTCTGTGGGTTGTGTTTTATGTGCTTGTCTTAAATTCTATCTGAGCACATGCAGTGCACATATGCTATGTGTTGTTCATTAATAGGTGCACATATTATTGAGTAATGCTAAGCTGAGTACCTGCAATAGTTTCCAATAATGTATAATGAAACACACTGAAGCTATTTTGAGTTTAAACACAATTTATTACAAACAGAGTATATTAACAATGGCTATTGTATAGCATGTGGCATACTCACTTCTTCCTGGTTTTGTGACTCCGCCTTAGGGAGGGCGGGACAACTGTCTTGCATATTTATTCATTTGGGTCAAACCATTTTGTTGTGTAGGGGGAAATGAATTTTGCCTTTTGTCTGGGTTTATGGTCAGTGCTTGTTTAATGCTGTTTATAGCAGTACATTTTAATGTTGGGTAGTTAAAGATTGAACTTTAATTTGCTGTCTATTGTGCACTTTATGTTTATGTAGGTAAAATGTTGCAACAGTGATCCCTGAATTTGGTAGGGCTCATCAATTAGTAAGATTGGCCTAGGTTATTTAAGTCAGTCTGGGCAGTACACCTGAGGACAGAGGGTCGTGTGTTAAACGTAAGCTTTTTTGCTGCATAAAGCATTTTTCTTTGTCGAGGTACTGACAAAGTTGGCACTGATTTGAATGCCTTTGTATGAAATGTTTTGCTGTAGATAATTTTCGTGCCTTTTTTTGCACTTTTTTGAATTTGACACTCACGCCATGCTGCGTCTTATCGTTGTAATAAACAACTCTGGGAAATGAATTTTGTGTGATCCAAGCCTTCCTACCACCTCCCCTTGGTCTCACTCGGGGCACACTACGACAAATGGTGGCAGCGTTTTTTTCAGTGCAGTAGGAGGCTTCAGGTATACACAAGGATGCCACCCAAAAAGCAAACGACGCAAAGAACAGTGGGTGAGGTTGAGGAGTGTATCGAACTGGTTCCAGACCAAGGAGGTGCTGTGACTGAGGCAACCTCTTCTTCGATAACCGAGCCAACTGGAGCAAAGATGGAACATCTGAGCAGGATGCTGGAAAGCTTCATGCAGTCTCAAAAGGATAGAGAGACGCGGCTGGAAATGGAAGCACAGCGACAGGAACACAGATGGCGTGCTCTTCAGCATCAGTTCGGGCAATTACAGGCAGAGGTACAGCGAGAACGGCTGGAGCGTCAAGCATTGGGAGGTATGCCAGCGCAAGTCATCTCTTCGTCCTCCTGGCCACAGAACACAGACTTTCCCAATCTCAGAGACCATAGAAGGCAGAGCAGCCTCCAAGGAGATGATGTAGTACAATCACCAGTGCCATCTCAAGCAGCAGAGCCACCACATTGGATGGGCTGGCAAGGCCCAAAGATGTTACCGTTGCAAGAAGATGATGATATAGAGCACTACTTAACTACCTTTGAACGAATTGCTCAAACCTGTAGATGGCCGGTTCAGGACTGGACACTGCACTTGGTGCCACTGTTATCAGGCAAAGCAAGAGCAGCCTACGTGGCGATGGAGCTCACAGATACTTTTATGTATGACAAGGTCAAAAAAGCAATTCTGGACAAGTTTGAAATTAATGCAGAGACCTACAGACGTCGCTTTAGAGCTAACACACTTCAACAAGGCGAGTCCCCCAAAGAGCTGCAGGCAAGACTGAAAGACCTTTATGACAAATGGATTACACCAAAGGACAAGACCAAGGAGGAAATAGGAGAGATGATTGTCTTGGAACAGTTTCTTAGAGTGTTTAACCCTGAAATCAGAACCTGGATTTGTGAACACAACCCTACCTCCTCAAGACAAGCAGCCGAGCTGGCTGAAACTTTCATCGCGGCTAGGCGATCCACTTATCAACTGGGATACAGTCAAGGCAGTACCTATAATATGGCAGGTAAGTCTGGGAAAGTGGTCGGAGGTGGTTTACATTATAACTTCAGCAAAGGCCCAAGCTCCCAAACCCTACAACATAAGTCTTTCAATAACCCCAAAAGTTATCAGGCGGATAGTCAACGCAAAGATAAACAAGTGTTAATTTGTCATGCATGTGGCCAAGCAGGACATAAGAAATCAGAGTGTACAGTACAAAGAGTCAGTGATACACACCTTTGTTATGTTCCTAGACCTTCTCAGGCAGGTAAGGAAGCTTATCAAAATTCTGATACAGTGGTTGATGTGGTAATAGGGGGCAAACAGTTCAAGGCTTTGGTAGATACGGGTGCTAGCCAAACATTAGTAAGAGAGGAGTGTGTGAGACATCTCAACATGGACAGCCATAGCAAGCTAAGGGTACGTTGCATACATGGTGATGAAAGGGAGTATGCTACTGTGGACTTGAACTTGGAAATAGGAGGCCAACCTTACCTTTTGACAGTGGGCGTGGTTAACCAAGCTCCTTATGCAGTTATTTTGGGCAGGGACCTACCAGTACTTGTTGACTTATTGCAAAGTCAGACAAATGTTGCTGAAGTCAGAGCAGTAACCAGGGCGAAGACAAGACAGGCAGAAAGGAATAAACAAGCTCTTAACGTGTTACCTTTTGCTAACCAGCCCAAAACAAAAAAGTCCAGACATGAGAAGAGGCAGGAGAAAGTTAAAGGAACAGTTGTGGTAGAACAACTTCCTCAACCTGACAGTAATGACTTCTTTGATATACCTCACAATATTGCTGAGTTGCAGAAACAGGATGTCACACTCAAGAGTCTATTTGAGAGAGCTACTACCTCTGACATAGGGAAATTTCAGGACAGAGATCACTTTATAGTCAAAAGGGATATGTTGTATCGTAAAACCGATGATGGTGACCAGCTAGTGATCCCCCTGTCATTGAGAGCTAAAGTGTTGCAAATAGGGCACTCCATTCCGTGGGCAGGGCACTTAGGCCAACAAAAAACCTTAGCAAGAATTGCAAGTAGATTTTATTGGCCTCGTTTGTACATGGATGTGATTGATTTTTGTAAGTCCTGTTCAGAATGCCAGTTAACAGCCCCAGTCAAGAAAGGGGATAGAGCACCCCTGGTTAGTTTACCCATAATTGATGTACCATTCACTAGAGTTGCTATGGATATTGTGGGACCTTTAGAGAGGAGTAAATCAGGGAACCGTTATATCTTGGTGGTGTGTGATTATGCTACTAGGTATCCCGAGGCATTCCCCCTCAAAAAGGTAAAGACCAGGCAAATTGTCAATGCTCTAGTGCAGTTGTTTTCTCGGGTGGGGATAACCACTGAGGTTCTTACAGATCAAGGTACAAATTTTACCTCCAGGCAGATCAGGGAAGTCTATTCAATGCTAGGGATTCAAGCCATAAAAACCACCCCGTACCACCCCCAGACTGATGGGATGGTTGAGAGATTCAACCAGACCTTAAAAGCAATGCTTCGGAAGTTTGTCTCAAAGACCGGCTCAGACTGGGATCAATGGTTGCCGTATCTGCTTTTTGCCTATCGAGAGGTTCCACAAGCCTCAACAGGCTATTCCCCCTTTGAATTACTCTATGGCCGCCAGGTACGAGGACCACTGGACATTTTGAAGGAGGCCTGGGAGGGAGACATACCTAAAGAACGGACTAACATGGTCTCTTATGTCCTAAAGATGAGAGAAAAGATGGACACTATGGCAGAGCTTGTTCACACTAACATGGCCAATGCCCAGAAGCGTCAAAAAGCATGGTATGACCAGTCTTCACGGAAGAGAACTCTGAGTGTGGGCCAAAAAGTGCTACTGCTTCTCCCAACTTTGGACATTGGTCTACTTGCCAAGTGGCAGGGCCCCTACGAGATACTGAGGAAAATAAGTCCTACAAATTATGAGATCCATTTGCCAGATCGACGAAAGAAGAAGCAAGTCTTTCATATCAACCTTCTAAGACCCTGGCAGGACAGACCAGAGCCGTTGTCAGACCAGCTGCTTGCACGTAAGGTGGAGGAAGAGGAAGAGTCTATTGAGCAATACTTCCCAACAGTCAAGGATTCCATGGTCCTTCCAGAGCTGGGACATCTAACATCAGAGCAGCAGAAGAACCTACGGTCTTTGATTCCAGAGGGCCTTTTCAACGAGAGGCCAGGCAGAACTGAGGTAATGAAACATGATATCCGGCTCCTATCACCAGGTCCAGTACGACAGACATGTTGCAGGATTCCTGCAAGGCTTATCTCAAACTTGAAGAAGGAAGTTGAGACAATGTTGGAAATGGGTATAATTGAGCCTTCCAGGAGTGAATGGTGCAGTCCTGTGGTCCTGGTGCCGAAAAAGGATGGTACTCTTAGATTCTGCATAGACTTTTCTAAGTTAAATTCCATCTCTGCCTTTGACCCGTATCCCATGCCTAGGGTTGATGAACTAGTGGAACGCCTTGGGAATGCCAAATATCTGAGCACACTAGACTTATGTAAGGGATATTGGCAGATTCCCTTAGCTGACAGTGTTAAGGAGCTAACTGCTTTCAGGGTCCCAAATGGTCTCTTTCATTTTAGGGTCATGCCCTTTGGCCTTCATGGAGCTGCAGCAACTTTTCAGAGGACTATGGACCATGTACTAAGAGGTACAGAGGATTTTGCAGCAGCATATATTGATGATGTTGTTGTTTACAGCTCGTCATGGGAGGACCATTTGAAACACCTGGCTGCTGTGTTCTCCAAAATCCGTGATGCAGGATTGGTGGCTAATGCCACTAAATGCCATCTGGCAAAGCCGGAAGTGACTTACCTGGGGTATGTACTAGGGGGTGGAGTAATAAAACCCCAACTAGACAAAGTTGAGGCAGTGCGGTCATGTCCGCCTCCAACAACCAAGAAGCGAGTGAGGTCCTTTTTGGGTCTAGTAGGTTGGTACAGGCGCTTCATTCCCAATTTCTCTAGCAGAGCCGCTGTACTAACAGACCTCACCCGCAAGAACAGCCCTCAGAAGGTTGTCTGGTCTTCTGAATGTGAAGCAGCTTTTCAGGATCTCAAAGACTGTTTGTGTCAGGACCCAGTGTTACAAAGCCCCAACTTTGAACTTCCCTTTTGTGTGCAAACAGATGCCTCTGGGGTCGGGCTAGGAGCTGTACTGTTACAAGGCGACCGTGGAAACCGTAGGCCTGTGCAGTATATCAGTCGGAAGCTGTTTCCCCGTGAGGTAAACTATTCTACAATAGAGAAAGAAGCTCTAGCTATTAAGTGGGCCTTGGACACCTTGAAGTATTACCTCATTGGCAAAGACTTTATCCTAGAGACTGATCATCGGGCATTACAATGGCTTCATAGAATGAAAGACAGCAATGCCCGCATTACACGCTGGTATCTTTTGCTACAACCTTTTAAATTTCAAGTGAGGTATAATGTTGGAACCCAAAATGTGATTGCGGACTTTCTGTCCCGTCACTGTGATTAGTGACGGGCTTAAGGGGGGGGGGGGTATGTGATGATGGGTTGTATGTTGTCATCACTATCATTCTACCCATGGTGTAGAATCTCACATTATGTGTATTGATACCTGTCTTTTTAAATAATCATTAATCATTAACAATGGGTTCTGTGGGTTGTGTTTTATGTGCTTGTCTTAAATTCTATCTGAGCACATGCAGTGCACATATGCTATGTGTTGTTCATTAACAGGTGCACATATTATTGAGTAATGCTAAGCTGAGTACCTGCAATAGTTTCCAATAATGTATAATGAAACACACTGAAGCTATTTTGAGTTTAAACACAATTTATTACAAACAGAGTATATTAACAATGGCTATTGTATAGCATGTGGCATACTCACTTCTTCCTGGTTTTGTGACTCCGCCTTAGGGAGGGCGGGACAACTGTCTTGCATATTTATTCATTTGGGTCAAACCATTTTGTTGTGTAGGGGGAAATGAATATTGCCTTTTGTCTGGGTTTATGGTCAGTGCTTGTTTGATGCTGTTTATAGCAGTACATTTTAATGTTGGGTAGTTAAAGATTGTACTTTAATTTGCTGTCTATTGTGCATTTTATGTTTATGTAGGTAAAATGTTGCAACAGTGATCCCTGAATTTGGTAGGGCTCATCAATTAGTAAGATTGGCCTAGGTTATTTAAGTCAGTCTGAGCAGTACACCGGAGGACAGAGGGTCGTGTGTTAAACTTAAGCTTTTTTGCTGCATAAAGCATTTTTCTTTGTCAAGGTACTGACAAAGTTGGCACTGATTTGAATGCCTTTGTTTGAAATGTTTTGCTGTACATAATTTTCGTTCCTTTTTTTTTTGCACTTTTTTTGAATTTGTCACTCACGCCATGCTGCATCTTATCGTTGTAATAAACAACTCTTGGAAATGAATTTTGTGTGATCCAAGCCTTCCTACCACCTCCCCTTGGCCTCACTCGGGGCACACTACGACACTGGGTTGATCTTATTTACATTTTTTAGATTGATAGAAGCACTGGGGACCCAATCATAGCACTTAAACATGGAAAAAGACAGATTTTCATGCCATGGCCCCTTTAAGCTGAGAAGTAGGGATGATTTCCTACGGTCAACTGGACGACTGGTCATCTTGCAACCAACTTATTGACTAGTTTATCAGATTATTTTGGTGGGTGGGGTTGTGCCTTTATTATTCACAAGTGAGTAAAAATTGACAGGAAGTACAGGATGGAGAAATGGGTGCTGGTAGGTAGGGATGATTCACTGCGGTCAACTAGACGACTGGTCATCCAATTTGTTGACTAGTTTATCCGATTTTTGGGTGGAAGGGCTTTTTGTGCCTTTATTATTCACAAGTGAATGAAGATTGACAGGAAGTACCTGATGGAGAAATGGGTGCTGGTAGGTATGGATGATTTACTGTGGTCAACTAGACGACTGGTCATCTAGCAACCAACTTGTTGACTAGTTTATCCGATTTTTTGGGGGAAGGGCTTTTTGTGCCTTTATTATTGACAAGTGAGTAAAGATTGACAGGAAGTACAGAATGTAGAAATGGGTGCTGGTAGGTAGGGATGATTCACTGCGGTCAACTAGACGACTGGTCATCCAATTTGTTGACTAGTTTATCCGATTTTTGGGTGGAAGGGCTTTTTGTGCCTTTATTATTGACAAGTGAGTAAAGATTGACAGGAAGTACAGGATGTAGAAATGGGTGCTGGTAGGTATGGATGATTCACTGCGGTCAACTAGACGACTGGTCATCTAGCAACCAACTTGTTGACTAGTTTATCAGATTATTATTTTTGGGGGGGTTGCCTTTATTATTGACAAGTGAGTGAAGATTGACAGGAATTACAGGATGGAGAAATGGGAGCTGGACCAGCACAGGACCTCAAGCTGGTAGGTAGGGATAAGTCACTGCGGTCAAATGGACGACTGGTCATCTAGCAACCAACTTGCTGACTAGTTTATCAAATTTTTTTGGTGGGAGGCTTTTTCTATCTTTACCATTGACAAGTGAGTAAAGATTGACAGGAAGTAAAGAATGCAGAAATGGGAATGGGAGCAGCACAGGACCTCTAGCTGGGAATCCAAACCGGCATGCCGGAAGTTGGAAGTATGAGTGCTGCCCGTGAGGCCATCGGTTTTTGATGGTTATCTAACTTGTGAAATGCCGTAAAAGCCTTTGCGAAAATGTGTGTTGTCAAATTAATCCCATTCAAAGCATCTCCAGTTTAGACATGCAAATTCAATCCCCGGGCGTTGTGTTATGTTTTTTGATGATTTTTAATTTTCACGTGTCAGTGAGTTAAAACGAAATGCAAGAATACACCTTATGTAAACTCCACCTTAAAACATGTCTGATCAGCGACAAGTGAACCTGAAACCAGCATAATTATACAGGGCTTCCTTAAAACCACCAAGTCAACCAGTCATATAGGCAACCCCACAATAATAATTATTTTGTACATCCCTGCTTAGAATTTTTTTTTCCGTGCCAAGTAAAAACACAGCAGTGCACATTTACTTCCCGCTCGATTTGTAAGTCATTAATAGCAGGGTTGTGTTTCAGGGAGACAGAGGAGAAAGAACGCTGAGGTGAGACGGGGCAGAGGGTAAGAAGGAGGGCAGGTTAGACTATCAGGAGGACAGAGAGTCAGTTCGTGAAAGGATCTGAGAGGCAGTGCCGCAGGGCTCTTGACGTAAGACTCTGTCACATTCGTTCATTCCGTGTGAGCTTTGCTCGCTGTGATTTAAGCACGGATCAGGTAACCTACTGCTGCTGCCAGGGTCGCCCCCTGATTGGAAAGGAGGGGCCGGTAGTAAGGGTCACTTGGTTTTTTGAAGACATTTAAACAATTAAGTCATGTTGAAAATGTTAGAGTCTAACTCGAACCCTCACCGGCGGCCTCCGAATAAGGCTGTGCGCCCTTCCACATATGCTTTTCTTTTACATTTCCTCAAAATGCTGTCTCTAATCATTCTGGAGTTTGGCCCTGCAGAGTATGCACCCCACCTTAATGTACACTCAGCCAAGACTCACTACATGCAGCACAGGCTACATGATTCACACTATACAATGTGCAGTTAAGAGTGATTTGCGTAGTGTCGAGGGAGATGTTTTGGAGTAGTGCATTTGGTGTGTTTGATTTATTTTGCTGGAATATAAATAAAGAAGGGAGAAATTTAGATGGACTAAGGAATTTAGGAGGGATTTGCTACAGATTGTGTTATTGTGATTACTGTATTTTTGGTACAGATTGCTAACCGATGACCGTTTGACCGATGGTTGACCGTATCAACGTTAACTGGTCAAAGTTGTCGGTAAAAAAAAGTGATCTCTAAATTAGGCTTTTATAGACAGTGGACTAAACGCTACTTCAGTTAGTCATCTCTTTCAAAGATCTTTTTGTGTGAACACAAATCCCTTACACTCAGTTTTAACTCGCCTGTTTGTACTTAATAAACCAATAAAAAACATTCGGCACAAGTTCACAGCGTTTTGGGTTTGCATGCTCACAAGGTTTGCGAAAAGTAAATGCTACAGGTTATTTTTTGGTAAATTCCTTCATTCGAATAGTAAATAAAATACAGCAATAAAATTATTACAATTAAAGTCTCTCATTATTGTGTTCCAAATAATTCACATTTACGTCTTTTGGGCTAACAGTAAAGTGCAGATTAAGTTTTGTTTTTGTAAATCCCCCATGATTTTTACTACTTAATTAAGTTTTGCTTTGTAGAAAGCATTTCTTTAAAGTGAATTTCGTTTTGTATAAATTGTATCTTCATTTTAATAAGTGTTTCATCAACCAATTACATGTATTTAATAAATAAAAAACAAATATAGCAGAGAATATAATAACAGGTCCGTGCATGAAGGTGGCAGCACTGCGCGTTCAATTGCATTGTATTGTTAACTAGAACGCACCTCATCATAAATGAATAAAACTCAGCGTAGGCCTATATGCCTCATACATCAGCATTAAATATTTTTGATGTATTTGTTCTAGAACAGACAAGGGCTTTCTCGCACACAGTGAGGTGCCTATTTTATCCATTGGTTTTATCGTGTTGCAGTCTATTACTGTGGGTTTACACTGTTAGACACAAAATAAACTTCAGTATTTATAACGTTTTGTCTTTATTTATCCTCCAATAACATCTGCTCCAACACGAGCTCAAAAACAACAACCGGCTTTTCCGCCCGGGCTTCATAATAAAAGTCCCCTTTTAGCTTCGGTAAAAGGTTATGTGAAATAATAAACAATATTTATCATGGAGCTATAATATGCATAAACACATTTTAATGTCTTAAACTTAACATACACCAGATGTGAGTTCGACGATTTGTGCGAGTAGATTACATACATAATCAATGTAAAGACACGGTCAGACGCGTCCTCGCCTGGGGCGATGCGAATGACTCGTTATGGACGGCGCGTTTGCCGCGAAAACACGCGCTATTTGCCTCAAACGTGTCTTCACCCAACTCGAGCGAAAAATTTGCATGACACGAAGTTAAATCCCGCGAGTAATCTAGAGCGAGCAACGTGATGCGATTGCACGCTTTGCGTTTGGTGTAAACCCACAGTTAGGCAGCATTCCGCATAAGATGGGCTTAGATTTGGAAATACATTAGATCTAAATTTCAGTGGTAACAGATATGTTGATGATGATCATCCTCTTTTTTTTAATTATTGTTAGCAATACCTCAAAGTACAGCGTATCTTCGGAGCTGTCCTTTTCTGAAATGAGCCGCGGCAATTTTCAAATGAGCTTCTAACGCTAGACAAACGCCTTTATTTTCAACGTGATCACCTTGTACCTAAAACATTTCGAAACTAAGCAGCCATTTGTCCTCAGATTCGCCGCCGCGTTTGCGGGACTTATGTTCTGCACGGTAGGGGATTTAAAAAAAGTGATGAGTGGAAGGGCAGCGCCGCTCTATATGTGTGTGTGTGAGGCAGAGCGGCAATTTCGAAACTGCAGGTGCGGCTCAAAATGGCTGTTATTTCAAATAGCGTAGCATATTTTAAACTAATAGACCCATCGGTTAACTGGTTTCAACCGGCTAATGAGGCTCGGTGGTCGGTCAAGAAAATTTTTAGTTTTCCCCATCCCTAGTACAGACTTATGTAAACCAATCTGTCATTTACTCTTTTCTACATAAATAGACCATTTCAAATGATGTAAACAACACCGGTCCAGAAACACCTCCTGTTACAGTTTGTGACAGTATTTTTTTATTATTTCACATATCATTATCTTTAAAATGTTTGTTGGTTTATTTTATCCCAACGTTTATCTAGTGTTAAAAAACTGGACCAGTGTTGTTTACATCTTTTGAAATGGTCTATACATAATGTAAAGAACATTCTGTAAAAATATAACTTTGATATATTTAACATTGACTGAGGTACGTTCCACGAAAGCCGTTTGTTTATGTTGTTACTGCTGAAACCGTCTATACCAAGTTTTCACTATTCAGAAACAATACCTTTTGAGAGAGAGAGATAGTCATTTTTATTTCTTTTATAGAAGAGGTACAAGGACGGATTATCTATTGACGGGATTGGGCGAGTGCCCTGGGGCACCAGGCAATTGGGGGCTCCAAGGGCTCATGAATGCAACCAAATACATTTTTTGACAAAAATATGGAATGCGCAATCGTTTTTAATCCTCATTTGCATGATGCGTCAAACGTTTTTTGTCCCCATGCACTCAGTTGAATGTACTGATGGGTCTACGCAGCCCGGGTAAAGTCAACACATCTCACTCAGAACCACAAGAAGACTTTTACTAGACTTTTGACTAGACAATATTAATCACTTGTGAGAAAACTTCTGGATATCAACTTAAATGCTTTGTCAAATGTGATCTGAAGTCATAAATGAGGAGCTCAGATGCCAAAGCTAAACGCCACCTCTGTCAAAAATGAGATAATAATATTAACCGAATGCTCTTGGACCGTATTATACCTTCATCAATACTTTAGCCTCAAATTCGCTTCATCCCGGCCTCAGGCCATTCAGAAATACCGCTTGGTTTGCAGAATCCTTAAACAGTAATTTACAAGAAAACATGTCAGACAAGAATAAGATCCTATAAGATGTTGTTCTCTTAGTCAGTTCAAGTTTAGTTATATCTTCTATAAATTTCCACTAAGGAGGGTTTTATTTTTTTATATAGCACATTTTATATTATTACATCCTTGAGAACAGTTGCTCCATTGCTTTCCTTGTTTCTTATAAGTAGCTTTGCATACGTGTCCGCTAAATGTGACCATAAAATTCAGACCAAAGTCTTATGATATGATTATGAGTTTAGGAGCATCAAAGTTGAATTTTAATCATTTCAACTTTTTACCTGACCTGACTCTTTATGTAGGATGGTTTTATGTAGAAAACAGTAAATCAATAAAAAATGACTAGAGCAGACCGGTTCACAAATGCATAAATGCCTCAATGACTGGGTCAATGTTCTATAGGCAAAAGTTGAACTTTTTGTTAAGTATATATAAAGATATATGTTCAAAGAAAACCAAACAGTACCAAAGCAACACCGTCAAACATGAATGAAAGAATAAAATGGTGTGAAGCTTCTTTGAACAGCGAGGATCAAAAGATTTTACAGCCTGATTCCAGTCAGTGTAGAAGTTGGGTCATGTTTCAGAGATCAAAACACAGGAATCAGCAAGTTACATGAATGCATGAAACAGATGAAAGTAATCATGGTGCTGGCCTAAAACACAATAAAGTGTAAAGTTATGATCTCCCACTGAAGCAAAATATTAATATTTTTTGAACTGAAACATTTATAGAGAAAAGTACACCCTTACCAAACATTAAGGTTCTTATCTTTAAAGTACAGTAGATCACCTCATAAGAGGTTTCTATGAAATCACATCACTGTTGTACTGTAACTAGTGGGTTAATAATCTCTGTTGCCAATGACAGAGTATTGTGTTAACAACGCAAAGGTTGTGAGTTTGATTCCCTTTCCGCGCTTTGAAAAAAAGTGTCTGTCAAATGCATAGATATAAGTTTGCTGTTCTAGTTGAAGAAGTGTATCTGTGGGATTCCCTCCAGTTCCTCTGGTCTCTCCAATGACCGTAAATACGACATATAAACAGGATGAGTGAGTCTCTGTCAGCACTGAGCTTTCTAACACACAGCCCTGTTGTGACCTCAGTTTCATTCAGCCCAGCTGAGTCACACACCATCATTTGTCAAGGACACAGGCGGCAGACAAAAGACCTTGTGCGTTCTGGGATGAGATCATGTGTTTTAAGTTTGTCTTTGTCCAGTCCCTGGTGTTCTCTCTCCTTGGCAGGGAACTATGTATTGGGCTGCTTTTCGCGGGGGTTGTAGACATTGAGTTTCACGAATCTTGTCTCAAACGGTGGACGGCACATGCTGTCACCACTTCGGTGCAGCAGCCCAAACTATATGTCTCAGATGTGGCAAACACATAGTGACCTTTACAGCTTGAGATTTCACAGAACTGTTGTTCTTACTGCTGAGACAAGCACAGATCCCACAATTATGTGTACATTTAACAAAAGCACATGCAAGAGATGTAATTGTGCATTCTGTAGCTAATGCAGTAAAATGTGATGCTAGCAATGCTAAGATTATGGGTTTGAATGAAAGCACCTGAAAAATAACTATATGAAGAGCTTAGATGCAAAAGCCGCTAAACGCCACATCTGTCCCAAAATGCGATAGTGATATTGACCGAATGCAATCGACACATATTATACATCCAGTAAATACTTTGCTTCAAATACACATTATTTTGACCTCAGGCCATTAAGAAATACCAGTTTGTTGGCAAAATCCATTAAACAGCACAACAATTTTTAGCAAAGTTCTCTAAGTGCACGGCTAGAAAATCATCACAATGAGATTTTTTTCCAAAAAAAAGGCTTGCATACGTTTAAAGGGTTTTGCAGCGAAAGAGTCAAATTTGTTAAATACCTAAAAAATTAATAAAGTGACATTTGTAAAAAAAAAAGGTTTTCCCTAAAGGTGCCAAATAATGCATTGATACAATGGTGATACATATGGGGCCCTATTTTAACGATCTAAACGCATTGTCTAAAGCGCACAGTGCAACGTCTAAATGGGCGTGTCCGAATCCACTTTTGCTAATTTAACGACGGGAAAAATGGTTTGTGCACCGAGCGCATGGTCGAAAAGGGTTGGTCCTATTTTTTTAATGATTAATGAGAGTATTTTGGGCGTAACGTGCAATAAGCCAATGAGAGTCTCAGCTCTCATCCCCTTTAAAAGCAAGTTGCGCTGGCGCTATGTCTAATACCTACTTAGAGGACGAACTTTGTTAACTGAAAAACTAAGCAGAGGAAGAAGATCCCCAGTTTAAGATTAATGTTAAATAATTGTGTTGTTTTTTTTACTTGTATTGAAATTGTTATTTTTTTATTAAAACCTTTAAAAACCGTTTTCTTTTACTCATGGAAGTAAAAAAGCAGGCTTTTAATTGCTTTAAATGATATCCAAATATCATCAAAAATTATTTACAAGTATGTAAGAAAAGGTTTGTACTGTAAAAATACTTTATTTGTAACAAACAGGAGATAAAGAATTTACAAACGGCTCTCCGCACATTTCAGCACTTGGACAGCGTCACAAGATTTTTTTAAGCATTACTTAAAAATGTTTCTCATTTCACCATATACAATAAATTCTTTAGGTAGCATTTAAAAAAAAACATTCAAAAACAGATGCATTTGTTCAAAGCAAAGCATTTATTTAGGCTACTTATCAGGCTACAGGTGAAGCAGCTCTTTGTGCCTTCTAACGTCTCATAATTAGTCCTCATTTATGTCCAAGGGACTCAAAAAAAATCTTTTACATTCAATCCTTTAATCTTTCATAATTAAAAGCGTTTTCGTGCTGCTGCGCATTCATGTATGTGATAAGCAAACCCACGTTGTCGTCCCGTTTATAGGCGCATATTACTAATGCGCTCAATAAATAACAAAAAACATATTGCGCCATTTACTTTAGACTTTAGAACAGGTTTTAGTTGGTCAATGACGTAGTCTATTTTAGTTGCCTCAAAATGGCAACGTGACACACCTCGTTTTCAGACCAGAACGCCCATGGGCGCAAATGCATTTGCTATTTAAACAACGTGGCGCTAAACATGAAAATTATAATTGCGCAGGGTGGAAACTAGCAAAAGACACTTGCGTCGCGCATTGCACTGCATTGCTAATCACTAATCAGATTCAATGGATTGTGTTAAGCTATGCTAAAAGTGTTTCCGCCAGACCCGGAGATCGGCTGAAGGGATTCTAAAATGATAAAAATCAAATGTTTAACTTTAGAGGAACTGGAAAATGAGAATATTTTAAAAAAGTGGAATTTCCCTTTAAGAATATATTATTGTTTAAATGAACTCCTCTTCATTTAATACCAAGTGTAAAAAGATGCAAGTAGCTCACTCTTTATTTTTTTGTTTGTTTGTTTTTCATATGTAGACTGTGAGCATCTGATCAGGAGGATGCTGGTATTGGACCCCTGCAAGCGTCTGTCTATAGGACAAATAAAGGAGCACAAGTGGATGGTTTTGGACGTGCCTGTGCAGAGACCGATGTTATATCAACAGACAGCAGATGGAGAGGGCGGGGTGGGAGAATACAGTGAACAGGTGCTCCGGTTAATGCACAGCCTGGGCATCGACCAGCACAAAACTATAGAGGTGAGACCACACCCACAAATGACTACTTAAGCTAGTTATGTGTAATTGACCTGTGACAGCAAATTCTATCAAAATCTACTTTTAAAAAAACAAAACATTTTACTTTTTAAATAATTTGTTGGACCCTGTATGACCATATAAAATGCACTTTTAGAGTGGAAAAATGTATTCAAAATAATAAAAAATAAAGTTTCCCTTATTCACTAAACTATAACTATATTTTTTACTTGTGTTGACATTTATTAACAAAGTAGAATAGACATTTTATGCCTCAACAATCCTCATACTATTGCCTTTTTTGCACTAAATTAAACAGCTCCAAAAGGCCAAAGCTCCCTTCCTAATTCACTCAGACAGTTTATGGAAACTATGCTGTGAAAACAGGTCATCCAGAAATCATCAGTCTTGACGTCACAATCATGAGATCGTTAACATGTTTTTACATATCAATGCCTCTCATCTCATGAGACTAACCAGTCATAACAGGCCATTTATGCATATATTATCAGTCTTAAAGGTACAGTAGCAAAACCAGCCTGTTCTATTCTGCTGAAGTTAAAGATTTGATGGACTGCATGGAAAAACTAAATGCTAGAAATACTAAATATTTTTGTCTATTACTTTTGCAGTCTCTTCAGAATAAGAGTTACAATCATTTTGCTGCTATCTACTACTTGCTGGTCGAGAGGTTAAAGGCACACCGTTGCAGTTTCCCTGTGGAGCCCAGACTCGACGCCCGCCAGAGACGACCCAGTACGATTGCCGAGCAGACCGTCGTCAAGGTAACCGTTTTCGGTTTGCTTCTGAAGATGAAAATATTAACAGCAGTCCAAGCCATTCGTTTCTCATCTTTTCCTCTGTGCTGCAGGCGAGCAGCGCTGCTCCTCAGGTGAGCTGCCTGCCACAGAACGTACGTCTGCTGCGATCCCCGGCGGTGCCGCAAGCCTCCGCGGACTCCTTTACATTCCCACAATCCTCCTGTGCTGCTGATCACGGCCTCATGGAGGAAGAGGTCGGAACTCCAAAAGTAAGTGGCTGACACCTCGCATTAAACATTATACAAAACTTACCCGAACCCAGTTCAACTAGCCAGTTGTTCAGGACTGGTAGCATTATTGTTTCTACATTAAAAGACACGGCAGATGTTATTGCAGACCATCGAATCTGAGTTCAACTCACTTCTTCCCTACATTGCTATTAAGCAATTTCAGTCCATCCAAGGTCAGGCGATAGGTCTGACTGTTTGCTCAAGCCCCTTATCACGCCCGCTCCCCGAGGAGCCTTTTGTTCAGCGTCGTTCCTGACAGGCGGCCAGATCCGATGCCAGCTTGGCATACAGCACCGGAGCCGGCCAGCTCTATCTCTCATAAAAGTCCCAGTTACCCCATCCTGTTTTTTATTTATCTGTCTCTCGGACCGTCACAGCGAAATGAATCTAAGAGACTCCGCTTTGATGTCGCCATCTCTTAATAAAGTCTCCTCTCTCATTCAAACTTGGGATGTGGTTGTTTGCTTTAAAGGTGCTTAGTTTCTTTTAGTCTCTGTCTCTTTCTGATTGTGAGGTGACCACGTGTCCCCTCGAGGCTGTTCACAGCTGCTTGGCTTACATAAGCAAGTGTGACTGCGGTCGTGACACATTGGACGTGACAGCTGTCCATTCGCTCCGGTTAATCCTTCTACTTTCCCTCTCGGAAAATTCCTTTAAAATCTTTCATTTGTACAATCATAATTTTGGTATGTATGTCCCTCCACCTCTCCGCCTGGTTGTTATTGAGAACAGAAAGGGAAATTGTGGCAGTCTTTTTAGTAAAAGATCATCAGATCTGATGCTCGATCTTGGATTGTACAACACGACCCCTGGAGGGGAGGGGGCCGCTGGGATTACATAATTTGTTTGGAGTCAACAGGATCACACTGTTTGTGCGTGACTACGGAAAGGCCAGGCGCAACGATTGGCCTAGGGCAGAACGAAGAAATACGGATCTGTGGCTGTTCTTCTCAGCGTGTTGGGATCACAGCATTCCTGGCACAGCGTGCCACAGGAAACTCGGCCCAGGAATGGTACAACTTCGACGCAGACCACTTCATGACTGTAGTTTCTCCAGGCGCTCATCCAGATGATCCATGTCGGTTAAGTGTGTGTGTGTAAGCATATGCATGTGTGTGTAGTCTGTCTGCGAAAGGCTTTCACTGCCCTTTCAGCCAATACATACTTCCTGTCCCCACATTCCAGACTTCCACACCCCTCCTCTCTGCCTCGCTCATTCGTCGGGGCGAAAAGCAGGAGAGAAGGAGAGACGGGAGAATGAGGCTTCTGTTTAAATGTTCTCAATCCTCGACACATCAGAGGATGTGTTGATGAAGCCCAGACCGTCAGCGTGTACAGCACGTTAAAGTTAGCGTGCGCTGCTGACTGGATTGCGGGTGACTTATGAGGGCAGATAGCAGATTAGAGCTTGTTCTGTGGAAATATAATGCTTAAAGGCATGTGGGTGAAACGTCTTATCTACATTAAGAGCGACAGGCCGTCCAAAACGAATGAGATGCACAATAGTGGCCAGAAGTGATGAAAATTTGCTTTAAATGCCCTCTTTGGTTAGATTAAATTATCAAAATATGAGGTTTATGGTACAAATGG
This sequence comes from Misgurnus anguillicaudatus, assembly GCF_027580225.2. Taxonomy (NCBI): domain Eukaryota; kingdom Metazoa; phylum Chordata; class Actinopteri; order Cypriniformes; family Cobitidae; genus Misgurnus; species Misgurnus anguillicaudatus. The sequence goes on along the minus strand of NC_073360.2, from coordinate 19,463,675 downwards.
AAACTACAGGTACATTCACATTATAAGCGACTTTGTCGCTGTGTGTCGCTCATCTCTTTCAAAAGAGGCGTTTCTATATCTGGTTGTCATAAACAAATGAGTAACATTCACTCCAGTAACTGACGAGAGATGGATTACTTGAACTCCCCTGCTTCGTTCTCATTGCTAGGCGCTCCCAAACATCGCTCATATTTACTTAAAGTTCAACATTTCTCAACTTTGTCGTGCGACTTGACACGACCATCCACCCACCAACGGTCACTGTCGCCGGATGCCGCCGAGCTTCCATTGAAATCAATGAGATCGCGTCGCTCTGCTACTGCTAGTCGCTTATAATGTGAATGCACCTTAAGGGCCAGATTTACTAAACAGGGGGAAATTAGCGCAAGAGCGCAATTCCAAAAAAGCGCAGATGGTAGTGGTAATATCTGCAGGTTATTAACTAAAAAGGCACAAATTAATTAAAAAAGGCGCAACAGCTGATTTCTCATAATGACCAACGCAATCTACTAAGAGCAGCGCAAATTAGTAATAAGCAGAGCTGCAGACTCACTGATCATGAGTTCAGGACTAAGGACATCGCAGCGGAAAATTTGGGGGTGTAATCTCAGCTAACAAAGCCATAGGACACTGAAAAGAACTGGAGGACAAAAATGAAGGTTTACAAGAAGTTTTGAAACACCTGCTATTGTGTTACATCTCCTAGTCACGTCTATATTATTTACTTTGGAGAAAAAAAACTTGTCTTGGCAAACAAGATTTTTGAATAATATGCATTCCAAATAAATGTTAAAACTATCCTCTCAGTGTATCACGCGTTCTCTGATCTCTCCATTTCAAGCGCAAATTAATTTAAGACATGCTTTTTTCAGCGTTAACTCTTTCCCCGCCAGCGTTTTTTTTTACGTTTCCAGCCAGCGCTAGCATTTTTCATGATTTTCACAAAAGTGTAATGCCTTTCAGAAATTGTTCTTCTTTAAATATATAAACATACAATATATCAAATGAAAGAACAGACCCTGCTTTAAAAAAAAATCATCCTTCCTTCCTTAAGGTAGGTTTCTTCAAAAAACTTCAAAAACACAAAATTTTGAGCAAAAAGCTGAGATAAGCTCATTTTTGTGTAGGGCTTTTGAAAGAGTAAGATTTTTTTTCTTTTTTTTGAGGATCGCTCTGAATCTTATCTTTTTCATGTGAGGCATTTCTTCCGGGTTGTATAACTTGCTAAAGAACCCCACCTGGTGCATAATAGCAGTATTGTGGATTGCTGTAAATACTCGTCATTGGCAGGGAAGCGTTTTCTGTTAATTGACAAGTTAACTAATGGCGAGGAAAGAGTTAAATAATGGCACAAATTCCATAACACGCGCAAACATTAGTAAATTGCATTGCGTGAATCATTTAAATAATCTCCTCCTCAACAATTTTGCGTCTAAAAGGGAAAATCCTAGAAATGCATATGCAATAAGGTCAGTCGCAAAACAAAAAATAACTAGACCACACCTTTTCAGAACTAATGATCCAATGCACGTCTTTAGTAAATCCCCACAGTCGTTATTTAACGACAAAATTATGGTTTGTGCAAGCTATTAGTAAATCTGGCCCTAAATCTTTATTTAAATTATTTTTTTAAAATGCATAGATAAGGTATACACTTATTACAATTTTATCTGTTATAAATGTTGATCCTCTATTATGGAAATATTTTCTAGTCATTGTCCTGGGCTGTCTTTATAAACTTTGTCTTAGTGTTGTAATTTTTTGGCAAGCCTCCTTAAATTCTTCTCAAAGTTGAACTTCAGTTTATTCCCCAGACACACCAATGCAACATACATAAAAAATCAATGCATCTTTAATCAAATTTGGAATAAAGATCACGGATATCAGTTGTTGTAAAGTTGGACATCACGTTTGTCATCATTATGTCATCTTTATATTGATGAACACAGTGGGCAAATTTATTTATGATAAGTAGGTATTATATTGGTTATGTTAGTATTGCATATTATCCAAAACATTTGATATTATTGCATTATATGCAGCATTGTATCCAAAGTGACTTACAGTGTATGCATTTTATCAATATGTGTTTTCTCTTGAGAGCGAAACCATGACCTTTGCGTTGCTTCCACATTACCACCAACTGACCTTTTACATGTATTTTATGTTGGATATCAATGAGAGCCATCAAAGATGTTAAATAGGATTGTTGTTTATGTTTTATTAGGTAGCTGAAATGTACTGTCTAAAGAAACAGAAATCAATTTTGCTCAGAAATAAATTTAGTATGTGTCTTGGCTTTCAGACACACAAAATGTGGTGCTCATTCAAAAAAAAATGCATTTTTAAATTTGTCAACAAAAATAATGATCTGCTCACTGCTTACAGTTAACGGCTGCATGCTGGACCCCCTTCCCCCAGTAGCCGTTCGGAAATCCAGCACCTCATCCCCCAGCAACATGATGGAGACGTCTATTGATGAGGGCATCGAGACGGAGGAGTTGGACACAGAGGATGACCCCGCCCATCTCTTCAATGCCTATCAGATGACCCGCTTTGGTCAGCGTAGACACACGCTGTCAGAGGTCACCAACCAGCCAGCAGTCTTGACCAGTGCAGGTCAGTTCATATAAGAAGTTCACTACATATTATGACAAAGCTGTCCGTGGTTCAATGAGTAAGAAACACTTAAGTGTGTGGTGTTGGGACTATTCATGATGTTCATTTCTTTTTTCAATGCAGGTAAATTGTTCAGCATGGGTCAGAACCCCTCTCTAGGTAGCGTCGATTCGGAGTATGACATGGGCTCCATGCACAGTGACCTCAGTCTGCTGGAGGACACACCCTCTCTTAATGAGGTGGTCTTAGGCAACGCACCCATCAACAGCATTCCTCCGTCCTTCATCAGCGCTCGGCCCGCTAACCCCGCCATGCAGGCGCTGAGCGCCCAGAGGAGAGAGATGCACAACCGCTCTCCCATCAGCTTCCGTGAGGGCCGCAGGGCGTCAGACACCTCACTCACACAAGGTGAGCAGCACCCTGAATTCATCTGATTTATTACACTGTAGCGTTTTTGTAAGCTATGTTGTAAAGACTACTTAAAGTGACACTCCACTTTTTTAAAAATATGCTCATTTTCCAGCTCCCCTAGAGTTAAACATTTGATTTTTACCGTTTTGGAATCCATTCAGTCGATCTCCAGGTCTGGCGCTAGCACTATTAGCATAGCTTAGCATAATCCATTGAATCTGATTAGACTATTAGCATCACTAAAAAGTAACCAAAGAGTTTTGATATTTTTCCTATTTAAAACTTGTCTCTTCTGTAGTTACATTGTGTACTAAGATCGGCAGAAATTAAAAGTTGTGATTTTCTTGGCAGATATGGCTAGGAACTATACTCTTATTTTGGCGTAATAATCAAGGACTTTGCTGTCGTAACATGGCTGCAGCAGGCGTAGGGATATTAAGCACTGCCCGAAAATAGTCTCATTGGTTACTTTCCATAGCAGGGGACTATTTATAGGTGCTGCATAATATCATTGCGCCTCCTGCAGCCATGTTACAGCAATGACCTTGATTATTACGCCAGAATGAGAGTACAGTTCATAGTCATATCTGCCTAAAAAAACGCAACTTTTAATTTTCCGTTGGTCTTTGTACACGATGTAACTACAGAAGAGTCAAGTTTTAAATAGGAAAGATATCGAAAATCTTTGGTTATATTTAAGCGCGAACAATCGCCAACAATTTCCCGGTACGATACGTATCCCGATACAAGGGTCCCGATACGATGCGCATCACGGTACAAGACTATTTTTTATTAATTTTTGTTCAGAATTTAGTAACATTATTATTATTATTATTATTATTATTATTATTATTATTATAATTATCTGTTTATTGTAGATTGAATAAGCAGTGTTGTAACAGTTGTGTTTTTGCAATTCATTTATTAGCTTTTGGGGTAACGTTAACTCATAGAAATACTTAAAGTAAATCTCAGAGTTAGTACTTAACTTATGTTTTTTACAAGCAGTTTTACACAGATAGTGCCTTTCTCCACTCTAGGCATTATATTTGTCTCTCATTTAATTATTTTATATCTATGAATATATGTGTTAACATGCAGTCAGGCTTAATACTATTTAATAGAAATCAGATTATTATTGTGGCAGCTATAGTTTGAAGTAGCTCTGTATCTGTTCTCTAGATGTACACTTTTCACATGCAAATCTTTGTCATGTTTCTTCTCTAATGCGTTAGTACTGCTTTATAAGAAAGTGGCTAATAAAGCCCTTTGCAGTAGTATAGGCTAAGATATCTGCGCTTTCAAACTGAACTCATTGATTTTAAATACGCACGCGCGCGCGAGAGAGAGAGAGAAAGAGATTACGTGGCAATTATGCAGATACGTGCGCCAGCGAGACAGACACGCAAAGTGAAAGTATACCCCACTACCTTTAACTCTATGTACTCCGCGGGACACATACGTCCTTTCCATATGGATCACGGATCAACAGCGATTCGTCACGTTACTTTCAAAAGTGCATCCGAATCGATTGGAAGGTGTTGTATCAATGCGCGCATCGTCAGGGTCCAGGGCGATGTATCGTCGTATCGATATTTTGAACACAGCACTAGAAGCTAAGGGTCTAATCAGATTCAATGGATTATGCTAAGCTATGCTTAAAGTGGTAGCGCCAGACCCGGAGATCGACTGAATGGATTCCAAAACTGTAAAAATCGAATTTTTAACTGTAGGGGAGCTGGAAAATGAGCATATTTTCAAAAATAAAAAGTGACGTGTCCCTTTAAATGTCCTAATTTAACCAAGGCCTCGTTCTTGCTTAATCTAAACCCTGTCTGGGAAACCGCCCCATGATGTCTTCACAAAGCCATTTCAGATCTCTAAGCTAAAACTGAAACCTGTTTTAGACACTTTTGGATTCATTTTTCAGTGAGAATTATGGGTGCGGCAAATTATGAGATTGTCTGATCCACAGACGTTACCCAAAAAGCTACCATGAAGTTTGGCAAAAATAAATATTGTAAGCGTCAGCATTTTAAGGCATTAAAAATATTACACTAATAATAATGCCCTAAAATGTTTGACTATATGATTTGTCTGCCATTCTGGGATTCTGTCTCTCTCGCACTTGTTATTATTTTTGCACTCTCTCTCTCTCTCTCTCTCTCTCTCTCTCTCTCTCTCTCTCTCTCTCTCTCTCTCTCTCTCTCTCTCTCTCTCTCTCTCTCTCTCTCTCTCTGTTTGTCTCCTGTTTTGCTCTAAATGTCCCACCCCACTGTCAGATGATTCACTGGGTGAATCAGAAAATGCTTTGAAGATTGAGCCAGCACGGTCCATTTGAGTTCTCTCGTCCTGTGTCCAGAATAATGACCCTTAATCACTTGAAGCCCTAAAATAACCCAAGGTTCTTTTTTCAACCCTTGACAGAGGAGTTAAAAGCCACCGAAGACCATTTTAACATGCATTCAAGTGATTTATAATGCTTTTGCAGTGCGTTTTACTGGAATAGATTGATTGGGCACATTAAGTGAGGTCACATGGCTAAACTGCATTTGAGCAGTCAGAGGTGACTTGGGTTCAGTCGCTTCTTGTGTCTCGACACCCCCCTGGTGAAAATTCCCACCCGGACACGGATAATCGAGCAGAACGGCATACATAAATGATTTATAAATAACAGTTATGATTCATAAGCCGACATTTCTCCCTGTATAGGTTTGGTGGCGTTCAGGCAGCACTTGCAAAACCTGGCACGGACCAAAGGGATCCTGGAGCTAAATAAGGTGTACGAGCAGATGGGCTCTGGAGAAAGCCCTTCGCTGGGACTTCTGAACCCTCAGGCCCATCCACATCACTTACTGGACCCTGCACTACAGGTGAGTCCTACATGAGCTGACCTGAGATCAGATCTTTTGATGATGCATGAATGTTGAGAAGTATGACCAAAATCCCCTATTGAGAGTTTTAAAATGTCATATGAGATGGGCTCATGAAAAAAGAGCTTTCACATGACTTTAATGTTTCTCCAAACACAAGCATCATGCAGTACTTTGACCTCCACATACAAAGCATTACAGATTGTGTCACTGAAGTCTCCCCTCCCTAATATTACATCCTGCAGATTTTCTAGTTTTGTCCAAGGTGACAACTAAACAGCTCCTCCATGAGCAGTGCATAAAGCCAAATTATTGGATTATTGTGAGGTACTCTGCTTGAAAGCATCGAAATGCCCTTATTTGAACTCCTGTACCCTTCTAACCTCTCCACTGACACACAGACAGCCTCGCTTATGTAATGACTGGAGAAGAAGCAGCCAATTGTCAGTTGTTTACGGTCCATCCGGGAAGCCCTGTGAATGCGGTCATTGTTGAAAAACAGGCTGGTGACTGGTGCCCATTGCTTCAATGCAAGATCACCAAAGACTGAGATTTCCTAGAAGTAAACTGTCAGGATATCTCACAGGACAGGCGCCAGTGTCTAGATGCATCATGGAGAAGATTTTATTACTCAGGAGATTTAAAACAAATAAAACAGATTTATTTGTTTTATTAAAGCATCAGCCTTGTCTCAGATGTATTCCTCCTATATTTCTTAAAGGGATATAAAAACAGATATGAATGAGACTGTTGGCATATGTAGTAGGCCTACTGTAAGAGTATAGTGCTATTACATACATGTAGATTTTGATATAGGAAGAATTATATATAAAAAAAAAGAGTTCTAATTTTTAAATGCAGACTTTTATCTGGTCTTATTACATGGCTCATTGAAATGTTTGATTCTGATTGGCCAGTCTTTAAAGGTGCCATAGTTTAAAAAACTGTATTTACCTAGGCATAGATGAATAATAAGAGTTCTGTACATGGTAATAACATATTGTGAGCCTTAAACGCGTTTGTTTCCTCGTTTTTTTGTAAATCTCGGCACGCAAAAGACAGCTGGAAAACAGGCCAATCTCAACATGACACCAACTGTGATGTAACAGTCGAGATGTGTGCCCCAAACATTAAATTACACATTAATTACAAAGGTCTTAAAATGCTAAAAACAAAGGTGTGACTGCTGAGTTAGCGCTACATGCTAATTAATGCTATATGCTAGCATTAAGGCTGAAGTTCTACTATTGACTCTACAGTTACGTTTTGCAGTCTATACAAAAAAAACACAAACCTGCCACTCAGAAATGTCCATTAACAATTTATTTTCGTCTGATACAGGCTCAAACATATAAGGTCTGTTTACTAATGTGAGCTACTGACATGAGCCTCAGAGCAGATCCAATCAGAGCAAAGCTCAATTTTATTCATGACCAGTGTTGGGGAAAGTTACTTTTAAAAGTAATGCATTTCAGTATTAAGTTACTCCCAAAAAAGTAACTATTTGCGTTACTTAGTTACTTTTCACTTACGTTACTTTTTAGTTACTTTTGCTTTACTTTTTCTTGGCTGAGGCTTAATCTCTTTCAGGCCTTGCAGGTGTTTTTTATGACTGAAAAGTTGTGAAATTGCATATTTCATCACAAAACTGTCGAGCTCTGGCTTGCCATCTCAGTTTCTTTCTCAAACTGTTCCCACACAGGCGTGTACGCATGGAGTGCATAATGTGAGTAGTTTAATTCAGATTTTTTTTATCGGATTAAACTAAAATCCGATAAAAACAGTAAGTAACTTGCATTACTTTTTTGAAAAAGTAACTCTTAATATTAATGTGTACATTTAAAGTGTAAAAGGTTACTTTACTCGTTACTTCAGAAAAGTAATATACGTAATGCACGTTACTTGTAATGCATTACCCCCAACACTGTTCATGACCCTTCCAAATAGGGCAAAAATGGACGATTTTATTTAAAGGACAAATCCTAGGGTTGTAAATGGACATGTAAAAATGTTTCTGTATTATGTTTGCACTTAATAAAGTTACATACCTTCTATATAATTATCAAAGAACAATTTAACAAATTATTTCAATGCATTCTTTGGCACCTTTAAACAACATATATGACATTATATTTACAAATGATTAAAACAAATAGTGTGTTCGTGACATTACTTGCCTTATCTTAAAACCGAAAGTAAACATGTTTTCCCCGCGGAAGGTCTGCATTTGTCAAAAATTAGCAAATAAAATATTTCAAATCAATATTTGATGTTCTTATAAGGTAAATAGCCATGTAATAAGCAGGATAATGTACAGGCAGCCGGGTTGTTATCGCAGAAACAGGTGACTGATCACACTATCAGGGCTTATTTCTCCGATAACAATTTGCTGTCTATACGTTATCCCTTACAAATCTGACTACAGATTGTTAATGTCAAAATCGATTCATTTCTGAAGACAGATGTGCAATTACTTTCAAATAAAATATCTGAGAAAGGATCGTTAAACAAAAATGTCACCACTACAACTCACTGGAGTCAAAACTGACAAGAAACAACCATAAATAAGCTTGACGTTTTTCTTTTCTATGTTTTTTTTTATGAGCGCAAATAAATTCTTCCTAGAAAAATCTCATTCAGTCATCCAGTTCCAGCTAATGTTGTAGAAATAAAAGGCAGTGAATGTGATCTTCCATTGATGGCATGCGGCATTGTGCAGATTAGCGACTGGAGCAGACCGGCATGTTTTTTCCCAGAATCCCTCAGGGTCTGTGGACGGCTATTCAACTCGACTCTTTTTATAACCGAGTAATGAATCCAAGCATTTGAGAGCACGGCCGCTGATGTGGTCACCTAGCGAGGCGCTGACATCTTTTCTGTGTATATGTGGTTTTGCTCAGGAGGAAAGAGGTCACCAGCATGACACGGCTCTGTGCTCAGGAGGAACACATCCCGCTTTGTTGTCAAGGAGACAGAGTCTAGAACCACAGTACCTCTCTCACAGAATACAGGTATGGCACGCTCATTTCTTATTGAGCAACTTGTATATATCTACACAGATGTGACCCTGTCTGTAAAATCCAGGATAAAGTCCCAAAATCTAATAATGAGATTTACAGTTTAATTTCAATTATTGATTTTTACCTTACTCTGTCAATATTAAAGATATCAAGGTTGTATTATCACAGAATGTTTTTTACATTACTGTATGTAGGATGATTTTATGTAGAAAACAATAAATTACTTTAGCTGGGTTTTTTTACAGGCAAGGTCATATATTTGCATTGATCTAACCATATCGAGATCATCTAACCAACCTTTTTGTCTTTATCCTTTACATTTATGCATTTGACAGACATTTTTATCCAAAGCAACTAGGGGTGCAAAACGATTAATCACAATTAATCTATAGCAGAATAAAAGTTTTTGTTTACATCTTATACAGTACAGGCCAAAAGTCTGGACACACTCACTCGTTCTTTATTTATATATTTTTCCACATAACAGAATGATAATACACTCATCCAAACTATGGCATAACACGAATGCAACTGTTGGAATTATGTTGGTGACTGAAAGCATCCAAAATAAATCAAAATTCGGTTATATTTTATCATCTGAAGTGCAGTCACCCTTTGCCTAGAAATTGCAAAACCATACTCGTGTCATTTTATCAAGAAGCTTCTTGAAGTTTTACTTAAAACTGAATTTTAAAGAACTTGAAGGACTTCACATATAATCTGCGCTCTTATTGACAGATTTTTCTTTAATATTTAGTGCAAGTCATCTATTTAAAAAATAATATTTTAAAATACAATTTTAGTTTTCTAATAACAGAAATTAATCTGTTTGACACAGGTTCAGTTTTTTCTACCAACGTAATTTCATGCATTTAACCATACACTTTCAGATTAAAAGATTTTTTAAAATCATAGTTAACATTTTAGTCAAGTGTGTCCAAACTTTTGGCCTGTACTGTGTGTGTGTGAACTGAGTATAATAACTTTGTATAGATAAATGCACACACATGCATGTATATATTTAAGAATTGTTTACATTTGTATATTTATGTATAATTTATATTATATATAAGTATTAATTCTTAATAAATACATATTTTTTTTCTTAAAAATTATACATGCATGTGTGCATATTTATATATACTTAATTATTATACACAGTTCACACACATGTATGATGTAAACAAAAACTTTTATTCCCCTATAGAGTAATCGCGATTAATCGTTATGCATCCCTAAAATATATACATTTCTTTATCGTTTTGTATGTTTCCTGTATTTGAACCCAATTTGTTGTGTTGCTAATGTAATGCTCTAACAATTGAGCTACAGGAACACTCCTACCTTTCTGCTACCTATGTCCTCACAAAAAGTTTCAACATAAAAGACCACTAGTTGTTTTTTAATCATATCATGAAAATCTGACTTTTTCCATGTTTAAGTGCTATAATTGGGTCCTCAGTGCTTCTATCAACCTCGAAAATGTGAAAAAGATCAACCCAGTAACTAAGTTTTGGTAACCATTCTCTGCAAGCATGTGAAAAAATAGGTAATTGAAATTTGGCTCCCCCTGTGATGTCAGAAGGGGATAACACCACCCTTAATCTGCACTATCCAACCACAGCACTGCCATTTAGTGCAGAAATCAGCTCATTTGCATTTAAAAGGACACACCCACAAACATTTTTGTTCACATCTACAAGTGTCAATTTTAACATGCTATAATAAATTACCTATATGGTATTTTGAGCTAGAACTTCACATATGTACTCTGGGGACACCAAAGATTTATTTGACATCTTAAAAAAGTCTTGTGAAATGTTTATCGAGCGTCACTAAGATTGCTGCAGCTCTTCGCAATTCTCAACTGCGTGTGCCTGTGTGTGTACAGACAGCTACTCTGATGGCCAACAGCCCCAGCAATTGCCAGATGTTCTGCAAAGAAACTCCTCGCAGTCTGGAGCAGCAGCTGCAGGAACACAGGTGCGTTTTACCTCCTTTAGTCCTTCGAGTGGTGTCAAACCCGAGATCCGTCTGTCATACTCCATCTGCTTCTCCCTCATCCGCAGGCTGCAGCAGAAACGCCTGTATCTCCAGAAGCAATCCCAGATGCAGGCCTACTTCAATCAGATGCACATTGTGGAGGACCCCTATGCAACTATGGGGCACCAGGACTCCTCTCCTCCTGCCCAGGGTTCGATAGCACCAGCACATCAACACCAAGGTCCCCAGGCATCCCCTTCGTACGTGCCCCTCGGACATCTAATGGAGCCGAACCCAGAAACCCTGGCGTACGATGCCTACCTAAGTCACTACACACAGATGCAGCAGCAGCAGCAAGCACCTTTACCACAAGGCTTCTCCGCTCAACTACAAGGCCAACAACAAGAAGCTCTCAACTATAACTACCCAACATGCGAGCCTTCAGGAGAACCCGTCTACCAGGAGCAATACGACTATCCTCTTGATCCCGGACAACCACCTCCGCCTGGCCCGACTGAGGGCGCTGGGTACGAAGGGTTGGGCGACGCATTTCTGGACGGTGAAATGATGGAGACTGTGGACTCCCAGCATGGTTTTGTGCTAGTAAACTAAAGCCAAGACGAGGAAAACAACCAGTATTACCTTGATACGCGACTCACTACGGAAAAACTGACGGATGATTGGTGGGAGAGGGATATTAGGTAAAAGGGATGGATCCAGTTTTGTATCGTGGCATACGTGAGCTGTAATCTATTTTTTATTTTTTACGAAACTCCTCCCTACCTCCCTCCTCATTCCCCAGCGGTCACACCTGCTGCTCTCTTTCACAATAGAGGGCCGGATGGCATCGGTGCCAGCACCGGGTCGGCTGTACTGCAGGACTGCCGCGTGTGGGAGCTCACCTCCTCTCTCTCGCTTTCGAGCTGACCGCAGGATAGGAGCTGCTCGCTACGCACTGTATGTAGCACAAAGACAGCCTAGATCTGCAATACGGAGCCTGCTAAAGAGCACAATTCAATCTGAACCAGTTTGTACTGGTTCTGAACAAAACTCAAAGAGTGCTTACTTTTAGTTGTACATACTTGACAAGTGCAATGTTAGTTCAAACGTATGGCAATATTAAAGCAATATATACTAATTTATCTGGAATTGAAAAAGAAGCCATAAATAGGAATCACACCACCCAAAAAAAAAGATTTTTCACTGGATTGCTCATCTGAAAGGCCCTTAAAATGGCAATCTGTTCTGCTAAAACCGCAACAGTGTTAATTCGCTCACTAATATATAAGTTAGTCTCAACATCGGCACACCAGCTTTTGGCGCACATAGCAGGATGAGTCACGACTCGTGTTTAGATGTGATGGTTAATGGGGGGTGGTTTGACCTCATCATCTCCATAGGTGCTAATTTGGGTATGCATTTATATAATTCAGAGCATTATTATTATTATTATTTCATTAATATTTCTTTGGGCTTGGAAAGATAACATCTGTTTTTAGACATTGTAGTGAATGAGAATTCCACACCTTTAGTCATGAGACACTGGACTGCGACCAATCCATTACAAAATGAATACAGCAGCACTACTAGCGAGTTAAAAAATTTCAACCGGACTACACCACAACTTACTTCAGATCCAGAATTTCTCACAGAACATGTAGATAATATACTGGAGCACTTTGTGAAGGAAGTGAATGAAGATGTAGCTAAGGAGGAGATGGCGGATGGGTGAGGTCAGCCTGCTCTGCTAGTTTCGTCAACTAAGAGACAAAAAAAGCTCATCTCTTTACAATAACGTACAAGCCTCTTAAAGAAGGACGCAAGAGAGCTTGACTTGATTGTTTCACGTGCTTTGTGTAAAGTAGGGGTTAGAAAGCGCTTTCAAAACGCAACTAATATTGTATTTAATGTGATAGTGTTCGGTGTGCCTTTTCTTCTTTTTAAATTAAGTTTGATTCGCTGTCTGTTGGTATTGTTACAGGACATACAGTACGTAGATCAGGTTTTACAAAGGTACGAAACCAAAGTCCCCTCAGAAGTGTTCCTGTGTAACCCCACCATGTGGAGTTTGGAGCTTTTCAAAACTCTTGTCAGTAATTTAGTTTTTTTTTTTTTTTGCTGTATACCGTTGAAAAGTATTAATAGCAATATTTCTAACGAATAGTCCTGAAAGTACAGATTAGTGAATGTGTTGCCATACCATAATCGCACCTTTTGCTGGTGAACACCATTCCTTAGAAATCCAATTCTGCATTTACCTTCATGGTTGTTGACCACACATAAGCTACCGTGCTGTTGAAATAAAAAGTTTATTGAAGTATTGTGCGTCTGTGTATTATTATCACTGTGAAATTGTAGTTTGACAACTCGCAAATATTGTGTTCCATAGTTACGCAAGCAGGTTTTAAATGGCTTGTGTTTACTTTCAGCAGTACAATAGGAATTTCAGACTCTTTCAGGCGATAGATGAATGCGCTTTTGTGTCTGAAAGGGAGGAGGGGGGTGAGTTTTATTATGTGCAAACTTTCAGAACCTATTAAAAAATGTCAATTAACATTTGGGAGAGTTCAGCCGAGTGTCAGAAAGAGAAAGAGAAGTTCCTCCTGACCCTTATTCACACTCGCATGCATGCATTCGCTCTTTCTCTTTCTTTCTGTCTCGATCGATGAGGTAAGATCCTGGTTGCCAGACAGCTCACCGCACAGGAATGCTCACAAATTACACAAGCGGGGAAACAGTTGTTTTTTCCACTTTGTTCTCAAAATCAACAACCACTAAATGCTGCTTTTGCCAAATTCAAATCAGATCTTATGGGGTAGAGAAAGGTTTTTTATTACATATGCTGTCAATACTTTGTTCTGTCTGCCTACTGCAATTCTGTCCGATTTAATCTTGTTTAGTTAAGTGAGTAATTCTTCCCAAAAATGAACGAAGATTCTGTCATTAAAGTTTAGTTAACAAATGTTGATTTCGTATTAATTCAAACGATGTGAATCATCAGCAGTTCATCATACAATATACAAATGAGGTCATACAACTTATGAGTCACACATTACCACAAGATTGTGTGGGAATATAGTGTATGGTGCAGGTTTAACTTGTCATTAACTTCAAAAGTAATGGATTCTCATTTTGGGGTTACCTGTCCACTTAAAACCAGCTGTCCAAAAGTCATCCCTGTTGAAAAAACAATAAAACCATTACAGAATATTCTAATGGTTTTATTGGGAATTTTATTGGTTCTAATGGAAGTGTAGTGGTTTTAATGGTAAAGCTAATGGTTCCTATTGGTATTTTAATGGAAACCATTCGAATTTTCTGTAATGGTTTTATTGTTGTTTTCAGCAGGGATAATACACCACAATCTTAATGGTAGTCTTGAGTAATTGAAAAAGGGATTTTTAAAGGGAAAAAACACAGTTCTTCAATATTTTATTATGTTTTTACTGCAACTTAGACAATGTGTGGACTTAATCGTTGTACAGCGTGTCGTGAATGTGTTAGCATTTAGCCTAGCTAAAACTCAGTGAGATGGGGAGTGATGATGTTACTGCGTGCCGAAGTCGAAGTGCTGCAAACTCTCCCAGCATACAATATAGTTCTCATTTTTTGTCTGCTTAAAAAAATCACCACATTTTGTTTTGTGCCACCATACTAATGGTGCATTCACACCAGCCACGTTAGAGGCGGCAAAAAACGCGCTATTCGCGCATAATTGGATGCTTGAACATCTGAGTTTACCCGCTTCATTCGCGCATGAAATTCTAGTCCTTCGAGCCATTTACGCGGAAATTCGCTTCATGGGAGGGGCTTCTGCGACTCTACTGAGACTACACTTGCTTCCTGTAATCACGTCACTACTACAGCAAGGTCCTGATTGGTTAACGCGGCGCGGAAATCTGCTGAAGTTCAGATATTTCAACTCTGCAGGATGCTTAATCACGTCTTTGCATTGACTTAACATGTAAATCACTTTACCGCATCTGGGGCCTCATTTATAAAGTTTGCTTACGCAAAAATCCACTGCAAAGTCCATATTTATAAAAACTGTCTTAGACGTGGAAAAGTGCTTAGCGCCACGTCTGGGTCTGAGCAGATGTACGCACTTTTGCTTGTCTGATTGCTGCAGGTTTTTGGAAATATAAGACATTCTTGCTGCTCGAAATTGGGTTTAAACATTGACAAGCGCTCTTTTATATGTCTATGACATTAATTAGGCATCGTTTAAAGGCGGAGATCTGAAACTGCTCAGCTGTGCACAAGTTCAAGATCATTTGCGATTTATACATTTCACATCCGGAAGAAAGGGGTACGCGCGTTTTCTCCGCGTATGTTTGGTTTATGAATAACACGTACGCATTTTTGATATTTGATCATAAGATCAAATGTAGGACAGTTTCTACGCAGCATTTTATAAATGAGGCCCCTGGTGTGAACCCTGCGTTACTTGTGTAACTACTCGTATAACAGTCTTTAAATGGGGAAAACATGGAAGTGTTTGGTGACTTCTAAATTCATCCCTGTTTGGATTCTAAGGAATGAATGGGGCTAGGCTAAATGCTAACACGTTCACGAAGTGCTGTACAAAGATTAAAAGAAAAAAGGTATGTATTAATTCCTTTAAGTTGAGGTAAGAACATAGTAAAATATTGAAAAACGGTGGTGTTTTCCTTTAAGATACGAGTTCAGTATTATGAAAAACGTACTGCAAGTTCCAAATCCAAAAATGTCCTCTCCAGTACAAAAGAGTATTTATTGAAACTAAACTGCATAAAACCCAAATGATTTACAAAATATCTTATGATTACTTAATATGCTAATGACTTTTGGCATAATTTATTATTTTAACCCATACAATTTATTGTTGGCTTTGCTACGAATACACCTGTGCCTTATAACTGGTTTTGTGGTAACATATGACAATCACCTACCACTCACTTTGTAAGGTTATTTCATTGTTTATTTACCTCTGATTAGTCAAATTTAATGGTATCCAGGACCTACACTGCAACCAGAAAAACATTGCACACTTACAACCCTGAATTTATCTCTTCTCCATACCAAATTGTGTGTGTATTTGCTGCCAATTAGAAAAAAAGAGGTGCATTTTTTAAGTTCACTGTCCCTTTAAGAAAATTAGAGTTCATCCAGTGCTTTGTCACAATGAGCTGGTGGTGACATCTGAATGTCATCAGCATAGCAGTGAAAGATGAGACAGCAATTGACGGATGATATAATCCAAGCATATGATATAAGCCAAGAGAAGCGGGCCAAGAACCGAACCTTGTGTAATCGCTGACACTTGTACATTTTTGGTTTATGAAAACCATCAAAGAATGACATCACCAAAAACTGAATACTGGAAGCAGTATCTTGTGACTGGACCACCCCATACAACTTTGCATTGAAGCTTGACATGTCTGTTAGCGAAGTAAAGTGGTCCTTTATTGTGGTTCATAAACCGTTTAACATTATTAAAACACAAGTAGGAACATTTAAAACACGATTTGCTACAATGAACAATACACAGGATGTACAGAAGACATCAATGACAAGCGAAAAATTGCTTTTTAGAAACTTTTAATACATCAACATTTTTTATAAAGCTGTATAATTTTTAACCCATTCAATTCAATTTTTGTGAATAAACACAATGGGGTAGTTTCCCAGACAGGACTAGGCCTTAGTTATACACTGATTTAAGCAGTTTTTACCAACATACCTTACAAAAAAAATCATTACATAATGTATGTTAAGATACATCAGTGCAAGATGTTTTTAAATTAAGGCAGCTCGAATATGGGTGATTCTCACGAAATTAGACTTATGAGGTGTCAAAAAACATTTTGATAAAAAAGTAAATGCAAAGTAAGAGTATCAAAATAAGAAGCATACAGTTACAAACATCTCTTCATGTACTATTTTGCACATGATTTCAAATGACATCATACAAACCAATTTTGTTGTTTTTTTCCACGTTTAAGGGGGAAATTTTTATTACCGCAACGTAATCCATGACTGGATTTGGGTTCTTTGACATGGAAATATTTATAATTAAAAAATCTAAACAAAAAAAAGCTTCAGTGCACGTTATACTATAAACATTTAAAGTAAAGAAACATGTGGTATTTGGTGATAATTTGTAAATGTATATACAATAATAAAGAATATAAATTTTCTCATCCTCCGCAACAATTTTCAATAATTGTTTAAGCCCTCAAGAAACTAACATCTTAAAAAAAAAAATAGTTGGAAGGGACATAATTGACTGTGACACTCAAGATGGCTACCAGCTAAGCAGTTCTTATTTTTTCTCTCCAGTTAAAATTTTGAAATTTTGTTTGTCATAGTACCAAAACAACTTTTTAGTTCTCATTACCGAAACATGAGTTTGTAAATGCATCTATATAATGTAATATCATGTTGCGGTAATGATCATTTTTTGTATTAATTCATGTAAATAATTTTATAGGAAATATGTAAATCCTCTAAAAAGAATGGTTATAGTAAGTTCAAACCATAATCTTATTTGTGCAAAAAAAATTGGCTTCCAGGGCAGTGGACACTGAATTTCGTGAGAATCGCCCATATGCATTTTAGTCTGGGACAGGAATAAGCCCTAATTAGGAAACCACCCCATGGAAGTTTAAAACCCTTTTCCAATAATTGAATAAATCTACATAAGATGGTAATTTTTTTCCAAATACATCCATTCATAAATCCAGCCCAAGTTTTCATGACCTTTATCTTGAAACTGGTTAAATGAAACACCTGAGACTACATAAGCGCCACATTGCATCACCTCCAATTCCTGCCAAATTCAGTGACGAAACCAGCGTTGGATTGCATGTCGATAAGATCATTAGCCGTGTAACTGTAGAAAACGGTTGATCGGGAGACCAATGACCCGATTCCACATTAATCTTTAAAATTCATTCAGGTGATATATAGCAGGTGTGACGCACGCACCGTCCTAGTTAAGAGTTATGCAACGGTTAGCCAGTGAAAGCCTCAAGAGATGACGACGACAAGATACGTTGTTCAAAAGACTTTATTTTAATTCCCATATACACTAATGTCCAAATAAAGTAAAAAATCATACTGAGCATGAACAAAGGGTTTCCTCAGAATTCAGTAGGGGCATGTTGATCGTAGTAATGAATACAGTGGAATTCAGTACAATCAGGAGATAACGTTCTTCCATGCCATCCAGATGGCGTTATGCCATATCCATGCTTTTAACGGAAGAGTAAAACATGCCCTCCGTTCTTAAAAGAGAAACCAACTCACAAAAACAAACTGATGAAAACGTAGCAACGGAAAAACAACTAGACATTGGCACGAAAGATTTTTTGAGTTGGCCTCAAATAGTGTGAATTGAGAGAAGTACTTCTAGACACGTGACCTGTGTTATAGCACATCTGATTCAATTATACGCTCCCTTATTGAAAATCTCATGACAAAGTGTGACTTCCTTATATCAAGCGAATTTTAAGAGACCGCAGTTGAACCACCATGCGCTCATCCCAAGTACATTACTCACCCCACGTACACAGAGGACTCTGCAGTTAAACCGTTCAAGCAAGGGGGGAGAGATTTTCCCGGGAGAGAGGGAACACATGTAAACAATGTGCTGTGCGCTTGCAAATTTACTAAAGCAAATAAACAGGCATTTGCACCATCTGTTGCTCGGAGGACGAGCGTCGGTCTAAGAAAAGCTATGGCATGCAGAAGCAGTGTACCGAGTGCGATACGAAAGCGTAGAAATGGTTCACAAGGGGGTGATCGGTGAGAGTCTGAAGGGCGATGTGTTAACTGTACAAGCATGCGGTGAAAAGCGTCGGCAATAGCGTGTTTGAGGCAGATTTACAAACAGAATGAGAGGTACTATTAGATAACAAGTTTGTCATTTGATCCGTTCAATAGCTTTGAGAGTAACACAAGAATACACTGATGATACATAACCATTCAAAATGAACAATAAATAGTACGCAACAAGTCTTGTGTTGTCAGTTTCCCATGTGGAGAAGCAACCTATCAGGCCAGGGCAAGAACTGTAAAAAAAACACAAATCAAACAGTAAGACTTTATTATTTATTTATTTTTAACTTGCTTTAGTAAGATGTGAGATGCATACCACTTATAGCCTCCTGAGCAAAGTATTTCACATCCATATCTTGGTCTGTGGCTAGTTTCTCCAGTACTGGTTTGACCTCTGCCTGCAAAGCACTGTGGGATACATCATCATTATTGTTAATGTTGGTGTATCTGCTTAAATTAAACTTCGAATGAACAAAACGTTGCATACCTGCTGTCCAAAACCGGTCCGATTTTCTGCAGGCACTTGGCCACGTTGAAGCGCACGTTGGCCACCTGGTCGTTGGACATCTTGAGGACTACAGGTAACATGTGCTTGGTGGTGATCTCCTCTCCACATGCTTCTGACAAAGCCTGACATACAGAAATGAACATAATGAATGGAAAAACAAAACCAGTTACATGTACAATACAGTACTTATTCCAATACTAACTATTAAGAAATTCCAGGTTTCCAGACTTACATTAATGCAGAAGAGAGTGGTCATCCTGTGCAGGTAGTTAGGATCATTGGCCATGCCAAGCACTTTGGGTACGATGGTGTTTTGTGCCCACTCTGCTCCAAACTTCTCCACCAGCTTCATGAGGTTACAGGTTGCCGCCTCTCGAATGGCATACACATGAAAAACAGGATTGAAGATGTTAACTTGTGCGTATATCAATGTAACAGGCTGGCTGCACATTACACCTGCTGGTAGATATGATCTCACAAAAATTGTTTGAGAGGTAAATTATGAAAACTAAACACGACAGACATTTTTTTTAAAGTTGACGCCAGCATTTTTGTTTGTTTCACAAAATGCCTTCCAGAAAAATAATCTTCTAAAAATATATAAACGTACAAATATATAAAATGAAAGAACAGACCTCTGCTTTCACACAAACAATAAACAAACAAACAAAACAGGAAAAAAATATTTTTTCTCTGCTTATAAACATTAAATATGGGTATTTTTCCTTAAAAAATATTTTTTTAGCAAAAAGCTGAAAGCAAAAAGGAATTTTGTTAGAGATCAGATTCAGAACGATTGTCAAAACATACAGAGTGTCTAAAAACATACACAGTTATTAGTAAATAATGTTTGGCTTCAGTTTTTTCATAAATTGAAATAAACGCAGTTTCATAATCTAGTGGATAATCGCGGTATTGCAGATTATCAAAAAAAATTTTAATGCAAATGTTTTTTTCTTAATTGACGAGATAAGTCGTCAATGGCAGGGAAAGAGTTAATATTGGGCATCTGCATAAGAATAATAAAAAGAGTTCATTTCCATTTTCCATTTTAATTTTGGTCATTGTGCCCCTAAATAGTAATTAGGTTGTCATTTGAGGGACTTTTAAAGTACAGTCTTCAACATACCAGGGCCACAAGGTATATAATGAGGTTTTCAAAAAAAAAAAAAAACTTTCGGCATTTCAATTGTTCATTACACACCCAAAAATGTTTTTAAGGGGTCCTGAAAACGCAATATTTTTTAATCGGTTTCAAAGTGCAAGGTTTTGTTTTGTCATTTCCGCATAACTGCCAGCAACCTAATTGCTTTGTGTTGCTACTCTCCATCATAAACAAACGAGTAAGGGACGCGTCCTCTTAGGAAATGACAAATGACGTTAACACTGCTTCACTCTTATTGGGTGTCGCTAAAAAGAGTCGCTTGTAGTCTCGTAGCCAAAGATACTTAATATTAACAAGATGCGTCACTGGTATTGATATGAATGGGGGTGATCGCAATGGTCAATATGGCCGCTCTAGCCAATTGTCAACTATGAAAGAATGAAATTCTCGGACGAACTTTGCGCATGCACAGAATCAATAGGTCTAATTTTCACAAGACCTGAAGGCATTGCAAATATGGCAGTGGATGGATGCGACTTCCTTAAAAGGACTTTGGCGTTGCTGAACACACCCACTTCCTGTCACCAACGGTCGCTCGTGTGCCCAGAAATAGCATCTACTGAAATTAAACGAGATCGGGTCACTCCGCCTTTACTAGTCACTGGTGGTGTGCATGCAGTTTAAACCACAAAAACACAAAAACACAAAATAGTGTCTATTACCCGTTGACTCCATATGCCTGTACAAGTATTTGACAACCAAAAATCAACAGCAGCAGCAAGCAGGACTGTTTGTGCTACTTACGGCACAGGGTTCATCAATGCGGTATTATTAACAGTTTATATAATTGTGCCAATTATATAATGCACAAATGAGTGTAGTGTTTCTTTACAAGGTAACATCTGCAACTACTGGCCTGGAAGCGATTATTTGTCATTTTTGCGGATTTTTTTTACAAAGTTGTGGTGTGTTCACAAAATTTCTAAAAAAACAAGTACAATCGATGTCTTAAAAATGTACAGCACCTGTGTCTAGCAGACGTTAACCCTTTAACCTGACTTTATTTGTTCACCTGAAAGGTGATTGCACAGTAATTACGAACATGTTCACTAATATTTATTTTGCATGGCTGATTTGATTAAACAGATCGCTGGCATGTGTGCAGGACCTGCTGTTGCACATGTTGGCGGCACCGTGCGCTCTTAATCAACATTGCTTTGGTGTTCTGCGTAACCACTTCAGATTAAATTCCACCTGACTGCACAATAACTGCAACACAGATCACAATCTAAACCATTTCACTTCCATTCCAGGAAGAGCAGATATCTACAAACATTGTGTGAAATTGTGCATCACAAAGCTGCCAAACATTAGACTCTTCAAATGATTTTGACGATGACATAACCCCTTCATTTTACTGGCTGACAAACCGGTCCTGTAGTCCAATCGGTAAAAATAATAAACGACGTCAGATCGTGTTCAGCACCTACATTAAGTAGGTCAAGCTTTAAATGGAGATAAAACCAAAACCACACAATCCATTCTGACACGATGCATGTTTTGCAGATGTGCCTGAATTGTATTTGTCAAAAAGAGAAATTTGCCGCTTTGGCTCTGAGCTCTTATGTAAGCGGGGAGCGCAGGATATACAAGAACATTCCAGTGATGTAACCCATCTGGCTCTTTGTCTGTAACTGTGTCAGAGTTTGTGCGTCCTCGCCTGAAAATCGCCACGCGAAACAATTCAACAGCTGGATCTATTCAGCACGAGTTCAGAAACGTTCTGACAACCATTAAATCGAAGATTTATTTGCTTCAAGCTTTACATTAAGTTGAAGAGGCCCACCAATCTGAAACATTCATTACCATTGACACGCAAATCAAAGCAGACGATTCAAAAGCTTGATCTATTCTGTAAAAGAGGCAGCTGAACGAGACTGGAAATATGTTGATATGACAATGACTGACAACCTGGAGAGAAATGTGTGCTTTATCCAGGACGGCGTGAAAGGCTATGGCACACATTGTGAATGTTAGAAACGATCTCTGTTAGTAGTGTTAATGGCCCTGATGTGTCACTAGACATTAAGAAATCATTTTCATTTCAAAACTTATATCACTGACAACAGTGGTCTAGCCAGGATATTGTCATTTAAAAAGTGGAGTTGGAGCCCTCAACTGATGTTTATGTTGTCATGTTGTGTATTGGCCACCAGTTGTGTGATTGCAATACCAGTTTTGGCCACAATCCTACATACTGTTCCTTTAACAAGTTCCTCCCCTTTAAAAAACACAATTTAAGATTCACCATCTTCAGCAATACATTTCTGTCAGACTTGAATAATACTGCCATTACCATGCCTAACGCAACCTCTCCGTACAGTCGATTCTGAAAAATACATGGCTTTGCACATCCTTAGAGACTTAAAGCACTGGGGTGACCTAAATTTTGTGTCAATACTGATCCTATAGTGAAAACTGAAGCACAGGAAAGTTTGAGAAGTAGAGAACTGGGAGGAGAGCGAGAGAAAATCTTATCAGACTCTGATAATTGGCAGAGAGAGCAAAACAGGAAGTGCCGAGATGCACGTCTCTCCATTTCACTTTCTCCTTATGGGGAAAAAGTAGGACGGGTGTAAGAGGAGGTGACTGCTGAACAATTTGGCTTTGCTATCTTTACTGTAAACAGTTCGTCTGCTAGCATTAACAGCGCTTTCATTACTTGAAGAATATATCTATCTTGGTAACACTTTACGATAATATTGTATTAATTAAAGGAGAGACATATCATGAAAATCTGACTTTTTCTGTAAGTGGGTCCCATGTGCTTGTTTTCAAGTGAAACTGTGGTATTTTAGCCAAAGGTTATCATACCACCAGAATATTATACTGGCCCATGCCCATTCCTTATTGAAAGTGTTAACCACTGAATCTCTACAAATGGAAAAGGACCTACCATGATCAACGAGCCATGCCATGCAAAGGGTATTCAACTTCTCATCGAAAAACTCCACACCCTTTGGAACAAAGAGTTAAGAGTTAAATTCGCCTAATAATGAAAGTAACAAACATGCACATATGTACTTTTTGTCTTTTGTGGTGACGTAACTGTTAACTTTCACAGTATGGAAAAGTACAGTTTCTCCTTTTGCGTTTCACACAAACAGTAAGCTCTGATCAGTCACGACACAGATGTGAATACAAAGTAAACACTTACCAGTTGGCCTGCCAACAGGGGCATGTATTCGATGATGGCCAGCCGAACCCTCCACTTGGCATCCTCAGCCAGTTCAACTATAGCTGGCAGCAGAGACTGAGAGAGCTGTCGGATCCCGATCACTTCATTCACACAGTCCAGATTAGAGATGATGTTCAACCTCACTTCAGGACACTGTGGAAAAATAAGAAAAGTCTCTATGCTTTCTTTTTACATTTGAATTTTAATCTAAAACCTGCAAAAAAACAAAAAAAATGCACGACAGATTTTAAAATCATGAACAATTATTTACTATAATTTGATTAAAAAATCCAAAAATTAAAACAAAAACCTAAGCTTTTATTTTGGGATAAACATACCCTAAACTTTGGGTAACAAGTGAGAAAAAACCTTGGTTATATTCAAATAAATAAGCACTAAGGCTTTATTGCGACTGGCTGCAAGAAAATGTATAACAGTAAATACAGTCAATTTTCTTTCCATATCAACCTACTCATAACTTCTCGCAAACAAGAGTAAAAACACCATGTAGCCTTTATTGAAAAACAAGACCTAAATCTTTTCTATTTTCCATAAAAGGCCCATGTGACAATGTTACAGCTCACACAAACCTTGCCAAATATTTGATGACTTGCTTGTGCAAGTGCATGTTGGTGACGACTGACTTAAATCCAAATAACAAGTAAGTAAGTCAAACAAGAGTCGGGCGAATGAGCAGCCAATGGCAATACACTTCACTACAGAATTCACAGAAGCCAGCTCCTAACATTCTCGAATCGTGTGTTTGACATTCAAGTGGAGACCAATAAAACAGAAGGAAACACAAACACAGGAGGCAGGCGCTTGGACAAGTTTCAGGTTTGGCACACGCTCTCGCTGAAAGCTGAGGGCAAAGTTCACTATCATTTAAAAACACATTAAGAGTTTATTACTGCGATATAAAAGCTGATATATATAAAAAAACTATTCAAAATCATTTTGTGCTGCCTACATAGGTAGTTTAGATATCTCCATACACCATGCCTGCAAAAAAAGATACCTGCTGCCCCGTAAGATTCCTTCGTTAAGCCAAACTTTATTGGCAGCATTATGTGCATTCATTATGAAGACAGCAATCCCAGAATGCAATGAACCAAGTTTAAAAACATCAATCCAATACGTAATGTCAATTAAAAACATTTGATTCTATTGAAATTGGTTAAAATGAAAAACGTACGACTTTACTCAACGCATGTGCAATGTATTATTAAGCTTACAATATGATGCTAGCTTAGCAACATGGTAACACGAAACTATTGAAACCAATTGCCTGTTAAAGGTACAATGTGTTTTTTAGCCGTATCTAGAGGTGAGATTTCGATTTGCAACCAACCTCCATTTCAAAACGCAATTAGAAGCTACAGTAGCTGCCAAAGGACAAACATGTCGTCGTCTCCCTAATCGAAATGCACTCTGTAGAGCAGTTTGTCCGTTTAGGGCTACTGTAGAAACATGACAACGACTGCCACGTAAGGAGACCTGCGATGTATTTAGACAAAAATGGTTAATACTAAGGTATTAAAAACAATACAGTTCAATATGTAAGGTCTTAATACACCACTGATAATATAGTTATGTATATTATATTGAAGAAATTCTTCTAAAAGTTCCACATTGCACATTTAAAGGGCTCTTATGTGTGTATCAGGTGGAGTTGCCTTCTATGTAGCATTTCTATTCGATCACTTATGAAATATCAAGATGTTAGAAATGCATGCCTACTTAGTACCTACACCTGGCACAAGGTGACCCATCAAAACCCTGTAACATGAGCATCTGCACAAGTATGTAATCCTACAGATGTACTACCAGAAGAAGCTTTGACCACAGGGGGAGAGAGAGAGACATGCATACATACACAGACAGACAGAGAGACAGACAGACACATGAGACAGGTTACCTCATCCTTCAGCTGAGCCAGGAAAAGAGGCAGCAGATGTTCAACAGTGCTGTCCTTGCCCAAGATGGTGGACAGACCCATTATGACAGAAGCCAGGGCAGATTTCACATGCTGGTTTGTGTCAGACACCAGTTCCTGTTGCGAAAAGAGGAGGACTTTGAAATCAAGCTATTCTATAACAAGTAGCTCTAATCAGAGCCAAGGTGATTACTGAAGAAAACATTGTGGGTGTGTGGGATTCATTTTAATCCTGGACATTTGCATGTAATAGTTTCAAAAGGGTCCTTAAACCTCAATGATTTCAAGTAGCAGCTAACAGCTTGTATGTATAGGCGAACTGCCGATTGCATGTGCTGACAAAGCAAGCAGAAAACTGTTTGTATTTGGGTCTGCTTACAGGAGGTTTACAGATACAGATATCAAACATCAGGTCATGGCCACACAAGAGCAAAGGACATCTTGTAAATCTCAAACAGACAAACCAAAACATCTTCCACTGTATTTTTCTTGTTTTCTGGTAGGTAAAAACAAGGAGTTTTATAAAGAGCTGTCTTGTGGAAGTTAAATGTGTTTAATCTTGTGAATACACCCTACAAAATTGACTATGGTTAGCATAGTTACTGCCTAAATACTGTCACTATTGTAAAATCATATTGTAAAATCTGGTATATATGAAAGATATACTAAAGTATCACAGTTGTACTAAAAGGATGTACGTTTGGATCTTGTACGTATGGAATTTTGGCTGTTGAAAATATATGACCCTGTGTGTGAAATCCAGTCTCAATCTTATATGATATTAGGAGCAATAAAGTTTGATTTCAGTCTGATACGACCTTACTCAGTCAATATTAAAGATATCAGGGTTATTTTTCAAAGAATGCTCTTTATATTACGTACAGGGTTCCCAAACCTTAGTTAACTTCAAATTCAAGGACCTTTCAAGGACTTTCCAGGTCCAATTCCCTCAAATACAAGGACTAAATGTGGGGACACATTTCAAGTGAGAGCAGGGTTACCTTTTCAGATACATTGTTACAGTTCCCTTTCGAGGGGAACTCGTGCTGCGTCACTGCGGTGACACTATGGGGACGCCTCCAGGGGTAAGTGCGTCCGAATGTGTATATCAAATTCAACCAATGGTGAGGCTTAACAACAAAGACAGGTTGACGCGGGAACCAGGAAGTATCTCGCTATCTGAAATATTGCCAAAGACAGCGTTACAGGGACGCAGGAAGTATGGCAAGGAAGATGGCAGCGCCTCGTTCCCTTCTGAGGGAACAACAGATACATACGTAACCCGAGACGTTTTGCATACAGAAGATATAAACATTTAAAGCGAACAGTTTAGCACGTGTTCTTAAAAAGTCTAGAATTTTTATATTATCCTACACTACACAGGGAATAAAATGGATTCATTTTTTCCAGAAAACGTTCAGCACTTTCAATGACCTGTATCTATGTATGCATGTTTTCAAAAACTTCCCAGGGCCTTGAATTTTTCCCCCAGATTCACAAACTTTCAAGGATTTTAAGGACCCGTGGGAACCCTGTATGTTACATGATTTAAATCATAAATCACAAACATTATTTTAGCTGTGTTTTCACAGGCAGGCGATACATTGTTCTTTAAGGGAACACCTTGGGGATCAAAACCATGAAATGGTTAACGTTTTGAAAGCATGATTTAAAAAAAGTAAACAATATAGAAATATTATTTTGCATCTTATCACACAAGGGCTTCTGAGAAAACTTAAATGTTTATTCAAATGAATCACGCTATCCTTTCAAACTATTTCAACCAATTAGAAATGAATCAGACTTTCCATTGCTAATGTGAAAGTAATCTCAAATTATACTGTATACGGTACAGCGCAGTTGTCTATCTAAAAGAGTTACGGAATAGGTCACAATTTCTTCTCAGTACCATAAGGTTTGTCTTAAGTTTACCAAGTCAAGAAAAGATATTTCAAATACCTAATATCAACTGAATTGACTAAATCTAAACAAGAAGATATGTGATCTAATAGGTGTAACAAATAGCAACAGTGACCCCTGCTGACCACGACCTCAAGAGAGAACCAAAACTCAGGGTTCCTAATAGTTAAAGGGGGCATATGATGAAAATCTGACTTTTTTCATGTTTAAGTGCTATAATTGGGTCCCCAGTGCTTCTATCAACCAAGATGATGTGAAAAAAGATCAACCCAGTAACTTAGTTTTGGTAAACCATTCTCTGAAAGCATGTGAAAAATAGGTCATTGATATCTGGCTCCCCTTGTGATGTCAGAAGGGGATAATACTGTCCCTTAATCTGCACTATCCAACCATACCACTGTCATTTGCATTTAAAAGGACATGCCCAAAAACCGCACATTTTTGCTTACACCTACAAAGTTTTTACTGATTTTAACATGTTATAATAAATTACATATATGGTATTTTAAGCTAAAGCTTCACATACGTACTCTGGGGACACCAAAGATTTATTTGACATTTTTGTTAAATGTGAAATGTCCCATTTAAGTTACTTTATATGTGGATGTGGTCTCTAGTAACAGACCTGCAAACTCCTCAGAGAAAAAAAGGTGACAGTGTCACGTTGGGGGGGGGGGGGTGTACTTTTGGGGCGGTTACCCCAGCACTATTTTTTGTGTGATTTTAATATGATTCTGGACGTGACTTAACAAAAATCACCATACAGTACTTTAATCAAAAATCAATGTTAAAACATCCTTGAAGCTTAAGGAGAATGACACATTTAATATTTTACAAATGTTTTTATTTACAACTCACGGAAACGCCTGGAAGTGTTGTGAAGCATGACACTGAAATAAAAAATAACAAGAGACAGACAGAAATAAAAAAAATATATATATTTTGCCGATGTTTGTGCGACAGAGCCACTTTGTCCTCAGCCGGCATCTGTGCAAGGATGACGATGACGGGCCATTGTGAATGGCAGTGAGTGCTCCACCAAAGTGCCCAGAACCATTGCCTGAAAGTAAATTAAAATCATTAAAATATAACCTTGCAAACTATCATACATAGGACTAATATGATAAAACAACGTGTCTCCATACTGTATGGCTGATATGCAGTGAATATCAACATACATTTCTGTTCAATAATTATTATAATAATGCATTTAATATGTAGTGCTCCTTACATTGAATAAACAATCTC
Source organism: Misgurnus anguillicaudatus (assembly GCF_027580225.2). NCBI lineage: Eukaryota > Metazoa > Chordata > Actinopteri > Cypriniformes > Cobitidae > Misgurnus > Misgurnus anguillicaudatus. The sequence continues at coordinate 19,434,993 of NC_073360.2, read as the reverse complement.
AAAGTGCTAGTGTTCATAATGTAAATTCAACTTACAACACAATGTAAAGATTTCATTGACAGACTTTGATGCAAAATGTACCCCTTTATTATACAGAAATTTGCTGTTGGTGTATTAGCCTAGGACAACACGCTCGACAGATTGTTTTGTCTAAACAGCCCTGTTGTTAAAAAATACTGTTTACCAGGTATACAGCCACCAGGAATAAACGGGGCTAGGCTAAATCACATTCACAACGCGATGTACAAAGATTAAGTGCATTAAATGCATTTAAAAAAGATAGGTATGTATTAATTAGTTTAAGTTGAGGTAAGAACATAGTAAAATATTGAAAAACGGTGGGTTTTCCTTTAACATTACTCTCGCATCAGCTATTGTGTAAACATTTACCCACATCACGAAGGACTGCCTGGCCTGCGCAAGCGCGCACCACAGCCACCGTAATGAAGTTATTCAGGGTAACATTAGCTCAGAATTCGAGTAGTAGCCGTATATCTCGGAACTCAGGGCAGATCACCCGGGTAACGATAAGCCTAGCTAACAATCGTCCTGCTAAGTTAGCTAACATTAGTCATTTTGCTCAAAGCATAGGCAAACTTTATGCAAGGTCTACGTTTGTGCATTACTCGGCGTAGACTCGTTCCTAAAATACAATATAAGCGGTAGCTAACGCTAATTTAAATCAAGCAAACAAGTAGTTGTTGTTTTTGGTCCAAAAAAGTTGACTTACCTTGAATAAGATGGTTCCTTCACGTTAAAAGTGTCCATTAGACTCGCGTGGTAGCCAGGTGTGTCTCTCATCCAAAGGACCGCGCTCGCGCGCTGTCTTCAAGATTCTAAAGGAAGTGCTAAGATTCCGATTGGCCCAGAGAAAAGCAAATGCCAAGATTCCGATTGGCACAGAGAAGTGTCAATTATAAGAATTATCCAATAATGTTTGGCAATTCTAGCCCGCATGGCATTCAGATAAAGGGCAGCCTCCCGACCACCCCCACCACCTCAAAAAAAAAAAAAACTCTCCGGTTCTACACGATTCACGTGAATGACCCAATTGACCAAGAAAACGGTGATTATCGCCGAAAAGCGACAAGTTTGCAGGTCTCTAGTAAACAAAAATAAACACTGATCATATTTAAAAGTCATAACCATTAACCTGTGTGTGAAGGTAGCTAGCTGTGTTTCACTATCATTTACAAGTATGAACATCCTTGCATATGCATGAAACGTATGCAACAATTATTTCATTATACCAATTAGCTTGCCACTTGTTTACAGCAAACATGCAAACACCCTTAAAATAACAAAAACAACATCCAAGAAGACCTCTTACAGAGAAACCCTGGACACCTGCCTAGATATGAAACATTTTTTTCAAAAACAAGCCTGGGTTTTTAAAGAAACCCCTTCTGACTGCCACTCTGTAAGCATAGCTGTTTAGACACATGCCAGTTTAAAAACAAGTGAGCGAGATTAAAACCTGTGTACCTTGACGCATGGCAGAATGTGACTCATAATTATGGTCTCCCTGCTGTCCTCTGGCAAATTTTCGCAGAATACTGGAGATAAATAGGACAGAAGATAAATGTTATTGTTGTTGCATAACTGGCACCTTCCCGTAACTCAGTGTCTCAATGTCAACAAAAGCAAACCTCACCTTTCACCTTGTTGGCGGCAGCAGCACGAACCTCTGCCTCGCAATCTTTCAGCAAGTTCTGGAACGCTGGCACCAGATCGTTCTTGGTGATCTCCGGTCCAACAGCCTTTTGCAACTTCGTACAAACAGATAAACAACTAACGTTACGCCACAGACTCTCACAGAGACAACATGGGCAAGTACTTGTATAATATTTCGTAAGTACCCACCTCTGAGAACTTGTCGGCCACCATGTAGCGCACCCTCCAAGACTTGTCCTCCGCAGCCTGCCGCAGAGTTGGCATGACCAGACTCTCCAGATCTTCTTGGGGCAGCAGGGTTGCAATGCTCACCCCGGCCTCTACCGCCAGGAGTCGAACCGAGTCCTGCGGCACAAAGTAAACACAACTATAGTTGCCAAATAACAGCACTGACGTATGGTGATGTCTGGTAATGCATGCAACAGCATACCTGCTCATCAGATGCCAATGCTGTGAAGAGTGGAATGATGTCACTCTTGGCATAGTCCAGCTCCAGAACCTTGGCGAACTCGCCCAATTTAGAGGCAGCGGCACGGCGTACCATAGGGGTGTCATCGGAGCAGAGCGTGCGGAAGTGTTGGGGTGTGCAACCACAACATGTTAAAACATATACTGCTATATTAAAAAATGCACAAGTGTCTGAGTCTGGACATCATCAGTAATGATTATTTTAATTAGGGTTGGGCATTGTGACACGTTTTCAATTCGATTCAATCCAATTTCAATTAGTTATCAGTTTTCATTAAAAAAAAAAAATCGGTAACACTTTACTTTGTGGTGTCTTTGTTACACATGTTACATGTAATTATTATAGTAATGATGGTTAATTATGCATAATTACATGCAACTAACCCTAAACCAAACCCTAATCCTAACCCCAACCCTATAGTAAGTACATGTTGTTAATGATTATTACTTAGTACTTTACACTATTACTTAGTAACAGTGATACCCTAAAATAAAGTGTGACCAAAATTTGCATATTCCTAAAATTATGGCAGCATTTTGAAATCAATGCGTGTAAATATTTCCGATCAAGCGCAAGAAAACGTGAACCCAATATTTGCGCAACGTCTAAAGCCAGGTTATGCCTCCCCTCATTCCCAACTATGGTTGGTAAGGATTAAGATTAGAAAATTAGACAGCAATTCAGGTAACGACCATAGACATATAATATAAAACATGGACATAGTGCCCGTTACGTCACCCGTAGGTTTCTGAAGAGCATTTCTAAAGCCCAGAGTGGGCAAAGATGGCTGTCACCATTGCCATCTTGGCGTCACTCGTGGAAAACCAAAAATTGGCAAAGAGGCAGAACATGGGTGGAGCTGAAGTGCCTGGTTGCTGAAACTACGCCAACCTAGCTTGATTGTAATGACAGCAGCGACAATCCACGTGTAACTCAAGTGGCCACGCCCCTAATTATGCAGACTTTTAAGGCTTAACAATTCAAACGGATGAGTTACAAAAAAAGTCAATTCCGTGTTGGATTCACGAGAAAAAAAATGAAGTTTGCCCCTTGGTGACGACTAGCAAATCAGACAACACTTTCAGCAAGGGAGCATAATCTTGCAGGTGTGTTTCTCTTGGCACAGCACTGGGTGTGCACTTTAGATGTGCAAACAATCTAAACTTCCCAAACAGCGCACGAGTAGAAAATGTCAGACTCATTGTGGTCTCCTTTGCTTGAATATTTAAATTAGCATGGCCTAATACACGTGCAAATGATAAACATTTGTGACAATGGAGCTTCTGTCAACTATGCTAAATCAACATTGTTTTGTCAAATTAAAGATCGATTCAAATCTGAGAATCAAAACTTTTTACCCAGCCCTGATCTTAATGATGCAATAAAGTAAACACATGAATGATAGGTTAGCATCAGTTTTATGCAATGTGTTAAAAGGTCTCTGGTAGGGCTGGACAACAATTCAATATCGAGATATGTCGCGGTATACAGTGGGGCAAAAAAGTATTTAGTCAGCTACCAATTGTTCAAGTTCTCACACTTAAAAAGATGAGAGAGGCTTGTAATTTTTGTCAAAGGTACACGTCAACTATGAGAGACAAAATGAGAAAAAAAAATCCAGAAAATCACACTGTCCGATCCTCCAAGAATCTATCTGCAAACCATGGTGAAAAATAAGTATTTGGTCAATAACAAAAGTTTATGTCAATACTTTGTTATATACCCTTTGTTGGCAATGACAGAGATCAAACGTTTTCTGTAAGTCTCCACAAGGTTTTTACATATTGTTGCTGGTAGTTTGGCCCATTCCTCCATGCAGATCTCCTCTAGAGCAGTGATGTTTTGGGGCTGTCGCTGGGCAACACGGAATTTCAACTCCCTCCAAAGATTTTCTATGGGGTTGAGATCTGGAGACTGGCTAGGCCACTCCAGGACCTTGAAATTATTCTTACGAAACCACTCCTTCTTTGCCCGGGCGGTATGTTTGGGATCACTGCCATACTGAAAGATCCAGCCACGTTTCATCTTCAATGCCCTTGCTGACGAAAGGAGGTTTTGAGTCAAAATCTCACGATACATGGCCCCACTCCTTCTTTCCTTAACTCGGATCAGTCGTCCTGGTCCCTTTGCAGAAAAACAGACCCAAAGCATGAGGTTTCCACCCCCATGCTTCACAGTAGGTATGGTGTTCTTTGGATGCAACTCAGCATCTTTCTCCTCCAAACACAAGAAGTTGAGTTTCTACCTAAAAGTTATGTTTTGGTTTCATCTGACCATATGACATTCTCCCACTCTTCTTCTGGATCATCCAAATGCTCTCTAGCAAACTTCAGACGGGTCCGAACATGTACTGGCTTAAGCAGGTGGACACATCTGGCACTGCAGGAATTGAGTCCCTGGCTGCATAGTGTGTTACTGATGGTAGCCTTTGTTACTTTGGTCCCAGCTCTCTGCAGGTCATTCACTAGGTTCCCCCATGTGGTTCTGGGATTTTTGCTCACCATTCTGGTGATAATTTTTACCCTACGGGATGAGATCTTGCGTGGAGCCCCAGATCAAGGGACATTATCAGTGTTCTTGTATGTCTTTCATTTTCTAACAATTGCTCTCACAATTGATTTCTTCACACCAAGCTGCTTACCTATTGCAGATTCAGTCTTCCCAGCCTGGTGCAGGTCTACAATTTTGTTTCTGGTGTCTTTTTACAGCTCTTTGGTCTTGGCCATAGTTGAGTTTGCATTCTGACTGTTTTAGGTTGTGGACAGGTGTCTTTTATACTGCTAACAAGTTCAAACAGGTGCCATTAATACAGGTAACAAGTAGAGGACAGAGGATCCTCTTAAAGAAGAAGTTACAGGTCTGTGAGAGAAAGAAATCTTGCTTTTTTGTTATTGACCAAATACTTATTTTCCACCATAAATTGCAAATAAATTCTTAAAAAATCAGACAATGTGATTTTCTGGATTTTTTCCCTCATTTTGTCTCTCATAGTTGAAGTGTACCTATGATGAAAATTACAGGCCTCTCTCATCTTTTTAAGTGGGAGAACTTGCACAATTGGTGGTTGACTAAATACTTTTTTGCCCCACTGTATATTTGTTCAATAACGTTGATATGGCTTCTAAAAGCATTTCCGATATTTCGATACATTACAGCGTCCCGTGGCCGTTCGCACGTCACGTCTAAAAACATGTGTAAAACCCCGGTAAATGCGCTTCGAGCGTGTGGCGTCTTTCGCAGCTGAGCAACCATGAGCTGCGCATTCGGGAAAACGTAATGCCTGATCGGATTTAAATTGCTCATCTGTGGCTCGCGTCAAATCATATCATTGTTATTATGTGATCAATGAATCTGCTGTTCGCCCAGAGAAGAGCCGTCACTCAGAATTCGAGAAGGAGGTGCGGGGTTAGTTCACGTCAAGTCACAGCTTTCAATGGTGACACCATATAGTGAGGGAGAACAGGAGATGTAAATCAACACAAACTGAACTACGGATGAGAAAAATCAGGTTCACGTGTTAAAAAAAGGGAGAAAGAAACGTGCAATAAATGAAAGTATGTAGGCAGCTATTTATACTCGAAATATTATGAGTATATGTATATGATGTATATGCTAGTATCTCATATATTTAGTATGATTATGTAGCTTGCTATGCAATTACAAATAGATCTTTGATATAAATGTTTCTGTCCAACTATCTTATGTATCATTAAATAGCCTACTACCATTCAAAACTTTTAGGGTCACTTTCACTTAGGCTATTTAATAATATTTTTCCACATATTACTATAATAGTAAATTGATCAAAACTATGTAACTATGAAAGTTAATACTATGACTGAAGAATTTGTTATTAAAATGATCCATTAGTTTGAGACCCCATTACAGCATTTATCAATGACTGACATTCAGATAAATCTTATTAATATTAAAGGTGAGCCCTTAAGTCTGATTATTTGACAGTGAGTTTACATTTAACTTTGTATGAAAGCTAAATACAAATAAAAAATGAAAATGTATTTATGCCATTTTTATTTTTTGTAAATATTATATAGTTTTATAGGAGGAGGCTTCATAGACTTGGTAAATTCATTTGTTTAGAAGTTTGTATGTACAGACATTCATTTTAGACATTCTTTGCAGTTTATCCCAATGCTTTTTTAAATATTCATACCGCATCGACCGAAATTTAGAAGTATACCGGCGATTTTTTTTTGCCATATCGTCCAGCCCTAGTCTCTGGTATAAAAGTCGATCTAATCATTTATGAAAGCGTAAGTCATAAAAACGTAACTTACTGGCGTATTTCTGCTTTAACAGAGCTGGATACACGTGGGTAGCAGACACTAAACAGACCGCAGGCAGATGTTCGGGAGGTGAACCAATCACCGCTGGCCAGACGCTTCACCAGTGGAACAAAGTGCACCTCCAGGTCTACAGGTGAATGCTCCTGTGAGATCTTCCGCAGAGACTCCACCGCCTTGTCCCGCACAACCGTTTCCTCCACTGTGGCCAAGCTCTCCAAGGGAGGCTTAGGGAAAAATGGAAGAAAATAAAAACATGACATGACTAAATATATCCAAGGCTTATACCTTGTGTCATTTTTTAACTACCGTCTAATTTTCCATCTTCTTTTAGCACTTACCAAAAGACAGTGTACAAACTCTGGGCCTCCAACCAACAGGGTGAAGCTGCCGAGCTGCTCAGCCAATGCAAGAAGAACTTCGTCCTCATCATAGATCGTATCTACAGATGCAGAGATGCCATTTATTATTCCAAATTAAATAATATATTGAAGAGTTTTGTTGCAAAACGAGATAACCACCGTTTTTTTAATTGTTCAGAAATCTCGTTTTTTAGTTGTGCATTCCAATTAATATCAATTCATCTGCAGTTGGTTTGTTTTGATTTAAACCTTCATAACTTAAAGAATACAGCTAAGTAGCACCATAAAACAAAATAATAACATGATAGCATAATAATAAACATGCAAGCCTATTTAATTCATACTATTCAAGTTTTTATCTCATTTATTACATTTAATACATTTATCTAGAATTATGCATCATAAACAAAAGAAAAACTAGTAAAAAAATTAATGGTTAACCCATTTTAAAACAGCCTGTCAGTCCTCAAGTTTGAATCAAAACAAATACAGATGGATGCACTGTATGCGATCAAATTTAGGTTTGTCACAATTTAAAAAATTGATAAAAAACTGAAACAATCTATCATGTTGAGTATTTGGCAAAGTGCACTAAGCACATTAAATACAAAAAGAACACACTATAGTCTTTTGTCATTGCTAAAATGAACCCACTATAACAGCACATCACCAAGCGACATCCAGGTGTCACAGATGCACCATCAGACACAGTTGACTACTAGAGATTTACTTAAACCAGCTTTATACCTCTGCATTAATTGTATGGCGTAGCCTACGCAGAGATGCGAACCCTATGTTGTATAGCCTACGGCATAGCCTGACATGCACCTCTCCCAAAATGTAACCACGCGTCAACGCAAATGAATTGCAAGCCCGCAAGTGGTTGGTCTGTTTCACTTGTCCTGGCAAAATTTTCTGGCCCCAATAAAAAAAATTTGATTCAACATGTTGATGAATATTTATGATCAGAAATCCTGATGTGTGTGGGGAATCCCGAGGACAAACACGAGCTCGCTATTGAGATTATCACGTAAAACGAAACCATATCCAATCAGAAAGTGAGATGAGGGAAGACGGAAGCAGTCATGGTGCAGCACAAAGGCCGCTTCTCAATCCGTAGGTCGCATTTACATCATGAAGAAGACTGTCTTATTTCAGAATATTAACAGTTATAAAATTGACTATTATTCCTAGTTTACCGTATATTGTTGTAATATACTTATGACTTGCGAATGTAATGCTCAGTTAACTTGAATAAACCAGGTTTCATGATGTATGCAGCCTGCATATGCGACCTCCGCTGGCTCCAGCCTTTGGATTGAGAAACGGCCAAAGTGAAGCTGATGTGGACAGCAGAGATGGAGGATCAGCTTGTTTTGTGGCAACAGCACGAATGTTTATACAATGTATAATTACTGTTTTAATTAATGTTTTTACAATGTCTTGTAAAAATTATTCCAAGCACTATCATTGAAATGTCTTCCTGCATATCATCCGCCATGCTTATTCTGAAGTCTCGCAAGATTTTGTGGGATTTCCTGTGTTCACAGTCGAGACTCTGGTTAAAAATCTGTTTGTGTGTGGTGTGCCGTCTTTGACACATAATGGCACACCACACACTACAGGAGCAAAACGGTTAAATCTAGGATTTTTTATGCTCATGTTTGTGGTCTATCACATTTTTAAAATCTTATAAAATGTAAAAAAAATCTTTTGGTGTGTACCCAGCATTAGTTAATTTTCCAAAAACAGAATTTTTAGTATTTTAAGTGTGGTATGTTACTTTAAAGACGTTTTAATTGTGAGTACTCGATTATTCGACTAAATAATCGTCAGATTACTCAATAACCTATGTCATGGATAGTGACAGCACAAACAGATGAAGACTGTTGATGTCTTACCAGTGAGGAAAGGCAGTAGTTCAGTTCGTGTTCTCTCCACACCAAGAGCCAGAGCAATAGTGGACAGCTTTTTAATACTATTCAACCGCAACTGAGGAAGAAATAACAAACATTTAATTTACCCTTGCTCTTTAATGTTTCATTTCTAGTGCGTGTACATCTGACAAATTAACCATTTGAGTGCCTATGGCGCACAAACTGCTGTCTAGTTCGCAGCTCAAAAGGGTTTGGAAACAACCACAGACCTCGCAGTAAATCATTTCAGCATTAATTGTTACTAGTGTAAAATAATTATATTATAGACTTTTATTGTTATTACTACGGATATTAAAGTAACCTTTGCAATTAGATTTGGAAACATATACAGGCCTCAATCGATTTCTTGCGCATTTAAGTCTCTTTCGTGGAAACGCTGTTAAGGTTAACGTTAGCTCCTAGCTAAATTATGTTAGCTACGGTTAATTGTTTCTACACGCGCTTTATTTGTATAGAACACGAGCTCTCTTTACCTGAACATCTTCATTCCTCAGTTCATCGATGAGAACTGCGATGGGATAAAGCGAATCGTCTCCTTCTGCTCCTGCCATTTTACACCTGAATAATAATGATTACAGTAGAGAAGCTGCTCTGGTGCTGCGCCCTATTTCCGCTGTGTGCCCGGGTGTCACAGCTCGCACTGTCTGATGGGAGAACACCTGACAAATTAAAAGTCCTTGCAGTACGCACGCAGGTTTGCATTAGAGTAGGCCATTATTCTTAATTTCTAATATGACACTCAAACGTCTACCGTTTGTTTGTTTTTTAATGAATGTAATTTTTATGTTTTATTTTTGTTGCTCTGTTTGTTGTTGATTTGTTGTTTACTGTTGCAACACTTTGTATTTTGTATTTAACATGTGGCACTTTTAGTCTAATTTATATTATGAAATAAACATGTATATATTTATGTAATTAAAATGTGGTCATCTGTAAACGTTAGAAACGTCATGAAGAACAATTTTACAACTTTATATTGTTAAATGAGTATTAATATATTTTAAAACGAAAACTGTTTTTTATTTTAAGGGGACATATTATGAGATTTATTTTATGATGTAAACTAAATCTAAATCTAGGTCTAAGCAAAAGTGTGCCGTTTTGGGTGTGTCATTTGGGGTGCAGATGAGCGGATGAAGTGCAAACACTGATCACAATGATGGTGGTTTGTTGCAATTGAAACTCAATTTTGCTGTGAATTATTTTCTTTCTCTTTCTTTCTCTCTGAACTAAATGGCTGTGCTGTGGTTGGATAGTGCAGATAAAGGGGGCGGAGCCAAATTGAAATTACCTATTTTTTCACGTGCTTGCAGAGAATGGTTTACCAAAACTAAGTTGCTGGGTTGATCTTTTTCGCGTTTTCTATGTTGGTGGAGGCACTGGGGACACAATTATAGCACTTAAACATGGAAAAAGTCAGATTTTCATAATATGTCCCCTTAAATGTTTTTTATATATATACACATGTTGACTTGTTGATATATTTACTTTTGTTAGTGTCTTGTTTTTTTTTCTAATTATTATTATTATTATTATTATTATTATTATTTTGCCCTTAATAATATTTTTTATATTATAAATTATTTCATTTTATATATTAAGAACAAAGAAACAAGATTTAAATTAAGAATTTCATTGTACCAAATTACAGAAGACAATACCCAAAACATTCATTCATTCATTCAGGCTGTGGGCTGTTTTAGAAAAACCTTTATTATATGTAAATATAGTTTATTTTTTTCATTAAAGTAATGCTTAAATAATAATAAGCATCCATATTATAGATAGTCTACATTCTGTTTATGTTTGGTATATGACCTTAAAGACTTTGCAGGGGGGCTGACAGCTGTTATTAATCAAGTAGCTGGAGGTCCTGCTGAATGACGTCAAGCATTCCTCTCTCACATCCAGCCCTGTTTCACATTCATTGTATGCTCTTTCCTCAGATGTCTCACTCACTCTTTCCACTCTGAGCTTATTAATGTTTAATAATGTGGAGCTTGATTCCTCCTTAAATGTCCAGGACCTAGGTGTGCAGCTGTGTGCAGACCACCCTTATTCTTTGTTGTTTATATAACATCAAGCTGGTCTTTCATCTACTCCACACTTTTTGGAAACCACAGGGTCAGCACACCTTATTATTTTAATTATCCCTGAACTCTCATCTAAACATTAAGAAGTAAATTCATGCTGAAGAATATATGTCTTGACTGCTGCTTTTGCAAATGACTTTATAATGACTATGTTGTACTTACCTTTGCTGAAAATTATAAAATTATATTCATTGCCTTGAAAAGAACATTTGTTCTTCAGATCAATCTTCTTTGCTATATTCTTCACTATTATGTCTTGCTCCAAAAATATGGCAATTTAACGCAATTTCACAGTTCAATCTTTTCAGTTGATTTCTTTGTATATAAAATGACTAAAAATATGAAAAATGATCGGATCAACTTAAAAAAATTATTTTAATTGGTAACACCTAAAACTGAATTTTTTCCCTTAAATATAAACACATAAAACTTACACATAAAAGTTAATCCAACTTTATACTTTTTACAGTGTAAGATACGGATGAGCTCATCTTGAAAAAATTCTAAGACAAGAAATAAGATTGTTGAAAATATAAATAGCCTACTTTGTTTTTTGTTTTGTTTTTTGTGAATTTTGACAAACTGAAATAAACATTGTTAAGTGTAGACAGATGAATCCATTCTCATGGGTATTACTGTCAGCAGTAGATTGGATGAGGTTTAATTTACTGGTACATGTGAGAAGATGTTTAAATTGTAACATGGTTGAGTTGAGTTGTTCTGGTGGGAAACCCTCAAAAAATTATGTTTTGTTGTTGTTTTAAGACAAAGGGCAACTCTACAATTGTTCAAAATGGTTCAGCATTTGAATTAATCTTGTTGTTTTAAGAATATATTTAAATTTATATAAAAATAATGAAGAAATCTATTTTGCTGTATAGGACCTATTAGCAAGTTGGAGGCCCCAATATATGTATGAAATGATTTTATACTGCATTGAGCAAATAAACGTTGAACACACAAATCTTTAATAATAGCCCATCAAATGATGCTCAGACCATCCTCCCCCTCACTTTCACCTGCATGGCTTATGAAAGCACGTCTTTCTGTTTGCATGACCTGAACCGGGTGAAGATGCGAAGAAAGGCCTGACAGGGAGCAGCTGCTGCCACAGACCGATCTCCCGGAGGTTCGTTCTGCTCTTCTGAATCAATTACCACAGCCATTTAGCAGCAGAGACAGAGTATAGGCTGAGCTAAAACTCAATGACGTCAAACCAGTGTCCCATAAGGCTCTGCAGGCGGAGGTGTGATAGCAGCAGGCATGTGAAAGTGAGGCAGGGTAGGGGGTTGACTGCTCAAATCAAAGCCTCTTGAAAGCCCTGAAAGCTGTTTTCCCCCTAAAATCTGTTTATCCTACCATTTCAAAGTATGACAGATACACGCATTGTCGTCATAAGCCCTATGAGTGTTTATAGAGGTCACATGGAAGCTGCTGATGGGTGTTGTTTTGCAAAGACTCTGCCCCGAATTTCTTCGAGTTGAATACACACAAGGGAATGCTTCCTTAAACAACTTTTATGGTTTGAAATAAGCGAAGCAGAGCAGAGCGTGATCTCTGGGTGCAATTTAAAAGCCTCTTTTGGTTTTAAGTTTTTCACAGTTTCTTTATGCGTAGTAAAGCATCTTTTACTTGCTCAGTTAGAGTTACACAATGATAGCTAAATTAAACTAATTCAAAATGTCTGTACTCTCTACACTATACTATACACTGCACGCTCTGCCATCTCATATATTAGTCTATGAATTGTGCAAGGGTATTGCCATCACACATCTAGCAATAATTTTTTATATTTACAAACATTGAAAAAAAAAATTTAAGCTAAAATTTTTACATATGCTCTGCAGTATAATTCACATTTCTTAAAAATTGGGCAGGCCTAAATTTAAAGGAGTCACCTACCTATATCCTTTGAAGTAAACCAAGTTTTAGAAATTTTATAGAAAATTTCTGATAATGAAAAGTTGCTTTAAATTATAAAAATAAAGTTATATTAGCTTCTGTTAATTCAACTTAATTTTTAATGCATTTGTTATTAACACATTTACCCCTTTTACTACAATACAAGCAATGACCATTGAGTGCATATTTACTACATTATTTATAATAAAAAATACATACAGCTATAATCAAAGCTATAACTGATGTGATCCCCTTACTTTTCAAATTAATACATTTTGAAACAATTTGTATTGATGAAAACAAACTACTTTATTTCACAGTGATTTCCATCTTTGATATGACCTTACTCAAGGTTATATTTTCACAGAATGTTGTTTACATTATGTTGGATGATTTACCAAACAGTAAATCACAAAAAATACGACTTTAGTTGTGACTGGGTCCCATATGTAAGAATTAAAGCACCTTGATGATTGTCATGGAGTATGTGTTTGGTACTCAAGATGTATTTCTCCATGTTTTTTATAGATTAACTTTTTCCCTTTCTTCTAGTTAGTGTGGTTTTTGAAAACTGTTTAAATGAAAATCAACCTTGTTTTTTTTAAATACAGCACAGCTTTTGATGTCGTCAAGAACCCAAATCTTTTACGTCAGGTTGCCATAGCAACAGCAGCATATTGACCCATGATTCACTTGGTGGCTAATTGAAATGAAAGGTAGGAAGGTCAGTCTGGATGCTGATTTTAAGAGCAATCTGGGGAAACAGTGCCTGTTCGGAGATGTCTGTTAACCTTGAAAGATGGATTAGTGATCTCTTAACAAAATCTAGCATTAAACCAAACCAAAGTGTTTTTGGTTTCACCTTGAAAAATGTTATACTGTTTGTGCTGTGCACTATTCTTTAATTCTGCAGCACTACTAATATTAAGATGCATAAATGACAATTGCTAAATCAAACTCTGATCCTTCTAATCTCATAATCGGATTATGAGACTTTAACCTGGATTTCACAGTTAGGGTTATATGTAAAAGTAACAAATGCCTGCAATTGTTTTCTGTTGGAGTGAGAAAGTGTAAGTAAAACAAAATGCAGGACTGACCACATAACAGATACAGTACCTGACTCATAATGAAACATCCTAAAGGGAAACACCATAGCAGTAGCAGCATTAGATTTAACACACTTCCTCTATTACGCCTATTGTGGTATTCTTCAGGATGATTTTTTTTATGTTAATGATGTTTACCAACCGTCTCCAAAAACAAACCTAGCAGGGTTTTTTATGAAAACAGAATTATATACCTTTCTCAAATTAAAAATTCAATGAATTCAAATTTAAATGGCTGATTTTAAGTATAAGATCCCCAGTACATCAATGAGCTATGGCATAAAAACAATCCTACCTGAATAGTTCATAAGACCAAAAAAGTGTACATTTCTGTTAAACCCTGTAATGCATATGTATAGCATAGCTCTGAACACAGTTACAACATGACGTAAATCTGATGTCCCCTGTGAGCAGAACTCAATAAAGAAGGATTATTGAATTGACCTGCATGACTAAGGCAGATCTGACATCACTCATGCACTTAAAGAAGGAAAATGCCCGGTGTGGGCAGGTTGGCCAGATTCAAAATTTTTTGAAGCCTTTGCCTGAAAAACAAACTCAAAATTGTACTATTTTACTATTTACAAATCTGCCCCTTCAGTTATTACAAGTTGCATGACAATATCTACAACTGAAAATGTAAGGACTCTCAGTTTGTTTTTTGAGAATAATTCAGACCAGGTTTCCGAGGAAGGTATCACCTTGCTTCATAAGGCCTGGAATATAGCAAAACACACCATAGACTGGGATATACCCTTTAATGTCTTAATATGTACCATTTAGGCACAAATATATATATGTTTGCTTACAATATGTACCTTTGAGTGACTAAAATGCACTGTTTATGTGCAAATGTGTACTTTTTTTTAAAGAATACCACCCCAGATACAGATTTGTATGCCACACTGTTAGACTTAACTGTAATTTTTACAGTTACTTACCACAAAATGCCCAGTAAAATACCATTATTTTCTTCTCCAGTTAATTAATATGCATTGCATTATGGGTATTAACATTTATTTACAGTGATTTACTGTATTTTTTTAATTTGCGGTAGACTACTGTTAAACAACAGCAGTACTACTGTAGTTGAATAAAACAGTGTTATAGAAGCATATAAAATGGAAAAATAAAATATCTCTATGAAATGAAATACATTTGATTTGTTATGCATTTAACTAAGAACAAGAAACCCAAGGTTTTGTCGGAGGAGACCAGTTATAGAAAACGGGAGTGACAGAATAAAAGGAAGGATGAGGATCAATAATGAGCCAGCGTTCGCTCACTGGCGTGAACTAGAGGAGGAGGGTGTAATCTGTGCCACTGTGGTAGTGTTACGGATCTACGACATGGGTGACCTGAGTTTGATTCCCCTTTAAGGCAATACATTTTTAAAAACTAGGTTACAGTTAGGGTATTATCCTGTAAAATGGAACTGCGGTAAAGGCATCATACTGTAAAAAACATGTACAGTTATGGTACTGTAATGGGGCAGTACGTTGCCAGTGAGTTACCGCATATATGCAATAAAACGTTTAACAGTGCATGTGTGCTACGGTATATAAGCTTGAAAGCTCCAGTTCATTCAACTGTCTATTTTTACAAGTATTTACAAAGCACTTTATCTTTAAATATCAAATATACAAAAAAAACCTTAAGAGGTGGATGTTCTTCCTTCAGGGCAAAAGTCATCGACTATAAAGCTCTTCCTCTTTATGAGCAAACAGCAAGTTCAAACAGTTGGATTTGTGACATTATACCAGTGAAAGCTACAAAGATCACAGAATTTGACAGATGAGCTTCAGCAAAACAAGATCTGTACGGTCTGTTCTTCTCGAGCCACGTGTTAATGACTTTTATTGAAGGCACAGAACAGTTCAATCAGAGCTGATGAAAACTGGCCACATTTAATTTGACTCAATTATGAAGCTTGACAGCTTGAAAGCGTTTGATAATTTTCAGAGTTGTTTGGAGTCCCTGTGCCAGGCTGGTTAGAAAGGCCAGCATTCATTACCAAAGTGACACAATGTTCTTTACGCTGAGTGCTCGTGTTTACATGATGGACAATGAGCAGGCATCACACAGCTTACAACAAAAAAAATTTAAATTTATATGTGAAAATTAAAGTTATTGATAACATTCTACGATAAGGTTTGGAATTTGTTTGTTTGGAAATTGTTGTTAACAATTAGTTAATGCATCATGAACTAACAATAAAAAATACTTCTACAGCATTTCTTATCTTAGTTTATTTCAGCATTTATTGTTATATTGACCATTATCTAAGGATGCCAGGAAAAGAAGATTACGTTTACTGTAGGTGTTTACCTGCAAACGTACAAAACATGTGATTTAAAAACAATAGAAAGACCTTACTGAGGGTTGTCATCTAATAGTGCAATAGTGCCACCTCCTGGACAATCGCCATATGATATATCACAATGCACCTAAAAATATGTAAGAAATTTCTTATTTTCAAAGCTGAATGTTCAAGCTGCTTTTCTCCACACAATTTAAGTGAATTAAATAGTGACCTGTCAATGAATAACCAAAGCCTTTTTTGTTATTTTTAGACAGTCCATCTCCAACAACGTTCACTGGAAAAGAACAGCTTGTAAATTCTGCAAAATGTTTCTTTTTTCAAGGTTAAAATCAAGTCAATTGGGTACGAAATGATCACAGCAACGGATGCACTATTTCTCAACACTTACAAGCTATTTGGCAAATATACAACAAATACTTATCTAGAAAGTTCAAGTATGAAAGTATAATCAAATATGACTGATGTTTTTGATATACCTGAGCCTTAAAGTCATATAAAAATAAGAAATGTTCAATCTTACAAAATATTTCCAAAGATATTTAAAAGATTTAAAAAACGCATATAACCTCTTAAAAATCAAACAAACAGTTCTTCAGTTTTTGCTGGGTAAAGTAATTGAACTGATGTCAATAAAGCAATAGAAAATCTGTCTACAGTATCTCGTGTCAGTGTAACAGCTCATCCATCCGAGCTCTCCTCTGATCTCTCATCTTTTCCTGCTCTCCAGTTCTTTCGTTTTTTCCTTTGAGGCTCAGTAAAAGTGTCCGATTCAAGACTGTCTCTTTTCCTGTGTGTTTTTGTTCTCGTTTTTGAACGGCTGTCCTCTGAGCTGCTGTCCTCTTCTGTTGTTCCTTTGCTTTTGTGCTCCTTTTTCTTACGTTTGTTTTTTCCTGCTTTCCTCCTCTGCTTCCTTCTCCCGCTGTCCTCTGCATCGCTGCAGGACTCGGAGGCCGACCCCGCAGTCCTCCTCCTCTTCTTCTCTTTTTTCCTTTTCTTCTTCTTGGATGACTTCTTGGAGTTTTTCTCTATGTCAGCTTCTGACATCTTGTGTTTTTTCCGTTTGCGTTTACCATCACTGCAGTCTTTTTCACTGGGATAAAAAGGATTAAAGCAAAATTAATTTTTTAAGAATAATTTAAATGAAAAAATGCACACATACCGTAGGGTTAGAAAATGCCTGGTAAACTTACTGTTGACATAAATATCATTGCTCTATGGCACTGTTAAAAAATTAGACAACAAACCTGTTCGGTTGTTTGTAGTCGTCAAATTTGATTTGTGAAATTGGTTTTCATCCTGAACAGTCAGATTTAAGAGTATATTTTCAATGTTATTGGACATAAAAGAAGGGTAAAGTTCCTCCTTTCACATTATATATTTGCATTGGGAAGCCGCTTTAATCCAAAGCGACTTACAGTGCATGCAGGATATGCATTTGTCATCAGTATGCGTGTGGGAATCAAAACCGACAACAACCCTTGCATTGCTTACACAATGCTCTTCAGTTGTTTATGTCTTTTATATAGTTAACAATACAAATAAACCAGATACTGGCAAAACAAACACATCAGATATTCAAACAAATGCAAAACAACATTTCAGACAGACAACCCCCAAGGATCGGATTTGAAAAACAAATCGGTGCAATATGCACAAAGCCTTTAAAAACCCACAACAACATGCTGAATATCTATTAGAAATCACAAGAACAACCGCATCTTACCCATCAGACTGAAACTCTTCTGGATAAAGCTCCTTAAAACCACTGTGACCCCACCTGAAAAACCAAAATATTATTTAAGGTTTCATGAGAAACAAAGATACGAAATGATTATACAATGAATATGTCAGATAATACCTGTCAGGATCATTCGCTTCAAACTCGTACAGTTTTCTTGTCCAGTATTTGGCCTCCTTCTCGTCTCTCTCAGACAACCTGTCCCCAATCCTGCCCTGCATGGACCCCTTTGAATTATCCAAATAGCGGTCACAGTGCATTTGGCCACTATGTGAGAATTTTGCATGTTATTAAAGAGATAAAGATATTAAGTAACAACAGACTAATGCTTTCTTATTTCAGCTGTATCAGTCACCTTTGCTTTGATAAATGAGTCGATGAGGTTTGTCGTTCAAGATCCCTCAATTTCCACATCTCTGACTCCTCTTGAATCTGCAGTAAGAACAGAATATTAGTTTTGTATTTTTGAAAACAATACACATACATAATTCATAAATAAGTAATAAATATAAACATGCCTTGTTGTGGGCATCTGTATGTCTGATGACATTTCGGAGCAGAACTTTACCCATAGGGACCCGCGCCATGATGTCAAACCTTTAAACGCTACACAGTGTTAAATGTCACAAATTAATAATGCGTTGGCTTAAATAAAGTTACCTAAACACTCACTTAGATATAACATTATTATGGTAGCACTGAAACTATTGAAACTATTTCCCTTTTTCTACTACTAACGTTACCTTGCACAAATGTTCGGTTCAAATAAACGTCTGCCAATTTAAACCACAGTCCCATAAATGAAAATAAAAGCCAACCATATCCCGACCTTTTATTTGTTTTAAATCAATTTAAAGTGTAGAAAACGACTTGAACGTGGCATCAACAGAACGTTTGGTGTCTCCATTCAACTTCCTGTAGTACTCACATTTCAAAATAAAAGTCATGAACTAGCGCTTTTTTCCAATAAATAGAAAGCGCATAATCATTTGTCCCCGTATATATGAAACAAAAGAGGTGTCAAGGTTCAAAAAAGAAAAAACAGCTAAACCCCAGAACTACAGGCTATTATGACAGACTTAAAATGTAATTTCCGGCGCTTGAATACACTGTGCTAGTATTTTTGAATATTATGTAATGCAAATATCTTACATACTGTGCCCTAGAACACAAGAATATAGCAACTCAAAAAAAGCTATTCTTCCCCAACAGAGAATATAAATTAGCCTACTTGAGCACTGTGACAACATACAATTTTTTATATATTGGCCTGACGTCAATCTGTAACGTTGGGGTTAACCTCAAAACCCAATGTTGGCCTTATGTCAAGCTGTTACATTGGTTATGCATCATAAACCAAAGCTGTGAATTTCCGTGGGATAGTCACAGAATTTTTTGCTCATTTTCCCGTATCATTCTCACGGATCTCCGCATTTTTCTGTGGCCGCCACGGACTGTCTTTTTACGTGGCATTCTCACGGATTGGTTACTCAACTGCTTTTACCTGTTTTCAAACCATTGTCGCTTTGGTTTAGGGTTAGATTTACAATAAAATAGCATCCTTACCCAAACCCAACTATAAAATATAAAAGAATAAAGCAAAAAAAATAGTATAAACCAATACTTAAAGTGACATACTAACACAAATCTAACCCTTAACCGAAGCGACAATGGTTTGAAAATAGGAAAAAGCAGTTGAGTAACCAATCCATGAGAATGCCATGGAAAATGAGCAAGTTCTTTCTTTCTTTAATTTATATAGCACATTTTCACATGGAGTTGACTAAAGTGCTGGCAGAATAAATAACAAAATATAAAACAGGGAAACTACAGTAAAAGTGTTACACCCCAATAAAAATAACCATATATAAAACAGGTAAAGAATGAGTAGCCTACAGAGATATACAAAGAAAAAACTCTATATTAAGCTTGGCATTTGCTCTAGGTCTAGGAGGTAAAATTTCGTCAAAACCAACGTCGGCCTGACACCAAACGTCTGTCATGCGTTCCGTTTTGGTTGGAAATAAAAATCGGACTGAAGTCAAGCTCCTCTAACATAACAGACTGAAGTTAAGCTCCTCTAACATAACGGACTGAAGTCAAGCTCCTCTAACATAAGTTTTATTTATTTATAAAAAACTACAAATAGCTGTTTAAAGAACAAAGACAGCTGAAAGAAATGAAACAAAATCTCAAAATACCTATTTAGCCATGAACTCTAAACACGTATTAAGTGTTTTGTCTGATGTATGATATTGCATACTGAATTATTTATGTCTTTGTCTTCATTCTAAAATCATTTATTACTTTGTTTTTAGATATATATCGTTTTTGTTTCAATAAAGTTAAATATAGTTATTATTGCCTTTAAAATTATTTAATTTGTTGTTTGTCATTTGTAATCAGGTTTGATATAAGAAATTGCATTTCTTCATGACAAAAACCTTTTTGGTTATTTGTTATTCAGCCAAACAAGACTCAGCCAGATGCCAGTCAAGGTTCCTTTTGCTTTTGTGTTGTTGTTTGTCTATGTTTTAAAAGGTCATGTCTGTGTTTGCGTTATTAGATGATGCTGACAGAAACACTGTGCTGGAGCTGACAAGTGCGCCAGGCTCCTCCTGCCCGCAAACACACAAAACAACAAATGCTCAACGTATCACCTGTGAAATATAAAACATGCGTTACATTTCAGATTTCAAGCAATCTTTTTTATCACAGTAAAAAAGCATTGCATGGTACAATTATTCGGTTGAGATATCTTTGAACTTTGTACCATAATATACTATTTATACATTATTCGAGGGTAGCCTCGTGAATTATGAATCACGAACTGCATTGTTTCAGTTTCAATACCCTAAGCTATAAAAGAAACGCTCAGATCACAGTGAGTTAAAGCATCAAGATCTCTGGTAAGTGATCAGCATCTTATTTGCCTATTTATTGACAGGATGGATTGGTTTAACTTTTCAGTTAGCTAAAGAAAAACAAGCAAAACTTCAAAAACATTATTTTTTACAAAGAAAAGGCACCACTAGTGGTAATATTTAGAAATGATTGATTTAGGCGAAAATTGGGTATGTTAATGAATACTAAAGCTCCCTAATCTAATTTGTTCGGTATGGTTGAATCTTGAGTCTGTGTGGGAAAATATTTCTTGCTGAATAAAAGGAGACCACACATGAGAGAGGCATTACACATGCACATATTATAGCTAAAATAAAGGCAGGTTTAAGTCCTTTCCTTTGTACAAATCATATAGCCTACATGTAAGAATCGGAAGCTCCTATAATCTGTCTCAATTTGGTAGCTTTTTCATTATGAAGGTAAGCATCATTCGTTACATCGAGACATTATCTTCATGATATTTATCAATTTGTAAAGGTTAATCTAAACCAGAAGATTGTATTTCATACAAATACAATGGCATTGATATAACATCATATCAAATATTTTCAGTTTGTTTATCTTTACTGTATATATTTTCACTACACGCGTACTCATCTTTTCCTCTAGGTTTCGTTTTTCTCTGTGCGCAAGAGAAACTGCACGAGACGCTCCGGCTTTTGGCGCGCTCGATTTAAAATGCTTAAAAACTTCACAATGTGTAAATACTGTAAGTGTTGAATTGACATATCATTTTTTTATTTGTCTAAATGTTTTGTCTGAATCAGCCTGAGACATATACATCAGACACTCAGAGAAAGATGTTTCCCATTCATAAGAAAGTAAACCGAAAGTAGACATCCTAGCGTCATGTGAGGAGAATGTTCCTGTAAATGGGAAAATCCTTTTGGTTAAAAAAAAACTAGCTAGCTCTTAACAGAAGCATCTTTTGCTGCTGTGTTGTTTCTTTTTTTCCAATTTATGTGACATTAAGCTACAAACTGTTCATTTATCCTGACTAAGTCCAAACTTAATTGTATAAGAATTGTATAAATAACACCAAACAAAACTCACAAATCTTTAAGGCTACTCTGCCATTGACTCTCATAATTTATTTAACTGCTTTAAAACTCTATTCTGTTGTTTTCTACAGTACCTGCAGTGATGACCCTGCTATTGTTTTTTACATACCATGTCAGTGGAAATTCACATGATCCCCTTATCAAATGTCTACAAGACAGTGATTACGATGAACTTCTGAGGATAACAGAGGAAGGTTTGCCTCCAACCAAATCTCCTAAACATGTGATTATTGTTGGAGGAGGAGCTGCTGGACTTACCGCTGCTAAGTTTCTGGAGGATGCAGGACACAAGGTTTCAGAAATCACCTGTCAATCATTCACTTAACATAACTGTTTCATCTTCTTGTCAATGTGCAGGTCTCATTCTGTATTTAATAATTCTGCACAGACTTCATGGATATGAGTCCCTAGCTTTTCCTTACCACTTCCACGCAAGAGTTATTTAATCTGCACACTGTAAAATATTCTTTGCTGCCTTACATTTTTTTGTTTAATCAACTCAATTCATTTCAACTTACTTTTTTTATTATATATTGACAAGAGATGGAACTTATAAAATGAAGTTGACTTATTTCAGCTCTATTTATAACAACTCATCTCTTGTCAAGATAAATAATAGTACGTTGAAATTACTTGTAAATCTGAGTTGTTTTAAAGGAAAACACCACAGTTTTTCAATATTTTACTATGTTCTTACCTCAATACATACCCATCTTTTTTCAATGCATGCACTTTTAAAGCTCCCATAACACTGTTTCTGCATTTCTGATGTTAACAATCTGGAGTACCTATAAAGTAGTATTACATCCTTTATTTCTACAAAAAGTCTTTAGTTTAATCAGATTTATAAAAGAAAGATTAGCTTTACCGATTCTTTTCGATAACGTATGAAAAATAAAGAAGGAGGAGTTACTACCGCGGGAGGAGCAAGTACGAGTCACGCAACACTTTTAACAACACTGTTTAACTTATGATTCACTATGTTTGTGTCATTTATATAATATGCACACACCTATTTCCAACATAAGACAGAAGGAAAGTCCCGGTTGGGACTTTTCAATGAAATCCAGCGCATCAAACACACACGCAAAACTCTGCTGCTACCCCAGATAATAAACTATATCCATTGTTTCCATAAGGCTGCTTTCTTCTCCTTACATTCAAAAACACACTTCTTCATTCATGCCATTGTTGAGTTTTGAAATTAAACAAAGCTGTGTTTCGCGTGATGTGATGTTTGTAAGTTCTAGCGTCTCCCGCTGATTGACGGGTGGGCGGGGTTTTCCGGGGGAAGCGCCCATAAAAAAAAGTGATAAGCATAGAAACACCTGAAACGTCAGATGGACCCATAATCGAAAAAAACTTTCCGAAACTTGTACAAACGTTTAGCATGAGGAAACAACTCTATAACTGTGTAAATAAGTCAGAATGCTTGAAATACCATTGAACCACCCCCTTAATCTTTGTACAGCACTTCTTGAATGTGTTAGCATTTAGCCTAGCCCCATTCATTCCTATGGCCCCAAACAAAAGTTTTATTTTGTGCCACCATACTTACTTGTGCGACTACTCATGTAACAGTCTTTAAATAGGGAAAACATGGAAGTGTTTGGTGGCTTCTAAATTCATCCCTGACCCTGTTTGGAGCCATAGGAATGAATGGGGCTGGGCTGGATGCTGACGCACTCACGCGGCGCTGTACAAAAATTAGTGCGCGCATTGAAAAAAGTTGAGATAAGAATATAGTAAAATATTGAAAAACTGTGGTTTTCCTTTAACAAAAAAATTAAAAATGTAAGGCAGCGAAGATTTTTTTTACAAGTAAAGGTTATCAAAGAGAAATTTTAACTTCTACTTGATGCTGGTGCCAAATGACAACTTCCCAAATCTTGACATGGAAAAATGTTCCTGTATGTGTAAATTAATGGGAATTGTTGGTTATTTTCACTTTGTATTATTGCTAATAGCCTACATCTTACTTTGTTGTAACAGGTGACAATTATTGAGGCGAGTAATCGAATAGGTGGAAGAATTCTGACACACAGGGATAAAAGAGAGGGCTGGTATGCAGAGCTTGGTGCCATGAGGATCCCAAGTTTTCACAAGTAAATGTTTTGTATATCAGTCCATGAGAGTCAAATATGTGTATAAGGTAACTGTATGATAGCCAGTTTCAAGCATTGTCACATGGCTTCCTCACACAAATGCAAAAAAAAAAATGAATATAAAATAGTTTCCAGGTGTCAATCACATTCATAAACAAAATATAAAAGAACAAATTTAGAATCAGTAAAATTATGCTCATATTTAGTTGAACTATTAAATAAAAAGATGAAAGATGAAGCACAATTGGGTGAGGCTGAAATAATCCAATAAGAGTTAAACTCAAGAAAATAGCAGGATCTTAAATAAGAGAGAAAATTGTGAATCGCTCGAAACAAAAAGGCTAACTGATTTCAATCATCTTTTCTTTGAAGGATTCTTTTGAAATTTGCAGAAAAGTTGGGCTTGCAGAAAGGAAAGTTTGTACAAGAAGACAATAACACTTACTTTTTTCTTAATGGCATGCGTCACAAAGCCTACGCTGTATGGCAGAACCCAGATATTCTCAACTACTCTGTAAGTCAATGGGAGAAGGGGAAAAGTGCCAGTCAACTGTTTAACATGACATTGACTAAGGTGAGTTTAGATGGAAAAGATAATGAAGCTGTATTCTCTAGTTTGACATTTGTCCACTTTTGTTTGACAATTGTTTGTTTTTGGGGCCTGTATTAGTTAAGAGAAGATCTGAAGATAATGGGCTGTGAGAAAATGCTGTATACCTATGATTCATACTCTCTTAAGGTAGGCTGCAACATCACTTGTCATCAGATTTACTTTTCATTTACACTTAAAGGTGCAGCGTGTAATTTTTAGAAGGACCTCTTGACAGAAATGCAAAATAATATACAAACCTATATTATCAGGGGTGTATAAAGACCCTTTTATAATGAACTGTTACCTTAGAATGAGACGTTTTTATCCACATACACAGAGGGTCCCCTTACGTGGAAGTCGCCATTTTGTGCCGCCATGTTTCTACAGAAGCCCTTCCTGGACAAACTTTTTTTTACTAAGTTGTTTCAGTCAATTACATGTTTTTCTGGTGGCGGCTACCATAGCTTTCTATGCGTTTCAAAAGCGAGGGGTGAGCAGTGGACTGAGCCATTGGTTGCAATTCGCAACGTCACCACTAGATACTGCTAAAAAGTACACATTGCACCTTTAAAAGTTTGTCCAAGTATCATTACTGATGTTGTCATCTCTTTTATAAAGGAGTATTTAGTGAACGTGGGAAATTTGAGTGGAGAAGCTTTACGAATGATTGGAGATATCCTGAATGAAAACAGCTTATTCTACACAGCCTTCACTGAAATACTCTACATTTATACTGACATAAATGACAAGAACATGTAAGCCAATACAGTTAATAGCTTAAAATATTTTCCTCTAAATTTTGCTTCAAATATTTACTTAGCTGAATGTACAAGCACAATCAAATAATATTTCTTTTTTCAGATATTACGAATTCAAAGGTGGCTTTGATTCATTCCCAAATGCATTTTACACTGTGCTTAATGCCACAATCCTTCTAAAATCAAAAGTCCAGGCCATCAGCCAAACAGAGAAAGATGTGACAGTTTCATATCAAGACTGGCGTAACCCCTCGACTCTGACCAACATTACTGCTGATTATGTCTTGATGACAGCCACAGCCAAAGCAACACTCTTCATGGATTTTAAACCTCCTCTGACCTCCAAGAAGATGGAGGCGTTGCGATCTTTGCACTACGCCACCTCAACAAAAGTGGTGCTTAGTTTCAGCAAAAGGTTCTGGGAGGAGGACGGCATTAAGGGTGGGAAAAGCATCACCGATCTGCCATCACGGTTCATATACTACCCCAGCCACAGCTTTTCTGGTATACAAGGTGGGGCTTTATTAGCATCTTATACTTGTTCTGATGATGCTGCGCTCCTCCAAACTTTACCAGATGATGAACTGAAAGCCCGGGTGTTGAATGACTTGGTGAAGATCCATGGAGAACACATCCGTCATCTCTGCACAGGGGGCGTAGTGAAAAAATGGGGATTGGACCCTTACAGCCACGGTGCCTTTGCTATCTTCACTCCATTTCAGATGAGAGACAATGAACGTTTTCTGGTTCAACCTGAAGGCAGGATTTACTTTGCAGGAGAACACACAGGCAGACCTCATGGCTGGATTGAGACTGCCATGAAATCTGCTCTGAGAGCTGCAAGAGATATAAATGACAATACAAAGTAGGAAACAAATAATGTTAAATTAACAATTTACTTGAATTTTATATTAATATTGTTAAATGTCAACATACATCATGCCACAATGTGTCTAACCATGTTTATAAAGATTTGATTTTTATTTGAAATATTTTTTTAATT
The DNA here is from genome assembly GCF_027580225.2 of Misgurnus anguillicaudatus. Lineage (NCBI taxonomy): Eukaryota > Metazoa > Chordata > Actinopteri > Cypriniformes > Cobitidae > Misgurnus > Misgurnus anguillicaudatus. The sequence continues at coordinate 19,408,659 of NC_073360.2, read as the reverse complement.
AATTTTTACATTTCTGAAAGGGGATTGCAGATCATTGCAAAAAAAGCCTTATTGATCAGCATTAAAATAGTATTAGCACATATTTTAGTGTTACGTTTTTGAAATACTTATATTAATCTGTTGGTAAAGTGTCTATGTCATTTTATATTTACAAGTTGACTGAATATGTTAATGTTAAAGATGTGTTTTTACATTAAGATGCTGTAAAAATTGTCATTTGGACATATATATTTTTATATGTAGCAGAATCAAACAAAATATTTAAAGATTAAAATTCATGGTATTTTGTATTTAATTTTAATTTGTGTTTTTGTAAAGTGTGTCTATATTCTTTTCTCATGCATAAGAGTTTGTATTTGCATTTATATAGCAGACGCTTTTATCCAAAACAATAAAAAAATGAGAGAGCATTTAACATTTTGATCACGTCTTTCACTGCCTGGTATCACTAGTGATGAGAGAAACCAAACTTCTCGAAGCTTCGTATCAGTTGAACCATATGCTTTGAGAGAACATTTAACATTTTCATCTGCTCAATCCTATTGCAGAAACCGGATAAACCACAACACCAAAATCTCTGTGTAAGAGGAGCTACAGTAATAGCCAACATGAAGATCAAATCTGCCTGCAGTGTATTATGACAAAAAAACATGCAAACATAACACAACTAATTTTTTTTCATTCTATTAGACTTTTTATTGTAATGCATTTATTTCATCTTAAACAGTATATGCTTATGTGTAAATAATGTTACCAAGGTTCAGCAATGTAAAGTCACTTTTATAATGCACGCAATAAAGCTAAGAAAACACGTTCAGACCTGCCTGGCATATGGTATGCATAACAAACAACATTTTTATAAGCATTGCATTTGTGTCCTCTGATAACATAAAGCCACTTTTTACAATTCCAATGCAGCTTTTGAATTTTAATTAAGATTTTTTATTATTTGTTGTCATACTGTACCTGTCAAAACTAGCATTCATTATTGCTTCAACCTTACAACCTACACCTTACCAAAATTTTAAAGATTGGAGACCATTGGAATCCTTATGACATCAAGATAAAATCATGCTAAAAATGTTTTGCCTACATCCAGTGAAATGCTAATATATTTTCATAATGTATAGACATAGGCCTACAATCTAGAATTTAGAAAGAAAAAAACTTTACACTTTACAGAACATGCTAAACATCCCATTTTGAAATGTAAAATTAACTCAATGTGTACTAGTCTGATGCTAAAGTATTGTGACAGGGGAAAATTATTTAACATAGAGAATCATTTTAAGTTTTATTTGTGACCAAAAGTAGACAGCACAATTAGCCTAATACAAATGTAATTACGTATGAAGCTGTATGTCTAAATAAATATGTATACCTTTTAATGTAGTCTTTATCTTCAACAAAGATCAAGTTGCCTGCATTCTTTCAGTTTCATATAAAATGCAAAACCCCAAACAAAACAACACTCACAGTATAAAGACGTCTGATAAATAGCCTGTGATTTGTCTATTTACAGTATAGGAAATGCTATTTCAAAAGTTACAAAAAAACAACAACTAAATCTTAGCCTAAATGTATTTGTTTAAGAAAAAAAGGCAAATTTCTAGCATATTAACTGAGTGATTAGAAATGACTGATTCTGTCGGAAATTGTTAATGAATACTAAAGCTTCCTAATCTAATTTGTTCAGTATGGATGAATCTTGAATCTGTGTGGGAAAATATTTCTTGCAGAATAAAAGGAGACCACACATGATTCACCATGTGAGAGACAGAAACGTTTTTTTTTTTGTTTTTGGCATATTGATTACCATTGACCAACCATGTTTGTACTACAGTAAACATGTAACCAATTCATTTGAGACACTGGCAATGTATCTTTTACATTTTTTGTGAACCAAAATAATTAGCATTTTAGTATTAAATTAATACAATGTGATATGTAATTTCAAACCAAAAATAATTTTTTTTTATTCATTTATTTATTATTTGTTTTACTTATTTTGCTCAGTTGGAAATACCCAACTGGTTTTATCATGTACCCATCATCTTCCTTTGCTTTCAGTTTCTTTTTTGCCCAAGAGAACCGGTGAGACACTCCTGATTTTGGCATGCTCAATAAAAAATAAACCTCAACATGTTTAATTACTGTAAGTGTCTCTGTGTTATTTTCTAATTTGTCTAAATGGTTGTCTGAAAGAGACGTACTTTATAAATCTTTTAATCAAAAATGGGGGAAAAAAGCACCAACATGTGAGAAGAAACCTTCCTCGACTAAGTACATTTAAAGAGTGTCTATTAAGCGTAAATAGTGTCCCTTGTTGGCAAATGCTTTTTACACTAGCTCTGCCCACTAATGTCTGGTTGGAACAGTAAAGTTAAAAAAAGATGTGCTAACATCAACAGCTTCAGTGGCGCAGGCAGTAAAGCAAAAACACCAAAGAAATATTTTAAACATGACTTTAACAATCTTTAAAACTTTATTTTATTGAGCCTCATGATTTATTTTACTTCTGTTGTTTTTCAAAGTACTTGCAGTGATAGCCCTGTCGTTTTTTTACATTTGGTGGAAATTCAGATGATCCCATTTTCAAATGTCTACAAGACAGTGATTATGATGAACTTCTGATGAGAATGACTTAATTATGTAAGATATGCAAATGTATAGTTATTCCGTTGGATATTATGGGTAGTTTTCACTTTGTATTGTTGCTAATACTTACTGCTGTAACAGGTGACAATTATTGAGGCGAGTAATCAAATAGGTGGAAGAATTTTGACACACAGAAAGGAGGGCTGGGATGCAGAGCTTGGTGCCATGAGGATCCCAAGTTTTCACAAGTAAATGTTTTGAATATCAGTCCATGAGAGTCAAATCACCCAATTATTCATACTTATTATATTAATCCTATAGTATACTTTTGGATGAGGCTGAAATACATCAAGTCAAAAAGTCAGAACATAGAGATAATTTGTCAGGTGCCTGTAACAGAGAAGCTTACTTGTTTTAATCATCTTTTCTTTTCAGGATTCTTGCACAAAAAAAAGTTGGGCTTGGAGAAAGGACCCTTCAGGCAGGAAGACAGTAACACATAGTATTTTTTAAATGGCCTGCTTTACAAAACCTATGCGGTACAGCATAACTCAGATATTCTCAACTAAGAGCTGCAAGAGATATAAATAACAATACAAAGTAGAAAACAAATGTGCTATTAAAAACTGTCAACATAGATCATCATGAGACAATGCACCTGACAAAGTGTATGAGGATTTGATCTTTATTTGAAATATTTTACTGATAACTTTAACATTTTGAAAGGGGATTTTAAATATTTAAAATTATGTTTCATCTTGATAAATAGTCTAATAAGATTTTTTGTTATAATAAACTAAAGTACAGTGATGCATTACAGTCACCTGACATTATAGATATTGGCTAGAGATATAGAGATAAATGTTTTTTTAATGTTTCGCATGTAATTATAAGTAATAAAACCCATTAGTATTAAATTATTAAGTTGATATATTATTATTATTATTATTATTATTATTTTGAATGAGCTCATTCATTAATGATTTATTTTATCATATCTAAACTGGCAGAAGTAGTACATCCGGGTACTTTCACTGACCTTGGGTTGTTAGAATCATGGCGTCTCTTGTCAGGATAACTTCTGTTTGTCACAGAAGTGTCAGCCGTAAGTTTAACATTTTTTAATGCCTTTGCATTCGTGACCCTTCACATCACGCCGTATCGCAATTATTTAGCCGTCTGTTTTGTGTTTAAGGTGGTAGATAAAAGAAAGTATTCTGGTGCGCCATTGCATGTTCAACACTGTTAGCATACAGGCTAGCATGCTAACCTCACTTTGCAAAAAAATTTCCGCTTGGTGTCTCTTCTCTATTTTTATAATGAATTAGTCTCTTCTGTCCTTGTGACTATTTTTAGGTGACATTTTATCGTGTTATTTACTGAGCTTAATATGAAAGGGGTTTTAGTATGGACTTGCTCATTTCTAATGGGACCTTTCCCCGATCCATACATACATACATAATCAATGACACCACTCATTACAGATTGTAAACACTACGGGCTAGTTTCCCAGACAGGACTTCTCCTTGTCCCAGACTACAAAGTTTGAGCTGCCGTTTAAAAAAAACACCTTGTACTGACATGTTAAAATATATCAGTGTCATTGTTTTGTCACAAGATGCACACCAGTAATGTTTATTTGTAAGGTTTGATGGTAAAAACTACTTGCATGTCCTATAACTAAGGCCTAGTACTGGATTAATCTAAACCCTGTCTAGGAAACTGCCCCTAAGTTACATGTTTTAAATCAGTTGTTGTGATTTTCAAAGGTCATGTGGGTGATGTCAATATATAAAGAAATTGCTGATCATCTATTTAGAGATTACGATATGCTTGAACAATAAGATTGTTTGTTTTATAATTAATTGTATTACTTGTTTTGCACACTTTGTAATCTTTGTAAATGAATTTCCCTAGCTCTGTTATTTCGCTCTTCATTGCTGATCAGACCTTTGGCTGTACAGAAGAAGGATCGTGACTGCCCATACTTACTATCTGCAAAAATACATGCATCTCCATCTAATTATGGTAAGTGGTTTATATTGTATATATTTTCTTTCTGTATATTATGAGTGCTTTTGCTGTACCACGCCTTTAAACCTTTACCCTAGTGTTAAGGTCCAGATTAGCATCATATTTTATTAGCCTAATTGACAGCTCAGTCTACAGACAGAAGCAATATGTCTACACATTTCCATATACACCACGTTCCAATATACACATGCCAATTTTGTTCATTTTTCCAATACAGTCAGTAGGTTTAGACAATAGACATTTTTTTATCCTCAGCACTTATATGACAGTGTGGATGTTATTCTATTTAAATGAAGTAAATATTTCAAAAGATACTTTGAAAAATATGCTGTTCCAAATTATTAAGCAAGTTGTAGTTCTTGTACAATTTTGGTATGGCAAACTTCAGACGCTGCGGAAAAAAAACTACCAAGTGCAGAACTTTAAACACATCACATGTCTTTCCGGGATCTTTACTGTATGCCTGTGAAAACACGCACAGATTCCAAAAATCATTGGCAGTGTGAATGAGCCAAAAATCAAACGATCCCGGATGCATTTTCTGTAATGTCTGTGTGAAATGGGCTCATTAGAGCAAAAGGAATTTAATGACCCCCGAAAATTTATGTCAGAACAACTTTGGAAACGATTTACACACAAAACTGTTCGGCTCGTGTTCCATAAATGAGACCCATTGCATTCAAGTACACTAGACTTCAATATGAAGTTAGTACCCCCTTTGCAGCTATAACAGCTTCCACTCTTCTCAGAAGGCTTTCCTCAACATTTTGAAGCATTTCTGTGGAAATTTGGGGCATTCATTCTGTAGTGCATTTTTGAGGTCAAGCACGGATGTTGGATGTGCTGTTTGGCTGAATCTCTGTTTCAGTTTGTCCTAAAGGTGTTTGCTTCATGGCCGAGTTGCTGTTATACCTAAACACTTCCACTTTCCAAGTTGTCTTTAGAACAACTCATTAAAAAAAACAGTGCGTGACTAGATGCTTGATTTTTACACCTGTGGCAATGGGTCAGATTGAATTAAGTGATGTGTCTCAATACTTTTGTCTATATACTGTATACTGTATGCAAGAACAAACTAATGATGTGTTCATGACTGTTGGATTTATTTTTTAGCAGCTTCTGGGTCCAAATCTGCTTCCCTGCACTGGACAGGTGAGCGTGTCTTGAGTGCAGTTCTTCTGGGGTTGATGCCAGTTGCGTATTGTTACCCAGGCGCGGCTGTTGACTACTCCCTAGCAGCCGCACTCACTCTGCATGGGCACTGGTAGGACAATTTCTGGTTATTATTACTGTTTGAAGTACTTATTTGATTTTTATTTGTTATATTATTAATTTATTTTATTTATTCTATATCAGAATATTTTGAAAATGCTCTAATCTTGATTGAAGGTTAGTTAGCCACAGTCTACAGAACTACAGTTTTGTAGTTCACTGGCTAAATGTGTTATAGCTTTACATTATACTGTTTCTTAAAATCAATTTAATTTCTGAAACTAAATTAAAGAATTTGCTTTGGTCTTTAAAGCCAAGTAATGGGGGGCTTTAATACCCTTTATGCAAGTATTACCCCCCCCCTAGAGAGTTAAGGGCTACACTGCTCAATGCAAGGCCTTTAGTGACATCAGGGTACACATGATAGATCTGTACATTAATTTATCCTATACGTTTTTTATTTTAGCCAGATGTACAGTACTGTGCAAATGTCTTAGGCCTTTTTGGAATGGTATAGTGATCTCATATAATTATTTCTCTGTCATTACATTATAAAAGTATAAGCTGAAGTGTCAAGTTTTTAGGGTAAACTCCCCTTCCACTTGAGCAATAGCAGGCAACTACAGGATCTCTTAAACCTAAATAAAATTAAATCCTAATTTCTAATTCTAATCAAATGACTTCAGTCTCCTCAAAAAAGCTCAAAAAGATGTGTTTTGTGCCAAGAGAGGTCACACTAAATGCCGAATGATGCTTAAAGAAGACATTTAGTTCTGAAAATTGTTGTGTTTTAAATTGTGTGTACATATTTCCTGTATTTTCTTTTTGTATCTTAATGAAAAGAGTAAAAAGGGACATTAAAACGTTGCTAAAACAACAAAGCTGGTGGTGGTTGCCATATGCTGCGTTCACACCAGCCGCGATAGAGGCGTCAAGCGCGAGTGATTTCAATGTTAAGTCAGTGTGAAGACACGTTAACGCGCGTCTGGAGGTCTCGTGGCATGAATGAGGCGTTTAGCTTGGCACGGTACATGCGATTCCGCCTCATTCACACGTCTAGTTTGCGCAAATCGAGTTGCCGCGGTAAACGTGTGAGTTGAAAAATGAACTTTAGCGCAAAAACCCCCGCATTAACCAATCAGGAGCTTGCTCCAGTAGTGATTACTGAGAGCGAGCGGAGTCACAAAGGCCCCTCCCATGATGCGAATTTCCATGTGAATGTCTCGATGACTAGAATTTTACGAACAAATTAAACTCAAACTGTTCAGGTGGCAAAGTAGGCGCGGTAGACGTGATTTTGACGCCTGAATTGAGAGTTTTGAATTGAGAGTTGCCGTGACAAACGCGCAAGTTGAAAAATTGTAACTTTGGCAAAAAAAAACGCGTCGCATTAACCAATCAGGAGCTTGCTCTAGTAGTGACGTGATTACAGGATGCGAGCGGAGTCGCAGAAGCCCCTCCCATGACGCGAATTTCTGTGTGAATGTCTCAATGACTAGAATTTCACAAGTGGCAAACTAGGCGCAGTTGACTCAAACGTGGCTGGTGTGAACCCACGGTAAGACTTTTGCATAGTACTGTACACGTGGCACTGCCATAAATGGTAAAATAATTGCTTGAATAATCATCTCCAATTATGTATGTTGTCTATTTTTGTAACTAAAATTTAACGAACAGGCCTAATAAAAATTCAGAAAAAAAATCAAACAATTCATATAATTGATACATTAAAGCAACACCAAAGAGTTTTTTTGCCTTAAAATAACGTTTCCAAAAAGTTTCAGTCGTTCATCCACTCGAAACAGGGTGAACGGCACTTTCACATTCCCTTTGCAGCCCTCTATCGGCCAAAACCGCACTAAAGAAGTTTCCAACCGTCGGGTCGCAGTCCTGTAGTTCGAGTGAAAATTACAAAAACTTGCTTTACGGCAGACCTACAATCCAATCAGAGCCAGCTTTGCTGCAGTACTTATGACAGTGGTAATGGACAATTACGCTTCCAACCTGTAGGGGGAGCAAAGAGCAAAAACTCTGTATTGTTGCTTTAATAGGATAACATTATAAGCACATTCACTGAGCATCTGTTTATGATAAATATAACTTCTTTTTCCTGATGATCCAAGTATTTTAATACATACATGCTGCTGTTTGTTTTCTAGGGGTCTTGGTCAAGTTGCGACAGACTACGTTCATGGAGACTTAAAAGTCAAGATGGCTAAGGCTGGCATCTTCGTTCTGTCGACCGTAACCTTCGCTGGCCTTTGCTACTTTAACTACCACGACGTGGGAATTTGTAAAGCTGTGGCCCTATTGTGGAGCAAATAACTGGACTAAAATGGGCAAGGGGGTATTTTGGGATCCGCTTTCATCATCAGTTCTTTTCAGCTTTATACATTTGTCACCTTATATGTAAATTATAAAAATATATAATTTTTTGACAACACAGTTGTTGATTCACAAGCGTCTTTAATTGTAAATGCTGTGAGTTGTTCAGAACATAAGTTGTGCTTTTGCTTAATGTGGAAATCTCTGCATATAAAATCAGTGTTGCAAATGCATTTAACTGAGCAAAATGTTAGGGTTAAAAGAGATCTGCAGTTCATAACCCTAAATGGCACCTTCTCTAGTAGACAGTGATTTGGATGATGAGCAGATTATGTTGTACTGTGCTTCTCAGATGTTGATTGATGTTATTGGAAAATCACAGGGATTCACTCTTATATATTAGTCTTCTATGATTGCTCATAACATCTTGAGGATTGTAACATTGACAGTATTTCAGCTTTGTGTCATAATAACTTTGCCTGGCTGTATTTCTACAAAAATTAAGATAGATTATTGGCCATCTGTAATGGGAAGTGTTGTACATTAACCACAGTTTATGTAAAATGCTTAAAAACAGACTTGCGACACTGTGATCAGTATAACTGATTAGCTCACGTGGTTCATTAAGTTAGTCTAAAATTGAGTCTATAAATTAAAAAAAAAGTTTTGAATGAAAGTGTTATTTTTTGATCCATCTTTTCTTATCCAAAGCATGAAAAGGGAAAGATTCATTCAGGTTTACATGCATGGGGTTTCAAATGTGATTTTTAGGATCTCTATTTACTTTAAGCAACTATAAACAGTGGGATGAATACTGTTGTCAAACATGCAACACAATGTACATTTCACTATTATTAGGGAGTTACACTTTAATATTATGTTTTCCGTGTACTATTGTTAATAGTAGATTAAAGGCGCTACATATTACAGGTCATTGGACATAAGCATACACAAGCAACCTTAAACTATGGAAAAACTGAATTAGCATCAATTTTGTTTTTGGGAGGAAAATGGATTGTTTCTGTGTGGATCATGGGACCTTTAAAAGAAAACTATGCTTTCATATTGCTGATAGAGTATGTGCTGTTCAAACCAAGACTAATTTAAAAAGGGTTACGTCCTTGTAAAAAGACGATCAACATTACACTTCTTCTGCCCCTAGGGAGTGGTATATATTTAATATACCACCTAACACTGTTATGAACAGGATCTTAAAAGAGTGTGTGTATTCTGTTATAGCCCTAAATGACTCATGGGGAAAATGATTGGTACCTTCAATTTCTTAACGTCACTGGAAATCCCCATGCTGAAACTTAAAGACATGCTACTTTTGTTTAGGAGATTTCACACTATTTATTTTAGTTCAAGAATAGACTCTTAATTCAACAACAGCCAGAGGACTTGCTTATATAAGTCAAAAGCACATTTCATGATACTACGTCTTGTTCTACTTATGGGTCACCTGGATTTGTACAATTTTTGTGTCAACAATATTGCTAAAAAAATGTTACTATAACTAATGAGTTTTCTTATCCCTACATAATTAATAATATTACTACAAGGCACAAATTACATTTTAGTAAAACTATAGGTACAGCAACAACCCAATACTCATACCCTCGAAACATATCGCATCTTTACCTTCTTTTCAATTCATACATGTTTACAGGACAGTACCTACTTCTTATACTGATTTCAAAAGACAAAGAACAATTGGGGTTTTATTGGTACCAGAAATCCTCTGCAATATTGAGAAATATGACAAATATTTTAAAAGTGAATTAGTAAGGTCATACTTGAAAAGCTTGAAATAGGTTCAAACACTGTAAAAGTGATGTGATCATGATCAATAAGTCACATCAGCATAAGTTCTGTCCTGCCTGGTGAGGATATTCTGCCTCGCTCTTGAACTTTACTTGTTTTCCTGTATAATATGAATATTCAACAATATACAGTAAGTTCTTTAATCACTTGAATTAATATTCCATTAACTGTAAAACATTGCTGTAATTATGCAGCTGGTTGCCAGTAACTTACTGTACGAGATAAAGACTGGAAATGTTTGTGTCACGACTGGTTTTAGGAAGTAGAGAAAGAATATAAACATTAATCCAAACTCAGGCGAGAAACCAAGAACAAACCAGGAACAGGCATGACAATGATTCATCTACAGGAGACGAGAAGAGACATTGCATTAAGTAGGCAGGATCAAAATGGAGAACAGCTGTGACAGTGCTGATGAGGTAATGATTGGTAAGTGAGTCGAGGTGAGAACAATCAGCACAAAATACAAAGACATACACAGATCACGGTTGACAACCGTGACAGTTTCATGTTCATTACAAACTGTTGCCAGTAAATAACATAAATGTGAACTCTACAGTAAGTTACTGTCAGCTAGTTGGCAGTAATTTCTACAGAATTTTTTTTACAGTGTATAGTCCGTAACAGAAGGATTTCAGAGGCATAACCCCTGTATTTTCCCTCTTTAAAGAAAAGTTACATCATTTGTTGCTGACTTCTGGAAATTCCCAAAGAAATTGGATGATTTCATAGAGGAAACCGATGTTTATGACAAATTTAAAATAGCCTTAACCGTCTGTTGTTGTTGTTTTAAGTATTAGCACAAAATGTAATTGAACTTTGTAGTGACTATAGTGTTTAATGGTTGCTGTAGGTTTAGCAGCAATCAGAAATAAATTATTAGTTTAAATGTGTTAAATCAGTAACACTTTACAGTAAGGGTTTATTTTCAAACATTACTGAATACATTAGCTAACATCAACAAACAATGAACATTAATCAACAAACATGAACAATTGTATTAGCATTAACAAACATTAAATGCTGATAAACTGTATTGCTTATTGTTAGTTTATGTTAGCTGATGCATTTAACAAATAAGATTTTATTGTGAAGTCGTTAATTCTTAACAAAGCTCATCATTCTTATCAATCTTAACCTTAAATGAACTGGGCAAGATGCAACCAAATTGTTGGGGTCTGTGATTTGGAATTGCATAAGGACCATGTGACCCAAAAAGACCTCTTTATAAGACAGTGGCAGCAGAAGAAGACAAGGCAACCTCTGAAGTACATCTCGCGCAGCTTCAACTAAGAAAGCCAACACAAATGTCCACCATGGACCATCTGAAAAGTAGCACCCCTGGTAGGTTAACACACATTTCTAGTCATAGACGTGCACATATTTGTTTTGTAGTAGCCATGCATTAAGTGCAATTAGTATGTATAGCAAATCATTTTTCTTACATGCAGGTTGGAAGACAAAGTCAAGGAGAAAAGATCAGAATTTCACAGATGTACATGGTCTGCCATGCATTGAGAAGCTGGTGCTTTCTGCAAACGAAATACCAGAGCCTATTTCAACCAAAATCACAGGTAATATCCCTTCATGGATCGAAGGCAATTTTCTCAGGAACGGACCTGGAAAGTTCGAGATTGGTAGAAGCAGGTGAGTACAATTTTTGTTTCTTCTTTAGTGTACTGACTTAGATTTGTTGTTTTTGCAATAGTGGCGATATATATTTGTCTCTTTTATAGGATACAACCAGAGAATATAAAAAATTGTATTTCCTGTATTTTCTGTTTGTATTTTAATAAATAGAGCAAAAACTAAATATGGATGTTTATTAAAAACTTTGCTAAAACAACAAAGCTGGTTGTGCCCTAAGACTTTTGCACAAAACTGTGTATACCCACAGAATTGAAAGTGAATACACCGTTGTGCTTGCTTCTCAGTTTCAACCACTGGTTTGATGGGATGGCACTTTTGCACCGATTTCAAATTGAGGATGGAAAGGTGACATACATGAGCCGCTTCCTGAACAGCGATAGCTACAAGGAAAACACTGAGCATAACCGCATTGTGGTGTCTGAATTTGGGACGATTGCAATGCCGGATCCATGCAAAAACTTCTTCCAGCGCTTCCTGTCCCGCTTTGAGTTTTATAGTAAGTATGAAAACATAACTCTCGGTAAACTGGTGCTAATATGTTAAATTAGTCACATGTGATTTGCCATTTGTTCTCTTCCTACATAGAGCCATCTGACAACGCAAATGTGAGCTTTGTCCAGTATAAAGGAGACTACTATGTCAGTACAGAGACCAACTTTATACACAAAATAGATCCAAAAACACTTGAAACAAAAGAAAAGGTGCCTTCTAATTATATAGTACAAGGTAATTCAAATTAAACATATTTTTGTGGGCAATCCACCTGACATTTGTTGTTGTTGTTAGGTGGACTGGAGTAAATTCATTGCAGTTAATGGAGCCACAGCTCACCCCCACATGGATCCTGATGGGACAACGTACAACATGGGCAATTCTTACACTTCTAAAGGTTTGTATCACTGACAATGTCAGATTTATTAACGCACACAGAAGATCCTGCATACTTTTCAAACAAATAGAAACATAACTGAATTTCGTCTCAGCTGTATAAATTAAACTACTTTAATTCCTAGGAGCTTTCTATAATATAATAAAAGTACCCCCAAAAAAGATGAATCCAGATGATACCTTGGAAGGAGCCACAGTTGTTTGCTCCATCCCCTCTGAGGACAAATCCAAACCATCCTACTACCATAGCTTTGGTAAATAACTGTCAATAACAAATAATCATCAGCAATGCAAACGAATAAACAAAATATATGGGTTATTATATCATTTCAGGTACATTTGCGGACAGTTTCCCAGACAGGGCTTATCCTAGTCCTAGACTAAAATGCATTTTTGAGCTGCTTTAATTTAATTAATTTAATTATTTTAATAGTTTAGTACTCATTGTACAGGCCATAACAATATAATATTTTGTGTAAAATGTGTCTTATATACATTGTAAAAAAAATGCAGAGTGAAGTAAGCAAGTCAATTCTATTTTTAGTTTTGACTTGTGAATACAAGTTGAAATTGTTTAACTTAATTTGTTAAGTTAATTAATTTGTTTTTTATTTACTGTTGTCCGAATAACTGTTGGTAACAGAATTCATGAATTCAGAAAATCATGATTTTCAGCTAACTTTTTACAGAAAATATTTTAGTAGTATAGCCTGTAACATCTTGTGATCAATAACAATGAATATCAAATTATTACAATAAGTAATCATTTGAAAAAAGCTAAACAAAATGTAAACCAAATGTCCTGCAATAATATAATCACCCATGTAACAAACTGACAATTATCAGTCTTTAATGCCAAATCAGTTTTGTTTGAGGTTGTATATTGTAATTGCAGCCATGTCAGAGAATTACGTGGTATTCATCGAGCAGCCAATCAAAATGGATCTCCTGAAGATTGTGACATGCAAACTGCGTGGAAAGGGGATTAGTGATGGTGTATACTGGGACCCTAAGCGGAAAACAGTTTTCCACGTCATTAATAAGAAAACTGGAAAGGTAAAACCTGCCAGCTATCTCTAATCCACAGCATATGCACACATTTTTAAAAAAGAATGCTTTTTATGATGTTTGGTATAGATATTAAAATGCTTTAAAGGGGACATTTCACAAGACTTTTTTAAGATGTCAAATAAATCTTTGGTGTCCCCAGAGTATGTATGTGAGGTTTAAGCTTAAAATACCATATAGATAATTTTTATAGCATGTTAAAATTTCCACTTTGTAGGTGTGAGCAAAAATGTGCCGTTTTGGGTGTGTCCTTTAAAATTCAAATGGGCTGATCTCTGCACTAAATGGCAGTGGCATGGTTGGATGATGCGGATTAAGGGGTGGTATTATCCCATTCTGACATCACAAGGGGAGCCAAATTTTAATGACCTTCATGAATTTTCACATGCTTGAGAATAGTTTGCCAAAACAAAGTTACTGGGTTGATCTGTTTAACACTTTCTAGGTTAATAGAAGCACTGGGGATCCAATTATAGGCACTTAAACATGGAAAAATCAGATTTTCATTATATGTCCCTCCCTCTTCACATGAATGAATGAGAATGTGAGTCTGTGGTTTCTTTTTCTACAGATCAGCTTAATCAAATATTATGCAAAGCCATTTTCAACCTTCCATCAGATAAATTGTTTTGAAGAAAATAATTTCCTGATTATGGACCTGTGCTGTTCTGATGACGGACAAGCAATTGATAACTACTTGATTCAGAACCTTAAAAAGTCTGGAAATGCTCTAGATGAGGTAAGGTGAAGTATTATGTGACCCTACCTGTGAAATCCAGGCTAAAGTCTCGATCTAATTACGAGATTAGGAGCATTAAAGTTGGATTTTAATAATTGATTTTAATCTTTGACATGATCTTACTCATTCAATATTAAATCAAGGTTATTTTCCACAGAATGTTCTTTACATTATGTAAGATAATTATATGTAGAAAAATGACTTGGTGGGTTTTTAAAGACTGGGTCATTTATCATTTTCTAGGTATACAACACCATGTGCAGAGTATTCCCTCACCGATATGTCCTACCCTTAAACGTGGACAATAACACACCTTGTGGGCAAAATCTGAACACACGATTAAACAGCACTGCAACAGCCATTAAGACAGACAAGAACCAGGTTGGTTTATATGGTTCACTTTGCTAATTCATCCTCACATTTTTAAATAAAACCTGGGTGTGTAACAGATGCAATAAAGATATTAATTTGTACAGGTGTTCTGCACACATGAAGATCTTCATGGTGAAGATCTCCATCAATATGGAGGTCTAGAATTCCCACAAATCAATTATTCAAAGTACAATACCCGGGCCTACCGCTACTTTTATGGATGTGGCTTAAGACACCTTGTTGGAGATTCGCTCATTAAGATGGACCTTCAAGACAAGCAAATGAAGGTTAGTTGTCGTGTTAAGTTTTATATTCAGATTTCCTAGTGTAAGCCCATTAAACTACATGTAATTTTAAACAGGTGTGGCAACATCCAGGCCTGTATCCGTCAGAACCGATTTTTGTCCCTTCACCTGGGGCTGTAGAAGAGGACGATGGAGTCATTTTGTCTGTGGTCATCACCCCTAATAAGGTATGGCATGCCACATATAAAAATAAGTTTTAGCCTTTCAGAACACTGAGATTTATATGCAGATTAATGAGTAATTTTCTCCCTAGGATAAAAGCACATTCCTTCTGGTGCTGGATGCAAAAACGTTTGAAGAATTGGGCCGTGCTGAAATACCTATCAACATTCCATATGGTTTTCATGGGACTTTCCAAACTGGTAGTAACTGAGTGACAATTTTAAGAAGTCCAAATCTGTCATTTTTGATAGACAACACTGCAAGAAGACAGTGTTGCGGCTCAGCGTAAATAGAAAATGTTACAACTTTTAAAAGTATGAATAACCTGTATTAAACTTGTACTATTATAGTACTGCACATATAATATTGAAAGCACTACTTGTGTTTGTTTTCTTGTATTGTTTTGCAGCAGATTAATTGCTTAAGCCTATATTATTTATAATTTTGGATAAAAGCATCTGCTAAATGAATAAATGTGAATAATAAATGCTGGTTTACATTTCCATTTATTACATATCACTCCAGATCACCACAAAATATCAGCTATATTGTAAACCTAAAGTATTTTATATAAGTATATTATGAACATTTACAATCTGTGTTGTAAGAGTATTTCATATGAAATGCAATAGATAATCACTTAACATGGCGATATTAGAAAAAAAAAATCACAGTAGTTTGTCAGAGATCAAAGCCAAACATCGTCTCAGGTGCTCTTTCTTCTCTTTAAGATGAGATTCCAAGCTTCGAGCTTCAATAAGAATATCTTCAAGCTCTCTAAGCTGTGAAGCGTCCACATCAGCTCTTTCTCTTAAATGGGAACGTATGAAGTTAACTACTGAGTGCAAACATTACGGAAAAGACACAAAGGATGAAAATCCATTCAGTTACCTCAAGACCTCTGAGTAGTTTGAAAAGAGGACAGAGACCTCTCTGTTAGCCTCTAATAAATGAGTCAAATCAGAAAAAATACATCATAACCTCATAAGGTTAAAAACTCCACAAATATCATATAGCTTTAGTGAACTGTTGTCATGATAATAAAAAAAGAGTTACCTGCCAGTAATGTTTCAAACCCATAAGACTTCTCCACAGCTGCTGACCTGGAGTGCTTGGTTTTAGGTTTTTTTGCTGGAGATGTTTCCAAAAATGTAGGTGCATTATCAGCCTAAGCATAATAAATAACATTAGTAAAATTTAAACTAGCTGTCAGGTAAATTTGACTAAAAGATCAAACACTGGCTGATTGATTTGGTGGTAGAAATGCCACCTCTGCCAGCTGTTGTAAGTTCACAAAATCAAGGTGATGAACTGAAATCCTTACCTCATGTATTTTTGACTGAGATCTCTTCATTTCTGCTTCTCTGACTGCCATAGACGCCTCCTTACTGCTCAAGGTGCTCTTGTAAACACTGGGATCTGTCTTTACTTGTCACAGAACAAGACAGGGAAGTATTTTGTCATTTTTCTTTTAAATAAGAATGTTAAACATTAGGTGGATATGCTGGCTTTTTGGTTGACAGTTTTGGTTTATGCACAGAATGTTTATCTAGTGTTGTGTGTCTCCTGCACTGAAATGTAGTACTGAAGGCAAGTGGTTCTCAAACTTTTCAGCGTGTGGCCCCCCTTGTGTATGGTGCATTCCTTCACGGCCCCTTCCAAAGAAAATTTATGACAAATTTGTTCTAAAACGTAACATTTTAATTAGACAAAACATATTAAATTATGCAACGTAGTGCTGTTGGTTATTTTTCTACGTTTAATTACACAGAATTCATGATAAGTTAATGTAACGTTATTTTATAAAATGTCATAAAACTGCGGGCCCCTGGCACCATCGAGGCCACCAGTTTGAGAACCACTGTAGTAGGCTACCAACTGGGACATTACAAAATGGAAATGATGGCATCCCAACTACAAAGAGGAATGCTTGTTTAAGGATGGACAATTCAAAATATAATATTAAATGATTACATTATCTATACAATTGTATTTAATCTTTGCATTGCCCTCCTGAAAAATCCAGCTAAACTGGTAGTTGGGTTTAGCTTGTTTAAGCTGGTCCTGGCAAAAAGTGACCAAACACAGCTAGACTAGCTTGCTAAAACCAGCCAACCAGTTTATACTAAGACCAGTTTATAAAGTTTATGCTGGTAACGTTAGCTGAGGTAACGATGCCCAGATGGTGGGCATCTTGACAGCTCCGTTTAACCTAAAACCAATGTTTAATTTTCTCTTCTAATAAACGAAATGTATGTTTGTTTTGCCTAGACTTTACTAAGTTCGTAATATTGATTAATATAATGACAAAATATCTGACTTAATCTTAAAACTGACGATGGAATATCAATTATTGAGGAGCGAAAATAAGGTAAATACCAGAAAATTGATTCCTTATACTTTTGTGGTCGCTCGGTCTTCTGTCTTGCTACAGTTTATCGGAACAAATCTTAAAACTGATAAAGGAATATCAATTATTGAGAAGAGAAAATGAGGTAAATACCAGAAAATTGATTCCTTATCACTTTTGAGGTCAACTGACACGACAATGACCGTTACTTTAAAACCTGACTATAATCGCGTGCCCGCAGAAAACGCGTGTGCCCACACGCGATGCTTCCGGATTAATATTACAAAATATTTTTTAATTTAAAAGAAATGCCAAGATTCTAATGGACAGAATGACTGCAAAATCACTTAAAACCCCCATATATTTAAAAAAAAATAATATATTTGATAAGTACCCGTCTGTGTAGGAGTGTTTGGTCAGTCAAAAAAAAAAAACACTAAATCTTTAAAACCTTTATTATACAATTCAATCTAAAGTTAAATTATTTGTAATAAACGAATTAAAAACCGAAAGTCAAAAATGAAAACAAAAGCGGTTGCGCAGTCTAAACAGTAGATGGTGGTATTGACCGTCTTTGTACCAATAATTTCATTTATTAAAGGTACATTGTGATGAAAACATCCTGTGATCCGTGTTTTGTGTGTTCACTGTGAATATTTCATAAGAACATATGCTTGTTTCATTTAATCATATAATGCTCAAAATTAGTTTTACATGCAAGCAGCAAATATGCATTCAGTCATAGAGATAACCATTCTCTATCATTCTCTTTTTTAGTTTTATCATTTGCTTATATCACACAAAATGCGAGTCATGGTGACATTTTATCGTATGGGACATTACAAAATGGAAATGATGGCAACCAACTACAAAGAGGAATGGTTGCTTGTTTAAGGATGGACAATTAAAAATATAATATTAAATTATTACATTTTCTATACAATTGTATATTAAGAGTGGACGTATAAACACAATTTGGTTTAATTTTTATTACTGTCCTACAATATTCATCGTACCACATGTATCCATGGGAATGAGCGTCAATGTAGTTGACCGCTAGAGGCGCTCGTTCACATTTCACAGTTAAACATACACAAATATGGCGTCAGGGCAGACACGCAAGATGCTGGTGCTCAGTCGCTGTGCCATATATCTGTTATTGTTACTTATTCCTGGCTCGATCTCCTCCACGCTTCGACTTCACAATGACCAAAGGTTCATGCTGCCACAGGATAGGGGTTTTTCTCTAGTGAGTGCACACCTGGACCGTGCAGAAAGTCGCGTCGTGCGTCTGGAGCGAGAAGTCAGAGACGCTTCAGTCGCGCATCAGCATCGCGCACGGCGGAATGCTGATGGATCACCCGTGCCAAAGGTTTATGCGAGGGTAAGCGAAGCTTACGTTAATTTATGGTGAACTGCATTGGGATAACGGCAAGAACGTCAGCTTTTGCATAGCCCTGTAAAACATTGCATTCAGATTCAAGATGTAGTTTATGTGTGGTTCACCTTTGGAGGCGTAATGTACCTGTTTGTCACAGTAAATTTTTTTCCACAGAAAGATCCTTATAACGATTGAAATGCAAGTATAGAAATATTAAATATCAGACGTAGGTAGTCATTTTTAGACGTAGTAATATAAAAAGGACTTGATATTTGTGTGTTAACTTAATGTGGACAGGTCAGCTCCCATCCGTTGCATTTTCGTCTGAATAATAACCGTCATCTTGTCTAGTAGTATACAAACAAATTGATAGCATAAATTATTTTTTTTACGATAGAAAGCGTTAATATTTTTCCTTCCTTACACTTATATTTTTATCGGGCATATATTACAAACACGTATACAAAGGAAGTATCCCAGAAAGCCGTTAGGGTTAAAGTAGATGAAAATTATGTTATGCCATATATTACTTTGAAACATACACATCCATATATTAAAGTTTTATATTTTCTATTTAACACACTCATACATTATGTAGTGATCCTTCAAGAATATAAACAAGGAAGCAGGAAAACTAGTCTTGCTTTGAAATAAACCACCTAAACATTTTTAACTTACTCAAAACTGGTTGGTTTAGTCTGACATGCAACCTTGTATGACTCTACCTTGAATTTACATCTTTTATGTTTTTGACACTTTGATGATGTGTGTAACCACTGAATATTGGTCATTTAATGATAACTAGTTGTGATTGGTATCATACAAGTGTTTGTGGTTTTTGTAGGAGTTGGTTGACCTCTTTTAATGAGTTTAAATCATTACATCCTTAAAGTATGAGTTTGACCTACTTGTTTGATCTACGACTTTGATATCTTTTTTGGAATGAAGGTAGAGCACGTGTGGTATAAACATTTAGTAGTTTATCAATTTAAGGCTAAAATCAATAATGCATTATAGTACCATTAGATCTTTAATTATATTATTTTTTTGATGTTATAATCTTATTTATTAAGACTACAAAGCCATAATGACTATAATCAGTGATCATTTTGGCATGGCCAGTAAAAATCTCAACCATGTAGGAAAGTATTTTATCATAGAAATAGTTGCATAACTTACCCTACATTTTGAACTAGTGACCTGAGATATCAAATGCCTGTCCTGTTTTATAACAGAGAAATGTTTTATAACTACAAATGTTTTATATATTTAAAGTCAAACTGTAAGCGTAAAACCATTGTATAACTCTCTCTTCTCTATTTCATGTGTAGTTACAGCAGTGGGCGACAGCTAAGATTAGTGACTTTTTTGGCCTGTAGCGTGTACAGGAAATCCTCAATGAACTGTTTTTTTAGCATCTTGGATGGAGTCCATTCAGTTGCTATGAGGAGAATAACCCCCTCAGATGATCCAATTAAGATTTGCCATCCTGACCCCCCTTCCTTCCTTCTCTCTTTCAAACCTTTTGGTTTATGTGATGTTTTTGGCACATACAGAGAAGCAGTGTTAGGTAAACAAATAGACATCAGATGACGTTTTGTCTGTCAGGTGATAAAGCAAAAGGCTTACATAGTCTTTAGGGCTTTCGTTGTTGTGACAAGCATGTCATGTGCATGAATATGCAATTCGGCATAAGCCTTATACTGGAAATGATCTTATATTGAAAATATATATATATATATATATTTTTGACCAAACATCCTTTAATTTTTTACTAAATTGTCAATATACTTATGGAGATTTATTTTCTTTAACAGTTGCATTGTAAATGTTTTACAGTGTGACTCAGCAGCAGCTTCAGGCAATAATTCTTTAATGGAGGAATGTTGTGCTTTTACTTTCAACAAGACTCCAAGTAATTTTTTTTTCATTTTATCCGCCTAGGTCTTGAAACCTTTTGTTCCCTGATATATTAGGCAGTGTATATGTAAACTGTGTAGACAGTTGGCAAGCAAATACAGGCTTGTTTATGTAACAATGCTGAATAGAAAGGTACAATAACACTCTTTTCTATAAATGAGCTTGACATTATCTCACATTTAGCAGGATAAGTTTGGGCTCAATAAGCCTTTATGTGAGTCATGTGAGGTCATTATGTAAGTAAGGGATAATGCACAACCAAGGATCTCTTATACTCTCAAAGGGCCAATATTCCGTTGCTTAAATGCACATTACTTTTTGTATTTAAGTGTAATGCAATGTGTTCACGTGGTTTATGGTTCAAAAGACACATTGTTTTTTTACATACCGTACATTATTGTTGCTTCTCTATGCCCCGCCTTCCTGTAAAGCATCGATTTTTACAAAGATCATCGCTTTTTAGATTGTGCGGTGTGATTTGATTGGCTAGCTATCCAGTGCCTTGTGATTGGCTGAATACCTTAAATTGTCTAAACAGAAATGTGATGGTCTTTATCATGTCTGAATCTGACCCAGAAAATGCAAATGACCAAGCTGATCGATTAACTTAACCAGTGTGACTTGAGCAGAATGTAACAGATTGGGCAGGTAAGGATACTTAAACATTAAAACCATGTCTGCATTTGCGATCGTAGAAACGACAAACAACACGCGCTACTCTACACTGCTCAAAACTTGCGTTTGAATTGTCAGTGGGAAATTCTTTTTAATATGAAAACACAGGCGACTTACAGGTTGTGAAACAAGAGCCAAACTGTACTTGCCAAGTTGGAATTGCTCCAGTTTTTAAACGAAGCCTTTTTGCACATCCATCCAGTGTACTCTCCCATGTTCAGGAAACAAGTAAATGGGCTGCATACAATCTGATATTTGAGCTGTACTGTTCTGGAACAGTGATGTAAATAAAACTACATCTTATTTTTTCCTCTATTGGAAGGCCAAACAAAGTAGTTTGCAAGGAAAACACAGCGTGTCCATGACATGGTGGTGGCACAAATACTACAGTGCGAATGTAAGTTACACCTTTGATTTTTTGATCTTTACTTTTATTTAAAACTTTATACATTTCGCAAAGTAGCATTTTCAGCACTAACAACCACTAAAAATTAGAGCCCGACCGATATGCGTTTTTTCGGGCCGATGCCGATACAGATATTAGGGAGTAAAAAAAGACCGATAACGATATATCGGCCGATATTCTTTATGTGTACATTATAGTTCAGTATATACTACAGTATATTATACTAAAGTACTGTACATAGAATACACTATATACTTTAACATAATATACTATGAATAAATACAATGCAATGCAATGATCACTCACAAATGTGGTGATCACTCACAAATGTGGTGATCCAACACTTTTGATGTGACAAAGATATGTACTATAGGCAAGAAGTTAACAATAAACTTTATTATCCAAAATTAGTTGGATATCAGTGCACTAAACAGTAAACTTGACTTATTATAAATAACTTTAAAACACAAAGAGAACAAAATACATAAAACTTGCATCATTTGCAGTTTTGACGAGAATAACGTTATAAAGAGAAACTTATGAAGTCATTGATTAATATTAGCTTTACAGTAAGTTGTGTACTTCACAAATTAGTTAGCCACTCACAGTTACGAAGACAATGCTTGACGGAGCACATACTAATGTACGCTATGTTTAATGTTGTGCTTGTGCACAACGTTTTTATAACACAAACCCAGGGTTCCGTGCAAACTTTAGACTTTAATAAAACTAATGCGTCTTCGCTCCGCCTCTTTTATTTAGCAAGGGTGTAGAGTTGCGCGAGCTTATTGAATCAATTGCTCTGAAATGAGCGTGTTAACTAACAACACAAGCAGCAGTAATCTCATATAGTGTTATATAAGTGCACGGCTGCGCGTAGTTTAAACGTGTCATTTCTCCGTCTCGCGTCATTTCTCCCGCTTGCGTTTTAACTCGCAAGTCGACAAAGAGACGGATTAAAAACACCAAATGTAAGCGGGAATGCGTCTCTCTTGTCCATTTATAATCCAATCGACCAAAGCGCGTCTTAATACCACGTGTAAAAATGTTGTGAAGAAGACACTTGAACTCTCAGTTGCCACCTGAACTGAGAGACTGACTGAAGTGAAGGGGGTGGGGGATTGGATGGTGTCACTACAGTGAGTGATCTGGGTCGCCATTAGCAACCAGTATGGCGCACTCTGCTGGACAAACAAGTACTTACATCTTTCAAATGCATTTAATGTGTTCTGTATCAAACGTTCATATCGGCGCATATCTGCGGCTTATACGCCGATACAGATATATCTGCGACATGCTCATATCGGCCGATAAAATCGGCAAAACGATAAATCGGTCGGGCTCTACTAAAAATAAGTGCACAGCACCCCCAATCCACGAAAAAACTGTTCAAGCCGAAACTGGTCTGCGGTAGGGCTGCACGATTTGGGTAATTTTTCCCATTGCGGTTATTAATGCTAATATTGCGATGTGCGGTTGCGGTTATAATAAATGGTATCATGAGTCAACTTGAGGGGTTTTAAGGAAAATCCAC
Organism: Misgurnus anguillicaudatus; assembly: GCF_027580225.2. NCBI lineage: Eukaryota > Metazoa > Chordata > Actinopteri > Cypriniformes > Cobitidae > Misgurnus > Misgurnus anguillicaudatus. Next base: position 19,385,216 of record NC_073360.2, on the reverse strand, counting down.
ACACAGTTAAGTGATAATGCTACAATGTGTATTTGTAAAACTAGAAATGTTTTCGTATTGCCACGTGATGTAGCAACTGCTCAGTGTCAGTAATCGTAAATCCAAAATACCGCCATACAACAGACGAAGAGTTTTTTTTTTAGCTACCAGATCACTGTCAATCTCTTCTGCATCCATCTTCACTCTGGTATTTCCGCACTGCGCACACACAAGTGAAGACGCACGGCACACACGTGCATGCCACACGTGCACTGCCTTTTTTGTTTTTTCTTTCTTTTAAACAGCAAGGAAAATCATCAAACTGTTATCAGAAAGTTTGTGTTAACAAGTCCACACATTTATTTATTTAATATAATTGAAACATTTTGCTGTCATATAATTGCACAGGCTGACATCGCGATTGCGATGCGATAAATTGTGCAGCACTAGTCTGCGGTGTAAAAAAGGTTTAGGGGACCCCTGTTCTACAGCATCACTGTGAATAATCTTTTAGGGGCCAATCACACCAAACGCGTTTATGGCTGTGAGCGTATGCACACTGTTTATGCGCGCAGAACTCCATGCGGTTTTTGCCGCCGGTTGCAGCACACATTTTTGAAGGAGCGCTGAGAGCAGAAAAGCAGGCGACGTCATTCGCGTCTTTCCATTGTCCAATCGAATGAGGGAGAGGCGGGCCTTACATAGTAAGGAAAGTTAACAGTTGCTTTGAAGAACTGGACTCCACTCGCTCACTCTTTTCTGCTTGTTTGTGCACCTCTCACCCTCAAGCAAGGTCAGAGCAAGCGTCCTCTTTTTAAAGTTTCTGCTAATATGACAGTTAACAGCAAAAGAGCGCTCACACTTCAATATCTGATTGACAAGACAGCTGACTCGATGGTTGCCTTGCAATATAAAAAGCCGCATTGCGCTGCTCTTTTTAAAAAAGGCAGTGTGTCGCACCTTGCGTTTCCAAGCGTTTAAAACGCGTTAGGTGTGATTAGCCCCTTAGGCCACCTTTTTTTGTATCACCCTATAGGGATTTAATTGCGATAACCGGTTGGATGAGTTCACTGATCTATGTAAATGACTGGATTGCACATAGAACGCTTAACGTAATAGCGTGAGGTGAAGCCAGCGCAGAGTTCGAGCCGCCATCTTGGTATACCCAACCGCCAGAGGGCGTCATTGACTTCTATTCAAAATCATGTTTTATATTCACCCGCTTCACAGCGTATCAGTCATTTTGTTTTATCTAATTAATTATCTAAATAATAGTTTTATCTAAATAATCTAATTAATTACATACTCTGTGATTAATTAATGTAAATTAATCGCCTACATAATTTTTGCTGTGAAAGTATTAAATATTTCTTTTTAAATAAATCAGTGAATAATCAGCATTAGTGACAATGAAGCTCAAAAACTCTTTTATTATTACAGTATTTTCACTGTTCAAATAATGGCCATAACAATCAACAAAAATAACCTAAAGTAATATGCTAAGGAAATAAAGTGCTTCAGGAAGATTATTTACCAAAAGTTTAACAGTGCAATATCAATTGCAGGGCTTTTTTGTGCAATTGAACATAAACCTTAAATAAAGAACCCGACAGGTGGATGACATCAAAGTACCGCGGGAGCATTTAGGAAGCAGTCTTCTGTTATGATTTCTTGAACTGCTCTCACGGGATTTGGATGTCATCTGCTTCTTGGTTCTTGTGGCGCCACATAAAGTGTACTCACTAGTTTAACAAACCCGTTTTATCACCCACTGGTTAGATCAACGTAGCAGTCAAAAACGGGATGTGAGTAATCACGTAAGAGAGAAATCGTTTACCCACAAAATATAGGACACCTATACTGTGCTATATTTAGTTTTCTGATCCCAATCTTCATCATTCCACTAAGCCAAGTCAATCTCCATTGGTCTTTTACACCTTTATCGATCTCCAAAACTTCAGAGCCTTCCTGCATTATAAGTATGTCCATGCTAGCTGAAATAAAGTTTTACCTCATCTTACGCGCTACAGCCAGAAAACCCGGAGTGGATCCGGTGCGTAGTGATTACAGAAAGCTTACAGTGGAGAGAGGAACGTGATTTTGCTCCACTCCAGGCTTTGATCACATCCCACTTAAAAAGCTGAATACACGTCGTATTTATGAAAAGTTAATTTAATAATTTTGCAATTGACGGAAATCCGTGTAATGACGGAGAACTTTAATCCATGTGCTTTGTATGATGTGGTACTTTAGAGTGGACGAACTCTATGATATGCAAATTCTTTGCTGCAGACGTTGCATACTTTATTTTTATCATCGCTTCCATCAGGCCGTTTTTTTATAAGTAAATGTTCCAGTCAATGATCCAGTCACCGCCAGAGCGTTCTCGTCTACCTCCTTTATTTTAAAGTCAAATGGTGGCTAGAATGTATCCAGGTTCAATACGGAATGGATTAATCTGCGTTATTTTTTTTAACGCGTTATTTTTTCTCAGATTAATTAATCGAATTAATGCGTTATTTTCACAGCCCTAATTTTGATATGTGTACGTAAATTAACTGTTAATTCTGGTGTTATTTGGAATGTTTATGTTTTAATCGGGCAGGAAAATGAATTTATAAAAAACCGTTAAGATGAGTGTGTCTGCTGCATTCTGTTAATGACACGGGTATAAATAAAGTTTTTTTTGACATTCAGCTACACGGTCAGCGTTATTTTTCTAAATAAGTTAACTTGTACGTTTAGATAACATAAAACCTGCAAATTATTGTATGCACATACGTTACAAAGTATGATTATTTTTTTAGATTTCAGAATGAGCACGTTTGTCATTAATATTAAATATGCTGCGGTCTGTCTGCTGATCTGATACTGGAATGAAGATGAATGTATAATAACTGATTAAAAACTAAAATGTACATCTTTCATTAAATAACTATGTACATGCTTAGGACGTTTGGGTTGTAATAATGTACAGGGTAACTTCAGATATAAAAACAAAGACTAGTAAAGTGATGTTTTATCATTAAAATCTGATCGCGTCCATTGATTTAATAGAATGTTTGGATATACCAACATGGCGGCGCGGTGGCTTCACAGTTGTGACGTCATGCGCAATCCAGTCGTTTATATAGATCAGTGTTAGAGTTGGGTACCAAAGTCTGCTTTTAAGAGCACTGACTGAATTATATCAGTCTTACAAAGTACCGATTTACATTAAAGCAATTGGTATTAAATTTTGGTACAAGAGAATGCATCTGGGTGCTTTGTTAGAGAATGTACTCCATAAGTAAATATATGGACACAAAATACTGATTTAATATATTTTATTAGGCTATTTCTAAGAAATGCGAACCTCCTATAAGGGAAACCTGTTTCCTTGCAGCTGTAAGGCCAAGACACGTCAAACAAGTTGGTTTTGGTTGGTTTATTTGGTTTTATCATTTGTAAGTAGGTTTGGAGAACGTTTTTTTAAATTTCAAAGAACAGAGGATTCGATAGGATGTGCGCATGTCGATTCTGTTTATCGATTCCTGACTTTTTTCAATCATCCTTGCACAATGTACAGCAGTAAGTATTTTACAGTTGTATCTATCTGCCTGGACCTGCAACAAGGACCTTTTATTACAGTTTATTAAAATTGGCACTGTAAAGCAAACATTCGAGTTTGGTTGTGAAAAAAGATGATCGCATTGGCAAATGCAATGCATGTGGTAAAGTTATTTCGTGCAAGGGAGAAAGTACCTTCTAATATGTTGAAACATTTGCTTTAACACCTGCCGCAAGACCTGCTACACGCAATTAGCAATTGATAGTTTTCATGAGGCGTCAAGCACTTAGGGTAACGCCCTGCTGGAGGTCAAGAAAGCGCTAATGTCCACAGGTTAAGAAGTGAGTGATTTCTTTAGTTTAGCCAAAATACAAAATAGGTTGTGTAATAAAATGCACAAACCATGGAAACAATCCTGGGCTATGCTTCTACAGAATGCCATCGGAAACAAAATCCCTGAAAAGGGCAATTTTGTGCCAAAAATGTATGTGCCGCAGCCCAGTGAGGGGAAACAATAGCAGCAGCCATCAATATAGACTTATATTTACAGTGAACATTTCATTAAAAGTAATCTTACGTAACACTGGATATATTAATCATTGTATTTTTAGCCATAAATCATATAGTTGTCTTGTGAAAATCTGTGCACACTGTAACACCAGATATGATCCAGAACTCACTGTGGGAGGGAGAAGTGTTGTGACTTAGTGCTTTACTGATTTAACAATTATGATACAGTAAATCCTACATAAGAAATAATGAATCTGGAAAAGCTGAAATGCATCCATTATGCATTAGTATGTCGCAGTACTTTCTTTTAGGGTATAGTAAAAGTAGTCAAATTGTGACGCAGCATGTGTTATTAATCTTAATCTGCATGCACACTGCCAGCAATTAGCAACGGCAGAGGAACATAATTTCGTTCATTTTAATGGAAGCTTGATGACTTCCGGTGACACGAGCACCGTGACGGTTGCCGACAATAAGTGGGCATGTCCAGCTACAACAAAGTTGAAAAATTTCAACTTTATGTAAATGATAAGCGACTTTCTAGAGCGACAGGCACGAGTGGAGCTCACGTTAAAAAATGAACACATCGAGTGTTGTAAAGTTGTGGATTGTAAGATAATTTCCTGAATAAATATAGCACCTCCCCAAAGGACACTGCATGGGGGCAAAATGAGTGCCCAGGAAGGCAACTTTCTACGATTCACAGTGGATTTCCGACACATTTGGGTTTCAAGACACACCTTTAGGGTGTCATACATTTGTATTCTTATTCTCTCATCTACCATTTGTATGGAGATGTGATGTTTGACAATCAAGAGTATCTATCCGTCTGCAGATTTACCATTTGTATGGAGATGTGATGTTTGACAATCAAGGGTAGCTCTTTTCTATTGAAATGTCTCATTGCAAGTGGTTACAATGGTCTCACTCATATAACAACAGAATTCAATGTTAAAGTATATGTGAAACTTCATTCAAGGTTGATAGACAACTCCCATTCTAAGCTTAAGCCAATCACCCACTGTATATAAATTAAGGACAGCCCTTAGTTTTACAACAACCAATCAGTACCAAATTCCTATATGCTTTGTTCTCTGGTTATTTAAGGAGATGTGTAGAAGATTTAGACGGGATTTTCTATATCTAGAAATACACCCCCATGATGCTGTCCTGGCACAGCATCATGTATTTTTATTTTATGTTGAGGAATCTGTAACCAGATCTTTCATCTCCTTACCAGGTATGCAATGGTTTTTCGTTTGTTTCGTATTTGAATTGGAATGTAAATTGGCTTCTGAATTATGTGCTACCTACCTGGTTAATAAATTGTTACATTTGTATTCATTCTAATTTGCTCTGTATCATTGACTCTTCTAAGTTACAGTAAGTATTATCCTTTGTCACCATAAATCTATAACCGGGGTAGTAATTCATGCTAATTGTCTATACCGTTGAACTAGAGGTTCAGCCATTACTTTACTATATGTGGACTATCAGATGATAAGTCAGGACCTCTGATCAGTATCTCTACTATAATCATAGTTTTGAGTTCTGTATTAAGTTGGATATAGTTGGCTGGGTTGCATAATATTTTCTAATGATAATTAAGGGCACGCCAGCATGGGGCAGTTGCTTCAACCATTTCCTCTGGTTACACGGATAGACTAATTATTTAACCCTAACTAAGTTGTGGGTAATTGTAATGATTATTCGAGGGCTATATAAGTCAGGACCTCTGGTGCGGTTAAGTTTAACTATTTAACCCTAACTAAGTTGGGTATATTTGTGATTAATATACGTGGGCTATATAAGTCAGGACCTCTGGTGTGGTTAAGTTTATGTTTCAGAACCCGCACAACGGCCGATGTGGGCTGATATGATATTGGTAATCGAAATGAATGAGTTCAATGTTAACATGAGTAAATGGAATGATCAAATGTTTATCCAAATTCTATATTTATATCAATTTGATTCATATTACAATACGTTTCATATCTTTGGAGTCAGATATTAAGTTGCGTAATGTTAAAACCGGAAGCACCGGAAAAGACCGAATGCGCTATAAACCGGCCATGCCGTTTGGATTCCGTCGTTGGGCCAAACGGATGGATGGGGTCATTATTTGGACCCCTTACAAAGTGGTGATTCCCGAGACGTGATTTTCAACCAGTGAGAAACCTCATCAAAATGCGATTGATGCGATCCCTGGAGAATAAGAGTCTTTTCATGGAGCTAAAGGTTTGAACTTCTATTTCTTCAGCTGATGTGGTAAGTCAATCTTTTCTTTGCCTTTTAAAAATGTTGAAGGGAATGTTTTAAACATCCCACATTTATGAAATAGGTTGTAAATATACCTAATGTTAGACCGGAGAACAAATCCGGTGGGGCTTAAAAGTTAAACGAAACCACATTATTAGGAAAATGCTGTGTAATGCTAATGGAGAATGAATTGCGTTGCTCTGTTAAGATCTTTTGTTTACGTGCCTACGGAAAACAAAAGATCGTCTCACATTGGAGTTAAACCATCCAAAATTTGTTCTGATTCTCAAACAAGGAAAACATCTAGAATCTAAATTTAAATCACCAAATTCTACACAATTGTTTTTGTTGTGACAGCAAATGCACAACATAGAAAAGATAGTTAACAAACTTTAACAATTAAACAATGATGTTGGATGATTTAAACTACAATGCAATGAATGTGTTTGCATGTGAAAGGAGGATTTGGACAATTGAAATGTGAGAAGCACACAGATAGTAAGGTTTTTAAATGCTGCAAACACCAGTGTTCAATCTATATTTGAGGAATTAAGGTAATATTGTAATCAAGCTGGAGAATGAAGGAAATGTATGAATGATTGAAGGCAGCGTTGTTGGATTTAAAAATCCCCAACGCATAGAGAAATGTAACTGAATGGTGGACATTAAGCAAGTAGGGAGATGATTTAAAACTAGTAAAGATTGCTTGTTGTGAGTGAGTCTTCTAAAAGATCACTTTGGATTGAATGAGGATAGAATGGAATCAGTAAGTCATATTACAATTACAAACTTCTAATTCAATGTAGTTATTTCTCCATTGATGAGATACAATTAAGCAAAACCTAAAATTGTTGCAGGAAAATATAATGTTGTCCCAGGCCAACACAAATGGTCTTATCTCTCACTGTGAGACACCCAACTGAGATGAAAGGGCTTACCCCCCACTCAGATAACGGGCTATCCATTGTTCCCAAGAGAGAACATTTTTTTTTAAGAGAGACATTGTCTGTAACCATATTTTCCTTCTGTTAATCAATCTCAGTGTTCTTTAAGAACTTGATAAACACCAGGACTGTTAAAAGTTCTTGGCTTAGTCTTTCCCTATGAGTCTGTGAATATTGTTTAAAGACAGTTTTATACAGCTTTATAGAGATGTGAAAGGCCACACAATTCTTAGTCTTGAAACTATTGTAGGAATACATTAGCATGAACCAATAAACGTCTGTGCCTCACACCAGTCTGTCCAGGGCTGACACCTTTTCACATTCAAATACATTGATACAGTAACATCTTGCAAATTACAAACACCAGCCTGGTGTTCCTTAAAAGAGATCAGTAATGAAAGTATTTTTAATTTATACTATTTTAATGTAATATAATCTATATTGTGATCAAGTTGCAATATACATTATATTATAATGGCCAAACAGGCCTCAGATGGTAAATGTGGTGCATTAAATGTACTATGGAATAACTTGCACAGGCCAAACCCACAGAATTGGTCCACTATGCAGTGTCAAAAGGGCGGAATGTGCTGTCACATGTTGCCATGTTTTAACACTTAAATATTACATGACACTTGTGATAGTAAACCAAACCCATTTAACTGGAAATCACTAACCCATTTTTTTAATCCAATACAGATTGGGCACATGCTTATGTTGCCATGTTTTAACACTTAAATATTACATGACACTTGTGATAGTAAACCAAACCCATTTAACTGGAAATCACTAACCCATTTTTAATCCAATACAGATTGGGCACATGCTTGTGTGGCTTAACAGCCAGTTAGCATGTGTTTAACATTCTCATTGCAGTGATCCGTTTACATTTTCTGATTTGTAATTGATCGTAAGGCATTGATATTTCTATAGAACACATTCTAGTTGTTTGTTTCGTATGTGTTTCTATGTTGAAGGATTTGTCTCCTATGTGGTAAACTCTGCTATTCCTTGTATAGCTGCAGTCAGACCCTAAAGAGGAGCACAAAAATGCCATGTGGCTACACTGTGTTAATTGCATTAATGAAAATGTTTTACCTCACAACAGGGTCCAGTAGCACTTTTACCATGTTTCCTAACTAAAAACACTGGTGTTGGAAGACTTATTGAGCCAGATTACAACCTCATACCGATAATATCGAACTGGCTCCCTGTTTTAACAACAGGACTAAATTTGCATCACAATTTATCCTCCTCACCTTTGTTGCAGCATGGTATTCACACATAGCCTCAGTTAAATTAAATCGCATAGCAAACACTCACTTACCAAGAATTAGTCATTATTTCAAACTGTCTGAATTTAAGCATCTGTTTTGGGTTTTCTTTTCAGAAGTTTGATCAGTTTAATGTCTACTGAAATCTTGATAAAGAGCAATTTTCTAAGTTTAATACTATTATTTTTGACATTTGATTTGCTCTGTATGTAAGACATTTAAAACTATCATGTTTATCACCACGCACCACACAACATATTCCAAACTGAACACTACACTTAAAACCAACATTCTCCTGTTACACCAACAGAGCCATCTAATCTAACACACATGCTAAAGTGATATCATTCGCACCCATATTAGCAAAACTACAACATTCATAAGAAACTTACATGGCAAAGTCACACTTTGATAATTATGTTTTTAATTGCAATAACAAACTTACTGTCTTAATCTCAAATCAATAATCTTACTGTTGTTGTCATAAGTGAGGACCAGTGGCGCCCTGATCCTCAACTTATCACTAAATAACAGCACAGACAATTGTCAAGAATCAATCAAACCATTTACTCAACTCCTAATATCAAATGTGACTTAGCCAACAGATCAGAGATCACACACACACCTATACAAATATTTACATATCTCTACACTCACACACCTACCTATACACACAAAAGTGTATGGACTACACATACTCATAAACATGCCTATACACACACACACACACACATATATACACATACACATAGGCACATACCTGCACACATAGAAATCTAACGCGAGATTCTGAACCTTCAATTGTTCTCATGGACTCAACATGTTCTGAACAAATTCTAAGTTAATCTTAGGCCTAGAAGGTGCTTATATTAGAAAATTCAGCGTTCCCTCGAAACATTCATTGTAGATCTGTGTATGGAATGATTACAACACTATGTGCCTATTATTATTATTATTATTATTATTATTATTATTATTATTATATATGGTCTACAAAGCCCATACCAAAATCTATTATAGCAGTATTATACTGTCACTATTATCGATACACCCTATAGTATGCATAACCAAATTTTACTTTACCATATTCCATTTTTTATTTTCACATGACCTAATATGTGCATACCTGAATATTATTTTAACACTTTCTGGGTTTTATTTTTCATACAATCTATAATATGCATACTTGAAGGTTATTTTAATATTTTCTTGGTTTTATTTTTCATACAATCTGTAATATGCATACTTGAAGATCATTTTAACATTTTCTGGGTTTATTTCCATACAATCTATAATATGCATATCTGAAGATCATTTTAACCATTCCTGAGTTTTATTTTCATACAATCTGTAACATGCATATCTCAAGGTTATTTTAACATTTTATTTTCTGGGTTTTATTTTATAAGATGCATACCTCAATGTTATGCCTTGTTGTTTTAACCTGATCTTTTGCATCTTCTTCTTCAATATCCAGAGACCAAGTACATTTAAATTCAACTAAACTCCAAATACAACAGTGGGAAAGAACATTGGTAATTTTATAGATCAAATATCTTTGACCTGGTGAGACCGTACCACTTGCACTTTTAACATCAAGGTGTCATGTGTTATGTTTTTTATTTATTTTATTTATGGTTTGCCCTATGAATCAATTGATAATGTTGCTGAGTCTATCAGTATTGATCAATGTTCAATCAATGAATGGTCCTTAAGAATGTGCAGGTGTCTCACACAGTGATGTACTGTCAATGACATGATCCCCACCTGACGATGTCTGAAATCAGAGGAGATCACCGTTCAGAGGTGACAACTTTCTTCAAAGGGACAGAACGTCCAAGAACAGGTGGTTTTTTCGCAAAAGAATGGGACATTCATTGAACAAAGCATACAGGCCTTGGTTGAAACACTGAACTTGAACACTACGAACACTACAGAGATTGGACACCACCAAGAGCTAACATCTTACTGTATGTTGATCCCATCGGAACTGATATGTTCTCCGATATGATCAAGCGGCGGAGCTGTAAGATAATTTCCTGAATAAATATAGCACCTCCCCAAAGGACACTGCATGGGGGCAAAATGAGTGCCCAGGAAGGCAACTTTCTACGATTCACAGTGGATTTCCGACACATTTGGGTTTCAAGACACACCTTTAGGGTGTCATACATTTGTATTCTTATTCTCTCATCTACCATTTGTATGGAGATGTAATGTTTGACAATCAAGAGTATCTATCTGTCTGCAGATTTACCATTTGGATGGAGATGTGATGTTTGACAATCAAGGGTAGCTCTTTTCTATTGAAATGTCTCATTGCAAGTGGTTACAATGGTCTCACTCATATAACAACAGAATTCAATGTTAAAGTATATGTGAAACTTCATTCAAGGTTGATAGACAACTCCCATTCTAAGCTTAAGCCAATCACCCACTGTATATAAATTAAGGACAGCCCTTAGTTTTACAACAACCAATCAGTACCAAATTCCTATATGCTTTGTTCTCTGGTTATTTAAGGAGATGTGTAGAAGATTTAGACGGGATTTTCTATATCTAGAAATACACCCCCATGATGCTGTCCTGGCACAGCATCATGTATTTTTATTTTATGTTGAGGAATCTGTAACCAGATCTTTCATCTCCTTACCAGGTATGCAATGGTTTTTCGTTTGTTTCGTATTTGAATTGGAATGTAAATTGGCTTCTGAATTATGTGCTACCTACCTGGTTAATAAATTGTTACATTTGTATTCATTCTAATTTGCTCTGTATCATTGACTCTTCTAAGTTACAGTAAGTATTATCCTTTGTCACCATAAATCTATAACCGGGGTATAAATTCATGCTAATTGTCTATACCGTTGAACTAGAGGTTCAGCCATTACTTTACTATATGTGGACTATCAGATGATAAGTCAGGACCTCTGATCAGTATCTCTACTATAATCATAGTTTTGAGTTCTGTATTAAGTTGGATATAGTTGGCTGGGTTGCATAATATTTTCTAATGATAATTAAGGGCACGCCAGCATGGGGCAGTTGCTTCAACCATTTCCTCTGGTTACACGGATAGACTAATTATTTAACCCTAACTAAGTTGTGGGTAATTGTAATGATTATTCGAGGGCTATATAAGTCAGGACCTCTGGTGCGGTTAAGTTTAACTATTTAACCCTAACTAAGTTGGGTATATTTGTGATTAATATACGTGGGCTATATAAGTCAGGACCTCTGGTGTGGTTAAGTTTATGTTTCAGAACCCGCACAACGGCCGATGTGGGCTGATATGATATTGGTAATCGAAATGAATGAGTTCAATGTTAACATGAGTAAATGGAATGATCAAATGTTTATCCAAATTCTATATTTATATCAATTTGATTCATATTACAATACGTTTCATATCTTTGGAGTCAGATATTAAGTTGCGTAATGTTAAAACCGGAAGCACCGGAAAAGACCGAATGCGCTATAAACCGGCCATGCCGTTTGGATTCCGTCGTTGGGCCAAACGGATGGATGGGGTCATTATTTGGACCCCTTACAGGATTAAATGTTGAAACCGGGTTGATGAACAGAATCAGATATGCGGAGGTGTGAAAACAATTCCCAGTAGCATTACTTGAACTTGTCGAAACAGCCTGCCAGTTTAGTTTCAGTTTTTCTGAAGCTGCCTAATCTTGTAATATTATCACTTTGTGTTCAAGGTGAAACCAAACCAAAACCAAAAACAGTTCGTCTTCATAATGCTTTCAAGACATTATTTCCTGATCCCACAACAAATATCAAAGTATATCCAGGTGAAAATTATAAGTCAACCCAGTGTTAATCTTATATATTAGTATGCATTTGATAGGTTGATATGATTTATTTAAATAGCATTCATAGATGGAGGTTTAAACTAAAGTATGTTCATCATCTGAATGGTAGCACAACACAACCCTGTAATGATCCCATATGCTACTTATCCATATTGCAGTAATGAAACAGGGCTTTGACTGTACATTAGGGCTTTAACAAGATAATGACTCTTTGGTTTTCCTTTGGTTACGGCCACAGAAATATTAAGTGTGTGGTTAACCCATATTTAATTCATGGTGAAACATGTATGGTCATTTGCCAGAAGTGAACTGGAAGGTTGCAGGAAAACAGCACTGTTGGCTCAAACATTAGTGCTGCAGCGATGATGTCATTGTTTCAAGCAGTGAACCGCTTGCTTGAAGCGCTTATACTTTCTCGCTCTGGCTCTCTCGGTTCTGTCTCCATCCTTAATTATATATAAGAAAATGAACATTTTGAAGTGATTTCATTCGTCTCTCATTTCGGTCATCACTTTTTTAAGAAGACAAGCCAATATTGACATTTTACATGTATGCATGGCCTTTGTGCTTCTAATGCAGTGTTCCACCACAGAATTTATTTGGCTTGGTCTTATTGTCCATGCATTTGAGAGATTGCTGTGTTGGGAGACAAGAGTGCTGTTAGATTAGCAGTTCTATTTGAAGAATAGCGAGAGGTTGCAGACGACCCTCTAAACCGCGTTAAACAAACAGAGTCAAGAGTTTGGCAGGGTTAGGTGGATCAGGTTGCAACCATTTGCTCTGTGATTGTTGGCAAGCTGGTGGGAAAAGCTCTTCTACGCATTCTGGTGGCATGTTGTGGGACGTATAACTTTTGAAAGGCAAATCAGATCAGTCAGCAAGAAGCATTTGATTTATTCTGTTGATGTATATTTGATAACATCTTCCCATGTTATACACACAATTGTCAGAAATGTGGAATACTAGTAGGTTCTATTGCAATGCAAATGTTATGGGTGCGATCCCAGGCAACACATACTGATTAAAACGTATTAAATAAGGCTGTCCAATATTGAAGAAAGAACACGACCATGGTTGGTAAAATGATATTTGGTTGTGCGGTACGATATTTCTTTAGCGCTTATCGGTTTGAACTGTTTTAAAACGTACTTTAAAAATTATACAACCAACATACAGTTTTTTTCATATTTTAGGGAAAAGCATCACAACAGAGTGAACAGCCATGTTTTAGTGTTGCATAAAACAAACAGACAAACCAAAATAAAATAAATATCATCGCTATTATGCACAGTTGCGGATGCATATCTCAACTAACATGCGCCTGCCAGATACTATATTATCTGCTTTGACCTAAAACTTTGACCAGTGTTTCCCATACATTGATTTATTTGTGGTGGCCCACCACAGAATCAACACTGGCCCCCACAAATAGAATTTTCATGATTCCCATTTACATTTTTATTTCACTATTTAAATCAAATACAGATACAGATCAAAGAGTAGAAGTGAAACATATTTCAGGTGCCAACACTAGATCAAACGCAAACACGCCATGATGACGTCACATATATGCTAATTAGCGGGTGACGTCATCACCACCACAGTCTCTCAAAATCCTGTGGGAAACACTGCTTTGACCATACATTATTTTTTGCAGAATTAAACCACTCAAACCATTGCGATATGCATTTCGCGCTATGTACATTTCTGCTATTTCGATAATTTGCGCGGCTCTAACGTAATATACTGTTACTTTGGATAAAAGGTGTCTGCCAAGTGTTTCAGGACCAGTGTTGGGGGTAACGCATTACAAGTAACTTGCATTACGTAATAATATTACTTTTCAGAAGTAACGAGTAAAGTAACGCATTACTTTTTAAATGTACACATTAATATTTGAGTTAATTATTTGGGGAGTAACTTAATATTGTAATGCATTACTTTTAAAAGAAACATTCCCCACACTGTTCAGGACTATATCACAAACTACTGCTATATGTTTCACTAATGGCTTAAAATGCTACAGCTGTGTCCTGTTTGTCAAACAGGCCTAAAAGGCAGAGGTATTTACTGCTGTGTCATACCGAATTAACATATGTCTGTATATTAATTTTGAGGTAGTTGAGTCACTGTTCATTTGCCTAAAACAAGAAGCTACTTAGCCAAAGCAATATCAATACTTTTCTCTGTCTGACTGAGCCCATGAATCTGTTGAAGTAGTAACATATGGAAATGTTTGCTTCAAGTCTGTCATCTGGTATTTACCTTTCAAACAGTGAGTGCTAATGTTGAATAAGTAAACCCATTGTTTGCTAATGAGTTTAAGCAGTCTCTTCCTCAGACTGAAAGAAACACGAGGCGGTGTTTGAGTTTACATTACCGAGTTGCTACATTACAAAGACAACGTTGTGCTTGTTCTCAATTATGTCTGACAGGAGATATTTGAGATGTCATTTGTGGATCCTGTGGTCCTACTGCAGACGTTTGAATTAAAGATGACACTTTGTAGCAGGGAGGTGGTGGGAGGACATGAAAAGATGACACACATTTCTTTGTTCTGTGTTGTTAAAATTGGGGCACCGCGGCCTGCCCAAAGTTTTTATTTTTCTGCCTTTGTGGTTTAGTTCAGCTTGTTTCTGCCAACTGTTTGTGTGTTTGTCTGTCTTTCTGTTTGTTTTTTTATGCAGAAAGCTGTCGGCTTTAAATTTGCTGCCCTGTATTAGAGACACACACCTGTCATTTTTACACAAGTCTACACACGCACATGCTATGGACAATGTCAAATACAAAATCATAGTTATTACTGGCACTGCGAAATGACCCAGTAGGAGCAGAAATGGTCAAACCTGTTTGAAATCAAGCATTGTTATCCCATAGAGATTAATTTTTTTGGTAAATCTTGTAATTTGAGTGAAAAATATGGAGTGAAAAGGTACACTTTGTGATTGTGCGTCACACTGTTTTGTATTCACAGGCCAACCTGAATGACTCTCATAATCAGATGGTCGTCCACTGGGCCGGGGAGAAGAGCAATGTTATAGTAGCATTGGCGAGAGACAGCGTTGGTGCCACAGACCCCAAAACAAGCTCTGTAAGTATACGCATACTTTGTCTTTATTTTTAAAAGCCTGCTGTCTACACTAAATAATATAATCTGGGACAAGAATCCAGGTCATGTAAACCATAAAAACAACATTTTAAAATTAGTGTTAAGGTTTAGGTAAATTGAAAGTAGTAAATAGGGCTGCATGATATTGAATGGGAAATGATTTGCGATTACTTGCTAAATGATGCAATTAACGATATGCAATATGATAATGCTTTAAGTTTGTAAAATCAATTTAAGGTTATTAAAATATGTCTAAATACTGAATTGTGTACACAAGCACTCATTTGTGTTACAGACTGTTTGCTAAGACTTACTTTATTTAACCTTTCGAAGAATTAAAGTTATTCAGTTATTGCAAACTATTACAATCAATATGCATATTGCTATATGCACATTTGCGATATATTGCACAGCCCTAGTAGTGACTAGGGGCCCTATTTTAACGATCTAAGCGCATTGTCTTAAGCGCACAGCGCAACGTCTAAATGGGCGTGTCCGAATCGACTTTTGCTAATTTAACGACGGGAAAAATGGTTCGTGCGCCGAGCGCATGGTCGAAAAGGGTTGGTCCTATTGTAATGGGAGTATTTTGGGCGTAACGTGTAGTAAACCAATGAGAGTCTCAGCTCTCATCCACTTTAAAAGCAAGTTGCGCTGGCGCTATGTCTAATCCCTATTTAGATGACGGACTTTGTAAACTGAAAAACTAAGCGGAGGAAGAAGATCCCCAGTTTAAGATTAATGTTAAATAATTGTGTTGTTTTTCCACTTGTATTGAAATTGTTATTTTTTTATTATACAACAGTTCTTTCTGGTTCTCGAATCTGATTGGCTAAGAGCCATACGATATTGTGCTGATAACAGCACTGTAACCGCTTCACCTTTAGTATTATGCCGCCACCTAGTGAATGGAGGTCCTAAGCAGGCTCATCTCTGAATGGAAAAACACAGACGCGCTGTTTGAATCACTCTCCGTGTGTGTGTCTCATTAGTTTACTAGCTCATAAATCAGTCTGAATCCCCAATCGGAAGTTATAGTCAAAGATCAGCGCTCTTGGATGTTACGTTACAGTTAATGGGAGAAATGTCTTGTCACATCGTGTGGACGTTTAACACTTGGAAAGAGGAATATAAACACTCGTTTTTTTTCTGGAGCTATATTTCTTATCAGAACGCGAAAACACCGTGGAACTGAAGGTAAGCACTGCAGCTTTAAAATGTGGACATTGATCATTTACTTTATCGTGACCTGACTATTAAAACATGTTATGAGATATCGCCACTGGTATAATGTTATTTATAAGCAGCATGCAAAAACATCTCTCTGACACTTATAAAAAAACTTTTTATATCGTACTGTTAAGAACAAAGTTTAATAATAATAATCGAGTGCTCGTATCACGTTAAGAATAAATGAGAAAGCAATAGTAACGTTATACAAGTAGTTTTATTAACTTTTACCTCGCGCCAAAACAATAACAACACAAAAGACACTTAATATGAATTAAAAAACAAGTAATAGTTTGATCATGACACCAAATACTGCTGATTTGATCTCATTTTGACGATCATAAACAAACAAGGCCAACATGAGAGCCAGGGTATCTCTTTCAGAAATGTAGCCCAGAGAGGGCGGTGGTCAGCGGGGCGAGTGAACACTGATGTCCGCTCATGTTTTGGTTCTCATTCGTACCGAATCTCACTAAGCAAACGTTCAAACAGGCCCTATCTTTACTAATCGACTGCAGATTTAAATATAATACATATACATTCTCGACTGAACTAATCTTAAAACTACACTTTGTGACCAAGAAACGGTAATATAAAGTAACGGCTTTTCTGTCCATTGAGTTGTTATGAGCTTCAAAGCAGCCGAAAGTTTTACCTGTCATTCTGGCCGCCCTCAAATCCGTGGCGGAAGAAGTAGTTCTCAAACAAAGAGGTTTTTAAAATAACTCCGTTGTTGTTTTCTAGTTTTCGTTTTTCAAACGTGTGCCGTCGAACTGTTGTATAAAAGCAATATCGCTCTCGGAGTCGTGTGATATAGCTCTATATCATCACGGCTGTGATTGCCTCCGGCACTCGGCCTGCGGCCTCGTGCCTCTGGCCTAATCACAGCCGTGATGATATAGAGCTATATCACACTCCTACTCGAGCGATATTGCTTAATTAAAACCTTTAAAACCCGTTTTCTTTTACTCATGGAAGTAAAAAAGCAGGCTTGTAATTGCTTTAAATGTATGGCTATCCAATATCATCAAAAAATAATTTACAAGTATGTAAGATAAGGTTTGTACTCTAAAAATACTTTATTTGTAACAAACAGGAGATAAAGAATTTACAAACGGCTCTCCTCATGTTCAGCACTTTGGACAGCGGTTTTTTAGCAAAGAGTTTTTTTTAACCATTACTTAAAAATGTTTCTCATCTCACCATATCCGCAGGTACAGAGTCATCATATACACTAAATCCGTGAGGTAGCATTTAAAAAAAACATTTAAAAACAGATGCATTTGTTTAAACATTCATTCATTTACCAGGCTTCAGGTGAAGCAGCTCTTTGCGCCTTCTAACGTCTCATAATTAGTCCTCATTTATGTCCAAGAGACTCAATAATAATCTTTTACATTCAATCCTTTAATCTTTCATATTTAAAAGCATTTTTGTGCTGCTGCGCATTCATGTACTTTGTAATAAGCAAACCCACGTTGTCCTCCCGTTTATAGGCGCATATTACTAATGCGCTCTTTAAATAACATAAAACACATTGTCTATTTTAGTTGCCTCAAAATAGCAACGCGCCAACAATGCGCCTGAACACACCTCGTTTTCAGACCAGAACGCCCATGGGCGCAAAAGGGGGCGCAAATGCTATTTAAACAACGTGGCGCTAAACGTGAACATTAGGGTGGAAACTAGCGAAAGACACTTGCGTCGCGCATTGCGCTGCATTGCGCCGGGTGTAAGATAGAGCCCTATAACTTTTTATTTTCTGTGTTCCTGTAGCTCAATTGGTAGAGATTTGTGTTAGCAAAGCCACAGGTTTGATTCCCAGGGAGCACGCATGATGATAAAATGCATATGTAATCTTTAGTAAAATCTTTTATTGAACAAATACTTTATGGACATTTATTGATCTTAAAGGGACACTCCACCTTTTTTACAATTTTTTTATTATTATTTTCCAGCTCACCTAGGGTTAAACATTTGATTTTTACCATTTTGGAATCCATTCAGCTGATCTCCGGGGCTGGCGGTACCACTTTTAGCATAGCTTAGCATAATGCATTGATTCTGATTAGACCATTAGCATCGCACGCAAAAATAACCAAAGAGTTTCAATATTTTTCCTATTTAAAACTTGACTCTTCTGTAGTTACATCGTGTACTAAGACCGATGGAAAATTAAAAGTTGCAATTTTCTAGGCCGATATGGCTAGGACTATACTCTCATTCTGGTGTAATAATCAAGGACTTTGCTGCTTTACCATGACTACAGCAGGCGCAATGATATTACGAAGTGCCCCGAAAATAGTCCCCTGCTATTGAACATTACCAAGGGGACTACTTTCGGGCGCTGCGTAATATCATTTTGAGCGCGATGCTAATGGTCTAATCAGATTCAATGGATTATGCTAAGCTTAGGGTTGTGACGGTTGTATTTACCACCGCGGTGGGGAAGTGCGCCCTGCGGTAGTGTGCACGTCACAATTATGTAAAATATAAAGTAAAATTTTGCCCAGTGAGATATCTTCTGGTTCATGCTAACGCAAACAGCCAGCAGACGCACAGTTAATGTGCCATTTGCAAGGGTAGGCAACTGATATCAGTGATGACCCGCTGGCTTGGGGGCGGCACAATGAAGCAAGATATTGGCCGTTTCTCAATCCAAAGGCTGTAGCCTCTGCAAGTCTTAAGGGCTCGTTATAGTCGTGCGTAGGTCCTACGGCGTAGCCGTGACAGCGTAAGTTCCGCGTCGGTTTTCATTTATACTTTTGCGTCGTCGTCCGCGTCGACGTGCAAACACACATGCAGACCACTTGTAGGCAGTATCCATGCGTGTAAGCACAGTAGCAGCGTGACCGTCAAAGAAGAAGAAGCTTGGCAAGGTAACCAACAAACGAAGAAGAAACAGCAACTTGTTGTGTATTTGAGAAGACCAGCAATGATGGAAGTAAATAACAGTGACTTTCGTTGCAGTTTGAGTTAAATCACTCCTCAACTTGGCCATTCTTTGTTTTCACCGTCGCAATTGGAAATACCAATGACGCAGTTTTTTTTACCTGACGGGAGGGGTTCTGGTGGACCAATCACAGCGCTTGCGGTCCGCGGAGAACTGGCGCGCTGTTAAAACCGTTAAAGAAACCGACGCTAAAGAAAAGGTGTAGTGGACGCTCTGACGCTCGAATGCATTCTCTGAACTAGGGCTGGGCCGATACCACTTTTTCATGTTTGATACCGATCTCGATACCACAACTTTGAGTATCTGTCGATACCGATAACGATCCAATACCATCTCTATCGCCATTTTAATCAATTAAGCTGCACATTTGTTAGCCGTACAAAAAGCTTAAACAGTGCTACGGAACTCAAACATATTACTGTGCAATAAATGACTGTGCAAATTCAAGACTCAATGAAACATTGTGCAATACTGCTGCTTCATTTTTATTTAAATGTTTCAAACAGACTAGAGGCAACATTTTTAGTTAGTCACCAAAACAATTCAAAATGTTCAGGTGTAACTTTGGACAATTTAAAGTGCAACTTTGTGCAAAATCATGTTGCTCAGCAAGTCGCGCTTTACCCCAAGTTGCCATGACAAGGTCTGTGTTGGTATTGGATCGGATTGTACGCCCCGGCCTCTTCGATATTCGATCCAGCCATTTTCGCAAATATCGGACTAATATTGATACAAAATATCGTATCGGCCCACCCCTACTCTGAACTTCTCTCAGGCGGAGGTTTCCGCCTTCCGATTGGTTGCCACCGAACCGTGTCATATCTCATTACCATAAAGTTGAGCTGATTTCAACTCTCCTCGACGTTCACGCTGTACATGACGGCTCTCATTGAAAATGAATGACTTCCGGCCACTTTGACGCTCTCACCGGTGGCGGTCTGAATGCACAGTTATTTCATAACATTAACAATTATAAAGTTGATTATTATTCTTTGTTAATCATACATTTTTGTAATATGTTTATGACTTTGGTTTGAGAAATGGCCATTCTCTCTTGGTCACTCAAACTTATGAGAAAGTATCAATCTGCGCTACCAGTACACCATCAGAACGCGTTTTCAGCGTGGCTGGAAACATTATGGGGCGGTTTCCCAGACAGGACTTATCCTAGTCCCAGACTAAAATGCATGTTTGAGCTACTTTCATTTCAAAAACTTTCATTTTAATATGTATCAGTGCCATTGTTTTGTCTCAAGATGCACACCAGTATTGTTTTTTGTAAGGTTTGCTTGTAAAAACTTCTTAAATGTCCTAAAATAACTAAGGCCTAGTCCTGGATTAATCTAAACCCTGTCTGGGAAACCGCCCCTACAACCCCAAAAAGGTTTTTCACACACACATGCGCCGATCCCCTGGGTGCTCCTGGGCTCGGCTCGAGCATCAACTGAAATGGCCAAGCACAAACGCACAGTTGCTTCACATTTACTTCACATGTCACGTCTAAAACCACTTAGAAAACGTGATGGGACGCTTTCCTCCTCTTCCTTGCTAAGTAACCTAAGCATTGCTTGATGCTGTGAAGAGAAACCACCGGCGGAGAAAGAATCTGGCGTCTATGAGCACGCACGTTTGTTAAAAACTGTATATCTGATCCTCTTTTACATTTTTATATTTCAAAATATATGTATGCATTATGTATAAGACCTATATGCATCATTGTGCACGTGCACATACACGCATGCGTGCACACACCCGCCACCCCCCCACACACACAATCTATAACCACCGCGGTGAATTTGTGCTTTACTATCGCGGTGGTAAAATACTGCCGCTGTCACAGCACTAGCTAAGCTATGCTAAAAGTGGTACCGCCAGACCTGGAAATCGGCTGAATGGATTCCAAAACGGTAAAAATCAAATGTTTAACTCTAGGGGAGCTGAAAAATCAGCATATTTAAAAAAAAGTAAAGTGTCCCTTTAAGTTGTGGAAACTAGGGTTGTGCTGATATTCGATAAACAATACTATCGTATTTGTACATTAACATTCCTACATTCCGACACCAAGGCACATGTTTTTCCTCACTCCAGAAAGAACTTGTGGGCTTTTCCTTGCACGAGAGAGCTTGCGATGCAATCTTGCTCTGACTTTTCCTCGTACATGCGCTTGTAATGTGCACAGTTCAGACTTTTCCTCACATGTGAGCTTGAAATCAGGGGTTTAAAACCAGTGAGTGAGTTGTTGCCATTTCCTGGCTCGTAAGTAATTTACAGCATGCCCGGGCATCAATGATGTACTCGGATGAATACTATTGTACCGATGATCTCACAGGCTGACGAAGGGACAATTTCACTATGGAGACTATATTTCAAAGCACAGTGCAGGCACAGATAGCATCAGTTTCCATTGAGCAGTGGCTATACTCATTTTTTATATACTTAACCTTGCCCTGTAAGATACTGATCACATTTTTATCTTAAACTGGCACTTCTGAGAAGATCTCAACTAACAAGTTTTTTTCTGAGTTTATACAGATTGAAGCGTTACATAAGTTCTCAAGTGCTCTGTTAAAATCTATTCTCCTTTTTTATTTCTAGGTGACACTTGGCAAATCCTTACATATGTTTCCTTTTTTTTTTGTTACCAATTTGAAACTTTGAGGCTGTTTACACTTGGCATTAACATGCGTTTTCGTCGATCGGATCACAAGTGGACGACGTTAATGCCAGGTGTAAACGGTGTTCAAAACGTTTTGAGCTCGTCCACTTTCGACCATTTTCAACCACATCCAGAGGTAGTCGAAACCACTTTCACGTGACCGCCTTCTCTCCGCCCATTTATTTAATCTGAGGTACTGTGCCCGGGTGCATGAAACTCCTTAGTTGAGGGTTTCCCTGAGGGAGAAAAAATCCCTGAGGTAAGGGATTTATTTAAGAGCGTTGCAACAAAGGTCCTAACTGTCACCCTTACCTAAGTGTTTATACTACGTATTTTACGGTAGTCTCTGCCAAAACACGGCAGCGGAGACGCGGTTGCTATGGTTACAAAATCTCACAGCGGTAACAAATCAACGCACGCAGCTCAACAGACGGCGGATTTGTGTACAATGAAACATCGCAAATAACAGACTGTAAAGTGTCGCGTGTATAAAACCTCAAAGTAAAACAAACTGGAAACACTTTAGATTGACGGACGATCAAACCGCTATTCTCCTAATAAATGCGCATCTTTTTCTCTAGGGATTATTTCGATCGTTAGAAATGCGCGTTGGTACTTCATTTTCTTAAATAACCATAAAATCAGCCATCGCGTGTGACGTTAAGGGACCTGTTATAGTCCCTTAAGTTTTTAAGGGAAAATGTGACTTAAGGACTTTGTTGCAACGCATAGCAGAACTTAAGGTAATACTTGAGCATTTAAGGGTAAATACTTATTGACAGCCTTAAGGTTCACTTAAGGGTTTTTCTTGCAACCCATTTTTTATTAAGGGCACCCTTAAAGGCGGAGTCCACGTTGTTTGAAAAACGGTTTGGAGATGGAGACGGGCCGACTACCAAAACACAATTATAGCCAATCAAATCAAATCAATTGCCGGTTTGCGTATGTGTGGGGCGGGTCTATCAACAGAAGGTCCAGATTCTATTGGGGTAGGGGCGTGTTTGTTTAGGTGATTTCAAATATCAACATTGGCTTTCAAACATCATGGACTCCGCCTTTAACCTTATATTTAAGGGATTTCTTAGCTTAAGGACTTTCATGCAACCGGGCACTGAACACAAGTTTTACGTCTTTTTTTGACTTCTGGCGTGAACATATGGTGAACAGCGCTATTTTTAGCCTTTCATTGATAAAACTAAAGTGGCCGATCTCCGTAGTTTCGTTTTGAAAGCGTGTGAAAGCTGCGCGATCCTATTTCATCAATTGCGCTGAAATTTCAGATAAAGCTCTAACATATACATTTACAAAACACTGTGTGGCACGTTTACTTGCTAAACAAGCAGTAGACTCTGACATAATATTAGTTTGCGTCCATATAAACTCATAATTACTCCCGCTCGGGTTTGAATGACAGCAGAGAGACTCGCCCACCGTCTCACAGACCACCCCCTCACAGTATTCAAGTGGTCGAAAGTGGACAAAAGAGACGGATTTAAATACCAGGTGTAAACGTAATGTGCACTTGTGATCCGATCGATGAAAACACATCTTAATACCAAGTGTAAACAGCCCGTTTGTGTCATTTGTTAAACAGGTGTATGTATCCAATGACTATGGCGCCACCTTCATCCACATATCAGAGAAATTTCAACTATCTGCAGACAAAGAGGACAAGAAACAGGTCATCTCCCAGTTCTACCACAGCCCTGCCGACAATAAGCGCGTAAGTACGGAAGAGAAATTAGCTTGGCTGTAGATGTGAAAATCACTGTTATTTTGTCTTTAACCCAAGCTTCCAACCAGTCCAGTCACTTATACACACTCCCACAGATCACATTATTATCTAAAAGACCTAATCATAAAGCTGGGTAAAAATACAAGTTATTTCCTTAATCTCAGTTTCTGGTATGCACCTGCTGCAGCCCACGGATGTAAGTTGCTGCAGGGTGCAAAGGCTCATGGGAGTTGAAGTGCAGAGCTGCAGATGTGGCCGCATCGCTGTGGGACCCTGCATTGCGTCTTTGCAGGGGCTGATGGCAGCAGACGGTGACCATTCGTCTGGAGTCGATGATGTGGCCAGCTCTGCAGCTGCTGCTTACTGCTAAAGGACTGATCCTAAAGCATTACCAGTGCCATTTGTAAAGCATACGACCTCTTCGCAGAAGCACGGAGCTTCTTAATTACATTTTGAGTGATGGGATTTATGCGCACTGTTGTTCCGCATGCGGAGAGGAATTTTGAATCCGGGTTGTCACAGATGGGATAATTAACAGAGATATTGGCAGGGTGCTGGAGCGTTTTAAAGCCTTTTGATGGAGTAATAAAATGACATACAAATAGTTGTGTAAAGACTGTGATAGGCACTCATGATTGATCCTCGGGTACTTAAAGTCATACTGTCCTGTTTGTTCAACAATTCAGCTTTTTCTACTGGATTTATTACTATTGCTCATAATTTCAACTCTTAATTTAATTTGGCTATATTAATCTGGTGTACGTTGCTACTTAGTGATCAGACTTGCTTTCTGCCTTCTGCCTTGCTTTGAAGATTGGACCAGAATGTTATAAACACTTAAAGTAGTTTTTTATGTGAACCAAACCGCAAACACTTAGCAATGCAATAAAAACGCGCTAACAACTAATCAAAACATCTTGGTAACAACTTGGCAACCAACGTCATGCGTGAGAATACTTCTCTCACACTCCTTTTCTTTTTGTATTATTTCATTTCTCTGTTCAGCGTTAGGTTTCTTTTTAAGTCATTTATTTTTTATTGGATCTGGAGAGAGAGGTGTCCTGCTTCCATAACCAGGCCAGCGAGAGAATAAAGTTTATTGGGAAGGTTTTTAAAAAAGAAATATAAAAGAAAAGATGCAGATTTATGGATCAGAAATGCAAATTATAAATAATTAATCTTCTTACAATACTTAATCCCTCTCAAGTCTTGTATGATGCTTTCACAGAGCCACTTAAGCCCTATTCGGACGGGATTAGTTTTACGGGGTAGATGGCGTAATTTAATTTTACTATAGGACATCTGTAATATTGATGGTCAATTCGGACGGGATTAGAAATCTCAGTAAAACATTCAGAAGTGGGAGGAGTCACTCGATTGCGCAGCGTGTCACCTCTCTCGTCATCACGTGCACATTACCTTGCTTCCTGATATCAGATGTGCAAACAACATGACAGGCGAGAAAAACTCGAAACACTTTTTAATTTCAGTTTGGGGACAACATTAGTTTCAGAAACAGTTTCGTGCCTGTGAGAAGTGAATTTGACTTTTCTTTTAAAAGTTTGTGTCATGGTATTCAGGAACTGACTTTTATATTGAGCTTTTATAACCTGCAAAATAACAGGAAAAGACAAAATTTACATGTATATTTACAGCTGGTCTATATGCATTGGATTAGTATTACCTGAGGTAATTTCTCCAGACCTTACAGATGGTTAAAGTCGCCGTAATCTTTACTGACATTGTCCGTAATGATTACTGACATGGAGCATTCGGACGGGACTAAAATCACTGAGAAGCTCTGATAAAAATTGCTTTACCCCACCTCTCTTTGTAAAACTAATCCCGTCCAAATAGTACTATAGAGCCTACACTATGTATCTGAAATACAGAAGCTTTAAAGTCCCACTGCCCCGGAAGTCGTGATCGACTTTACTACCATGTTGAGACAGAGTTCCGATTGAAACAGAATATCACGCAAGGAAAATAGTGGGCGTGGCTTGGGTTTTTACACTGTGCTTTGTTTGGATATTGAAAAGTAGGCGTTTCCTTTAGAAATGGAACCGGCAGCAGACTGAAAGTTGGAGGGGGTGGAGTTAATGGATGTTTTCGCCCAAGCGTGTAGATGATGTCATCGTAGAATGATTGCCACAAGAGGGCGGAAGTCATTTTTAGATTTTAATTAAAGTTTGAAGGCACATGAATAAAAAAATGAATGACTTGCACAAATAAATTGTTTATAATAAACACTCCAATATTACATAAAAAATAAGAATTGTCAGTTTTGATTTCATTGGGATTTTAAGAACTTCTGTGAAGCTGTCAGTGAATTTGCTATTTATTTGTCTTTGTTTTTCTCTTCCAGTACCTGTTTACTGACACCACAAACAGTTACCTGTGGAACACCTTTGACTTCTGTAAAAGCGTCCAGGGTTTCTCTATCCCCTTTAAGCCCATAGATCTGCTTTTGCACAGTAAGAGGCCTAATCTGGTCCTCGGCTATGACAGCTCACACCCCAATAAACAGGTAATGGGCAATTTTATGCAATTGTCAACCATCCTATTGACAAATCAAGGAACAAAACTGATGTTTGTTCTAAACATATCATGAAAATCTGACTTTTTCCATGTTTAAGTGCTACAATTGGGTTCCCAGTGCTTCTATCAACCTAGAAAAAAGTGTAAAAGAACAACCCAGTAACTTGTTTTTGTTAAACCATTCTCTGCAAGCATGTAAAAAATAGGTCATTGAAATTTGGTCTCCTTGTGATGTCAGAAGGGGATAATACCACCCCTTAATCTGCACTATCCAACCATGACAGTGCCATGTAGTGCAGAGATCAGCTCATTTGCATTTAAAAGGACACACCCAAAAACTGCAAATTTTTGCTCACAACTACAAAGTGGCAATTTTAACATGCTATAATAAATGATCTTTATGGTATTTTGAGCTAAATCTCCACTTACATGGACACCAAATATTTATTTGACATCTTTAAAAAGGTACCCTTTAAGTTAACTCTTTCCCTGCCGGCGTTTAAAAAAAGTTGCTAGCCAGCGCCAGCATTTTTATGATTTTTATAAAAGTTTAATGTCTTTCAGAAAATGTTCTTCTTTAAATATATAATCATACAATATATCAAATGAAAGAACAGACCGTCTGCTTTACAAAAAATAAAAAACATTTCATCCTACCTTTATTTGTTATCTTTTATCACCTCTCAAATATGGGTAGGTTTCAAGGATAATTGCATTTTTGCAAGGACTTTTGATAGAGATCAGATTCAGAGCAATGATCAAAACATACATGGAGTTTGAACTGTTTGCCCTAAGGCGATACTTCTGGGTTTTATAAGTTGGGTAATTTTTTTTATAACACCAGCAATAGTCAAGTAAATGGTTGAAAGGCTTGTTAAAAACTTTCTGTACAGACCTAGCTCTAAGTCAGAGCTGTAAAGTACGAAAGTATTTTTACTTTATTAAACTACATGTTTCAAGTATCTGTATTTTATCAGGGTGTTTTTTACATCAATACATTTTGAAACATAATATCCTATTTTTTATTTCACTACATTTCATATTACATTTATTTTAATACTTTATTAGTTAATATACAAATCTAGTTCTTCTATATTTTAGTTTATATAAAGTAAAATTATACATAAGATAGTAGTAGATTTTCATGTTTTTAAGTAGTAAAAGTAAAACACAACTTGTTGATTATGAAATGTAGTCAAATTAAAGTACAGTATATGCGTCGAAATGTAGTGAAGTAAAAATTTGCCAAAGAAAAACACTGTGATAAAATACACATACTTAAAAAAATTATTTGATTAAAGTAAAAATACTTTACACTTCTGCTTGCTGCAGAAAAACTTTTCGTATGAAATGCTGATTCATCACAAATGTCAAATCATGTTAAATGTTACGAAAAGAACAACTTTAACCTCACAAAACTCATTCCTCTTTCTGCTGTTTTTCTTTCATTTCTCTTTGGCAGCTGTGGAAATCAGATGACTTTGGTGTGACGTGGGTGTTGATTCAGGAGCATGTGAAGTCCTACTTCTGGTAAGTTGTGTAAAATCAAGCCCCTAAAGAGAGTAGATGCATGATGCTCCGTTCATAGACTTTCTTTTACAGTATCTGTCTATGCATTACTGACACCATAAAGGGTTACCAGTGGAAAAGTCATGGAGCTAAAGTCCTGGATATAGTCTGCGCGTATGCTCACATATGCATAAAAACACAGTCGAACGCACAGCTTTGTTCATTTGACCCATACACGTGCGCTGATGTAAATACAGTTGTACACACACAGACTGATACCAGTCTGATAGACAACCAAATTTTTCAGTATTTTGCATTTTCTCAATATTGCACTTGTGCACAAAGGCCATCCCATCAATGCCATAAAATTAACAGACACACTGTTTCAGTGCATTGGGGATTTAGGTTAAGGATGTGGTGTGAAAATGCATTTGGAAATAGTTCTGTTTTACTGTTGACTTGTTAGTTTCAAAATGACTACTTTGTTTGGTCTGGTCTGTCTGATTACAGAGAGACAAGACTCATTAGTATGGTTTCAATTGCTGTTTAAAGGAACAGCTTGTAAATCCAATGTTTGCTCTCCATGCAGGATTTGTGAGATGCAGTTTAGTAGGAATGTAAAACTCCAGCTTTGGGTTGCTGCCATTGCTTGGAGTTTGCATAAGAAGTTACTGGCTTCGAAAGCATGCGGGAACTAGAAATAACAGAGCGGGGCTTATTTCTCTCCAGGATCATAAACGTTATGCTCCAGGATGCAGTCCAACTGAAAGACCGGAGCTCATTTGAATGTTATGACTACAGCTCATCATGAAAGTTTTTGCAGTATTTCAGTTTTAGCATCAATAACATCTCTGTGTCAGAACAAATTTGTAATACATGTTCTTTATTGCAACCGAAAAGGCCAACCTCAATTCAGGTTGCAGCTCATTTTTTGGAGATAAATATTAAGACGGGTCCTGCGATCCAGGAAAGCTTCTTGACTGTGAAATTGTCAGTCATCCATGTTTGTCTGATACGTCCAGACTGTACTTGTATTAATAATTGATTAAGTCTGTCCAGCCTTGGCCCTTATCATTTGGTAAAGTCGCAGTCAGTGCCTCTGGAGATAAAATCTCAAGCATTGGCCCAGTATAAATAAAAACAGTGTCGCAGTGATAACCCTTTTTTTTCTTGGTTTTACGCAGTTGGCATATGTCTGCCAAGTTATCATTAAATGTGTACAGTTTATCGATTGTGTATGCCCTGCTCGTCAATGTCACTTTTCACTTAGCTGTCCAATCACAGTGAAGGAGAGACGGGACAAATACCACAACAACCAACCGATGTATCGTACAATGACATAAACAATACAGAAGTATCATTGCAACCAAAGCGCTTGGCTATACAAGCGCTGGCAAGTGCCCACAGTTGGCATCCACCTGGCGTCTCAGACGTGGTTACACGCTTTGGTGTACACGCCCCTTATGTCATTCCAAACATGTATGACTGCATAATAGAAAGTAATGGAAAAAGTGCTATTTATGAACCATGACATTGTTATCAGACTCCGAAAAGGATAAAAAAGCACTATAAAACTATATAACTTATGTCTGAACAATGATATCATGCTAACAGACTCTGAAAATGATAAAAGGACTATATAACTTATTTCTGAACAATGACATTATGCTGTCAGACTCTTAAAAGGATAAAAAAGCACTATAAAACTATATAACTTATTTCTGAACAATGACATTATGCTATCAGACTCCACGAAGGACAAAAAAGCAATAAAACTATATAACTATCCTAATGACTTGAGCTTTACATAATGGTTTCTGAGAAACAAGGCGCCACAGGGAAGTTTCAATATGTAAATAAAGGAATACGATTTGGGAGATGTGGCGGAGGGGTATTTCTCCTTTTTTTTTTTTTTTGAAGACAGAAAATTTAATGTATTTGGAATGACATTTACTCAGAATTAATTTTCATTTTTTTATTAAGTTTCGCATCTATTTATTTTATACAGATGCAACCATCTTTTTATTTAACATATCTGTTTGCACTGACTGTACATAAATTTGCCCTTAAATCAAATAGTATGTTGTAGATATGATAAAGTGACTCCTGTTAAACAGGTTGAGTTTTGTTTTTATAGGCAAAGCAAAACATCTCACTCCTTGTGAATTTGGCATGAAGTTGCCTGTTCCTACTCGAACCTCAGTATGTTTTTTTTAGCTTTAATCTAAACAAACTAAAGGCGGAGCTGCAGGACTAGTTGAATGTGCTGTAAACCTTTTTCTTTCATCCGTCTCTCATCCTATTGGTGGTGTGTGTTGATCTCCCATTCGTGAATAAGAGGGCAGCCAAGGTCTATGTGTTTGTTCGCCTGCTTGATAATCCTTTTATCCATTAGCTCTGAGTTTTAAGAGTCTCAACAATCAACCCTGTGTGTTTACAGAGACAGAGAGTGAAGTCAGGCCTTTGGTCTGAAGCTGAAAGCAGTGACACGTAGAAACCGCTGCCCATTCCTTTGCCTCCAGTCTTGATTTTGCATCCTGAATAATTTATTTGTAACGTTTTTAAAACGGCAACCTAAATAAGAAATATTGAAGATTCTGCCCTTATTAAAGGTTGCAAATCAAATAAGCAATTTATTGCATGTTTAAACACTTGCATGTTTAACCTGTGTATGAAGGCCCTAGCAAGTTTTTGAAAATATACATGCATAGATACAGCTCATTGAAAGTGCTTGAATCTATTTTATGCAAGAAGTTTTCTGGAAAAAATCTATATTATTTCCTGTGTAGTGTAGGATAATATCATAACATTTCTAGCCTTTTAAGCACACCTGCTAAACTGTTCGCTTTAAATGCTTATATCTTCTGTATGCGAATGTTGATTCGTACCAAAATGCTTTTTTTCATAGTTGTGTTTGACACATGAAAACGTCTCTGGTTGCGTATGTAACGGTTGTTCCCTGAGAAGGGAACGAGACGCTCTGTCTCCCTTGCCATACTTCCTGCGTTCCTGTAATGCCGTCTTTGGCAATATTTCAGATAGCGATATACTTCCTGGCTCCCGCGTCACCCTGTCTTTGTCTTTAAGTCTCACCATTGCCGGAATTTGAAATACACATTCAGACGCACTTACCCCTGAAGCGTCCCCAAAGTGTCACCGCAGTGACCCAGCGCAAGTTCCCTCGAAAGGGAACTGTAACAATGTATCTTAAAAGGTAAAACCTTGCTGTCCCTTGAAATGTGTCCCCACATTTAGTCCTTGAATTTGAGGGTATTGGACCTGGAAAGTCCTTGAAAGGTCCTTGAATTTGAAGTTAACTAAGGTGTGGGAACCCTAAGAGTTAGATTTTTAAACAGTTTTATGTCTTTCTGAGTTCAGGTTTTAAAACAATAGCTCGATGATGCACTTGAACCATCGAGCATGGCCCCGCCCCTAACAAAATCGCGAACATCCATACAGGTTATGGTGGCATTTGAAAGTGGGCGGGGTTTTAGCGCAGACCACGGACACGCCCCCACCACTTGAAAGGAGAATTCTGCCTATTTTTCCAAGATTTGGATAAGTTATTTATTATTTTTTCCATGATTCAAATTTGGTTGGGTGGTTAATAACACATTTTTATGTGGTGTGACTCAAACCACATTTAATATCTGACTTTAACTATACAGCCACAAACCAAATGTTCCTAAATTCTGAAATCGCACTACATATTCAGTTCAAATAAAACCACAGTGTCTGGAAATCAGGAATTAGAAAATGCACTTGCAAAATGAAAAGAGATACCATTTTCACCAGTGGCCTTAATTGTTTTCTTGTGTGTCTTTGCATATGCGCAGGGGCGTTGAGCCGTACGACAACCCCACCACAGTGTTCGTCCAGCGACACGAGCCTCAGGGCGACTCCAGTATCCTCAGCAGCACTGATTTCTTCCAGACCGAGCAGGGCCGTCGCGTTATCCTGGAGAAGGTGGACAGCTTCCAGCTACGGGACAAGTACATGTTTGCCACCAGCACCAGGGTAAGGACTCGCCGGGGAGAGCGGGGCTGCCAACTTTCAGAAAATAATTTATGGCTTCGGCCGTCTTTTATCTAGCAAAAGAAAGGAACGTTACCAGCACTAGAATAGTAAAACGAAACATGTCGGGAGCGCCCAGAATCAGATTGGTGCCAACCCTGTCTGAATGGCTCTCCTGTGGGTATAATGTGTAAACACTCTTCAGCTGGAACTGAAGGAACGAAGCCACTCAAGATGAACGGGCAGGGATAACAGGCTTATTTAAAGCCTGAGAATTGGATGAGGAGGATTCCTGATGCGTGAACGTCTAACCTCAGCGGCAGGACGATAATTCAGATCGGTGACCCTGTGTGAATCCACTAAGGGTCAGGTATAGGATGAACTTCTACTCACTGCAGTTGCTATGGCTCCCTTGTATTGAGTTTGATCTGTTATTAGAGATTGTTGTGACCCTACACTACACCACATAACACACCATCAGTCTAAATATAGCAAAAGAGGCATCAAATTCTCATCTTTGCATCCCATTCAAAATGTAAATGCAATGCGGTTCGAGCTACTATTTGTTTTCCATTAATATGCCTCCATAGTTTTGCATAGTTCTTGGTTGAAGAAAACAACGACAGCCAAGAGAGACCAAGCGTCTGTGCTGACCGCAGCTGGCATTAGATGTCACTACTGTAGCATATTTAGCGGTAAATCATTTCCACCCCACAAAAACTGGCATTTCAAAAAGCCGCATCCCACAGCAAATGCTGCCTGGAACTGGATAAATCATCTGTCATGGCACTGCCAAGTTGCATAAAGTGTTAGCTGACCCAAGTGGTAAAATTTGGATGGTTCAGAAAACCATCGCTCAGACACTGTGGGAGTTTGAGGGCTGCGTGTGTTCGACACTTTGTGGATGGGGTGCCTGCTTGACAGGTCTGATCTATGTTCTGGTAATGAAGTTGTGGCTTGCTTTCCCTGGGGTGTGTTTAACCGCTTATATGCGTTCTGCTGCCCAACGCCGCCATATGGTCTTGTGTTCAGCACGCCGCTGTACTGATGCCAGCTAAATGCTGCTGCAATACAGAGAAATGCTTTCATGATTACTTTAATTGTTCTCGTTCATAGAAGAGGTGTACTGTAGTGTTAAAGTAATACGTTCACCTGAAAATTCAAACCATATGTACTTGTGCAAGTTGTTTCAAATCCATACGACCTTATTCTTTTATTAACACAATGAGACATTTTGAAATGTTGAAGGATGTTGAAGAAAGTACTCCTTATAATGAATTCTGAATTGTGACGGAGGCTGTCAATCATTAAACATTCTGCTTAATCTTATTCTGGGCTTCACAGAGTAAAAAGTTGTATGACTTTGAAAGATCATGAATAAATCATTTTCAGGTTCGTGTCTTCAAGAAATCTTGAATGTAGTAGTTTCAAATGCCTGACGTTGAAGCGAAGAAAACAAGCCAGATGTGGAAAATTTACTCATTTCCAGCAAATGCATAACAAATTATACAAAATGGGGATGGCAAATGCATTTAACTGTAATTCTTCTAGCTGGGTTGGTTATAAATATCTCTACTCTTGAGGGTACAGAAAGTGACAGACTTGTTGAAAACCTCTGCTGTCTGATGGCTGTATTTGGCCTGATACTGTTGACCTGGTTTGCTCTCTTTCTCGCTCCTGCTGTGTAAGTGCTTGGACTTGAGTATGTGGCAGCCAAATGCATCTCAGCGTCACCTAGCCTGTTGTTCATTTCTACCTTCACAGTTCTGACTTTCATCATGTTTTTAGTTGCATCTTTGGTGATTGTGGAACTTCGACACAGAGGAGGTTAACTGCACATTACCGTACTGGGGTTGGAGCGTTTCTTACACGTTTTAATTCCTCAGATAGCAAAACGCAACAGCAAGAGCTTGTGAGCGCACCCAGACGCTGATGACGTCTGCGACTGCACTGAATGCAGCGCCTGCTGCCAAAGTAGTAATGTATGATCAAAACAAATCAAAAATCTCCGAAAAGTGACAAGGATGCAGCACAGAATTGATACTATTGTGCATATTAAACAGATTAAAAGTCAAATAACAGATTAACGGGCGCTTATTTGATTTTGACGTTGCATGCAAAATCCATTTGGCTCAAAAAAAAAACAAGGGGGCACATGCCCCCTCAGTTTGAATGGGCATGACGCCTCTGCAGACACGCATAGAGAGTTTTTATCTAAATGAATACAAACATAATTTATTACAACAAAATCTTAGGGCCTGTTTACACGAGAATGCTCGAGGGTGAAAACGTAAAAATATTTTATCGGATGTGCCTTTCGTTTACACGGCGACGGCGTTTTGGGGGCTTAAAAACGCGAAAAAGTAAAAAACTACCCTTCAGAGTGGAAATCTTAAAAACGATCTACCGTCGCGTTCTCGTCTAAAGAGTAAAAACGCAAAAGTCTGCTCGCGGTGGCTCTCGTCGCGTACACATTTACGTCACAGGCATGCGCCAGTTCAGGAAAATAACAACAAACATGTCGGATTATTTCCATACGTCGGACCTTCAAGTTGCCATAGCAGCTCTGATAAATATACAAGTCTTTCCAGCAGTTGTACGAAATATTCACAGCTAGTATTACTGATCAGAGAAGGCGCCAATTTGTCGGAGGCAAACCAGACGGCTTTGGACGAGACCTGGGAGAACCAGGAAGAATGTTGTACGCAGGCACATGGACTTGGTGTTGTTGTGTGTCAGTGCTTCACATTGCCACCTAGCCGCGTGGAGTGCATAGTACATTGAATATCACACACTTTTGCACCATATGCACGCAGATTTCCCCCTCAAAACGCTCGTATAAACGCGGAATAAAAAGTGATAACGGAACGCCACTATTGCGGTTTCTTTTCAGATCGTTTCCATGTAAACGTAGCCTTAGGGCTCAGTCACACCAAAAGCGCTTTAAACGCTTGCAAACGCAAGGCGCGATGCACTGCCTTTTTTAAAAAAGAGCAGTGCAGCGCGGCTTTTCATATTGCTAAGCAACCACCGAGTCAGCTGTCTTGTCAATCAAATATTGAAGCGTGAGCGCTCTTTTGCTGTTAACTGTCATATTAGCAGAAACTTTAAAAAGAGGGCGCTTGCTCTGACCTTGTTTGAGGATAAGAGGAGCACAAACACGCAGGAGAGAGTGAGCGAGTGGAGTCTGGTTCTTCAAAGCAACTGTAAACTTCACTCGCCACAACGTAAGGCCCGCCTCTCCCCTCATTCGATTGGACAATGGAAGACGCGAATGACGTCAGGCGCTCCTCCGCTCCCAGCGCTCCTTCAAAAACGCGTGCGCGGCAGGCGGCAGAAAACTTAAGAAATCTTAAATGTAGACAAAATGTACACTGCAGTCACGTGACTTTAGTCTCACGCATGCGCTTCACAACAGACGCAGAAGGGAAGACAAAAGAACGACATAAGGGTGAGTCATTAATGACATTATTTTAATTTTTGGGTGAAATATCCCCCTAACTCCTGTAAGGAACAGAATCTTTCAAACATTGTAAGGAGCGTCACATTTCTGCCTGACTTCAGAGATATTCAGGCCAATCACAACATACAGATTTGCTGGCCAATCAGAGACACAGAGGTTTTCAAATCCGTGCATTTCAGGAAGAGAGTGAAATCTGGAGCTACAAAAATGTACGGGATGTGGAAAATAAACCACGCGAACACATTGTATTATACCAAATACACAAGATAACGTTGTTCTTTAGCAATGAAATAGGTCCTCTTTAAACATGAAAACAATTGAGAGTCAAGTTGTTTTGAGTTGTTGTGGTCCATGTAAGGGTCCATTTCAGTCAGTGGCTCATTAGGTAGCTCACTAAGGTTTTGCAACAGAGCCGAAGCCGTTGCTGATGTCACAAAACACACGTGCCTCCCTTTATTCTGTCTTTCATCTTCTTCTCTTTCATTTGCTGTCTTTCTTTTTGACTCGCTCGCTCACTCTCATTGTGATGAGTCTCTCTATCCTTAGCCCGGCTAACAGGATTACCATAATGAATATCACAAAAGCCTTTGGCAGCGAAAAGCTTCTTAGACTAATTAAAGCTGAGAAAACCAAGGTCTTCCCTTCTGAGGGATTTAGCCATAATTTCATAGAGATCCATGATAATTATTAATCCTCTTATTCTGCGTCCTCCCCTCCCCATACCCCTGCAAGCCTTTTCAGCAATAACCTGATTTCACATTGTAGTGTGAACCTTTATAGGACGATATTGAATTACAACAGAGTGTGACTTTAAAGGTCAATCGTAAAACATTAGTCGGCGTAAAATGAGTCTAAACTACTAATAAAATTGGTGTGGGGAGCTATTTGTGTGGCACGAGAAGTTGTTGACTCTTTTGAGCATTTCAAACTTCTTTGGTTTCTTGAACAGTGTGCCCATGGCTTTACAAGAGTCTCCCAGTCAAACCAACCACCGGAGCGATGCAAGAACTTCTCGTACCGTGAATCTTCAACACGCTACATCTACTCATTCTCACTCATGCTTAAACGTCTGCTCTCTGTTGCCACAGCAGGGGCTGCCAGCACAGTAAGGCCGTTGTTTCAGAGATAAATGCTTCTTCCACAAAGACAGCAGAGTGACTCCACAGCCAAATATTCATTAGATGCACTGTGCCAGCAACTATTCCATTCATGTTGGCATGCAAGAATAGAAGAAATGGAAAGGCGATTTTGCTGTCGAGTTTGTTGTCAGGGACATTCAGATGCTATGGCAGCAGAATTAGAGAAGGCTGGTTGCTCAGAGAGCCTGTTTGTGGGTAACCGGCTATAAATGCTTGATGATACTTTGAGTGCTAAATTGGAGGTTGCCTGTAGATGTCAGGTGCAAATGGAACCTTGGTGGAAAATTTTCAACTTCCTGACAGAATTGGTAATGGCTTTATCACAGAGAAACCTTGTGCATCCACCCGTGCCGCTGGGCTGTCTAAAGGGTGGCGTTCTGATTTTGTTGAAATACACAACAGTGACTTTCAGACTATAAGTCTGCATCTCTAAACATTTAAGCTACCTTATATGTTGTGGTTTTTGTTTTACAGATTTGATTGCAAACCACCTGAATGAAAAATATCTGTAAATCTTTTTTGTGAATGTCTTTTGTGAAAAGTCCTGTCCAAAGGGGAATGTTTGTGATTGCCTTTTTTAAGGGGTGTAACAATGCATCGCTATATATATACAGAAAAATGTGGAATTTTTTTGTGATTGTTGCGAGCAAAAATCCTTGATCTTGCAGCATTTTTTTTTTTTAAATGCGATGGAATATTTATACAATTTTATGCGATGAAATTGCGGGAACTTGCAAACATTTCGGGAACTTGCAAAAACTGCGGTTGGGGTTTGCAGTTTTTCAATGATGTTTACGTCTCGTAATTACGTCGCTTCATAACGTTTCCTTAGCAACAGGGGATATGGCTGCACTTGTGTGAAGTAAATGCAACATTTTTCAACTTTCTGCTAAGATATATATGGCTTTTTGCTAAGAAAATGCAGGGATTATAAATCATGCAAGGCCCGCATATTTTGCACGTGGAAATCTGCAATATATGCGGCGAAAGTGCGCCGTATTTGAAAAAACGTGGCCCCTGCATAAATATGCGGACTTTGGCTGACTATGCATTGAATCATGTGATAATCGCGATTTTCTGGAGGGGCTGATATATATATCGTTGCATCAATCAAATGTCTAAAGATACGGTGCATTAATGCTACAGCTGTTGAATATAATAGGGTTTTTTATGCATTGCGATTCTAATGTTAACGATTACTGCATTAATGTTTAAAAATAAATAATCAATTTTTTTTAAAAGCAATGCTTACGCACATCTCTCTTTCACGTGCGTCTCTCTTAAGGGTGTCTCTCTTGTTCATGTGCGCGTGCAGGAGGCTGTGTAAATGAAGTACATGTGATATTTTTGAACTTGAACCGCTGTTAAAAGTTCTTTAGGATGTAAAGGACTCAATCAACATGTTAAAAATGACTCATTGCATTGTGTTTTAATGCGAGAGTTTCAAATGAAAGACGAGAGAGCTGCAACTGCAATCGAATCGTGAGACCAGTGAACGTTCACACCACTAATTGATGCCACAAGTAAAATATACACTCTCCACATGTTCAAGTAACATCCATCTATGTATTCCCGTCAAAGTGCGCTGTCCACCTACATGTCAGGTTGCAATGCAACAACGAAGCTGCAATGGCAGCAAATATTGATAAATCAATCGATATACCCCAGAATTTAATCAAAATTGTATTACAGTTTTATGCAGGGTTTACACCAGATGCGATAGATGCGGCAAGAGCGAGTGATTTACATGTTAAGTCAATGCAAAGACGCAATAAGGCCTCCTGCTGTGCGGTACACGCGGTAAGCGCGGCGCAAATGGAGTCGCGAATTTCCGTGTGAATTTCTCGAATGACTAGAATTTCACGCGCGAATAGCGTGTTTTGCCGCCCCTACCGCGGCAGGTGGGAATGCACCATTAGAGTTATAGTCCACCAAAAAGCTAGGCAACGCCACATTCATTATCCTGGATGATTCGCCTAGCTTTTCAGTGAACTACGGCTTTATGTAGTAAATGTCGCTCTATCTGAAAGCAGGTGATGCTGATTTACTACTAATAATGGAAACGGCTTTACTAATGAGATGCACGTGACAATCCCATTCGATACATTGCCCAGACCTACACAGTTTTTTTTTAGGTGTCGGCAAACAATGTATCGCTAAGAGAATTGATATTGTATCGCGAGATGTACTATTTACACCCCTTTTATTTTACGCTAAGCATATAATTTGTTTTGATCTTTGTTCAATTCAGTAAATAAAGCTATATTCTTGCCGTGCTGCCTGGTGCATTATACATTTTGTACTTTTGGCATGAAAAACCACAAAAAAATATATAAATTGGGGAGAGCTTATATAATAATTGCACTAGGAGCATCCGGTATGGTCCTTTATGATTCACCTTTATTCAATCCTTTTATTGGCTCTTTCTTTCAACAGTGTTATCAGTATATTACATGTACGAATGTTGTTTAGTTTAGTGATGGACACACCCTTTCTTAACACTTATCCAAATCAACAGACAACCTAATATATTATACTGATATAACTTAATTTAGTTGCAGTATATACACACCTTTATTCATTCCTTTTATTGGCTCTTTCTTTCAATGGTGTTATCAGTATATTACATGTACGAATGTTGTTTAGTTTAGTGATGGACACACCCTTTCTTAACACTTATCCAAATTAACAGACAACCTAATATATTATACTGATATAACTTAATTTAGTTGCAGTATATACAATAATTCCCATAGAAAAAGCGAACCTCATCCAAGTAGTTTCAATTTGCATATTCAAAAGCCCTTTCATTCCCCTGTCTTTGGATCTGCTCGTCGCTTGTTTTGTATTTGATTGTTGTTACAACACTTTATGCTCTCTTAAGCTCTCCCAGCAACAGCGTCTGTTTCAAGATATCTGCCTCCTCTCTGCTCTCTAAAGCCAGATTGTGTGTTTGGCAGCTTTCACAGGACTGCAGTCTGTTCCTGGAGACAGCCGTTAACAGCCAGATAAATCAATAGAGGAATGAAAAACCAAGCAGCGAAGATCTGAGAAAACACAGCGTCTTTGTATCTTTAAACAAGGAAGTAGTTAAACTTGTTAGTCAGGAAGATCGTGCCCATATAAGAACACACTTATCTATCTGTCGAGGCTTTCTTCCTGTTCTTACACTGACCCAGTAAATCTCTGTTTGCATGACTGTGTTTGTTTGTATTTGTACCCATTACCACTCCCATCTCATATCTGGGCACCGGAACATAAAGTAGGACAATGCAATAAAGCTGATTAAGTGTGGACAGAAAGATGAAGCTGTGTTTGCTTTTTTTATTGGGTGCTGTTTATCACCTCTAATAGCATATTTGTTTTCTTCGGTGTCAAATATCTTTTATTTGCTTATGGATAATCTTTGTTTATTCCAGTGAGGGAAAGGCTCCATTCCAAAATCCCATGAGCTGCCTACATGGAAAGCATCCCTACTGAAATTATTCATAAGTGACTGATTTAGAAGTGAGCAAAATAGTCTGTTGTTGACTGTAACCTTATATACCAATTGGCAATATACCCAATCTTTCTGTGATGAATGGTTCAATTCAAATTTATTTTTATAGCGCTTATTAAAATTTTGCATTGTTGCAACTTGCAAGCAGCTTTATGGTAAATATATGTTAGTAAAGATAGTAGAGACATAATGAAAAACAAAATTATGAAATGTAAAGAATGCATGGTATTATTGCAAATCTTTACTTTTTTCATGAGATGTATCTTAGCGGTACAAACTGTGTGA
Source organism: Misgurnus anguillicaudatus (assembly GCF_027580225.2). Taxonomy (NCBI): domain Eukaryota; kingdom Metazoa; phylum Chordata; class Actinopteri; order Cypriniformes; family Cobitidae; genus Misgurnus; species Misgurnus anguillicaudatus. The sequence continues at coordinate 19,344,743 of NC_073360.2, read as the reverse complement.
CAATGTTCGCCTGTAGGTTTGTAAAGGGGCTGTTATATTCCTAGTGCTAATAAGGCAAGTATTGTATGTTTAACAGAGATGTACTGTACTGTATATTAATGATACCACCTGTTAAACTAATTGACTATAATCAGTTTCTAAATAGAAAGATAACTAAAATAATGACAACTATTGTATATAAAATTTAAACCTTTCAAGAAATGGAAAGACATCTATACTTTGCGCATTGTGGGATTGCTTATTTTAATGCGCATTGTGGGATTGCTGGCGCATTTTGGGACTGCAGCCGCATTGTGGGACTGCAGCCGCATTGTGGGATTGCAGCCCCATTGTGGGATTGCAGCCGAATTGTGGGATTGCAGCCGAATTGTGGGATTGCAGAATGCACATTGTGGGATTGTGGAACTGCTGGCGCATTGTGGGACTGCAGATGTATTGTGGAATCGCAGCCGCATTGTGGAATCGCAGCCGCATTGTGGAATCACAGCCGCATCGTGGAATCGCAACCGCATTTTGATATCGCAGCCGCATTGTGGAACCGCGGCCCATTGTGGAACCGCGGCCCATTGTGGAACCGCGGCCCATTGTGGAACCGCGGCCCATTGTGGAACCGCGGCCCATTGTGGAACCGCGGCCCATTGTGGAACCGCGGCCCATTGTGGAACCGCGGCCCATTGTGGAACCGCAGCCCATTGTGGAATCGCAGCCCAATGTGGATATTGCAGCCGAGTTGTGGGATTGCAGCCGCATTGTGCAATCGCAGCCGCATTGTGGGATTGCTTATTTTTAATGCACATTGTGGGATTGTGGGACTGCTGGCGCATTGTGGGACTGCTGGCACATTGTGGCATTGCTTATTTTTAATGCACATTGTGGGATTGCAGCCGCATTGTGGAATCGCAGCCGCATTGTGGGATTGTTTATTTTTAATGCACATTGTGGGATTGTGGGACTGCTGGGGCATTGTGGGACTGCTGGCACATTGTGGGACTGCGGCCGCATTGTGGAATCGCAGCCCGTTGTGGAATCGCAGCCCATTGTGGAATCGCAGCCCGTTGTGAAATCGCAGCCCGTTGTGGATTCGCAGCCGGGTTGTGGATTCGCAGCCGGGTTGTGGATTCGCAGCCGCGTTGTGGATTCGCAGCCGCGTTGTGGATTCGCAGCCGCGTTGTGGATTCGCAGCCGCGTTGTGGATTCGCAGCCGCGTTGTGGATTCGCAGCCGCGTTGTGGATTCGCAGCCGAGTTTTTGGGATTGCAGCCGGGTTGTGGAATCGAAGCCGCATTGTGGGATTGCAGCCGCATTATGGAATTGCAGCCGCATTATGGAATTGCAATGGATCATAGGATTGCAGTGTTCACAACAGCACTGCTACATGCGCTGCTTTCTTAAAATATGGCCAGAAAGAGTTATCCCTGTCAGAACAATTTTCGTGTCTCAGCGATGCCAATAAATGTTGCCTATGTAGACAGCTTACTAGGTTTTGGGACGTAACACGCATAGCAGATGCTTATTTTACTGCTAATGGTGTTTTTTAAGGGGCTTTGTGAACCTAATGCAGGTCTCTGTTACTCCCTCACGGCATGATTAAACGTGACAACCTGCCGTACAGGGAAAAGACCTGGATCAACGTTAACTAAGATTGATTAGAGCTTTGTGTTCTTAAGATGAGAAAGTGGAAAAAAGATTATAAAATAGGAGGAGAGAGTCACACCGCTCATCCCTCAGTGATAAATTGTTCATTTTAAATGCTGCAAGACGGAGAAACATCTAGACTGCTGATGCACAGACTAGACAGAAGCAGTATCTCACAACCAGTCTCCATCCTCTTTCATCTAAAACCAACCATTTTAGAATCTCAAATGAGACTGGCTGTTTTTGCTATATGAATCCCTTACATTTCTTATGAAGCTGTATGAGGTACAGGACCTGAGTCAATACAACAATGGCTTGGCATACCTCCTCACCCTGATATTGGCTGCCATTCTGACCTCATTTATAGTGATGGAAGGCAATGGTTTTATTGTAGCTGAAGATGTCAGATTATCATATTAAACTGGTGTGATGCTATACTGCATCATTTAAATAGTTTTCTCCTTCATATCCCGGTTAGGAGTTAAAGAAAAAAAGTGGTAAAAGTTTTCTATATTTTAAAATTGAAGAGAGAATGGCACAAATTGTAAAAGATCACGATCATTTTGTTTCACAGACATTGTTTGGGAGCCGTGAACCTCAGTCTGTTCAGCTGTGGGTTTCCTACAACCGTCAACCAATGAGAGCAGCTCAGTTTAACACCCGACACCCTATTACAGTGAGTAAAGCTTGAATATATCACTGAATAGATTCATGGCAATGACTTTTGATGCAATTTTTTGTCTTTGTCATTCCCTCTGCAGGAATACTACATAGCGGATGCTTCAGAGGACCAGGTGTTTGTGTGCGTAAACCACAATAACAACGTCACACACCTGTACATCTCCGACACACAAGGTCTGGCCTTTTCTTTGTCCCTGGAGAACGTGTTGTACTACAGCCCCGAAGGCTCCGGGAGCAACACTCTTATCAGGTAACTTGAAATCACTGTTTGTGAGACCTTTCTGCTCCAGAGACTCTGTTACCAATAACATGATTTAACAAAGTACAAGATGTTCCCAGATCAGCATACTTTGCTGAGCTTGTGGCCTCATCACCTTTACGTGAACCACCATGCTTTAACTCACAAGCAAGTTAGCAAGAGCTGTCCCTCAGCTCAGACTATCGGTAGAAAGCAATCCATCATTCTTACACGGTTTTCCAAGGACACGCTAGTGTTTTACTCTGCGGCAAAGCGGGATCTCACCCATAGCCAAACCACTGAGCTCAGCACGGCCGTCTGGGAGCTCAGACGCAATTACTGCAGTGCAGAATGCAGATGAGATGTGCTAGGCTTCTCGTGCCATTGGCATTTACAAACGCCACCTTTCTTGCCAGATATGAATGTCACGTCGTAGCAAATTATAGTGTGTTTGTGTGTTTGAAGGTACTTTGCCAATGAGCCGTTTGCGGACCTCCACCGGGTAGAGGGCCTGAGGGGGGTGTTTGTGGCCACGCTGATCAATGGCACAGTCACAGAGGACAACATGCGGTCCGTCATCACGTTCGATAAAGGAGGAACCTGGGAACTTTTGCAGCCACCTGCAGCAGACAGCCTGGGGGGAACCATAGACTGTAAGGTACTGGAGATGTCTAACGGCTTTTCTGTATATATTTAGTATGCATTTTAGTTGCTGCTAAAAAGGTTTAGCAGCCATTGTGTGTGTGTGTGTGTGTTTGCTGATGAACTTATCTATCGGATATGTTGGATCAAGTTTTTGCTGACTTTTTGCACACAAAGCACAAAATGTTTGTTTGTGATGCTGCGGTTTTATGTTCATGAGTGTGTTGGAGTAGCACTGTTGCAGATTAGGTAAGAGGTGTTTTTTTATTTTTTCCCCTTTGTTGTTAGATGTATATCTAAGAACAACAGCAACTTCGCAGTCTCTTAGCTCTCTCTCTTTCTCTCTCTCTCGCAGTTGGAAAATGGATGTTCCCTCCACTTGGCCCAGCGGTGGAGTCAACTACTGAATATTCAGCTGCGTCGGATTCCTATTCTATCTAAAGAGTCTGCACCTGGCCTCATCATGGCAACAGGTGAGCCACATGCTGTGTGATCTGTGGTTAAACACTCTCTCGTGTTTACGCGAGCGACAGAGGAAATACGAGCAGGCTTGCAATCGTGCTGCTAGCCCTGTTTCTTCCTGTTTTCATTGCTCTGCTCTTATCAAGTATTAGTTCACAGTATCTGTCAATATTTAATCATGCTAATGCCACTACCAAACTATACTTTTTCTTTTAAGGGGCACAAATTGGAGCATAACGATTGTTTGGCTATTTTTGTTTGCATTTACTTTTATTGAAATTTGAGTTTTTAGGCTTTCGCACTTTAAAGCTCCAATCCCATTTACTGTAATTACATGAAAAGGAGCACAATAGTACATTTGTTAACATTTAAGTGCCAAGATAGAATATATGAAAGGTTTTTTCTGCCAATTTAAAATTAATTAATTAATTGATAAAATAAAATCACAAAATATGTCTAAAATTTCAAAATTAAATGTTAAAATAAAAATTCAAACATTAAATTATTTCACCTATCTGTACAGATGTGAAGCTAAGATTCATCCAAACAATTGCTAGGTTTGTCTAAATGGCTCTAAAAGTCGATAAATGTAGCAATAAAGTCGCTAAGTTGTAAACACTGCTTCAGCCAATCCCCATTTCTTGAGCAAGTAATACCCCACCCACTGATTAACATAGAATTTGCATACAAGTATAAAATGAAAACGAAAAAGAAAATGAAAGCCATTAAATAAAAGACTACATTATAATTTTATCACTTTTATTGGGCATGAATAAAAAGTCTTTTTAAAGTGTATTGCCTCGAGATTGTATTGAAAATAAAATGTCTAATCATCAATGAAAGATCAAAGAAAGATGAATTATCACCTTGAAAATGAAATAATTTAATGTTTTAATTTTTATTTTAGCATTTCATTTTCGAATTTGGGACATATAAAGCGATTGTATTTTTTATTTGATAATTTAATTTAATTTTAAATTGGCAGAAAAAACCTTCCATACGAATAAAGTCAAGCAGTGGAACGCCATGAGAATAATAACAAAATTGTCATCCTTTTAAACCTCTCAACGCGCACTAATTTGTGGGCGGGATGACGTCAGTTTTTTAACGCTGCTAACAATTTCTATATATCTTACTGTCTACAAACATTAATAATATTAACATAACTATACATACGTTTAAAAGGTCTACGGGTTTAGCATCAATGTATGGTCTCTGTTTTGAGATACAGATCCTCTAGCATCATAAATGTAGTATTTTGTGACAGAAGTCCAGATGACAGCATGCATAATATAAATGGGACTTCTTACCTTTGTGTTGATATAACGATCGCGAGTCGAATCCAGTCTGTTTCAGATGTGTGAATAACCCATAAAAACTCCAATAAATTACATCCAATCACCATTTTTGTCCACAAATGCTTATAATCCATGAAATATAGATATATAGTCTGTTGTTTTCATCAGATTTCCCATAAACATCTTGTAATAGAATGTAATACTATCTGAGGACTATTTACGTCGTAACACTGTATATGAGATTACACATTAGGTTCTAGTAAACACGTAAACATTTCTTCAAATTTTGTTTCTAAAAATTGGCGGGAGTATCATACATAATTTCCAAACAACGCTGTCAAATATTGTGACATCATCTGACTCGCTCAATCCTCCAATGACTTCATAGAAAATATTGATAGACAGAACGTGTAGCCAATTAAATGACGAATCCAACAATCTTTGTGTGACGTTTTATTTCCTGGTGTGGAAACTGCATTTTATATGCCAACATAAGGATAAATAATAATAAGAACGAACGTGTATGCATGTAAACAAATACTTTTATTTTGGGGCTGACTGGAACTTAGAAAAGGCACTAGTCTTACAAAAACTCTTGCAAGAACCTAATTTTTGGGCCTATTGACCTCAAACTTGAAACATAACTCCTTTACACTTGTGGCTTTGGGATCATTGCATTTCTAGGTTTCACGCACATATTTATCATTAAGTTTTTTATGAATTAAAAAGATGTTATGCAAACATTTTTTTATTCCAATTTACTTCATCCTCTCTTACTTTTAATATTTAACTTTAAATAATTTTGAAACCTGGAAAATAAGTCAAAGTGTCTTCTTTCTAATGATACCATAGTTATGCGTATACTCTAAATGGGTTTGTAAAAACAACCCTTTTAGTGAAAGTAGGTCTTTCCATGGTTAACCAAAACCCATACATGTTCTGCAGGGGTGAGCAATAGACACACTGTAAAAAAAAATCTGTAGAAATTACAGTATTACTGGGTGTTACTGGCAACTAGCTGCCAGTAACTTACTGTAGATTTTACATTTATGTTATTTACTGGCAACAGTTTGTTCAAAGTTAAATGAACATGAAACATTTTTAGTTTTTTATCGTCTACAGTAAGTTACTGGCAAGCTGCATAATTTTTTACAGTGCGTATAAAACAAATGTGATTTGCTTTCAAAATACTTGAAAATGTCTGAAAGGTAATAATGATGTGCCTTGCCATGCAGAGGTCATGAGTTTGATCCAAGTGAACACAAAATATGATAAAATCTGTGGCTTGGGTGCACTGTAAGTCACTTTGGACAAAAGTCTTTGTCAAACGCACAAATGTAAATATTTTTTAAACGTCTGGTGAAATGATTGGAAGAAGTTGGTGTATGGCACTCCCTCCACTTTGAATATCTCTTTCTTTCTCTCTCTCTTTCTCTTTCCCCTCCCTGCCAGACGCAGGCAGATCTTTAATTAAATGATTATTAGATAATACGCATGCAGCTAAGGCCGAGAAGTGGAGGCTTGTGAAAATGTCTGCCCACTCCGGCTGCTATCGCTTCAACGCAGATGTGCTAATTATTTGTACTTCTCCCACTGGCTAATTATCACATACAAACACATCCTCACTATCATCGAATTATCCAGCCGAGAGCGACCACACCACCCCAACATTGTTCTCATTGAAAAATATGTGTTAAGTGCTTTCTTCCAGCGAATATCTCTGTTGAGGACATTATTGTAAATTAAGTTCATTACCACTAGAATTAATAAATGAGAAAACTACCTGCGGTAATGGGGCAGTAAATGTTTCAGGAAAAGTAATGTGAGAGTTTGAGATGCGCGTGGCGAGACTCAAAAGAGGCTAAGAGAAACACTTAAGTGACGTGCAGGATATTTTTATTCTTCTCTCGGACACATGTGGTCACATGCATTTGGGACTACCTATGAATGTGGTTTGAGTGATTGGATAACAAAACCTTTAAGACCCATTGTGCACATTGGTTTTGCGCTGTCCAATTGTGTTCGGATCAATCACTTAGACAAGAGTAAACAGGCCTGTGATGTATGATATAAGATATGCAGTGTGATTATTGACCATCCATTCTCTCTTTATCTCTCACTTTACTCTACACAGGATCCGTGGGGAAAAATCTGGCCAACAAGCCCAATGTGTATGTATCGAGCAGCGCAGGGGTCAGGTGGAGAGAGGTGAGGACCTGCTGTATTCCGCACATTAGAAATCGGACATTTACTTTATTTACTAACATCATTTACCATCACATTGCACTTCAGGCCTTGGCTGGTCCTCATTTTTATACCTGGGGAGACCATGGAGGAATCCTAATGGCTATAGCGCAGGGCGGATCCACCAAAACTCTCAAGTGAGTAACGTCCGTTAAAGATCATTTCATTTTCATTGAAAGACTTCAGAGGATTTAGGATATTACTGATAGCTGTCTTATCTTTGCTGGCTCAAGTTCAGTACCAACGAGGGGGAAACCTGGAAAGATTTTCAGTTCTCCGAGCAGGATGTGCACGTTTACCAGCTGCTGACGGAGCCGGGTGAGAAGAGCACCATCTTCACCATCTTCGGCTCCTATGCTGACCAAAAACACAGCTGGCTAATCGTGCAGGTCAACGCCAGCGATGTGCTTGGTAAGAAAATCAATGCAGTAATAAGTGTTTAAAATGAGACATGGTAGAAAATTGACAATATGTGTATTTGAAGAAAGTTTTCTGATACTAAATACTAATACAGAATACTTAGGATGGTTTATATGTTATTTAAGTCTAAATCAATGTAAATACCCAGGACACCTCAGCAACTGTGTAGCAACATCCTGCAATAAGTTATCAACCATTTAGCAAAGCCCCAACGTACAGTTTTTTAAGGGCCCATTATACTTCCGTGTAGGACCTACGCCGTAGGCTACACGTCAGTTTTCATTCATACTCCTGCGTCGCATAGCTTGCAGTGTAGATCCTACGCAGGACTATTATTAGGATTTAGTAACCACTTCTCAGGATACCATGGCAACACCTATCTTATCCATTCAACCCTGAACAAATATTGAAATACTTAAAGTTGCCATGAAAATAAAATAAAAAACTGTAATCTGTTTTGGAATATTGTTAGCCTGGCTAACACCAGACCAGTCTCATAGAGAATGAGACGTGGTCTGGGAACCACATGCTCATTTTCTCGTATATGAGGCGTGGTTTACGAATGCCCAGAGCCATTTATTGGGCGCTACGAATGTCTGTCTAATGCGTCTGTAGCCAATTGTTTAAATTATACCAGATGACATATGTAGATTGACATTAATTCAAACGTAAACGACTTTTATCGGTATGTGTGCACACAGCTGAAAGCTATGCAACAAAACCGGTAGCTGTATATTGATATTGAAAAGCAACACAACTTAGTGGCACTGTGACAACCACAGTACAGGCATAATGACAATATGATATTGATAAATACCACTTATCATTTATAAGTTAAATGAACTTTGTCAACGATGATGCCTAGCAGGTTGGTCCTATAAAACTTCTTGGATATGAAATTGTTTAACGCCAAAAGTTGCTCTTTTTTTTTTTTTAAATAAACTTGCGTTCAAAACTACTTAGATCACTATCTAAGGCTGCATTGAAAAGTAACTTGCGTCTGCTGCCGTGTTGGATAAACAAAACTGCTTCGGTGTGTCGCATAGACGTCTTCATCGTCTTGCTGCCCCCTCCCCATTCTGTGATTGGTTCCCTATTTCAGGGGAAAATTGGTTCATTGTTTCTATGCTAGACTTGCAGCATGAATAAACAGCATGGCAGCATGTAGAAACCCAGAATATTGTGGTATTTTTATTAACAAATTACTTATCTGTGAGTTTTTTTTTGTTTTGTTTTTTATTCATGTGCCCTCATAATCTTAAATCAAAAACGCAATGCTCCTCCCCTCCTCAAAACGATCTCTCTTTACTTCCAGTCATATGGTTGCTAAAGACTTCATTTTGGACAACTTTAAATGCGATTTTCTCAATATTTCGATTTTTTGCACCCTCAGTCAGATTCCAGATTTTCAAATAGTTGTATCTCGACCAAATATTGTCTAATCTTAACAAAAAAAGCTTAGTTATTCAACTTACAGATGATGTATAAATCACAATTAAAAAAAAATGTCCAGGGTCACATATATCCTTTAACTCTTTCACCGCCAGCGTTTTTAAAAAAAGTTGCCAGCCAGCGCCAGCGTTTTTCATGATTTTCACCAAAGTTTAATGCCTTCCAGAAAATGTTCTTCTTTAAATATATAAACATAAAAAAAACGTTTCATCCTACCTTCAGTGGTTCTTTTGTAATCAGCTTTTGAATATGGGTAGGTTTCTGCAAAAACACCACATTTTGAGCAAAAAGTAGAGATAATTCCATTTTTGTGACGGACTTTTCATAGAGATCCCATTCAGAGCGATCTTTAAAACAAACACGGACATGCAGCTGCTTGCCATAGGGCAATACTTCCGTGTTTAAAAAGTTGCTGTGGATAATAGCGGTATTGCGGAAAGACGGAAAATCTCGTCATTGGCGGGGAAGCGTTTTCCCTTAATTGACGAGATATCTCGTCAATGGCGGTAAAAGTTCATCAAAAGTTTATTAAACAATTTCTATATGATGCTTTATATGCACAGGTGTGCCGTGCGCCGAGGGCGACTACAAACTTTGGTCTCCATCTGATGAAAGGGGAAATGACTGTCTGCTTGGCAGAGAGATGGTGTACAAGCGCCGTTCACCTCACGCCACCTGCTTTAATGGAGAGGACTTTGACAGACCTGTGACTCTGTCAAACTGCTCCTGCACCCGACAGGACTATGAGTGGTATGAGCTAAAATTATCTTTAGCCCCAAACACTGAACACATTCCCAATGAATTCTCAGTAGATCATTGTTTCTGATTCCCAGCGACTATGGGTTTAAGCCGAGTGAGGATCTGTCTCTTGAGGTCTGCGTGCCTGATCCAGAGTTTTCCGGCAGCCCGTACACCCCACCGGTACCCTGTCCGGTGAGCACCACTTATCGTCGCAGCAAAGGGTGAGAACACAGTTATTCTATATGATATATGTATTTTGAGTCAGATTGAGATCTGAACGTTAAGGACGTTTTCTCAGGAGTCATTTATGTTGGGGTCAATGTCTTTCATTTTCCAAGTCTTATCTGTTTTGCCCTTCACATTAGAATTGTTTGTGATGGCCAACAAGTTTAATGCTCATTTTTTCAGTCAAACAAAAGCTGAGATATCATATAATGTTTTTTATCAGTGACTTTCTTTGTCCCGAAGATGTACAGTACCAGGGCAACAGTTGCTGTAATCTCAGCCTCTAAAGTTTCTGAAATCTGACCTGTGTTGTTCTTGCCTCGTGACACTTTTATATATGGCTTGTGTTTGTCAATTACTTCTTATGAATTAACTTGTAGTTTTTATTGGTGTTGACTCAGCAGATGTTGGGCCATCCAGATGTATTTATATTGCAGTTTGTTGAGACCTCTTGAGGACACACTGCTGACATCCCCTTTATTTGACTAAAAGTATGCAGTACATAATTCAATTTCACATTGTTGACTAGTTTCCATAGAGCAAAATAATTATTCCCACCGTGATTTGGTCCCGTGAAACAAAAGATGATCAACTAGCAGGGTGATTTTTTTTTTAATGACATCATTTTGTGCTGGATACAGATCATCAGCTGCCTGAGAGCTGTATTAGATGTGCCACTGCTGTGTCATCACACATCTTTCCTCTCATTATCTGCAGTCAGGACGAGAGGATTTATTTAGAACACAGACAGCAGAGCTGAATTTAGCTGGATAAGCTTAGATGCCTCGCTCATTTAGCTGAGATGTGATTACTAGGAGGAAATGAGGTTAATCTCTATTACTGGAGAAATGGAGAAGTGATGTTAATTACTATTATTATACGGTTATCTAGATTACTTGTTTCTGAGCGTTCAGTCATGATGACATTGAGCTATCAAATATTTGACCCTACATGTGAAAACATCAAATTAATCTGTGATTATAACTTTGATATCTTTAATATTGACTGAGTAAGGCTAGTGGTGGGCGAAATGACCAAAATCTTCTATCACGATAGGATTCATTTTATATCAAGATAACGATATTTATCACTGTAGAGTTTTTTATGTTTAAATAAGGGTTTGTCTGTTATTAAAATCTTTAATACCATATAAATGTTCATAATTATCACAGAAACCATTATACGGTACAAGCATAAAAAGAAGATAAAAACAAACAATACTCAAGCTCTTTGAAGATAAACAGTCAATGATAAAGGAATGATAATAAATAATTATGTATGTGTGTATGTATATATATTGTTCATTTAAAGGAATATTCCATTTTCTTAAAAGAAAAATCCAGATAATTTACTCACCACCATGTCATCCAAAATGTTGATGTCTTTCTTTGTTCAGTCCAGAAGAAATTATGTTTTTTGAAGAAAACATTGCAGAATTTTTCTAATTTTAATGGACTTTAATAGAACCCAACATTTAATACTTAACTCAACACTTAACAGTTTTTTTCAACGGAGTTTCAAAGGACTATAAACAATCCCAAGCGAGGCATAATGGTCTTATCTAGCGAAACGATTGTCATTTTTGACAAGAAAAATAAAAAATATATACTTTTAAACCACAACTTTTCGTCAAGGTCCGGTCCAGCGCGACCTAACGCAAATGCGTAGTGACGTAGGGAGGTCACGTGTTACATATATAAAACGCACATTTGCGGACCATTGTAAACAATAAACTGACACAAAGACATTAATTAGTATCAGTTGACATACAACAACTTAGGAACGGTTCTCTTTCAAGACGCTTGTAAACCCTGGGGCGGAGTTTCACGTTCGTCCTCTGTGACCTCTTGGCGTCATGGCGTATTGCGGTGACGTAGTGGGGTCAGCTGGCGCATCACGACCGGATCTACACGACGAGAAGTTGTGCTTTAAAAGTGTATATTTGTTATTCTTATTGTCAAAAATGACAATCGTTTCGCTAGATAAGACCCTTATGCCTCGTTTGGGATTGTTTATAGTCCTTTGAAACTCCATGAAAAAAAACTGTTAATTGTTGAGTTAAGTATTAAATGTTGGGTTCTATTAAAGTCCATTAAAATTAGAAAAATTCTGCAATGTTTTCTTCAAAAAACATAATTTCTTCTCGACTGAACAAAGAAAGACATCAACATTTTGGATGACATGGTGGTGAGTAAATTATCTGGATTTTTCTTTTAAGAAAATGGACTAATCCTTTAAGGTAGAAAAGTGATTTGGTCAAGAGCAGTGATAGATTTTCTCTCAATGCTGTTTGATAAACATGAGTGACAGACAGGAGCAAAATTAGGTAACTTCCCCTTTAAGACCAAAGTCCAGATCTAATATAGCCTACTGTTACACATGCGTTTTCTCTTTTAGTTGTTCACTTTGTCTTAAACCCTAAATGGTTGTGTTTATGAGGATACTTGCAAAAACAGAAATTTTGATGCATATATGTATTTAAGGCCAATAAAGCGGGAAAAAATCCACACAGACAGAAACAGCAGAGGTTGCGCGACTTGTGGGCTCCTCACAATCCTATTTAGATTTTAAGAAAGCATTTGATACAGTGAATCACAAGGTTTTAATTAATAAGCTATTAAATTCAATTCGTGTTCAAGATAAGATCTTTCGAATAGTTAGCAATACTACTGGTGTACCTCAAGGTTCAACTCTGGGTCCTTTGTTATTTAGTTTATATATTAATGATTTGCCAAAAGTTTGTTCATCTAAAGTAAAGTGTCAAATGTATTCCGATGATACGGTTATATATCTGCATGCAAAAAGTAAAGCTGAAGCGGCAAGAGAATTATCAGCCACATTGGTTAATGTTTCTAAATGGCTGTCCAATTCATGTTTACACCTTAATGTTAGTAAGACTGTATGTGTTTTTAACAGAGAACCAGACCCGCACGTTATAGTGGCTGGAAGAAATTTGGAAGTAGTGCAAGAATATAAATATTTGTGTTCAAAAACACATTAATATCAATAGAACGACTTTACAAACAATCTTTAAAAAATTTAGATAAAAAGTCACATTTGTATCATCATTGCAATATTTTAACTAAATATAATCTTTTAACTTGGGAAAATGTGATCAAATATGCAGATATTTTACTTGTTTATAAAATTTTACATGGTTTAGCTCCACCTCCACTCAAGGAGTTTATTAAGCAGAGTCAAACTGCAATTACAAGAGCCACTAGAGGGGATTGTACAGTACCATTTAGGAGGAGTTTTTTTGGCCAATCAGCTTTTTCCTATAGACCGTTTCAACAGTAACAACATAAACAAGCGGCTGTCGCGGTCCGCACGTAACTTCCGGTAAACTCCGCTAAGAACAAATAACAACAAAGTTCTTTAAACATAGTTTATTTATATAACAAGCAAAAAAACAACACATAGATTGCCTAGGAAACCAAAACATTTGTTATGTTCGACGAGGCATTTCTTCAAGAGATCAGTTTAGCAACTAGTCAGACCATTAAAAAAACTAAACCGGAAGTAAGGTTCGGAACCAGACGTGTATCACGTGCGTCCGATGAAACCGTCTATAGAGCTATACATTTGGAATGCTGTACCTATTGAGATAAGAGATATTGTTACTTTTATTTCTTTTTCTACATCTGTAAAACAGTGGCTATTAGATAATCAGAAGTGTACTCATGACTTGGTGTAGTGTGTGTTTTGTTGGTTATGATTATGCTGTTTGGAAAATGTACGATATGGTAATTTAGCTTTTTAAGTGTAATTGTGTTATTTAACATCTGCCTGTCTGGGACTACAAATGAAAACTAGCCGGTATGGCCAAATTTGGCATATTTTCATGATCAATGTGCTGCGTGGCTATGAATGTGCATTGTCCCATTTCTTAAATAAATAAACTCAAACTCAAACATTTACTGAAGCTTGTAATTACAGCTTCAGCAAGATTCAACTTTTACAACAAAGATTCTCAAGACGAAAAAAATTGTGCTTTGATGATTTAGATACAGGAAGGTATCTGGAGACACCTGCAGTGGAGGAGATGTCGAAGCTCGACTTGATGGAGAAATGCTGCCCTGTCCTGTGGGAGGTAAGATCCTCCTCGGATTACACTGTCTTCCTCTTAAAGGTCTCTCAGCGTGAGCACACAATCCTATGGGATGCAACATGAAGTTTAGGTGCCACAGTTAATGCCTTGGGCAGATTATAAACAAAAAACTTCAAAGTCAAAGCTTTGTAGTGTGAAGATCACACAATTAATATTGTGTATGAACATAATTGTTGTTTGACTGACTTGTCCTGCCTGTCAGTGATGATGTTGCTGGCAATATAAAAATAATGCATCATCCTTATGTTTTAAATCAACAGTGTTTAGACTTCTGTAAATCACTTCAGACTTTCTATGCCAAAAAAACTCTTAATTCAGTGATTTATTCATACCATTATAAAGATTAAATCTTAATAACAAATTGTGTGGAGTAAGAATAAAATGATCTGTTTCAACGAGCCGTCACTGTCTAGACTGCTTCTTCTCTCTGGCGCTAAGGCTATTGACCACTCGACTGCTGTGATTGGTGAAGTCTGAGAGGCGATGGAGAATTTGAATAGCTCTTTTATAAAACTCAGACCTGACTCAATGGGAAAGGAAGTGATGTCACTCTTAACATTACTTTCTTCTTGTATGACTTTCAGTGAAACAGAATTTTTAGGTTAGTGCTGTAAACAGAAACCTCTTAACTGAGATTTATTTATACGTGTTTTCCTGTTTTGTCTTCCCCATATAGAGAGTAATGAGTTTATCCTGTACGCGGTGAGGAACTCCATCCATCGCTATGATCTGGCCACAGGCACAGACCAGCCATTACCTCTATCTGGTCTCCGTGAGGCCGTGGCCCTGGATTTTGATTATGAGAAGAACTGCATATACTGGGCTGATATTTCACTAGATACCATACAGGTGAATAAACACCTTTCACATACATCCCTAATGGGCCTTAATGTCTTTCTTTATGTTATTGTGTGAATATCAAAATGTTTATTTATATGTTCATTCCTTTTGATTCATTTCTTGTGTTGTATTTTCTCTTTTGGTGTCATAGAGACTATGTTTAAATGGGAGCACAGGACAGGAAGTAATTATCAAAAAGGACTTACAAAACGTAGAGGCGCTGGCGTTTGACCCCATCAGTAGGTTGTTGTACTGGGTGGATGCTGATGCTCAGAAAATCGAGGTAATGAGAGGTAGTAACACCTGCACCAATTTCAACAAAATAGATGTTTTAAGTCATTCTTACACCGTCTGTATTTCAGGTGTCCAACTCGGACGGAGACCTGAGACATACTCTTGTCAACTCCTCAGTGCTGGAGCATCCCAGAGCCCTGACACTCATGCCTCAAGAGAGGTACGGTGTCCTAACATCCCCATGTTTTCCTTTCAGACGGTAATTCTTGTGTAGCCAGGCATTGTCTGGATAAATGGCAAAAAAAGTCTAGTGCACGTTGCATCTTATTCTGGCCAAGAACCGCCCACTTAGACAGGAAGAGTCAATCTGATGGTTTTTATGTACCATTTAAATGTGGTCTAAAAAGTTGTATAGTGGACTTTGTGGCCACAATTTCTGTAAATCTAAAAATAATAGGTGCTGTTTTTTTCACTTAAAAGCAAAGAATATAAAGTTCTGATCCTGCATGTCTAGTATTGTTTTGCTTATATACTCTGATATCTTTCAGATTTGATGCCACTAACCTGGGAAATGTTTGCGAATCCATTATTTTGTTCATCTTCTAAGCTGTACATGCTGTGTTTTTCAGCTTGATGTTTTGGACTGACTGGGGCGATAGGGCAGCAGGCATTTACCGCAGCTGGATGGACGGTTCTAACATCTCCCGCATCGTGTCTGAGGCAGTCCGCTGGCCCAACGGCATCACGGCCGACGAATCGTGGCTGTACTGGACTGAGGCATCTGGAGACCGCATTGAAAGAGCAGACTTTAATGGAGCCCACCGTACTGTGCTGATGGAGGATCTGCCTCATCCTTATGCTATTGCTGTTTTTAAGGTAGACTGCGTTGTTATGGCTTGGGCCTATTGCAGTTTGAAAAAACATTTATTTGTGACCCTGCCTTTTAACACCCAGCTAGTAGTTTTTTTTTGTGATTTACTGCTTCACTGCAGAAAATGATTTTCTTACTTAGTATTTTTGTCTTGTTTTCAGTAAAGAATCTAAAAATTAAGATGTATTTTCTTGATGAGCAAAATGACCTATGAAAATATGTCTAGTTTTAGACAAAAATATTAACTTTAAGTAAATTAGTGCTTAAAACAAGCAAACAAATCTGCCAACGGAAAAAGAAAAATTTTCTTGAAATAAGTTAAATGTTTTCATAAACACTTAATTCAAGAAAATTTTTCTTATTCCATTGGCAGATTTACATCTTAATTTAAGAATGTTTAGATATTTTACTGAAAACAAGACAAAAGTACTAAGAAAGTCATTTTTTGCAGTGTTTCTACATAAAACCATCATACACTGCACAAAATTCTTAGTATTTTTGTCTTGTTTTCAGTAAAAATATCTAAAAATTCTTAAATTAAGATGCTTTTTCTTGATAAGCAAAACATCCCAAGAAAATAAGTCTAGTTTTTAGACCAAAAATATTAAATTTAAGTGATTTTGTGCATGAAACAAGCAAAAAAAAGAATTTAGTGTTTAAGAAAAATGTTCAAGATTTTTTGCTTACCCCATTGGCAGTTTTTTTTCTTGTTTAAAAACTAGACTTATTTTCTAAAAACTAGACTTATTTTCTTGGGTCTTTTTGCTCATCAAGAAAAAGCATCTTAATTTAAGAATGTTTAGATATTTTTTCTGAAAACAAGACAAAAATACTAAGAATTTTTTATATAATGTAAAAAACATTCTGTGAAAATATAGGGGCAGTTTCCCGGACAGGGATTAGACTAGTCTTAGACTAAAATAAATGTAAGAGCTGTCCAAACTGAAAACAACTTGCACTGACTTATCTTAAAATACATCAGTGCTCTTTGTTGTGCCTCAAAATGCACACAAGTAATGTTTTTAGTAAGGCATGCTTGTTAAAACTAGTTATATTTCCTAATAAAACCAAAGTCTAGTCCTGGTTAAAGCTAATCTATGTCCGGGAAACCACCCCATAACGTTGATATCTTTAATACTGACTAAGACCATGACAAAGATTGAAATTAATTTGAAAACAAACTTTGATGCTCCTAATCTCTTATAATAATTAGATAATGAGATTGTAGTCTACTAAATTTCACAGGCAGGGTCACATATATTTGTCTTTATTAAACTTGTCTTTGGTTTGAATAGAATGATCTGTACTGGGATGACTGGTCTAGAATGGGCATCTTCAAAGCGCCAAAATCAGGCTCACCAGACAGTGAGCTGTTAGTAGGCAGGCTGACAGGAGTGATGGATCTTAAGATCTTCTACAAGGGAAAAAACAGAGGTCAGTCTTTTTGGACAGAACAACATTCAATACACACACATAAGTGTTTCTAAATTATAAAATTCCCAGTAAAATCAGCTCTAAGAGTTCCTCTTTCCTGCAGGTCTAAATGCTTGTGCAGAGCAGCCCTGCAGTCTGCTGTGCCTTCCCCAGCCTGGCAACAAACGTCATTGTGTGTGCCCAGATGGTGTTCCCAGCACCACCCTGCCCTCAGGAGAACTTCAGTGCCAGTGTCCCAGCGGATACCAGCAACGCAATAATACATGCATTAAAACAGGTTTGACAGACTAACTATGTCAGGCAAAAAGTTTGTTTTTATGTTTATAGTCATAGGTAATATGCAAAACGTAGTTAAATTACTACTAGTTTCTTAAAGGAAAACGCCACAGTTTTTCCATATTTTACTGTGTTTTTACCTCAACTTAGACAAATTAATACATACCTATCTTTTATCAGCGCATTGTGAATGTGTTAGCATTTAGCCTAGCCCTATTCATTCCTTAGGATCCAAACAGGGATGAATTTAGAAACCACCAAACACTTCCACGGTTTCCCTAATTACTCGCGTTAATATGGTGGCACCATATTAAATAAAAATAAAAAAATGTGGCGATTTTTTTAAGCGGATAAAAAATGAGAACTTTATTGTATGGTGGAAGAGCACTTACATGTAGATTGCAGCACTTCGACATTTGGCGTCGTAACACGTTTTGTTGGAGCCGATGGTGTCGAAAATATTAAAAAAATATCGCCACGTTTTATTCATCCCTGTTTGGATCCTAAGGAACGAATGGGGCTAGGCTAAATGCCAACACACCCACAACGCGCTGCGCAAAGATGAAGTGCACACATTGAAAAAAGATTGGCATGTATCAATTCATCCAAGTTGAGGTAAGAACATAGTAAAATATTAAGAACGGTGGCGTTTTCCTTTAATGTGTGAAACCAGAGTCTCTTTATAAAACGCTTGACATTTCGTTATACCCGCTGCCTATCAGAACACACCTGCCAGCCGAACCAGTACCGCTGCTCCAGCGGCAAGTGCATTAGCAGCATCTGGAAATGTGACAGCGATAATGACTGTGGCGACATGAGCGATGAGCAGGAGTGCCGTGAGTGATGTCACAAGCCCCACCCCTTCTATTTTGTGCGAGACTGCATAAATGTGTGTTTAATTCATCATTCTCGTTCTCCACAGCGACCACTTCCTGTGACTCCTCTGTACAGTTTCGTTGTGTGGCCTCTGGCTCCTGCATTCCTCTGGCCTTTAAGTGCGACCATGAGGATGACTGCGGCGATAACAGCGATGAAGACCACTGTGGTATGTGTGTGTGGATGACAGACACAAAAATAGACACCACATGGTTACTAAATACATTAAATTTGCACGTTGTAATTGTTTAACTTAATTTGTTAAGTAAAAGTAACATACATATATATGTTTATTTGACGTGTAGTAGATGTATCCATTCCAAAAAAGTAGGCTGCTACTTTTTATTTACAGCGTCTCACCAGTGTGGTCCTGGAGAGTTTACCTGTGCGAGAGGTGTGTGTATCCGAGATGCCTGGCGCTGTGATGGAGACAACGATTGCAGGGATTGGTCAGATGAGGCTAACTGTACTGGTGAGATAAACAGACTCATTTACATATAGATAGCAAAGATATGCATTACATTTACATTCTGACATTGGCCAGATGCTTCAACTTTAGCTCTGGGAATTGAATCCGTGACCTTTGTGATCTTAAGCCCGTGGATGCAAGTACAGAATGTCCAGTATAAGTCCTAATTCTCTCTTGTTTTTTCATAGTGGGCCACCACACATGTGAGAGCAGTAGTTTCCAGTGTCACACCGGTCATTGCATTCCTCAGCGCTGGGTGTGTGACGGGGATGATGACTGTCAAGATGGCTCCGATGAGGACCCTACTCACTGTGGTCAGTTTACAAACATTGCCCTATTAACACTTCATCGCCTGTGTACTCAGTTATGTAAACATACAAATCATCACTGGTTCGTTGTGCAGGGGGTGAAAAATGCAACGGCTTTCTGTGTTCCAACGGCACCTGCTTGCCTGCTAGTGCTCACTGCAACGGTGTGGAGGACTGTCCGGGCGGCTCCGATGAGCAACGCTGTGGTATATATAATGGTTGTTAATGTAGTGTTTAACTGCTAATATGGGAGTGCTGCAGAATAATAAGTGCCTGTTCTTGCAGATCCTCTCTGCACACGGTATATGGAGTTCGTGTGCAAGAATCGAGCTCAGTGTCTGTTCCAGTCTCTGGTGTGTGACGGCACGCGGCACTGCGCAGACGGATCTGATGAGGATGCGGCGTATGCTGGCTGCTGTGAGAGCAATGCTTTGCTAATAGATACATGTGACCAGAATGAAACTAAAGGGCCGTTCAAACTGTGGATGATAGTTATAACTTTAAAACGTTTTTTTTTTAATCGTTTACATTTTAGGGAATAACACAGCTATAATGCTAAAGATACAGAGGAACAATATCATTGGGATGCACTGCTTTCACCATTTTCGACCAGTTGAGCTTGACAATGTCTAAGGTGCTTTACAACTGGTACTGACATACCGATACAGTAAAAAAATTCTCATCTTTTAAGTATTTAATATATCCATGTGTCCAACGTAATGCAACAGCAGGTCGTCTATGTCTTTATCTTTATAAAGTCTATATCTTTATGACTGTAACACTGCAGCATGCAAACTTCGAATGAACATAACATTATTGTTTGCTGTTGTGGGCGCTTATATAGTGATCTTTATAGCTTTTGTCCATAGTGTGAACGACCCTTAAAGGGACGCTCCACTTTTTTTTTAAAAAAAAGGCAAATCTTCCAGCTCCCCCAGAGTGAAAACCTAGATCTTTATTGTTTGGAATCCATTCAGCCGATCTCCGGGTCTAGCGGTACCACTTTTAGCATAGCTTAGCATAATCCATTGAATCTGATTGGACCATTGGCATTGCGTTGAAAAATGACCAAAAATAATGATGTTACGCAGCGCCCGAAAATAGTCCCCTTGGTTACTTTCAATAGCAGGGGACTGTTTTCGTACACTGCTTAATATCATTGCGCCTGCTGCAGCCATGTTACGGCAGCAAAGTCCTTGATTTAATATGCCAGAATGAGAGTATAGTTCCTAGCCATATCTGTCTAGATAATTGCAACTTTTCATTTTCGTCGTTCTTACTCCACAATGTAACTACAGAAGAGTCAAGTTTTAAATAGGAAAAATATTGAAACTCTTTGGTTATTTTTGAGCACGATGCTAATGGTCTAATCAGATTCAATGGATTATGCTAAGCTATGCTAAAAGTGATACCGCCAGACGCTGAGATCGGCTGAATGGATTCCAAAATGGTAAAAATCAAATGTTTACCTCTAGGGGAGCTAGAAAATGAGCCAATTGTTTTTAAGTGGAGTGTCCCTTTAAGACTATGACAGTTTACACACTTACAGTGATTAATTATATATGTTTAACACAGTTAATTGTAACGCAAATGCCTATAATTGATTTTTCCACAGCAACTACTCCTGAGTTTGGGAAAACATGTGACAGCTACAGCTTCCAGTGTGCCAACGGCATGTGTGTGACATTGGAATGGAAATGTGATGGCATGGACGACTGTGGCGACTACTCGGATGAAGCCAACTGTGGTGAATGTTTTTGCATCATCTTTCACTTATTATGATAATCTTTGTCCCTTATCTTATAAACTGGCGGTATATGTCACACAATCTTTTTTCTTTCCAAGTGGGGAATTTTTGGCCAGAATAAGCAAAATGCTACAAAGTAGACCTGATTTTATACTGATATTCGAAAGGTTTACCTAATATATGGTCCAGTCACACCAGACACTATACAGACTTTTGCAGATGTTTGTTAAAGTCTGATTTGAAATGTCTGAACTTCCTGTTTCAGCTTCTCCAACCGAGGAGCCAGGCTGCTCACATTATTTCCAATTTGGGTGTAAGAATGGCCGCTGTGTGCCCGCCTGGTGGAAGTGTGATGGAGAGAACGACTGTGGGGATTGGTCAGATGAGGCTCAATGCTCAGGTGCACAAATATAGGGAATTAATTTTTAGCATTGAATAACTGCAAACGCAAGAGTCATGCTCAGTGGATTAACTACAGTATGTTGTTAACAGGTGGTGGAGCTCCTCATACACCCGCCCCCGGTCCAACTACCTGCGCTCCCAACCGTTTCCACTGTGGTTCTGGCGCATGTATTGTGAACACTTGGGTGTGTGACGGCTACGCTGATTGTCCTGATGGCAGCGATGAAGTGGGATGTCCTACAGGTACTTTCTTTACTGTATACAAAATGTGGGCCAATTTGCTTGATACAGTGCATACTGCTTTCATTGCTTCCTTTATCATTTTTGGTTCATCTATCTGTCCTGTGTTACTGTCTGTCTCTCAGCCAACATCTCTGTGACCCCAGCGGCGACTAAAGCTCCGCCTCCATCAGGCCGCTGCGCTAAAGATCAGTTCCTTTGCTTAAAATCCCGAACATGTATTGCTTACTGGAAGCGCTGTGACGGACACATACACTGCCAGGACGGATCTGATGAGGCCAACTGTCGTAAGTGTTTTTGAAAGACGTG
This sequence comes from Misgurnus anguillicaudatus, assembly GCF_027580225.2. Taxonomy (NCBI): domain Eukaryota; kingdom Metazoa; phylum Chordata; class Actinopteri; order Cypriniformes; family Cobitidae; genus Misgurnus; species Misgurnus anguillicaudatus. The sequence continues at coordinate 19,322,589 of NC_073360.2, read as the reverse complement.
CACACCTATAGGAGCAGGTAATCGCTTTCACAACATAACACATCGCCACCTTTTTGCAGCCACCAGCGGGTCATTGGTCTGTGTGAATGCGACCCTCTGTGCTGATGGCGAGACCTGCGTGCGCAACACAGATAGGTGTGATGGCTTTTTAGACTGTTCTGACCACAGCGATGAGATGAACTGCACTGGTGAGAAACCGCAGCTGTTTACTAAGTACTTGCGATTTAAATGTGACCGCAAAAGAAGTAACATGTTGTACCAGATTTGATTTTGACATACTGTTCATACTGAATGAAATTGTTTATCCATCTCTCAGGCGATTTGCTTTCCTACAAGGTTCAGAATCTGCAATGGAGCTCTAACTTCTCGGGTGCTGTGACGCTCACGTGGTCAAGACCCAAAAATATGCCTGCCTCCTGCTCTTTCATCATATACTACAGGTGAGTAACATATTACTAGAGCTTTCAAACAAGGAAAGAGTTAACATGTATGTTGTATGTGTTGTCCAGGCAAGTGGGCATCCAGCAGTGGACTGCGATGGACACAAACAGCAATAAAGCCAGCGCTACCCTTACCGTATTGATGCCAGATACAACATACCAGGTGAAAGTTCAGATTCAGTGCCTCAGCAAGCAGTACAGGCCAAGTGAAGTGCTCGGACTACGAACGCCAGAGGGATGTAAGTCCTCATTAGCGACAGTCGCTTCAACAATACATATCAATTCAACGTTTTTATTAAATTAAAATCAAAATGTGTGTTTGTGCGGCAGTGCCGGACCCTCCACAGTCCCTGCAGGTGACCAGTGATATCACAGAATACGGGACAGTGTTGTGCACCTGGAACCGGCCAAATAAAGCAAATGGATTCATCAGAGAATATATCGTGAGTGTAAAGCCTTATTACAGGTCCTTGTACAATCGTTTGCACATACCTTTATCTCGCTGGCTTCTTGATGTGTATTGTGCAGGTGGAGTACAGTGAGGACAATCCCGAGTGGTATTCCCAGCGTAGCACCAGCACTAATGCAAAAGTTAGGAACCTGAAAAACAATTCACTCTACAGATTCAGGGTGAGACAAAATGAGAAACCAAAACTGAACTCTTTAATTGTATCCATTGTGTGCTTTTGTTGTGTACGATTTATCAGTGCTTGTTAGTCAAGTTTTTTGTAGTATTGTATATAAAACATTTAGATTGCGTCCTTGATTCTGATTAGTCAATAGCTGTGTTTTATTTATAGTAAATAAAGCGAGTCCTCGTTTTTTGGAGGTCACAGCCTCCAATATGAATTAGAATGTGAATGTCTAGCCTTCGGAGGATCCATAAATTGCGTTACCTGTTGTACGCGCCTGACACAGCGAAGATGTTTCTGACTTATTCAAATAAATGTGCAACCAGGAAAAAAAATTTATTTTAGAAAATATGACACATTGATATAGATTAAACTAACCAGTATATCATATAATCAAACCTAATAATATTAATACAAAACATAACTTTTAATAATAAAACAGTGCCAAGAAACTTTTTCTGCTAAACACACAGGTTTAAAATGTTTATTTTAAAATATCCAGCTGATATATTCAGCTGTTACAGACGCGCAATGAATTTCGGCATAGCGTAGTAGGCTTCAATCGTGCTACACTTAGCAGCACAGAGAAAGGAGGACTTCATTTTAAAGGGACACTCCCCTTTTTTTTGAAAATATGCTCATTTTCCAGCTCACCTAGAGTTAAACATTTGATTTTTACCGTTTTGGAATCCATTCAGCTGAACTCCGGGTATGGCGGTACCACTTTTAGCATAGCTTAGCATAATCCATTGAATCTGATTAGACCATTAGCATCACGCTAATAAATAACCAAAGATTTTCAATATTTTGGCACAAAATTACTCATAATATCATTGCGCCTCCTCCAGCCATGTTACAGCAGCAAGGTCCTTGATTGTTGTGCCGGAATGAGAGTATAGTTCCTAACCATATCTACCTAGAAAATCGCAACTTTTAATTTTACATCAGTCTTAGTACAAGATGCAACTACAGACGAGTCAAGTTTTAAGTAGGAAAAATACCGAAGCTTTGGTTATTTTTGCGCGATGCTAATGGTCTAGTCAGATTCAATGAATTATGCTAAGCTATGCTAAAAGTGGCAGCGCCAGACCCGGAGATTGGCTGAATGGATTCCAAAACAATGAAAATCAAATGTTTACCTCTAGGTGAGCTGGAAAATAAGCTTTTTTTTTTAAGTGGAGTGACCCTTTATGTATCATTTGAAAATCGGACGGCCTTACAGTAGGTTCACACCAGCTGCGTTTGAGGCGTCAAATTTGCATCTACCGCGTCTAGTTTGCCGCTTGAACATTTTGAGTTCACTTGCTTCATTCGCGCGTGAAATTCTTGTCATCGAGACATTCACGCGGAAATTTGTGTCATTGGAGGGGCTTCTGCGACTCCGCTCTCATCCTGTAATCACGTCACCACTATAGCAAGCTCCTGATTGGTTAGCGTGGCGCGTTTTTCTGCCAAAGTTCTAATTTTTCAATTCACGTGTTTGCCACGGCAACGCTCAATTCGCGACATTCGCGCAAACTAGATGCCGTGTTAAACGCCTCATATGCGACCGCGAGAACTCCAGACGCCCGTCAACGCGTCTTACATTGACTTAACATTGAAATCCCTCGCGCTTGACGGCTCTACAGTGGCTGACGTAAACGCATCATTACGGTACATTCACATTGGGCTGAAATGCTAACGCGCCTCGTTTACTTTTAATGGGTGACGTCATGCGTTGCCGAACTGAATTGTGGATCCGTCAGCGTCGTGTTACTGCCGTTGCTTGCGGCAGAAGTTGAAAATTTCTCAACTTTACAAGTGCCAATGCGTGCGAACAACAATCAGATCGCCTCATGCAAATAACCTTGTGCATTACATTTATGCAAGACCGGAGAACAGGGCTGCGTTCAGCTCCGACAAAACTTTGCACCGCGTTTTTTAAACAGAAATGTTGAACAACAACCTGTTCTGATGATGCAAGAGTTCTTGCTACGGTAGCTGAGAAGGCCTTCTTTGTGTTCTTTTTTAATGTTTCTTGAGCCTAATGAAATCGTTATAAATGTGTGTTTAATGCTGTAAAATACACTTGATGTTACAGTCACTGCCCTTGCTCTCCAGAATGAAAGAGAGCGTTGTGCGAGGTGTCTCTTTAGTACAGCGTGGTTTATTTACATGTTGCTGCTAATTGGACTAAAGTTCTGACCCACCAAACAAGAGAAAACGTATCTCAAACCCTGTTTCCAGAAAACATTTCGTTCAACCCGGAAACCGTAGCAACACGTAGCGCACCAGTTTGAACTTGAAGATTGGCCACAGTTCAGACACAACTTCTGTCAAGTGTTAACGCTTGCGCCCCGTGTGAATGTGCTGTTTCTGGCCTTCAGTTGCGCTGCTGTGACGCAACGGTCTTAGAATACGCCCCTCGAAGGTCGCAGCCTTCGAATTGAGACACAGCTTGTGTATCACTGTGCAGGAACAATCCTTAGCAACGTAAACATATACAACACAATCTCTAGTACCTTTTTTGCTTACATGTACTTTATTGAATGCTTTTTCACACACGATAGACATGTACTGCTTTGTATTTAAAAATAAAATGATAATAATTGCTAGACAATAAAGTAATAATTTGTTTTAGAGCAAAAAATGCCCTAAATGTTGTACATTGAATAGTCTCGCTTTATTCATCCAGTTTGTTATTTAATAGTCCTTTTATGTGTTTCCCAGGTGGCTGCTGTCACAAGCAGAGGAGTGGGAAACTGGACTGAAATTAAATCCATTGTTCCCCAAAGAGGTATAGAGTGACTTCACAGATAACAAGAAGGGCACCGGCTCCCCCTGCTGGACTTCTAAACTCAAATCTTGTATCATGGATGGTGTAAACCAATTATATTAATATCACATCTCTTTCAGCTTTATCTCCACCTTCTGTCAGTATCACCAACTTCACAGAGGATTCAATGAGCTTGTCCATTACTTACATTACTAAATATAAGGTAAAGCCAGAGTTATGTGTTTAATGGTGGGTTGCATACATTTGTCAATTTTCTCATGTAAATTGGTTCTTCATCTCTGTCTATGTGTTAGGAGAAACACTTTGTTGTCGTCATTTCATGGGAGTTTGATGAACATGTGAAGGAGAGCAGGAATTACACAGTTACAGAATCACTGACAGGTAAAAATGCATCACGGTTAGTAAGCGTCCGATCAGCATTTCGGTGCATTACGGATGTGTAATATTTCTTCTCTTTTTCGGCAGCCACGAACCTGACCGCTGGGACGATGTATGAGGTGGCTGTGTGGGCTCACACAGAAGATGGAGACAGTCCCACCGCTTTCTCTCGCCAACAGACCAAGGGCAGCTTACCTGCCCAGCCCTCACTAAAGGCCCGCCCGCTCAACCAGACTGCTGTGGACTGCAGCTGGACCGGACCTACAGCTCAGGTGGGAATATTCATAAATGGAAATGTTTGAAATTTGACATGGTCTGCTTACAGATATAGTTGGGTAAGATGTGTCAGCTGTAGGGTAAAGGGTACTTTATGTTAAAAGGATGCAAAAAATCATGCAAAACAGTTTTATTTTGTAATTCATCCTCAGGTCATTCAAGATATTTTTTTCTTTAGTAGATCAGTTTTAGCCAAAACCGAAAGTCCAATCTTTCGGTATTCGGTAACACTTTACTTAAAGGGGTGTTCATAAGACTGACATATGACGCCTTCATAATCATGACATGACACGTGCCATGAACATGAAGGAGATTTTATGCACGTTTATGACAACTGTCATTAAGTGTCATTCATTTAATTATGTCATTTTTAATGCAAAGATGACATTGTTTGAAATAACTTTGTTATGACAAACCAGTACATCATAACTTGTCATAAATCTGTCATAAACATGACATAGCAGAATAATTATCAAACTCAAGAAACTACCGAGCTTTATGGGTTCATCATTTAATACTATGTCAAATAATTTTAAATACCTTTACAAAATGCAACAGACATGTCAAAGTGTTATACTTAACTTTATGTATGCTCAATATACCCTCAACTGAAGGATTAGTAGGAACACCATACTAATACTCCCTTTCACCTTCAAAACTGCCGTAATTCTATGTGGCATTGATTTAACAAGGTGCTGAAAGCATTTTTTAGAAATGTTGGCCAATATTGATAGGATAGCATTTTGAAGTTGTGCTTTAAAATTGTATATTTGTTATTTTTCTTGTCAAAAATGACAATCGTTTTGCTAGATAAGACCCATATGCCTCGTTTGGGATTGTTTGTGGTCCTTTGAGACTCCGTTGAAAAAGCTGTTGCGTGTTGAGTTACGTGTTGACTGTTGGTGTCTATTAAAGTCCATTAAAATGAGAAAAATCCTGCAATGTTTTCCTCAAAAAACATAATTTCTTCTCGACTAAACAAAGAAAGACATCAACATTTTGGATGACATGGTGGTGAGTAAATTATCTGGATTTTTCTTTTAAGAAAATGGAATATTCCTTTAATGACAGTTGTCATAAACATGCATAAAATCTCCTTCATGTCAGTCTTATGAACACCCCTTCAAGTAAAGTGTTACCCAATATTCTTTGTATTGAACCTTTTCCTGGCTTGTTTGTAAAAACAAATTATCTTATAAAGAGTCTACAAAACCTCTTAAGATGCAAATGGCACAATTCATCCCAATTTATTCTCCTCTGTGTACAGTAAGTATTAATGTGTATGTTTTTATAGATGTATGGAGTCTTCTATGCGACATCTTTCCTGGAGCTTTACCGCAGACCTCACAGACTGAACACAACTTCCAACAGCCTGACTGTTATTGTAGACAGTGACGAGCAGTATCTCTTCCTGGTGAGAGTTTAGCTTTGTCTTCATTTTTTTACTAACCAAAATTTATGATAACTCTGCAAGTGCAATGACACTTCTGGATATGGTCTGCAGGTGAGAGTGATCTCTCCGTACCTGGGTCCTCCGTCTGCTTATGCGGTAGTTAAGATGATCCCCAGCGAACGACTGCCACCTCGAAACCTGCATAAAGTGCGAGTGGATAAGACACAGGCCACTGTGAAATGGCAGCCGCCGTATGATTCCCCAAGCAGTCCTCTGGTACAACATTTTTTTGCATTTATACATTGACAAATGCATTTTTTTCCAAATGAAGTCAAGCTGCACATTTTTGTAATATGTGTATTCAGACCGTGTGGTACTAATGCAATGCTCCACTGTACATGCAAACTGCATTTATTTATCATTAAAGATGGTAGCTATATTGTAGTTTGTAGCAGTCTGCTTTTGAGTGTTTAAAAACATGTGTTTGTGTGTCAGATGTATGCAGTGCACGTAAGAGACATGGTTCGTAAGACGGAAAGGGACTACAAGGTGAACACTCAGAATAACACTGTGGAGTACACGCTGAACGGCTTGGAGCCTGGAGGACGCTACAGTATCACCATCAGACTACTCAACATGAGCAAAGAGGCCAGCTACACACTCAACACGGGTATATTCATCTCTTTATCACTTAACTAAAAAAAATTAGACCGATTATAAGACCATTCAATGACAATATCCCACTCGGAAAAAAATACTGATTTATTACCAAAATTCGATATACCGCTAAGCCCTAGTGCACCATTTATGCTACAATGAATAACATTTTTGTGGCTTTTGGTGGAGAAGTGTGCTATTAATTTTTAAGTTGTCATATTTACAATTTTTGTCTGGTAAAACAGATGTCAAATTTAATAGACTTGCTTTGAAAGTTAGAAGTAGGCGGAATAGGAAACTACCTGGCAACCATCTAAAACACACACACTGTTGGCACACACAAAAACTTAAAGGGATAGTTCACCCAAAAATGAAAATAATGTCATTAATGACTTACCCTCATGTCGTTCCAAACTCTTAAGACCTCCGTTCATCTTCAGAACACAGTTTAAGATGTTTTATATTTAGTCCGAGAGCTTGTTGACCCTTCATTGAAAATGTATGTGCAGTATACTGTCCATGTCCAGAAAGGTAATAAAAACATCATTAAAGTAGTCCATGTGAAATTGTGACAAGTGGGTCAGTTAGAATGTGTTGAAGCATCGAAAATACATTTTGGTCCAAAAATAACAAAAATTACGACTTAATTCAGCATTGTCTTCTCTTCCGCGAAGCGCATGCGCGAGACTAAAGTAACGTGACTGCAGTGGATGACGTGTTATCCTCAGACATATTTGCAAAGTTTTTTTTTTTCAAACGTACAGCGTGCGCCTCCATCAGACTGTAAATGAAGCCCGGGCGCACAAAAAAAACAGCTGGGGCGCACCAGAAAACACGTCAGCCGCGTCACTGCAGTCACGTGACTTGCGCGAGACTAAATATAAAACCTCTTAAACTGTGTTCGGAAGATGAACTCCATGAGGTCTTACGAGTTTGTAACGACATGAGGGTTAGTCATTAATGACATTATTTTCATTTTTGGCTGAACTATCCCTTTAATAGAAACACCTCAGCATTATTAAGGTTACATGCAGTATATTTGTATTCCTCTAAACCTATTAATATTATCCACACTGTTCCTCTACCTGCCCCAGATGCCCTCAAGATCATAGAAGAACAAGACCACGTGTTTCTTTTCTGGAAGAGTCTAGCTGTGAAAGAACGGACCTTCAACGAGAGCAGGGTTAGACACCAGCACCTTTCAAAATACTACTTACTCTCTCAACACTTATTGACATTACAACAGTAGTAATGCACACCGCAGTGTTAACACTTCCTGTATGTCCCCTCAGGGCTATGAAGTGTACATGCATGACAGCGTGACCAACTCCACAACAAGTCTGGGCAATACCACAGAGACATTCTTCAGGATCAGCAGCCTGTTGGTGGGTCATAACTACACATTCTCGGTGCGGGCACGCTGCCTGCTCAACAACCAGCTGTGCGGAGATCCCGCAGTGCTGCTATATGACGAATTGGGCAAAGGAGAAGGTATAAGAGATTATGACAACTAAGCTGAGAAAATTTGCCTCTTAAACTGCCGAGTTGGTCTTCTGACATACTGTTTTGGTCATCCTTTAGTGCCGAATGATTCTGCATCTCAGTCGAGTAAATCAGGAGACATGGCAGCTGTGGTTGTCCCAGTGTTGTTTCTGCTGCTGGTGGGTGTGTGTGGAGGTCTGGGGATCCTTTATTTCAGACACCGGCGGCTACAGCACAGCTTCACAGCCTTCGCTAACAGCCACTACAACTCTCGGCTGGGCTCTGCCATTTTCTCATCGGGAGATGATCTGGGTAAGACCAGGGTGACATTGAACCTATAAATCTCAAGTGCATTTTTGCATCCAATTTAGAAAAATAATAAAATTAAAGCAACACCAAAGAGTTTTGGCTCTTTGCTCCCCCTACAGGTTAGAAGCGTAATTGTCCATTACCCACTGTCATAAATACTGAGGCATAGCTGGCTCTGATTGGATTGTAGGTCTGCCGTAAAGCAAGTTTTTGTAGTATTCACTCGGACTACAGGACCGCTACCCGACGGTTGGAAACTTCTTTAGTGTGGTTTTGGCCGATAGAGGGCTGCAAAGCGAATGTGAAAGTGCTGTTCACCCTGTTTAGAGTGGATGAACGACTGAAACTATTTTGGAAGTTATTTTAAGGTAAAAAAAAAAAACTCTTTGGTGTTGCTTTAAATTTAATTTAAATGTGCATTTTGTAACTTTTTAGAAGGATCTATTGACAGAAATGCAATTTAATATAGTTAATATATACTATATTATCAGTGGTGTATAAAAGACCTTACAAAATGAACTGTATCGTTTTTATTACCTTAGAACGAGTCGTTTTTGTCCACATACACCTCGGGTCTCCTTATGTGGAAATCGCCATTTAGCGCCGCCATGTTTCTACAGTAGCCCTACACCGACAAACTCCACTATAAAGTGCATTTTGTTGTCTCGATGATGACATGTTTGTCCTGTGGCGGCTATCGTAGCTTCACTATGCATTTCGAAAGGGAGGCGTGAGCTTCGGACTAAGCTGTTGGTTGCAATTCACAGTCTCACCACTAGATGTTGCAAAAATGTACACACTGGACCTTTAATTCAAATGTATTTAAAAAATACACAGAAAATTGTTTCATATATTGTATATAAAATAGAATATATAGGATTATTGCTAATTGTATTGCCTTCATAAAAAGATTACAATCTAGTAAAATGGTATATATTTTTAGTTAGTCACTTAATATGATAAATATCTAGGGCTGTCTAACGATTGGTTGCGATTAATTGTTTGCAGAGTAGAGGTTTCTGTTCACATAATATATCTGGTTGTACGGTGTTTAGTAATTATGTATGAACACACACACACACACACACACACACACACACGTAAATATTAAAGAAATATTTGATTGTATATATATATATTAGGGCCGGGACTTTAACGCGTTAATTAAGATTAATTAATTACACAAAAAATAACGCGTTAAACATTTTAACGCATTTTAATCGCACTTATTAATAGAGTCATTCGTAAATGCTGCAGACCCTGTTTTAGTTCGAGATGCCGGGGTTGTGATGCAGTGTAAATAAAAGTAGACGGAACCTAAACGAACAGCTGATTTTAACGTGACAACGCATCAATTTCAAAGTTAAAATGATTTATTCTGGTAAATGGAGGTTGCAACGGAGGTTTTGCCCAATAAACATCTACCAACAAACTACAGATTATTTTAACATGTATCCTAATGTCTGTTATATGTTAATGTTTGAGTATTGTTGGGTTTAAATATTGTTGTAATGTTGTTTTGTTTCAATTTAATTAGTTTATTACGAGTTTAATTTAAGTTTTGTTTGCTACTTTAAAACGAATTTCGTTTCAAATAATTTGCCTCGTAATTATAAACAATGTTTTGTTGTTAGGTTTTGTGAATATAAATTAAAAAGAACATTAAAAGCAACACCGTGCATCTCATTGATGCATATGCTACCGAATGCCAAAACATGCAGTGAGTAGCCTATATCACTTACTTTTCAAAAAATCAGCCTGGCAGTGCCCAGAAGTTAAATTTAAACGCGCATTTAGAGCATACTGTATCAGCACGTTTGATTTGCGGTGTGCTTAAGACTTTTAAAAATCAACTTCATATTAATTTTAATAGGCTACTTTGACGGAGGACACGCACAGAGAACAGCGACGGCAGGTAAAGGAAAAAAGTTAAACGAATAGAGTCAGTTTGTAAGAACATTTTTAAATTGACTATAAGATCATCAATATGAACTCTGAACAATGAACTATTATAAACATAACAGCAAGAAAAGCTGAAGAGGAACTCGCAACATTAAAGCAATACGCATTTATGTAGGCTAAAGCTATATATCACCTCTTATTTTTTTTTTTTATTTAGTTAAGTTTCAATGGTAAGACTAAAGGCGCGTACATTATGCAGCGCTTTTCACATCCGAATCCCACTTAAGAAACCTATAAACGATGTGCAACTTAAAAAATATATTATGCACATTTTTATATATTTTAATTTTAATATAGGCTATATAGTATATATTATGTTTTGTTGTTTTTATACGCGAGGTGGGGCATCCGCGCACATAGGTACCAGAACACAGACAGTCAAAACCTGAGAAGTCCCGAACCCTGCAATATTAAACAAACTACTTTAAGAAATGCGGGCCAGGAAGCGGGTCGGGTATAATATATATATTTTTTTCTTTGCGGTCCGAGTTGCGGGCGGGTTGTTTATACATTGACCCGCGCATCACTGGTAAGCGTCGATAAGAGCATGGTTGTGTGTAAGATATGCAACAAGGAATTCACATATCACCGCAGCACATCGAGCCTCAAGTATAATCTCAATGCAAAACAGCAGCTAGCGTGGACATTAGCCCGACTCCGGGTACAACGACTTGGTTGAACAAAAATAAACAATATTTTGTTAAGCTTATGTATTCAGTCATTATTCATAAAAATCCATGTAAAAATACTTCTTAATGTTCTCAGGTCAAATATTTATATGAGATTAAAATGCAATTAATTTAGATTAATTAATTACAAAGCCTCTAATTAATTAGATTAATTTTTTTAATCGAGTCCCGGCCCTAATATATATATATATATATATATATATATATATATATATATATATATATATATATATATATATATATATATATATATATATATATATATATATATATATATATATATATATATATATATATATATATATACAGTCTTGTTCAAAATAATAGCAGTACAATGTGACTAACCAGAATAATCAAGGTTTTTAGTATATTTTTTATTGCTACGTGGCAAACAATTTACCAGTAGGTTCAGTAGATTCTCAGAAAACAAACAAGACCCAGCATTCATGATATGCACGCTCTTAAGGCTGTGCAATTGGGCAATTAGTTGAATTAGTTGAAAGGGGTGTGTTCAAAAAAATAGCAGTGTGGCATTCAATCACTGAGGTCATCAATTTTGTGAAGAAACAGGCCCCTATTTAAGGATGAAGCCAACACTTGTTGAACATGCATTTGAAAGCTGAGGAAAATGGGTCGTTCAAGACATTGTTCAGAAGAACAGCGTACTTTGATTAAAAAGTTGATTGGAGAGGGGAAAACCTATAAAGTGGTGCAAAAAATGATAGACTGTTCAGCCAAAATGATCTCCAATGCCTTAAAATGGAGAGCAAAACCAGAGAGACGTGGAAGAAAACGGAAGACAACCATCAAAATGGATAGAAGAATAACCAGAATGGCAAAGGCTCAGCCAATGATCACCTCCATGATCACCTCCAGGATGATCAAAGACAGTCTGGAGTTACCTGTAAGTACTGTGACAGTTAGAAGACGTCTGTGTGAAGCTAATCTATTTTCAAGAATCCCCCGCAAAGTCCCTCTGTTAAAAAAAAGGCATGTGCAGAAGAGGTTACAATTTGCCAAAGAACACATCAACTGGCCTAAAGAGAAATGGAGGAACATTTTGTGGACTGATGAGAGTAAAATTGTTCTTTTTGGGTCCAATGGCCACAGGCAGTTTGTGAGACGACCCCCAAACTCTGAATTCAAGCCACAGTACACAGTGAAGACAGTGAAGCATGGAGGTGCAAGCATCATGATATGGGCATGTTTCTCCTACTATGGTGTTGGGCCTATTTATCGCATACCAGGGATCATGGATCAGTTTGCATATGTTAAAATACTTGAAGAGGTCATGTTGCCCTATGCTGAAGAGGACATGCCCTTGAAATGGTTGTTTCAACAAGACAATGACCCAAAACACACTAGTAAACAGGCAAAGTCTTGGTTCCAAACCAACAAAATTAATGTTATGGAGTGGCCAGCCCAATCTCCAGACCTTAATCCAATTGAGAACTTGTGGGGTGATATCAAAAATGCTGTTTCTGAAGCAAAACCAAGAAATGTGAATGAATTGTGGAATGTTGTTAAAGAATCATGGAGTGGAAAAACAGCTGAGAGGTGCCACAAGTTGGTTGACTCCATGCCACACAGATGTCAAGCAGTTTTAAAAAACTGTGGTCATACAACTAAATATAAGTTCAGTGATTCACAGGATTGCTAAATCCCAGAAAAAAAAATGTTTGTACAAAATAGTTTTGAGTTTGTACAGTCAAAGGTAGACACTGCTGTTTTTTTGAACACACCCCCTTCAACCAATTGCCCAACTGCACAGCCCCAAGAGCGTGCACACCATCAATGCTGGGTCTTGTTTGTTTTCTGAGAATCTACTGAACCTACTGGTAACTTGTTTGCCACGTAGCAATAAAAAATATACTAAAAACCTTGATTATTCTGGTTAGTCACATTGTACTGCTATTATTTTGAACAAGACTGTATATATATATATATATGTATATGTATATATATGTATGTATGTATGTATATATAATTAATGAATTATTAAATAGATATATTTTTTCTTAAAATTTACATGCATGTGTGTGTGTTTATATATATACATAATTATTAGACACAGTATACCCACATATATTAATGTAAACAAAAAATTTTATTCTGCAAACGATAAGTCGCGACTAATTGTTAGGCACCCCTATAAATATAAATATAAACTTGACATGCATTTTCATCCTTTACTTGGAAATTGCCCTTAACTCTTTCCCCACCATTGACAAGTTAACGAGTTAATAAAACCTGGAAGTATTCCTGTAGGCTTATGGCAAACAGTTCAAACTCTGTGTATGTTTTGAGGATCGCTCTGAATCCGATCTTTATCAAAAGTCCTTCCCAAAAACAGTTATCTCAGCTTTTTGCTCAAAATTCGATAATTTTTGAAAAAACCTACCCATATTTGATAGGTGATAAAAGAGAACAAATAAAGGTAGGATGGTAAGAGGGTCTAACCTTTCATTTGATATATTGTATGTTTATATATTTAAAGAAGAACATTTTCTGGAAGGCATTAAACTTTGGTGAACATCATAAAAATGCTGGCGCTGGCTGGCAAATTAAAAAAAAAACGCTGGCGGGGAAAGAGTTAAAAAAGAAAAATTATAATTAAGAGCATAATTGTTATATTACGTACGGGAACTTGCATTAATACCATAAACAGCAGTGTAAAAAATACTTGTCATGATTGAGTTTTACTTGATGTTGTACATTTATTTTAGTACATTACAATTAATTTGTGTTCCCAGACTTTAGTTAGATGAAAGCAGAGATGTTAGAAAGCTTCCCTCCTTTCAGTTCATTTCAGTTGAGAAAAATTCAATAAAGTTTTCACATCTGTTTAGTTCAGTCCATTTGAGTTTCCTGTAGTTCACATCATTCATTTCCAAATCATAAATATCTGCTTCTCTCTTCTGAAGGTGATGATGATGATGAAGATTCTCCCATGATCAGTGGTTTTTCAGATGATGTTCCCATGGTGATTGCATAGCTGGACAACTTCTCTCTCCTTCACTTTCCTCCCACTCATCATGTTTTCATACGCCCCTTCTTCTTGATACCCTGTCACTTAGAAACGCTGGATTTGGGTCTCGGGACCCCGCAGAAGAAAAGAAAGCATGGAGCGAAAGAGATATTTTTGAATATAAGATGCACTTTTTTCAGATTCGCAATAACTTATTTTTTTATATATAATATATGTGGGTGTTGGACTTTGTAGGCATTAACTGAAGCAAACTGTGAAGAAGTTTGTCAATGGATCAGCAGACTCACCGAACTGGGAAAAGACCCTATAATTGTAAACTCTCACACGAGCAGTACATTTGCTTAAAGCCAAAATAAGCACCTAGCTGTGGGTACAGTACAAAAGACACACAACAAGAAAAAGTCAACAAAAAAGCAAACCTCATAAAAGTGTACAGATGAAAAAAGGACCAATGAATGGGAAAGAGGTTCGTAGGCTGTTGACAGTAAATTGCACAGGATGTGATTTTTTTTTGTTGCATAAAAATCTCAATAGGCCAGCATTCGTCTATAATACCTTGTTTACACTTTGTATCCATTTATTACTTGTAAGCAATAGGTTTCCTTCCCTCTGCTTTTTAAAAATGTGAAATTTATATAACCTCTCTTGGTTGTTTTATCAGATACTTTCTGATGGGAATTACCAAAAGATGTCTCTCTAACAGTTGTCCACATTGAAGTCACACGCTTATTAATTTGATTTATCTCATGCATTTTATCCAGCAATTAACATTTTTGCGTATCCTGTGTGTGATGCCGCCATTGGTTTTAGTCCTTTAGTGTTCTCAGGGAACTGGGTTAATGTAGATTGTACCAGCGTTATGAGTCACACTGCCACAGGCAGCGCAGTGTGTTCATTTCTCAGACAATTGTGCTGTATAGCAGTCAGTGAAGCCTGTGCAGAGCATTGGGCCTCATTCAAGTCTCTTGTGCCAAGCTAAAAGTAAAGCAGAGGGCAGAGCAGACGTCTTGCCTTCCCTTACCATTGTGTAAAGGTACGTGTTAAATCCATGTTTCATTTTAAACTGGATTGCGGGTGTTGATTATAATATTTGTTCATGAATGTATTTTTGTTGATCTTTTTTGTAACATGTTTTAAGGTAAAAAATATGAATTATTAAATAGTTTTGATCTCCCCCATACTGTAATGTTAAAGCTTTAATATGGCCAGTTTACATTCAAATGCTTGTGGTCATTATTAATAATATTCCTCCATTGTTTATTGGCGTTAAACAAAACTGTTAGATCGATGTAAAAAAAAAAGTGTAATTCACTACCACATAGCCTTATTTCAATGCGAGCACACAAGCACACGCGCTTACAAAAACCCAATTGTATAAAGATTGAATAATGTGATGTGCATATCGATTACCACTGTATGATGTTTTAAACTGTTCGAGTGCAGCACTTGTGTGAGTCCTGAGCCATCGTTTTTATTTTATTCATGTGTATTTTTCACTCACAACCATTTGTGGCGACGTCTGTCGTGCTCGGTTTCTGGGCCCTATAAGATGTAAAATTTTTACATGGCAGTGACTGACACTGTCATGTTTAAATCTTTGCCTGCCTACTGAGGGTTTTAAAGATATGAATCTTTTAAGTGGTACAGTGTGAGATGTTTTATGAACCACTTATGCTGAAATAAATGTGGAAAATGTTGACTCGGGCTCAGTGCTGTGATTGACTGCTCATACGCTGTACTTTACACAGCATTCATTAAGTGCTGGTTAACACCATTAACACTTTCTGAGGTTGAAAACCATAAGTGGACATTAATCTGTGTTATTGTGGTGTAAATGAATATAATGAATGGTTTATTACAAATCAATCTCTCTCATCGTAAACACTTCACAACTCTAAATCCAAACAAACAGATAATCATTCTTTACCTGTAAACATGTCCCTTTTCCAGTGTAAAATGTTTTTATAAAGTTTATTTTTTTTAGATTTTAAACATATTAGCAAAGAAATAATGTATTTAAAAAATGCAATAAATATTAGGGATGCACAATATGATCATCACACCAAAATTATCAGCCAATCAGGGTTGTTTCTAGATATTTGGAGGCCCTAGGCAAAATTTATGTTTCACCCCCTTTAATTTTTAAAATAATCTGAGAAGTTTTCATAAAGTGTTTTGATTAAAAGGCAGTTTATTAAAATTTTATAAGAAATTATGCAAAACCACTTGGATTAAACACTTTAAGGCATGCGTGTAATTTTTTTATTTCATTTTTAAAACTACCCAGTTTTTGGAATAACACTTTTGCTTTCGTCATTCAGTAAAGTTAATGGACAAAACCACATTGCAAAAAAAGCCTATATGGATCCATGGATTAAAGGGGGTGCATTTTTAAGCATTTATTTTTAAAGTCAAATAAATCTTTGGTGTCCCCATAGTACATATGTGACGTTTTAGCTCAAAATATCATATACCGTTATACAATTTATTGTAGCATGTTAAAATTGACACTTTAGGTGTGAGCAAAAATGTGTCGTTTTTGGGTGTATCCTTTTTAATGCAAATGAGCTGATCTCTGCACTACGTGGCAGTGCCGTGGTTGGATAGTGCAGATTAAGGGGCGGTATTATCCCCTTCTGACGTCACAAGGGGAGACAAATTTTAATTACCTATTTTTTTCACATGTTTGCAGAAAATGGTTTACCAAAACTGGTTGTTCATTTTCTAGGTTAATAGAAGCACTGGGGACCCAATTGTAGCACTTAAACATGGAAAAAGACAGATTTTCATGATATGTCCCCACCTGCTGCTGTGTGTGATATAATAGTAAAAGACAATGAAACAATCACTCCTGTTTGCTGAGGTTTGTAGCCTTTTTTTTTATTAGTGTATATTTAATTCTTACAGAGACTGTGCAGTGTTTTGTTTTACTTATTTCTTGAATATGATTTGAAATGAAAGCATTACTGAAATCAAGGAAACCTAAAACAAACAGTTGGCTTCACTTCCATGCTTCCTGCTTTTATCCCTTACGCCGTATGTTTATTGATGCGTGGGCTTTATTTGTACCACAGTTAGACATGTTTATTGAGAAAAGACGTCTTCACGTACAGCTTGTTCCTGTCTATGTTTATTTGAACTTGTCGTACTTGACGTATCTTCACAATCAGACTTCTCCAACACAGATGGGGACATGCTGAGGAGGATTCACAGCTGAACACTTGAGACTTGTTTTATTGTTTTTATTTTACAGGCCATCTATTTCAGAGAATCTCAACCTTTTTCCCTTCACATTGTCATACAGTATGACAATTTTCCACGGTAAATAAAAAATATTCTACAGTTTGGCCTAATTAGAAAGATATAAACTTATTATAACAATAACAGTCTTGATTTTAAAATGTTTTAATGCTAGAAAACAAACTTTCTAGGGAAAAGGCATACACGTTTTGTAAATATCTTTCAAAACGTTTAAATGCGTTCGACTTGATGCAGCGTTGCGCAGACGCATCGGCCTATGACATCAAAATATCGCGAGCGTCTGCATGAAGTTATTTTCGTCACTGACCAGCAGAGGTCTCTCATGTCTTAATTTACTGTCTCTTCAATCACATTTCAGCGCGTACTCTTATTTGTTCTGTTTGGCGGGAAGAAGAAATAAGGTAACAGTTCTCATAACAGTATGAAATACGGTGTTGCTTTGAGTGCGCAAATCTGTGCTTACCGCTTCAAAACAGTTTGCATTCTTTGCATTCATAGAGAAGTATTCAGTGCCTGTAGCTAGATAATAACGTCGAACTTGAACGTAATTATCCTTTGAAATGTTTAGCTGTTATGATACCTAAAACCAGGTAGTAGTAATATTAATAACATGCTAATGAACATCTACAAAACTATATCATTTATCTATAAACCATTACCAGGATAGAGGATATTTCTGAATGATATTACATAGCTGTTCTCATTCATTAGAGTTTTGTCCCAATGTACAGTAGCCTACTGTGTTCAGGTAATCTGCTGTCTTTAATCTCTTAAAGGAATAGTTCACCCAAAACTGAAACTTTTCATAATTTGCTTGCCCTAATGCCATCCTTGATGTATGACATTCTTTCCTCCTCATAAACAATTCATTTTACATTCAAGTGCTGTCATGTTATTTTATATGGGGGTGAACATAATAAAGATCCAAAAAGCATATCCATCATTAAAGGAATTCACATGAGTCCAGTTGGTTAGTTAATGTCTAAATATATCAAATAAAAGCAAATAATATATGCTGATTTGTATTATATGAATATGCAGTGTATCGTCAAATAAGATGTTCAGCATGTTCTCTCACAAACATATTTGAGTCATTTGGATTCTTTTAATAATGGATGTATGTGCGTTTTGGAGCTTTGCCATCTTAAGTCCTATATAAGATAACATGATGGCATTTTAATACAAAATTGTTTAAGTTTAAAGGATTACTCCACTTTCATAAAAAATAAATCATTATTTACTCAACCCCAAGTCATCAAAAATGTTGATGTAGTTCTTTGTGCAGTTGAGAAGAAATTCGTTTTTTTTTAGGAAAACATTCCAGGATTTTTCTCATTTGAATAGACTTTATTAAAAATCAACAGTTTACGGTATGAATGCAGCTTAAAATGACTCTAAACGATCCCAAAAGAGACATTGGGGTTGTATCTAGCCTAACAATCATAATTTTCAGTGTGAAAAATAAAAATATGTACTTTTAAACCACAACCTCTCTTCTTGCACTAGCCGTGTGATGCGCCAGCGCAACCTCATATTGCGTAAGCATGTCGAAAGGTCATACATGACATATATGAAAGTGTCGTCCCAGAAAGAGGGCCATTTCTGAATGATACTTATAATGTCTTTGTGTCAGGTTATTGTTTAAAATGGTCCACAAACAGACTGATCTCGCGGAAAGTTGTGTTAAAGTCACCCAAAATTTGATTAATTTATTCGTGTCCATGGCACGAAATTCAGCTTTTTTTTCATGACATTTGCACAAATTTCTATGAATAGTTTCTCGTGTCCGTGGCACGACTTTCTTTTTCGTTTTATTTTATGTATTGTTTTCTTATTGTTTTTTCCTATTTTCTTGCCATTGTTGCTTGGGGTTAGAACCACTTTCTTTTACATTTTTCGATATCCTAACCAAACCCCAACTCTAACCCCAACCCCAAGCGACAATGATTTAAAAATAGTAATAAAAATGAGAAAACAATACATAAAATGACACGAAAAATAAAGTTGTGCCACGGACACGAAAAACTATTTATAGAAATTTGTGCGAGTGTCACGAAAAATACATTTGTGCTCAAGGCACGAAAAATAGCTGAATTTCGTGCCACGGACACAAATAAATTAATAAAATTTGACGTGACTAACAACTTTCCGTGAGATCATCTTGTCCGCAAATTTGCGTTTAATGTGTGACCTTTTCGACGTGCTTGCTCAAATACGTAGGGTTGCGCTGGCGCGTCACAGTGCTAATGCATTAAGAAGTTGTGGTTTAAGTACATATTTTTTATTTTTCTTGCTGAAAATGACAATCGTTTCGCTAGATTAGACCCTTATGCCTCGGATGGGATCATTTGGAGCCGTTTAAAGCTGCATTGAAACTGCAATTTTAAACTGCGCTAACTCTGTAAACTGTTGGGGTGCAATAAAGTTTATTAAACTGAGAAAATCCTGGAATGTTTTCCTTAAAAAAACAAACAAATAAATGTTCTCAACTAAACAAATAAAGACATAAACAACTTGGGGGTAAGTAAATTATAGGGATTTTATCTTTAATAAGGTAGAATATTTTTTTAATTGAAAAAAGGAAGTCATTTACATCTGGATGGATGGCATGAGGTTTTTTTTTTTTGGCATGAGTATTTTATTTAAAAAAAAATCATATTTAGGTGAACTCTTTCTTTTAGATTTGTTTTAAAAAAATGTAACTCTTTTGTGGGTTAATAAAACATTCATGATGGTTCTTGACAGAGTCCCGATGTACTGTATGTCACCCTAATGTAATGGTCCTTGTGATGTTTGTAATGGTTAGGTAATTGATGTTAGCTGTCCAGTGTGTACAGATAAGGGCCGTTAAGTTTTACAACGCCAAAGCTGCGCTGGGACAAACAATTACATGAGGTCAATGTGAAATGCATCTGTGTCTGTAGACAAAAGGTCAGAAAGGTAGGTCCATGTTTAAAATGCAGTATCTTGTACCCCTGACACAATAGTTTATGAAAATAAAAATATTTTGTATCAGTTTTGCTGATATACTGTAAGGGTTTAATAGTTTATTTTTATAAATAAGTCAACTTTTATAAATAAGTCAACACAATTTAATAAGACTTAACCGTTTTGAAGGAAACACCAGCACAAATACCCAATTTTTTTCCACAAATGAACCTTGTGTTCAAGTGTCTACAGGAAAACTTAATTTCTGGAAATAGCCTATTTTTATTTCCAATCCAATACTCTTATTCAATAATATACAATAATCTTATTCATTAATGGTGTTTCTGACTACCATGACTGCAATGAATGGGGAAATAGCTAAATGCTTTCTTAAAGTGAAGATTGTATTACTAGACTCTCAGGGGCGGTTTCCCGGACCAGGATTAGCCTAATCCAGGACTAGGCCTTAGTTTAATTAGGAAATATAACTAGTTTTAACAAACATGCCATACTAAAAACATTACCTGTGTGCATTTTGAGGTTAAACAAAGGGCACTGATGTATTTTAAGATATGTAAGTGCAAGTTGTTTTCAGTTTGGAGAGCTCTTAAAAGTGTTTAAGTTTAGGACTAGTCTAATCCCTGTCCGGGAAACCGCCCCTAAATCTCTAAAGGGATATTTTTCTTAAAAAAAAAAAACCTTTTATTTATAATTTACTCACCCACACAAAACCCATATGACTTTTTTCTGTGTATTTACACCGTACAGTACAGAATGCACCAGCTGCTTTTTTAATTCAATTAGCCTAAACAACTTATTTAAAAAAACATGACGGTAAGTTCAGGATTCAGTGGTTCTTTTGTAATCAGCTTTTGAATATGGGTAGGTTTCTGCAAAAACACCACATTTTGAGCAAAAAGCAGAGATAATTCCATATTTGTGACGGACTTTTCATAGAGATCCCATTCAGAGCGATCTTTAAAACAGACACGGACATGCAGCAGCTTGCCATAGGGAAATACTTCTGGTTTTAAAAAGTTGCGGAAGTGCGCCACCTAGTGGATAATAGCGGTATTGCGGAAAGACGGAAAATCTCGTCATTGGCGGGGAAGCGTTTTCTCTTAATTGACGAGATATCTCGTCAATGGCGGGGAAAGAGTTAATGAGAATTTATGAAGAGCTCTAAGTGTGCCCGACATGTTTATTTTGTAAATTAATTTTTTTTCCCAGAATTTGTAATGGGCTGAGGCCGAAATTAAGTGAATTTGAAGTGTTTCGTGAGTGTATATTCAGCTAATATCATTATCTAATTTTTGACTGAGGTGGCGTTTAAAGGCTTTTGTCTCCTGTGTTTGTGTGGTCACCATGCAGTCCGACTGGGTCAGCCACCATACATCAAGAGTCTGCTGAAACTCACACTTCTAGAGTTGAAAGGTCACCTGGTAGGTGACAGAAAAGGTCAAGGGCACAAGAACTTAAGAAATAAGTCTGATTAGTAACCATTTATAGTAGAACTTTTTAACACAGTGTAAATGGACATGAAAAAGTATTTTTCTTTTAAATCTATGAATCTTAATATGAATTACCTTCAGTGTTTCTGACAGCAATCTGGCCTTTTATCCACATGGGTCATGACTTCCTTCTGTGGCTAACGCTGAAGGCGGTTTAGAGCGATATAACTTCTTTGACCCTTTCATATAAATTCATGTGATGGTGAGCTCGGCTATCATAACATCAACGTTGGGGCATTAAGTGCAAATCTAAAAGGATTTGGCATCGTGTTTAAAAGTATAAAAAATGAAGAATACTCTTTTTTTAATAAAAAGAAAACCAGATAACCTTGATTTTACAAGAAAAAAGAAACAGATACATTTTTATTGGGAGATTATATATAGCATTGAAATCTGTGTCAAGCTACTTCCTAGCCCTTACATACTGTATGACCAAAATGTATATAAACACATTAGTGTCTATATAGCTAGAGTGGTCCATGTCAAATGCTGATTTTTATTGGACAGTTGTGCATGTCCTTTTAGCCAATGGAAGAGATTGGTGCTCTCCCTCTCCTAGCAACAAGACTCCTTAGTAGTGCTATCTGACAAATATAACATCACAAATAAAAAAAAACCTAACGCTTCCAAACAATGAGGGTGCCACACACACACACACACCCTGTTTAATTCTCCTTTAACTCCCAACACTCCTCTTGATTTGCTAAATGCTTGCCAGGACAAAGCTCAGCAACATGGAAACCAGCTGTGTTGGAATAGTTTATCCTCCCCACAGCGGAGCGAACGCGGTCACCCCCTTCACAAATTCTGCCCGAAGACAGTTTTGATCAGTCTGTTGTCGATAAACCTTTTGCTTGAATTCAGAATTCCCCTCATTTGGGCCTCTCAAACTTGTGGAAGCTTTGAAGCGTACACAGTAATGCTCTGTCTCCTGTTACACGTGGCTGCGCTCAGGTTGCTATGTTTAGCTTCGAAGAGATGTCACCAAGTCTCCACAAACACTGGACACAGTTGAGCTGGCTTACCACCTCCAGCCCAGCTGCTGATTCAGATCCAGGGGCAAAGTTGTGCAACTTTGAAGAAGCTGTGGCATCGTTCCAACATCCTGTTCGGACAGGAAGCACAGACAGTCTCCGCGAGTTAACGAGCAGCGGTAGCTGATCCTTGCAGATGTAGACGTGCCAGAATATGTTAAAAGCATCCTACCTGCTACTTCCAGAAATAACCTTTTACAAGTTAAGGATTTTACGAGTGCAGACACAGTGGATGTTATTTTGCCCTTTAAGCTTCATCCAAGTGAGTCCAGAATTTGGAGCATTACAAGCTCGGCGATCAGCGTGAGAAAGACAAACAATGCCAAGCACACAGACTGTTCTCCTGATACGAGCGCCATTCTCTTTTTTTCTGGACCGTTGGCGTGACATCTCAAACAAACAGCCAAAAGAGACTTCTTTGCTATTTACACTTTTCAAAAGCACATTAATCTTCAGTAAGCTTTTCCCATGTAGCGGGCATCTTATGTTTACTGGTCTGGTTGCAGATTTTGTTATTAATTGTAAATATTTGCAGAGGACTTCTGGCAAATGAAAGCATAGTTAGCACCTCTTTAACACACAGTGTGTGCACAGAACTCGCTGCCAAAAATACCCCAAACCACTTTCAGCCTCTTATACCACATAACATTTAACAAAATCAACACTTATACTGGATGTCTGTCGGATTTGTGTACGCTAGTGGTTAAAATTGCTCTCATTTGCTTTCTTGTGACACACATTTCTCTTTGTTATGTATAAATTCATATCAATTTGTACGATCGTAATTATGTTTTACACTGTTAGACGTCTTATTGTATATATGCAGTAACTCACTGGCAACGTGTTACTGCCCCATTACAGTCCCATAACTGTACATGTTTTTTACAGTATGATGCCCTTACCGCAGTTCCATTTTACAGTATTATACCTTTACTTTAACCTAGTTTTAAAAAATATATTGCCTTAAAGTAGTGATGCACCGATGTATCGGCCGCCGATATTTATCAGCCGATTTTTGATGAATTTGAAACCATCGGCATATCGGCAATAGCACGAGAAAGGCCGATACCGATTGTTTATTAATTAACTGCATAAAGAAATCCATTATATGTAAAAAATGAGTTAATGTTGTTTATCAAATAAATGCTGAATAGCAAAAACCACCTTTGAAGGTTGTCATGCTGTCTTATTATATTTGTTTTAGCTTAATTTGTGCCTCTCTTATTATGTTGGTCAGTTACATGTTAATTAGATCCAATCCATGTTCAGTAAAAATTATTTGATGCAGAAATAAACTAGCTAATAGACCAATTGTATAGTATTGTATACAAGTGTTTAATATCGGTATCGGCATCTGTATCGGCCAGAATTTGTATGTTTAAATCGGTATCGGTATCGGCCCAAACAAATCCTATCGGTGCATCCCTACCTTAAAGGGGAATCGAATCCAGGTCACCCATGTCGTAGGTCCGTAACACTACCACTGTGCCACAGAGTCACTTGATAAAAGTTCTATAACAATGTTTTATTCTACTACAGTAGCACTACTGCTGTTGTTTTACAGCAGTCTACTGCAAATTCAAAACATACAGTAAATGACTTTTTATTAAATGTTAATACCCATAATGCAATTAATATTATAGTAATGAACTGGAAAAGAAAATGATGATATTTTACTGGGCATTTTGTGGTAAGTACCTGCAGAAATTACAGTTAAGTCTAACAGTGTGTGATCTGCTTTTATACCAGTGGTGTTAGCTTAAGGGGTGGAGCTTCATTATTGCTGTTTTTTCTATGCAATTCACATTATATGAATTTATTTGCGTTGGACACCTTAAATAGTTTTGAATTCCTATAGACCCTTTTACTGTTTGTACACAATGATGACGTGGCAGCGTATGCGCGCGCAGTTTGGCAACGGAAGTATGGTAAGAATCAACAGTGAAGCAACACAGACAGAGATAGTTATTTTAAAAAATGACTTTATCAACTTTTTCAACACAGCTACCAGATCCGTGTACTATAGTGGAGTGGAAAGAAGACGTTAGCAGATGGCCAAACATAAAGTGGCCAGATACATATATACGTATATTATATTAGTGCAACCAAACGCAGCAACCAGACATTTTGATGCTGGGAAACCATTGTAATAAACTTTCTGAATTGCTAACACGTTAGAACCGCTGGGGAACGACACCACTTCTGTTGCCAAAATGCGTGCGCAGGCTATTTGATCACGTGCGTTGTAAAAGGGTCTATAAGATCAGGCTGAAATTTCACTGCATTAAAGGCACAAAATGGTATTGCAGAAATTATGACCTTTCACATTTCCCAAACACTTTTCACTTTTTTCTTTAATTTCCTTTGGTCAGACAAACACATTTTTCCAAATTCATGTCTTTGGTTAAGTTACCAGTTTTGCAGTATTTGGCAGGCCAGGATGTTAAAACAGATTTTTACATGGCTCATTGAAATGTTTAATTCTGATTGGCCAGTCGCAACATTTGCAGGTTTGTTATTCCCAGATAACAACCGCTCAAAACTTACTGTATAACACACAGTAACCTGGATGCTGCAAAACATTTTGACAGGTACAGTTTAATATTACACAAAAATGTATTATAAATATGTCTTTTTATAACATATATGACATTATATTTACAAACAATTAAACCAAATAGTGTGTTTGTGACATCTGAACGTCTTGCCTTAGAGTGTTTTGAGACCTGAGCCTTTGTTTTTTGGAAAATGGTGCGTTTTCTCTCTTAGATCGGTTTGTTTAGGCACATGTGAACATGGCAATCCAACGCTATCTCACGAGATTCGTACATATTTTACGAGTTGGCTAATTCGTATTCATTCATATGACCACATTTGTGAGTTTTTGTACGATTTGCCTTGACCCCTGTGACGTTGGGGTTAGGAGTTGGGTTTCAATGTTGTTGTTTTCATGAGAATCGTATGTTTTTGCACAATTAACTTCGTATGAATTCATACGAATTAGCCAACTTGTAAAATATGTACGAATTCTCGTGAGATCAGGCTGGACAATCGCACAATCGCCAAAATAACCGCTCCAACAGTGGCGGCTGGTGACTTCTTTTTTTGAAGCGCACGATGCGAAGTTCGTCACAACATGTATGTAGCTTGTCATGTGTGTGGTTCGTCATTTCAAGGTATGTGTTCTGCGCTTTGAGAGATTGTGTGTATCACGTGTCATGCCAAAATAAGTGCCTGCTGCCTTGAACTTGAACTTGAAAGGAGACGCTCACGTGTGCGCACAATCTCATGCGTAATCAAAGTTTACTGTTAAGGGAGTGTGTTGCGTGTATTAAGGGAACATGAGCGTCTCTTTTATCAAACGGTTTTGATGCGTCTCCAGCGGGCACTTATTTTGACAGGACACGTGATGCACACAGGATCTCTCCACACGCATGACACATGTTTTGGAAGGGGGAACCACACATGTGACAATCCGAACACTTATTTTGAATTGGCGCATCCTCGGAAGTGCAGTCACGAGCCAACACTGCGCTCCAAGACCACCTGAATGAACTCTGGAGCGGTTCAGTTTAAGTGTAAAAGCAATCAACGAACAGGCTATCTTATTGCTTTTTTAACCATGAACATACCTGATAGCTCTTTGGTGGCTGGTGAGCCCGTCAAATGTAATTCAAAAACAAAGTGCACCTGTTCCTTATAAAATCTTCTAATTGCTCTTCTCCGCAATAGGTACATGGTAAGAATGTTGTCCCGCCTAAATTTCCTACTTACAATAATGAACGAATATAACTACAGTTACCAAAAGAGCCACACAATAATCCCGCAAAGCTGCTGTCTGTCAACCCTAACAGACAACTTTGAGCGGATTCACAGAAAATAAACAGATGACCAATTAAAAGAAAGTTTACTCGCACGACTTGTATTAACAAAGTCATTTGGAAATATTGACTTGTGCACGGAAACCAAACCAATATGAAATTGCAACATTGTAGCCATTTAACCCCCCCATTTAAACTCTTACAACGTATCAGTGTCGACCGGTGACTTCTTTTTTCGAGGGCGCATGATGCGAAGTTCGTCACAACATGTATGTAGCACGTCATGTGTGTGGTTCGTAATTTCAAAATATGTGTTCTGCGCGTCGAGTGATCCTATGTTTTGTCAAAATAAGTGCCTGCTGCAGATACTCAATCTTAGTTTACTGTCAAGGGATCCTGCATCTATTTTGTGAACGTCTCTTTTATCATAAACGGTTTTGATGCGTGTGCAGCAGGCACTTATTTTGGCAAAACACGTGATGCACATGGTTCACATGACGTAACAAACACATATTTTGAAAACACAAGCAACACACATGACACTCCAAACACATATTTTGAATTTGCGCCTCTCAGAAAAGCAGTCACGAGCCGCCCCTGCTATGTAACTATTTAAAGTGTAAATCATTGCAAATTTTCGATATTTGTTTATTCTGGTATATCTCGCAATCCTAACCCAAAGCAACTTCCAGTACATACAGGATACAAAATAACGTATTGGATCAGTGTATCAAACCCATGGCACTGATGTTGCTTGCCACAAGTTAAGCTACAAGAGCAGCTTTGAGCAAATGATTAATTGCTTCCTTCACCTTTCAGCAAATCATTATAAGCAACACATAGGAAACAATTATTTCCCCGTGCCCTGCAAACAGGGCTCTCTGTGCTTGTGAAGAGAGACGTTTCCTCCGAGTCGGTACTCTTCTGCTCTGTATGTGTGTTGGTGCTCAGCCATGGCGGCGCCTGGATCGCCACTGCTGCCACTGCGAGGGACAGTGTGGATATTGTCATTTCCACTGTGCCTGAGCTCCACCCCCCCAACCCCACTGTAGCAAACGACACCATCACTTCATAAAAGCCACATTTGTTTTGGCCCTCGTGGCGTGGTCTGCTATTGTTCTGCGGTCTGTGTTGCCTTTCCGTTGCAATTCTGCTCATTTTAAGATTCCACTAATGCAGTGACACAAAGGCTTCTGCATTGAACAGAACAAAAACGCAAGGAGGGAAAGGAGTCATGAGACAATAGGAATAGTGTGCGGCACAAGAATGATTGATTGATATTGTTTTCAGATGTCTGGCAGCAGATGCATCGTTCCAGAGCTGGTACAGAACGATCAAACCGCATCCTTGTGTTGCTTTTCAGAAGGGGGTCATGCAATTTTAAATGAATTGGCACATTTGGAGTGTTCACATGTCGGTCACTTCCGACTGTCATCTCCAACGGGAGCAGGAACGTGTATCCGTTGTAACAACACCTGTGTCTGCGGTCTCGTATAACTCACTCATATCTCCAGCTCTCCCCTTATCAGCTCCTGCCGCCAACTTCAGAGTTTTAGGAAAACACCAAATCGCCTCCCCTGATCCCTAATTCCAGCAACTCACTGAAGCAGTGAACGGGTTAGGGAGGTGTATGGGGGGGGGTGGTACGGATGGCTGCTCAGTGTTTTGGGAGAGAGTGGGTCTGGAATCTGTGCCATATGAGTGTGCGCCAGCTTCCGATGGCATTAATGCAGCAAATTGACCCTTTCGCTCAGGGCTGCCAACTCTGAGCTTGAGAGAGAGGAGACTGATAGCTGACATGTGTGCTCGCTGCGGCATTGTGATACAGGCCGACACAGTCTGCTGGCTAGACTTTGGTTGCCACATGAATGGGTGTACTGTGGTCCTAAATAAAGTACCAACTTTGACATGGCAAAGCTGGAAGGGAGCACTTTTCGATGGACTCTTGGCAGAGCTTTTGGGCTATTGGAGAACACTGTATACAATAAATGAAAGAGGGATTATGTAACCCTAAGCAAGTATTGACAAAAATATATTGAGACCAAAAAAAATAATTTTTAGGGCAGCTTCCCTTGTGAAAATTAAAATTGTTTTACTATAATAAAAAACTAGGGCTTTTTGGACTGGTGGTTACTACAAAAAACCCATGGTTAAGAATTGAAAAGTTTCTTATTCGCATTATTTATTCATTTTTGCAAAATTGGACAAAATGTCATAGAGTATCATATTCCTCAAAAGACGGGTAAAATAACTGACATTCAACCTTTTTATTACTATTAATAAAAACACTGTAAAAAAAAATGAAAAATTGGATCTACTTAAAAATAACTCAAAATTACTAACTAAAATTTTAATTTTTTCAACTTAAATTTGTCACAAAGTATTTTTAACTTAAAGTCAAATGTAAATTGAAATGAAAAACATTTGTTTTGGTATTTTTACAAATGATTTATCTGTGAGCTTCATTTTTTTTATTCTTGTGGCCTTAGACGGGTTGCATGGCGACGTCACTAACTGGTTGAGCGCGCAACCGAGAGGCAGAAAGACGAGAAGTGCATTGTGTTGTGCTAGTAGCTGTGTCTGTAAGTCAAAATGCCAAGTAGTTGTTGCATGGAAAATAATACCAACAGAGTCAGTGCTGGGTGCCTGATGTTAAAATACCAGTATGCGACTATTACGTTATAACATTATAATTCATACATGTATCACAGTAATACTGCAAAAATAAAGACAGAAAAACAGATCCAACTAAAATCAAGTTATATTTATATACAAACAATAAAGAACGCTTCAATAATTAAGGTTGTTTCCGTAGCGGATCAGCTCACCAATCGGGCTTTCTGCCTCCTGGATGCGCGCGCACCCTGCAATGTTTGAAAACTTGCAACCCGTCTATAGTCTTTAATCAAAAATGCAAATCTCCTCTCCTCCTCGAAACAATCTCTCTTTACTTCCGGTCACGGGTATGGCAGATGTGTGGGGTCCAGAAAAAGATTTCAGCTATTAGCAACATGACCCAACTTCAAACGATCCAATCAATTCTCGATGGACGAATTCAAGTCCAAGCCCTACCTTTTTTCATTTCAGAAGCTGTTTCACTCGGTTTCACCACGAGGAAAACAAAACAATTGCTACTTCCATTTAATGGCAACTTTAAAAATATAAGTCGCAAAAACTAATTTTTTTTAGGTGTCACCAATAGAAGTAATTTTTAAGTTTATCCAGCTTTTCACTTTTTATAGTGCATGCATCAAAGAAATCGGTAAATGACTGATCAAAGTAAAACAGTAAATATACTGTACACCAACAAACACAAAACAAAAGAACATACAAATGTAAATTGCATTAAATATGTATATATGAGCAGGGGCGTCATGCACCAATTTTTTTTAAGGGGGCACAGTGTGCACAGCTCAGAGAAATTTGTGCAAACACAGACATGAAACGAAATATATTATAGAGCTTTTAGTCTTTTCCATGGCACCTACGTTTCTAAAAATCTAAACACCACTGCTTTCATGCAAAAACCTCCAAAATTAAAGTGTTGACTAACTTTTATATCAAATACTATTCAATCGGAATAATGACATACTGGCATTATATTTACATCTGAAACGGCATGTTTTGTTTTTTTACGTTTTGTTTAATGACTTGTTTAATTGTGTCATTAATGCATTTTGCACAACAACTGCATTATCCTATGAAATTAATGTCATTTTAAATCCATAAAGTAGGCTATATAAACAATGAAAATGACATAAGTTATAGCCACGTGATTGATTTTAATGTTCAATAATGATTTAAAAAAATATGTTTAGATAAAATTATTAGAGGAACGGATTTTATTAACACATTCAATTTTACCTCACGTGAGCATGTGTGATTCCGCGCCCCCGTGCACTGAGGCGAACTTTGCCGTTTTACCAAGAAGATGAATCTAGAAATCTCTTCTAATATAACCTTGAGACAGTCACATTTTAAACCATACATTTTCTACACAGAGGAGGTTAACTGCACATTACCGTACTGGGGTTTGGAAATGTGAGCGTTTCTTACACGTTTTAATTCCTCAGACAGCCAACTGCAGCAGCAACAGCAAAACTCATGAGCGCGCTCAGACGCTGATGACGACTGCGGCTGCGCTGACTGCAGCGCCTGCCGCCAGAATAAAGTAATGTAACACGATCAAAACACTATAAAAACGGCAAAACTCTTTGAAAAGTGACAAGGATGCAGCACAGAATTGATAATATTGTGCATTTTAAACAGATTAAAAGAAAGTAACAGATTTATGGATGCTTTGATTTTGAGGTTGCATGCAAAATCCATTTGGGTCAAAAAAACCGAGGGGGCACGTGCCCCCTCAGTTTCAATGGGCATGACGCCTATATGAGATCAAGGGCGTAAGTTTACAGAGCCTCATTGTCAGAAAATTTTATGGCAGTTTACTATTTTTTGGGTGTCCTAAATAATCAACCCCTTAAAAACAACAAATAACATTAGGTGTATTTTATTTAATTGTTTTAAATTTCTTTACTTTAAAAAAAATTCTGACTGAACCAGGGCTTTGGTAATGGTCATAAGCATACATAACAGCATAACAAGCAACACCAGTGAACCATTAAGTTCATAAATAATTCATGTGTGCAGAGTACGTGATCCATGTTACATATAACTTTAGTTACATGATGTAAATTCATTGTAATTAAGTATACAGTTGATACTACCCACATTGCAGAGAGTCGGGTGGCCACCGGCAGACCGGTTTGCCGTCTCCTGCTCCCCCTGTGATTGGCTGACTCTTCAGCCAATATTGCCGGCTGCAGGCTCACCTCTAATCAGACTCTTCCTGTAGACAGACTCCAACAGCACTTCTGTTTCCTTTCATCTTTCCTCCTCTCCTTGTCGAACAGATCGGATTGCACAGCAAAACCGGCGGTTAACTCTCCCCTTTCCTCCTGCAGCCTTTCTAACTTGATGAGGAAAAGAAAAACAAATCTTTTGAAGTGATTCTGTTTCCATCATTGCTATATGATTCATTTGATTTCACAATGTTTGAGCGAACAGTTATTTTTTTATGAAAAATGCCAGTGCAAGTTTAATTTTATTCCAAGATGTATTCAGGCTGTGTTCCAGTATTTCACTTGACTGTATACTAAATTAAATTATGTTTGGATCAAGAGTGCAGGCGTTTCTTAAAATGGTACGTGCACACTGATGCAACAGATTTAGAAATGAACATCTGGCATTATACCACATTCCATTATAATTCTTTAGTTATTTTTGGAAATGGTAGAATTTTTAGCCGAAGTTGTCTGTACCCCTGCGTTTCATTTTGGGAAAAAGCTGATTTTTTATTTGTGTCACATATTTTTCTTGTTTGCAACCTTGGGCTGCAATATACAGTATTACGTGTGCTTGGCCTTGGTGTCGTAACCAAGTCTTTACAAAAACTTCTGTGAAAGCGTCACTACGATTAAAAGAAATTGAATTTCATTTGTCCTTGGTCTTCTGCTGTTTTTATGAAAAAAATTATAATTCATAACCATGAAAGGGACAAACTATTTTACATCCAAGCACACTTTAATCTGTATGTGTCCTGGTGATTATGTATGCGAATATTTGATTTGGAATGGCACTCCCTAGAAATCCAGGAAACATATCTCTGAATAGCTTAAAAAAGAGTACTCATAAATTATGCAGCTTGTTCTTAAGATAAGATAGGTTAAGGAAAATGAGATTAGCGAATGTTTTTCCGAGAACTGACTTTTCTGTGTCCAATATCACAGCTGGTTAACAAAATAAAGTCCATACGTCCCATGAAGACATGTAGGTCTTGTTCAGCGTGAAGCCAAAGTTGCGGTGGGGAGCGCGTTGGACTGCGTGCGCAACTGAGGCTGCGAGGGGCCAGGTGTTGCTAGATTTGGCTTCTCAATGTCACTGGCGATGTGAAAGGACAAAGGCAGTATTGAGAGCCCAGTCAGAGGCCTGGGAGGAGTGGGATAGTTTTACAGAAAAGTCACTGTTTGTGCCAAGCCTGCACTCGTACACAACAGATACTGTGTTCTGCTGCTCCGCTCCCAGCTTTGTCCTTGCGCTCTGCGTCTCCCCCCTTTTCCTTTTTTCTTGTTTTTGAACAGGTAGCAATGGTGCTCGCATCTAGGCCACAGATGAGAGTGACAGATAGCTGACTGTTAAGAACACAGTTTGGCATTCTAGACTCTGGCTCTTAACATCCCACACAAAGACCTGGAGCCGGAGAGAAATATGATAAAGCCGTGCGCCATCTCGCTCTCGGAGCGGACCGACCAGCAACCGCTCGCCCCGCCCAGACTAAAGACTGCTGGGACGTCTCGCTCCAATAGACATCTGCTTGCGTGCGTTTACCTGCTGTGAATGCACATAATAGCGTTGATGTTTGTTTTAAGACCTCGCATTTGGAAAAATTCAGGTTCCGAAACCCATCCTGGTATATCCTGTGCCTATAAAAATGAAAAAGAAAAGCAACACTGAATAAACAAAAATATTCAATAAACAAATGCTAGTTTCTTCCGCACTATTATACATGAAGTGAGAGGAAATGGGTTATTAGGAACATCATACTAATACTGTGTTTGACCCCCTTTCGCCTTCAGAACTGCCTTAATTCTATGTGGCATTGATTCAACAAGGTGCTGAAGGCATTCTTCAGAAATGTTGGCCCATATTGAGGATAACATTTTGCAGTTGATGGAGATTTGTGGGATGCACATCCAGGGCACGAAGCTCCCGTTCTACCACATCCCAAAGATGCTCTATTGGGTTGAGATCTGGTGATTGTGGGGGCCATTTTAGTACAGTGAACTCATTGTCATGTTCAAGAAACCAATTTGAAATGATTCGAGCTTTGTGACATGGTGCATTATCCTGCTGGAAGTAGCCACCAGAGGATGGGTACTTGGTGCTCATAAATGGATGGATATGGTTAGAAACAATGCTCAGGTAGGCCGTGGCATTTGAACAATGCCGGGTTGGCACTTAGGGGCCTAAAGTGTGCCAAGAAAACATCTCCCACACCATTACACCACCACCAGCAGCCTGCACAGTGGTAACAAGGCATGATGGATCCATGTTCTCATTCTGTTTACGTTAAATTCTGACTCTAATCGAGACTCATCAGACCAGGCAACATTTTTCCAGTCTTCAACTGTCCAAGTTTTGTGAGCTTTTGCAAATTGTAGCCTCTTTTTCCTATTTGTAGTGGAGATGAGTGGTACACGGTGGGGTCTTCTGCTGTTGTAGCCCATCCTCCTCAAGGTTGTGCGTGTTGTGGCTTCACAAATGCTTTGCTGCATACCTCGGTTGTAACAAGTGGTTATTTCAGTCAAAGTTGCTCTTCTATCAGCTTGAATCAGTCGGCCCATTCTCCTCTGACCTCTAGCATCAACAAGGCATTTTCACCCACAGGACTGCCGCATACTGGATGTTTTTCCATTGTTTGTAAACTCTAGAAATGGTTGTGCATGAAAATCCCAGTAACTGAGCAGATTGCGAAATACTCAGACAGACCGTCTGGCACCAACAACCATGCCACGCTCAAAATTGCTTAAATCACCTTTCTTTCCCATTCTGACATTCAGTTTGGAGTTCAGGAGATTGTCTTGACCAGAACCACACCACTAAATGCATTGAAGCAACTGCCATGTGATTGGTTGATTAGATAATTGCATTAATGAGAAATTGAACAGGTGTTCCTAATAATCCTTTAGGTGATTGTAGTTTATAAAGTTTAGAATTTAGATAATTTTTTTACAATATCGGATCAGTTACCCAAAAGACCCATTGAAGCCATGCAGATTACTTCTGTGAATGTCTTTTTTTCGGAGTTTAAAGTTAGAAGTTGTTACCTGATCTCTGTTTTGTACCATTATAAAGCTTGGAAAAGCAAGGACATTTACTAAAATAACTCTAAATGTGTTTGTCTGAAAGATGATGGACATTTGTATCTCGGATTGCTTGAGGGTGAGTAAATCATGGGGTAATTTTGATATTTCACTTGAGTATCGCTTTAAGAGTCCCTGCGCAGCAGTACAGAAAAATCTGTCATAAACATTGCCTTGAAGAAAACATTAAGGCAATAAGTCAAAAGGATATTGGTTAAGATCTCAGATTAATGATCGAGTGTCTTTGAAGTCCAACCTGTGGCGCCATATGGAGGAAATGCACATGTATCAACAGACACAGCCATAAATAAAAGCCTCCGCTGGCACACGCTACCCTTGTACGAGCGTGTGGCAGGTTTGATCCTGTCACAGGGGTGTGATCTGCCTGCTGGATGAAAACAGAGAAAGATGACACTCATGTGATAATGAGACCCACCCAACCACACAGACAACAAACAGCCTGTCCTTCCCAGACTGACAGGTCATTAGAAAACAGTCAGCGGCTGCCCGGCCTCCATCACGGGCTCATCTCTACCAGCCTATCCGGCGAGATCACTTTTTGCCGAGGTCTGCATCTCATTACTGCCCCCCCACAACCTGTCTGTGTCTAACTGACCATGCATTGTAAATGCTTTTATCATCCTCCCACAGTCTCTCTGTCAATCCACAGCCAATACAGACGAAATGTCAAGTCCGCTGCTTTCCAATAATCATTGTGAAGTAAGAATAGTGGGATGCTAAAATGTATAATACACTTCGGATAAAAGTATATGTATAAATGTAAACCATCCAGGTACATAGTATGAAATAAAAGATGAGGAATTGTGTGCACTTAGAATTGCACTTGAAGGTATCTGACGTTTTTAGAGATTTAGACACGGTGGGCGAGAGGGGAGGATGAGGCCAAGGGATGTGAGATAATCGGCCGTCCACGGAGCCGTGTCATTCGCCCATTGTCTGTTTTTTCAGGCTGAGGGGTCAGAGAGAAAAAAACGGAAATGCAGCTTTAGTCTTGCGTCAGTCACTTTCTTCTCGCTTCAGAGTGAATCTCAGAGGACTCGAAGGTTCATCAATGTCCTCTCCTTCTCTACTGCAGTTGCTACAGATTCCGACGAAACCTCACTTATCTCTGATGCCACCAGCAGATAGTTGCCTTTCCGGAGGAATTCTGACGATGGTATTTAATATTCCATGCCGCTTTGCGCCTTTAGATTTTACGCGGCAACATTAACACGAGCTGACACTGGGGATTAGACACAGATAACTGGAATGCTCAGGCCTTTTGTGCAACGTGGATCTCTGCCAAAAGCCTTTGCTCGGAGGCCAAGAGGGACCTGGGAAAAAGACTGCTCCTTGGAACAAACATACATTTGGCCAGGAGAAAGAAATGTGCCACTAGTGGACAAAAATGACCAAGCTGTGACCAGACAGTGTCTGGCATGCAGACGGTGCCCACTCAGTGTATAAACCTGCAACCCGTGTAGTAGTCAGCCTGTCAACCAGCACTCTTCCTTTTTTGGTTGGCTCTCAAAGACAATGTCAAAGGCATCTTCTGTGTGCGGTTAACTGAATGTGATGGTTGTTTGAATGAATCTGAATGACACGTACCTCCCACATAGTTTCACTTCCCTCCGCTCTGCCTGTTCAGAGAGTACAGTTCAAGAAAGTATCATGTATATCAAGTGTTTGGTAAAGAACAAAGGTGTTTGGTAAATATAGTTACAGTACATTTTAAACACAGTTTATTTCTAGAATATTTTCTTTTACATTTGACATGTAAAATGTATTCCATTAGTAAATAAGAATTTACAAAATGTTAAAAACAAAAATTAAGTAGAGAGACATAATTACT
Organism: Misgurnus anguillicaudatus; assembly: GCF_027580225.2. Lineage (NCBI taxonomy): Eukaryota > Metazoa > Chordata > Actinopteri > Cypriniformes > Cobitidae > Misgurnus > Misgurnus anguillicaudatus. Next base: position 19,286,277 of record NC_073360.2, on the reverse strand, counting down.
AATTGATATTAGGATAGTAATGAAAGAAAAAGGACAGTAAAAAAACTAATTTGTAAAAACCCAGCTAAAGTCATCTTTAGTGATTTACAGTTTTGTACATAAAATCATCCTACATAATGAAAAGAACATTCTGTGAAAATCTAACCTTGATATATTTATCAAGACTAAGTAAGATCATGTTAAAGATTGAAATAAATGACTGAAATTAAACTTTGATGAATTGAATTAGATTATGAGACTTAAAGGTTTTATGTACATCGGGTTACATTTTTTAAAACAATATTTTATTATACGCTTTTTATAGAAATGTTTAAGATCTTCACTGTAAAAAAAATCTGTAGAAATTGCAGCTGGGTTGCCGGTAACTTACCGTAGATTTAAATTTATGTAATTTACTGGCAACATTTTGTTCAAAGTTAAATGAACATTTAACATATTCAAGTCTTTGTCTTTACAGAGTAAAACTAAAAAAACGGCATCAAGCAAAACATTCTGGGAAACAAAATCTGAAGCAAAAAAAACAGAAAAAGGTTGATGATGATTTTTGGTTCCCAGAATGCTTTGCATGAGGCTGTTATTGTATAGCTTTGTTCTGTAAAGATAAAGACGTGTTAATATTTAAAATGTATTTAACTTTGAACAAATTCTTGCCAGTAAATAACATAAATTTAAATCTACTGTAAATTACCGGCAACCCAGCTGCAATAACATTGTAAATTCTACGGAATTTTTTTACAGTTTTCTCCTAATTGTAAATATTATTGGCCAAGTACATTTTGGCAAGTTTTTCTAAATTAATCATAAAAATTATCAAAAGATCTTGTATTCGATGAAACATTCCCAGAGGAAAATGTTAATGCTCAGAGTTTGCTCTTTTATAGCTCAGGAGATTTGTGTTTTTACGATTGTCTTCTTTTCCATATAGTGACATATATCCGACTTCTGAAATGTGAAAAAAATAGGAATTGATTTGGTCCATTGAGAACTGATTGAATCGTTGCATGTTGGGCCTGCTAACTGGGTTGCTAATTTCTCATTTCTGTGACCTTTTCACAGGCAGAATCAAGCCTCCGATAGCCCCGGCCTGCCTCACGCCATTCTTTGTGACAGGAAGTTAAGAGACGTGAAGAAGGTTATGTTTTTGATTCAAGATTATATGAGGGCACATTAAAAATAATAATGAAGCGCACAGATTTTTACTCAAAGTTACCATTAAATTTAGCCTGACGTTGTCATACTCAATTCTAGTCAGAATTTGAGTCTGATACCGCTCCATTGAGCTATAATTATGAGGCGTGTCTCAACCGAAAAATGCCTCTGCACTCAATTGGATAGACCTACAACCAATCAGAGCAACTGAGTGTGCAACGTATGTTGTAATGTCGTCTTTTGTAGCCTGACCGAACTGCTAGTTATTTCGCTACAATGACACTAACATTGTGATTATACTAAGTCTGAGTTAGCGAACGTACATCAACACCTATTATGTTTACAACATTTCATTTATATCACAACATTAAGTATTAACTAAGTCATACAGTAAGACTATCTCTTACCATTTGTACATTAGGTAAACTTCATCCACGACGATAGCTACCCATTACGTTGGCTTGAGAAATATCGGAGCCTTGCATGTCCCTCCACTTATTCAGCAGTCACGATTCCGGGCTTCCGAAAAGAAGCTGGCAACAACCGCTAATTATATCCATCTTGTCATGCACCCCGAGTTGCATCGCCATGATACCAATTTCAGTTGCTTCTTTAACTTTGTCCTCCATAAGTGCGACCAACTTTTGCTGAATCCCGTAGGAAGGATTGCAAAAACATAAACAAATGCCTTGCTCTAGTTTCTCTGTTCCTCTTTTAAAATCAATGCTCTGTCGATATCTTTTAGAACAGACTCAATGTCAAAATCCACACATCTGAATTCTCCAGCGGCAGCCTTTTCGTTGTAAACAGATTCAACACACGCGCTCTTTGGTGACGCGGTTGATTACGTTACTGTTAAACATCTGTCCATCATCGTATAAGGCCCGCCCTTATACGATTGGTTCGACCAGCTTTGGGACTCGCATAGTAGCTCCTCAACGGAAAAACCCCAGACCGATCTTCCCCTCTTCAAAATGTGGTGGGCGGGGCTAAGATCGGCTGGCACCCAGGCTACATTAAATTTCTAATATTTTTTAAGTATCAACTTAGTCACAGATCTTTTTACTCAAATTAAAATAAGAAAAGAAACAAATAAGACAATTGTTGAAATACATCAAGTTATGGTAAAATCTTCATAATATTGACTTGATTGCAGACTTTGCAAATCTGAGCTCACGTTGAGATCTCTTCTGAAACTGTAACAGAGACATTTATTAGATTTCTGGGTCTCAGGAGTAATATTTAAAACCAAATCCATTTGCACGCTGTTAAATCTCATTAATATCTAAGGAATTGATATTAGAGATGACATCTGTGATTTGTCTTATGGGTTGTATTGTAGCAAAGCAATCATATTTTAGATCATAATCAGTGGCGGTCAGTGATTTTCTTTTTCGAGGGCGCATGATGTTGGTGCGTCATGTGAACCTCCGTGCATCATGCGTTGTGTCAAAATACGTGCCTGAGGGGGTTATGATAAAAGAGACGCTCATGTTTGCCATGATCCTCACTTAATGTATAACCAGAGTTTAGTGTTAAAGGACTGTCTTGCGAGTTTTTTGTGAACATCTCTTTTAACAAAAAAAGTGCAGTGGCACTTATTTTGACATGAAGCATGATGCACATAGGTTCACATGACGAGCCACACACATGAAACTCCGAACACATGAATTCGCACCCCTAGGAAGAGAAGTAACCAGCCGCCACTATAATATTACCTCCTATTAAGATAAATTGCTTTGTTTTTCTCGCTTTTGGATAAAAACATCTGCTAAATGTCAGTCTATTTGATTTGTAATTGAAATTCAAGTATAGGATTTTGTGCATTGTAATCCATCCTTTGGCTTCACGGCTAAACTACAGTAGCTCAATAACTTTATCTTCAGACAATAAAACATTACTACATCGAGACGGGGGGTTATCATATTGAAGATTTCATGGCATTGCAGTGGCTTGGTGGGAGTTTCCATAGCAACACACGAGTCTGGTCACACCTCATTAGAGGACACAGCGTGCTTACATAGGCTGGCTAGTTCAGGAGAGTGCGCTCTCCATGGTAATTGCCTTCAGATTTGACTGCCTCACTGCACACAGTAAAGTCACACATACAAGATGAGATTCTCCGGCCAGAAGCTATTTTCTCATGGCACACAGGTTTTTCTCCAATATTTTGAGCTGTGTGCAGAAATCGTGTTTATTTAGAGCTTACAAAAGTACATGAATTTACATAATTAGCTTAAGCGTTACATGTTTTCTATGTAATGTTGGGCTAAAGCTTAGATTGCAAGTACGAAATGTCTAAGCATACCCTTTTGTTTGTTAATATGTAACCTTATGCAAGCTTTTATAGGGTTTTATCAGCGTTGCATATCAAACAAATGTGGTTGATTTGTTTCTATCGTGTTGCCAGCAACTAACAGGACCTACAGGACTTTAATTTGGGAGATTATTAAAGAGCACCCATGGTCCGATTCACGATTTTACATTTTCTTTGGTGTGTAAGTGTGTATTAGTACATGTTAACGATATGCAAAAGGTACAAACAACAAAGTAAACGATGATGCGAGTTATTGTCTCCAATGTAAATCTCTTTTCTTGGACTACAACAAACACGCTGATTATAGGCAACAGTTTACTTCCTGGGATGTAGTAAAGACCGACATTATCATAATTCCTCCCGCATCAGACATACAGCCTGTAAGGCTTTTTTCATTGGAGGGCTGCTTTCTAAAAAATAAAAGTGGTCGAGAGCTACTTCTGTCACGTTATACCTAAAACACCGGTCTATTAACTCACTGTGATTTGAACTCTTTTCTGCCAGCATTTTTTTTTTTAGTTGCCAGCCAGTGCAAGCATTTTTTAAATTTTTCACAAAATTGTAATACCTTCCAGAAAATGCTTTTTTTTAAACACAAACATACGATACAGCAAATGAAAGAACACATCCTACAACAACAAAAAAAACTTTCATGTTGTCTTTATACTTTTTTACCACATCTTGTAGGATTCGTCCAAAAATACCACATTTTGAATAAAAAATCAATTATTAAAGATCAGATTTAGAAAGATGATCCAAACATAGAGTATTTACTGCTTTTGGATTCATAATAGGGATGTGCATGTATGTCACGTATGGCTCTCTGGTATCTCTTGACATTTTATGTTTAAATATGTGATGGTAACTCATTGAACCTGTGACGACGACTGTATTTTCGTTTTATCAAAAATGAATCCAAAAATGACGGCATCCATTTTAACCAAAGTGCCTCGACTCGAGATGTGCGCGGATCGTCCGGTTGCCATGGCGCGAGCTCACAGCGTTGCGCGGAAACTCATATATATTATGTAAACAAACATTTTTATTCTGCAAACAATTAGTCGTGACTAATCGTTAGGCAGCCCTACATAAGAGGTATTCAGACCAATCACAACGTACAGATTAGCTGGCCAATCAGGGACACAGCGCTTTTCAAATCGATGAGTTTTGTACAAAATCTATGCGTTTCAGGAAGACAGGGAAATCTGGAGCTACAAAAATACGGTATGTGGAAAATAATGTGTTTTAACCATAAACCACGCGAACACATTATATTACACCAAATACACAAAATAACATTGTTTTTTAGCAATGAAATAGGTGCCCTTTACAGGTTGTATAACAAATTTTGACAGCTTGTAATTTTGAGCTACTGTCAATATTTTGTAAAATACCAACACGTAATGGCAATCTGTCTGTATTTTATGAGGTGGTTAATGCATATAAATTTGTACAACCAAATTCATAAGTTTTTGTATGATTTGCTGTCACCCCTGTGATGTTGAGTTTAGGAGTGGGGTTCAAATCATTGTTTTTACTTGTCTAATATAATAAGTTTTTGTACAATTCACTTCATACACATTCACACAAATTAGCCAATCACATAAAATAAATAAAAATTCCTGTGAGATGGTTTGTGTACCAATAGTTAATGTGTTAGGGGCCAGTCACACCAAAAGCGTTTATGGCAGTTGCAGGCGCCTTTTTTGAATGATATTCTATGGGCAGGGCGCGTTTGCGCGCTGTTTATGCGCGCCAAGCGCCTTGCGGTTTTTTGCCGCCTGCCGCGCACGCGTTTTTGAAGGACGCTGAGAGCGGAGAAGCACCCGACGTCATTCGCGTCTTTCCATTGTCCAATCGAATGAGGGGAGAGGCGGGCCTTACGCTGTGGTGAGGGAAGTTTACAGTTGCTTTGAAGAACCGGACTCCACTCGCTCACTCTCTCCTGCGTGTTTGTGCACATCTCATCCTCAAACAAGGTCAGAGCAAGCGCCCTCTTTTTAAAGTTTCTGCTAATATGGCAGTTAACAGCAAAAGAGCGCTCACGCTTCAATATTTGATTGACAAGACAGCTGACTCGGTGACGCGTTGCACTGCTCTTTTTAAAAAAAGGCAGTGCGTCGCGCCTTGCGTTTGCAAGCGTTTAAAGCGCTTTTGGTGTGACTGGCCCCTTATACTGCTTTTCACAGCTTCATTTGTTACATATAAGTACATATAGTACATGTACCACAGAATGAAAGTCAGAAAGGAGCAAAATCACGGCATGCTCACACTATCCTAACCACATCCCGGGAGTGTTTGACCCCCAAAACCTGGTTCGTTCGACTAGTGTGATCACTCCGTACCATCCTCGGGCGCAGTTTGTTTAATCAGGCCCTGGCCCACTTGCAGAGGTGGGCTCGGGCGCAGTTCACTTGGGTTTAGGCGCAAAAAGCGCAGTGTTAACGCGAATCACACCAGAGCACGGTTTAAAAGTAGAGACGTCAATTGCGCGACCACTCACCTTCATCTGCCGTTTATATGAAGCTTCTAATGCAAAGCAGGATTACGTGAATGTCTGAGCTGCACACGCGCGACAAATAAACTGAGCATTATGAGGCATGTGAGAGGACTGTGTGTCATCACGCACCAAGCGACTCAGAATAAAAACAGACTTAACATGGGTTCCAGTGTTAAGAAAGTGCTTTACTTGCTGTTTTCTTCTAAACAATCACATTTTAAAGAGGTCATGGCATGAAAATCTGACTTTTTCTATGTTTAAGTGCTATGATTGGGTCCCCAGTGCTTCTATCAATCAAGAACATGTGAAAAAGATCAACCCAGTAACTTAGTTTTGTAAACCATTCTCTACAAGTACATGAAAAAATAGCTCATTGAAATTTGGCTCTCCTTATGATGTCATAAGGAGCTCTTATTATAATAATTCTGTCCCTTAATCTGCACTATCCAATCACAGCACTACCATTTAGTGCAGAGAAAAGCACAATTGAGTTTTAATTGCAACAAACCACCAACATTGTGATCAGTGTTTAAATTTCATCAGCTCATTTGCATTTTAAAGGACACACCCAAAACGGGACATTTTTGCACACACCTACAAAGTGGCAATTTTAACATGCTATAATAAATTATCTATATGATAGTTTGAGCTAAAACTTCACATATGTGCTCTGGGGACACCAAAGATTTATTTGACATCTTAAAAAAGTCTTGTGCCATGGCCCCTTTAATGTCAAAAGCGTGCCTGGCTGGGAATGGTCAAACTACAGTGTGAGTGCGTGCTTCTGGGGGAGTCGGGAGGGGGGACTATCACGCTGGGGCATGGTTTGGTTGAGTTGGGTATGATATTAGTGCGTCCTAAGTAAATAGCACATTTTGGGTGAACTATCCCTTTAAATCTCCTGTTTTAATCTATAAAGAATATTAAGTTATGGTCTGAGAATAGGCAGTTTAAGGGTAGTGAGTGATAACGTAACATCATTATAATGTAATGTTCTGAGATAAAAGTGCATTATGGGTAAAACGTATTATAGCAAGAAAGAACTGATAAAACGGACAGAAAGAGTCCTGGTGCATGAGCTGGTAGTAAGTTCAAGGTAGAGGAGATGAAGAATGAAAAGGAAAAAACGGAAAGCCAGCGAGTGGATCAATTACAGTAGGTTTGGGGGGTATGGGGTGCTGTATGGTAGACACATGGGTATGACTGCTCTTGATTCTGTACTTAATTCAAATGATTTTCTGCATTCAGTGATCAGTGCACTGATTTCAGTACAGTTTTACCAATGGCTACACGCAAAAATATGCGGAAGTATAAAATAAAATGAGTGAAAATTTAAATAAAACATTGCTCCAGAAGGTTTTTATACCTGCAGTAAATGGGTTTAGATGCAGCTGAAGCACTTACAAATCTCCATGGCAACTGGCTGTGTCACAAGGGAAGCTGGGTAATGTAGTGATAACCGCATTGAAGGTTTGTATTCACTAATTTATTACAGCGATTGTGTAATTTTAGGGCCATCAGTGTCGCCCAAAGGATCAAAATCATTGTTTGCAGTCGACTACTCTGTACCAGTGCTGTACATGCAGTTGTCTCTAAATATTAAGCTGGGATAAAAAAGTAGTGCAATGACAAATCGACACACCAGTGTTGAAATGCATTCAAATGAAAACGACTATTGGCAATCTTCAGGAGATTCCTTTTATCACATCCTCCTCTGTGCGATGTATTCTTGCCACCTGCGCAGTGAATAAACGAATAACTTTCCACTTCAGAGCCTCTGCAAAGAGCAAGAGGTTTTTTCTTTGGTAGCTGATTTCGTCTCTTTTATGATATGGCCGCTGGTGGAGGAGCTGGGATGTATCACATGGCATCGGTGGGATGGCTAATGATGCAAGCGGTGGCAGTCACCCGTGCGCCTCCTGACTGATTGCTGTCTTTGTGTACGGTCCTCTCTAATGAGCTCGGAGCAGATATACAGGGCCGTATCACTGAGTTACAAAGCAGTTTATTGTCATTTATGCCACCCTTAATGCCACGGGGAAGTGCTGTACTCATACTTACATTCACTCAGGTTTCTGCGCACCATTGTCTCTCAGCATTTCAGCTTCAATTAAGCCCTCCCCCAAGGAGGTAATGGGCTTTCATGGGCCACTTGAGAACCAAACCCGGAGAGGACTGAATAAGGTGGGGCTCTCCGCTCCGCTCTTTCCTGGGGGAGCACCACCCACTACGCTCTCATAAGAAGGGACATTTCAAAAAACTATTCACCTGTGAACCCATGTTTCTGTCAAACAGGCCAAAGAGGTTTCATAGCAACACTACTTTCGTCTTCTTATGAAAAGGTACAAAAGCTGTCACTGTACCCTTTAAAAAGGTCCTAATTTGGATACAGATATGCATGCATTTGATGTACTAATATGCACTCAAGGTACAAACTTGCACTTTTTGAAAGTGTACCGCCACAGTGACCGCTGTTGTACCTTATTCTGAGTGTGTAGGCAAAAATTTGAATCAGAACCCTTAAGAACAGTTTTTAGCTGTCGGATACCTGGATGATTCTCACGAAACCATTGAAACACCACGGCACTAATGATTTTAGCTTTAAAATGTGTAATATAGTAACATTAAAAAACATCAGAATTAACACAATACCTTGTACAATGTGTGATTTCAACATAAGAATTTATAATTGGAAATTTTATCTCATTTTCTGCTGAAATTCTCATTACCGCGATGTGTCCGGCTGTGTTTGAACATGCGCTATGTTGTAATTTAATCAAATGAACACAAAAATATTAAGAAAAAAAAATGGATGTTTTGCTAGACTACTTTAGATGACAGAAAAAATATTTACTGAATATTCATCTATAATAATAATGAAGAAAAATTAGGAAAATGATGTGTCCATGCCTGATGTTCTCATCCTCCGCAACACTTTTTGAGAACAGTTTAAGCACACATACAGAATTTTAATAAAGTTTGATTTTGAGTGACCAAGCACATGGACCAGTTACTTCAAGATGGCTACCAGGTAAGATCATTTTTTTACAGTTAATTTGAAATATTGTCTTGTCAGAATGCTTACACAACATTTTGATTATCATTACCGCAACAGATGCTTATTAAATGTTAATTTAATTAATAGAAGCATAATACTTTGATTTTAAATGCATGTGCAGAATCTCCAAATTATGTTCTTTCAGGTTTGTCATGTCATTTTGAAAATATGTCAGTGTTGATGTTTTCTGACTGTTGCGGTAATGAGATTTTTTAGGACTAATTTTTTAAATTATGTTACAAAAAGTGTTAAATGATAAGTAAAAGTTTTTAAATGAATGTTCCCATTTACTCCAGACTTTGTTTTTCAATGTCTGGTGGGAAAAAAAGTCAATTTAAGCAATTTTTACATTTTCATGCTTGACATTTTTTAAACCAAGTTTTCGTGAGAATCACCCACCTATGCATTTTCCGCTTAAAACCGGTATAGAAAAGTCGGAGCCGATGGTGCAGTGGGCAGCGCTTCAACATCTGGTGCATTAGCACTTTCGTACTTTCCTGTCCTATCCGCTATCACTGTTTGAATATGGCCAACTTTTAAAAAACTTTTAAAAAATCAGTATAGAAAATGCCCTAAAAATCTGCATATTCCACCTGGGGCCTGGTTATAATGTACCTCTATGACTAGACATGTAATATTGAGCATTGTGTTAGCAGGGTAAAAGGTCATGGGTTTGATCCCAGGAACACACAGACTGATAAAATGTATGCATTGTAAGTCACTTTTTGGATAAAAGTGTCGCAAATGGACAACTTTAATGTAGTATGTGGTCCAGTGACCAGGCAACGGAGAGGGCATTTGGGCACCATTCGAGCAGGATGAAGGGGCAGGGCTGCAGACACTTTGATGTCTGCCGGCCCAGTCGCGCCTGTCTGCTCCGCTCACGGCTAAGGGGACTCCACAGGATTTTGCAACCCTCTTTTAAATGGGGCAGTGAGTGAAGTAAGGGACCCCCTGCTGTAGACAATGAACGAGCGCATACCTAGCTCCTGGCCGTTTGTGCATTGAGAAGAATAGCAGGAAGGGAACGGGAGGGAGGGAGGTGAAAGTGCATTTGAACTTGGCCGATACCATCTGCAATTTCCTCTGACTCTGCGCTAGTCTTTCCATCAACACGTCTGGCGTGTTACAAACCGTGGCGTGCTTCATTCATAATCTCAGCTCGGAGGGGTTCGGAACAAGGAGGAAAACATGAATTAATTGTAGACGGCGAATAACAAGCACACTCGCAGGGAAACAGACACATGTGCTAGTGTTTTGTCAGAGATGCGAGCCAATCACGTCACGTGGTGCAATTATTCGGTTAGATCCTGTTGCTTCCACACAAAGGCTGTTAAAAAATAATGAAAAGACTTCATCGGTTCGTAGTATCCTTTGCCACCAGTGATAGCGTGCTTCTTTGACATGATCTTACTCAGTCAAGGTTATATTTTCACAGAATGTTCTTTACATTATGAAGATGATTTTATGTCAAAAATTGAATGGTGGGGTTTTCACAGGAAGGAGTTTTCACTAATTTCTCATAGATGTGTAGATGTGATGTTATGGTTTCCATATAAAAGACAGTTCATAAAAACACTGCCTGTTTAGTCATTAAATGGGCACTGATCAAGCAAGGTGACTGTCCTAGGTTTCGGACATAGCTGCTGACTTCCAATATGGTGCAGTTTTCGCAGCACCGCACCACTCCGACAATATCCCTTCACTTAGCCAACACATTGTTCTGTGTGTGAGAATCTGTCTCCTATATTAATAAACAGAAGAGCCCCCTTCACACTTTTGCCCACATAATAAAGACTCTTATAATATAAGAGAGAGGACATAAGGAGGAAGAAAGTTGCACATTCTTAAGACTTCAATAGAGCCCCCACTTCAACACACACACATATCTCTGCCGCTTAGGCCGCTTTTGACAAAGTACAAGGGAAATACACAGATCAAAGCCAGACAGCCGCTACCACACACAGCACTATTTTGTGTGTATGTGTGTGCGTGCATGTGGATATACAGTAAGCTTTGGCATTTAGGCTCTAGATCAGGTCTGTTATGTCCTTGAATATTTTCAGGTGAGGTGAGAACTCTTTCAAAGCGAATTTCACTTGCATTTTAGTGGAATGATAAACAAAAGGCCAGCACTTTATTTTTTTCCAAAAATTAAATTGAGTAAATTATCTGTTTGTCGTTATGCATCACTTGTCTTATAAGGATAATTCAAAAATCTCTAATGACATAATTATGTTAAGTAGGGGGATTCACTTGTTTAATGATTAAATAATTTAATAAATAAGTTTAAATATACAAAAATAATATATTAAAGGCGGGATGCATGATTTTTGAAAAACACCGGAAAAGGGAGTCGGGCCGAGTACCAAAACACACTTGTAGCCAATTGGCAGTAAGGGGCGTGTCTACTAACCGACATGATTGCCTGGGTTGCGTATGTGTGGGGCGGGTCTATCGAAAGAAGGTCCATTATGTTGGGGTAGGGGCGTGTTTGTTTAGGTGATTTCAAATGTCAACATTGGCTTTCAGAGATCATGCAACCCGCCTTTAATTAATTATTAATTAATATGTAAGGGATAACGTACAGCCAGGTTGTTATCAGAGAATAAATCCCAACAGGGTGATCTTGTATACCCCAGGGATTTATTTGTAATAACAACCCAGCTGGATGTACATTATCTATTTACCACATGTTTAAATATTTAGACATAAAAATAAAATTGATTAAATACTGATAATTTTATTAGCTTATTTATAAAAAATGTAAACGAGGAAAAGCTGTTTCCTGATGGAAAGTTCAAACAAGATGAGCATGCATTTGATTGAGTCATTTTTAAGTAAAGTCTCATTTATGTTATTAATTATATTGAATTTATGCAAAATAATTAAATTGCACCTGTCAAGATGACTCGCTGTATCCGGATGAGCATGCATTATTAGCAGTCATTTGAGTGGTTATTATCAGGGAATAACTGACCTTGGAATGTCTCGACTGGCCAATCAGAATCAAGCATTCACGAGCATCTTGTAATAAATAAAATTATAAAAATTGTACAATGAAATCCCAACCAGAATTCCTTCTTTGCATGTAACTAAATGCATCAATGAAATCAAATTAAATGTTAGAAAAGAATGTTTTGTTCTACACCAATATTTTATATACTACATCTTATCTGGTCATGTAATAAAATCGCCATGCATAAATGATAAGGCTTCAGATTGGTTTAAAAGTGGCACTCTTAATCTGACAAGGTGATGTATGTCTTGTGTATTTGCTTGTTTAAATGGAAAGTGCTGCTAGGCTTGGAATCCAATTCCAGAGAACCTATTTCTGGATTTGGAAAGAGCTGTTATCTGCTATTTATAGCCAAGCACAGAAAACACATTCAGATTCCTTCTTGATGCATGAAATCACACTGCCACACTTCACTTTAAATGAGGGAGAGTGACGTCAAGTTTCTCAGGCGAACACAGCATCATTCAGCTCCACAAAACCATGCAGGCGTGACTTCCAACAGTTTGTAACACTTTCGGGTTAAACAAGTGCAACAGATTCGGCATGTGGTGGTTTTGACAGTGATTTAACAGTATATTACTGTATGACCTAAATAAGACATTTTATTCACCTCGGGAATGACCAGACTAAAGTGCAATTTTGTTTTTTAAGTCGGACCAAATCAACGAATAAACTGCCGTACGTGGCAATTTCTTACTACAAACACTGGAAAGGAAATCATCAAAAATCATATGCATAAACATTAGGATATATTATTTAGGTCTTATCAGAAGTGTTGCCAAACCATAGACAAGTAGATAATGTTTATAGGCTTGCGAGAAGGAAAAAGTTCAAACAAACACAAAAGATTTATAAATGCTTCTTATATATACAATATGTTTATTAAAAAGTTTTAAACTAGTAATCCTTCATGCACAAAATCTTCACAAAGTAACAAACCCATCCGTTTTCACTTCCCAAGCACATGATTCATTAAGGATAAATTATGATAAAATATTAAATAATCATTAATTTAATGAAACTAAATAAATCAAAGGCAATACTTCCTGACAATCATTTAAAAATGTTTTACATTTCGATTTTTTAAGCAACATTTTGACTGGAATAGTTATAAATAAAATCTATTATAAATTATATAAATAATTATAATTGCAGCTGTTATAAATTTAGATTTGTTGAATATAATACCAGCCTTTTAAAATTTAGGCAAAATGGTTACTACACTGTAAACAATTCCTTGTTAAAATGTTTTTTTTAACTTTCTTGACTAGTGAGGAGTTGCTATAAATTATTAAAATAAAGTTGAATTAGTTATTTCAACTTAATTTTTATAATTTATAGCAAATACTCACTAGTCAAAAAGGTTGAAATTAATTGTAATTTCAAATTTATTAAACTTAAAAATGTAAGTGCAACAAGAATTTTTTTTACCGTGAGGAGCCAATTCAAATAGATTCTTCAACAAATGTTTAATGATTAAAAATATAAAAATCCTTTTTAAACCATGAAATGCTTTTTAGTCATGGCCATAAAAAGTTATTGCACTGATAAAGTGATTTGTTGTGTCAACATTATTCATATTATAAGTAGCTTTTACTTAAAAAACATATCTGGAAAATATGTATAACTAAATTACAAAGTAAACAAAGTAACAGTATAAAGTGTTGTTTTAACTACAGTACAAATTATGTAAAAGTGCTGTGTGGAATACCCATAAGCCCTTGTGCCTGAATATTTGTCTTATTCATGTTTTCAAACATTGAGAAGTGGTATTTAAATAGTTGTTAATACGAGTTAAAAGCTCTTAGTATTATTGATGCTTTCGTTGTAAATTAAGTGAAATTGCAATTCAGCTTGGTAAACATTGATATATTCTCATTATAAAAAAGCATATACGGTGCTTAGGCAAATCTAGCACATCATTTTTATCAGTGTACCTTTCTATAATCATAAACCATGCCTTTAAATCATTCATATAATATTACTTTGTTCTGGTTTGAAACCTGAGAGTTAACCTAATAATTCTCATCCTGCCCATTTACCATAAACTTTACATAATTACAATAAATGTCAAACAGAATTTGTATTTAAACTAAGAGCAGCAATGTTAGTATTTCTTGCAATACTTAAGTGCCATCAAAAAGTTTGACACTTCAGACACCTAAAAATGTATAAATGACGTGCCTGATGATTTTCTCAAAACTCAAATGTCCTTTGGAAAACATTTTGGCTGTCTTAAATTTGTAGGTATAATCAAACTGGCTGTGCAAGTAATATCAACTTATTGTTTCAAATCCTGAATTTGCTAAAAAGTTAAAAAGTAAGTTTCTTTATTTATACATTTCTTTTGGTGAGTTAAGGTAAAACATGTTGTCATGACTTATTGATCACATGATATTTTAAAATCTGGAGGGTCACGGGACTCTTGAGTTTATCTCAGCATTTTAGGGCACAGGCAGGATACACCCTGGATACATGACCAGCAGGGCACTCAGACACACAGATATTTACTGTGGTTGAGAAAACTTTTAATGCAACAAATTTTAGGACATTTTTAAGTTTACTCAACTTTTAGACCACATAGTTTACATAACTCTTATTTACTAAGTAATGTCTAATGTCTTTCAACTTCACTAAAAAGAAAATATGTTGAATCAACTTAAAATAATTATGCAACCTAAGTGGATTTCGTAGAACATAATATAACATTTAAAAAAATTAAGGCAGGGTCACGAATAAAAAATACTCAAATATATTATTTACCTTTATTATATATACTGTAAACTCTTAAAATGTTTATATTTGATGCAATAATGGGTTAAAACAACACAGCAATTTGGGTTGAAACATACCAGCATAGGTTAAATTACAACCCAACGTGCTGGGCTCGTCCTTTTTGTATATATATATATATATATATATATATATATATATATATTATGGTGACAAATAACAAATATCATTCATTAAAACAGAACTTTAAACAACAGCATAAAGTCAACAAATGGTTAAACAGTTATTCTGTTTATTAATATTACCACATCACCATTTAACTTGCTAAAAATGCATGCTGGGACCTTTCAAACCCTTGTTTAATATATAACTATTTAGACAAACAAAGTCCAGTAAACACAGTAAACCAAATATTCTGTTAAACATCTTGAGAAATAATCTCATTCAATATACACAAAATAATAAAAAAATACTTTTCCTACTAAAACAACTTATTATTATTTTTGTGGGAAGACCACAGTGATTGCACTCACGCACCCATGGACAATTTTAGCATCTCCATTTTATTTTCTGAGCAATTTATGCAATTACTTTTAACCAACTGGTCCCAATTGTCATCTTAGTTTATGTTCACACAGGTGCACAACAGCAGAGCAAAGTGGAGTGCAATTACATCCTTTAAACCGTACGTATTTATTAAAACAAAGGATTTAAATCCTGCATGCTGTTCCACTGAAGACCTTAAAAGAAACCGATTCAAATACAGGGGAAGAACAGCTGTTTAATGACAGCTGTTTAACAAGACATAACATCAGGCTCATGTGAGCTGGAAAAAATGATCGATCAGAATGTAAAAACACTGCGTCCTGATACAAATAGCCCAAGTAAAAGCATCTGCCTACCGACAGATTAAAACATCTTTGAAGTCTGCCATACATCACTTGAAACTCCTCATCTTGGTTTTAAAGCTAATACGCTTAAGTCATCCAGAAGTCAAAGCTGCTCCTTCACCAATTTTAATCCTGGCTTTGATGATTTGTTATGTACTGCAGGAGAGAAAAGGAGAAAAAGAACGGTTAAAATAGTACAGGAACTTACTATATACTCGGGGATAAGCTTTGTATCTGTATATAGAGACTTACAGTCCAAGTTAACCGTAGTTTTCCAGAAATTGGCACAACTAGAATTTTACACAAAATTTAGGAAATAAAAATAACCGCTTTAGTTTCTATAAAGCAAAAACATAAATATTATTTTGTTAAAGTGGTTAATAATAAAAGCCATAAATAAATAGCAATAGATATTGTGTGCTGGGAAAGAGTAATGAGCAGTAAAAAAGAAATGAGATGCAAAATATATTAAGATTAAATGAATGTGTCTGAAAGCATTATGGGTTTATTACCCCTTCTGAATGAAAACTAAAGTAGTCTTGAATTGCCCTGCGATTACAAACAAACAAACAAACACATTAAAGTAAAAAACACAGATTGAGGCACAACAAATGCAAAACAGCCCCATCTGTCATTGGTTAAATAAATATACATTTATGTAAATAAAATCCTACTTTCTTGGTTGAGGAATAAATGCTTACCAGAAAAAAATAAATGTAAATGTATTCTTTTGAAAAAGTCAATATAATGTTGCACATAAATATTTTATTTGGCAACTGATATATAGTTATTATGCATTTAAGTGTCGTGTTCAAATCTTTGAAATAGTCTGTGCTATTTCTGTCTTTGAAATATTACTTCTTATCATCTAAAATATATTTAATATCATTCAAAAATGACTTTCTGTAAATATTCTTAAGGGAAGCAATGCATGAAGCTTCTTTTAGTATTAGCATTACTAAAGCCTACATTAAAAACCTTTCACCCATGCAAAACAAGCTGTCTGCCAAACGTCCTCACTAACCCGACTAGTCTGCGTGAGCCAAGTAAACCAAGTCACACCAAACAGACCTATTTATTATTATTGAACTGTTTTAAATTCAATTAAAATTTATTTAGAAGATCTGATGCTATGAAGACACAGTCAGTAGATATGACACCGAGCCAGCCAACATATCCAGCTCCTTTATTACATTCAGACAGGCCCTGTGCAGGGTCAGCAGGTTTTTGAAGAAACCTTTCTTAGTGGCTCAAGTGTATCAGCTATTTTCTACAGCAATATACTAATATGAATGACCTACTGTAAAATCAGGGCTTGTCTAACAGTAAGGTGTTGGATATGCTGAAACGTGTTTCGTAGCATTCTGAAGATTTACAGTACATTAGACTTAAAAGGTTTCGTGTGTGTAGTGATAAAACAAAAGTGCATTATATTCAAAACAAAAGGATCGTAAATTACAGACACAAACTGACAAAGGGCTTATTATCACTCCAGGTCTTAAACTGACAAATGCTTTCGCTCACGGTGGTCTGAAAAAACTGCTCTCAACCACGTCATTTACTGTAACGCAGCTTTGGGATTTCTTTTTTTTTTGCTCCTCAACTATTTGCGATCGTCAATACAGTTATAAATAAAACATGTTGCGTGGTAGCCAATAAAAAGACAGTTACATTGTCTGTACAATTTGCTGGATGCTCTTAAAAACATTAGCCAGCACAAAAAAAAAATTGTGCTGAGTCCAGGAGGAAACACCGAGCCAATAGTGGATGCAGAGCCCATCTCTCCACAAATCAATGGGGTGCGGTCACTTGCTCGCATGCAAACGTTCTCACACAAACACGGGCATAATGCAGACATTAACGTATACGCTTAACCGCAGACACTTGATCATAAAATAAGTAGGCCAAAGGCCATGTGAGGATACGACGTGTTCAAATAAAAATACAACTAAAATGACAGCAGGAGAAAACCGAGTGGGATACAGAGAGAAAGAACGAGACGGGGAAAAAGGCATCACACGCACAAGAAAGAAAATCTGGCTCGTTCTATTTTGGTTGCTGTCAGCTCGTGGATAATCTGCTGTAGCTTTCCTCGCAGAGACGCTAGAATAAGAGCAGGCTTAGTCCCTGAGACATCTCACCGATTCACCTCAAAACACATCTCCACAGCGACCGGCAAAGCCTCCCACTGCATCTCAATTCACATTCAAACACACACACACACACACACACACACACACACACACACACACACACACACACACACACACACACACACACACACACACACACACACACACACACACACACACACACACTGCTGTAGAGAAACCTAAGATTCATGACTTCATTTTGAATGAAAATGTTGAAGCTTTGGAATGATTTGTATTGGTTCACATGGTTCGTTTTTACATGGGAAAGTTGACACTGGGATTAATGTTAGTTATAATGAAGGTTTTGTGTGATTTAGATGGCTAATTCAGAACTTCCTTAAATTACAACAATTTTGAGAATTTTTTATTCAGATTAAAAAATGATAATGTGGTCCAGGGTCACATTTACATATCATTAAAATTATAAGTATATTTGTAGCAATAGCTCGTCAAAATATGTTTTTAATGCCAAAACAAATTTGTATATTAAGTAGAGATCATGTTCCATTAAGATATTTTGTAATTTTCCAAACATAAATATATAAAAACTTCATTCAAAGACTTCATTTGGATTTTTTTGCACTGATTATTATATCTTGGCTAAATGTTGTCCTGTCAAACCATATGGAAAGCTTATTTAATCAGCTTTCAGATGATGTTTATATAAACCAGTAAAATAACATGAGCATATATTCAGACAAGGTTAACTGTATTACATGGTTGATTTTAACCGAAAGGTTTTACAGTATGTACAAGCCCAGCCTGCTGGGTTGTGATTTAACCCATGCTGGGTTGTTTCAATTACTGATCTATACTGGATTACGCATAATGTCACAATTGTGAAGCCACCACGGCGCCATATTCGTATGCCCAAACGTTCTATTAAATCAATGGACGTTATCAGATTAAAAGGGGTCATGGCACAAGATTTTTTTAAGATGTCGAATAAATCTTTGGTGTCCCCAGAGCACATATGTGAAGTTTTAGCTCAAAATACCATATCAATAATTTATTATAACATGTTAAAATTGTCACTTTGTAGTTGTGAGCAAAAATGTGCCGTTTTGGGTGTGTCCTTTAAAATGCAAATGCGCTGATGAAATTCAAACACTGATCACAATGATGGTGGTTTGTTGCAATTAAAACTCAATTGTGCTTTTCTCTGCACTAAATGGCAGTGCTGTGGTTGGATAGTGCAGATTAAGAGATGGTATTATTATAATAAAAGCTCCTTATGACATCACAAGAGGAGCCAAATTTCAATGACCTATTTTTTTTCATGTGCTTGTAGAGAATGGTTTACCAAAACTAAGTTACTGGCTTGATCTTTTTCACATTTTCTAGGTTGATAGAAACACTGGGGACCCAATCATAGCACTTAAACATGGAAAAATTCAGATTTTCATGCCATGGCCCCTTTAATGATAAAACATCACTTTACTAGTCTCTGTTTTTATATCTGAAGTCTCCCTGTACGTTATTACAATGCAAACGTCCTAAGCATGTACATAGTTATTTAATGAAAGTTGTACAATTTGCTTTTCAAACAGTAAATTACTATACATTCATCTTTATTAGAGTATCAGATCAGCAGACAGACCGCAGCATATTTAGTATTAATGACAAACATGCTCATTCTGAAATCTAAATAAATAATCATGCTTTTTACCGTATGTGCATGCAACAATAAGCTGGTTTTGTAATTATGTTATCTTTACAGGTTACCTAAACTTATTCAGGGAAATAACACTGACCGTGTAGCTTAATGTCAAAAAATCTTTATTGATACGCATGTCATTAAAGGCGGAGTCCATGATGTTTGAAAGCCAATGTTGATATTTGAAATCACCTAAACAAACACGCCCCTACCCCAATAGAATCTGGACCTTCTGTTGACACATACGCAACCCGGCATTTGATTTGATTTGATTGGCTATAAGTGTGTTTTGGTAGTCGGCCCGTCTCCTTTTCCAACGCGTTTTTCAAACATTGTGGACTCCGCCTTTAACAGAATGCAACAGACACACTCGCCTTAATATTTTTTTTATTAATCCCTTATCCTGCTCGATTAAAACATAAACATGGCAAATAACACCAGAATTAACAATTAATGTATGTACACATATCCTAAAAATGAATCTTGTGTGACTGATATGCTGTAAACTAGGTGAATTAAGATCATTATTTTGAATGTATGTCAATGACGCCGTCTGCCGGTTGGACATACTGTACCAAGATGGCCGCTTGAACATCACGCTGTTACATTAAACATTCTATGCGCAATTCAGTCATTTATATAGATCAGTGGTTTCAACCCAAAATGCTGGGTTGTTTTAACCCAATGTTGAGTCAAATATAAACATTTTCTGCTATTTAACCCAGCAGCTGGGCTCTTTCCTTTTTGACCCAACGCTTGGTTAAAAATAACCCAGTGTATGGTCAAGGTAAACTGTTAATTCAAGGGTATTTTTAATAAATGTCCCAATGCTGAGGTAAGTTGTCCCAAGAAGTAAATGCATGTTCAATTATCTATTTTTTTGACCAACAACAGGGTTCATGGCAGAACCCTACTTTTCTGGAAATACTTAATTAAAAAGTGTAACAGTTTCTGTAGCCCCAATGTTCCCTTAATATAACTAGAGTAACCATTTTCTAAATAAAATCATCTTACATAATGTAAAGAGCATTCTGTGAAAATATAACCTTGATATCTTTAAAGGAATAGTCTACTCATTTTCAATATTAAAAAATGTTATTACCTTAACTAAGAATTGTTGATACATCCCTCTATCATCTGTGTGCGTGCACGTAAGCGCTGGAGCGCGCTGCGACGCTTCGATAGCATTTAGCTTAGCCCCATTCATTCAATTGTACCATTTAGAGATAAAGTTAGAAGTGACCAAACACATCAACGTTTTTCCTATTTAAGACGAGTAGTTATACGAGCAAGTTTGGTGGTACAAAATAAAACGTATCGCTTTTCTAAGTGGATTTAAAAGAGGAACTATATTTTATGGCGTAATAGCACTTTTGGGAGTACTTCGACTCGCCTCATAATGGGAGAGGGAGGGTGTTACTGCGCCGAGTATAGGAAAAACGTTAATGTGTTTGGTCACTTCTAACTTTATCTCTAAATGGTACCATCGAATGAATGGGGCGAAGCTTAATGCTATTGAAGCGTCGCAGCGCGCCCCAGCGCCCACGTGGACGCACACAGACGACAGAGGGATGCACCAACAATTCCCAGCCAAGGCAACAACACACTTCAATATTGAAAATGAGTAGACCATTCCTTTAATATTGACTTAGTAAGGTCATATCAAAGTTTGAAATCTTACGTTGATGCTTCTAATCTCATACATTACAGTAGATTATAAGACTTTAGCTTGGATTTCACATAAAGCGTCACATTTTTGAGACTCATGTGGACACATTTTATAGAAAATGCTCTCAATACTCAAAACTCGTTCTCTATATCCAGCATGACACAAAGAATCAGCTTATGTATTATTTGTATGTGCCTGGATTTTTAGTTGCATCCCTGCATAACATGAAGACAGCACTGTACATTGCTGTATGTAAACCTCGATATGGCAGAAAGAGGAAGATGCAGTGAGCATTTAAATCAGCTGTCTCTATGCATGTCTGACAGGTGTAATAAACAGAGGACGGGAAGAATACGACCGATGGCTCACACCCAGTCTGCCCTCTGACTCGCCTTCAGTCAAAAGTCACACACAAATCTGTAACAGTTTACAATAAGGTTGTATTTGTTAACATTAGTAAATGCATTAGGTAACAAGAACTAGCAATAAGCAATATAGATCAGCATTTATTAGTCTTTGTTAATGTCAATACTGTTGTTCATGTAAGTTCATTGTGCATAATAATCTTAACACTTTAAATGTATTTTTAAATGTATAAATAAATGCTGAAATAAGATTAATAAATGCTGTAGAAGTATTGTTCATTGTTGGTTCATATTAGCCAATGCATTTACTAATATTAATAAATACAACCTTATTGTAAAGTGTAACCAAAGTCTTCTCTGTGTTGCTCTACCAAATTTTAGGTTTGAAAAGAAAATTAAGAAATAATAATACATATTATTTATTTAATATATAAAATACATACACTAATTAAACAAATCAGCTTATTAAAGTTAACAATTTAATGGAATTGTTATGTGTTTTAATACCTCAATTACATGGAAAATATTTGGATTATTGAAGAATTTTAAGACAAAAATGTATTTACTTATTTCTCAAATATTTTAAATAATTTTATTTTATAAACATTATTGATAACATTTCATACTAAATATTTAATTTTTGAACAAATTAGTTTTTCCTAACACTGTTTATACTTTATTATTATTTAAGATATTATCAATGAACCAAATACCACAACACAAATTATATTTTAAATTATGAATAATGAATGATGTTCAAACATCTATTGTCAATATTCTTGCCATAGTAGCCAAACAACATCACTACTATAAGATGTGAAGTAATAATCATAATCAAAAATCCTCTTAGGATGGTCTCATGGTTTGCTAAACATCTCAATGTTTGGCATGACAGCAGTACACTTTAATATGAATGACCACTTTGTATGAAGTGTGCCATATAATTGGTGCAGCTCTGGAAATCTTTAATAGCCGTACCAATAAGAAATCCAATTTACAGCACTGGAGCCATTTTTCCTTTAAGGCGCCTCGGGTAGTGTGAGAAACACGATTTAAATGTTACTTTGTCTGCGTGTTTCCATGAAATAAAGCACAGAGACAGAGCTGATGATGACACAGTGAGAAACAAAGCTGCCACCATGAGACCTGGCCACTAGCTGCCCCTGGCAAATCGCTGAGAAAGAAACGTCAAGCACTGTCATGTAAATCGCGTTGACAACAGTCACCACAGCTACACAATTCCTGGCTCCCGAGGGAACGGGGCCACAGCCAAAAGACACGATGTTTATTAATGACAAATTAATCAGACAGCAAGCACGATTACTGAGTTATGCACATATGAGCTAAGACTGATGCTTATCATGCTTAGAGAATCAAAGAGAGCACAAATATTGTCAACAACCTGATTGTAATTTTCACTAATAATATTGAGTTTATAAAACTAAGGTTATTTTCACTACAATTTGGTGCTTTCTAAAAAAATAATTAATTAGTTAAAAGTGAAAGGAATGCAGGTAATCTCACATCATTAGCCGCCAAAGCTATTGAGTTCAATAAGGCCCGGTCAGATGAGCCAGAACAAGGCCGATCCAACTCCACATTCCCACAGTAACCAAGGGGATTTCCAACCATCTTCACATGAACCTACTGACCTGAGTACAGTGAAAGGAATACTGTTCGACACGGTGAGCTCCACGGACAGTTCAGTACAGAGGATGAGAGGGCTGACCTATCCGTGCATTCCTGAGCTAGGCGGGATGGGGTGGAGGTAAAAGCCTTGTTGATATACACTGGTGACATTTCCCTGCTGGTTTAATTAGGTTAGTCCTGTGAGCTGATTAATCTTCCTATGCTTGCACTGGTAATCCTTAAGAAGCTTCAACCTGAACTGAGTTTAGCGGTGCCGGCTTACCTGCGTGTTTGCGTGGATGGCTTACTCTTGACAGCTAATAGTATAATATTATAATTTGGTTTATTGTGTATATATATATAATTCATTTTATAATAAATATATACATTATAAATATATAATGTCTTGACCAAATGACCAAAATTGTCTTTCTATATAAATTTTCACTGATAAAAAATGTGTAGTGTCTATTAACAGGGCCTAGGGGTGCAGTTTTTGGGGGGAGGTAATCCCCCAATAATCAACACTTATCAAAACTCTACAATATTTCTATAATAATTCATAAAAACATATGTAACGTTGATATTACAATGCCACCAATGTTCAAACTAAATATATGCCCTATAGCAGTGTTGCCAACATCCTCACTTTGTCGTTAGATTTAGTCTAGTCTTTCAGACCTCTTTATTGACTTTTCCCTTTAAAATCGACTTTTTGGACAAACCTTGGCTTTATTCAGTAACTGGTGATTTATACTTGTTGCGTTGTCTGACAACAGAAAAATATGTGAATGAGTAAAACTGCATTTAGGTGGTGTTTACATTAGAGCATTTGCGTTTTAAAAAGGCATTTTAAAATAAAAACGATCCTCGTCTATACTGGCATTTCGGAAACGATCTTCGTCCACAATAATACACGACCATAAACACATGAAACGTGACCATCATGCACATTGGGCATGCGCATACAAGTGTAAAAGAACGGTATTGGGGTGTGAAAAATTCATATCTGGATAATACCTATATTTTGACGATAACAATAACAGATGATATTTTGGATCCTTCAAAAAAAAAATTTATTCTAGCTCCCTCCTACAACATATTAAGGAGATTAATAAGCTAATGTTGATGCTATTAACCCATGGGTATCGGAAACAAAAAAATGAGGGTGGGCCCCCACGCCAAAGCCCCCCCCTCCATAAAACGTTTACTGGAGTAGATGCCTTTTTCATATTCTGTTGCCTTTTAAAGGGAAACCAGGCAAGTCTGCGTAATATTTCTCTACGAGCTCCCCCTAGTGTCTGAAAGTAAATGCTTTCAGACACACTGTCGTAAAAACGAACTGTTGTCCCTCCCCCCTCGGAACCAAGTTTATCAGCTTATTTCCAATCCAGTTATGTTTCCCTTCCGTCAAGGGTTTTCAATGCTTCTTCCCCTGCTCTGCCATTTGCAACAATCGCTAGCCGTGTTTAGCTCGCCTGCCTCTGTGTTGTTTGCTGTAAAGTGATAAAATTGCTTAATGCTTTACTGTAGCGAGTTCCTCTTCAGCTATTTCACGCTGTTATGTTTATAATACTTAATTATTTATAGTTCATATTGATCATCTTATCTGAAAATATTCTTACGAACTGACTGTATTCGTCAGAAAACACCAAATAACTTCTAAAGTAACTTCCTTTTACCTGTCGCTGTTCTCTCACACACGTCCTCCGATTATAACATAGACTAGATTAAATGTGTGCGCGGGGTCCTTCGCTGGCGCCATAGAAATGGCAAAGAACATGATTGGCATAAAAAAATTATTAAAACGTATTTAAAAAATGTATATGACGTTGATTTTTACAAGTCATGCACACGATGCAATCAAACGTGCTGTTACATTATGCTCTGAATGTGTATGCAAATTGAATTTGTGGGCACTGAAGGCTGGATTTGAAAAGGAAGTGATATACTCCATAATATGAGCACATTGTTAAAACAACAACAGCCAGTATTATAACTGTTTTAATCCTTGCAGCTGTTTGCATTGTAATTCATAACTGAACCCCTGACGTACTGTAAGTTCATTATGCACGTTTTGCCATTTTTTCAAGGCTGCCGAAGCATTGTGGTGGTTTGTAGTTGTAACTCATCAATGAGATGCACAATATTCCTTTGATTGTTAAAAACATCGATTAAAAATAAGAAACAAATTATGTGAAACGAAATTCGTTTTAAAGAAGCATCAAAACGTATGAAGTGGTTGAAAATGATGTCTGACGCACTCCATTTCTCCCATTATATTGGCCTTCAATCCATTACAACGCCCTTTATATGACGTTTAAAATTACCGTCTGTCTTATGTAATAATAAGTAAATTGAAACGAAAAAAAAAAAACTTCTCAACTTGGCCCATCTTTGTTTTTACCGCCTTAAGTGGAAATCAATATTAGGAAATGTGACGCAGACCTTTTTGACCTGACGAGAGGGCTTCTAGCAGATCAATCACAGCGCTTGTGGCCCACGTAACGTTAACACGCTTTTAAATTTTGGGAGAGGTGCACGTCAGGCTAGACCGTAGGCTAATGCGTAGGGTTCGCACCTCTGTATAAAGCCTGCTTAATGTGTTTTAAAACGTTAATGCATTAATGTGAGGCCTTAAGCTTTATTCATCTGTATTTAAACACAGTATGTGAGCACAGAGAGGAGGAGAGAAGCATACAAAGTCCCGACATTAGACACAATGGCGTCTCGAATATGCTAATTAGTGTATGACATCACTAGACGACATTTAGTGACTTCAGCTAAAACTACCACTGCAAAGGGGGCAGGATTATCAACCGATTATATCAAAATGAGCTATCATTCACTGGGCTCATATTTGAGTCTATCACTACCAAGCAAGTAATGTTTAGTTTAAAAGACATCTAATAGCCATTGAAACTCAGCATAGATTTTGAGACTAAATAAAAAAGATTTGGTCTGTCAGTGAAAATTTTATAGACATCAAACCATGAAATATCAATAAATGAAACTAAACACCTTGTAAACGTGTTGACTTTGCATACATGATAGAATATCCTACATCTCACTAGCTACTTTGGAAAAAAAAAACGACCAAATTTGAGTTTGCTTTGGCTAAAAGTGGGTTACTCGTAGCTCGACTACAGTATATCGGGTCTATAGTTAACCTAGACGGTGATATGATGATTATTGCTTTGCACACACACAGTTCTCTGTGTTCTTCAATGTCATCATTAATAGCTGCACTGGTTGTATGCTCCTCCTACCCAAAGGGAAAAGTATTTAGGAATGTTGCACGTAGGTGAAGATATGCCAGAAACACGTGTGCTAACACCCAACATTGACACGTTCATATTTACATATAGTATACATTCACATGCTGTGAGATGCATCACCCTCAAGTGACCGCTGTACATACTCTCATTCATTTGGTTACGCCAGTAAAGTCATTAAAGCAATAAAGGATGGACAAACATACCTCCTCTAAATCAGTTTTCATGTGACTGAAGACATTCAGCTAAACTTCCCTTACATTTTAGGTCATCCATAATGTATCATGAGCGCTGCATAGTCATTATGTTAAACCTCAGGACAGTTTATGGACGCAAATTCTGTGTTATACATGTTTAACAAATGTGAGCAGTATCACCTGTAGGCATTATCTGCTTTGCACATGTGGTTTCCATATCATTGCCATTATTTCTTTGAAAACAAATAAATTACTATCATAATGATCTCAGTAGTGATTTCCCACATGAAAGAAAAGATCCCAATTTCAGATGTTTCTTCTAGAAAGCAATGATTAGATGAAGAGCAAATGAAGACTTTTCCTTCTCAGAAGTTTCATATGTGTCTTTACTTCAAAACAGATCTCAAATTGTACTTAGATTTGATCAGACACCGATGTCTGCAAAGTTATTTTAATATTGTCTTGGGTTTGGTATGTGTTAAGTTTATATACTCTACCCTCTTACTGGATGTTAACAGTGTGTGATCTTTTTTCTTTTTTGTAGGAGAAACTATGAAAAAGTTGATATCAAAGTGAAACATGACTGATAACCCAACATCAAGTTTACTGACCAAAGTCTAAGCAATAAAATCTTTCTTTGGGTAATCACCAACATCCATAAGCCCGCTCACCGTCTTTTTCATGAGTCCACCCCCAGAATTACCTATAAAATGTTTGTACTTATAAAAATGATTGATGTTTGCCACAATAATGATCCATTCCAGCTTGTCCCACACTTGATCACACACTTTACTGCCACCGGTCAATGCAAACTCTCAAAAAATGATCTCGTTGTCATCAATCCAGCTTTTGCACTGCTTTGGCATTCCAGAGAACGATGGAATAATGAAATTTTTTAGTAGGACGTCTATAAACTCCTACTGCAGTCTGGGACAATGTCGAATGGCTCGGTGCCGCTTAGCCATGGGCGTCACCCGCTATGGCGCTTTATAAGACTCCACCTGCACAACCTTCCTCACTGCGGCAGCCTTTGTCTAAAGCCAGTAAACCTATCGTGGTCCACCTTAAAGCGATCGCATGGCTCCCTTTTCGCTTGCTGGTCCACCTTAAAAGTGGGCCAGGCTCAGTACCAGTGGTGTGCAACGTGAGTACAGAGAGACAGGAGTGAACAATAGATCTGCAGCCTAGACGCCAGAGCAAAGCACTGCAGACATGGGGCAAAGCCATTATTATGCCATATTTACAAACATATGAGTGGAGGCCTTGGCTCTTTTTACCATTCAGTAAGTAATGTCAGTAGCAAAGGCTCATCCAAAATCCAGTAAACGATCTAAGCAATGTACACCATACAAATCCTCTTAAAGATCGTGGGTACCTGTATATGCACTACAACTATGCAAGTGATTGTACGCCAGAAATCGCGAGCCATCGCAAAGTGTTCAGTATTGTACGATGGCTGTCGGAGGGTTCTTGCGACGATGGGTACAGCGAAACGAATAGGGGCGAGACACATTAAGTTGTGGGTAGCAAAAAACAGACAGTGATGTGGGCGTGATGGTGCCATGCATTACATGTATGATGCAGCGGATGATGTCTCAACCGCAGCACTGCACCATCTACGAATTGCGGCTTATTTCATACTGTAACTTAAAAATTTGCAAACAAAGGTCTTAGTAAATGTATGTATGAAGCTGGCAGTAAATACTCTCTCCCTAAGGATGGACTCGCTTTGTCTATTTATTGAAGTGTTGCCGCAATGACATTTTAAACCGCAGCCAGACTGTGCCACGCTGTCCACTGACACACTGTGTAAATGTAACGAATCACAAATAAGCATCATTGAAGTCTTGAGCAATCCCAATGTAGGTACTCACACTCGTACACCAAAGCTTCCTAAACCCTAAACTTAAATTGTTAGACTGTAAGGGTTTCTGTTGCACAAAAAAATGCATTTCACTGAAATTCGAAAATATTTGGACCTGCATATCGACTATCCTTAAAAAACGTAAGGTCCAGTCGGCACTTCCGTACCTCAATTTAAATAGGCATGCTACATGCTAAAACATCAAAATAAGAATCATAGACACACATATGACTCAGCACACAGAAAAAATGAGGTTCACTATAAGTGTAGTCGAGGGCTCTCTGAGGTCAAACACAAGTGTACCGAGCCTTTGGCATGACGCTCTCCACAGTACTTTGTGATGCTCTCAAATGTAAAGGCAAAGACAGGATGAGACATTGCCAAAGATATGGCTTCAATTCGAATCCATCATCAAAAAGATTCCTGTGCTAAAAGTGCACTCCTCATCCTATCCTCAACAATAAATCCTCAGCTGATTCTACCCACTAACACATCACATGACCATTATGCCGGCATTTTTGCACCCCCCCATCCACAGTGTCCTGCTGTACCGGCTCTTTCCACTCTCATTTCAATCTTGTTGATCTTAACTCTAAAATGTCTTTGTTTCCGACACGGACGTCGGGCTGATGACAGAGCGCCCCTCTCAGCTCCCGAGAACCTAACCCGTGCACATAACAGGAAAACGTCACAAGTTAGGGTCTCAGGGATTGTGAGAGGCACATTTGGAGACCAACCGCCAACCTGTAATGAAATTCAAGCACAGGGTGGCCCTGTGTGGTCCCACCACAACGCGTAATAAAAAGCATGTACAAACGTCAAGATTGAAAAATGGGTCCCTGTTCTCGGTGTTTGCCAATCCCCCAACATTTGTTTGTATGTCTGTCTGTGACACAACAAGTGCAACCTTCAGCTAGACACAACATTGACCTGTCTCTCCCTCCCCCCTAAGCGCTCTCTCTCTCTCTCTCTCTCTCTCTCTCTCTCTCTCTCTCTCTTTCTTTCTTTCCCAAGCACCCCCCCACCAGCCAGCCAGCCATTCTCCCGTTCTCTAACATTGAACAATATGGCACTTTGTAAAAATGCCCCTGGCTCCAGGTAAACTCTTCACCAGCTCTCGTCTCGCTAAGCTCACTTCACATCCATTCAACGTTAATCATAAAAGCTCTCCATCCTGCGACTTACTACCGGTCTCAGCGATGCACAGTATTGATTACTCCTAACCACAAAAAAAGACTCATGCACAAAAATACGAGCTTCTTTAAACAAGCTAACTGGCAAGACGATGCCAAACTGAGCCCAAAACCAGCAGCTTCAGACAAAGGTAATGAAGACACTAACAGATGCTACAGCTGTGGGTGGGGAGAATGAGAAAATGGCTTTAAACTCACCCTGACTCGACCGAGGATGATGATGATGATGTAGCCGATCACGGCTCTCTCGCAGCCTGCTTGACAAAGAAAGTGAAGGAGAGAGAGAGAGAGACGGGGTGAGAGACAGACAGAAAAAGAGAAATCTCAGATTTCAACTTTACTCACTGCCAAAACAATCTGAAAGCCTGAGAAAACTGAGAATCATGCGGTCATGTCGATCGTGAGGCTTTTCGCGTAAAACGAAACCGATGGGCAACGAGAATGAAAGGAGGAGAGAAGAAGAGATGGATGGTGATACTAAAGCACAGGTCCGTAAGCGAGCGGATCAGATTCCTCCCTGGAAAAGGCACTATAGGTGGAAGGCATGCCGATGAGAAATGTATGTGATACCAGTGAGGACGAGAGATGGTCTGAGCCACGGCCAGCGGCCAGGGCCACACCACCAGTAAATCATGCCAGTCTGTTGGATTTTCGGAGTGGAGGGGGTGAGCTCACACACACATAGACACTAAACACAGATACTCTCACTCATTCACCTAACTCGTCCAGCTCCGTTCAGGTCCCTTTACGCATATATCCAGGTCCGGCTGCATGAAAGAAAACAGGCAGCTCTACGGCGTCCCGCGGCAAGAGCACGGCTAGGACGCAGCGAATGCATCAATGCGCCGCGTTACAGCCTCTCGCCCTCTCTCCACACCCCTTCGTATCTGTCTTACATTTCATTTTCTCCCTCCCTCGCTGGCTCTCACTTTCTCCCTCTCTCTCTCTCCCCGAGCGCACACACACACTATTCCTCTCTCTCCGAGTTGTGCAGACCGGGATGCATGCAAAGAGGAGGGGGGAATAGGCTGACACCCCCCAGTCCCTCTTGCTCTCTTTATAAATCCATGTTGAGGGAAAAAAGTTCGAGCGGGAGGAAAAAAGAGGGGGAAAAATAAGAGAAATATCATCCATTAATTTGCTCGCACAGCTGTGATCATTTAAAACCAGAGGCCCGTTTCTCTGCAGTATCAACTTGGGGGGGGGAGTGTTGGAGAGAGAAAGATGGAGAATAACGAAAAAGGGGATAAGAAAGTCATCCATTTTTCAGTTTGTCATAATCTTTTAGGACGCCTCAAATGTATTCCCAACATCACATGCTCTGCATTATAATCACTATCCTTTACAAAGAGAATGAAAGTGAGAGAGAAAGAGAGAGAGAGTGACACAGCTACATGATGTGCTTGGCTTATAGAGGCTACATTTAATCTCCACTGGCTCCCCCAGGCTTGGACAGAGAGGGGGGAAGAGCAGCCCGAGCCGATGGGGGAGGGACAAGCCGAGCAGGTAGGGAGGCATTCGACGGACAACAGTGCGTGGGATTAAATCAGCGACGGCAGAGGAGGAAAAGCAAACTAGCACCACACTGCCCTCTTCCTCTCCTCCCGACATTTGTTTCTTGATCTCGCTCCGTTTCTCAGTGTAGGGTCACTCTTCTCTTTGCCTAATCTCTGCGGCATCGCATGCATATAGATTGTTATATCTCGGACAGTCCGTGGCTTTCCATAGTGAAACGAGGATGCTATCCCTTTTAAATTTCCCCCCTAGGCTCCACGGCGCCCCCCTTAACCACTGCTATCCTCATTTATCACCCTCTTTCGTCCAGATACAGCCAGCCATCAGCGAGGTGCTAATATTAGACCGCCTTTGACAGTGCCGGCTGCCGTCGCCGAGCTTATAGCAGACGGACACGCGTGCACACGCGCATATGCATGCATGCAATAACATATGCACGGATGCATGAAGTTTTATAGCAATGTGCATGCACCCAACTGCTTCTCCTTCAGGTTTAGATGTGAGTGCATTGCAGGTGCTTTGCAATATAACAAAAGAAATGCATATGAAGGATGATTGACAGCTGACAGTGAACAACAAGAGATTGGCACAGCCACTCCCTGCAACCACAACTAAAAAGCTGTGTCAAATCTCAGTTTAGATCGAACACTCAACGCTTTAAATCTGTCAGCATTTTTAATATAGTTAGCTGGTAAATATATCACAGAATGAGATCAGCGCTTCAATGTGTGGGCCTTTGAAACAGCCAGACGATTATTTTTTTTTATTTGAATAGGATATGGCTCTTGTGGCAATCCACAAACTGTTTAAGTGTCCAGCCCAGAAAAACTGCAAGCATTTCAAACACCGAATGCTGCTGTAGTGACTACTTACTGTAAGATTATGATTTCGGCTATGTTTAGCAGACGTGTCTCCAGAGAGGTAAAATATAAGGTCATTAGTAAAGCAGTGTAATTATAGTGCTTCATGCTTTACATAACAAACATTGTGGTTGAGGTACTAATGTAAGGTAAAAGGCACTTCTTTAGGACTCAAATAGATACGGATACTTATAATGCGTGCCTATAATAATTACATACTTAGTATGTTTTAATCAACCAGAGTAAATTACGTAGTACTTAAATAATCAACGTGAAGTCCCATCATATAGAGGACTTTTAAGAGGCTCAGACTCACAATTACCAAAAAAGCCAGAAAATATTAAGCACAAAGCATTTCATATGCACCCGTCTGCACGAGAGGGAGACGTTTCGAGATCTTTTTTAAGGGATTGTCAGAAATGCTTTAGAGCGGGAACGTCATCTAAAAACCCATTTGTTTGTCACAGATATTTTCCTTTGGCAGCGATTAGCTGGGAGAGGTGCATTGAGCTACAAAGCCCATCTATCCCGTGGACCCTCTTTTCTTTCTGATCTGCTTTGGATTTGTGCTTCAAGGCTGACGTTACGCAGCTCTCGTAGCCGGATAAATGCACATGCACACACAAAATGAGTTGTTGCAGTTGCATCGCCACAAAGAACGAATAAAAGGCGGAACTGAAAATGACATTTTCCGATTGCATTAAAACCCTTTGAGGGTTCTCAAAATCAGATGCTGCTAAGAAACGTACATCTGTCTGTTTCAATGCGATTGTGTGTTTTTGGCATTGAAGTGCTGCACCATTGGGGGGCAGCCTTCTGCTCCAGAACTCCAGCAGAGGATGAAAGGGAGGGTTCGCATGAAATCTACAGCCAGTGGGGATAACATCTCACTCAATCTCACTTCGGCACTGTGCGTTGGCCATATGTACATTTCGGCGATGTGCTTATAGGGGGTCCCATTACAGCCGAGCAAAAACAATGTTAATGTATAAGCCAGCCATAGTTCAGCGTGCGGTGTGGCTCTATACTGTATGCTGCTGCAAACAAAATTATATAATTACACACTTCATCATTCCAATATGTGTAAACCCAGGAGAACCATAACTGAATTAAACGTGAATACACTTGAACTTGGGATGGGATTACAGCGCAAATGTTATGGTCTTGCAGCCCAAATATAAAAAATGAAAATGATGTTTGGTTAGAAGTCACCTGAGAACCAATAACATTTGAAGTCTAACTTGTGCCATTTGCAGGCTCAATGAAAGTGAGAATTTCTGTGAATAATGACTTAAATGCTGGTTTGCCGGGATTTTATAATGCTTTTGAATGCTTATCGACAGCCCATGATTACTATGAACTGTTGTTGTATAGAATATAAATATTTGAAGATGTTTTCCTGTAGCTCAACTGGTAGTGTATTATTAGTCAGTCCTTCCAGAAAAACGCGGAGTTTTTTTGTGATTGTTGCGGGCAAAAATCCTCGATTTTGCGGCACATTTTCTTAAAAAATGCGAAGGAATATGCGGGATATTTATGCAATTTATGCAATGGAATTGCAGGAATTTGCGAAAATTGCGGAACTTGCAAAAACTGCGGAAACTTGCAAAAGCTGCAATGATGTTCACGTCACATAATCACGTCACTTTATAACGTTCCCATGGCAATAGAGGACACGGCTGCGCTTTTGGGAAGTAAATGCAACATTTTTCAACTTTCTGCTAATATATATGTGACTTTTTGCTACGAAAATGCAGAGATTATGAAATCATGCAAGCCCCGCATATTTTGTGCGCGAAAAATATGTAATTAATGCGGCGAAAGTGCGTCGTATTTGGAAAAAATGCAGCCCGCATAAATATGCGGACTTTGGCTGATTATGCAATATATCGCGCAATCGCACAGTCACGTTTTTCTGGAGGGACTGATTAGTGCAAAGGGAGACAGGTTTGATCTTAGGGAACATAGATACTGTTATTCTAGAAAACAATTTATAGCTTGTAAAGCAGAGCAAGTCACTTTGAATTAAAAAAACATCTGCCATATGCAGGTAAATAATAAAATAATAGCGCACATAACAGCGATTGGAAAGTTTCCTGAGAAAATATCAAAATAATAGTACAATTAATTTGTGTAGTGTTTGAGTTTTTTTTATTAAATATGATCTGCCTTTTGTGGTTTGAGATGGTGACAGGTCCAGAAGTAGAATGAGCATTGATAGAAACAAGAAAAACTACTTCTGCCTCTATTGTTCAGAGATCAGAGGTGACGTATATTAGTATAAAAGAATAAAAGATTTTTATATAAAGCAATAACTTCATAACAATTATGTTATTATTTTTATATTGTGTTAACCTCTGCAGTAGTCAGTTTATATATATTTAAGTGCAACCAATAAAATACAGTTTCCTCATGGTATATAATAGAAATATCAAATTAACTCAGTGTGGAAAAAGGGGGAGAAACATGCAAAGTATATCTGAATAACTGAGTACTTAATATCGTATTTTTCGGTCTATAAGCCACATTTCATAACTTGGCTGGTGCTGCGTCTTATAGTCAGGTGCGCCTTGTAAGTCAGTATGAATTAATTTAGACATTTATGAGGCAAGAGACAACATTACCGTCTATAGCCGCGAGAGTTCACCATATGCTGCTTCTGTATTTATGTAATTCAATAGATTCAGTGATGCGGAATGACGAGTCTGTGAACTTTACGCTAGTTGGCTTGTTCGGTTAATTTAGCCTATTCAACCTTCCAGGTAAGTTCTGTATGGTATGGTTTATAGTTTATATAACTGATAATATTACTTTAACGTACAGACATCTTCTCAGCCTGCTATTCTGTCTGCTTTAGTTTAGTTGAATAACTTGCCTTTCCAGATTAAATGTCTGTTCTTCGGCTTGGATTTTGTTGTTTCTACACCCTGTGGACTTTAAACTTGATCAAACATGAAGATCTCAAAAACAATGCAACATGGGCACATTTCACAAAACGAATTCATCCACAGAGTATTTCCTTATCAGGGAAAATGCTTTTAAATGTTTTTAATAAAGCTGTCGGAAGCTAAGGTTATCTTGGTATATGTGTTTGACAAAATGTGTAAGTGTGTCAAACTTTTTTAAACACAGATCTTATTTTTTTTGCAATAATCCGATAGTCCATGAGGCAAATGAATGGGCTTTTTGCTGAGGGAACCTGTGTTCCACTAACTTCCGGGTTGGCCTAAAAAATATGTGATCCCTGCAGCACTCTATTAGCAGTAATATAATCAGATTTTTTTTTAAAGTAGACTAAACACGTCATTAGTAGGGCTGGGTATTGGGAAAGGCCTCACAATATGATACATATCACGATACAGGTGGCACAATACAATGCATCACAATATGCTACAATTCGGTGCATGCTGCAATACATTGCAATACTTTTTCTTTTTTTAAATAAAAAATGTAAAAAATAGAGCTGAATTTTTTTTTTAGCTGAATGCTTCCACACGTCAGTTTTGAAAGCTGCAGGGGTTTTTTAATTTTCTGCCATTTTCTCACTCCCGCCAACTTCTGAGACATTGGCTGAATATATGACAGACAACTGGACAGCAACAACTACAGCAGCGGCCAAGGAGGTCGTTTGACGCACACAGAGGGATTTCATGGGGTTTTTAATATCAATACTAGAGATTAAAATATCGCTTTACTATAGTGGAAAAATTTATCACGATAGTTAGCTGTATCGATATTTGTGCGCAGCCCTAGTAATTAGTGTCTGAAGGTGTAGTTAATAGAGTTACTTTGCATATTACTGTAGTTATGTGTTACTGTGCACATAGTTATATGTTACTTTGCACATTACTAGCACATGTAGTTAATAGGGGTTGAACCAACTAGTCAACCTTAATGCAATGTCGTGACGCTTTAAGCCTGACATCGACTAGTCGCGTTGATCACTCTACTTTTTTGATTTATTGTTGCATTGTTAACATTAAGTTGCAACATAAGAGCTGTATAATTTTAGCATTGTTATGATGACATGCATCGATAAAAAATGCTCTAAAACTGGAGTTATTGTTGCATTGTTACGTTAAGTTGCAACATATCACTTTTTTTATTTAAGTTGCGACATAAGCTGTATAATCAGCATCTGTATTAATGTTCTGCTAATAAATTGTGGCATGTTGCAAAGCAGTCCCATCTCTTGTGTTTTGTATGATTGACATCAACGACTAGTCGACGTCAACTCGACTTTGATGTCATAAATTTGAAGTTGTTCAACCCCTAGTAGTTAATAGAATTACTTTGCAGTTACTTTGCACATTTATATTGCAGCTACTTTACACATTATTATTTATAACAAATTGAAATACATATTACAAAACACTACCTTTACCTTTATTTTATTATGTATTACTTGGCAACCTTTTTACTGCAATAATGTGACGTATTTCTGCACGAAATAGGATCAAATTGGTTAAGTAACAAATTTAGAGCAGGATTTAATTTTATGCATTAGGAATTGTAAAAAAGTGAATATACAGTATCAGAATGCAACCAGACCAAATATGAGTTTGCTAAATTATTAAGAAACTGAACAGGATAAATATGATGTCATGCTGTCCCTAGAGGACAGACCGGGTAGAAATAGCTTTGCAAAGGGAAAAAATGCACT
Source organism: Misgurnus anguillicaudatus (assembly GCF_027580225.2). Classification (NCBI taxonomy): domain Eukaryota; kingdom Metazoa; phylum Chordata; class Actinopteri; order Cypriniformes; family Cobitidae; genus Misgurnus; species Misgurnus anguillicaudatus. The sequence continues at coordinate 19,249,571 of NC_073360.2, read as the reverse complement.
TGCTACAGTACAGTATCTGAATTAAACAAGAAATAAGAAACTTTTACTTAAAGGAAATTTATATTGCATGATTGTTAAGAAAAAAAAATCTGTCAATGTCATCTATTATATACTGCACGTGTTAAACTAGGACTTAAAACTTCTACAAGGCCATGAGTCTTTACCAGATCATTGTCTAGTTGGACTAAGACTTCAAGTACTTCAACATTACTCGTGTTAGTTCTACAGAACAGTGCTGTAGCTCAATCTTTATACTTACAAATCTGACATTCATAGTGTTTATATGACCCCTTGTTGAGAAAGACTAGACTAGGTGCAAACAATCATCCGAAACTGGTCTGAGTTCAGTGAAGTGTTGAAGCAGGGGCATGTGAAACTCAGGGAAAGCTAGGAGGTTGTACAGTTATCTCCTGTGATGTTATTGCAAACTATACAACCTACTACCTCAGCCTGAGGACACCACAGAGACCCTGAGGACAAAATACTGTGGATTGTTGAGATAAAGCAGAAATATCACCCGCTTTCTGAGAAGATACGTAGACCTGGTCTTGACTGTACTATGGCAGATATAAACAAATGTGCTATTCCCTATTTGCTGGTAAAATGGTTAAAAAACTATTCAAACCCCTAGCTATTAAGTGAAGGATGCTTACAAAACACTGAATAAGAGATGTGAAGGCCATACAGACAGATACCTATAGATACAAGCTTGTGTGGACAGTCACCACAAGTTCGGATCTACGGGTTTGTGTCAGCAGGCAAGTCTCTTCCCGAAGAAAAGTTCAAACGTCGTTTGGCTTCCGTCTTTCCATTATAAAAGGTCAACCAAGTAATTGTAAATCTGGGAATCGATTTGAAACTAAATGTTTCACGTCATATATTAGACTGTTTTGAAAAATGGAGACTACTGTATGGCATATGTAAATAGGAACTGCAGCTCACACAATGATCGAGGCACAAAACACATTTGCCATTTTCCGGTTCAGCTAACAAACAATCAGGAAAACTGATGGGTGCTTTATCATTTTCTGGTGTGATTGGAAATGTCCCCTATACTAAGATCATTTACAAACACAAAGTGAGATATTTGGACTAAACTTTTAAATGAATCCCGGTGCGTCTTTACTGTTTTCCTGTGGGCAATATGAATCTAAAAGCCAAGTCAACAGTGCAAAGAACAGCTTGAAAACAGAAAGTAAGAAAGAAAAATATGAAAATGACAAAAAGATGTCCATTCAGTTCATCACACATTTTTTCTTTTAGAGATATAAAAATATATATTTTTGTCAACCATTAAACATTTAAAGTATTGTTTTTAAGAAAGAGTAAAAGAGAGCCTAAGACATATTACTTTGAGCACATGAGTTTGCACCTGCTTACAGTGTAAAAAACACACACCGTTTTAAAGATTTAACCGTTATTCAATGTTGAATACATTTTTGTTATTCAACAATGCTGTGTTGTATCTACATTAGATGAGCTACAGATTGAGTCAAGTGAAATGAACTTAAAATTATCAGTACAGTTTGTAAGCAATAGCTCTAATCATTTTTTGCCTGAATATTTTTAATAGAATATCTTACATTTTATAAGAACTTTAACTAACTACTTAAATGTTTGTTAATAAAACGTTATAGAAGTTTAAACTATTATATTTATAATGTTGTTTACTTCAAAATGATAATTATGAAGTCACTGATCAGGTGATCAGTGTTTACTAACATGAACCATGTTTAGCACATTTAACTGTGGTTTTCTTCACAGTACTGACAATTCATGTCAAAAACGCGGTTCTCAAGCTGACTTGTAGTCAGTCATGAATTTTGTGTTATAATACCATTTATAACACTAAAAGCAATATAAATGAATTAAAAATTAAGTGGAGATTAATAACTAAGTGCAGATGTTGGACAGAGCAACTGATTACAAGTTATTAAGTTTAATTAAATTAAAATGACTACATATTTTAAGTTGACTGTACTCTTGTTTGAGTACACATTACTTAATTTTTCTAGGGCAACATCTTTTCTCTAATTTTTTAAGTGAATTCAACTTTTCTGGGTTAACAGTGTATAAAAAACATAGATTTAACTTTTTTTAAAACATTTTACTTAAAATGACTCTCAAAGTGAAGGCACAAATAATAAACTCCCTCGTGGGGAAAATCACATTTTGATTGTTGTTTATATGTCTATGTGGTGTTTTAATTTTTTATAAGACAAACCATGTGCTAAATCATCTTTCAACACCATTGCGAAGTATTTTTTTCCCACAAAAATAGAGTCCACTCCAAAGACAGCCCCTTGAAATCCCCTTAGTTATCTACGCCACAAACATGCAACCAATCACATCATCACAGTTGAACTCATGGATCATTCGTTCGAATCATAGATATTATGTAAGGATGCATAGACTCGACGCTGAAACGATCGCAGAACAGCTGTGCTGCTCACACATGGAGTGTGAATGCTCACACCTAAAAACATGAACGCTAAAAAAATGTGCTGCATTTTGTGTATGCATTGTATGAAACCGGACTGACCAGCTATGTGTCTGAAAGTGTAGCATCTATTTACATATATATCTATGGTCTCAGCTGTGTGATTGAGTATGCATATTCGCATATTCATAAATCTGTGCATATTAAATGAGGCAAGAGTGCAAAGTTACATTTTAAGTTGGTAAAACTTTTACATATGCTATTATGATGCTCAAAGATGAGTTTTACATGATAAAATTATGGACTACAGGGGGACTTTAAGATTATAAAGATCACATAGCCAAATATAGAGACAGACACAATGCTACAGTCCATCCAAAAAGCACAATTGTGTGATTCAATGCGTAATCAGCCAAAATCTGCATATTTATTACTTGTTGACATGTTTTATCAATGTTTAAAATGATAACATACATAAAAAAGCCAAGCTAATATAAAAAACATGTAAGGAATTTTAAAATTGAGGCTAATCGAATGTGCTTTGGCGGGCAACTCAGAGACTCCATGCGGGCCACCTGTTGCCCATGTTGGAGATCACTGCTATAGCTGATATTGTGGGACAAGGCTGAACTGCTGGTTGTAAAAAGACCAAATTTAAGAAAACATCGAGCACATGTCAGTTTACAGAAAAATATGCTCCTATCAAAGGTTTTATCACGAACTGCTTGGCCAAGTCAGGTATGCGATTTAACCATCACCATGAAATCTAAGTACACTCTGAAAGCAAATCATAAAAAGAGGGAAATCAGACAGGACTTTTGTGAACAATGGGTAAAGAAAAGGTGTGTCTAATATGGCCAATGTCCAAACGTTCCAGTAAAGGATCTGATCAAACTCTTTCCATTCAATCCCTTATACAGAGAAAAGAAAGAAAGAAAGAAAGAAAGAAAGAAAGAAAGAGTGGCTGTTTTAAATTAAACACCTGCTGAAAAAAACAAGCTGAAGCAACCAATTCCTAATTTTAGTAATTTAATTAATAAGAGAGCTGTGTTTTTAAACAAAACATAATAAAAATCCCTAAGCTAAATATTAAAATGTAATTAATATTTCATTTATATAATTATTAAAAAATTGAAAAAGTATAGTAATATATACAGCAGCAGTGCAAAATGTATTCTGTTTATTAGCACTGGTTTTAGTGTGTATATATATATATATATATATTAGTATTTGTGTAAGAGTAGTTTAATGCAAGTTATAATGTTGGTCAAATCATATAAAAATATTAACACTTTTATTATGTTAATAATAATATTAATCATCAAAAAAATAACAAAATGATAGATGATAGATAAAATCATAGACACTAATAGCGTCAGTTGGATTAAACATTACTAGAGGTAATAACTACAAGCAGGTGCTTGTAAAGTGAAATTGTGAAGCAGCCCACTTAAGAGAAAATGTGAGTACATTTAAACGTTAAAACACTACAACGGTATTCAAAAAATGTACGATTGTAAACCTAGTTTTGAATAATAGTTCTGTATTTCTCAATCAAGGACAGCACTGAAACCTTGAAAAGATTCAAGCACCTGCCAGTTTTACATGAAATAAAAGCCAAAATCTCATTAAATCAAAAGTATGCTATACTGAGAATGTATTTACCAAGACATGCGATTGTAAAGCTCTTTGGCCTCCATTTCTACCAAATATGCTTTCTTGGGTTTCATGGTCCTTCAGAGGTTTTCAGTGAGAACTCAATCCAAAGAGGACAACAGCTGAGCGGTGCAAAATCAATGACATCTATAAGCCAAATACCTGCATTAATTCTCTTGTGCTAATTAGATTTACGGCCATACAACAGACTCGGATTTGACAATTGTCTTATATAGCTTATAGCGTGATATAAATATTTCTGTACCAAATATGCCTTTTAATATCCTTTACAATTAATATCTTGTCCACCCCAATGATTGAGTTCAACCTTTAGTCTTTAAATACTTAAAGAAAAGCATGCGCTCCTCTAAAAAATATGTTTCAAAAACATGTAAGATAAAGATGTGTGAAGTAAGTCTGGCCCATAAACCCAAACCCAACACCATTAATAACATGTGGCTCAGTGTGAAATTTTTTGGTGGTCGATTTGGACAGGAACTATACCTCCGGTGATGAGCTTCTGACAGTTTGTGTTCCTATTCCCTTTTCCCGCGACTTGAATATGAATGAATACCCCGACTTTGAAGTCGGTGCCAAGATCCTTAAACTATGTTAGTGGGGCTATGCCAAGAAGTTAAAAGACTTCTCAAAATCAGCTGAATAGAGGAGTTAGCAGTAGTGAGCATTTCTTAACCATCAGGACCGGCAGAGATTAGCTCCAGTTTCAGTGGGGGTGAGGAGAGGGTTTGCAGGACACTGAACTCAATCAACTTCTTATAGCAACAGTCAAAGCTACAGTACAGTACACACCCAGGGCCTTACCAGCCTGCGCTCACACCCGCAAACAGCACTTACTGCTGGGATAAGATCTACGGCAAATATTACGCACAGAATAACGTATCAATACAATGCAGAAAATAACAAATAAACGCAATAAATAAATAGAAAGAATGAAATGCTCTCCAGCTATCGAAGCAGTTTAATAACGACTTACCCATTGTCTGTTTACTGTTTCCAAAAGGTCTCTTTTGTACTCACCGTGTTAACAGCATTGACAGGCGGTACGAAGAGTCCATCGTGGCCCACGAAATAGTAAAACGCAAACATGGGACTAAAAAGAACAGTGAATGAGGGGAAAAAGGTATAGGAAAAAGATATTCCCATAATTATGAGAATTCAATTTTCCTTGTGATAAAACCATAAGCTAGTCCTAAATCCGGTATAACCTCTGTATTCTACGATCTGGGTGCCTGCTTAACGACCAAATGACAGGCAACATCTGTTTGTAAGAAAGCCAAGATCGAGCCTTAAAAAAATTGGCTTGATTTTCTCTTTCACTCTCTCTCTCTCTCTCTCCAGTCCTCTCCCTCTCTTTCACTAACTCGCTCTGTTGAATGAAGCGAAACAGAAAAGAAAGAAGACTGGAAATTCGGCAAAAGGAAAATGTAGTTGTGCACCAGTCTCATCAACCCTTAACCTCGCCCCCTCCGCTCGCCTCTCTCTCCCCCTCAGCTGTAGAGAAGCAGCCCAGGTACAACTCCCCAGCAGCCCTAAAACTGCCCTCTCACAGACCGACCGTACGACTGACCAGCCGCCCGACCAAACCACCCCCCTACACCCTCACACACGTACACCTCCCAAAACACACACGTACTTCTTGGAAGACTTCTCTGCACCAAAAATAAATACTAATCTGCAGTTGAGTTCAGCTTCTGAAAGAGTCTGGTTGGCCCTGTGCCATTGTTTGCTGGGGGACTTGCCATTTCGGCAAACGCTGACCGCTTGAGGGAATCCTCCAAATGGTAACATAAAAAGCCCAGAGATTTCTAGCATGATGTCATGAGCTATTCAGATCGGAATGTTTTGCGGAGAAACAAACATTTTTAATTGGCATACAGCTCACGTGACCTGGGTTATCTAGACGGCAAATGTGCTATAGACGACGGCGTGGAGCATCAATGTGCGCTGGCTAAGAATAGAGGTTCTTGTTGTGGCACTTCTTCTGAGGATCAGCAGTCTGCAAATATAGTGCTTAGCAATGCAGGCGTGAATAAATCAGAGCAACAAACTTAAATATACTCAAGTGAGCCAAAACACAGCAGCTCGCGGTAGACGGACGGCAGTAGAGTATGTTATCAGCGCTGAGGATGAGACCAAATCTAATACTCTGTCACAGTGTGTAAAAACAGGCCCATCATTCTTAAGCTTTCACACTTTAACCTGTAGTTGCCGATTTAACTCGGCAGACCAAGGCTGACATTTTGACACCTTAATAGACCTGAATGCCCACCGGGTATGTGGCGTTTCCCCGGAGTGATGACTGTTAGGAATACCTTCAGACTCTTATTTTGCTCTGCTTTGAGCTTGGTTGGAAGGGGAGGGCGAGTCATGTATAGTTTGTAGCTGGTGTGCAGGTGCCGTGTGATAAACACACACCTTCAGATTTGGTTAGGATGGCACAGTGTCTCACCCTTTCCAAATTCATTGCCTCTCCCCCTCTCTCTCTCTCGCTGATATTCTACTCACGCACAACTGCAGCACCGCTCCACCAATCCCTTGCATTAACCAAAACCTTTTACAGATGGGCCACCAGTTTACCATATTACTACTGGCCAACCAGAAACCACACCAGATAGTGACGGCTTAGCGACAGTTTCTGGTTAGATTGGGATTGGAAGGCATTTTTCACATTTGTCCCACTGTTTTGTTTTTTTACTACAAAGCCACGGACGCATTCAAATCTCTGCTAAACCTAGCTTTCTCTCAATATTTTGGTTAGAAATAAATTAATTTTCAGATTTTTGCTCGTGTTGTGGCCAGTAACGTTATTAAGAACCGCAATGGTTGAATTGTGAGCACAACTGTCTGGTAATGTCAGATACAGGTGATTCAATTCAAAGACATTAAAATTGTCTACTAAAAGACAGTCCCTAACAGTGTTCTTATAACCTAATGGGTAAAGCATTGCATTTGCAACACAAAGGTCATACTGTAGTGTATATACTGAAAATATGTATACCTTAAAGAATTAGTTCATTTCTTACAAAAAAATCCAGAAAATGCACTCACCACCATGTCATCCAAAATGTTAATGTCTTTCTTTGTTCAGTCGAGAAGAAATTATGTTTTTTGAGGAAAACATTACAGGATTTTTCTCATTTTAATGGACTTAAATGGACCCCAACACTTAACAGTTTTAATGCAGTTTCAAATTGCAGTTTCAAATGACTCTAGGTCTTATCTAGCTAAACGATTGTCATTTTTGGCAAGAAAAATAAAAAAATATGCACTTTTAAACCACAACTTCTCATCTATCCTCCGGTCCTGTGACAAGCCAGTGCGACCTCACGTAATACGTCATCATGTTTAGAGTTCACGGATGACTAGGGCTGTCACTTTTCGTTCGAAAATCGATTGCACAATCGATTGGACCAACCAAAAAAAGTTTCGAAAATAAAATAGGTAATCGATTTTAACCAAATATGTACACTATTAATTTGAAAATAATTAAACAATTAAAATATAGTAACAAAACTTACAAACAAGCAGAAAAAGAAAATAAAGAATTACGAAAGTGCAGTAGGCGTTGCGAAAGCTAGACAGAAAATACCCAGCAATTTTACGCACCTGTTGTTTCACGCTTTCAATCGCTGTACCTAGTGTTTTGCAAAGAAAATGGAGGACAACATCAATAAACCTGTGCAACACGAGAGAGCGTTGAAATTGCGACCTTACAGAGATGATGAGTTATGACAAGGAGCCACCATTGCCAGCTGACAGCGATCCGCTTTTGTGGTGGAAGATACGAAATGCCCCCACCTTGCGCAGCTGGCAACGAAGTACCCGAGTTTTCCTGGGACATCAGTGCGGTCGGAGCGCGTCTTCTCAACAGATGGACATATTGTGAATAAAAAACGCTCTGGACCCCGAAAAGGTTGATCGACTTGTTTTCCTGACCAATAATTTGTAATGGCCCTAGTCTTTTTGCGCATTTCATTATGCCTGCCTAGTGCCGCCAAAGTGTCGGTTACGTTTAATAAAAAAACACACAGCATGTTCTCAACTTCAAGTAAGTCTATTTAAAGTTTCATTTTTTAACAGTTGTTTGAAATGGATCGAATCATTATTTAAAATAATTTTTGAATTGCCTAAATCATAAATGCAGCCGGTTTGAAGCCTGCAGTAATGTTTTTCATTTATGTTATGGCAGCAGTCCACTCTGCATAATTTTTTCGAGAATGTTGCACTCCTGTTGCTGTTTGTTATTCTGCACGAAACGTAATGACAATAAATAATAAATATTACTGACTTGTGCGTTTCCAGCGCTCTCTTTACATTTATCCGCTATTTGGCGTTTTAGACATGGAAAATCGATTTTACAATCGATTCAATGAACACTTACATATTGAAAATCGAAAATGATTTTTTCACAAAAGTGACAGCCCTACGGATGACATATCGAAACTACGCCCCAGTGTTTACAAGTGTGGAGAAAGAGGACCGTTCCAACGTTGTTGTATGTCGAATGATAATAACTAATGTCTTTGTGCCAGTTTATTGTTTACAATGGTCCGCAAATGTGCGTTTCATATATGTAACACGTGACCTTTCCACGGCATTACACAATTACATGAGGTCACGCTGGCGCGTCACAGGACCGGAGGAAGACGAGAAAGTGGTTTAAAAGTGCATATTTTTTATTTTTCTTACCAAAAATGACAATCGTTTCGCTAGATAAGACCCAGCTAAAGTAATCCATGTGATTTACTGTTTTCTACATCATCCTACACAATGTAAAGAACATTCTGTGAAAATATTACCTTGATATATTTAAAAATGACTGTAAGGCCATGCCATGTCAAAGATTGAAATCAATGTAAAAATCAATGGTTGAATTCAAACCTTGATGCTCTCAATCTCAAAATTAGATGAAAACTTTAAATGTACACAATTACAAAATTGTACTTAAATTAATTCCACAATAGCACAATTTTTTGTTCAAAAAGTGAGGTGTATAAAAAGGCAGCACATTTGATAAAAAAAAAACTCATTCTGTATTAACCTATGGCAAATAAATTATCAATATTTAGCATATCAATACAAGCGGCACTGTTGTCAAAGGTTAAATACGAAGTAAACTGTCTCTCAATTACATCCAAAAATTTAGCGCGACTGTTCAGCCTATTGTTCCCAGCTGAGACATCACCTGCTGCCCAGCAGTGATACTAGTTAATTACTGTTAATCTCGTGGGAAAGAAAATGCTTCAAAGTGGCGTTTTGTTTTCATTACAATGCGGTCTCCAGTCAGAGGAGAACGGCACTGTTGAACCAATTAGTCTCATTTGGCTCTGATTTGCAGTAAAGCGCCTCCTTCTTTGCTTTATATTATCTCTGCTCTACATCTTAAGAATGTATTTGGAAATATAAGAGGATAGGATTCTTGTAGAGCCTTATACAAGATCATGCATAAGGGGCTCAGAGCATATGAAGAGTCTCTTTGTTTCCATCCACCCATGATCCTCATGAACACTATCTACACTGTTCCATCACTGCCAACGTCACCCCAACCCTCCGCCCTTCCGCAGGCGAGTCATTGGTCGAAACACACTGCGAGATTGTGACTCAGCTGGTCCCTCTGTGGTTCTCAAACTCTGAGTCAGACGGTCACAGCCTTGTGTGTCCCCAACTGACTCACCTCATGCGGAGGCAGGACCGCTTGGTCAATATACTACAGGAAGCTAATCCTACAGGAGCCCAGCTGGCATCACAACCGCAGGCCCTAATGTTCAGACCACACCCCCAAATCCAGCAACACCCTCTCTCACCACAACCAGTGCTGAGCTATAGAAACCCTAGCAATGAAACAATGCAAACAGACAGTTCCAGCATCTGCAAATTTGTTTCATTTAATATGAATTACTAGGTCATAAAATATGAATGCACTAAATTGGCCTTTGGAGTAAAAAAGGAGTACCGTAGTAGTCTGGGTCACAGACAAACCATGATGTAAAAATACTTTGGTTCGTTTGGCAGAGCCTGTGGTAAATTCAAACTGTCTAAACTGTGAATTCTTGTTAAATCTGTTACGCCGGATTTCCACCGACTGCGGAATGGCTGCGGATCCGCTGCGGAATGGTGGCGGAGTCAATCGGTTTTCATTCAAGTCAATGTGTGTATTTCCACTGACTGCGTTCCGAATCCGTCCCAGCTCCGGCCATCCGCAGCCCTCCGGAACAATTACGCGGAGCTTTTATTTTTGCCGGATGCCGGACAGCTCCACAGGGCGGAACCATGACTATATTGCGTGATCATACCTGAATTCGTGAGATCTCGTGTTGTGATCGGGGCTGGTTTGTAAAAACTCATAATTCAACTTCATAATGGGCGGTGACAGAACTGTGTTTTTGCTTATTTCACACTGTACTCAATTGCTGCCGCTCTGTCTTTTGCCACTCAGTGGGCGTAACCACTGGCACTTTCGCTGAAGGTGACGTCACGTGCATACCCTCTATTGAGAAACAGCCATGATCCCACCCTCCGTTCAAATCGGCGTCCAAAGCCACGCCTCCTTAAAAACACATGAACACGCACAGACCACTCATGTCTTATTCAACAGTGAGAAAACTTTGCAGTACCAAGTGAATAAAATTACCAAAATAACCAACATAAACAACTGTTTAAAATCGTAATTAGATACAGCATGTTTTCGGTTGTGTAGACGTAACGTTAGTAGTTTGCTTGTAATTTGAAAACATAAAAATCGTTACGCTAATTCGTAAAGGTACACAAACTACATAAGCAACACAATGTAAAATATCTGAAACCATTTAAATACAATCATATCGCATACCTACCTTTCCAAAAGAAACACTGCAATGACCCTTTTAGACCCTTTGCCTCCTGCAGCTGTCTCCATCTCGTGGAAAAGCCGTAAAGTTACCAATGTTTATTCGGGTTTTTGCTCTTTGCTGGTCACACTAAATACTGCCTGAAGAAGACATTTAGTTCTGAAAATTGTTTTGTTTTTAATTTTGTGTACATATTTCCTATATTTTCTCTTTGTTTCCTAAAAGAGTGAAAAATAAATATGGACAGACATTAAAACCAGTGTTGGGGAAAGTTACTTTTAAAAGTAATGCATTACAATATTAAGTTACTCCTAAAAAAAGTAACTAATTGCATTACTAAGTTACTTTTCATGGAAAGTAATGCTTACGTTACTTTTAGTTACTTTTGCGTTACTTTTTCTTGGCTAAAGCTTGATCTCTTTCAGGCCTTGCAGGTGTTTTTATGACTGAAAAGTTCTGCATTCAGAAATTGCATATTTCATCACAAAAATGTTTAGCTCTGGCCTGCCATCTCAGTTTCTGACTCAAACTTTCCACACAGACACAGAGAGTGCATACGTTAAGTTTAATTCAGTACATATTTTTAATCAAATTAATTAAACTAAAAAAGTAACTTGAGTTACTTTTTTGAAAAAGTAACTCAAATATTAATGTGTACATTTAAAAAGTAATGCGTTACTTTACTCGTTACTTCAGAAAAGTAATATTATTACGTAACTCAAGTTACTTGTAATGCGTTACCCCCAACACTGATTAAAACTTTGCTAAAACAACAAAGCTGGTGATGGTGGCTTAAGACTTTTGCACAGTACTGTATGTCATCTGTGAATGGCGTAGGACAAAAAAAATTCAACAAATCATTGAACCTAAAATATAAATTATTATATATGATGATCACTATAACATTGCAAAAACAAAAAATCTAATGGTAGCACAATGCCCTGAGACTTTTGCACAGTGCTGTATATTTAAAAAAATACATTTAAAGGACAAGTTCAGTATTTTACACATAAAGCCCCGTTTTCAGATTGTTTATGATGAAATAGAACGGCTTCGACCGAAACCTGGACACATGATGCTGGCCCGAGAATTTTTGGTTTCCGTTGTTTCACCTCCCACCTCCACAATGGCTGCATAGGTGCACTGGAACGGTCCTTCCTAAAATGCATTAAACTTTCGTTTACAGAGAGTGGTTAGGGGTGTTCACTGGTGTGCTCACGCAGAAATCGCTGCAAAAGATGATTTCCAACAGGTGTTTTACTATTCAATGTAAACTTGTGGACTATTTTTCCAAACGCCTCACACCCGTATATTCTTCCGTTGATAGCTTGAATAATAGACACTCCAGCCCAGTTGGTGGCAATAATCCGCCTTTGCCAGTTGCAAGAATACAAACAACGTTCCAGACGCGGAGTAATACCGTACCTCACAGCACATCTAATACATCTAAATCAAAAACTACGATAACACCTGTTGGAAACCATCTTTTGCAGCGATTTTTGTGTGAGCATATCAGTGAACACCCCTGACCACTCTTGAGTTTCACGTCTTTGTAAACGAAAGTTTAATTCATTTTAGGAAGGATTGCTCCAGTGCACCTATACACCCATTGTAGAGGTGGGAGGTGATACAACAAACACCCGAAAATTCTCGGGGCAGCCGCATATGTCTAAATTTCACTCAAAACCGTTCTATGTCATCATAAACAATCTGAAAACAGGGCTTTAAGTGTTAAATACCGAACTTGTCCTTTAAACAACTTAACATAGTGATTGCTATCAGGATGTGAGGAGACTTTTAACCAGCATAACAAAATTTTTTTTTGGATTAAATCAGATACACTGCCTTTAACTGCGTGACACTGGTTTTGTGCGTGATCCTTTGTGTGGGACCTTCAATATTGAAGCCTATTCAAAAAACGTCCAGCGGGGAATCCAACAAAAGCCATAATACCGATAAGCAAATTTGCTTCTCGTAATAGAGTCGCAAAGTGAATGATGCTGGAAATAAACAATGTTTTATAATGCTACTTAGACACTTCTTGCATAACCACCATGGTCTCTCGCTGCCGGATTAAAGCGCATAAGAAAGACAGACATATCACTGCGCTGATTTCATTACACGCTACCAGACAGATTCTTGGCTCGAGGGGGCAGAAATGAAAATTACACATTTGAAGTACCATGCTTGTGCGAAGGAATAGACAGATTTCCTAGTTCCCCATAAAAACGCATGCCCTTTGTATGAAAAACAACAGCACACTTCCCATTCAAACCCATCATCTTTGCCGAACTACACCGTGCAGAGTCCCCTTGAAGCTACGGCATTCCAAAGCTCCATCTCTCACCCGCTGCCCCCCGTTTCTTTTCTCTAAATCACAGTACCTTTCTCTGACTAACTCCATGCCCCCTCCTTTGGTTGTGCCCTTTGCTACTCCTCTGCCACCCACTCCCTCCTTTTCTTTCTGTTTGTCTCTCTCCTTTTCTCTTGCCTCCCTTCCAAGCCTTTTCTCTTCCTTTTAAATTACAAATCCTTCAGTGAAGGACAGGAAAAGTGAGTTCCATGGAAACCTGGCACCGAGCCATCTCATTACACCGCCAATTGATTCTGGCGCTATGCCACACTGCTGTCCCCTGCGAACTTACTTCCCATCATGCACCTGACATCCCTGGTCTGTCTGCAGCAAAAGAAAAAAGCAGAACACACACAAACTCTTTCACTTGCTCTAAACAGAGAGGACCGGAAACAGTTCTTCATCGTGACATAATGAAATATACAAAAAAAGAAGAAGAACCCTAAATCATGGTAACTTGAGATAATTCCATTTATGATTTTTGTACGATTTGAAAAATATATTACAGGCACTGTAGCTTTTACTAAATAGAGTGTTGAGATACAAATACGGAGATCTACATGTCATTTCAAACTAATGATTTCCTTGGCTGTACATTTTTGTTTATCTAATAATGACTAAAGGAAACATCTGGCTGTAGTTTAAACCCAAGCCCTATGACATGTCATGCTCTTATAAACAAAAACATTTAATTGTAATAACGAATATTAGTTTAACAAGTTCAGCAAATCCACGCTAGGCTGTCACTTAAATATCAATCTTAAAATCTTCCAAGCCTCAGGCATCATTTTTGTTACAATGACACGACCTCGATCTAATCGACAGCGAACGTTCATATTTGTCTGAAGCCCTGCCAAGAAGTTTCATTTCAGGATATGAACTACAACCGCTCGCAACATGTGCCGCAACGTCATCAGAAATGGAGCGGCCTTGAGGAATAAATCAAAACAGTGAGGAAAATTAGAGTAAAAAATAACACATGGACAACTAGTTTACATAATCTACTTCACATGTTCTGAGCACAAAGGCGTTTCACATCTGGCGCATGTGCTTGAGGATGGTGAGCACACTGGAGAAGATCTTTATACACCACAACTGACCAGCTGGTTTTGAGAGGAGAATAAAAATCTGACCCTGCCTGGAAAATCCTATTAAAGGGATAGTTGCCCTCATGTTGTTCCTGAATACCTGTATGAATTTCTTTGTTCTGTTAAAAACAAAGGAAAATATTTTAAACAATGTTTCCAACCAAACATTTTGGAGCACTGTTGATTTCAATAGTATAGTATGTAAGTCAATAGTGCTCCTGCTTGATAACAAATATCTTCCTTTGTGTTTAACAGTACAAAGAAATTGTTTCAGGTACAGAACAACTTGACGGTGAGGAAATCCCTTTAAAGCGATACTCCATCGTTTTGTCATATTAAACTATGTTATTACCTTAACTAAGAAGAGTCGATACATACCTCTATCATCTTAGTGCGTGCACTTAAGAACTGTGGCGTGCGGCGACACTTTGGTACCACTTAGCTTAGCCCAGTTCATTCAATGGTACCAAACAGAGATGAAGTTAGAAATGACCAAATGCATCACTTTTTAATACAAGTAGTTATACGATCAAATATGGTGGCACAAAATAAAACGTGGCACTTTTAAAAGCGGGTTAAAAAAGGGTAACTATAATGTATGGCGGAATAGCACTTTTGGGAGTACTTGGACTAGGCGCAGTAACACTCTCCCTCTTCCTCTCATTATGAGAGGGAGAAGGGGAGCGGATTTTTCAGGCAGGTCGAAGTACTCCCAAAAGTGCCAATATTCCATTATACGCGTTACTTGCTCTAGATTCGCAGGATTTAACTTCGTGTCATGCTAATTTTTAGCTTGAGTTGAATATTTTCAAGTTGGGCGAAAACGCGTTTGAGGCAAATAGCACGTGTTTTCGCGGCAAACACGCCGCCCATATTGCGTCATTCGCATCGCCCCAGGCAAATACCCGTCTGATCGCGTCTTTGAATTGACTTTGTATGTAATCTACTCACGCAAATCGTTGAACTCGCGTTTGGTGTGTATGCTCCATTATGCAAATTCTGCAGACACGTTCACGTGCGAGAAGGACGTGGAAAGTCAAGTATACCCCGCTACCTTTCCATCCACGTACTCCGTGGGACTCTTTCCTTCTTTTCCATATGGACTGCGATTCGTCACGCTTCCTTCAAAAGTGCATTAGAATCGTTATTGAAGGTGCTGTATTGATGCTCATATCGATATTTTAAACACAGCACTAGCACCCACAGGAGAATGCAGTATGTAGACTAGGAGATGCATTGCATTTTGCCGCTATACGCATGTGTTGAACGTCTATGTACACGTACGAGTCATATTAACTATACATTGCAAGGCTGTGTGTGTGCGTACGTTCACGTACATGTAAAAGCAGACTATGTTCTGGGCTTAATTCACACTGATCCATCAAATGCCAACAAACTCCTTCATTCGAATGTTAATGTTTGCAAAATCAGTGCAAATTAGCCTTTGTAGTATATGCAAATGCCCCTTTTATAGGGCACTTGTGCATTTTTTCTCCTGATGCTGCAAGTATTGGCACAAATCTAGCAGTGTAGGGATTCACTCTTCAAGTGATACATACTATACGCCGTTCAAAATTAACACCAGCCAATTGCCAATGGGAGTAAATACTGTCTTTGGCAAGAAAGGAAAACTTGCCAATTGGCCCATAACTTCAAAACTTGCTACATAATTCAGGGTGTGAATTAAATTAAAAAACTGTAAAGATGATAATCTGACCCCTGCTAAAATGAATGATCATCCACTAAGAAAATATCAAGCACTTTTTTCTCAGGAAAATTATACCATCTTGGGTGGCTCATTTTTTTCGGCAAAAATCCACATATATGGAAAAGTTCTCCCGTTAAGCTATCAAAACAAACACATCAGGAAAGGAATCGAGCTGAACCCTAGTATTTTTGGCAAGCAGGGCTTTCCTATGAGTTTATGGATATCATCTTTTCAATATTGGGAGTATATTGGCAAGTGTGGCACAAAGTTAATTTTGGGCCCTGGTTAAGTGCCATGACCCCGAGGGAGCAAAACACAGATTATGGTAGACTCTCAAAATTTGTTATGAAGTGCTCATTTCATTTGATGCCCCAGAGAACGGATCCCAATTACAAATTTCCATCAGTGACACGATCAAGTCATGATACGGATAACGAAAGAGTGATTTGGAGCATGCAGAGACAGGACGATGGAGTGTCCCATCAAGCCCTCTAATTGTCTCACTAATGTGAGCTTCAACAATATCAGTCCATTGATTCTTTTAACCCACAGCTTCGGTGCACATAAAATCAATCTCTGTGATAAATTCTCTCATCTGTGCCCAGTGTGGGCAATTAGGCAGAGTTATTTTGGGGTATATGAATGGAATTCGATTTGGGGGGAAGACTCGTACATACAAACAGTCTGAGAGCGGTTCGCCTGCAGCTGCAAGTTGACTGCTGGCAGAGAGAGTTTAGGTTTTTGCCAACGTGAGGCTGAAGCCTATTTCTAAATGTACATGGGTTGTCTGAGGACACGGTGATTTATGTTACTCGATCTTGATGCAAGACACGCTGTAGGATGCTGGGCTTGAGTAAAGGTATGCCAGGAATCTAAAATGAGGAGAAAGAGGGCTGGTTCAGCTTCAACACAGGGGCCAGAAGTGAGGGGTGATTATACCTGACCAAAAGACCCGCAAAGCCATAATGACCGCACTATTACCCTATTCCGGACAATACTTGTGTTTTGAAGCTCGAATACAAATCACCGTATTAACTGGCAGAGTTGAGAAAGTAACTTCAATGGTGTTGACAGCAGCAGAGATGCCAATAACTATTGTTCCAGTTTCTGGCCAGGTCCTGATGCATTGCTCATTACAGCAAGAATCTTTCAAATATATCAAACACAACCAAGAGTACAACAACACTGTGAGGATGGTGGGACGACCTCATGGGACGTTTGAAACACATGGAGTGTTTTACTCTGGAAGCAACAAGCTTTTGTGTCTGCACTTGCTGTAAAGTCACCAAGATTTATTCATTAGCTTTCTAACTGGGAGGGATTCTCTGAATCATCATAATGGATGAAGAAAAGAGACAGAGAGTAGTGAAGATGTTTTCGGTTTCAGCAGTAACAACATAAACAAACAGCTTTCGTGGAACAAACTAACTTCCGGTAAACTTTCGCAAAGAATCAATAATTCCTGATAACAAGGAAATTAACAACAACTTTAGTTCAAATCATAGCTAAAGCATATAAAAAAACTACATTAAGGTAACGTAAATGTGTAAAATGTGAATTATATAATGTATGCAATCTTAACTACATATCGGCTGCCAAACCTCCCTTTAAATAGTGGTAATCCATGATTGCCATCTTCCCTCGTCTTCAGGAAACCAAAACATTTATTATTTTCGACGAGGTACACTGCGGGCTTCTTCTATAGTTTTTTTGCTAAATTAAGGACGCATTGTTTTTCATTTTATTTTTTGACTGTGTGCATATTCCATACATTATTTTTTTGTGGAAATAGACGCCTTTAATTTTTTGAATGTGTACAAGTAGAAATCTTTATATATATATAGTTTTGTTGCAAAACGAGATAAATCCATTTTTTTACATTTTTGTCAAAAGATGTTTATTATTATGTTATGTTGTTATTTTGTTTTATGGTGCTACTTAATGAATATTAAAAGGCAAAGATTAATGCACATTTATACTGAACCAATAGATTTATAGAATTTTGAAAAAAAAAACATGTCATGGATTTACTGCATGTTGTGGAAAAAATAATCAGTTTTTATAATAAATCTTTGATTTATGGATTAGAACTTTTAATGTTTTTATAACCTAAAGATGCTATGTGAAGGTTTGTAACAGAAAATAGTGGTTTTCATCTTGTCACTTTTTTGGTATAGAAAACACGTTTTTACCGAAATTTTTCAAAATGGATTTATTGCGTTTTGGAACCAAACTCTTCAGTTCAAGAGTTCAGTTTGGCCGCTAGTCAGACCATTAAAGGGGTCATATTATAAGATTTTAAAAAAATGAAAGAAATCTTTGGTGTCCTCAGAGTGCGTATGCGAAGTTTTAGCTCATAATACTTCACAGCTAATTTATTATAGCATGTTAAAATTGCTAATTTGTAGGCCTGAGCAAAAGTGTGCCGTTTTTGGGTGTGTCATTTAAAATGCAAATGAGCTGATGAAATGCAAACACTGATCACAATGATGGTGGTTTGTTGTAATTGAAACTCAAATGTGCTTTCAAGTATTTCTTCTTTCTTTCTCTTTCTCTCTGCACTATGGCAGTGCTGTGGTTGGATAGTGCAGATAAGGGGGCGGTATTATTGTAATTCGCCTTGCTACCCACCTCACAAAACAGGCAAAATCTGAACTAACTAATTTTTCACACGCTTGCAGAAAATGGCTTACCCAAACAAAATTACTGGGTTGATCTTTATCACATTTTCTAAGTTGATAGAAGCACCAGGGACCCAATTATAGCACTTAAACATGGAAAAAGTCTGATTTTCACGCTATGACCCCTTTAAACAAACAGAGACCGGAAGTTAAGTTCCGCTCAGACATGTCTATGCCGTCTATACAGTATATATATTTCTACTTGTACACATTCAAAAAATTAAAAGCGTCTATTTCCACAAAAAAATAATGTATGGAATATGCACACAGTCAAAAAATAAGATGAAAAACCATGCGGCCTTAATTTAACAAAAAAACTATAGAAGAAGCCCACACACTGATAAACTGCTCGAATAAATTTAATGGTGCAACGTTTAGACCATCAGGTCTTCGTCAGGCACAATATAAAAATTTTATCACCTCACTTCTATAAATAGAAAACAAGTGTATGCCTTAATTACACTCGCTTTCAAAATTAATCAACTCACATATACAAAAATCTCAAATGTACACACAAAAAAAAGAAAAAAATACATATACACAATACAAAAAAATACAAGTAAGGGATCTATATAAAAATGTCCTTAATTTTTATATTTCCAAAGGGTAATTCACAAGCTAAACACAGAATCTTGACATGCATTAGTCATGCATGACTAAAATAACACTTTTTAATGTAATGATAACTCCAATGCATGGTAGTTATTGTTGCTATAGAAGAACTGAACTGTGGCACGGGGTGAAGATGTTGGCTGTGCTTATATATAAACACATGTTTTCCATTTTTAGTTGATGGGAACATTTTTGAAGAGCTGGAGGGAATTTACGATTGAGTTAAAATCAAAAATGTTTCTTTATGGTATTTTATTTAATAACACACATTTGTCTATAACAATCACCTTTGAGTGAAACTATTTCAGTAATATATAACTATACATGGCAGAATTCAAGGTATGGTACAGTGTAGCACATGCATCATTTTATGCAACTTTAAAATACTCATAGTCTGTGGTGCTTTCAGCATTGTTTTATTTAAACCAGCATTGCATTTTGTAATTTTTCTGTAATTTTTCCAGTTTGATTAGTCGCATGACATTTATGGGTCAGGGGCGTCTTACAGAAAAATCATAACTTTAAAATCTTATCTTGTTTGGTTACCATGGTAATTTCATTTAGAACCTCATTTAAGAGAAAAGCTATTACAGAATAATGTTCCTAAATGCATTATCTTAACTGCAGATAGGAAAGTGGTATTACAGAAGCATCCTACTCATGGTTGGGTTAACAACAACCCAGCATAGGTTTATTTCTAATCCCAAAATGTATGGTGTCAAATGTTTACCCAGCAGAATTTAGAGTGTAAGCCTCTTCTTGGGTTAGTTACATCACAAACCCCCAAATTTACATAAACCCTGCCCCAGGAACACGCAAAAAAGGGGGCTTTTCGAAAAAGCCAATCACAACATACTGGAACAGCTAACCAATTGACCATATTGGACCAACCAATGGACAAACTCATTATTTTTTCTAATTAATTTGGTGCACCTAGTAGTGGATAAATAATGTGTTATCTATCCAATACTGACTTCATATTTCATATCTTTGCTGTGCAACAAGTTTGCAAGATCTATCAAAGATTGTCCGTAAGAGTCCTAATGCATTTGGTAGACAGACCTGAACATTAATGTCCCTCTGCTATCTCTCGCTTCAATATCGCTGTCTTTCTCTTTCTCTCCCTATGCACCGAGTGCCAGGCCGCTGCAGGGCTGTCTTTGTTTTTTAATAGGGGCTAATACTCGACCTTGGTTCCTTCCCGTGGGGACAGAGCCCATGAATACCCCCACTGTGCGCCTCTCTCTCTCTTTCTCTATCCTGCTTATTCGCTCAGGGAATGCCAATGTTCTGAGGTAAGGAGTCTTTGTACCTCCACAACCCACATTCACATACACACACATAGTCACACACACACATACAGAGCAGCTCTGGTGGAGCTATTGTGAACCTGTTCCCTCTCACACTCACAAATAGAGAAACATAATAATCTCCTTGGATTGATGTAGTAAAAAACGGCCCGGTCCGAGTTTGTGTTCCCCGACAGCGGGGAGCCTTAGTGGACACCATCAGAGGCGAGGGGTCTGCTCACTGGCATTGGTTCAATGTTACCAGACATTATCAGGACAACTTAATTACAACAAGCTGCCGCAACCATCTTTAATTTTAGGATATTTAAGGGATGTTTGCCCAGAAACAGGCTTTCAAAATCACAACGCTAAATGGGGTTAGAGAGATGACCACTGGTTAAATTGCTGATCTGCCCAAGTAGAAATGTAGCATTTTACGATTTGTTAATGTATTGAAACATAAATTAGCAGCATATATTTTTACATAATTTATTAGTCGTTGTTATCTCGTCAATGGCGGCGAAAGAGTTATCTCGTCAATCAAGAGAAAACGCTTCCCTGCCAATGACGAGTATTTCCGGCTTTCCGCAATACCGCTATTATCCTTCCGCAACTTTTTGAACCCCGGAAGTATTGCCCTATGGCAAGCGGCTGCATGTCCGTGTCTGTTTTAAAGATCGCTCTGAATGGGATCTCTATGAAAAGTCTGTCACAAAAATGGAATTATCTCTGCTTTTTGCTCAAAATGTGGTGTTTTTGCAGAAACCTACCCATATTCAAAAGCTGATAACAAAAGAACTACTGAAGGTAGGATGAAACGGGTTTTTTGAAAGCAGAGGGTTTGTTCATTCATTTGTTATATTGTATGTTTATATTTTTAAAGAAGAACATTTTCTGGAAGGCATTAAACTTTTGTGAAAATCATGAAAAACACTGGCTGGCAACTTTTTTTAAAAACGCTGGCGGTGAAATAGTTAATGTAAGTGTATTGCTGCGTTCAAACCAGCCGCGGTAGAGACGTCAAGCACGAGTGATTTCAATGTTAAGTCAATGTGAAGACGCGTGGAGGTCTCGCGGCGTGAATGAGCCGTTTAGCGCGGTAGACGCGATTCCGCCTTATTGGTGCGAATTGAGCATTGCCGCAGCAAACGCGCTAGTTGAAAAATTGGAACTTTGACGGAAAAACGTGCCACGTTAACAAATTAGGAGCTTGCTCTAGTAGTGACATGATTACAGGAAGCTAGCGGAGTCACAGAATCCAATGGAAGGCCCTCCCAAGAATGTCTCGATGACTAGAAGCGAGTAAACTCAAAATGTTCAAACGGCAAACTAGAATCAGTAGACGCGAATTTGACGCCTTAAACGCGGCTGGTGTGAACCCCGATAAGACACTAAAAATCCTTTTCCCAAATTGTCTTAAACTTAAAACACTTGATGTTCTAATGTGCATATATTACCAGTACTGCAACTAGAAATAACAAAAATACAACATACACCGAACAGATGGAGCCTCATGAGCAACATAAAACTCAACTGCGAATATATAACCTTTAAAAAATATACATGTATACAGTGTGAAATAACTGGTCCAAAATTATCCCTGCATGCCTGCAACTCTGGATTTAGGAACACCACAAACCAATTTTAGGGGTGACACTGTGGTAACCCCTAATAGATGCTGATTCCTGAAAGGCTTTTGAGCCTTTAATAGTCATATTCTTGCTGCTCAACAAAATACTTTTTATTTATAAATTTATTTATTTCGAATTTATGCAAAAAAGAACCCTTAAACAAGAAAACAAATTCAAGTATACAAATCACACATAACGTAAAATCGTAATAATTAACAAATTATTTAATTTTTAATTATATTCAATGTCCTTTGCCTATTCGACAAGGAGTGAGAAGAAAAAAAATTATTTAATCCCACCCCCTCTCCACAACTCAAAGCTTACAATAAACGACCCTCATTCCAAATATTCATACATCTTGCTTCTTATACCTTAAAACCACACAAAAAAGAAAAAGCACATAAATTGAAAAAATATATAAAAAAGTGTACTATGAAAAAAAATTATTCATTTATAAATGTCTACAACTCAGGAAAACAATACAAAATAATAATAATAATATAAAATTAATACAGTGATGTCGATAACACAATAAAACCAAAGACATTTGAGAACTCCAGAATATCGTAGAGAAGGTACAGATGCAGTCAGCCACATACAAAGCGGGCATCATGCATTACTTTACCAACCGAGATCCGTCTTTGTATGGCAGTACTCAGCTATGATTAACTCATATTTGGACTTGTAAACATTATTGACAGCATGCATTGAAAACTGTCGCAGAGCTGTCAGCAATGTCTTCAAAAGCCATTCACTGTAAAGCTCTGGTACGTATGGAATGAAAAGGGTGAGTTTCACGCATTGCATGGTAAAGACTGGAGAGGTAGACTGGCACGCATAATTCAAATAAACTCACTTTCATGCATTTGCTTTTATTGTCTGCTCAGTTTGCACTATTAGATGATAATGCCTTTCAAAAATGCTTAGCATTCAGGCACACTTAATCAAATTTACCAAAGAGAGAGAGAGAGAGAGAAAGATAGAAATGGTTTGGCATAGATTCCTCATGTGTTTATATTGTAGGTCGACTTTTGTTATTGTGTATTAATTATTCATCTTATTCTTCCTGGTTTATCCTTTACTGTATACTCTTTTATGTTTTATTGCCTTTGTCATTTATTGTTTCGTGTGCCCTTCAGCTTGTCTTTCTAGAGAAAAGCTAACAAAATGAGTATTGATTTCATCGAACGAACGTACAGATGACAATGAAGATCTTGAAATCTTGTTTAAAGCATGCATCGGTGATTTGCTAACTCCAGCTTAAGCCATAAAACCGAGCTGTACAGCTGTGTGACATGAGACATAGAACAGTCCCAAACTATGCTAGCCTTGAACTCTTCTCACTTGCACTCT
This sequence comes from Misgurnus anguillicaudatus, assembly GCF_027580225.2. Lineage (NCBI taxonomy): Eukaryota > Metazoa > Chordata > Actinopteri > Cypriniformes > Cobitidae > Misgurnus > Misgurnus anguillicaudatus. The sequence continues at coordinate 19,225,912 of NC_073360.2, read as the reverse complement.
ATCAAAACAAGCATGATCATTTTAAGTCTTTTTTTATAATAAATGTCCATAAACCCCCCCCCCAGACTCTGTGCACTGAATTGGGCAAAATAATATTATGCCAAGAGATTTGACCACATAATTCTTTTAAACTAAAAAAACGTGACCTATCATGTAGTATCAGGGTAAGGTAGTATTATGAGTAAGGAAAATACAACTTTAGCGAACAGTTTCACTGTATAATGTGCACTGATAAACCTTTAGGGAGCACAGGGCTTGAGCAGACAATCCTGAACAAAATAATTTGCATTTAGATTAATTCAAGGATGTAGAAACTATATTTAGTTGGTTTTGATGCAGTGCTTTATAAAACAGATGGGAGAGGCGAGACCTATAACCCAACCCACTTCTTCTTCACTATTAAAATAATGTATGGATCCAGCAACACATAATAAGATTTACGAGACAAAAAGTATTTAAAAAACATGGGTAAGTAAAAAAAAAACTTTATGGCAATTTGCACCTGCTTTAGTATACTGTAATTTTTAATGTACTATACAATAACCAATGTATTAAAATCTGCCTTAAAGGATTAGTCCATTTTCTTAAAAAAATATAAAAATACAGATAATTTACTCACCACCATGCCATCCAAAATGTTGATGTCTTTCTTTGTTCAGTCGAAAAGAAATTATGTTTTTTGAGGAAAACATTCTAGGATTTTTCTAATTTTAATGGACTTTAATGGACTTCAATACCCAACAGTTTTAATGCAGTCCAAAATTGCAGTCTCAAAAGACTCTAAACGATCCGAAACAAGGCATAAGGGTCTTATCTAGCAAAACGATTGTCATTTTTATATAAAAATATGCACTTTTAAACCACAACTTCTCTTCTTCCTCCGGTCCTGTGATGCGTGTTGTGATTCCAGGCTGCGCTGGCACGTCACACAGCCGGAGGAAGAAGAGTAGTTGTGGATTAAAAGTGTATATTTTTTATTTTTCTTGCCAAAAATGACAATCGTTTCGCTAGATAAGACCCTTATGCCTCGTTTGAGATCATTTAGAGTCCTTTGAAACTGCAATTTTAAAATGCATTAAAACTGTTAAGTGTTGGGGTCCATTAAAATGAGAAAAATCCTGGAATGTTTTCCTCAAAAAACATCATTTCTTCTCGACTGAACAAAAAAGACACCAACATTTTAGATGACATGGTAGTGAGTAAATTATCTGGATTTTTTTAAGAAACTGGACTAATCCTTGAATCAGGATATTACTTGGTCACCATGAAATGGAGTAGCAACTGTTTTCTTTTCCATATCATGACGTATTTCTAAGTGAAACAGCTTCAGAAATGAGAAAAATGTAGGGTGGGGCTTGATTTTGTCCATCGGGAACTGATTGGATTGTTGGAAGTTGGGCCATGTTGCTAATTATTAATCGTCGCAATATTTTCCCAGGCAAAAACAATTCTCAGATGGAATGGCGCCCCGCCCACGCGCCCATTGATGCCAACTTGGTGACTTGATGACTAAATGTATTGACTTTTCAGACCCCTTAAGTGCCTGTGACAAATGTAGCGACTTTCTGGTTGAGCTGTAGCTTAAGATCTGTATGCATTTCTGGGAAATCATTTATTTGGGTATTATTTGCTCCTCATATCTTTTGAAACTAGACTGTTTGGACAAATAAACATGAACATAGCTCAGCTGCACAGTTTTTTACTCAGACAGACTTTAAAAGTTCAGTTCAGTAAGATTGCTGGTCAACAACTTGTATGTTAACAAGTAGTTTTAATGGGTCATACTTGCTTTATTGCCTGACAACAGAAGCAGATAATATATATACAAATGAAAACTTTTTGTAGGTAATCGGCTATATTAAAGGTCGAGTTCTTTCTGTGTTTTTGAAGCTTTCATTGTGTTTACAGTGCACAATATAACATGTGTTCATGTTTCGTGTGTAAAAAAACGCTGTATTTTTCACACAATTTACTTATCTGTATAGCGCTGTTTTCACTGCCCTAAAAACGTGCTGATGTCTTCCTTGTTCTATGAAGTCCCTCCTTCAGAAATACGTATCGAGTTCTGATAGTGTAGTTTGTTTAGTGTGTTGTGATTAGGGTGGCCATTCGATAGAAGCTTAGCTTGCCGTTAGCTTAGCTGGCGACTGACGTATTCTTGTGGGTGGAGTTTAGTCAAAAACTGTTCTAGTGACATCATTAAAGCAGGAAGTAGAGGGCTGTAGTCCAAACCGGCTGTTCGCTGTAGGCTTTGAAAGGCGAATTCTAAAGAAAATATATCGCCTTGAGCTTTATCATTTTACAGGTATTATTTATGCTATTATAGCAACATTACACACTATCTAAGGTTTAAAAAATGGGATCGGAAAGAATGTGACCTCAGAGAGTAAGCGAAATGTGAAACAGATTTGAAGTGACAGGTGTCCCTCTACTTCTGGGGCGCTCCAGTACGTGTGCGACCCAGCAGCTTGCCCATCCATTGCTTGTTTTTACTTGTTTGTTTTACTTTTTTATCGGTTTATTGAGTGTTTATTGCGGACGTTGATGTTTATGTGTGAATGAAAGTGTCAGTGATACCGAGATGCGGGTTTTCATGAAAATTGTCACTGGTGTTACCTTTCTTATGGGTCACAACAGTGAAGATCAATAACACCAGTCACTGGTGATTTCTTGTGTCACTGGTGTTACTGTTTTTTTTCTTTCACATTCAATAAAATCTGTCACATGTTACATGATGATAATTTTAAATTCATTAAATTCTGCTACACTTAAGAATTAAGCTTTAAAGCTGAAAAAAATAAAAATAATATTTCATAAACACCTTTAATATTGCTAAAAAGTAAGGTGACACCAGTGACAAAAATGTTATTTGTTTTGCTTTAAGTACATGCACAAAAAAAAACTATATTTAGAAACTATATTTAGTTGGTTTTGATGCATTGCTTTATAAAACAGATGGGAGAGGCCAGACCTATAACCCAACCCACATCTTCTTCACTATTAAAATAATGTATGGATCCAGCAACACATAATAGATTTTTTTTTTTTTAATCATTAAGCTGTCATTTTGTGTACTCAGAACACATTATTAGATTACCCTTTGATTTTATAAGTTTAAATATTAGAAAATAAATCAATTTTAGGACATCTTGCCATACCAAAAGTGGACGTTTCTGTAGAATGACCCAAAATCAGGGTTGCATCTTGTGATGATATATCTTTTTTTGGTTCGTTACACTGTTTCTTGTCCATCCCTGCTGAAAAAAACAGCATACCAGCAAGACCAGCATATGTTGTGTTTTGGTGCTGGTTTGCTAGTGAACACCAGCTAAACCAGCATCAAACCAGCATCACCACCAGCATTAGCACCAGCTAAACCAGCATCAAACCAGCATTAGCACCAGCTAAACCAGCATTAGCACCAGCATCCCATGCTGGTCATACCAGCATATGTTGTGTTTTGGTGCTGGTATGCTGGTGAGCACCAGCTAAACCAGCAAAGACCAGCATAATTCCCATGCTGGTTTGATGCTGTTTTTTTCAGCAGGGATGTGCATTCCCATATCAGTCAAACTGCACCAGAGTTTGTTTGGAAGCGTACCGAGACCCACATTTTCAGCGGCCTCAGTTCGCTTGTTTAGTGCACACCAGAGTTTACCACATTTACTCAAATGAACAGCACCAACCGAGCAATCGCACCGCAGTTTGTTTTAATCGAACCAAACATGTCAAGTATGAACATGCCCTTAATCCAACGTCCACTTTTTACAGTGCGTTTCCACTTTATGTGAATTAGTGTTTTCAAGTATTTATGTCCCAAACTTTCCATGAACTTAGTATTGCCATCAGTGCAGCTTTCAAACGTTTTTAATGTATCACCATATTTCCTTATTCAGAATTGCTGTTTTAAAAAGTTTATAAAACCGCATTCATAGCATCCCAGCGATCTGAACTTCTCAAATGAACCCGGGTGTGCACCAGAAATTACTAGTGTGAAAGTGCTGTTAGTACTGTATCTTAGCAACAGCACGAGTTTCTCATCATTTTCATTGAAAAGCTCTAAGCACCAGGTTAAGAGGTTGTTTCGACAGTAAATAACACTTTAGTCTCGTACCGAGCACAAGAAAACATTTTTGTATAAGTAACATTTGTAAGATTTGATGACATCTATCTAATTTGCAGCCCAATTAGATGAAAGAATTCTTCCGACTGCATTTTATGAGTGATTTGACTTCCCAATCAGAACAGTCTCGAATTTACGAGCAAGTGTTCAATGAGTTCAACAGAAAGGCTTTCCCTTTAAAACGATAGCTTTTAAACTGACATTACTATGAATCATGCTTCTTCTATCATGCAAAACCTGCAACTTTATGATGTATAGCCATAACATGCCGTTCTATGGCCCAAAATATAACAGTAAGCGCACTACATAAGTATCTAAACATGTTCTTTCCTCCTCAGAATAATAAGAGAGAGATTGAAAACATCCAGCGTTCATGTGCGTAACTGTGCCAGTAATGGATGGATTTTTTAATATAGAAACACATGCTGATTTTTTTTGACAAGGTGATTTAAACTAATCTAATAGCTCATAAAACAAATCATTTTCTTTCTTAGTCATTTAAAAAGCATTAAAAGTTCAATCTTAGGCTGACTAAAGCAAACCTTTTAGCGTATCCAAAAACAATGTTTCTTTAATCTGTTTTGTTTTTAAAACTGTTGTGAATCACGACAAAAAACAACTGTAACTAGGTGCACACTGTAATGCTAACACGTTGGCACGCACACACTGCCCACACCAGCGCTGGGCCACATCTCCAACCTCTCCTGTTTTATCATCATGGTCATTTGGTCACCCTAGCTACATCTAAATATTATACAGTGGTATTTCACAGTGGTTTACATAAGTGTCAAAAATCTGTGTGTTACCGCTTTGCCAAAGCCATGGGTCTTTGTGTGCTCTTTTGCCATTGACAGCGTGTCACAATGCCCGGTTTGGTTTGGTTTGGTTAGGGAGGGAAAGAGTAAAAGTCGAAGCATTCTCACAGGACCAAAGGAGTGATCTCGGGCCAGATGGCTGCCCTACAGCCCTGGACTCAATACCGGCCCCTTGATAGAGCAGACAGGCCGGTACAGTCTCCAAAAGGCTTGAAAGAAAATACTGGGAGAAAAAACTTGCCTTTCCAAACCTTTAATTATCCAACTGTCTGCTGTTGCCTTTCAATGGTGATCTCTACTCTGCCCACCCCTCCTAAAAGCACACTGAACCCCCAAACATGGGACACAATGCACACGAGAAAGAACAAAACAAGGGGGCAAAGAAAGGAAAGCCAATGATGAAATAGAAAAAACCCTGGCGTAAACATGCGTACACAAACGATAATACACACACATAAAAGACATGCAAATGAATGTCTGGCGTTAAATAGTATTTGTGCCATCTATTTTTATCTGCTGTCTCTTTGTGGTGCGAGAAAGGTGTGTGATAACTTCCTAAAGCCCAGCTTAAAAAAAAGGCGCATTCAGTATATGCTTTCCTTCCAGAAATATGCTACGTACTTGAGGCACAAACAAGACCACCCATCTATAAACGTGTTAAGAGATGGGCTGTTATAAAAATACACTTCTACGAAATCCTGACAGCGTGATGTCTTAATAAAGAGCACCGAATATTTATGCACAAAAAGAAAAGCTGATTAAAGTAAGAGCTGACAAAGCTCCTGTAATAGCAAGTCTGTGCTTTAGATTCCACTGTGAGTAATATTCTGCCATATGGATTAGTATCTGTGATGGTAGTGAGAGGTAAAGTAATAGGCACAAGGGGGGTTTAGATGCTTTTTCGCTTCCACCCGCCCCCAAAAAAGTCTTCTAACAACAGCGGCGATGAAACCGACCGGCCAGACATTAACTAAAAAACATTGCATACCTGATGATGCACGTTGAGAGGAATTCGAGACCAAATAACGCACCACCCTGTGAATGACCTCACATTCATTGTCTGTCAGGTGCTAAATGAGCTTTGCAGGAACACAGTCAGCACCAAACTTTCCCTGGTAACTCGGGAGTTGCAACAAAAAAGGGGGTGGATGAAGATGAGCACATAAGTTGTGTTTGTTGTTGTTTGTACCAAACATGCCAAGGCTAGGAAACAGCAGGCAATGTGTGGCTCTCCTTCTCACGATTGAGCATATGGCACTCGAAGCGAATGCAACATAACAAACAGACAGACACAGCGACGCACAAGTGTGATCACGGGATGAACTTCTCTTTAGATTTGTGATAAACGTGTTGTTGAGGGGGCCTGGAAAAAGAGACGGATATCAGACTGACAGTGAGCGGGGCGGGCTGGTTAAACGAGTGAAAGAAATACAGAAAAAGGGAAAAGGAGCCGAAGGTAAAGCCACACATACTTTGGGAACAATGATCAACTTCATATGGTGAAGACATCTTGTGGCTCGCTCTCTCTCAACAGCAGCCAGGCGGGTTGACAAAGAGAGCCATTGTTGTAACCATGCCATCTCTGTGCCTCTCTACTCCGGACCTCAACCAGGTTGTATGGGGGCTCATCCGGGATAGCTTCAACCTGCCCCAACCCCAGGGATCTTGGGCCCACAGACTTCTAAAGTTTCAAGTTGTTTGAGCTTATCATTTCAGTTTTTACACTACCTCTGCGCATTGTGGTGTCTGAGGGGGCAAGTTTCAACTGCGAATCGCAACCGAATTATGTTTCACACAGACTCGCACGCGGAGTCCGGCTCACATTTCAGCTAGTCGTGCACGGATGGCTGACCTTCAAGGATGTGTTTGAGACAACACGAACATACATCAAAAATGTGATGCGCAAAAATGAAGCGCAGGTCACTGTCCTAACTAGACGCGACGCGATACGGTTCCAGCTATAGGTAATAGGCTTTATGCCCAGCTGCACTACTTCCTGAACTTCAGCCAGCTCCTTGTTTCCTGTCTGCCATTATTGGACAAACTGATGAATCCAGGTGTGTCTGATTATTGTTGTTGTGACTACTGAGGTCAGACACACCTGGATTATTCAGTTTGTCCAATAATGGCAGACAGGAAACAAGGAGCTGGCTGAAGTTCAGGAAGTAGTGCAGCTGGGCATAAAGCCTATTTATCTGAACGCAAAAAAAGGGGTGTGGCGTGACGCAATCAATCACGTGAAGAATTCACTGTCAATTATCACAGCATCGCGGCTGGTTTGGACAAAAACTCTGATTAACATGGAAAAGATACTTCTTATTGTGTGTTGCGGCATCATGTCTAGTTAGAACACGGTGTGAGAGGGTCTGGCTTATGTTGATTTGACTGTCTCAGGCTCAGTAGCAGGAGGGAGGCCAAGCACTAACCCAACAGATAAGATCAAAATCTGGTGAAGAGAATTCTTTAGAGCTAAGAGGCTGTGATGAAACCGAGGGTAATGTCAAAAAAGATGTGTACCATCTATGGGACTGTACTCACTGAATGGCATTAAAAAGATAAAAGAATCTAAAATAAAAGCCCTACAGTAAACACCTAAGATGCCTCCATACTGCACCCATTACATCCTCATAAACGTAGATGGCTTTACTTAGCGAGCGAGTCTGATTACGAGCCCTGCCGCTGAAGCAGATCCAAATGCATGGAAGTGGAAGCAGGCCACATTCCATCAGCGTTCATGAGACTGTTGTGCCTCCCAAACCACAAGCATACAAAATAGTTTCCCGATCCCACAATGGTCTTGTTATGCTTCAGACGAACATATATACCACCATGTCCCAACAAACATGGTAGGGAAGACAGAGCGACTTCTGTTTAAAGAGGCATTGAAAAGCAAACTGCTCTTTCTATTTTTATGTTAGCAGATTCCCAACAGCATCCCTGCCAAATGCGGTATACCTTTCTACACTATCTCTCTCTTACACACAAAGACATGAATATAAAAGGATAAGGTTTAGGGTGAATGACTGCTCTGTTAAAATCCTGTTAAAGTCATAGTTTATTTTACAGTAAAATTAAATTAGGCATCCTTTTCAGTCAATTGCAGTTTAAGGTTACGTTAAGGTTATTTACAGTTATCTAACAAGTTTTCACCGGAGCATTTTTGTATTGTTTTTTCTGGTAAAAGTATACAAAAAATTACAGTGACATCCTGCAGCTGACTACATAGTTTATTAGGTCCGCTGGTGGGATTTTTGTACCTTTTTCTAAAATTATTTTTGTCAGTTATCTGAAAGGGAATTCATAGACAAAACGTAAAGATTGCACTACTAAAATATCAACGTTAAAGGATTACTACATTTTTATAAAAATAAAATCCTGATGATTTACTCACTCCCAGGTCATCCAAGTTGTTTATGTCTTTATTTGTTTAGTCGAGAAGAAACTACAATATTAATTAAATTACAAGGAAAACATTCCACAATTGTTTTCATTTTAATGGACTTTATTGGACCCTAACACTTTACATTTTCAATGCAGTTTAAAATTGCAGTTTCAACGCAGCTTTAAAGGGCTGTAAACGATCCTGAACGAGGCATAGGGTCTAGATAGTCATCTTTGACAAGAAAAATAAAAAATATGTACTTTTAAACCAAAACTTCTCGTCTTTCACTAGCCATGTGATGCACCAGTGCAACCTTATGCATTTGCGCAAGCACATCGAAAAGTCACGCGTCATATGTGAAACGCACATTTGTGGACCATTTTAAACGATAAACAGACACAAAGACATCAATTAGTATAATTCCACATACAACAACGTTGGAGCGGTCCTCTTTCTAAACACTTGTAAACACTGGGGCGGTAGTTTCGCAAACACGTACCTTTCGACGTGTTTACGCAAAGCGCAAGGTTGCGCTGGCGCGTCACACGGCTAATGCAAGAAAAGAAGTTATGGTTTAAAAACGCATATTCTTGCTGAAAATGACAATCGGTTCACTAGATAAGACCGTTATGCTGCGTTTACACCAGGCATGGTAGAGGCGGCAAGCGCAAGTGATTTACATGCAAAGACGCGATTAGGGACACGCGCCGCCTGAATTGAGCGTTGGCGTGGGAAACGTGCGAGTTGAAAAATCTGAACTATGGCGGATTTCCGCACCGCGTTAGCCAATCAGGACCTTGCTGTAGTAGTGACTTGATTACAGGAAGCGAGCGGAGTGGCGGAGTCTCAGCGGAGTCACAGAAGCCCCTCCTATGACGCAAATTTCTGTGTGAATGTCTCGAATGACTAGAATTTCACACGCGGCTTTCATGCGCGAATGCAGCGAGTGAACTCAAATGTTCAAGCTTCCAACTACGCGCAAATAGCGCATTTTTGCCGCCTCTACCGCGGCTGCTGGGAATGCACCATTATGCCTCCTTTGGGATTATTTAGAGCCCTTTGAAGCTGCGTTGAAACGCCAATTTGAAAATGCATTGAAACTGTAAACTTTTGATGTCCAATAAAGTCTTAAATTGAGAATGTTTTTTCTAAAAAAAAAATAATAATCTTCTCGACTAAACAAAGAAAGACATTAACATTTTGTATGAAATGGGGGTGAGTAAATTATCGTGATTTTCCTTATGAATGTGGAGTAATCCTTTAAATCAAATATCTATGCAGTATACAGATAAACTATATTAGACATAAACTAGTTAAACTTATGAACATATTATGTTAAAACTGCTTTAATTTAACAATACATTAAGTCTATCAAATCACTAATATAAGTCTGTCTGTCAAATCAGTGCTGTATTCACATTCTGTCAGTCTCCATTTATAGTGAGTACTATGAGAGTTTCACACAATAGAAATAACAAAATAAGTTATTCAGCCTGTTTATTTACTGCAAAGTTATTCTAAAAGTGAATAAAATACAGTACACCACAACCCAACTCAAACGTAGACCACACATCCAGGCACAGAAACTCATACAGAGACTAACACAAATACACACATACTCATGTGGGTAAGGTCACTTCATACTTTCTATTAGGGTAACATGGACTCGCTGCCCCTGGGCATCCATTCCCAGACTATAATAATCTTGTTTATTAGCAGATGAAATGAAGGACTGTCTGACAAGCATAGCACCGGTCCGCCGGGGTCAAGTGGGGCGTTATTTTCTCGCTTTCTTCTTATTTTCACCTCTTGCCATCATTCACCTTTCTCTCTCTTTGTCCTGAATTCTCACCTTCCTTGCTCTCTCCTTCATTCAACTTCCTCTTTTTTCCATCTCTTCCAATTTCTACAACTTCCTGCCATTCTTGTCATCTCTCCCACCCTCCCTCCCTTGTTCACAGTCTAAATGCAGAGGACAGTGAAGGTCAGGCTGCTTAAAATGGAGAGCTGGTGGTCTCTCGGCAGCAGTCATTATTGTACAGATACTGCAGATCTGCACACCCAGTGAAGCCCGACTGCAGGGAAAACGGTCTGACAGCTCGCTCTGCGTACTAATGCATGGCAACTTGAAACACTGCAGACTCCTCCGCTCTCATCAATATCTCCAGCACAAAATTAAAGTGTATCCTAAAGGGTTCTGGAGTGTATCATAGCTGATCATTCATACAGATACAATCGAATGTACGGTCTGGGGTTATTTGTGTGATCCTAAAGCTCAGCTGTGAAATTCATCATGATCCCTTCACAGTGTAGGAATGCTTGAACGAAGTGTTCTCATAATTACCTTTCAGACACTTTTTAGGAGCTTATTTTGGCGTATAGCTTCATCAGCCATGGCTTTAGGAATTCATTAGCGGCTCTCGTAACGATGAAATCACCTCGCCCGGATCCACGACGCAACAGAGTCTGAATGCAGATGGTGTCATGCTGACAAAAAGCATTAAGCTTAACTTGGGTCTTGTCTCTTTGTCTTTTTCTCGTTCCCTCCCTCTGTTCACATACAGTACAAGTATTTCTCATTCGTCTAGCTCATATTAATTGAGTATACTCAGTTCTCTAGAGACACTGGCTGACTAGCCTTAAATAATGGCAGGTGGGGCTTAGCAAAAGCAACTAATCCATCTTCAGGTAGACTGAAAACAACCAGGTTTTTAAGCTGGATATGCCTCAATCTGTGCTGGTCTGCAAAGTTTAGAGCATTTCTATACTTATTGTTTTATGTGCGTGTGCCGTGACTCAATTTGAAATCAGATTTTGGTGCGTGAACTTCTATTGATTACATAATAATTTTTTTGGAAGTTAAGTCAAAGGGAGAAAAACATTTAAAGGGTCAATGACGTGACGTTCATTATTTTGTGTCTGTATAGTTCAAGTAAATGTAAAAGGGTTAAAATTTCCAAATAAATTTGCAGATTACTTGCATACTTTCTCTTTTTTGAGGACCAAGTCTACAATTTTTGGTTTTATTTCATTTTGAAAGAAAATTTGGGGGATATTTGCAAAAATGTCTATGTGGTGTAACCGGTCTATGTCATTTGGTGTAACTAGTATTTTTTATTTTAAAATTTAAATATATTCATAAAATTTTTTGGAATAAAATGTACTCATCTAGTTTAGTGTAATATGATTTTTTTTACATAATTTGTCAAAGATTATTTATAAAACAGAGCTGTTTTCTACAGAGCCCCGAGTTTCATGTGCACACGCGAAACTATCGCGCGCACACGCGAAACTATCGCGCGCTCACGCGAAACTATCGCGCGCTCACGCGAAACTACCAAGTGCGCACGTGAAACTACCACGTTTAGTTTCGCATGCTCACGTGAAACTTTCACACGTCCAGGTGGGAAAGTTTCACGTGAGCACACAAAACTAAACTTTAGATTTTTTTACTTCAATGTCACCTTAGGGGCTCGGTAGTTTTCAGCATATGTCCGGACAAATATTACAAAAACGCATTTATATATAAATTTAGTAATAACTAATACAATGTATTATATGTGATATTTTAAAATGATTTTTTTAATAATTATTTTAAAATGCCATCAAGGTGGAAAAATATTAAATATTTCTCATTCTTTGGCGCAATTGGCGGTTACACCATTTGACACTTTCAGATCCTTTCAGTCTTAAAGGAACAGTATGTAAGAAATTTATATCAATTAATCATAAAATGGCCCTTATGTGTCACTAGACATTAAGAAATCATTTTTATTTCAAATACATATATCACTGACAACAGTGGTCTGGCCAGGATATTGTCATTTAAAAAGTGGAGTTGCAGCCCTCAACTGATGTTTATGTTGTCATTTTGTGAATTGGCCACCAGTTGTGTGATTGCAGTACCAGTTTTAGCCACACGTTTTGTGATTGCAATACCAGTTTTGGCCACAACCCTACATACTGTTCCTTTAAAGGTATAGCCCTCCCAAAAGAAAAGCATTCCCCTCCACAGTACACGGTGCCTGTGAAATTACGATGTGTTCCTGGATTAAAATCATTTGGTGGTCCTGGAACAACATTTTTCCAAAATGATGTCCTAACCCACATAACCCTAACCATAAACTAGTCCAAAATCAAAGAGGAACTGAGTGGTCGGTAAGATTGTTCTTCAAGCGCCAACCAAAGCCCAAACCTTATGCTATACCCTCTCCTAAAATGTGGATGATAGGAATGTCGATTGAAGAACACGTCCTTCTTCCACAAAATGATGGTAACAGCGACTCCAGAGAAGGGGGCATTGTTCTCTTAACTTATTTAATTTATGTTTTCCTTCCCTCAAAGAGGGAGGGATGATAAATTGAGCTCGAGTTCAGACCAGGCAATCAAACAAAGTGTGAAAGCAGCATAATTGACACCTAACAGCTTCGAAATTTGTCAGGTTCAAATATTCTGTAAAGACTTCATAGCAAATGCTTTCTTGTTTATTTTAAGATTCCTTTGTTCATGGAAAGCAGACCACCTTTAATAATGTATATTTTTAACATTGCTTGCTTTGAGACACCTCAGATGATTTGCAGATGGAAGAGATTAGCGCAAAAGTCTGTCATTAACACACAAATCTTGTGTAATATTTGGAGAAGTAGCTTTCTATAGCTTCCTGTCTTTCATCAAGCATTCATTCTGCACACCTTGGCAGCCGTAGAGGAGACTCTATCTGTGTTAGCGAGTGGCTCGGCTCTGCATTGACCTCTTGATCCTCCTGCAATTAAACTAAGTCTCTCTCTCTCTCTCTCTCTCTCTCTCTCTCGCTCATGAAAAGGAGCTCCCGACTCAAGGTCAGCCCACGGGATGCTGTTTCTGAATGAGTGCACTGGGCTTGATGAGAGCAGCCGTGTGACATAACGTCTGGAGTTTGTTCTCTTTAAGTTTGACATTTTGAGTAATTAAACAGTGTTTAATGGACCTTAGTGAGACTAGATGCTCTGTTTAATCTAATTTAGTCTAATTGTCACACCCATCGAATTTTTCGCCACTGACATATCCTTGGAATTATTTCTGTCCCTTACAGCATCGCTTTGGTTTGCATCAATTCAAATGACGGCATCTGGGTCATTCCTGTTATGCATAACCTTTTCAGTTCAGTAAATTTGAGACAATAGCGTGCCTGTGATGTAATTTAAGGATGTATTTCTATAAAAGCATGCAGTATATCAGGCTTTTAGAAGCATACTCATGTTCAAGGCACAAATGTAGTAGCTTTAAAGTGCACTTATTTCATTGCTAAAAAACAACGTTATTTTGTGTATTTGGTATAATTCAAGGTGTTTGCGTGGTTTATGAAAAAAAACGTACTTACTTATTTTCCACATACTATACATTTTTGAAACGCATTGATTTTGTATAAAACTCATCGATTTGAAAAGTACTGTCAGCTAATATGTACGTTGTAATTCCGTCAGCCGGAAATGTGACGCTCATTACCATGTTTGAAAGATTCAGTCACAATGCAATGCTAACAGCTTTAACAGAGTTAATTTACAGGCTACGAGTCTTCTGAGGAATTATGATAATGTCGGTCTTTACTACATCACCAATCCTACAAACTAAACTGTTGCCTACCATCCATGTGTTTGTTGTAGTCCAAGAAAATGATGTAGTAATACACACACAAAAGGAAATGTAAAATTGTGAATCGGACCATAGGTGCCCTTTAACTTGATTATTTACATATTGATACAACAGAGTTACCAGAATGCCTAACAGCAAAGAAATAGAGTGAAAGTTACCCTGGTTTTCCTCATTTAATTAAAAAACGATTGATCTACACTGTAAAAAAATCTGTAGAATTTGCATCTGGGTTGCCGGTAACTTACCGTAGATTTAAATTTAAGTAATTTACTGGCAACATTTTGTTCAAAGTTAAATGAACATTTAACATTTACAAGTCTTTGTCTTTACAGAGTAAAACTAAAAAAAGGTAATCAAGTAAAACATTCTGGTAAACAAAATCTGAAGCAAAAAAACAGAAAAAGGTTGATGATGATTTCTGGTTCCCAGAATGCTTTGCATGAGGCTGTTATTGTATAGCTTTGTTCTGTAAAGATAAAGACGTGTTAATATTTAAAATTTATTTAACTTTGAACAAATTCTTGCGAGTAAATAACATAAATTTCAAATCTACGATAAATTACCGGCAACCCAGCTGCAATAACATTGTAATTTCTACGGAATTTTTTTACAGTGTACAGAATGTCTAAAGGAATTCACTTTTGTTCTATAAAAATCTATATAAAAAAATAAAAATAAATAAAAACAACTTACACTGCAAAAAATGACTTTCTTACCAAGTATTTTTGTCTTGTTTTCAGTAGAAATATCAAGTAGTAGAAAATAAGTCTAGTTTTTAGACAAAACATATCAAATTTAAGTGAATTTGTGCTTAAAACAAGCAAAAAAAAAATCTCCCAATGGATTAAGATTTTTTTTATTTGAATTTACTTAATACAAGAAAAATTCAGCAAAAAAACCTTAATCCATTTTTTCTTGATTTAAGAATTGTTAGATATTTCTACTGAAAACAAGACAAATTACTAAGTAAGAAAGTCATTTTTTGCAGTGTAATTAGAAAAATGTATTTTTCTTTTTTTCTAAAAAAAAGAGAGAATTTTTTTAATAAACTATCAAAACCTTATAACAATTTATGGTCTCCAATTTTGTACACCATTATCCATATATGTGATTCATTTGTGACCCTGTCTGTGAAATAAATAAATATATAATTTAATTTTGAGACTATGAGCATTAAAGTTTAATTTATTAAAAATTAAAAATCATTAAAAATCCCAGGATGTCCTTCGAAAAGTGTAGGGGTGTGCCCCGGCATCCTGGCCAAACTTGCCCATTGGCCTACTAATCATCCCTCATACTAATTGGCTATATCACTCAGTCTCCTCTCCACTAATAAGCTGGTGTGTGGTGAGCGGTCTGGCGCAATATGGCTGCCGTCGCATCATCCAGGTGGATGCTGCACATTGGTGGTGGTTGAGGAGATTCTCCCGTTCATATGTAAAGCGCTTTGAGTACTGAGAAAAGCGCTATATAAATGTAAGGTATTATTATTATTATTATTATTATTAAAGTTTGATTTCAATCACTGAATTTACATTGATTTCAATCTTTGACATGACCTACTCAGTCAATATTAAAGATATCAAGGTTATATTTGAACCTACGTAGTACGTAGGATGATTTTAAAACAGTAAATTGCTAAAGATGACTTTAGCTCGGTTTTCATTTGCAGGGTTACATATTTGCTGGGATATGGAAATGTGCTGTATAAAAGGAATCTGCACTTTGTGCTAGTAAAGGTTTTCACATCATCAAATTACAAAGAGGTCATACAGACTTCCTATCTTTGTTTTGTCAAGACACCATCCTAGTCACAAATTTGCATTTCAGCATATGCATTTGAGTCTTGTGTGTTGGGCAGCTGGTGGGTCAGCTGCTGTATTTCAAGCTGCTTTTGTCTCCAAGTGGCAAATATTTATTTACACATTCAGCTACTAATGCAACTGTATATGATTCATGTTTGACCGTATCTAAAAATGAATGAGATGCATCTACTTACGGCACAGCATGGTTCAGTGCTGCCATTGGATCACCAGACCTGTAGACCTCATATGAAGAGTAAATTTCAATAACATCCTGTAAACAAATCAAAACAAAATATTACTTAAAAAGCACACAATCTCATCCATTTCAGATTTTATCTTCCAAAATTACACAGATTTTTAGCATGATCGTCTGAACATCTACTACTATTTCTGTTTTGACATCTGCTTCCCTTTTCCTTTATAGATATGATTCTGTGAAGTGAATCTGGTATATTGCAGTATACTGAAGAAAATTGTAGTCTTGAAAGGATTCTTGCACTGAATCTGTTGTAAACACTTTCCAAAATGCCAGCTGCCCCTAAACATGTCTACCCACCAGAAACACACATCACATACTATTACTGTTATCATTATCTTTACTGTTATTCCCCTTTGCCAGTAAAAACACATTCCAGCCATTCCTGGCCTGCGCTCTATTGCTTGATCTCTGGACATTTTTCATTTACCATCAACTTTTTTCTTGCATTTTTTAGACAAGGCAAACAGCCAATTCTGGGCATGCAATCAAATAAAAATACCTTTTCTCTGACACACGCACACTTGCTGCACACATTAGCTCACAGTTTTCTTTTATTGCACTTTAATATCTTTTAATTCTGCCTGCTTTTCTAGGTAAACGGCCTTAATTATGCCTTCTAAGTGATGGCAGAGTAAGCAGAGAGCTATTAGAGTTTGGCTCATGAATGCTATTAAACAACACGCATCCAAGCAGGCTCCTGTGTCTATCAGTCTACCTGTGCGCAGCAGGCATGAAAGCAACCTTTTAGACAGTGTAATTTTCCTCTGTGTTAAGGGCATTAGCTTGGCATGCCACGGCGAGCTGCTCTCGGTTCGACCCCGTTTGACTGCGAGACGTGTGAAATAAGGATCAACAAGCAATGCCAAAACAGATCGACACAAGCTTATAAATGAGCGGCACATATTTAAATGCGCATAAAATGCAATTAATGACTACTGCGAGAAGGAATTAACGAATAATTAGAAAATGACACACTGGTAATTAAACAAGTTTTCAATAAATGACTCTGTAATGTACAATATTGAACAATATTTGCATGCATGCACAATATACTTCCAAATCAAAAACATGCATAACAAGCATCCAGCTTCATAAGAAATAGGATACACACTGTGATCACATGCTATAAAAATGTAAACCACACAGTTACTGGCAAAACAATGCAATATGTATGTTTGCTTAAACTTTCCCTCAAGTAAGTATATGTCCTCTGTGGTATTCAAATATTAAATAAAAGTGAATGCACTGTTAGTTATGATTAGATTTAAAATAATAGTCATGTTTTAATTATCTAAAAATATAATGTACGCTATAAATTGGTCAAAGTGATGTCGTATGTATTATCAATGGTAGCACTTTATTTTACAGTACGCGTACTTACCTTGTACATATATGGTAAATAAGTTGTACTTACCGACAAATGTGTGGTACTTACTTTTGGCTATCTACACGGTAATTAACTGGTATCATTACTGTACTTACCAGTGGTAATGCATACAGTTATTTAATGCTTGGTTTAAAGGACAAAGATACTGAGTCTGAGTACCAAAATGGCACATCAGTAATGTTTGTTCTTAGTTATCATATACGTATGGTATAAGTATAACTTACACTTGTCTGCAGGTATCACACACTTATCGTGTATATACAATTTGTAAGTACAGTAGTGTTTCTCGTTAGTTACAGTATATATACACCATATGTGCCGGTCATTAACTTACACCGGCCTACAGGTACCATACACTTATTGTGTATATACAATTTGTAAGTACAGTAGTGTTTGATATTAGTTATCATATATGTTCACTATAAATACCTGTCATTTACCCTAACTTGCCTGTAAATACTAAATATTTATATCGTACATTTATTTGTAAGTACAGTAATGTTTCTCGTTAGTTACAGTATACCTACACTATAAGTATGTATATGTTATTACCCAGTACTTACCTAGAGTTACATAATAACTACCAAGTATGTACTACTGGTAAGTACAGTAATGATACCAATTAATTACCATGTAGATACCTAAAAGTAAGTACCACACATTTGTCGGTAAGTAGAACTTATTTACCATATATGTACAAGGTAAGAACACGTACTGTAAAATAAAGTGCAACCATCAATTCCATATTAAGCACTATTCATGGTTACTTTATCATTACGTTATTAGGACATCTGTGATTTAATTTACAGATTTGGACAGGATATGACCTCTGTAGTAATTATTAAAGTGAGACTCTCTGTTGTCTGCATGTGGGTGTTATGGAGGTTAATGGGCTGAAGACATATATGTGATTAAATAATCACCATTATATTTTTCATATTTAATGAAAACAGGAATGATTATGGATGGAAATGTTGATGCTACAGTGGCCACCTTGAGCAGTTTGCAGATTTTGACTGTTATTAGATAGGATGCTATAGCAGTATTTGAACAATCAACTGTTATTATTCCCAGACAGGTGCACCAGAAATGTTGCTTTAGTCAGGGTTCCCACACCTTAGTTAACTTCAAATTCAAGGACCTTTCAAGGACTTTCCAGGTCCAATACCCTCAAATTCAAGGACTAAATGTGGGGACACATTTCAAATGAGAGCAAGGTTACACTGTGTTACCTTTAAAGATACATTGTTACAGTTTCCTTTCGAGGGAACTTGCGCTGCGTCACTGCGGTGACGCTTTGGGACGCCTCCAGGGGTAAATGCGTCTGAATGTGTATATCAAATTCAACCAATGGTGAGGCTTAACGACAATGACTGGGTGACGCTGGAGCCAGGAAGTATATCGCTATCTGAAATATTGCCAAAGATGGAGTTACAGGGATGCAGGAAGTATGGCAAGGGAGACGCAGCGTCTCGTTCCCTGCTCAGGGAACAACAGTTACATACAAAACCCGAGATGTTTTCATGTGTCGAACACAACTATGCCAAAAAGCATTTTGGTATGAATCAACATTTGCATACAGAAGATATAAGCATTTAAAGCGAGCAGTTTAGCACGTGTGCTTAAAAAGTCGAGAATTTTTATGATATTATCCTACACTACACAGGAAATAAAATGGATTTTTTCCAGAAAACTTCTTGCATATAATAGATTCAAGCACTTTCAATGACCTGTATCTATGTATGTATATTTTCAAAAACTTTCAAGGACCTTAATTTTTTTACCCAAATTCACAAACTTTCAAGAATTTCAAGGACCTGTGGGAACCCTGTTTAGTGTGATGTAGGTTTTCTGCTAAAAAAGCACAACGTAATTTATAAATAAACCACAATCACACTCCTACAAATGGAAAAACATCAAAGAGTTTTGACAAAGGTTATGCAAGCACATATGTGTTTGATTTGGATAAAATTAAAATCAGATATTTGTAAAACTAAAGACTGTGAAAAGTCCTGTCTGAATGACTTTACACCTGACGCATTTACTGATCATCCTAACACTCCACTCCTCCTCCAGTCTCTTAAGCAGCTTACTGTATTAAACATGTACAGTATATCTAAAGTGCTCCTTTATGATAGTAACTGGGCATCATTCATCCCTGCTGCAGTGCTCACCCTGTCTCACACTGCAGTCATCATCAGCCCATGAGGGATAGCGCTGTGAAAATGGGATTTTTTTGGAGCGTGTCCTTATATGACCTGCTGTTCTATTTGCCTTCCTCCTTCTTTCCCTTTCTCTCAAGGCTCCATCTTTTTTTCCAGTTTCCTTTCTCTCAAATCATTCTCTACGCTTCCTTGCTTTCTAAATGTTTTGGACTGCCTTTGGCCTGAACTCTTTTCTTTTCTATATTGAGTATGTATTAGCAATAATATTGCAGGCAATTTTGAGCATTTTTTGTCTTATTGTGTTTAAAGCATCTTGTATGTTGGCTTTTATGTTTCCTGAAGAGGGTGATTAAACATACAACATGCAAATGCAACAGCATTAAAATGTTTAAGATTTTTTTATACGGTCTTTTAATCTTCAGAAGCAGAAATAGGGTTAGATTCGGTTACATTTTGATTCATTTTAGTGAATCGGTAGGGATGTCACAATGATAAAATAATCATCTCATTGCGATTGTTTGACCTCATCGCAATGATTTCCGATCACCGCAATGAATGCACTTCTCTCTAAGAACACAAGGGGGAGCTGCAGCGCCTGTGTAAATGAGGACGTATTGGATGGCACTTCTTAACTGACAGTGTAACGCGATACATTGCAAAGGCATTCAATACAGTGGTAAACAGCATTTAAAGAAATGCTGCAAAACTTTGAGAAGCAGTAAGAACTACCAGGTAAAACATACATTTCTTAAACAGCAATTTCAAATTTAGGGAACTGAAGGATGCTATTCTTAAGGATCTGTAGGGAATTTTTTTTTTGCAGCAACTACAGACGTGGTCCAGTATTATTTGTGTTTATTATTGTGTTTATTTCTTAGGAAGAATTGACAATTTTTTAAAGATATATTCATTAAATAATTACTTTTTGATATGTATTATGTGTATTAATATTTACTGCCAGGTAAACATTATTTCAAAAAATGATAAGAATTAAATATCAAAGCAATAAAACAGATAATTAATTGTCATAATCGTCAAAGCTCTAAACGCCCCAATTTATTAGACAATTAACCGTCAGCCAAATTTCATAACTATGACAGCCCTAGCATGTGGCATTTTACCGATAACATATTTTAGTTAAAATAAATGAATAGAAATATTGCTCATAAATGCATGTAAAATAAAGTAATGTGAACTTGAGATTTTTATACTGCTACTAAACTGCACAGTGTGCGCTGCAAACACTTTATTGAATGCTACCTCTGACTAAGATTGCATTATTTTGCACTTGTATAGTCTTTTTTATTTTTACATTTTAAGAGCAATAAATATATATGTTTCCATTCAGATATGTACTTTTTTTTACAACATGTATGAATTGCTATTAGTTAACTAATGGGGAGATAATTGAGAATCGAAGTCGAATCGGACTGATAATGAATCATTAGATTAATCGATGCATCGAAAACAATAATCGCTAGATTAATCGTTTAAAAAATAATCGTTTATCCCACCCCTAAAATATATTTATTAAATAGCAACTAAATAAAAATATAATACATATAAAAAATACATTAAAATAATAAATATTGCTATTAATTGTTATAACAGTGCAAATAAATAAAAAATAATTAATATTCTTATTTTTGTTCATTTTTCTTGCATTAATTTTTTTTAAACATTAAATGAGCAACCCGACTCCTAAAAGTTATAGGTTACACTTTACATTAGAGTTGTATTTGTTAACATTATTTAATACATTCACTTACATGAACAACACGTCTACAACCTCTTAGTTCAAGTTCATTTCATCCTTTACTAATAAGTTTAAAGAATTAACTGTTAACATTAGCTATGAACAATAACAAGAACAATTGTATTGGCATTAATAAAGATTAATAGATGCTGAAAAAATGATATTGCTCATTGTTAGTTCATGTTAGCTAATGCATTTACTAATGTTAACAAATACAACCTTATTGTAAAGTGTTGCCAAATTATGGTTAAATATAAATCTGATAAAATACAAATATTGAGTTAAAATATTCATTACGTCACACAGCCCTACTATCTACCTGAGTTCACCTTCACTACAAAAAAGAGAAAATTCATTCATCCCTCATTACTTCTTTTAACATACAGTAACTCTCCATACAGCCAAAAACACCATACAGGACAGTATTACACCATATGATGTCTCAAGAAAACTGACATCCACCTGCTTTCACTGTGTATATACTTAATACCTCCAAACATATCTCTGGCCACCTAGTATCAGCCTGTCCTCTCCTCTCTCTGCATCCTCCCCCTCCCTCTGGAGATGGATGGAAGAGGGTGGGGTAATCCTCACCAGTTGCCATGACACCAGACAGCCCTTGCTTGGTGAAGGCACGTAGTTTCCTCTCTGCTCTATTTCCCTCGAGTCTTAAACGGAGAGAAAAGTGAGGTGTGTGTGTGCGTTTGTGTGAAAGAAAGTGTCAGACGGTACGAAATCTGTGTAAAAGATGGCAATGACGTTCGGCTGCAAAAACATCATGCGTCTGTGCCGGTAAATCACTGGCGGTGCAAAGCGTTCGCATGTAACGAACATGTAGGACGTAAGCGACGGTAATGCTACGTTATCCTCCCCTAGACAGGCCTTTATTCAACACGGCCACAAATTACAATCAGAGAGCAATGTTTGACAGCACCGAAGATCAACACAGCACAAGCTGACATCTGGGAAACATCTAAGGATGATATTTCAACAACAAAAGCATCGACACGCAGAACAGACGTAAAAGAACTGCTCAGAGTTTCGTCAATGCTAAGCTATTGTATTCATTTCTGCATGCAGTAAACTGTATCACTCCGTCGCTACCCAAAAGCTGGATCCCTGAATGAATAATTTAGCAGCCGATATTTGCCACCATCTGTTTATCTTCGCCACTCCATCCATCAGTCTTTCTCAGAAAGTTCGTATTCGGTGCCATTAAACAGCGACTTCAGTCGAAATACTGCATTAGGGGAAGGGAGGGGGTGTTGTACTAATAAACGTGCTTTGATAAGCGAACTGCACGATCACCTTTTCCACCCTGTTGCAACGTGGGTACGACTATAGCGCCAATGTTGCATGAGATGTGTTATTGTAAATTTAAGTAGGCAGGACAAAATTATATTGTGTAGGGATGTTGATTCATGTTTACATTACCTAATGATGATGTATAACTAGTAGTGTTTATGCGTTTGGAGGTCACATGAGGTGAAGAGTTGTGTTGGGTGACTCCTTCATCATGAACAGCATTGCCATTCGGCTTTTGGAAGGGGGCAGAGCTTTACTTTATAGCCCACATTGTCGTATGTCTCAAGGCTTTATTAACAAGATTTAATCAGAACTGACCATTTCATTATAATGATGCTTAATGAAAATTCTCATAGTCTTAGTCCTGAAAACACAAACTGTAATTATGCCCATTTCAATAACATGCTATCACAAGGACAAATAAACAAGGCCTTCATTAATACCCTCTAAATAAGGTGGATTGGACCGCAGTCTAGATTATTGTACTGACAGAGTCAAACGATAAGAATGTGAATGGGTCTCTTTCTGTGAAAATTACAGCTTGTGGAGATCAAGCCCCTGGTGGGGAGCCGACACAACCGGCATCTTTGTTCAGGTGAAATTCCTCGCTGCTGTCTCAACCGCCCAG
Organism: Misgurnus anguillicaudatus; assembly: GCF_027580225.2. Classification (NCBI taxonomy): domain Eukaryota; kingdom Metazoa; phylum Chordata; class Actinopteri; order Cypriniformes; family Cobitidae; genus Misgurnus; species Misgurnus anguillicaudatus. The sequence goes on along the minus strand of NC_073360.2, from coordinate 19,202,656 downwards.
CAACAACCCGCTCCCCACCGCGCTCTGTGGCCGCTTGTGCTTTAATTAAGGGGTCCTGGTAACCCCGCCCCGGTCCGGATGCTCTCATGCAGCGGGTAACACTGCAGCAAACCCACACTGATCACAAGCACTACAGTGGTCTCCGGTCTCAGCAGTAATGTGGAGTGAGTCGAGACACAGGCTCATATTTTGGTTGTAAATGTGCAGCGATAGTAGTAACACAATAAAAATGTTTTCACATAAGAAATAAAATCTCTTTTCCACTTTAAATAACTTTGACCAGCCACAATTTATTAGTACATACAAAATATCTGTCTTTGTGCAGCTTTATGAAACATCAAACATGGACAACAACTTGGGAAATTGCAAAATTATTAATAGGATGCAGTCGGCAGAATCATAAAATGGATAAAAGGTGCAGTCTTAAAAATTGCTGTTTTTTTCAACCCAGCATTGGAACAAAAAGGGACGAACCCAGCCTGTTGTGTTGTAATTTAACCTATGCTTGGTTGTTTCAACTGAAAATGTTGTCTTGTAATAACTCATTGTTGGGTCAAATATAAGCATTTTCTGGGTTAATTTAACCCAACAGCTGGGCTTTTTGACCCAACGGCGAGTTGAAAATAACCCAGCATATGTTTCACGTCACTTTTTTAAATGTGTCTTTATTAGACAGAACAATTCATGAATATCAGTCATGTGACATTTAACGTCATCCGCTCTTTTTCCAGCTTACTGCCGCCATCTTGAGTACCTACCGAGTACCAGAAGGCTACTGACAAGCATTAGCTAGCTTGCTACGATTTACGCTATTCTTACCTTTAACTGTCTATGATTCGTACGGATACGGGAAATGGCTACGAAAGACAACATTTCACACCTTGACTGTCATGAAAAGAAACGCTATTTAAAAAAAAAAATATCTTGGTTAGGGTGTGATGCCTACTCGATCCCTGATGCGTTCTTCCAGCCGCTGTCCGCTGCTACCGAACTACCACTATTTTTACAAACACCAAGAAGGCATGACACAACATGAAACTTTGCTCGAAGTATAACCTGGATCTCTACACGTGAACGCCAGCATTGAGAACATTGTTTGTGTACACAGTTTACTAAAAAGAAGGTTTTGAACAACTGACTTTGACTGTTATGGTGTCCGCTTGCCATCTTTGCCAGACATAAAGAATCGATTTCCGAATGCGAATGAATGAATCTCATATGAGGCTCCTTTTTAATCTAGAAGGTCAATATTGTTTTTCACTTGCGACAAAACAACAAATTATCTGTGCATTTATATGGAACTACAGTATGGTTTAGGAGCTATCCATTTTTACTCTCCTCCCTCCTTACGTCACTTTCGGAGATCGATACATCTTGACTGGCAAGATGGCGGCGAGCCGGACACCCAAACAGCCAAAGTCAGTTGTTCAAAACCTTCTTTTTAGTAAACTCTGTGTACACAAACAATGTTTTCAATGCTCGAGTTCACGTGTAGAGACACAGATAATACTTCGAGCAAAGGATGATGTTGTGTCGACAACATATTGAAGACATAGCTTCTAGTTCTTTTGCGACCACTTCAGGTACTCAAAATGGCAAAAGACAAGTTTGAGATGTGAGTGACATCAGCTGATATTCATCTATATGAAGAGTTCAAATGCAAAACCATCTGACATGTTTTCTTATAAATAAGCTTTTTTATTAAACTTTTATGTTTAGGTTCAATAATTTCACTTTAATGGCAATGAAATGTTTATCAGTCAGTAATTGAAATGTCTTATTTTCACAAATGTTATTTTAGCCATCTCAATGGCATTTTACAAATTTAACTGTCTTTCGCCGCAAAACCCTCTAAGTGCATACAAACTTCTGAGACAAAGTACCTCTGAGGTCATAATTTTTGCAGCATGTTGTACTGCACACTAGATTGTCGGCTCCAACAAAGGTGTATTGTATTATATAGCGCATGCAAACAGTAAGCTTGCTCAAACACTTTTCTGATTGGCTAAAATTGATTAAAAAGTAAATTCAATGGGCAGAAAGCAACAATATAAGCTTCTTGGTGTCTGGATGGTTATGACCGACACTTGACACATCTCTTGAGGGTTCAGACACACTGGACCGCAGAGCTAAAATCGACTGGGCCCTGGCCAAAGCAAGGGAGAAGAGGTCAAACATTTATTTTACACTGCCTTTACACTCACTGACAGATGCTGTCTGCTTTGATCTATGTTTAGCCAATCCGCCTATCTGCGGGTGTCTGTCCAGAAAGCCGCTTAGAACTTTCTGCCCGAAGGTGCTGCGCAGTCGAGCCATGCGTGCAACATGCATGCGTCCCATCGCGGCCAAGGGGGAAGGGTGATTGGAATTCATTCAAACATCGTCCGTAGGCAGAAAAGCAGGGCAAAGTATACGTGGTGGGCACAAACGGCTGAATGTGCACAGTGGGTGCGTGTGGAGAGGCAGCACCGCAGCTCATGTGCAACAAGGAAATAAAGCGAAGCACAATGGCAGCCGCAACAGCGAAGGCAGGAAGAAATCTGGCAGGCGAGAGGCCTGCGCGCGCGTGTGTGCGCTCTCGGAGCACTGCGCGGCCAGGCTGAACCGAATGAACTGCAGAAGAGCATTTGCTGTGAGGTCAGAGAGTCCACATTCCTCTGGAGCTGTGTGTTTACACAGAGAAGGGGGATAGCAAAGGGAGAGTATGGGGGCTTACAGAAAGGGAAACAAATCAACTCCCAGCCGCACTGTATACTCTCTACCTGCTGCATGTCCCGCTACGGCTGAGCTGGACCCCATCTCTTATTAAATCACTATAGGCACTCATCTGCTAGGCCGGCCAGGACAGCATGTACCGTATATCACAACCTAGTTTTCTTGTAATCTTATCTTCCACTTAAACATCGGAGTTGGAGGTAATTCACGGTAGCGTGATACTTTTGTTGGCATCTAAGAAGAGTGCTGCGTACAATACAGGGATCTCTTAATCTGACATTTGCTGTTCACTTTTGAGTTTTTTATTGAAAAATACTGGTCAAGACTATTTCCATTTTAGAAAATATTTAATCATTTAAAGAGTTAAATTACAGCGAGTCCATAATTAAAAATAAATAAACTTTAAATTAAATAAATAATTCCAACAGAGAGATTTATTTAAAAAATGTGCAGTGTATTTCAAGGCTTAAAGAAAAGGCTTATGTGGGGTTTGATTTTTATCTCTGCTAAGCTGTATTATTTGACCGGGATGATTAGTTAAAATAAAAAGCATTTTTTCTCTTGTGTTGCTTAAACAGAAGCAGTTGGATAACTAAGCTGAGTTCTTGCTCAAACGAAATTTTCAGATATTAACAAGATATCCTTTAATAACTTATCATATTGAAGAGATACTGCATTTAAATAACAAGACAAGCCTGAAACCTATCTTCAGATTTATTCATTATAGTTCAAAGTTTCCATTTAACCAACCAATTTTGCTTTATGCCTTCAGTTTAAATTAAAGTAAATAGAGTAGCAACAGAAACGTTTACTTTCATCTTTATATATTACGCTGTGTCTGTCTGGAATATGACAAGATGAAAAGCTACAATCTGAAGATCAGATGTGTCTGAACTCAAATAGGAGCTTGCAGAGAAACCTAAGCCGCATATTCCCCTAATATCTCTCAATCTTGTTTCATTATTTTACCATATGTAACAATGTAAAGCAATCTGGAACAGAACCTCAGATTTTTACTATAACGCTCGAAAGCTGGGGTTGATTCCCATCGTTTTGCAAAGATGTTCAATTTCCTCCCTCTCCTGGCCAAAGATAAAAACTGCATGAAATCGAAGTGGACACATTGTATTCAAATAAATAACTTTCTCCATTTAATTTTACAACATTCAAATTGCATGAAGCACTGGAATAATTTTCTTTAAAAAATAACATTAAAATTGAATAAGTTCTTTTACACACCTAAAGCATTTAAACACCTAACAAAAGGTGAAAAAGCAAGAAAGCACTTGAAAATTGCACCTAACTGAATGAAGCTAAAGACATCTGCAATGCAAGAGACTAGAACGTATATATATATATATTTTTTTTTTTTTTTTTTTTTTTTAATGTATATAGAGGTGGGCTTCACTCCTCAGTGCAGCCCACCTAAACAGATTTCATTATAACATTTTTGTTATTTTATATCCAACACCAGATAACTAAAAACTATGTCTGATCTGTAGCTAACCTGAGTCTTACATGAAACAGCATTTGCATCCTATTTTACTTCAGTTTTTTGGCAAAAAAAAGTACAGCAGGAATTATTACTCATTTTTGGATAGTGTAGTTTTTTCTAAGATATTTGTGACAGGTGATGGAAGGGCTTGGTGACAATAGCAGAACATTTTACATTTAATCATTTAGCAGACACTTTTATCCAAAGGTGAACAATAGAAGCATTCGAATAAGCAATGAGACAAACAATGCAAAGTGCTGTGACAAGCCCCAATTAGTCCAGCATAGTGTACATAAAAATTTAATATCAAGAGAATAGGATAGAAATAAGTGCTAATATTAGTGAGTCAAGTGTTGACAAAAATGATTTGTCTTTAAAAATGGTTAAGACTCTGCTGCTCGCGTTAAGTTGGGTTGGTATAGTAAAAGTGCATGCGAGTGATTTAGTGCCTCTAACATAGTTTGGAAAGAGGTGAAAAACTTTAACCAAAACATCCAGGAAAGTTTAAGTAGGGAAAATTGCTTCTCTGCATTAATAAATTGAATTGGCATGCTAACTTTTTTCTATAAAGCATACACTTAATTCATTCTTACCTGATGTTTTGGCCAGTTTTGCCACTAAGCTCAAATCTCAAAGCCCCCTATAAACACATTATACATTCATACTATTCTTCATGCTTGCTAACATTTCTGCAACCTATATACAGATGAATTATGCACCATGAATGCTCTCATATTCATATGCGGTCGGTGTACAATAGTTGACAGAAGAACTGATGAATGGAGACTATAGAGAAATATTAGGTGAGCCGAAACACAGCGTTAAACCCCTAAAGCATAAAGAACAAAATGAATGGGCAGAAAGATCAGATAGAGCTGCTATCCACAGACAGGACGGAGATGAATGAGATGAAAGCACATAAGAACTGAGCATAAGGTGAAAAGCTCCACGCCTGTTTCTCTGCGTGATGCAGCTTCCTCAGTCGGTCTTGGCTCGTAGGACGGGACGCAGCCAAGCAGCAAACACCTGCCGTACCTCTATGCTTCCATCCGCACAACCTGAGTTTTGAGAGAATGATGGGGCTCGGGTTTAGGGGCAAATGGTTGGATGTAAACACAATAGCTAGCCATGGCTTTGACAATGGCTTCATCGCTCTCCCGCCCCTTTCAGCAGAGAGACCTTTGCTCTCTCTCCACGACACCCACATTCAGACGGCCAGACAGACAGACAGGGAGAACAAGCACAAAGGCAAGTGCAAAAAATGGGAGGGGGGTGAAAGAAAGAAAACGTGAACCAGCGAGGGATGATGAAGTACAAGCGGATGAATGGAACGAACTGCGCTCACCTTTTGTCCCGTCTCGCACTTTCTCACTCCCTTTTCCATTTTTTGGGGGGTTCATTCATCCCAAGATTATTTTCCCATGCTTTCATATTAATCCACCAGACGGTTCGAACGCGAAAGCGGGTGAGATACAACGACCACTTTTTTCTATCGTTTCGGACAGCACACATTTCTCCCACAGTGCTCTGGTCCAGTACAGACTTGCAGTGCCTTTAGTGGGGAGAGCGGTGTGTAAAATCAGCTGTGAGGGTTTTGGTGTTGAATCTGCACTGCTTTAGTTATACCTCCTGATGATATACACAGTCACAGCACAGTGACTTTTATACACCCCCACCCCATAATATTGCAAGAGGAGCCTAAGGATTGAAAGTATGATGTGCTTGGTAGGTGAGAACACGTGAATGCACCATGTACAGTATGTGTGAGCGTGTAAATACACTATACAGGTATGTCTGGATGTGTTTGCATAATCCTCATTAACAAAGGAATTTTGAGAACCTCATCCACATCCTCTCACACCCATCAACAGAAGACAAACAGGGTGACATGGGAAACTTACTTTACTTTTGTCCACGGGTCATTATTAGCTACTCATTCAGTCTTTTACAATGGCAAGAGATAGAGACCTACCTGCTTCTAATGGCTGAGTTAAATGTACTGCACCAAAACATCAAGGAGTGAACATAAATAAATGACAACAGGAGTGTGCATTATCAGCTGGAGAGGCGAGAAATGACTTGTAAAAATGTTACTACTGCACATAGGGGATGGAGCATGAAAAACACTCCAGTCACTGGGACAGTACCCTTTAAAAAAGTCCTAATATGTACAATTTAGGTACATATACACTGTAAAAATATGTAGCATGAAGTTAAAACAACTTGGATTTGGAAGTCAATTTAACCTACTATTTAAGTTTTGGTTTAAAAAAGTTGACATAACTTATAAAATCAAGTTTAACTTAATATTTTAAGTTAAAGTAACATAAAAGTTGTTTGACAAAAATGCTGCAAGTTTTTTTACAGTGTATGTATACATTAATATGTACCATTGAGGTATCATTAAGAACTCCTCAAGCCGAAGTATAGTCTGTTTTTTAAGTGTATGCAAACACATACGCACGGTCGAACGCACAGTTTTGCAAAGCATAGTTTATTTGACCTGTACGTGTACACAGACATTCGGCGCATGCACATTGCGACAAAATGCAATGCATCTCACTGCAAAAAATGACTTTCTTACTTAGTATTTTTGTCTTGTTTTCAGTAGAAATATCTAAAAATTCTTAAATCAAGATGTATTTTCTTAATGAGCAAAATGACCTAAGAAAATAATACTAGTTTTTAGACAAAAAATATAAAATTTAAGTGAATTTCTGCTTAAAACAAGCAAAATTATCTGCCAATGGGGGTGAGAAAATTTTACTTGAATTAAGTGTTTAAGAAAAAAGAAATCTTATTTCACAATTTTTTTCTCACCCCATTGGCAGTTAATTTTGCTTGTTTTAAGGACAATTTCACTTAAATTGTATATTATTTGTCTTAAAACTAGACTTATTTACTTAGGTCATTTTGCTCATCAAGAAAAAGCATCTTAATTTAAGAATCTTTAGATATTTCTACTGAAAACAAGACAAAAATACTAAGTAAGAAAGTCATTTTTTGCAGTGCTCCTGGGCTACATACGACTTTCTCCTTTATGCATATGCGCAACCTACACAGTTTCAAAAATCCGACCGTGCGCACTCTTCTGATGTCGAAAATTGCTTCACCCACATTGTACCGGGACCCTCGCGTGGAAGTAAAGGTTTACTTCTTGTAAAGGTACCGCCCCAGTGACAACTAGGGACCATTTTTTTCTGATAGTGCAGAATCATAATGTGCAATTTATGACAATGAATTGGATTGTCAAAAACAGATTTTTTTAAAGAAATTGGAATTTTAAGTTTTAAAATACATAATTAAAAAAAATCAATTAAAAGTTTCTATTCCATCCAACAATATTTGTGCAACATTGGAAGTGACTGCACAATAAAGCAGGTAAAAAAACGAATAAAAAGACATAGATAAATGGACTTATATAGGGGTGTAACAATAAATCGATATGGATCGATACATCGATTTTATTTCTAACGATTTGATGCCTCAATGCCACACATAAAAAATGTTTTACTTTATTTTGATACTCTCCACGTCCTAATTCCTTGAAGTTATGTCCATCTACGCATTTTGGCCAAATCAAACGTTTGTTTAGTTTCATCTGCTAGCATCAGCAAGTGAATGCGATGCAGCAACAAAGCGGTTGTAGCAGCGAAAACACAGCGAAAGTACTCAAAGACTTTGACTGTTGCCATCATAAGCTTGATTTTATGTGGCATTTTGATGTGACTCATTATTAATTTTTCTTTATTTAAAAAAAGTGTATTTTTGTTAGTTTGTTGTTTTAAATGTTTCTATTGCGACAGAGATTGTGCCATTTTCAATTAAACGTTCATGTTATATATTTTGGTTGCATTTGTAAGTAAAAATGTAACTGTTTAACTAGAGACGTAATATAAAATATTGACAAATTAACCGAACCGGATCAAATTGTAACCGCATCGTGTTTGACGTTTCGGCAAAAATCACATCGCTGGTGGAGAAACATAGATTTTGTATCGAATTGTAATGAACTGTCCGATTTACACCCCTATTATGAAATATGTAAAGGACCACAATATAAAGATCTAGAACTGTTATAACCTTGCAATCACTAAAACACTCCAGCAGCAACCATATACAAATGCTTTAAAACTCACTCACAATACCCTAGCAACCACCCAAGGCTCTCTGGCAACCACAAACTAACCATATAGCAACACCTTTCCATTGTGGAATATGCCGAGCAAGCACCAAAAATTTAAATCATTTTAGTCCACAGTGCTATAGTCTAAAAAAATAAATAAATGTCAATTTAATCTTACTGTATGTGGGCAAAATGCTTAATGCAAAGGGAAAGCCATAATCTGGATAAAGGGAGAAGAAAAACATTAAAAAGAAAAGGGGAGGGAAAAGAAAACAGCATGAAATGAGGTGTCTGGAGCACATACCCACTGGAACAGTGCTGCTCGATACTTCTAAGGCTTTCACTTGTACTAAATGTATTATTCATCCTGCTCTGCAGTTGTCTCTCCAGCAGATTGAGACATACCCCTGATTCACGACAGAAACAGACACCAGTATTACACCGAGAAGCAATTCAACTTACACAAACACAGAGATCTGGCTCACACTTTCACAACACGTATAATCATTTATTCAAAATCATTCAAATCACTGGCCATCCACACCAACACCCATTCTTTCAACCACATCTCATTACACCCATGCAAATCTGGACGTGAAACAATCAAAGATTACTATAAAACACACAAATTTCAGCACACAGAAAAAAACATATTTGCTAGTTACACATCAAGAGCAACGATAAGGTGTTCAAGATCATTGAAACTGACTGGAGTACAAACCACTAAACACTCGTTTCATGAGTTTGCATTAACATGTAATCAATATGAATAATAAAACATGTTCGGCATTCTGTCCGAAGGGGAGCGCTCCGAGCTCCAAATTTTACCCCGAACCAAGTACTCCCCCTCCTTAACTGGGATAGGTACAAGCCGAGAGTGAGGCAATGGAGTGGAGAAGGGATGCTGCAAAAACTGTCAGCTATACTGTATACTATATACAAAACTGTGCGTTCACACCAGAAGCGGAAGAGGCGGCCAAAACTGCTATTCGCACGTAGTTGGACGCTTGAACATTTTGAGTTTACTCGTCATTCGAGACATTCATGCATAAATTCGCATTATGGGAGGGGCTTATTTAGCTCAAATTGAATAAACTTACCAGATTATTTGACCTTCTCACTCACTTTCTTCCAAACAAGATCCTTTTAATTCCTGTAAAAGTACGAAGATGTCTTGTGTAGCGATGATGATTGTCCTCCATTGTTGTTTCGTTTTCCTGCCTCCGCTCACTTCCTGTAATCATGTCACTGCTAGACCAAACTCCTTGGTTAGCACGGCGCGAAAATCTGCCGCGTTTTTTTTAACTCGCACAGATTACGCGACAACACCCAATTTGGGCGTTCCACACCATTCACGCCATTCGTGCTTATCGCCCTGCAGGATACCTATTCGCATCTTTGCATTAACTTAACATGTAAATCACTCACGCTTGCCGCCTCTTCCGTGTCTGGTGTGAACACACCATAAGGTATTCGGTCCACAGGTCAGTTTAGCCACTAGACAGACTGATAAACAAGCACAGACTGGAAAGTAACTTCGGGCCAGGCATGTAACTGTGCCATCGGGGATGCGTTTATATGTTAGTACCTATTTAATCCAGGGTTCCCACACCTTAGTTAACTTCAAATTCAAGGACCTTTCAAGGACTTTCCCGGTCCAATACCCTCAAATTCAAGGACTTAATGTGTGGCACATTTCAAATGAGAGCAAGGTTACATCGTGTTACCTTTTAAGATCCATTGTTACAGTTCCCTTTCGAGGGAACTCGCGCTGCGTCACTGCAGTGACACTTTGGGGACGCCTCCAGGGTGAGTGCGTCTGAATGTGTATAACAAATTCAACCAATGGTGAGGCTTAACGACAAAGACAGGGTGACGCAGGAGCCAGGAAGTCTAAAATATTGCCAAAGATGGCGTTACAGGGACGCAGGAAGTATGGCAAGGGAGATGCAGCGTCTCATTCCCTTCTCAGGGAACAACAGTTACATACGTAACCCGAGACGTTTTCATGTGTCAAACACAACTATGCCAAAAAGCATTTTGGTATGAATCAACAGCTCAGTTTCCTCTGACAGGTGAATAATGCTACACAGCAAAGAGCAAAGAGGCAGATTATTTCCTCCTGCATAAGATATCATTTTCTGCACGCCGTTGCTGCAATATATATTGAATAGCGAATAAACTGCAGCAAGTAAATGCACTGATCTTCTCCATCTCTACATTTTTACAGGCTCGCTCATTTTTCTTTATCCATGAAAAAACTCGGTGCACTCAAGAGGGCTCATTTTAAGTAAGCTATCGTTTTTCATCAACGCGAAACATCTGGGCAGTGCGTTTCTCAGGAATGGAAATACATTTTAAGTGGATGATTTATGCTGTAAGGTAAATGAGTAGAAGACCTGGGTCTCTCGAGTACTTACATTACAGTACAGAGGAAAGCTCTCTATAGTTTTTGAACAAAACATTTATTCAGCTCTGTTTTCGTGGCAGAAGTTGATACGTGTTCGATGAAAACCCTGAAGTCATTACCCCGTCAAGCTCCTGAAACAGACACCACATCAAAATTACGGCCAAAACCGTTCAAAATATTGTGCGACGGTCATCACATCGATCCAACTTTATTGTTTAACCTTCGCAATGCTTTAATGCGACACTGACTGCGATTCACTAAGCACACGACCCTCCGTCCATTCCAATGGCAGCTGGCTTTAATCATCCCATTACAGCTGATCTCAAATAATCTCTCTCCAATTTTGTCACACTAAAAGTCGAAAACAATCGAAACAAAGCCCTCTTTCTTCAGTGCCGAATACCCATGATGCTTTGCAGCGGGGTCTGTGCTGCGTTAAATCCGAGTATCTCAGCACCAGGACTCATCTCACACCTGGTTTCCTCCCTTAATCTCCATGTGACAGACCTGCCCCACATAAGCTCGATGATAAAAGACAGCTTTGGAGCAAGCAAGCGAAAAAAAATTGGGGAAAGGGACAGAAGTGGTTACACAGGGATGATCTGAGCGGCCAACAAAGGTTAAAACAACCTTCTCGTAAACCCCGGCCCATGTCCTTGGTGGTCAGAGCACATCTGCAATGTGCACCTGTCCCCACTTAAGCACCGGGAGCCCTGCTTTATGGTGCGCAAGGAAATCGGATCTGGAAAACAAGGTGAGGTTGTTAGATGTGAGGGTGCAGCCTGTCTTCAGTAAATACAGCCCTGTTGATTCAGCTTTCAGTGCTCATCTCACAGGAGACAGATCGGCAGCGGGGAGCCGCTCAAACAAAGCTCGGCCTGATCTAAGACTTTCAGCACATCGCTCCTATTTAACACAGCACTAACCAGCCTGCTGTTTTATTTCCTCAGCATCTGAAAAACAATATGAGCTGATCTTTCCTAGCACAGCAAAGACCTTACATAGATTACAATCATATACATATTTCAAATCAAAGCAGACCGATTTACAGACCTGTTCAATGCTGTCCATCCAGATTTCTGATGCTGTTGGATAGGAAGCAGACAGCAGTTGATGTCTGTGATAAATACCAGCCTTGATGATTTACAAGCCCCATCTCCACGTGCAAGAGCCATCAAGAGTCAGAACACTGTCGACTGTCTCACTGTCATAAAACACCAGGTAAAGATGCTCACTACCCCAGACAGCAGACACATCCTGGCAAACAGAGGAGGAGGAGAGAGAAGAGGGATGCTGCTAAAGGCCCAGCGGCTAACAGTACTGGCCCACTTTTCTCTTATCTGGGGCGGCTGAACAGAAAGTCATTTGGCAGAAAAGCCCAGGGAGAGAGAGAGAGAGAGAGAGAGAGAGAGAGAGAGAGAGAGAGAGAGAGACTTGGTGCCAGCACTAGGACTAAATAATTACCTGTCAAACTAGCAATATTATGAGCAGGCGATATTTTTACACTGTGAAATAAAACAATCCGAAAAAACGAATTCCCTCCCTGTCCTACTCATTCTCCTCCTAGACAATCTTCTCTTTGTCTGACACTGTCCTCCTTATGAATCCCCAATGAGCGCAGGCTGATTTGCAGATAGAGAAAAGACACAGTAAGACTGAATATACTGTAGTGGGCATTGACTCTCAAAGACCTAATTGAAGGATCTCAAGTCAGCATTTATTAGCAGATTTTACAACCAGTTTTGTGCAACATTAATGTTACAAGTAATAATATGTTGCATTACTGGATACCTTGTAAAAATGTAATACTTTCTGGACTTCAGTCTTGACCGAGGGGCAACCTTCTGATCTCTCTGATGAAGCCAATACGGAAGTGACTTAAACTGCAATTCATTGACTGGCCTCTAGAGGCTGGCTCCAAAAGGGAGTCAATTCCCATAGACCACTATGTTAAAAATGCCCAACTTTACAGTAGAAAATAATATGTTTACAGGCTGGTACAAAAAGTGTTTTTGGTCTGTATAGCTAATTTTGTCCTTCATGACAACTGTGAGTGGGGCGAATTTTTTTTGTAACTCATACGTTTAAATTATATTAAGCCTTAAACTTCTGCATAATTAAGGGCGGGGCCACTTGAGTGAGGGGGTAAATGGCCACTGCTGTCACTAGAATCGAGCTGGCCGGCGGGCGTGGTTTCAGCAATCAGCCACCTCAGCTTCACCCATGTCCCGCCTCTTTGCCTATTTTCGATTTTCAGACTGATATGCGGTGACGCGCGGCCAAGATGGCGACAGCAGGCAACGCCTACTTTAAGCTTTATAAACAATCTTCACAAACCAATGGGTGACGTCAAGGACACTACATCCATATTTTTTACAGTCTATGGTCTTGACTGAAATAACTGCCCAGAGGCGTAGCAAAGATGGCTGCCTGGTGGCACGACTTTCCTAAAGGGACTTTGTCATAAAGAAAGCTGTTGGTAGAGTCACATACATACAGTACATATACACACAAACACATAGATGCGTCATTACCAGCTGTTTTTATGGCCATTTAATATACGTAATCCGTCCACCATATTGGAACGATCCCAAGCGGTACATAAACCAGTCTTGCCAAGTCTGTGGTTTCCATCTGATTATTTTTGGGTTTTCCGCGTTAAAATGTGAAAGGATTTAGGAAATTGTCCAACGGCTGTCAATATTAAGGTAATACTATTTTTTTATAATGGAAAAGTTTTGGTATATGGGAAAAGGCCACTGGGATTGATTTGACTGTTACGCAAATCTGGCAACCAAGCCAAGCCGGTGCGTAACAACCCTCGAGAGCAAGCTAACTGTATGCCCATAACAGTAGTAATATGCATGCATAATTATGAAATGCTACGTGCTGTTGTGTAGACCTAAACATTATAACTGCTACACACAATATACCAAGACGAAAGTGTTACCTATAAAGGGGACATATTGTGAAAATCTGACTTTTTTAAGTTCTATAATTGGGTCCCCAGTGCTTCTATCAACCTAGAAAATGTGAAAAAGTAAACCAGTAACTTACTTTTGGTAAACCATTCTCTGCAAGCACTTAAAAAAATAGGTAATTGAAATTTGGCTCCCCTTGTGATGTCAAAATAGGATAATACCGCCCCTTAATCTGCACTATCCAACCACGGCACTGCCATTTAGTGCAGAGATCAGCTCATTTGCATTTTAAAGGATACTCCCAAAAATGGCACATTTTGCTCACACCTACAATGTGCCAATTTTAACATGCTATAAGAAATGATCTATATGATATTTTGAGCTGGAACTTCGCACACGCACTCTGGGGACACCAAAGATTTATTCAACATTCAGCTATTCAACAAAAAGTATTGTGAAATGTACCCTTCTGTGATACATAGTTAATACATATACAAAAACAAACTGCAAAAAGTTATCCCATTATTTCGGGCAAATTATTCTCATCATGATTTACAACCGAAGGCTGCGCAATATTTCCTGAAAAGCTGTGAGTGGCGTCTGCATGAGGAACCTTTTAAAATAGACTCGAAAATATGTGGAGCGCTCGAATAATGCATCAATGTATACATATCTATGGGTAGAGCATTATAAAATGATGTGGGTTTGATTTTCAGGAAACACACATACTTTCAAAATGTACACCTCTAATGCACTTAAACACAACTGCTTAATACATAAATATAAATGAATGTAATGGTCTGTTGTTGTTCGCTCACATGTGGACTGTGTAGGCCTACATGACTGGAGATGTTACAGAGAAGAAAGATTTTAACAATTGTATTTGTGAGTGAATAAATAAAACATGAAAAAATAACTTTGGAAAATTAACCCTTCAATGCGATACTTTTCTGATGTTTTCCATAGTCAAGGATATTATAGATCACTGCGAGAAGATATAAAAAGCAAAACAAACTATACATAAATAATTTTTTTAGTTGCTGAGTTCAGTTGCTTATGTATGTTTTATGCACAGAAAAAAAACAGTGTTAATGCAGGCCGGGGGGGTCATGGGTGTCGAATCGAGTTTAGCTTGCTGAGTTTAGGTGTGGTGTTCAGAACAAGCTGTGGGCGCCTGACCACAGGGAGAGCTGCAGTCATTCTTCATCTCCCTCCGAGACACATTCAACCATCACGCCCCGTGACAAAACAAACAAGATCTGTGATGATTGGAGCACAGCCAGCTTTAAGGGGGAAAAGAATAAACAAATCTCCCTCCATTGGCCCTCGTCATCTGTTAGCGAGCCTCTAGAGCCGTGCACCCTCTGACTCCTCTTGCAGCGGCCTGGCAAATAAAATTAAAGAATCGCATGGCGCAAGGCTGAGCTCCGGCCTCTTTGGATGACATGTGTCCTCTCTCCCCAACATACAGTTACGTAATTGTTTCCATATTTTTCTTCACAATGCAGTAAAAACGCTCTGTCCTGGCTGTCTGCAGTGTCCACTAGCTCGAGAAGGGGGCGTCACTGAGTAGTGTTTCATGTCTCCAGAGAAATTTGAACCTTGCAAGTCATTTTAAAACTAAAAAACTGTACAGCTGTTGTTCGTCATAAACAAAACAAAGGCCATCATTAAGATATACCGCGGTGTACTTGACAGTGGAGGTGAGTGACAATGTTTGACTAGTCAAGTTCATCCAGTTCATCCAGGTTTCAAAATCTCAATGTACAGTGGGAAGAAAAAGTATGTGAACCTTTTGGAAATTCATAGTTTTCTGAATAAACCTGTCACAAAATGTGATCCGATCTTCATCCAAGCCAAGGGCATTGACAAACATAATATGTCTTAAAATAATAACACAAAAACATTCTGATCTTTCATGTCTAAGTGAAGCCTTAGATTAATAACTGGTTGACCTCCTTGGCAGCAGTAACCTCAACCAGAATTCTGAGATTAAAGTCAGATTTTTTTCATATTTTTTTCACCAGTGGCCCTAATCCTCTTCCGTATTATGCAAATACCGTATGTCAAAAAAACCTTTTGACGAGTTATCTCATCAATTAAGAGAAAACGCTTGCCCACCAAAGAGTTTTTACGGCAATCCGTATTTCCGCTATCATCCACTAGGTGGCACTCTTACCCAATTTATTAAACACTAAAGCATCCACTGATGCTAAAACAGTAAAAACTCTGTGTATGTTTTGATCATCGTTCTGAATCTTATCTCTAACCAAAGTCCTTTAAAAATATTAAAATTAAAGCAAAAAGCTGAGATAATTGCATTTTTATAAAGAAACCTATCCATATTTGAGAGGTGATAAAAAAGAGAACCAACGTGTCTTTTTTCCCCTGAAAGCAGATGGTGTGTTGTTACATTTGATATATTGTATGTTTGCATATTTAAAGAAGAACATTTTCTGGAAGGCACACACTCATAAAATACTGATGCTTGCTGGCAATTTTTTTATAAAACGCTGGTGGGAAAAGAGTTTACAATTAGTACATGAGTCATTTAGGCATCACACTGACAATTGTAAAATTGTATATTCCTACTAGATAGTACCTTCCCTAAAGTTTCTGTACAATGTACATACCAATAAGCAATTTTGCATTTAAAAGACGTCTAGCTGCATTGCCGCCCAAACACAGCCTAGACTTCTAGGCTAAAACAAGGCAAAATTTGGGCTGTCACACGCAGGCTAAACATAGAATCTGTCAAAGAAATTATACCAAATATCTTTTAATCACTTTGCCTACATGAAAAAAACATCATAATTCTTGCAAGTTATTGTTGCAAAATCATCATGTAACCAAGTTCATGGTTATTTCAGCTACTCATAGCTGGACTATATCAGGAGCATTTCACCCATAGAAACATTAATCTTTATTGAAAGTGTGTCATATTTGTAGTCGAAATGTAACATACATTTCGAATTTGGTGCCTATTTGACCGAGAAAAGGGGTGTTTGTAGTCTCACCCCCTCAACAAAGTGTCCCTTTAACTAGACGGTGATATGATGACTGTTGCTTGCTGGGTAGGTTTTATCTAAATAGCTATATTTGTAGGTTGGAGTACAATCTCCCCAAAAAGTGTTTACACAAAAGCCACAATCATTTAAATGTTTTAATTGGTCTAAATATGTTTTAAGGCCACTGAATACCAATAAAAAACCGAAACATTAAAAAAAAAACGTTTTAGGTAGACGGACTAAAAAAAAACGAACCATGGCATCTGGCATGCGATAATTCAATCATCCATCCCGACTAAGGTTACATCATTTCTAACATCAGAGAGCTGCAGGATTCTCTCAAGCTGCGGGCAGATATGTGAGCATGCAACATCATTCCAGGGTCTGGAAGGTGATGATTAACAAGCATAAACAGCATTCAATCTTATATTCTGAGGTCAAGCATTCCCGTCACTGTCTGGAGAGCATTTCTTTCCTCCTCCATATTTTAGAGCACTTACACAAACACATACCAGGCGGTACGGGGACAGACGAAGAACGCCAAGCTAATTATCCCAACAGAAAAGAAAAATAACACGGGAGTCAAAGTCAAAAAAAGGAAGTGGGTTTTGCTAAATTCTAATTACGTAAAACTATCCCTTATTTCCATAACATGACTGCTTTAAATGACCCAGAGACTCAACTGCTACATATATTTTTTTCTATTTCAACCATGGATGACAGGACTAATAAACATATAGGTTTGCCTATACAGTATAATTATCACACATTTCCACCAAATTGCCAATGATTGCAGGACCGGGCTGTTATTTTAAACATGGTGCTGTGTTTTTACAAGTCAGGTCCGTCAGAAAAAAAAGTAAAAAAAATTGTGCATGCTCTGCATCACCAAGCAAGGAAGATTTGTGGTTGCCATAGTGATTGCGCACCAAGAAATAGCCTCTATGCCCAGTGACTGCGAACAGGTTCGAGCACCATTAACCAAAGTGGTAACATGTTCTCAACTTAAGAATACGAGATAACAAGACTAAGTAACATAAAGAGTTTAAATGGAATTTCTAAACAATACTATGGAAATTTGCAGGGGGTCGGGTGGGAGGTACGGGTGCCATTTGCTCAATAATCATCCACAAAAAGACACTGATCAGTAGACCAGGAACAAGTATGCAGTAAGATTAAAGAAACACACAGACATGCTTCATTTAGCCGGTCCCCTAGGAGGGCATGGAGCGCTACAGTGGGCATCCCACATTTATCCAATATCAGCAGCTGCTGGTCCGCGCCTGCCCTCCCCTTCACACCCCTCCTCGTCCCGCTGGGGCATTCAGCAGATTTTAATTTCACTTCTAGCTTCTGCTGTGCAGCTTGTGCTTTAGGTGCACAAAAGCCCGAGTTTCAAGTTGAACGTGAGAACCACCTCATCTCCTGAACCCTATTAGCATATGAATCCCCCGGCCAAAACGATGGAATAGAAGGAAGGACGGGAAGACATAATGGAGTGACGGAGAAAGAATCAACGTGTGCCCAATAAGTTATAATTTATGTATTTTTGTTTTTTTTAAAAATTACAGTGTTTTTCACACACGAGAGGTTCTTGAACTTGACCCAACTGGCTCGCCAAATCGCACAGGTATACAAGATGCGCCCATCTGGCCCTTGAAACTGTTTGCACCTTAAAAGAAAAAGGGTTTTGAAACAAGGTTATAACTGCTACTTGGCCAGGGTTTCGTGTTCACAGACGATCACTTATTGCTTGAGCTCAGCAGCTAATCTGCCGGCAGACCCAAAATTGACCCCATTCTTCAGGGTTGATCTGATGGGTCTGGCTGGGAGATAGGACAGGGGTAAGAAAAAAGACAACAGTTGCGCTGACCCGATCCGTCTCTCTCAGCGGGGCAACAAAGGGTCGCTCTCCTTACCAGCTGGGACCAAAGAAACGCTGCTGTCAGCAAAGCAGAACGGGAGAAATTACACACAGAACAAATTGCTGTGGAAGCTTTGTGACACTCGAATGATACATGACTGACACATGCTTTTAATTGAAAGTGTGTGTTAAATGCCTTTCAACAACTTTACTATGCATGCAAATATGCATTGAGTCAAGGACATTTACAAGTTAAAACATCCATTTAGAAAGCAGTGATAGACTATACATTAAAAACACATAAGGCAGACAGATAGCTATTGTTTAGTTTTCGGAAAGGCCGTTTAAATCCATAAACCCAGTCCAAAGCCCAACCCTAATCTTAATCCTTTCCCATAAAACCAGAGAGCGGCTGTTTAAGTATAAAAAACCCAATATAAGCTACTAACAGCCTGATTTATGAATAAGTATGACTAAAAAGCAAAATATATTTTTAATGGGAGCACTTAGGTTTAGGGTTACACAACAGCCACTCAATTTAAGCAATATCGTGAACGTCTCATTAAACTGTAATACAAATCATGATTATGTTCATCATTTAATCGGCTATCCACACCCTGCTCACCAGATATCGACAATCGCATTAGCCATTGAAAAACCCATATCGCTTCCAGAAAGGTTGCCGGAGAACATTCAAAGGTGTGGGGACATGAATCCACTAAATGCGAGACAGCACACAGATAAAATCGTAATACCAAGCAGATTTATGATGTGTTTTTTATCATTGGTGGTCTGCTGGACCATTACACAACACAAAGCGGCATCAATCTCCACTTGTGTCAAGGCATTAATGGCACCGCCGGCTGCTTCCCGTCTCTCTCCCCTGGAACTATCAGCTTTTTGTTCTCTTTTATTTTTACAATGACGAACGACTGCTGTTATCGCAAGCTGAATGGCAGGCTTTTACAAGCATGGATTACTTCTGTACATGACCAGACTGTATGGAAGTACTAGATCTCGCCAAGCTCTTCATTCACGTGTACGTAGATCACAGTTGCTAATGTCTTCCGCAGGACATTGATTATCATTTTTCGTACTCTTCGTATTTATTCCGTGTTTGTTTCTCAGAGTTTGCAAAGGAGCACCTTGAGACGTGAGCGAGGCTCAGAGCAGCTGCCTGCATCATTATTGCTCTGCACAGCTTTTATCATTCTCATAAATCTGGCTCTGCTGAGCCCCATAAAGAGGCAACCTGTGAGCGTCTCCCATTCCAAACACCCCATCGAGACGGAGAGAGAAGGAGAACCACAGGAGCTATTAACCTGACTAATTGCAGACTCCACGAGGCAAAAGCCAAGCAGAATCCATGACCAGTTTTACTGCTGCTACTGATGAGTAAACAGACTTGGGGTATTTAATAGCACACACTCATTCAGGAGATTTATATGTGAAGTATGAAGAATCATTAAGAAAATATTCTTCATACTTCCTGTGTTCCTTTAGCTCAAATGGTAGCAGTGGTGGCCGGTGACTATCAGTGTTGGGGGTAACGCATTACAAGTAACGTGCATTACGTAATAATATTACTTTTTTGAAGTAACGAGTAAAGTACCGGTAACGCAACTTGATGTACACATTAATATTTCAGTTACTTTTTCAAAAAAAAAGTTTTAGTTTAATTAAAGTTTGAGTCAGAAACTGAGATGGCAGACCAGAGCTCCATATTTTTGTAATGAAATATGACAGCAGAGAGACTCGCCCACCGTCTCACAGACCACCCCCTCACAGTATTCAGGACAGAAGCGGTCGAAAGTGGACAAAAGAGACGAATTTAAATACCAGGTGTAAACGTAATGTGTCTCTCTCGTCCACTTGTGATCCATTCGATGAAAACACATCTTAATACCAAGAGTAAACAGCCCCTATAAGACTAATTCAAAATATGTGCTCGAAGTGTCATGTGTGTTGCTCGTCATTTCAAAATGTGTTTGTTGCATCATGTGAACCATGTGCATCATGCCTCTTGTCAAAATACTTTAGACGTGTCTGCAGCAGGCTCGTATTTTGACATCACATAAGTTGACATGACACGCCGAACACATATTTTGAAATGACGAGCCACACATATGACGGGCTACATACATGTTGTGACGAGCTTTGCATCGTGTGCCATCGAAAAAAGAAGTCAGCGGCCGCCACTGATTTGTAGAGCATTGTGTAAGCAACGCAAAGGTTGTTGGTTTGATCCTGCTGCTGATAAAATGTGCCTTGAGTATTTTTGGATTAAAGCGCCAAATAGACACAGTAAATGTAACCGCAGATGACAGCACATGCTAATTAGCATATTTGTTACATCATTTTCTTCAGACTTAATATTGGCACTTTGAATGCAGATAAAGCCGTTCTCATGTGCATATTTCCTGTTTGTGCTGCTAAACAATGAAACAAGGATAAAATAGTGCCTAATAACGACCGTTTAATACTCCACATTAACCAGTAGTGACTTCCACTGAACCGCTAAAATCTTGATTTATCCCTGCGACGTCATCTGACAAAATCACCATACATGTTTGGGTAAAGAGTGGTTATGCTAAGATATACTAAAGTACTTCCTTGATCCTCTTCTGGTAAAGCCACACTTCGTGCTCATGGGGAAATACCGGTTACATGTACTACTGAATTAAAACAAAGGTATCAACAAAAGTCGCTACAGTTGTTGCTACAGTATGCACTTTTTCTGATAAAGTCACCCAGTTGGCAGCAATGGGGTGTGTGTGCCGCAGGAGATGAACCAGGGGGCGGGGCTCTGACTGACTGAGGCTTTGCAGAAACAACATTGCAAACACAACGAAAAATATGTTTGTGGCGGACAATGCTGATATTGTGGTGAGCTGCCACAAATAAATCAATCACTAAAATATAATATGGCAGAATACTTGGGAATTAGTTTTTTTAAGTAACTAAGATAAGTAGCAAAGCAAGATGAAGCCAACCCCTTTATGAGCTTTAAAGGGGACATTTCACAAGACTTTTTTAAGGTGTAAAATAAATCTTTGGTGTCCTCAGAGTACATATGTGAAGTTTTAGCTTAAATACCATATAGATAATTGATTATAGCATGTTAAAATTGTTAAAAAAAAAGTGCAGTTTTTGGGTGTGTATTTTAAAATGCAAATCAGCTGATCTCTGCACTAAAATGGCAGTGCTGTGGTTGTATAGTGCAGATTAAGGGGCGGTATTATCCCCTTCTGACATCACCAGGTAAGCCAAATTTAAATGACCTATTTTTTCACATGCTTGCAGAGAATGGTTTACCAAAACTAAGTTACTGGGTTGATCTTTTTCACATTTTCTAGGTTGACAAAAGCACTGGGGACCCAATTATAGCACTTAAACGATTTTCATGATATGTCCCCTTTAATTTCACATAAATGTAATAGTGAAAAGGACATTCAAAATCTAAATTCAAAAATGAAATGCTATACAACAATAAGGTGTTAAATGCCCCACAAAGACTTTTTTTCAGTGAATCAGTGTTTCGTTCTGGGGTTTAAAACTTTGGGTCGGGACCCACCAGTGGGTCACACAGTGTGAAAAGGTGCACACAAATTCACTTATCTGTTACAGTGAATGACAAAAAATAGTTTTGTCCTATTAATGACAATGGTTTTGATATTAGGAATTTTGGGATTAGAATTAAATTTAGACTTCATTCATACAATGAAAATATAAATTACTATATATCTTCTAAATTAAAAGACAAAAAAATGTTGTATCCCTAAATGAATTTATTTAGCATATTTCTATTAAAAACATATGTGGGTTGTAGAATGAAAAGTTTGGGAACCCCACTCTCAGAAAAAAAAGTACAAAAAATATACAAAACTGTTTGAAATGTTGTACCTTTTGTGGTACAATATTATACTCTAAGGACCTCTAATACACAGAAAAGGTAGCCTGACGTTGTCATACTCAATTCTAGTCAGAATTTGAGTCTGATACCGCTCCATTGAGCTATAATTATGAGGCGTGTCTCAACCGAAAAATGCCTCTGCACTCAATTGGATAGACTTACGACCAATCAGAGCAACGGAGTGTGTGACGTATGTTGAAATTACGTCTTTGCAGCCTGACCAAACTGCTAGTTATTTCGCTACAATGACACTAACATTGTGATTATACTGAGTTAGCGAATGTACATCAACACCTACTATGTT
Source organism: Misgurnus anguillicaudatus (assembly GCF_027580225.2). NCBI lineage: Eukaryota > Metazoa > Chordata > Actinopteri > Cypriniformes > Cobitidae > Misgurnus > Misgurnus anguillicaudatus. The sequence continues at coordinate 19,179,900 of NC_073360.2, read as the reverse complement.
TACAACATTTCGTTCATATCACAACATGAAGTATTTACTAAGTCATAGAGTAAGACTATCTCTTACCATTTGTACGTTAGGTGAACTTCATCCACGACGATACCCATTACGTTGGCTTGAAAATATTGGAGCCTAGCATGTCCCTCCACTTATTCAGCACCCACGATTCCGGGCTTCCGAAAAGAAGCTGGCAACGACCGCTAATTATATCCATCTCGTCGTGCACGCTGAGTCGCATCGCCATGATAACGTTAGCCATTTCAGTTGCGACCAACTTTTGCCGAATAGGAAGGACGGCAAAAACATCAACAAATGCCCTGCTCGCGTTTCTCTGTTCCGCTTTTAAAATCAATGCTCTGTCGATATCTTTTAGAACAGACTCAATGTCAGAATCCACACAGCTGAACTCTACAGCGGCAGCCATTCAACACACGCGTTCTTTGGTGACGTGGTTCATTACGTTACTGTTGATTATCTGTCCATCATCGTATAAAGCCCGCCCTGACAATTTGATTGGTTCGACCAGCATTTGTCCAAGCATAGTAGCTCCTCTATGGAGAAACCCCAGACCGATATTCCCGTTTTCAAAATCTTGTGGGCGGGGTAAGATCGGCTGGCACCCAGGCTACAGAAAAGGTATAGTTTTGTACCTTTTTTTCTGAAGGTATATAAACAATGTAATTAACTGTGACTTTAACAAAAAATAACTAAAATAAACTTAAATGGGTTATCTGGAACAGCTACACTATTTTGCTGTCTAAGGTCATGTTAGTTAGCTACTCGACAAACACTGCTGGACAACAGCAAACATATGAAATCTTTTAACATCCAAAAACAAATATCTACAGCAACAGCACTGAGATTTGTTTGACATAAACCTCGCAAAAGCTAACACGTGAACAATACAAGTTTCCACTACAGCGCATGATCATGTTTTTATCAGCTGATCTTATTTCACACTCGGCCTTCAAATTCATCACAGGGACATTTAAAAGAGCTGAGAAAACAAAGAGTTCAAGAATAATATTGCTTCCAAGAGTAGCCACAGCGTCCTGCTATTGTGGGAAAGGAAACACCTCATATAATGGTCAGGACGTTCATGAAAATAGGAAAAGTATCTTGGCCTTAGGCTTCAAGCTTTTCAGCGCTGCATTAACAACTGAACTCTCTAACCCGGTCTGCAAAACACATGCCTGATGTCAGTAAGATAGCATTGCGTGAGCAATGACGTGAGTCTGCTAGACCAAACAAAAGGTCTGACACATTACATGTACTTTGGCCCAGTCCAGAGTGAGCTAAGACTTCATGACATCAGGTTGAGGTACTTCTGTTGTCTGTTTGTTGTTATAGCAGTCAGCATGATAGCTTGCCATGACTGAAAGAGCAAAATACATTCAAATTAAATATTCAAAATGTTTATGGTTAAGTACACCTGCACTGGATTCCTATAGGTGTTTTCCTACTTTTATTTCACATGTCCATCATCATCGTCACCTACAGTAAATACAGGATCTGGGTTTAGTCTAGCTACAAAATCTCGGTTTATCCCTTTTAGTAACTGTAGAACACATAGCTTAAAGGGTGTACACCATCATGAATACCGGCAAAGCTATGTCTCATTTTGTATGAGAAATTTGTTTTGGACATTCAACAAAGAGCTCTTGGGTGCTGCTAACAACATCATAGTCTCCGGTGCAAAGAACATGGTGTACTGAACATATGCTTTATAAATGGATGCAGGCTACAGCATCTAGTCCCAAAACAATGACTGTATCAAAAAAATCTTTAGTAAATTAATGAATTTACAAAATATTTATGTGTGTAATATTAAAACATAAGCTACATGGAAAAGTAAAAAATTTGCTTTCCAACGGAACCATTTTATAGCAAATAAATTAAAGCTTTTTTTGTGTTTACAGTGCGCAATATAACATGTATTCATGTTTCACGTGTAAAAAAAAAAAACGGTATTTTTCACACAATTTACTTATCTGTATAGCGCTGTTTTCACTGTTCTCAAAACAGGCTTTGTTTTATGAAGTCCCTCCTTCAGAAATGCGTATCGAGTTCTGATTGTGTAGTTTGTTTAGTGTGTTGTGATTCGATAGCAGCTTAGCTTGCCGTTAGCTTACCTGGCGACTGACGTATTCCTGTGGGGGGAGTTTAGTAAACTGTTAGTAAACTGTTTTAGTGACATCATTAAAGCAGGAAGTAGAGGGCTGTAGTCCAAACCAGTCGTTCACTGTAAGCTTTAAAAGGCGAATTCTGTTTAAGAAAATATATTACCTGGCAGTGAACTTTGGGCTATATCATTTTACAGGTATTATTTATGCCATTATAGCAACATTACACACTACAACTAGGGTTTAAAAATGGGTTCAGGAAGAACGTGACCTTTTATAAGATTGTAGATGATAAATGTGTGGTATTATCCAAATGCTAATGCACATATCTAAGAATCAATAATTTAGGTGCTTTTATATTTATCATGGTTCCACAGTTTTTAACAAACAATGCAAAAGAGTGCACTGCAAACAAACCATTTTAGTGGGTAATGTGATTTTGATGTTGTTTGTTGCCCAGCAGCATTTCCCAGCTGTCAAATCCTAGTATTAAACCGTGGAAATGAGAGAAACTGTGTGTATACTAAGCAGTTATTGAGTCAAAAAACATCTCCTGCTGGAGAAGAGAGCTGCCCATCAGCACAGCCGTCAACAGATGGACATAAACAAAAAAAACTTGACTTGTGTTACAGTAATAAATTATCAAAAAAAAAAAAAACAATAGCATTGGAGTGTTAACAGTTTGCACACAGAAATTATTTGTAATGCTGCAGTATTAGTAGTATACACTGTAAAAAAACAAAAAATGCAGCATGAAGTTAAAACAACTTGGTTTTGCAAGTCAATTCAACCTACTATTTTAAGTTTTAAAGCAACACCAAAGAGTTTTGGCTCTTTGCTCCCCCTACAGGTTAGAAGCATAATTGTCCATTACCCACTGTCATAAATACTGAGACATAGCTGGCTCTGATTGGATTGTAGGTCTGCCGTAAAGCAAGTTTTTGTAGTATTCACTCGGACTACAGGACCGCTACCCGACGGTTGGAAACTTCTTTAGTGCGGTTTTGGTCGATAGAGGGCTGCAAAGCGAATGTGAAAGTGCTGTTCACCCTGTTTAGAGTGGATGAACCACTGAAACTGTTTTGGAAGCATTATTTTAAGGTAAAAAAAAACTCTTTGGTGTTGCTTTAACTTGTGATAAGTTGACATAACTTAGAAAAACAAGTTGAAATTGTTTAACTTTCTTTGTTAAGTTAAAGTAACATAAAAATACGTTGATCATTTTTTTACAGTGTCGTGTCACAACATAACAAATTACACTGTAAAAAATGCAACATTTTTGTCCAATCAACTTATATTTTTATGCTACTTTAACTTAAAAAAAGTTAATCAGCTTCAACTAGTTTTTATAAGTTATGTCAACTATTCACGGGTCAAAACTTAAAATAGTAGGTTGGATTGACTTGCAATGCTGCATTTTTTACTATTATTAAGAAAATGAAAGCTGTCCACATTGTGTAGGATCACTTAAACAAAATTTCTGGTACTGTAGTATAACTTATTGAGAATCAACTAGAGAAAGTAGCAATTAGTAATATATAGTTATCGACTGTAATACAAGAGAAACAGGACACCTGACATAAAGTATTTCCTAGCTTAAAAATTAATCTAAATACAAAAATGACACAATAATCTTTGACGATTAACAAAAAGGATAACAACAATTCTGGTGCAATTCAGATGACTGAAGTTTTTAAGCATACTACGTATCGTAGGTCAGTGTTCCTGTAGCTCAATTGCCAGGCCATTGCGTTAAGATCAAGGGCAAAATGTCATGGGTTCAATTCCCAGAGTACACACTTATAAAATGCATAGTTTGAATGCACTGTAAGTCGCTTTGGATAAAAGCATCTATCAAATGCATAATGTGGGAACTAACTTCTACACTGCAAACTAAAAAAGAAATTAAATTCTATGACATCATCTTGAAAAAATGACATCATCTTCCTAATCAGCCACAATGAGGAACTGTGGTAATACATTCGCTGATAGTTTAAAATATCACATACTTGTGGTTTTCTGCCGCAGGATGCCACACTAATTACGAAGTTAAGACTTAAGATCAAAATTAAAACATAACCATTATTGATGTTAGCAAATGAAGTCTGTAATGCTTTAAATGTCTTACTAACATTGATACAGCAGATGGCAAGCCTTGGCCAGTACTTTTCAAAATGCATAGTAATGTATGCATGTGGCACCATTAACATACAAAACAACTCCTAAAAACTTACTTTTTAAAATCTCTGACAAATGAAAGTACACAAAAAATCCGCCACGGGTTTAAACTGTCACATGACTATAGAAAGGCTAGATTTGCAGAAAAAATTTAGAAAAAAACAACCACGTGAACGGCACAGCAATTTACAAATCTGCCTTTTTTCATAATACCCACGTGGCTGCATTCAGGACAAATCCATTTCTCCCTTATGCACCAGTGTCTGAATCAAAGTCGTCACACATGGGACATTGATAAGACGTATCTGAAACAGTCAGGTGAACACTAAGCTTTGTGTCAATGCACAAGTTCTGAAAATATGTCCATGTGTCTTCTTAAAAATAAAAGGAATTCTTAATTCCTCTTTCTTGCATGTAAACTGCACACATAAATCACTCCTGGTTTGCCTACCCCAGTACATTTCTTTACAAGTCATCATTTATACTCTAAAAAACTAAACAACACTTTCCTTTATCTTCATTTTTTCATTATGCATCCGATAAAGTTTACTCTGCTCAAGTCAGAAGCAAACACTAAAAGTAAAGAAACAGTATGCACTCAACTTGTTTTGCTTCCTGTCCATCCTCTTCTGTGTAATCCACGTTTACCTTTTCATCCCTCCAATCGCAAAGCCACGGGTGCAGAGAGAAAGCCACGCAGGGTGAGAGTGAAACACAGAAGTGTAACACAAGAGCCAGTCCTGTAACTTCCCCTCCCTTCCGTTCAAATTTGGGGGCAGGATTTTGCGGGAGCCGAGCGTGTCTCAGTGAGCATGCTCTGAAACGAAAGGCACATTTTTATATGCACATGACAAGCGATTTCCAGCCCCTGAGTCCCTCCTCCCGTTTACATCCTCCCTCCCTTTTGCCTCGGAGCTGAACAGAACCCAGGAATGCAGATCAGAGTAAAGTCCGGCCTCCATCATAAGGAGAGGATAGTGGCCCCCCTCCACCAGATCAATAACAAGTCCAGCTGCCTGGGGCAAATGCTCACTCGCTTGTTTTCAGTTGGGGGCAGGTGGCTAAATGGCAAGAGGTCTGTAGCATAAATGAGAGGGACTCGGTTCCCACTACAACCACTGCTTGGGAGCACGGCACCTTACTAACCTCTTGACCCTTCATCTGCTCCTGAGGGACCCAAAATGACTGGCTTTCCCTCTTGCTTTCTCTATCTCGAAGGCTACAAGGGTAAAAAAACACCTGAGAGAACGTTCAATGTCTGTTTAATCAATAGTAAGATGTGAAAATACTTCTCACGTTACTTCTCTCTTCAAGTTCTCCCATAACGTGGGTAGTGACATGCCTCCCTAATTTAATGCACTTCCCTGTAAAAAAAAATGATGTGATAAATCAAAGTCAGAATCATGACAACATACAATATGTTTTCTTATTAAAATAAGTTTCGAGCAATTTGTCACACAGTCTGTAAAATCTAAGATGAAGCATCTTAATTTAATGATGAGATTAGGAGCATCAGAGTTATATTTCAATTATTAATTTCACACTGATTTCAATCTTTGTCATGGGGTTACTCAGTCAATATTAAAAATATCAAAGTTAAGTTTTCATAAAATGTTCTTTCAATTATGTAAGATGATTTTATGGAGAACCAAAATCATTAAAACATGACTTTAGCTGGGTTTTCAGAGATTAGGTCATATTCAATTTTTTATGACAGCAACTCATCACTAAATGACATTAAAATTAAATTTAAAAAGACAGATAGATGAAAACAATAACGAATGAAAAAGACACAACGAAGAGCTTATATTAATATTTTAACATGGCGTGTTTAAATATGTAACAATTTTAAAGTTCAATATAGATGTGTGTGTTATACATGAGTTGTGATATAAGTGTTATAATAACTATGATAAAGTTAGATAAATAGTGAATAAAAAGGATCATGCTAACACATTAACTGCAAGTATAACATTAGAATGATAAATATTAGAAGATAAGGGTCAATTACAAAACAAGCTCTATATGAAGAGTTTCGTTGCAAAACGAGATAACCACCGTTTTTTAAATTGTTCAGAAATCTCGTTTTTTGGTTGTGCATTCAAATTAATTTCAACTGCAGTTGGTTTGTTTTGATTTAATCCTTCATAACTTAAAAAATACAGCTAAGTAGCACCATAAAACAAAATAATAACACGATAACATAATAATAAACATGTTTTGACATATATATTTTTTTATGGATGTAATGCATACAAAAAGTTTTGTTTATTGAACGAAAATTCTGTACATTTTAATGCTTCTTTACACAATATTTAATATCCCCATTCAAAAATGTCAGGTTGTATTGTCTATTTGCCAGTTATACCACGGGTCTGTTGAATGCTGTATTTTGTTTGGTTGAGAAATGTTCAATGGGTGTGCATTATTTTTCAATAACCGCACACCTAACTTGTCAAATGTCTTAAAAATAGGCTCCAGAGCAATGTTTGTGGTAACTGAGGTATAAGGGAATAATTGACTCCGGTCCTTTGAATTATTTAAAAATAATGCACACCCGCGATGTAACGGCACTTCGCTTCGCGTTACATTACTACTTTGGGTGTGCATTATATTTTTATAATTCAATGGCCCGTCGTCAATTATTCCTTATTTAAAGCACACACTGTGTCATGCCCTTTGTTTGTTTGATAGTGGCATTTAAAAGTGTAATTCGGAAAATAGCTTAAAAGTGTAAAACAACTTTACCATAAAACTAACATAAAAAATTTGAGAACTATAAATTTAAGAAATTTTTTTTTTTTTAAAAGAATAATAACAGTTATAGACAACATTAGCTTGCATTTATTAAAATATAAGCTAACTTATATCAAAATTATTTAGCCTATGTTTTTTATTTTATTTTATGGGGCATTCATTTCAGCACATTTTGACTTTCTGCACCATCTGACCCCTGCAATGAACAACATTTACAACAGACTTACAACAGTCATTCAACAGACTTCTACTTGCTGTTATAAGCTATTGCCTGTGATATCAAATTTATAAATATACTTTTTTATTCAAATGTGTTTGATAAAAAATATTTAGTTTTGCATTGGTTTTACAGAAAGTTTACGAGCTTACCTACATAAAAGTAGCTATTTATTCAGTATTTGAGAGAAATCTACAAACATTTCATTCAGTCATAAACACAGACTAGGGTTCACTGGATAATGTAATATCATGTTTAACGTTTATACTTCATAATAAAAGGCCCATGATTGTGGTTGTACTACCATGACATTTGAGAATATCCAAATTGTTGGACAAAATTTTCAGTTATCCTAACATCCCATTTGTGAAATTTGTTTATCGGAAAGGTTTCAAACATAAATAATCCCAAAGTATCTTATTTTTAAACACCATAAACATTAGTCTTACACTGCTAATTTGTAAAGACAGTTGCCCCAAATGCAATTTTACGTATGATGTATTTTAAGTATGACCAAAACAAAAATTAGTATTTATTATTAAAAAATACTGAAAATGTATCTAAACCAAATAAGTTTTATAAAATAAAGTAATACATGTCATCATAATTGTGTTATAAAGTTCTTTTTTATAGTAAAAATGCCTCTGGACACAAAAATATGCATGTCATGTCATTGACCCATGAACAATAAATTAAGAAATAATTTTTCAAATTTGTTAGATGACAATTTTTTTCAATCTCATCTTAATTCAACACTGCCACACTGCTAAATTCATACTCATGCATATCCACCCAAAAGTGAAAGAGACATGCTCCCAGCGATTTTCTGTATGTGCGTTTATGTCTGTTTTCACTCTCCTATCTACTGTATGTGCAGCTGTCTGGATAACTCTGATAAGCACCCAACCTGAGCTAACACTAACATGCTTCCATATTTGCCATTTCACTGATCAACCGGATGAGACTTTTTTCTTACCAAGTTTAGCATAACAAACCACTGCAACAGTCACACGTACGTACTTATCACAAACCCTTTTATCTATCGCAGACAAAAACATGCACAGCCCATGAAATCACTGCTCATATTCACCAGCCCGCTCTCACAAACATTGAGTGCTGATAAGACTGAAGAGCAAACAGACTCATGCTAGAAATGTGATTAAACTTAAACAAGCTTCTCTTCAGAGAACATCACAATATAAACTAAAGGTGCTTCTACTTTTAAATACATAAAAATACAGATTACAATACACATCGAAATATACTAAATGTACTATAGTGTATATTAAAATGTACTAATTTAATTTATGAAATATAAAAAGTGGGTGTGGTTTGTGTTTTTCACTGTGCTTTGATTGGATATAGAAAAGTAGGCATGTCATCCAGAAACGGAACTGGCAGCAGACTAACCGTAGGAGGGGGCGGAGTTAACGGATGCTCCCGCCCAAGTCATCTGCTGACATCTGCTGCATCTAAAAACTCAAGGCAGTGACTCGTTGCCTCGCTGCCTCATGAGGAAATGACTTCGGAGGCATGAAGGCAGCTCAGAGAAAGACTTTCGGACGCACTTCAAAGGCAGCGTGTTTGAAATATAAACAGAGAGCGCCTTTGTAATAACTAATCACATATTTGAAAACTACAATACTAATTTCTCACTAGAAATGCAATTAAAATGTGTAAAAAGTGAAAATCTACCTTCATTTACACTAAATTTGTGCTCCAGTCACTTCCTTGGCTGCCATTTTATTTTTTCGAACTTGACCAGGCTCGACCAATCACATTCTTATTGTAAGCCCACGCATAGGTATCTTAGGAGACAGGAAGTAAACCTAACATTGAATTCGGACATGCCTTGATGCCTTCCTGCATTGGAAAGCTGCCTCAGAAGGCAGCAATTTAGAGTTTTCGGACGCAGCCATTATCAGACAATGATCGCCACAAGAGAGCGGAAGAACATTTGTTGTTGTTTATATTGTTTATCATAAATACTGGAATATTACATTAAAATTAATTTAATTGGGACTTTAAAGGGACACTCATTTTCCAGCTCCCCTAGAGTTAAACATCTGATTTTTACCTTTTTGTAATCCATTCAGCTGATCTCCGGTTCTGGCAGTACCACGTTTAACATATCTTAGCATAATCCATTGAATCTGATTAGACCATTAGCATTTCGCTGAAAAATAACCAAAGAGTTTCGATATTTTTCCTATTTGGAACTTGACTCTTCTGTGGTTGCATCGTGTACACTGACAGAAAATTAAAAGTTGCGATTTTCGAGGCAGATATGACTAGGAACTATACTCTCATTCTGGCGTAGTAATCAAGGACTTTGCTGATGTAACATGGCTGCAGCAGGCTTAGTGATATTACACACTGCCCGAAAATAGTCCCCTTAGTAACTTTCAATGGCAGGGGACTATTTTCGGGCAGTGCGTAATATCACTATGCCTACTGCAGCCATATTACAGCAGCGAAGTCTTTGATTATTACACCAGAATGAGAGTATAGTTCCTAGCCATATCTGCCTCGAAAATCGCAACTTTTAATTTTCTGTCAGTGTACACGATGTAACTACAGAAGAGTCAAGTTTTAAATAGGAAAAATATAAAAACTCTTTGGTTGTTTTTTTGCGCGATGCTAATGGTCTAATCAGATTCAATGGATTATGCTAAGCTATGCTAAAACTAAAGTGGTAGCGCCAGACCCAGAGATCAGCTGAATGGATTTCAAAACGGTAAAAATCAAATGTTTAACTCTAGGGAGCTGCAAAATGAGCATATTTTTTTTTTTAAAGTGTCCCTTTAAACCTCAGATTACAGTAATTTTTGTGACATCTTTATCTTAGAAGTGCAAGTTTATATGCAAGTTGTGTGTTTCCGCCATGGTCTGATGATTCTCTCTGCTGGCCTTATTTCTCAGTGAATCTGTCTGTATTCAAACCAGGTTGTACAATGAGGACATTAACCCTTTGAGAGATTCTCTCACCCTCCCTCCATCATTCTCACACATTCTCACAATTTCTCCCACTGGCTCACTTCTGTCACTCACTGACTGTCACTGTATTTCCCTCTCTTTTATGCCTGTCCATTTAACATGTCCTTGGGTACCAATGCCAATCTTTTTGCCATTCGCTCATTGTTACTTCATCTCACTCGTTTTTAAAATCTTGGATCATCATTAGAGTTAAAGCTATAAACTTGACCCTTTCTTAATCCTTGCATACGGCATGTCAAATATTTTGAATATAAACACTGCTAAACTGCAAAAATTCCAGGCAGCTATTTCCAACAAAACAGTGCTATTTTTATTTCTGTAGCATCAATCCACTTCACCTCAACTCAAAATATAATGCCTATTTATACTTTCCTCATCACCTTGTCCATTCTTTACTTAAAATGTTTGAAAAATATACAGAAAATATCTTAAATACTACTGGATGCTTAATATTGTCTGAGTTGCACAAAACGTCACAGTTGTTTACGTCAAACGTCCATGTTTTGCGTAAACAAATCGCCTTATTAGTTTAACGGGTGTCAGAATGACTACAAAGAGGAAAATTAGACCGTAGAGAACTGCTTAAGATGATTGGGGATTAGTCAATAAGGTCAAAGGTTGTGGGAAAAAAGGAGGTAAAAAGAGCACTCGCGCTGAGGTGAAAGTGGTCGTCTGACTGGGCAAGAACAAAACGGTGCACAGAGGTGCAGAAGTGGGGGAGGAGGATTGTCATTACGGCGACTACAATAAAAGGTTTAAGCCTGTGACCCTTCAAAGACAAAATAATGCCAATTAAGCTTTAAGAGACCATAGCATGAGTTCAGCCAGTGGCTCTTCGCCCCGGCCCTATTTGTCAGCTTTAATGGCCACTTCAGCCAGACAAACAGCTTACATTGTCTGTACATAAAAACTACATCAGGAACAAAGTCAGTACATTTACTGCCTTTCTCGGGTCACGCCTTAACATAACACTCCAGCATTGACCGGCAAGCCACTATACTGACCCCAAGACATAGTGAAAACAAACAAGATCTAGTTGAACTCAGCTGCCGCTTGTCCCAGTAATGCCGAATAGCATATGAAAATCTGTGTTTTATTACCCGAAGATTTCAAAAAGCCAGATCTCAGACAATGTGCAGTTTGTGTTGATTTATAATGACGGTTTTGTGCAGTATACCTTGGAGCGACATTGTGCGCATATGCAGCAGCTGAGGTGTATGTTATTCGTTTTAAAAGCAAACCATATCTCAAACCATATTTTTGGAAGAATTACAATGAATCTGAAGTTTTTGTACATGTACACTGCAAAAAGTGAATTTCAGGGAAAAAATTATTAGTATTTTTGTCTTGTTTTCAGTAAAAATATAAAAAAATTCTTAAATTAAGATTTTTCTTGATGAGCAAAACGACCCAAGAAAATAAATCTAGTTTTTAGACAAAAAATATCAATTTTAAGTGATTTTGTGCATAAAACGAGCAAAAAAAATCTGCCAATGGGGTAAGCAAAAAAATCTTGAAAATGTTTACCCCAAAAAATTAGCTTACCCCATTGGCAGATTTTTTTTGCTTGTTTTATGCCCAAAATCACTTAAATTTGATAAAAACTAGACTTATTTTCTTGGGTCATTTTGCTCATCAAGAAAAAGCATCTTAATTTAAGAATTTTTAGATATTTTTACTGAAAACAAGACCATTTTTTCTTGAATTTTTTTTTTGCAGTGTTGCTGTTTTGTAACCACAAAGACAGCAGATGGCAGCATTTAAACACATTTCAATGCAAAACATTGTTATTTGAAATATTAAGCATTTCTTTAAAATATGAGTATAACCACCTGCAAGTTCCTACACTCAGAATAAAAGGTACAAAAGTTGTCACTGGGGCGGTACCTTTTCAAAAAGTACCCTTTTGTACAAAAAAGGTGCATACTGGTACCTCAAAAGTACATATCTGTACCAAAATGGTATATATTTGGACTTATTATTAGGAACAAGGCAAGGCAAGTTTATTTGTATAGCACATTTCATACACAAAGGTCATTTAAAGTGCTTTACATAGAAATAAGAAAGCAATATATAAGAGAGAGGAAAAAAGTAAAAATACATGAAATAAAATACAAAAAAAAAACATGAGAATTTAAAATAAAATAAATGTGATTTTAATAAAACAGTTTAAAAGGTATTGTCCGATTGCCAACTTGTGTATCTTTTTCTGAGAGTGCATAAAAAACCCTTTGTGTGCACTGCCATTGAATTAAATTAGCTTAAAGACAAATAAAAAAATAAAACTCAAGTCTCTGGCTGTATGAAGCAACGAAAAAGCAACTTTCACGGCACAAGAAAGCGTCCGGATCTAAATAATAAGCTCTATTGCCTCCTATTGGAAATAAATGGAAGTACTTTATTTCAGTAAGTTTCATTTAAATTTCTGTTCATTTCCTTTGATAATTAAAAGACTTAACTTAAAAGACTTGTTTATTATCAAACATTTTAACACAACGTATGAACACTGATTACAAATACAGTTATCTTGTTCATATCCTTTTCTCTTTTAAATAAAAAATGTTTTACTATATGACAAGCTTGTAGTTTCATGTCCCGTTCTTAATTAAATACACTACAGCAGGGGTCTTCAACGTGGTGCCCGCACCGACGTCTGTGAGGTGCCCGCCAAAGCACATTCTATTAATAGTCTCAATTGTAATATTTATTTATTAATGTTTTATATTAGCTTTGCTTGGTTTACATATGTTAACATTTTAAACAATCCTAAAACACATCAACAAGTAAAATAAAATAAAATCAACAAGTAAAACAAAAAGTTTTGAGTAGACTATATACAAAAGTAGCCCTCCAGTCCAGATTGATATAAAATGCATACAGAAAAGCAACAAGAAATTTAGAGGACTTACCTGTCATGTCCTTGTTAAGACTGCATAACTATTAAACTGTCTGTCTGTAATTTGCAGATACAGATGTTCTCAGCTATAAAACCCTCCATAAACACATTTTCACCTGAAAAACAAACATTATGAACCTTACAGAACTCAAAATGAACAAAAGAAGTATAACAACACTGAAAAGGAAATTATTCTGGTAAGACTCATAAAGAAACAGGCAGGGGACTCGGGCAGTCTCTTTACACACTCTGTATGTGTGTGTGTGTGTGTGTGTGTGTGTGTGTGTGTGTGTGTGTGTGTGTGTGTGTGTGCGCTCCTTATGCTGCACAAATAAGAGCCTTCGCCATCGGCATTAGACTAATATATGTCTTGTCTTTAAGAGGGCTCTTTCCTTTTTTCCCTCTTTTTGACTGGAACTGAAATCGATGGTCACGCAATTAAAGAATGTGGATTTGTCAACCAATGTCTGCCTGCTAAAGTGCGTGTGGGGAGCAGTATACAAATACCCAATAAGAAGTTCAATAAGAGCAGTAACGCTGCTGATTGCCGACTACGGCCCCATCAAAACCAGACCAGACATTTCAACGTTCCAGGTGTTTTATTCTGTCGAGAGGCAATATTGCTTATTGGCAAAGAACGTCAATGTTCACTCAAACGTCTCACGGCGGCCTATTGACTCTCCACCAGGGAGCAGCGTCAACCATTTGGAAGTTATAGCTACAGTTTGAAGATAGGAACAAACGAAAGTGCTGTCTCGAGAGGCTCCGTCACCGATAATTAGTGATCAATCACGAATTAGTTTAAAAGCTTGAAAAGAACACTGAGAGCATTATTAGATTGCAGAGATTCACTGCTCTCCAATAATGACTTGGATTTTTAAAGGAATGAAACCCTCCAATCGTTTGTCAGTCCCTTCTATTGCCCATCAGCGCCATTAATCAAGGGAAAGTCCAACTATACCACGACTGAAAGATCACAGGTGCCAAATAGAAGGGAGGGGAAAACAGCCTGCTTACAGCTTGTGTAATTAGACTGTAAAGACATTAACACAGAATCAGATGAAGTTAACTGCTTCAGGTTCATTACGGTGTGATTACTGCGTTTCAACAACTTTCTTTGATATTGCTGCCATTTAAATCGTAAAAAGGCTTCATGACTCGAATCCTCAATATATTTATTTATTTACAAAGGCAGATGCCTGTACGGCAATCAGAAAACGAAAAATAAATATGCAATAAGCACATTTATATAAAAAATGAATTAAATGGATAATACAAATTTTATCATTATATCCACCTGTTTTTTGACGTAAATGTGGGCGCCGCCATCTTTGAGCTTTTCGGTTTATGACTTCCGGTGAGCCATTAAAGCTAACTGTAGTCTATTGTGAAGGACACAAGTGTGCCGTTTTGACTGGCTGTATTATGAAATCCAAGAAGACTGACATAGTGCAGTTAGGGGTTGCCATAATAGCTGATACAAACGCAGTAAATCTCTACAAAACATTTGTTTTAACCCCATGCACAAGAGCTGAAACTGCCAGTAACCAATTAATACAATAATCCGACTATCGTTTAAAAATAACTAATATTATGCTGATAAAAATATGCTGATTTATTTATTCTGCTACTATATATTACAAAAATGCAATTACAGTACAGAATATAAATGACATAATCTGCTTAGTTAATGTTTGTAATAGTTCGTAATGTGTTTGCAGGGTTCTTTTGTTATGTTTTAAATGAAAAAGCAAATACTTCTAAAAAGTAAGCAAATAATTTCATAAGCTCATGTCTCCACCTGCGTAAAAGGCGATGTAATAATATTTTCATAAAACGAAAACAATACTCAATACATGTAGTAGTTTAAAGCAACACTAAAGAGTTTTTGCTCTTTACTCCCCCTACAGGTTGGAAGTGTACAGTTACCACTGTCGTAAATAATTTAGCCTACTGCAGCAAAGCTGGCTTTGATTGGATTGTAGGTCTGCCGTAAAGCAAGTTTTTGTAGTTTTCACTCGAACTACAGGGGCCTCATTTATAAAACTGCGTAGGATCCTTACTAAAAGTCTACGTACACACACATAAGCCAAAAATGGCATACGCTAAAAATATTAAGACTTATAAAACAAAGCAATGTTCCCTTTATAAATCAGAGATCACCTGCAAGTGTGCCTACTTGAATCGTCCTCATATCCCACCCTGTAAGCCCATTTTCCAATAAGTTTGTTTTTTTTATAGATCACAATCTTTGCGCGAGAACTGGCGTGCGCCTGTTTCCAATCCTGTTTTGTGCACCCAAGGCCTCAGGACCGCGACCTAAGGGTTGGAAACTTTAGTGCGGTTTAGGCCAATAGAGAGCTGCAAAGCGAATATGAAAGTGCCGTTCACTAGGCTTGCCGCGATAGTCGGTGAAACGGTGATAACCGGTTCTTCAGCCTCTCACCGGTTAGATCACTTGCCCACCGCGACACCGTCTTTAACCGTCGTTTTGTTATTTTCGTGTAATTAAGTCATTTAGTTTCGTTAGAGAGAGCAAACACACTGAATGTGTCTGTTGTCTGAATTCAGCGGGGCTGAACGCGCGTCACATCACAGAGCAGCAGGTGTCAGATTTCATTCCTGTCAGAGTTTGCGAGGAGAGCTGACTGACCAGATGATGTCAGAAGCGGCGTGCTTACTCGTTTTTGTTATAATATACATATATGATGTTTAATAAAAGCGAGATCATTTTGTTGTTGTGTTTTTCATCAAGAAAAATAATAAACCCATCATTCAAGCAGTGTTTCATGGAGAAGTAGCCGGTTGCTTTGCTTGGGACTGGCGGGTTCTGTGAGAATTACATGCGCACTTTGACTCAAGCACTTAATTAAACCAGCTGTTGCACTCGCATTGCACGCAAATCTATACGCGATTTAACGCAGCTTACGCAAGCGATGCATTTAAACAGTTGTGTAATTCAAAAGTGAAAGTAAAATGTGCACGACTGCATGCGCATTTATAAGCCCCTCCCACCTGGTGATACCGGGATCACCGGGTTTGTGACGCGCCGATTAACCGGTGGGAAATTTCTGTCACCACGGCAACCCTACCGTTCACCCTGTTTCGAGTGGATGAACGACTGAAACTTTTTTGGAAACTTTTTATTATTATTGTTTGTTCAAATAACTTACAATGTGTTGAATTAAAATTAGAAAAAATACTGCTGACTGTGTCGAACCGCTTAAAGCTTAAAAAAAACTTACATCAAAGGGACAGTTGTGAAATTTTAAACCATCCCTTGAAAAGTAAAAAACATGAAGTCTTGGTAAATTCGATGTACAGACACTCGACTGACTGTCCTATTGTAAAGATACTGGTATGTCTCTGTGCTTTTATATTTGCACATTGAAGACCCGTCACCTCCGATCGACAACAACATGAAATGGTTGAATATTTCTTCATATATCAAGCCACTTCTTTCATCCTCACACTGGTTCATACATGGCAGGTGTAGTAAATATTAACTGTTTAAATAATGTTTTATGCGTGCTCCCACTACACTGTTTTCTACCGGCTGGCTATTGAAACGGAAGTCTCGCACCGGAAAGAAAATACGTCATATCACTTACTTCTGCGTTCGAGAAACAGGTGGATACTTATTATTTATAAGAGGCGAAAAGCAACATACGATGTGATTGGTATGTCCAAATTCATAGGCCACGACACAAGTTAGTAAATGTCATCAGCAGGGCTCAACATAAGGGACTGCCCGATAGCCCTGGGTCAGCGTGAAAGACGCTCGGGTCAGTAAACAGTATTGTCACTGCCCCAATCAGGCCAGTGCTTCGCCCATAGTCCCAAATATATATATTTTCTGCCTGTGGCCGTTTTTCTGTATGTATTCTTGTGCAATGTTACCATCGAGACCCTTATTTTTACCATTTTAAGTGTACTGTTCAATTGAATAAATAATGTCACCTACAACTCGGATGACCTACGGGTGAGTAAATTAACAACAAATTATCATTTGAAGTAAACTATCCCTTTAAAGGCAGGGTGCATGATCTATGAAAGCTTATGTTGACATATAAAATCACCTAAACAAACACGGACCTACCCCAACAGAATCTGGACCATCTTTTGATAGACCCGCCCCACACATGCGCAACCCAGGCAACAGTAGACACACCCCTTATTGCTGATTGGCTACAGGTGTGTTTGACTCCCTTTTCTAAAGTGTTTTTTAACAATCAAGCACCCTGCCTTTAAGGTAACGTCAAAATAGTTAAATAGTTATAAGGTTAAAGTTTAGCTAATATAATCATATGATAACAATATTAAGTACATTATAGCTTATTTTAATGGCTATACAATCATAAATAAGTTTATGTAAAGTGTTTAATCTGGATGACTCAAGCGGCTCCGACAATCAGGGAATGGATAGACCTTATTATGGACATAAGGAAAATGGAAAAAATCACATTCGGCCTACATCTACAATTGGACAAGTTTGAGAAACACTGGAACAAATGGGACACTTATTTTGATTTACATTTGTCTTCATTTTCTTAAGAGGCATTGTTTTTTTTTTTTTCACTCTCTGGTCATGTTTTGTTTTGTTTAGTTCTGTTCTGATTTAAAAAAATAAAAAAATTAAAATATAAAAAAAAAAGTAAAGTGTTTAATCTGGCAATATATATCCACGTAATTATAGGCCAGGTTTACTTTAAAGCATAACTCAATTTTAGTCGATTTCCAGTGGTGGTGCAAAACAGCTTAAAGTGCTTTGATCTGCAAATCACAGTTTAATGTATAAAGCATATTACCAAGTCATGTATGTTGTGTAAGTTATGGAGATTTAAAGTTGTGTTCATATGAACTGACCGTATCTCTGTAATTGAACAGATGCATCATTACAGCGTTTCTTCAATCTGATTTCAGGATGCTACTATCAGGCACGTTTAACGAGGAGAATATATCAAATGTGTCTAACAGATTAAATTTACCAAACAAATCACAGACCTCAGGTTAAACCAGGACATAAGTGAAAGAGACTAAATAAAGTTATCCAACTTAGCGTTTCAGATGGTCGCCTATGAACCTAGCAACTCTAAAATGTGAAATCTAGGTACTTTAATGGCTGTCTAATTTTAAAAATTACGTTCCAGAAACATTTGTATTTTTTTAAGGCGCGAAATAATCTACTTACTAGAAAGAAGATGTACCTGTTGAACCCGGTTAAACCGGAAACTGCAATATGCACGCGCACAATTTTACCATAGACAGTAAAATAAAGACTTTTACATGTGTAACACAAGTTCATTAAATATTTTTTAATTATGCATTACATTTAAATTATTGTCTACATATTAAATAATTTGTTACATTTTATTAAATTATTGTTGGAATATCTTAGCTGGTAGAGCATTGCAAAGGTCGGGGATCTCATTCCCACGGCCTAACAATAATAATATTGTGATGCTTAAATTGTATAAATAACAACTGATCATAATCTATTATTAGACGCTTAGATTTTGAAGACTTTTACATATACAAACAAAAGTGACCATTGTACACGCTTCAAAAATATAAAAATATGCAGTTAGCAAGTGCAGTCAGCAGAGGGCGACGACAGTGTATCGTTTGAGGTCTGATACAAGCAATTTATTAGATAGAAGTAACTGATATCAGAGGTTAATATAATGATTAATCATATTTATTTACCTAAAAATGTATTTTGATATGTTAACATAACGTAACACTGCAAAACAGAGCTCCGTTAACTCTAGCAAAAAAAACTTTTAATAATTATTCCACAATAGTTTTAAATACAGCTCATCTAATGAGAATTTAAGACTCATAACTCTTTTTTATAATAACATTTTATTACTTAATCATATATTTACTTTTTTTGCACAGACATTTTAGCTGTTGTTGGACATACCAGAAGTATTCTTGTTCATTTTAGCCAAAATTTATATAATATTAATACTTTGTTAAGATGAAGGCAGCTGGTGAAAGTGACTGTAAAAATCAACCAGAAGACAACTTGCGAAGCTGCTAAAGTGTTTTTTTTTTTTAGAAAAGTGTGCCATATGCATCAGATGTGGGCGGCCTGTGGGCGAGACTCTGTCCTGAATGACTTCACAGTGTTCAGGTGATTCAGGTTAAACCCTGAGTTTCATTGGCAGTGCAGCTCCGGATCCTCAGTAGGTCATCAATGACAATGTCTTTGAGCTCCGGACTCATTTCCAGGTTGACCACACCTGATTGACAAAATGGCCCCTATCTGTAAAGGACACAACACATTTTCCAAAACCACTACCATGACATTTTCCATTGCCTATAATAGGACCCTTTTAATAACTGTAATTGTAATATCTTTCAAGGGTGATGGGGGTTTAGCTCATAAACAATTTCAAGTCATTTCTATCCAGTTTTTCTTGCTGTTTGGCCTAACCCTAATCGGCTATTAGCCTGCACGTAATACCAAAAAGAAAAGAATTAAAATAGCTTTAATCATTTCTGTTACTTTCAGTTATATGGTCTACGTTTGTATAACATTAAACAGTAGTTACCCAACAAACATGAGACGTCCAAAGGACGTTCAGATTATGTCCATATCGGGTCGGTCGGTCCAGAACCTAATCTGCACTTAATCTGCACGTCTAAACAACGTGCAGATCCAGTACAGTATTTGGACGTCTGACTACGACGTCTTTTGGACGTTGATATGCAGTTCAATATTTGAGGGTCCGTTCTTGGACGTCATTTAAACGTTCAAAACAGGTTCAGAAAAAAATATATAAAAACTTATGCAATAAAAACGACATATGAGTTCTGATTCAAAACAATGTAACATTACGTTGTTGTTTTTTTAGTGAAAAAAAATGTTATATTTTTATGAATGAATGTTCACAACGCGTGCCAAAATCTACTGCATTTCTTTTGTGTAATTTGCAAATTAAACCAAATTCAAGTGTGATTTACAAAAATAATCAACATTGCAATTTTAAGTTTAACCACAAGGGTGTGTAAAAGCTTAGGTGGCGAGGTGGCGCGTGATCTTTTTTTGCACGTGATCAACAGACGTAATTAAGCGAGCCCCAGCCGTAAACGTACTCAACGGATTCAACCTGCTGTGAACAGGTAAGTTATGTTTATCCATTTCAAACAGTGTGTGTTTATTTTGTTTTGTGTACTTATTTTATTGTCAAAAATATTTTTGTTAGAAAACGTCGAGTTTTTCGAGAATTGTTTTCGATAAACGGATGACAGAATTTGACACCGCGGACATTCCGTAGGCTATTTTCAGACTTGGTTAGTTGTTATTAACGAACTGATGCCTTGGTTAGGTGTTATTAACTGACTATGTTCGCGTATTAAATATTTTTCAGTGAGTTATTTTAGACGGTCTTGGGGAACTCGTTTATCTCTTTCAGTCCGAGGGGAACTCGTTCCTTAATAACAGCCATGTGAAAGTAAATACACGGTCGTAAAATTGACTTTCTTCCCACACAAAAAATGACATCCGTCCTTTTATAATATTAACCATTTGAATGCATTTTTAATGATTTTGTTTAAGTGACATGCTTAAAAGTGGGCTTCTATGGTAAAAGTTCACCTGTCAATCAAAGAGCTCAGTTCAATACAAGCGCACAGACACTGTAGACAGTCAGACAAAGAAGTGATTAAGTAAGGAAACTAATATGATGATAACTTGATAATGACCCCCTTTGCCTAGCAATCTATTCATAAAATTAAGAGCCTTTATTAACCTTTGGATTTGAAACAAAATAGAATAATTGTCTTTTCTGTCATGTTCTTAACATACTGTTTAGTCAATAAAGATCAATGAAAACTGAATGCATATTAATTTACAAAGGCATTTGCAATATATTTGACTTCTTTTTCTCCTTTCTGTTTTTGTAAACAGGACCTACATACACCCCAAAGGCTCTTTTTAGAGCCATATTTTACCAAGCATCTTTGTACAGTAAGTATTTGTTTTGATTAACCTCAAAGAAAACAAAATAAATTTTAATATGCTGACGTTTGTAATATCTTGCTCTTTTTCAATTATGTTTCAGTAGTGCCGGTTTTCCTTCAGTAGTGCCAGTTTTCCTGAGGTAATTTAAGATCTTTTTAATTAACCATTTTGTTTAATTTCATGTAAAGGTCCCGTTTTCCGGATCCCATATTCCAAACTTTAGTTACCATGTAATGTTGCTGTTAGAGCATAAATAATACCTGCAAAATGATAAAGGTATATTTTCTCTAATACAATTCACCCTTCAAAGCCTTCAGTGACCTGCCGGTTTGTACTACAGCCCCCTACTTCCCGGTTGAATGATGTCAATATTAGAGGTGTTTTTTCCTAACCTGCACCCACAGGAATATATCAGTCGCCAGCTAAGCTCAAATGCAGTGTTGCCAGTTTTGACGGTTTCTTCCCCAAAAACTGTCCAAAACCCGCCCAACTGCACAAAAAATGCCCAAAACATTTAATCAACATTTTGATTAAATTTGATCAGCATTTAGTTCTTTAACTACAACAGTTAATACACTATACTATATATAGTTAGCAATTAAACACCAGCAGCTACAGAATCACAATAGTAAAATGACAACATCTCGTTTACTCGTTTACATAGACAGCTATGCCCCTCACCACATGCAAAATGCACATTTACAGTGTATATTTAAATTGTTTTGGGATAATACAAATATCTAATTCGTTATTAATAAATTCAACAATGTCTGATTTTATCTATTTATATTATTAATAATAAGATACCTGTATTTTACTCCTTATAAACAGGTGTGTGAGTGAGAGCTAGAGATCGTATAGGCTAACTTTTAACGTTAAATGCACAACAATTATTGGCTGTATGTTAACATGCAAGGATGCTGAAAAGCACTATGAACATCTGAACCTTATAGAACTATGTAGCCTACAAATCATTTTGATTTGTTGATTCTTTGTTATTTATAGGGGCGGTTTTCCGGACAGGGATTAGACAGAGCTGTCCAAACTGAAAACAACTTGCAGTGACATCTTAAAACACATCAGTGCTCTTTGTTTTGGTCCAAATTCACACAAGTAGGGGTGGTTTCCCGAACGGGTATTATTTTATGCCGGGATGAGGCCTTAGTATAATTAGGAATTATAACTAGTTTTCAACAAACATGCCTTACTAAAAACATTACTGGTGTCCATTTTGAGGCTAAACAAAGGACACTAATGTATTTTAAGATATATCAGTGCAAGTTGTTTTCAGTTTGGACAGCTCTTACATTTATTTTAGTCTAGGACTAATCTAATCCCTGTCCGGGAAACTGTCCGTAATGTTTTTAGTAAGTAATGTTTGTTGAAACTAGTTATATTTCCTAATTAAACTAAGGCCTAGTCTTAGCTTAAGCTAATCCCTGTCTGGGAAACCACCCCATACTGTCCCCCTGTTTAAGACTGCATATCTATACACACGCATGTAATAACTTTCACCTATTTGCTTGTCTTGATTATTGGCATCCTAAGATATTTTATAACTGCCTGGCACATTCTTGCAGTTTGACTTTAATAATAACATAATTCTCAACATTTGGTAATGACTGTACTGTAATATTGTGTGTCAACAATTGCAAATAACATATTAATGTTCTTTCTTTAGTTTATTAGATTTTACCTCGTTCTCCACTGCCTCCAGTAATTCCTGGTTTTAAGGTTAGTCATTTTTTTAGTTTTCAGTGCCATTCATCTCAACCCTGACTTCCTAAATAGTCTAAATTTGAATACAAAAATCTGGGCTTGATTTGGTTTTTCTGAAGGTGTTTAAAAGATTTACTGTTTTTGATCATCTGTGTCTAAACGACGCTACAATGTGAATAAGACAAGTTACAATTTTTTAATAGTTTAATTTGTCGAAAAAAGAAATGCATCCAATATTAATGTGAAAATAATGTACATGTACAAATCCCCGGTTCTAGAGAACAAACGTACATACTTTCTTAAGCACACACAAACACACAAGTGTGATTGTAACGTAGAGGTTTTTTTTAAGATGTTATATATACATCAGGGTTCCCCAAATCTTACCCTGGAGGGCCGGAGCACTGCAGAGTTTAGCTCCAACGCTGATCAAACACACCTGAGCAAGCTAATCAAGGTCTTCATGATCACTAGAAAATCACAGGTGGGTAAGTTTGATTAGGATTGGACATAAACTCTGTAGTGTTCCTTACCTCCAGGATAAGATTTGGGGAACCCTGATATACATAGTCACCATTCAGTTATTATTAAAGAGCCACACAGATCCAAAATCGAAACTGACCTGTATTGCAGTGTGTCATGTAGCTGTCCATCAATGTAAACAATGTGCAAAGTAGTTGAACCAAAAAGTGCACGATTAATAAAGTTATTGGCTTCTGAGTCGACTCTGACTCACTGAAACGAGTCGTCAGACAGGAGAATCAGTCCATATAACATTTTCCACGTCACACGAGATACTAATCTCCGCCTACAGCCTTGCCTGCGGGAGAAACGAAAACTATGACCTGCCCACAGCTAGTGAGTGTGTAAACATCATGCTGTGTTTTCAGTTTGTGCTGTTTTCACTACCAAAGGAGACATTTTCAAGGAGGGTATACTAAATGTTTGGCTGTGAAGAATCTGTGGTTAAAATTAGGGGTCAACCGATTATCAATCTGGCCGATTATAAACGTCGATATTAAGCATTTTGCCGATTATCGACATCGGACATTTTAAAAGCCTATTTGCCGATAATGTAATTTGATTTTGAAATGCACTATTCCGGCTGTGACGCAGCCATGGATTTAGTGAGAGCCGACAGAACACGGAACAGGGCACTCTATTCAGTTGCCTACAGCAATGCCCGCCTACCGCCCATCTGATTTGTTGGGAGTCACGAGTCCGGCCAATCAGCACAGGAGGCTGAAGACATCGCTGAAAGCACTTGCTAACTCTGCTTTGCAATGATTTCCCTCTGCGAGTTGACACTGCAATACAATAGTTTAGCACGCATTTCAGGCAGTTGACCAAGCTGGCATTTGCACGTCATTGTAAGTCATGTCATTTTAAAAATACAAGCCACTTTAAAGCATAAAGAACTTGACCACTTTTGTCTTCACTCAGTGTGCTCTTATGCACGCGCACACAGCCGCCTACTTGCAACAAGGAACAGATCAAGTTATTTTTTGCGACTTATTTATTACACAGAAATGTTCATATACACACGGGTATGCTTAAATGCCTGTCTTGAGGACATATATACTTAAGGAATAGGCTGTTGAACCAACTAATTGTGCCTATGATATGGTATTAATGTTATAGTTTTATGAAAACATTTGTAGTCTTTTTAAAAACATACAGAATGAAGCTATGAAGGCAATTACATTAATTACACCTATTACATAATACAAATTGTTTAGTTAATCATTATATCCATATGATTAGGGATGCTCTGATCAGGATTTTTGCAGCCGATACAAATTACCGATCTGTTATCTTCGCGATCG
Source organism: Misgurnus anguillicaudatus (assembly GCF_027580225.2). Classification (NCBI taxonomy): domain Eukaryota; kingdom Metazoa; phylum Chordata; class Actinopteri; order Cypriniformes; family Cobitidae; genus Misgurnus; species Misgurnus anguillicaudatus. The sequence goes on along the minus strand of NC_073360.2, from coordinate 19,155,215 downwards.
GCCGATACCAATTGCAATTTTTAGCTGATATGCAAGCTATTTGATGACTGTAACTGTTACATTTTTTCTAGATAAAGTAATACCACAGATGTTGCCTTTGTTATATTACTTACAGTAATTGGGTATATTATTGTTTTAATAGAGAATCAAATAAATTAGTACTCTTCTCCAAAGAGATATTTAATATCTCTTTAAAAACTTTGTCTCCTAAGAGTACTGAAAATAAAACACTTCACAGTCTTTACTGTATGTATTAAATATACACACATTCGTATGAAGTATAACAGTTCCTTAGTCAAGAGCAGAGAGTGATTGTATTGAGAGATGAATTATGATACTGTAGCATTAAGACGTGAGAGAGATCGCTCTGGTCACGTGCACTGATTGATGACAGGCTGCTGTGTGTGCGTGCGGCGGCTGAATGCAGACAAGAGCAGCTGTGAGGAAAATGATTATTACAGGTATTACAGTAAAATACACTAAAAATAAACAAGAAATAGACGTGCTGCCAGCACTGTAAAAATACAGGGAAATTGTTAACAGATGATAAATCATGAGGTGAAAATTTACACCTAGAGGACAGTTGGTACAGTGCTGCAAAAGCTATGAAGTAAGGGTGTACAAAGGATTTAAACCTTGCTGTTTTCTTATAACATGTATGTGTACTTGGTGTATGACTTCAGGCTGCTTTTGCATATTTATATTTTTTGTCTTTCCATTTTTACAGGTGGAGTAATGTAGTAAAGATGCAACAGAGCAGCTGATAAGAAAACATGCTTAAGACCATCTTAAACGTGCACCATTAAGAAAGGGAGGGGTACACAATAAACATTTTTTTTAACATTACTTTTTGAATAGATGCACTTTAAAAAAAAATATAAAGTATATATATTGTTTATTTATGTTGTTTTCAAATGTTATAATTGTATTGTTTTTAACTGTTGTATTTACCTTTTATGGATTTGTGCACACACAAACACACAACCACATTTATACAAAATAAGTTTTGAATAAATACGTTTAATGGAGTGCAAAGTGTGAGTCTTTATTTAGCTAAATGATGTCTGCAGTTGACGTTATAAGACGTTGAAAATATGTACACAATGACCACATTTCAACTAAATTTGGACCTTAAAAAGACGTCCTATGGACGTCATTATTGGACGTCCAAAAGACGTCAGAAAAAGACGTCGGAAAACCTTTTATTCTGCACCCTGATGGGGACGTCTTTTCAACGTCCGACAAAGACGTTGAAAAGACGTCTTTTGGACATACTTTTGCTCAGTGGGTATGTTATGTTATATTATATATATCATTATCAGTATTTATCTAAAGTAAAACTGTTTGCAAGTCAAACATCATTTAATGTATTTTATGGTAGTGATGCTCAGACTGTGTCCATACACTTGACCACTATTTAAAAGATGAAAGATAACGTCTGATGTCCCAGTTTCTTAACCAAGACATTTACAACATCTGAGAGCTATTTGTCATTCCTGAGAAATACTAAAAGTCCAACATATAGAAAAGGGGGCTTGGTATTGAATTCTCTTGAAATATCCCTTCTGGCATATGGTTTATACACCACTGTATATCATATGCATGCTAAAATGATTTTGCAATTTCTTTGCATGCAAATCAATTTAAAACAAGTATTATGAGATTGCATGATTGCCTTTAAATTCTTTAACATGTAATTGCAAAGTACATATTTGCACGTCAGGAAGTGATGTTTACAATAACTGCTGCATTATTTTATTGTATTATTTATCACTATGCCAATGGCCCGAGAAAGCCTGTTTAAAAGCACACTACCGCATATTTTCATTCATCAGTGCGGTCTTCTGTGCAACACAAAACTCGACAGATTTCATATCAACATCTCATTTGCATAATTTAAACATAAACGTGACAAATATCATATATATTAAAAACGCTCAGTTTTGTGCTTCCAGTTTAGGTATCATTGCAGTCTCTCTCCTCGTGTCCCTTGAGGAAAGACTATAAAGATGAGGTCATTCTTGCTGTAGGGTCTCTCTCCAGCTGAAGCTGTGATTGGGCCCATGAGTAAGTGGCAGAATTGGGGGGTCCACAAGCTGCCATATTCCTGTATCCCCCTGTTCCTCACAGGCACAGAGACCTAAGTATGGAATCTGGAGGCAAACGGCAGGTCCCATGATGCATCATATTTAAAGTATAAGGGGCAGTGACAAAAATGGTTTGGCAACACTGCAAAAAATGACTTTCTTACTTAGTATTTTTGTCTTGTTTTCATTTAAATATAAAAAAATTCTTAAATTAAAATTATTATTATTATATTTAATATTTAACTTATTATATAAATGTAAGATTAATATTTTCTTAATAAGCAAAATGACCTAAGAAAATAAGTCTATTTTAGACCAAAAATATAAACTTTAAAGATTTTGTGGATGATTTTCTTTTTCCAGGTGTATCATCAAGACTATTGGTCCTCCAAGTTGACAATCAGGAGTGTTGCGCAATTGCATTTTTTTAAAAAGTGGAGAAGGCGGTTCTTTTCTAAAATTCGAGAAAATCCTCCGCTACACCTTCAAGTAAATTAGTGCTTAGAACAAGCAAACAAATCTGCTAATGGAATAAGAAAAAGTTTATTGAAATAAGTTTACTTTTTTCATAAACACTTAATTCAAGAATTTTTTTCTTATTTCATTGGCAGATTTTCTTTGCTTTTTTTAAGCACAAATTCACTTAAATTTTAAATTTTTTGTCTAAAAACTAGACTTATTTTTTCTAGGTCATTTTGCTCATCAAGAAAATACATCTTAATTTAAGAGTTTTCAGTAAAAATATCTAAAAATAAGACAAAAATACTAAGTAAGAAAGTCATTTTTTGCAGTGAAGATAAGAAATTCAAAAATCTTTAAAAAAAAACTTGTTTTAAAAGCACGCATCTGGTTTATTTCAATGCACATAGTGTATTTATGTTAATTTTATGCAATAAAAAATTTCATTTGCACAATTTTTATGAAAGTTTAGACTGAATGAACCTGAAAATGTCAAATTGTGTAACCGCCAATTGTGTCAAAGAATGAGAAATATTAAATATTTTATCCTGCGTAATCATCAAAAAAAAAAAAAAAATTATAAATGTACATTTTAATGCATTTTTGTAATATTTGTTCTGACATATGCTAACAGATCTGTTTTCTAAATAATCTTTGACAAATTATGTAAAAATGTATGTTAAAAAAAATAATATTACCCATGATTATAATTTATTCCACATTTTTTATAAATATATATTTATATTTTAATTTAAAAAAATACTAGTTACACCAATTGACGCAGACCGGTTACACCCCATTGACACTTTTGCAATTACCACTCAAATATTCTTTCAAAATGAAATAAACTAGAAAAAAAGAAAATGTATACAAGTAATCTGCAAATGTATTTTGAAATTTTAACCCTTTTACACTTAATTGAACCATACAGACACAAAATAATTAACATCACTTCATTGACCCATAAAGGTAAAAAAAATACTATGAAAAACTGTGATTTACACAAAAAAGGTACCTTTCGTACAGCTTGCACAAAATCTTTAGGATTTTTGGGTGTAAGGCCTTGAATCTTGCGGGTACAGGCTTCCAACGAAGAAGCGTGTCCAACAAACAGAATGTTGTTTCCTAATGTGAAAAGTAGGATAAATAAAAAGCTAGGAGAATCCAATATGATGAAATTATTTAAGATTATTGCATTAAAACATCAAAGTATCATAAGAGCAATTTAAAAGCAGGACTGTTGCGTTGCTCTCGTGATGCTTTGAAGTTATACGCCAATCAATGTTCACAGCGCTGCATGCGAATGTAGTACTTCAAGCCACATTAAAATGTATAAAACTTTATGCCATCACATCATCCATAAACATGATTTGAGTCCTGTCGGGTCGATTCTCATCGACAGTTATGGTGAATACTACAACTCACATCATTAAACACTCTCTCACATCAGCATCATCAAGCTGCACCATTGTTGTTGTTGTTTAGTGACCTCTAGTGGCGAAAATTAAATAGTGTGTCTTTAGGTCAAATTAGGTTTATGACATTTTTAGGTAAAAGAATCAGGTATCACTTACCCTTATTTTTGCAGTAAGCCAAAATATCTTTGGTCACCTGGTAGCTCCGACTAATATACGTCTCGTATGTCTCTGAGACGGTTAGTTTGCTGATGGGGATATAAGGGCTGGGAAACACAGACAAAACGACAAGTGCTGAATTTTAAACATAAAATACCCCTAACAGGAAGTGCTTAGGATATGTTACCTGTACGTTGTGTCTACATTTAGTTTGGCTGCAGCAAGGTCTGTGGGGGAAATCCAAGCAGGTAAAGATGTCCCTGAGACCCATTTAGTCCACTCAAAAAGCCCAGGCTCCACCCGAATACTTATTCTGCCATCTTGCTGCAATCCTAAGAGCACATGACAGTAGTGTCACACAGCTTTATGAAATGTAAAAACATTGACCCACTGACAACAGGTACATACCTCTGAGGATTTCATGAGCCGTCTGGACACAGCGGAGGCTGGGTGAGCAGTATACAAAATCAATAGTGGTGTTACTTTCTAGTATAGCCTCACCTAGAATCAGATTCCCAGAAAGGCATGTCAGACAATTCCTCTTACAGTAATACATCTTAAAACAATCTGTAAACATACCCACTATCCTGGCCTGTGTCAATCCAACCACTGTAATAGGAGTATCCATTTCATATAACCTTTGCTCTGCACCCCGGGCAGGTAGCACAGCAGGCATATTCAGGTTATTTCTCATATACCTGCCTATAGGGAGACAAAGTGAGTTTACAAACTAACGGTGTGAGTGAGAAGCCATAAACTAACAAGTTTGTTTACCTTTAGAGTCAGAACATTGTGAGAGCCAGTGTTTGCCAAACACAACATCCATTCGCTCTCCATGCCTACATACGAACAGGGTCCTTTTAGGCGGGCGAGACTGAAGGTTGGATCGCTGCACCTAAACCCTCATAATGATACAAATTCATTAATAAATAACAAGCCAAGAAACTTTATTTTGATTAATGTTACTTTTATTGTTACTGTAATGTGATTGCTATACCAGTTTTTCTCAATCCTGGTCCTCGAGGACCCCCTCCCAGAAAGTTTTAGATGTCTTTTTATTTAAAACACCTGAACCAACTTTCCAGAATGGCTCTGTCCCAAATTGCACACTTCCGACTTATGGACTTCCTCAGAGTCCACACTTCGATGACATCATGTAGTGCAAACCTTATGGACACTTGACGCGAGTCCACGAGGGCGCACCGGAGTCTTATTTTGGGACAGACTTGAGCCTCACGCCGGAAATAGGAAGAGAAGTTGCCCATCAGTATGAACTCCTCCCATCCGTAGTCTTTTGCAAGGACTTCTGGGTTGGAAAAGTGCGCACCAAGGGTGCTAAGGGGGCGCTGATGAGTGCACTTGGAGCGAAAAAATGACAGATGGGACACTCATTTCGTGGTCTTAAATTGCGCGTGCTTGCTTAGTCTACAAGTCCATAGGATGTCCCCTCTGTCCTTTTTACACTCTGAAGTGTGCTCATCAGCGCCCCCTTTGCACCCTTGATGCGGTCTTCGGCGAAGCCCGCACTGCAGCATGCTTTGTGCACTTTACCAACCTAGAAGTCCTTGCGAAAAAGCAATCAGACCAATTAGAAGACGGAAGGGAGGAGTTCACACTGACAGGCAACTTCTCTTCCTATTTCCGGCTTGACGAAGAAAATACGACTCCGGTGCAACCACGTGGACTCGCATCAAAGGTCCCTAAGGTCTGCACTACATGATGTCATCAAAGTGTGAACTCTGAGGAGGACCACAAGTCCGGAGTGTGCCATTTGAGACAGGGCCTCTATTGGTCTGATTGCTCTTTCGCAAGGACTTCTGGGTTGGTAAAGTGCCCAAAGCCTGCTGCAGTGCGAGCTTCCCCGAAGACCACATCAAGAGTGCAAAGGGGGCGCTGATGAGCACACTTCGGAGCATAAAAATGGCAGATGTGACTCCCTACGGACTTGTAGACTAAGCGAGCATGCGCAATTTAAGGCCAAGAGACCGAAAGTCCACATGAAGTGCTCCATTTGGGACAGGGCCAATGTTTCCCTAACAAGCTAATGAGTTAAATCATGTGTGATAATTAAGGAGACATTTAAAACATTCTGGAAGGGGGTACTCGAGGACCAGGATTGAGAAACACTGTCCAAGTCCAATCAGATACCTGCATTGGTTGGCAAATAACACTGAAGATGGCAGAATCGCTCAGCTTTGAGTTATCCAAGCAACGAAGGCCAAGCAGCCCGTCCAATGATTTGCTCTCTTTGCCACCCTTTTCCGATGGAGAAGTGCAAAAGAATGAGTGTGACCTGTGCAAGAAGCATATGAAGGGTTAAATGCATTGAATAATTAGCTTCCTCGATATCCGAGTCATTTTCATCCGTTCGCCACAAATCCCATATATTCCCGTGTAATTTACATGTCAATTTTGTAAATTCCCAGAATTTGTGTTGTCAGGAAGTCTGTCAAAGACCAATTTCTTCGATGTTCTTGTCTCAAAATATGGTTAAGGGCCTCTCGTTTAGCGCAAATACATGAAGTATCCTTTAATCTTAAACATAAAGGTGCAACAAAACGTTTTTCACAATGATGCTATTGAAGAACCATTTTTGGTTTCCCAAAGAACCATTAAAGGCGGGGTGCATGATTTTTGAAAAACACTTTGGAAAAGGGAGTCGGGCTGAGTACCAAAACACACTTGTAGCCAATCAGCAGTAAAGGGGCGTGTCTACTAACTGACATGGTTGCCTGGGTTGCGTATGTGTGAGGCGGGTCTATCAAAAGAAGGTCTAGATTCTATTAGGGTAGGGGCGTGTTTGTTTAGGTGATTTCAAATGTCAACATTGGCTTGCACCCCGCCTCTGATTCAAAGTTTCCTAAAAGAAAGATTTCTGTCTTACCTTTTTATAGTCTAAAGAACCTTTTCCAAAGCAAATATATTTTTGTATAACAAAAAGGTTATTTAGATGTTAAAGGTTCTTAAAGGAACCATCCAGCCAAAAACTATTCTACTATCCTTTATTTTCGAGTGTGTTGTCCACGGGGCAAAACAAATACAGAACATCACCTCAAGCCATATATTGTAAAGAGTTTTGAGGCACCATTCAGGATGACTTACACATTTAACTTTAACACTTATAGATACTGATTTGAACAAACCCACTACCTTATGTATAAGCTATAGTAATAGTCATACTTGATTTAGCATGCACCTTTATGAGCCGTGTTGATGATTGATATGTTTGTTCATTATAGTGACATTCTCAGCTCACCCATGGAAGACCCATGTGTCGCATTCATCAGCAGGGCTGACATAGTTTTCGGGCAGCAGTCCAGAGACGCCTGTACCCAGAGATGTACCATAGACCCAGCCCTCACTAGTGCTCAGTTGCTCCACTGTAGATGAGAAAATGAAATCTCCTGGCACCAGCTCCAGCTCATCATCATTTTGAGGCATGTAGGGGTACATCACTCGCAAAGTCTAAAAATTAAGACAGAGGTAAGAGACAGTACTGTCTGTTTCAGGAAACTAGTTTAAAAAAACCTATTAAACATAAAGCAAATAATCGGGCGTCACCTCATGATTCACAAAGCGCATGTCCCGTGAGAAGAGAGTAGCGAGCCAATCACAGCCCAGCTTGACCTCGATCCCTTTAGCCAACTTTTCCAAGGAAGAAAAATGATTGGTTGGAAAGTAATAAGCTAGAGTCAAATGAAGTTGCTTTTTATGAGGTTCCACATGAACATCTATTGAATAAGAAAACAAGATGACCACTTATGAATGCATGAAACCACTTTGTAAATAAATGTAAAAAAACAGTGTCTTTAAATGTACTTTACATGCTAATGTGCTATTTGAAGTGAAAATGCTATGGTAATTTTTTTGCACTTTCCTTATTTTATTATCTACCACCAGAAACAAAATTACAGAAGAGCCCTTCTATATACTATACGTGTTAGCTTTCTGAAGAGAAAAAGATCAAGATAATCTTGTTAGCCAATGAACATCTTCCTTGCCACAGTCCCACTGAAATCCTACATGACTATGTATCAGTGGCGGAAGTTCGTCACAACATGTATGTAGCCTGTCATATGTGTGGGTCCTTTTTTTAAAATGTGTGTTCTGCGCGTCGAGAGATCCTATGTGCATCACGTGTCTTGTCAAAATAAGTGCCTGCTGTAGACGCGTCTAAAGGGTTTATGATAAAAGAGACGTTCACGTTACTCGCATAATCTCATGCGTATTCAAGAACTTACTGTTAAGGGAGTGTCTTGCGTGTATTTTGTGAACATCAGCGTCTCTTTTATTATAAACGTTTTTGACGCGTGTGCAGCAGGCACTTATTTTGTCGAAACACGTGATGCACATGGTTTACATGACATAACAAACACATATTTTGAAAACATGAGCAACACACATGACACTCTGAACACTTATTTTGAATTAGCGCCCCTCGGAAGAGCAGTCACGAGCCGCCACTGCTATGTATGAAAAAAGGGGGAAAAGATTTTGGAATGCTACAGTCCCTAATTTCTCACAAGAAAGTGTCACTCATATCAATTTGAAATGAAATAAGCATCCCCTTCGAAGCATCTGCAGCAGGCACATATTTTGACATGACGCATGATGCACATGACGCACAAAACACAGATTTTGACATGAAGGGCTAAATACATGTTTTGACGAGCTTTGCATCGTGCGCCCTCATACAGTAAAAGAAGTCACCGGCCACCACTGGAAATAAGGGAAAGTAAATGAGAAGAATTTAATCGAATTGCAGAACTTTATGTTTTAAGTGAACTACTCTATCAACATACAAACAGTCCTAACAGCGGGAGACAAAATGAGCGAATGAAAGCACAATTCAAGCACCATCTGTGACAAATGCTCTGATCATGCTTCCCCACCAGCTTTAGTGGCAGCCTCCACCGCAAAGTCAGTCGCAAACTTCCTCAGAGTTTCAGCCACCTGCTCCTCCACGAACAGGCCAATGAAGTTAGCGGAGGTGTAAAGCTCCAGTGGCAGAGAGCTGGGAAATCTCCCCCTCCACTGTTTCACTGTGGACTGTAGGGCTTCACGCAGAGCCTCAACTTTATTGTCTGGGCACTGCAAATATATATATGGAAGAGCTGTAAAATTTTGTAACACGATGAAATGACAAGAGATAAAATGCCTGACGAGGTAAACAACAAATATTGTGTCTCACCATAAAGAACTGGCAGAGTGTGATGTGTGGAAAGATGTTGTGAGCTTTGTTCTTGCCACAGGTCAAGCGAGACTGCTGCCAGAAATGGGAAAGTTGGTTTTGTAAAGGCCCACTGGGACGCAGATATAGCACATACTCTCGAGGTAAAGGGTCATCCAGAAAAGGGTCATCCAAATGGGAGAAAAGCCTATGAAGACGAACACGTGATCACAAATGATACAGCAAAGACACCGCATCATAACTTTGGTGAACCAGAAGGGTAAAGATGAATTAAAGGAACCACTAGAGGGCAATACCGTCCCTTAAGAGGATAATTTAACCAAAAATAAAAATTCTGTCATCATTTACGCACCCCTTAAGTTGTTCAAAACTTGTATGGTTTGTGTTCAGCTGAGCACAAACGAAGATATTTCGAGCAATGTTGGTAACAGTTTTGACTTCAATAGTATTTTTCTTCCTTTCAGTGAAAGTCAATGGTGTTCCTGTTTCCTGCTCGATTACAAATATCTTTCTTTGTGTTCAGCAGAACCTGGAAAACAAAACCAGTCTTAAGTAAGTTGCATGGGTATATTTGTAGCAATGGCCGAAAATACATTGTATGTGTCAAAATCATTAATTTAAGTTAATTCAGACATTCAAACATTCTCGATTTAGATTTTTTTGCACCCTCAGATTCCAGATTTTTAAATAGTTGTATCTCAGACAAATATTATCCTAACAAACCATACATCAACGGAACGCTTATTTATCCAATTTGCATATGTATAAACTTTACAAATTTACAAATCATAATTTCCAAAAATTGACCCTTACGACTGGTTTTGTGGTCCAGGGTCACATATATAAAATGTGAAGTTAAAATTGTTAACTTGAGTAAACGCATTAGCTATAAAGTAACAATAAGCACAATTTATCTTTGTTAATGTTTGTTAAAAGGATAGTATACCTTAAAATGAAAATTCTGTCATTTACTCATCCTCATGTTGTTCTAAAGATATTTTCAGAAATGATGGTACTCACACAGCAGATAGTGACAATTGATTTCCATAGTAGGAAAACAATTTTTGGAAGTATTTTGACAAATGATGAAGAAAATATTTTAAATAAATGATGGTAAGCACACAGTTAATGATTCCTACTATGGAAGTCTATGGTCACTATCTGCTTTGTGTTTACTATCATTTCTCAAAATATCTTCTTCATACAGGTTTAGAACAACATGAGGATGAGTCAATGATGACAGAATTTTCATTTTAAGGTGAACTATCCCTTTAATGTCAATACAGTTATTCAAGATAGTTCATTGTGCATTAAAGGGGTCATATTATGATACTTTTTTAAGGTGTAAAATAAGTTTTTGTGTCCCCAGAGTAGATATGTAAAGTTTTAGCTCTAAATATCATATAGGCTGTTTCTCAATTCCAAGAACGCAAAGAACGGACTTGCGTCCTCGTGGAGATCGGTCTTGCCAGGCGACCTTGGAAGAACGAACTCGGAAGTTTTGCCGCAATGACTTCTGGGGCGTAAAGCGATTTCAGCCAGTCTGCACTCGATGCATCCTCGATATCAAGAACACATCCGGGTATTTTCATGCGTCCTCTGTCCTTGCGTTCTTGAGAATTGGAATGAACTTCGACCGTTAATGATGACGTAGAGTGAGGACACGAGGACGCAAGATCACTGAAGAACGCATATTGAGAAACAGCCATAGATAATTTATTATAGCATGTTAAATTTGCTACTTTAGGTGCAAGCAAAAATGTGCCGTTTTTGGGTGTGCCCTTTTAAATGCAAATGAGCTAATGAAATGCAAACACTGATGCAATGATGGTGACTTTAAATGAAACAGTCAACAAACTCCAACAAAAAAGCCAACAAAAAAGATGAAAAATGCAATTTTAGGTTTCAAACAGAGATGGCGATAAAGAGGATAAACTAACAGATTGCATTACAAGAGCATTCAAAAATTTTAAAGGGGTCATATTATGAGATTTTTTTTAAAGATGTAAAATAAGTATTTGGTGTCCACAGAGTACATATGTGAAGTTTTAGCTCAAAAATACTCCACAGATAATTTATTATAACATGTTAAAATTGCCACTTTGTACGCCTGAGCAAAAATTTGCCGTTTTTGGGTGTGCCCTTTAAAATGCAAATGAGCTGATGAAATGCAAACACTGATCGCAATGATGGTGGTTTGTTGAAATGAAAGCTCAATTGTTCTGTCAATTATTTTTTTCTCTCTCTTTTTCTCTCTGCACTAAATGGCATTGCCGTGGTTGGATAGTGCCGATTGAGGGGCCGTATTAGTGGAGAAAACAGGAGAAATCTTAATTACCTATTTTTTTACATGCTTGCACAGCATGGTTTACCAATGGTTTACTGGTTTGTTCTTTTTCATGTATTTTAAGTTGATAGAAGCACTGGGGACCCAATTATAGCACTTAAACATGGAAAAAGCCAGATTTTCACACTTTAAACCCCTTTAACCAATGTTACCAGATACAACTTTACTTTTTAAAATGTATTAATAAATAATGATATTAACATACAGTAGAAGTTTGTTAATACAACCTTATCGTAAAGTGTTACTACTGTCACGTTAGATTTAGCAGGAAATGTTTTTTCATCCATGAACAGATATGTAAAGTAACCTGCAAATTTGTTTAAACCAGAGACCTATAGTGGCTAACGTTATAGTTGTCCCTTTAAGTTTTTAGTAGTAGTAAGAGTACGCAAAAAAAGAGGACAAAAATGTTTTGTCATAATTAGGGAAACTTACCAGTCACATGCAAGCTGAACACTTCTGCCTCCAGTTGATGCCAGGGCTTTCAATCTGAAAGACAAAATGTTTGAATTTTAAATGACATACAGTAAAGATTTGAATTGTGTAAATACAAGTGCATAGCCAGTCTTTATAAACAGAAGTACACCAGTCATGGCCTAACGTCGGACTTGTAACCCGAGAGTTTCTGGTTCGAATCTTACGGCCGGCAGGTTACGACTGAAGAGTCCTCGAGCAAGGCACCTGTCCAACCAATGCTCTCTGGGCTCAGCAGTGCCCACTGCCCTGTGTGTGTGTGTTCACTAATGCAGAGGTCACATTCAAAGTATGGGTTACCAAACACTGGTTATCTTACTTTCACTTTTACACATACATCTACAAGTGATGATCATACATTTTGCCGTACATGGACAGTTTCGTAAATGGAAATGCAGTCTAAAAATACATTTTTACTCAGTTTTCTTAGTAATAAAGTATTACCTGGAACACATGATATAAATGATAATGCTTTATAAACATATTTCAAGTCTGTTCCAGTGCACAGTAGCATGCATTTTTTCAGTTTATAAGATTACATGCTGTCAGTCACAGGTCTGGGACATGTGTAAAAAAATGTGAAGAGGTGATGAGCTGCGTGGGAGAGGTGATGATCACACTTCTCTCACTCTTCAGTCTGCTTTTGTGCATAAAGAAATGTTCATATTCATCAAAGTAGCCTCATTTCAAGCGGTTTACAGAATTCAAGAATACTGCTTTGAAAGTTAATGTTAAAAATTAAACAAGTAAATTTTTTAAGTATCTGTACTTGATCCGAGTGTTTTCTTTGGAAACTTTTACCTTTACTACATTATTACATACATTAAAGCGTTGTAACATGCTTTTTTAATCCACTACATTTTATTTTTAAACCTAATTACATTAAAATATAGTGTGTATAGTACATTAAGTATACTTAAGTAAAAGCAATTAGAAGTTTTAATACTAGATTTTTTTATGTACTTAAGTATTAAATGTAAAGCAACAACTTGTATTTATGAAATTTTGTGGAGTATGATGCTTACTTCGAATTCAAAAGTTTGTTTTCCAAAGATAAACACTGATAAAATACAGATACTTGAAAAATGTACTAAAAAATGTACCGCTGTGCACCTCTGGAGATGGCTGATAAGCTAAATCAGTGATTATTTAGTGGTTTTGTTCAGGACTTCAGGTTTTTATTTTACACATTAGTCGTGCAATAAGCCTAAAATTCTGAAAAGTTGAAATAGCTGCATTTAAACAACTAAAAAAATCTACCTTATATTGATGTAAAATACTGGTAACTCTCAATAGAGCATTGAAAGATGTTACGTTTTAACTAGCCGTACAAAGGCAGAAGACCTTAACTCGCAAGCCACACTCTTTGCCTTTGTAGTGCAGTATACTTATGACATTTATCTTCAGCATCAGCGGTAATGCTCAGTTTGTGTAGGACCTTAATCACAAGAAAATGTCACAACACAAGCCACAAAAACAAGTTGCATGTATTTTGCCATCAGGCATGAGGTTTTGTATATCAGCAGAAATAGAATAAGAGCATTAAGTTTCCATTTCTCTCTTAAAACCAGGAACCTCAAATTTAAATAGCAACGGTGTGTTTAAATAGTTGTCCCATTTAACACAACCAAACAAAGTGTGAATTGTGAAATGGTTAATGTTCTGAAACCTCAACACAATGAGTGTGAGAATGAACATAATAGTTACATGGGATTATAGAGCGTAGTGTTGTAGGCTTTTTAACAGGTCATCATAAAACCTTCCATAGCCCTAATTAAACGAATACCATTGAAGTGAAACCATGGGGGTATATTAGGACTTCCCCTAAGATCCAGTCTGTAACTGGTAAGGGTTTACCAAAGTGCAAGTTTGTGACCTGCGGTCAGTTTGCATATTTGAACACGGATAAATACCATGCTTTATCAAAACGAGAACAAACCCGGGCTAACAGAATATCACAGGAGCCACGGCATGGCACATTTTATAGATTAAATGCAAATAAGAGTAATAAACGTGTTATTAGTTCCTTAAACTTTGTGAGATTGGAACTACATTTTGCAATACAGAGATCGGCTTTTAACAAATATACAACCATTATGTAAAAAAAAAAAAAACATGTAAGAAATACATGAACATGCTGCTAAAAAAGTAATCGTCATTTACATATAAAATGATTGAAGGGTTAAACTAAAGGAGACTTTTTTTAAATCAGCCTAGATCAAGTCAAAGTCAGTTGCAGTGGTAACAAGTAGTTAAAGGTCAAGTAAACAGAGGCTCATATGTCTGTATGTACTGACTAAATTGTTCTTAACTTCACAAAAGTTGAATAAAAGCAAATACATAATATTTTCCAAACCGATAATACAAACTATTAAATCAAGATCGATCAAACGAATAAGCACCCACACATGCCTTACTCACAGCCTTTCATGTTTTAAGATGTCCCTTTTAATGTGTTACAAACTATTTCCAGATTACCCCCCTGTATTACTCATGTGAAATTTGCTGATGATGCAGTGGGGGCAAATCTTTTCAGATTCCAATGACACATACATGTGTGCTAACAATCTATGACATCTGGAAAGCCAACATTAGCAAACATTCATTTTAAATTTGGCTTAATCATGCTGTATCTGTCTTTATGCATCTGTCTAGTGTAAATGATATGTACAGTGTATAGTGAGAAAGTAAATTATATTTCTGTGGATTTTTTAGTGTCTTGATCGCATTTACATTTTATTTTTACATTGTAACCCCGTAACTGTCACAGGCCCACGGGGTGCCAAAAAGAAGGATGTAGTAACAGTAATTTGTCATTTGTCATTACATATTTACACATTTATTACATTTATTTATATGTCCTATTCTAAACATGAAAACATTTTGAAAACCTCTATATAATTGAAAAGCTCTACACTGTTAAAGTTGGATCAACTTAAAAAAATACTTTAATTGGTAACACCCAACACCTTAACTTAAACACTTTTCATTTTTTTCAGTTCAAAAAACTTTTTAGGCATAGTAATTTTTCTATTGATCCAACTTGTACAATGTATGGGGCCGATCACACCAAACGTGTTTAAGGCAGTTGCATTTTTAATGATTTTCTATGGGCAGTGAGCGTTATGCACGCTATTTATGCGCAACGCACGCCTTGGGTTTTTTGCTGCCTGCCGCACCACACGTTTTTGAAGGAGAGCTCAGAGTGGAAAAGCACCTGACGACGTCATTTGCGTTTTTCCATTGTCCAATCGAATGAGTTTCCGTTGTGGTGATGGAAGTTTACAGTTGTTTGGAACAACCAGACTGTAGTCACTCACTGTCTCTGTGTGTTTGTGCACGTCTCACCCTTGATCATGGTCAGAGCAAGCAAGCGAGTTAACAGCAAAAGAGTGCTCATGCTTCAATATTTGATTGACATCGGTGGTTGCCTAGCAATATAAAAAGCCGTGCAGGCAGCATTGCTCTTTTTTAAAGTGACCAAACAAAAGGCAGTGCAGCGCACCTTGCCTGGCCCCTAAGAATGTAGTTTCCATATTTTAAAACCTTTTGCACTAATAATAATGCAGTGTAGGTAATACTGTATATCAATATGTGACAAGATTATGCAACAAACCAATGACACATAGGGCCCTATCTTGCACCCAGCGCAATTGACTTTGTCAGTGACGCATGTATCATTTGTATTTTGCACCGACGCACAGCGGGTTTTTCCCTCCACAGACGCACGTCGGCAAACTAGGGAATGAACTTGCGCTCCCTGGGCGGTTCAGTGCAAAAAAGGAGGCGTGTTCCGGCGGAAACCATCCCTGATGCTATTTTGCAGTTTCAAAAAACAATTGCGCCACTGACCAAAAAAAACTAGTCTAAAGTTAGTGGCGCGTTGCGCGTGGTTCATTATGCTATTTTAAGAGCGCATACTTGACCATAATGTATAGCGTGGACAACGCGCACACACTTTGCTTATCTAATCTACACAGATGCAAGAGTTATTTTTGCAAATCATAAATTGTTACAATAAAAAAATATTAATACATGAGATAAGGGAAATCATAGTGGTGAGCATTGTGGTGAAAGTTTTTATTTATTGTGTGGCTGCGTTAAAAAATTCTCATGCAAATAACGATTAAAATATTTTCATAAGTTTGTTGTGTGGCTGTATTACGTTTATTTTATGTAAATAATCATTAAAATGTTTTCATAAGAAACCTTAATGTATATGAACTTGATTTGTATGTGTACTTTGGGGTTGGACCTTGCTTGCATTTCTTGGGTCCGATTTCAAAGCCCCCAAACCCATTCAGCGGTGAGGGTGGACGCAGTGATGTCCTCTGCTGGCGTCAGATCCTGTGTAGAGGCAGATCCACCTCCCGTTACACGGAGTGCCCGATTTATACTGGCAAGCTTGGTATTCCCCGTCTCCTGACATCATTGTAGCGCTTGGCGCAACGATGGGGATGCCAGCTGATGAGACAATTGTGGCTATTTCCTCTCACGCCTGTTTAACCGACGCTGATTTGGGTGGTTTCTCCCATCCCCATACAAAACAACTTCTCTGTCTTTGACTGCTCTTACAAGAACGTGGGTCTCCTCGGCTGTGCACCGCTCCTGTCGTGCGCCTGGTAAATCCGTCATAATAATAGCAACCCGCCATGGAACTTGCGCCCTTGCGTTTAAAGGGAATGTTGGATAGCGTTCTGATTGGTTTATTTGACATTACGCCCAAACCACACCTATGAATAATGAACCTACTTCAGACCAACCCCTTATTGATTTGCACCTGGCGCAAGAGTTATTTCTCCCGCCGGGAAAATAGCAACAGTGCCGAAGATCCGCACTTGCGTTTCAGATCGTTCAAATAGGGCCCATTGTGGCTGTTGTTGGTAAATCTACTACAAAGTTCCACAAAAACCTCTTATTTTGTGATTTTAACTTAAAATTTGGATCATTTTTGGTGTGAATCATTTTTATTTTTTATAAATGTTTCATATAAAACAGATGACTTCAATCTTTTTAGGCCAAGGACCCCTTAGTGCATCAAAGACCCCAGTACATGTATCAATTAAAGGTCCTGTTTTTCGTGATCCCATTTATGTCATTTTTATATAACAAAAAGTTGTTCTAACCCTAAACCCAAGCGAAAATGGTAAAAAAGCAAAAAAAATTGAGAAACCAATAAATAAAACGACAAAAAAAGATTTAAGCACCGTTTAAGTGAGTGGGAAGGACTTGCGTATCATATGCACGCCAAAGTGGAATTTGGCGTATGTATTGCACGAGTTTTACACTTCGTGCTATTTATACGCATCTTCAGGAAGGTGAACTTTAGTTAGTGTGTAATGTTGCTAGCCTATTAGGGCATAAATAATACCTGCAAAATATTTTCCAAGCGATATATTTTCTTTAACAGAAGTCCCCTTTCAAAGCCTACAGCGAACAGCCGGTTTGGACTACAGCCCGCTACTTCCCGGGTACATGACATTAAAATAAGAGTTTCTGACTAACCTCGGCCCACAGAAATACGTCAGTCGCCAGCTTTGGCTCAAACGGCTCAGGCTAAACTCATTACGTATTTCTGACGGAGGGACTTCATAGAACAAGGAAGACATCAGCCCGTTTTGAGGACAGTGAAAACAGAGCTATAGAGATTAGTAAGTTGTCTGAAAAATACTGTGTTTTTTTACACGTGAAATATGAACACGTGTTATATTGCGCACTGTTAACACAATCATAGCTACAAAACCATAGAAAAAACAGGACCTTTAAGACTGGATTTACATACTTTGCTATGATGGTTATTTTACAAAGATAGTAAAATAATATTTTTTGGCATGCTTCACAACTTTTTATTTTAATTTAACTGCATAGACTTATTGTGTTACGCATTTTAATCAAGTTTAATTTTTGATTATTAGCTAATTAATGCCTTTTTTGTTTGATTGCATATAAAAACAATGCATTCAAACAGTATTTGTAGGACTCCCATAAATCAGACATGTATAAGGTACTAGGGACCCAGATTTGAGTAAAAGTACAAGTGCTCTATCAAAAAAGTGACTTGAGTAGAAGTTGAAGTGCTCTTTAAGCACAGCACTTAAGTTGAAGTACTAAAGTATTAAACATGTTTTGTACTTAAAGGAGCATTTCACCCATAGAAACATTAATCTTTATTGAAAGTGTGTCATATTTGTAGTGGAAATGTAACATACATTTCGAATTTGGTGCCTATTTGACCGAGAAAAGGGGTGTTTGTAGTCTCACCCCCTCAACAAAGATATAGCACTTCCTTCTTTCAATGATGCAAAATGATGATTTTTCATCATTGAAAGAAGGAAGTGCAACACTGAAATTTGTATTTCTCCTGCATCAGTGCCAACTGAGGAAATTATGCATGACCATTCAAAAACATGACTGGGGTTCTAACTATACAAAGATTAATGCAAATGGGTGAAGTGTCCCTTTAAGCATTGCAAGTAGTTTATTTTAAAATATACTACTCAAGTACTGAAAGTAAAAGTACAAGTATTGTGTAGTTATTAAAGAAAACAGTCAAAAGTTTGATTATAATATTGTTTATATTATTTTAAATGTTTAAGCTAAAGGACACTCACAATTCCTTTGGCTGTAGCAGCAGTACAAGGACAGGAATGTTCAGATTAATTCAACTGAAAAGGCGATAAATCAGTATTAATGAAATATTAGTCGATATAATGGTAATAGGTAAAGGTACAAGGTGTTTCAATGTATTTAGGTTTCCTTCTTTCACGCACACTCGTCCTTTCTCGCGCATTCTCTCTCTCTCTCTCTCTTTCTCTCTCGCGCAGGTACAGACTCACTCTTGCGCATTTTGGCTCTGTCTTGCGCACGCATAGGGTTTCTTTCGTGCATTTTGTCTCTCTCTCGCGCGCACTTTGGCTCCATCTTCGCTTCACATTTGTCTACAACCGGTTCATATTTGTGAGTGAGAGGGAGGGAGGGGCCCGCCCTTTACTATCTCCGATTGGTTTAGACCACGATGTGTGTGTGTTTGTAATGTGTATCACCACTCTGGCAGTGATAATGTGGGTTTGGAATGATTCGTAACATTTTTATAACCAGTAACGATGCAGCACATTAAAAAAAAGGTATCGGAGTAAAAGTATAAAACTCATCGAAAATATGTACTGAAGTAAAAGTGGAAGTAGTAGAAAAAAATAATACTTCAGTAGAGTACAGATACGGCCTTTTAGTACTTAAGTACAGTAGTAGTTCTACTTTCGTTACTATACATCTCTGCTCCCATTAATACTACCACGGACCCCCAAGGGTTCCCGGACCCCTGTTGAAAACCCATGATAAATTATTATTATAAACAAATATTTTTTGTCAAAATAAACTTAAAATGCTTTAAAAAAAAATTGTAGGGTGTGTCCTTTAAAATGCAAATGAGCTGATGTCTGCACTAAAAGGCAGTGCTGTGGTTGGATAGTGCAGATTTAGGGGCGGTTTTATACCCTGACATCACAAGGGGAGCCAAATTTCAATGACTTAGTTTTTGACATGCTTGCAGAGAATGGTTTACCAAAACTAAGTTACTAGGATGTTCTTTTTCACATTTTCTAGGTTGATAGAAGCACTGGGGACCCAATTAGGGACAGTTAGGGGGTTTATGTTTCTCTATGGGTGTTCCCTGGGGATCAAACCCACATTTTGCACTGCTTTACCAATTCAGCCACAGGAACACTACTCAAGATTTTCAAGATAACTTTAGACATGAAGATTTACAAATCATCACATTAAATTACATGTATGCATTTGGCAGACCCTTTAATCTAAAGTAATCTACAGGGCATATAAATAACATTATCAAATCACTCCAGATAATATATGATGCGATAATATTCACAAAGTGTCTTTTCACATGCACAGCTGACCAAACAGATATATACACACCTACTCGGCTCTTTGGGGAAATCCCACAGCTCAGACCTTTGCATCCTTTAGTTTCCTGTTTATAGACCTTACTGTTGGTCTGATTCTCTGCCAAGGAGCTAGAGCACGGTTGTCAAAACTATTATGGCTAAGAGCTGGACAAACTTCATCATGCTGACATTAACCATACAAATGAAAAGTACTACTTGAATAAGTCTACTTAAAATAAACATGAACACAGTTTTGCATTATAAAAATATACGTGATTGTCATTATATGGCCATTGGCCAATGGAAACACAACCATTAACTTTTCTTTGCAAATGTTAAACATTAATGAATACAGTCAATCAGCTAAGGAAAGAAACCACTCCAGACTGGGTTTGTTCTGCATTGTCTAATATTTATCATAATAAAAAATTATAATAATATTTTTCGGGGGGTTTTGACACATTCAACATTCTTTAGCGTAATACAAGTACATCTAAAAACAATGAAAAACATCTGCATGGCATGCCGAGAATCAAGAGCATCATTCCAACAATATGCTCCGTTGCTACCGTGTTGAGTGTTTGTTTGTATCCCGTTTACAATGATGTCACGGCAGTACACTGTCAAAAGTAAAGGTACAAAAGCTGACACTGGGGCAGTACCCTTTAAAGGGGTTCTAATGTGTACCATTTAGGTACATATATGTATATTTGAAGTACTTATCTGGGTACAAATGTGTACCTTTTTGAAGGGGTACTGTCCCAGTGACAAATTGTGTACCTTTATTTCTGAGAGTGTAGGTGGCACAGAGTTAACTGAAGAATCACTAAACTGCCATTGTACAGCAAAGTAAAACGAGACGAGCCACGTGGCATGCAGCAGCCTTGTACCACACAATGAAAAAGGACCATAGGCCTAACCATTTTCTTAAACACACAGTTATATACATTAAGTAATGTCAAATTAAACTAAAAAGATAAAAGCAACAGAATGGCATGAAAGAATATGACATTATAAAAGATTAACATGGCAATAATTAAGGATAAAGCAGCGTTTAGAAGCAATAATTTGCTTCTCTAATCTAACATAAAAATGTACCTAGACAATTCATAGACACATTGACAATTGTTAATTTTAGTTCATGACCACATCTGTGTAAAGGAAACCACGTTAAATATGTTAGTAGTGAGGTTAGCTGTGGAAACTATAAAGAATTCATTATCAATAGCAATGTTTCAGACATAAAATCTAGCATATACTGTACAAACTAATTCTCAATGCAGAAGTAAGTCTTTCGAGAGCCCAAATGGTTGTTTTGTTGATGATGAGAATAATGATGTTATCAATATGCGATTTATTTAACAAACTTTTAGATGATGTTATTCACAAACTCAGAAATGGGAAACAAACTGGATTTTTAACTAATAAATAGTAACCTGTGAACTTAAGTGCCCTTTTGTACAAATGACATTTGAACATTAGCACCAACGCACCTCTCCTATGCCAGATAATGTCCTCCTTCTCTATCCCTGAACACTGAGTGCACTATACTGCCAAAGTAAGAGCAAACAAAGGGCAAATTGTCTCCTGATATTATACAGTACTATATATCTGTTACAATAAATGCAAATGCAGTTTCGTGAATTAGTCACAACTTATTTTACAATACAGCACAGCCCTACCTTTTTTTGATACATGTTGGACGACGGCGAAGTGTGCGTATACAAACAACGCACGCATACCACCCCCCCACCACCACAAAATAAAACTCATCGGATTTACATGATTTAGACAAGTCATCCCGCCAAGTTCAGAAAATCTGGTATTTATCCGAAAATCCCATCCCTGCTTTTGATTTATGGGTCCAACATGTAAAAATAACAAACATTTTAAATGTGATCCTATAGACCCCTTCAAGGTTTGTAAATATTGAATGACTATCAGGTGCGCGCGCAGCATGGGGTCAAACTGTTCATACCATCCAGACTTTCTAATTTAATCTAACAGGGCTGAAAAATGAGGATTTACTTCAAATGAAGTGAGCACTACAAACACAAGCCTCTTTGATATTTGCATTGTCCCAGTCTGCACGTTAATTGCTTGCAGACGCAGATGTTGTATTTTTTTGTTTTCGAGATTCTGCATGAATCGCGAAAACTTAACGGAAGACCTGGTGCGATTTTCACAGCCCACGACGTAAGTAGGCATTTTTGACGATACCGAATAATAATACGCAACTCAATCTGCTGTAATGGCTTTTCTGACCCCGACATGCGCAGTGGGAACCGCCTGTGACGTGAACCGTGAAGGGGTCTATTGTATTCAACTCAGGTCCTCTCATCTATTGCATTTACTTAAAATTGACATGTAAGAACCAGATACAAAATCATGAGTAGGAGAAAAAAAATATTATGGAAGGGAACAGTTTGGTTAAAACATTTCTCAAAATATCTTTTTGTGTTTATCAGAAGAAAGAAATGTATACAGGTTTGTAACAATGTGAGAGTGAGTAAATGATATCAGAATATTCATTTTTGGGTGAACTATCCCTTTAACCCTGTCACACACCAGGCAGAAATCGCATCATCACGTTGCGTCTAGGGTATCACCTTTATATAGATGGTTTCAGCAGTAACAACATAAACAAGCGGCTTTTGTGGAACACACGTAACTTCCGGTAAACTCCACTAAGAATCAATAACAACAAAGTCCTTTTAAAGTAGTTTATTTATGTAACAAGCAAAATAAACAACACGTAGATTACCTAGGAAACCAAAACATTTGTTATTTCCGACTAGGGGTGTGACGAGATCTCGTGCAATGAGATCTCGCGAGATTAAATGTGTTTCGCGAGATTACATGTGTCTCGCAAGATTTCTTGTGGAGGTGCTGGCCGTTTCTCAAATAAAAGACTGCATCCTTCGGAGGTCGCATTTTTAAACTGCATTTACTTTATCACTGTCTTATTAGAGACTATTAACAATTATAACGTTTACTAATTATTTAGCTCACGACTTGCGAATGTTATGCTCAGTTAATGATCTGAAATAAACCTTGGTGACATATGCAGCCTGCATATGCGAGCTCCGAAGGATGCAGCTTCTGTTTGACCCTTTTATAGAGCATGCATTATATTTGTCTTTTACTGCGTTTGCTTTTTTGTTTAGGTTTCCAATAATGTTCGTTTGGGAGCTCGTGTGAAGTCTGAGACGCGTTGTGTTTGTCTGTTGATCAGTGTCAGATGTGAAGTTATAGCAGATTAAACCCTCACTCAGAGTTTACATGATTTAATGTCTGCATGTTCTTGCTCAAAAAAATGACAGTGGCTGTATCATTTCTAGTGTAAAGAAATGGACATATATGAAATATTAATATGGATTTAAACATTGTTTGACTAAAAATAAGCGTTTCTCTCCGTCTAAAGTGAAAGTGAAGACAGCGTCCGCGAGACAAATCCTCTATCGCCCCCTGCAGGCATTTGTTATAATACATACATAATGCTTTTTATTTATAGGCCACAAAATGTTGTTTAATGTAACTTGGTTTTAATACTTTATTTGAACCAATTATTATTGCATCTTCGTCACACCCCTATTTCCGACAAAGTATTTGTTCAAGAGTTTAGTTTAGCAAGAACATTAAACACAAACGGAAACTGGAAGTAAAGTTTCGACCAGACGCGTAATCGCGTCACCGCATGTGTGTCCGATGAAACCGCCTATAGTGCCGCAGGGATGGCGTATTATCATAGACTAACCCAGAAGTTAGCAGGACAATGGGTTTTCACTTTCATTTTTGGGTGAACTATCCCTTTAAACCTTACTTGAGAATGTAAATTCACTCAAACCCGGGTGAAATTTTTTGATGCTGGATCAAAAAACTTGCGTAGGACTGAATCACCTTTTTCTAAAAGGTGCGGCCAATGTTTGTGTGTCCATGTCCCCCTAGGCTGCTATGCCCTTGGTTTAACAACCATAAATGAATAAACAAACATTTTATTTTGATTTTAGACAACTGCTAATTTTGGTAATAACACAAAATATCATGGTCAATTTCAGCCTCCCATCAAGTGCTTCCTTCAAATCTTGCTTTTTTTAAATATAACTCTTGAATTAAACAGATTCACAGACTTACTATATTAATTAATTTAATTTAAAGCCCATAACACTTGCCCAAAACCATAACCAACATGGTGCCAGAGGGTGGACCTGTATCCTTCAGTCTAAGAGTATAAGGACACTCTGTTGGACACACAGCGCTCATTCTGGCAATCACACAACCGACACAGATGGTGGACTCTCAACTGAGACAGCCACACACACACATACACACAACCACACAGTGATGCATGCCTCTTATAAACAGCAGAGGAGTTGATAAGGGAATAAAGGAGTAGGCCGGCTTTTTTTAACAACTGTTTGTGGACCACACTGTTGTCCGTGTCTGACAGAACGCATGTTTTTACTCTTGTGTCAGAAGAGAGGCTTGATGCTACAGCAGTGTGCTGCCCTACATCTGTTTCCTTTATATCCCATCAGCCACTGAGGGAGCCAAAAAAGTAGAAAAAGATCCTATTGATCTTGCTGAGACTCCAAGACCAATCAACAGACACAATCCCAATGGCCCGCATATACCAACTGCCAGCTCCGCCACACAGGGGACTGGGCACGGGACAGACCGAGGAATTGGTGCACAGCTGTTAAGCCAAAAATATGTCCATCCAACACCTGCACACATGGCAAATGTGTTGGACATGCAACAGGGACAACTGGCAGCCACTTGGAGGACCACATATTTCAAAAGAACATCACATCTGAAGCATGAAATGTATTCAGTCCTCATATGCCACAGGAAACATCAACAGTGCGACCTCTGAATACAGAAGCTGATCAAAGATCTCAGCATTTATACAACAGATGTACAGGAGGCCATAACTGCTATCTAATCTCATTTCAGGAAGGAAGTTGATGACATTTACAAAACGTGACCCTGAGACAACACCACAATGATATGGTGTTGTTGTAGACCTATAGGCACACTGTATACTTGCAAGGCCACACCTCATATGTGGACGATATTTGTAAAGATAGCAGTATGATGACTGAGAACATAGAAAAATGCAGTGTTTAACTTTAAATCTGACTATGTTGAGCTACATTTTTTGACTGGCTCCAAGCCTGACACACAGAAACAATGTTTGTCCAGCCAATGGCAGATGGAGGAAGTGTTCAGGAAACTTAGCTGAAAAAGTTATTTTTGCAGTCTACTCGGTGACCCGCGAAACAACATTCTTGTGATCATTTCCAAATGAAACAAAGTGGCTCTTTCTTCTGAACACCAAGATAACAAAAGTAAACAGAGGGCCTTCCCACGCAAAACTGTGCATGCAGTAATTACATGCTTTATTTAATATTGAACAGCTGCATAGTCTTGGGTTTTCTCATTCATGTGCTAAAAGAAGAATAGAAAAAGCACCTTGTGACTTGCTGATCATTCATGCACTGTAAAAAAAATGCACCATTTTTGTCATTCAACATATATTTTTATGATACTTTAACTCAATAAATTAATTCAACAATTTCAACTTGTTTTTATAAGTTATGTGAACTTATCACAGGTCAAAACTTAATAGTAGAATTGACTTGCAAAACCAAGTTATTTTAACGTAATGATGTTTTATTAACAAAGTTCGGGAGGAACACGTTCAAATAATCAACCTAATCACCTCAACTATGACCAGCTGTTGACAATCAGCAATCAGCTATCCACCTGATCGGCATCAACAGAAACCTATATAGACTGGAAACCAACTCACCCTCATTCCTCGATAGTTTCAGCATCCCTCCACCTCCCCTTCTCCGCACGATTGCATAGCCACCTTACTAACCAGAACAGGGGGGATTGTTCTGGGTTCGGGCCTAAGGCTGAGCCCGGAACCCTCTCCCCGCCAGGAAGCGCTCCGGGCTCAGTCCATTAACGAGCTCGGAGCCCTCTCCTCGGACAGCACGCCAAATACGCATATTAATAACTCTGTTCTGAATTATTTGTAAGTGTGAACTCGTGAAATGTTGCTTGTTTACAGTCCTGTAACAATCACAGATGTTATTTCTTACCTTATTAAACATATTAACCATCTCTGTACACTAACTGATGCTCTCATGTCATTATTTTATTGAATCGCGTCTGGGCAATCGAGACTAAAAATCAAAGTTTTTACGTACCGTTTAAGGTATAAAATTATATTTTATACATTTTTTGATTTTTATATATTATTAATAACCAAGTACTGTTTATATGTCATCATTTAAAAAAAAAATCTATACTTTTTGTGTGTCTATATGTCATTTTGTGCAAAAACAATTTTTTTTGTAAAACTGATAAAAATAAAATCATTACATTTCACTGTCAATAAGTAGGACAATACAACCATACAGACAAGACAAAAAGAGCAGTTTATAGACGTTTTAGCCGTGAACAAATGGCTTTCGTGAAACAAACATAACTTCCGGTAAACTCCGCAAAGAATCAATAACAATAGAGTCCTTAAGAATATTTTATTTCCTGATAAAAAGCTAAATAAACAACAAATAGATTACATTAGTTTAAATCATAGCTAAAGTGTATCAAAAACTACACTAAGCTAACGTATACTGTGTAAAATGTGTACTCTATACAATGCTTACTACAGATCAGCTGCCAAACCTCCCTTCATGTAGCGGTGATCCATGATTTCAGTCTCCCCTTGTCTTTTTGATGAGGTATTTGTTCCAGAGTTTAATTTTGCTACTGGTCACACAATTAAACAAACAGAGACTGGAAGTTAAAGGGATAGTTCACCCAAAAATGAAAATAATGTCATTAATGACTCACCCTCATGTCGTTCCAAACTCGTAAGACCTCCGTTCATCTTCAGAACACGGTTTAAAATGTTTGACATTTAGTCCAAGAGCTTTGTTGACCCTTCATTGAAAATCGATATACGGTATACTGTCCATGTCCAGAAAGGTAATAAAAACATAATCAAAGTAGTCCATGTGACATCAGTGGGTCAGTTAGAATGTGTTGAAGCATCGAAAATACATTTTGGTCCAAAAATAAAAAAAAAACTATTACTTTATTCAGTATTGTCCTCTCTTCCACGTCTGTTGTGAAGCGCATGCGCGAGAAGTCACGTAGCTACAGTGACGCGGATTACATCTGCATATGGACAGATATTTTTAAAAGGGCCACATAAAAAACTTAAAAAATAAAAAACTTAAAATCCATAAAAAAAACTTCGCAAACATGTATGAGGATAACGAGGATAACACGTCAAACGCGTCACTGCAGTCACATGACCTTAGTCTCGCGCAAGCGCCCCACAACAGACGCGGAACAGAAGACAACGCCGAACAAAGCCGCAATTCTTGTTATTTTCTGACCAAAATGTATCTTCGATGCCTCAACACACTCCAACCGACCCACCGACGTCACATGGACTACTTGATGATGTTTTTATTACCTTTCTGGACATGGACAGTATACCGTACATAGTTTTCAATGAAGGGTCAACAAGCTCTCGGACTAAATATAAAACATCTTAAACTGCGTTCTTAAGATGAACGGAGGTCTTACGAGTTTGGAATGAGGGTGAGTCATTAATGACATTATTTTCATTTTTGGGTGAACTATCCCTTTAAGTTCCGCCCAGATGCGTTACCGCAACAACGCACATGCCTCAGATGAAACCGTCTATAGGATTTGGCAGATCATAATGTCATCCATCACAAATAATATCAGAAATGTATCAGTTTAGGATACAGGTTACTGCAGTGTTTCCCAACCACTGTGCCGTGGCACACTAGTGTGCCGTGACAGCTTGTTTGGTGTGCCGTGGAAAAATTAAAAATCACAACTGCGTGTGTCAATGTCATTAATTCCAGCCAGGATATAATCTTTGTGTTCATCAAAACAAGTGTACTTGCATTGAATGTGAGTTCTACATTTAATATATTAAAGTATTCCAGTTAAACAAGTCATTTAAGCATTGCAATAGAGGTTTGTGCATTTCTTGTAATGCTTTTTGGTATAGTGGTGTGCCGTATGATTTTTTTACTTATTAAAACTGTGCCGTGGCAGAAAAAAGGTTGGGGAACACTGGGTTACTGTATCAATGCCTGTTCTTTTGAATAGGTCAGTGTTTGTTAAGTGAGATGTGATGTTATACACAGTACATTGATTCAGGTGATAAAAGTTGCTACAGACAAACAGCACTTTTATTTCATATAAAACAAATTACGCTGTGAGACGTTTGAAAACATTTACCATAAATAGCTTAACACACTTTCTCTGTTAATGTTTAATGTGAAAACACATTGTTGGCCGTAACAGTATATTAAATATGTTTAATATACTGTATAGCAATATACTGTATAGAGCGGGGACATAACCTAATACTTTTTAATTTTGTCTAGCAACACAATTTTGTCTAGCAAGTGTTAGAAATGAACACTTAAAGTTTTAAAAACGTAAAAGTTACCATTCTCACACAATTACACAGAAAGTGACAGAATTACAAATGTTACAACTTACCCCATAGGCGGGTATCACGATCCTTCATCTATCCTTATATTATGCATCAATGCATATGGACAGATATTTTTAAAAGGGCCACATAATTAAGACAATTAATTGTCATTTAATTCCCTAGATATTGTATTATTTTTATTATTGGAAATATTTTTTTTTTCATTTCATTATCGTTGAATACCCGAGTTCTGCAAGTATGCTTGAGGTATGTAAAATTTTTCAATCCTACCTAACATTTACTAGTAGTACATGTTTTAATATAGTGTTATGTAGGTAACAAGTCAGTTATTAAGGTAATAAGGTTGTATTTGGTGACAAACAACTAACAAGATCGAAGCAATTTACTTCATTCCATTAAAATACTCTTTGTCCATTGACTTTTGACAAATTTGAAGATCATCTTCTGATCTCCTGTGTTAGTTTTTTTGTCCCGCTCACCACTACATACAGTAAGAATGTTATATTTTCGTATAATGTATAAATTATTCCCGAGATTAATCTATGAGGATACAGTTACCACATGTAAAAATACTGTAAATACAGTAAACTCTAGAAAAATACAGTAAACTACACTTACTTTACCCTAATAATTTGTGTGTTGTTTTTGACCCATGGCTGGGTAAAGATGGACATTTTTTAGGTTCATTTTACACAGCAGTTAGGTTTTTCCATAACAACCCATCATTATTTAACAAGTGAATTAATAAGTTTGTGTAATACTGCGGTAGGCTATACTTCAATCATTATCAAGTGAAAACACTGTAGCATGAGGAATTTTACTAAGTTTACTATAGTAAACATTATAGATATATTAGTGCATGTGTTGAATAAATTCTACCCGACCTGGAGTCAAACTCATAGTCAACTTCTATATGATAAAACGGGTAAGCTGGTTCGTTAAGATACATTACATCTCGTATCTGTAGCTTAATTACAGAGCATTTCGTTAGCAACGCAAATGTCGTGGGTTCGATCCCAAGAAACACACACTACTTTAAATGAACGAGTCACTTTGGATAAAAGCGTGATACAGCATAAATGAAAATTAAACTTTAGAAAAGGAGAAAACTCATTTGTTTACGGTGATCTTAAAATAGATTTAATCGACTTACGCTCTGTGCCGAGGAAATCCCATCGACAGAAGCACATCCAGGTGAGATCCATAGTGTTTGACAGGGACGCAATTGCTCTGTCGAATTCTGCGCGGAATAATCTTACCGTAAAGATCTTCCTTTGCTGCCATCCTTCAAAGTCCTGTTAAAAGATACGGTCGTATCTGACGCCAGCCATAGGAAACATCTGCTTATTTAGCGCTTTACAGTATGACTAAACCAGAAACGGTCCCTCCTCTCAAAGACAGCAGACGCGTGAGGCAGCGCGTGTTTGTGTACAGTTGTAGTGTACAGTCAAAAGAGTACCGAGCACGCGATACTGCGAAAACGACCGCCTAGACAGCATGGGTGACGAGAGTCTGAGAAGCTTGTTTATAACGCAACACTTTTGGGTCAGTAGCCTGTTGAAAAAGGTGACAAAAGTGTAGCAAGGTCACCACAGCCAAAATGTTATTCGTGTATTCCATCATCATCATCACCACACTGACCTGCTTTAATATTCTCATTTGTCCGCTTACGTCATCGAGGTTGTCCCATTTCACGAAAGACATTATAAAATTAATATATATTCCTCCTGAGGCGTAATTAGTAAAATGTAACGGTTGTTTTCTAAATTAAGACCTTAATGACGTATGCAGCCGAAAATGTGACCTCTGGGGGACGCAGCCTTCAAAATGTATGAAACGGTAGGCTACTTTACACGTATTGTACACTAGATAAAATGTATTAGAATACAAAATACAGTAAACATTTAGTAAACCTACTGTACACATTTATTTATTAGAATTAACCAATACTTACCCACAAGAAAAATACTATTATTAAAAATACTAGTAGTATTACTATAGTGTGTGTGTGTATATATGCTAAAGTTTTTTAACCTTACTGTAGTAATACTATTAAATGCTACAAGACACTATAGCAATTCATTTATGGTAAAAAATAGCATACTATTGTATGATTATAACATATTATAGAATACAGTATACTACAAATACTACTATACTAAACGGCAGTACTGTATGTGTATACTATAGCAGTAGTTCTCAAACTTTTTCCGCGTGCGGCCCCCCTTGTGTACGGTGCATTCCTTTGTAGCCCCCCAAAGAAAATTTATGACAAAAAACTGTTCTAAAATTTAACATTTTAATTAAACAAAACATATTAAGTTATACAAAGTAGTGCTGTTGGTTAGTAGCCTTATTTTTTAAGGTTTAATTACACAGAATTCATGATAATTTAATGTATTTTATAAAATGTCATAAAACTGGGGCCCCCCTGGCACCATCTTGCGGCCCCCCTGGGGGCCCCGGCCCCCAGTTTGAGAACCACTGTACTATAGTATGTTAAAGTAAATACTGCAGTATAGGCTACTTAAGTATTTTTGTTTCATGTAGGCATATGTACAGTATGCTATTTACAATTAATATCAACATTAACAAAGTAAAAACAGAAGATTAAAATGATGTAAAAAGTCCATTAAATAAACTTCATTAAATTTAAAAGAAACTTAAGGAACTTGATAGTTTGGACTGAATATTTAATGAAAAAACAATCCATTCGCTACAGGAGTCGTGTCTACTGCTACAAAGATTTTTGCCTGATGTTTTCAGAAAATCTTTACGATACAGCAGGATGGGTGTGAAAGGCTACCATTACAAAGTCAATTGTTTCTCATACTTACAAAAACTGTAGCCCCACCCACTCACATCTACCACTAAAGAATGCTGCAGTGTGATGTACAAGCCTGAAACAAGTTGAAACGTATTGCCTGTCCCTCTACCAGAGCTTTTAAAAAAGCTTTTTGGACTTCGAATAAAAAAATACAGGATCTTTTCTTTGAGTAATCAATCAGTTATGACCCTGCCCTGATGGATCATAAGGCACAATAAGACAAAACACACAACCAGCCTCTTGGAAAGCCCTCTTCATCTCCACCTAGTGATAAAAGAACAACATGATAAGACACATTTTTATACACCGGTAAAAAGATCATGAAGATTATGTCATTATGTCATGACTTGATATTTCTTCTTTTTTTGCTAAACATTTTTGTCATCTCTCTTATAAAATAACTGGCTAATCAGTGAACATTTCATGTATCTAGATGAAAGTTGTAGAGCTGTTTACTGTGTTAACATTTGGTTTTAATGTTTTAGAGTGTTGAAATATTTTTGGTTAGATTTCTCTACCCTTATCCTGCCACCTGCTTTGCATACCGGCTTTTGCAAAAACTTTTCACATCTCTGTCAAACTTAAAAAGCCTATAGATCTGATTAAATCTCAAACTTCTCCAATTTGACTATTGGGAAGTTATGCAGCAATAACCAAAACTGCTTTGTGTGAAAAGTTGTTACACTACTGTTCCATATCTATTTTTAAAGCAATACACTTCACTTTTACGCAAATTATGTTTGTTTGTAATGGATACTTGAATAAATACTTTATAATAATTGTCATAGAAATGAATAGTTTCCAAAAGATCATGAACAGCTTAGAGTTATCTCCTAATTACGCTAATTTCAACATGATGTGAATTAAATAACAGCCAAAAAGATCAGCCATACCAGTCGTTCATGGTCCAGACACAAGCCCACCACAGCGCCACCACTGCCAGGCAACTTTACTGCAGATCCAAACTGCATATGCAAAAAATGCATTAAAACATTGGAACAAAGGCAAAATTAATGACATGGAAGTCAATTTGTGGACGTATTTGAGTAGCATGACTCTCCTAGTATTTACCTGTTTCGCAAGATTTGCCATTTTTAGATTTCCTGGGCCCAAACAGTCATCAGTATAAACAGACCTGATGGAAAAGTTGCAAATCTACGTAGTAATGAAGCCTTATTTCAAATCCGTCATAAAAAAACATTCATATCTTCTCCAACTCGTGAATACAAAATTGATGTCTTATGCAACTTTAACTTTAAGCAGTTATTTCAGCAATGCCAGAATAAAGTCCTTTCTACTTGAATGTGGAAAGACAGATGGGTGATTCTCACGAAATTAGACTTATGAGGTGTCATGAAACATTTTGATAAAAAAAGTGAATGCAAAGTAAGAGTATCAAAATATGAAGCATACAATTTTGCACATGATTTCAAATGACATCATACAAACCAATTTTGTTGTTTTTTTCATATTTAAAAGAAAAATTTCATTACCACAACGTGTCCATGACTGGATTTGGGTTCTTTGCAATGGAAATATTTATAATTACAAATGTTATACTATAAACATTTAGAGTAAAGAAACATGTGGTATTTGGTGATCATTGGTAAATGTAAAGACAATAATAAGGAATATAAATGTGTCCAAGACCAATTTTCTCATCCTCCGCAACAATTTTCAATCATT
Organism: Misgurnus anguillicaudatus; assembly: GCF_027580225.2. NCBI lineage: Eukaryota > Metazoa > Chordata > Actinopteri > Cypriniformes > Cobitidae > Misgurnus > Misgurnus anguillicaudatus. Next base: position 19,122,142 of record NC_073360.2, on the reverse strand, counting down.
GTTTAAGCCCTCAATGAACTAACATTAAAAAAAATGTTGGAAGGGACATTATTGACTGTGACACTCAAGATGGCTAGCAGGTAAGCAGTTCTTATTTTTTTTTCTCCAGATAAAAGTTGATATTTTGTTTGTCATAGTACCTAGACAAGTTTTTAATTCTCATTACCGAAACATGAGTTTGCAAATGCATATATTTAATGTAATATCATGTTGCGGTAATGATCAAATAAAAAATTTAAATAATTCTATAGGAAATATTTTTTTAATCCTCTAAAAATAATGGTTATAGTAAGTTCAGACCTAAATCTTATATGTGCAAAAAAATTCGCTTCAAGAGCTTTTAAAAAAAATCTGATGCTGGACACCTTCTAAGTCTGGATTTCGTGAGAATCACCCAATAATCTCTAAAATTGTTTGCTAAAATCACAATTAAACAACATATGAAGAGCTCAGATGCAAAACCTTTTAAGTGCGTCTGATATGTATTCTTGTAAATTAGCATTTTTTTATCAGACTCTTAATGGATTCTGCCAATAAAGCTGTGTTTCTTAATGAGGCTGGGAATAAGGGGATTTAAAGCAATAGTATTTGATGACGTATAATACAATGGTGTAAAAAACTGTTGCCCCCTTCCCGATTTTATATTTTTTGTGTGTTTGTCAGGCTTTAGTGTTTCAGATCATGACTTTTGTTTTAAATATTAATCAAAGATAACACAAGAAAACACATCATGCTGCTTTTAAATGAAAGTGTTATTATAAAGGGGAAACAAAATCCAAAACCACATGGCCCTGTGTGAATAAATGCTTGCCCCATAAACCCAATAACTGGTTGGGCCACACTTAGCAGTAACAAATGCAATCAAGCGTTTGAAATAACTTGCAATGAGTCTGTTACAGTGTAACGGAGGAATTACTGTATGGCCCACGCATCTTTGCAAAATTGTTGTATTCAGCCACATTTGAGGTTTTTTGAGCATGAACCCCGGTTTTAAGGTCATGCCACAGCATCTCAATAAGATTGAGGTCAGGACTTTGACTAGGACACTCCAAAGTCTTAATTTTGTTTTTTCGTCAGCCATTCAGAGGTGGACTTGCTGGTGTGTTTTGGATCATTGTCTTGCTGCAGAACCCAAGTTCGCTTCAGCTTAAGGTCACAAATAAATGGCCAGACATTTTCCTTCAGGATCTTTTGACAGACAGCAGAATTCATGCTTCCATTTATCACAGCAAGTCTTCCAGGTCCTGAAAGCAGCAAAACAGCCCCTGACCATCACACTACCACCACCATATTTTACTGTTGGTATGATGCTCTTTTTCTAAAATGCTGTGTTACTTTTACGCCAGACGTAATGAAACACAAAGTTAAACTTTTTGTCTAGTCAGTCTACAGAGTATTTTCCCAAAAGTCTTCAAGATGTTTTCTGGCAAAACTGAGATGAGCCTTTATGTTCTTTTTCCTCAGCAGCGGTTTTCATCTTGGAACTTTGTCATGCAGGCCATTTTTGCCCAGTCTCTTTTTTATTGTGGAGTCATGAACACAGACCTTAACTGAGACAAGTGAGGCCTGCAGTTCTTTGGATGTTGTTGTGGGGTCTTTGGTGACCTCTTGGATGAGTCGTCGCTGCGCTCTTGGAGTAATTTTGGTCGGCCGGCCACAACTTGAAAGGTTCTCCACTGCTCCATGTTTTCACCATTTGTGGATAATGGCTTTCACTGTGGTTCGCTGGAGTCCCAAACATAAATAATGGCAGACTGATAGATCTCATTTCTTTCTTATTTTGTTTCTGAATTTCTTCGGGTCTCGGCATGATGGTTGATGGCTAACTTTTAAGGATCTTTCTATCTACAATGGTGCATGCACTTTTTTCACACAGGGCTATGTGGGTTTAAATTTTGTTTTCCCTTCATAATAAAAACCTTCATTTAGGAAATGCATGTTGTGTTTACTTGTGTTTTCTATGATTAATATTTAAATTTGTTTCATGATCTGAAACATTAAATTGTGACAAAATCAGTAAGGGGCCAACACTGTACCTGACAAGAGCATTTGGCCAATATCATTTCTCATTTTAGATGGAGGAGGCATTTAGTGGCTTTTGCATTAGAGCTATTTATATTTTAGAGTTTCACATTAACTGTACTATAACTTTTGTTTCTTAAGCTTAAAAGGTCGTTTCAGCTACTGGGCATGTGCACAGGTTGGCAAGCGTCTGATGCTTCCCCCTATAAAGCCCCTCCCCTACAGAATCATCAGCTTTTATCGATTGATGATTGGTTCTTTAAATTGGAAGGGAGGACTTCCATGTTGACCATACAGTGGTCATATTGAGAGTTGCATTATGCCCCATTTATAGTAATTGAGGTGCTCAATCTTGTTATATCTAATATCTTTGCTAATAGTGCTTTAATGACATACCGTCTTAACTGAAAGTTTTCATCCATGAGCTGTGCAAGTCTGGGCCAATCTTTACACTGAAAAGCAGCCCTGCATTCATTGAGAAAAATAATCGTCACTTATTATTTATCACTACCGATCCGATAAGAATATTGGTGTTATAACATCACTTGGGTGGGTTAACAAACTACGGTATGGAAAAGAAAACAAGAATCATTAAAATGCGTGAAGATGAACCGACCGGGCTTGGTCTGTCAGGTCAGCAAACGATTTCATTGCTTCAACCACAACAGATTCACCTAACAAAAAAGACGGCTTTATAAAAGGTCAGTATATTTAAGAGATGAATGTTTTTTAAATCACAGTAGAGCTCACCGTTCAGCCAGCGCTGTCTAACATTGCTGTGAATCCGTCCAGAGTCACTTGGATCACCCAAGTAGGCCAGCCAAAATAAAGGAAGATCAGTCATATCCAGGGGAATATACTCTCCTGCAAAAAAAAAGTATTAACGGCATCAACAACAGCAAACACAACTTTTGAAGTACTTTTATAGTGTAAATGTTTTTAATAGCATGGCTAAACAAATATTAGGCTTAAAGAGAGTACCGTAACCACGGTCATCCATTAGCTGCTTGCTAAAGTCCATGTAAACCAAGCCTTCATAGACCTTTAAGAAAATACTTTGATAAGACAAGCGTGTTTCATAAAGTGTGTGCAAATGCTCATACAGTAATGTCTGAAATACCTGCACAACCCTGTCCTGTAGACCGGCAGTAATGAAGAGCTCATCAGTCTCAACATTGAGGATGAAATTGGCTCTGACTGGTTTAGGAAGATCCTGGCACAGAATAAAAGTCATGTAAGCTAATACTGTTTTTATTTTAATCCAAAATCTGATCAGTGAATGATGTGCATACATTGTCTGTAATGTTGTAAAACTTCATCAGGCACTTCAAGGTGGCCGACACGATAGCACTTCACATAAAACAAACAGTGTTAGTCCTAAATACTGTTGTAAACCTAACAGCCACTTGCGAAATCAAACAGCATAGTTAAAGCAACTTAAAGGGGACATATCATGAAAATCTGACTTATTCAATGTTTAAGTGCTATTATTGGGTTCCCAGTGCTTCTATCAACCTAGACAATGTGAAAAGAACAACCCAGTAACTTTTGGTAAACCATTCTCTGCAAGGATGTGAAAAATAGGTCATGGAAATTTGGCTCCCCTTGTGATGTCAAAAGAGGATCTTATTACAATAATGCCTCCTCTTAATCTGCACTCTCCAACCACAGCACTGCCATTTAGTGCAAAGAGAGAGAAAATAATTGACACCAAAATTGAGCTTCAATTTCAACAAACCACCATTTTTAAACGGCACATTTTTGCTCACACCTACAAAGTGTCAATTTTAATATGTCATAATAAATAATCTATATGGTATTTTGAGCTTCACATATGTACTTTGGGGGCACCAAAGATTTATTTTACATCTTAAAAAAGTCTTGTGAAATGTCCCCTTTAAATAATGCTTATCATGGTTTTAAAATCTCAAGACAAGAGTATGAATGAGTTTAGGAAGAACTGCTAATGACATTTAATTAGTTTGATAATACAAATTCATGCATACTTACCTACTACCAGCTAAGCCCTAGAAGCCCCCAAAGAAATATAAGAGTGCATTGTTATTATATCAGTACAAATTCTATGAAAGGAGATCCTTTGTATTTTGTTTTATTTTTAATGAACTCCACACAACTAACCGCAAATACTAATCTTACCACTTGCCGAGGAATGTTTGTGTCATATTTAAGAGTAAAATTCTGCTTGGATAAAGCAATGCTGTCATAAAAGAAGAACAAATATAAAACCGTCATTATTTCACATTAGACGTCATAATTTTTTCATATCTGTTTTTAGAGCATCTCACCCTTGTTCTGAACAGAACTGGTAAAACTTTTTACAGGTGGCTTGTAGAAGTCTCAGACCTCCTAAGTACCTGGAAGTTAAAGAAATAAATGAAAAACATGAAATATAAACAGCATAGATCATGTGCATACCAAAAAAATGGTGTGTCAGCAATTACAAGCTAAAGAATGACACTTCTGAGTTTGTAATAAAATAAAACTAATGAAAATGCCCAATTGCCAGATTTCATGCATTGATCTGGGGCAGTCGTGGCATAATGGTTAGATAGAACGGTTAGAAAGTCATGCTTGTAACCCGCAGGTCCCTGGTTCGAATCTCAGGAGTATTTACTCTTAACGTCATTCCAGCATCTATGGCTATATTCATGGCCACACAAGCTGATCAATATGGGAGAAGGGCTATTTGGCATCTCCAATTCATTTAACCTGCACGTTTTGGACAGGGGGACCCAGAGTAAACCCATGCTGACACAATGAGACTCATGCAACACATGCAAACCCCACTGACTAAGCCTAACATGCAAAATCAACCCAAAAGGACTTCCTGACCCAGCCAAGACTCAAACCAGGGACCTTCTTGCTGTGAGAAAACAGTGCTAGCCACTGTGCCGCCCCACATAAAACCCAAGACAAACGATCAGTGATTGAACCAACCCTTCCTTGCGGCTGATCCGGAAAAGATCCTGCAAGCTTCCAAACTCTGTCGGGTCATTCAGAGGATGAGGTAGAAGGCCCTTAATAAACCAATAAGATGATTAAATCACAGTGCTTAGCTTTTTATGTCAGAGTAGGGATGGAGGATACATTAAAGTAAATATTATCAGGATAATTACAGAATACTGTGAATGTGTAGTTGAAAATGTGCCAAACATGGCGCCAATAATCAATTTCACTCCTTTATATCTCACAAGTACTGCAAATTGCAACTTGTCATTATCAAAATGGCAATGACAAGCAAATAGTGTAAAAGAAACAATGAGGTTGGTGATAAATTAGTCCCCAAACAGAATCTGTTACATCGAGACGGTTTGATTTTCAGAAAATGGATACAAAACAAACTACTTTCATTTGTAAGCTGTGCCAGATCACAATCACGACAAAATGTGTAGCAAATCAATCTCTTTCAAGCATCATACTGAACATGTATTCATTTATATAACTTACTTAATAATAAGTTCTTATTTACCAAAGTCTGGCTCTCAACCATCGTGACTTCAGCCCAGAAGTTAGCAATGGTCATTGCAATGGTTTTTCCATTGAAGCCATCAGATGGGTTCCCCATGAGTCCAACTCTATAAGTCAACAAACAATGAGAAAATACAAAGATGTGTATGTGATAAAAACAAACCAACAGTGCATGCACAAGTGCTATTTAAATAGGCTTCTGTGGGTACTACCTGGCATAAGAGCGGCACGTAATAGGTTTAGATGGGGACAACTGTTGCTTTGAAGAATAGTGAGCAAGCCATTTTGTGTAGTCGGACAGACCCTACATAACACATTTATCCTTAAAATACATCTTATAAATAAGTAACATTAAGGTAAGTAAATAATTAAGTATTGTACCTACCACTTGACCAATTAGCTGAAATCCTGTTGGCAACTTCATCCCATAGACAGGCACTTTCTCCTCATTTACAAGCCATTCCCAAACCAATGAGTCAAATTCAGAGCCAAATAAAACAGAGAAAACAATTCAGATGGAAAGCAGACCTATCAAACGAAGCACAAATTGTCATAATTAAGATAAGCCTAAATATAATATAATTTTAACACAGACCCAAAACTTTCCAAAGGTTCTGTCTTTAACGTCTGGGTGGTTGCAGAGGAATTCGGAGATGTATGGTAATGACTCTTTACGCAGACAGTAGAAGACAACGCTGGCGAGACGAGATGCAGTGACGCCCTCCTGAGGCTTTTCAAGGAAGCGGATGACCCTGGTATGCACATAGTTTGAGAGGACTGAAATCGTACAAATCATGAAAAAGTAACCGATACATGCACATTTTTTCCAGAACACAAGCAAAGTTCGTCATGTCTCACCGATGAGTATTAGGACACACTTCAACAATTCCTCTGGAGTAGCTCTTCTCTCCTGTCTCCAGTTCATAATATATTGCAAGTTCTCCAGGCTGAAACAAACAAGAATAAAATGGAAATTAGGAAAAAGAGACCTTGGGATTACAAAAAGCATGTTTTTATTTTGCATGATGTCACACTGTTGAACTAGTTAAAGGGATAGTTCACCCAAAAATTTTAATTCTGTAATCATTTACTCATCCGCATGTTGTTCCTAACCTGTATGCGTTTAAAGCAACGACTGTAAAAAAAAATATGGACGTGGTGTCTGTGACGTCACCCATACGTTTGTGAAGAGTTTTTTTGATGCCAATAGTGGGGCGTAAATGCGCTTTACGTCCGGACGTTAATGCGCTTTACGCCCAACATAGAATTTACACCTGTTGCACTATCTAGGCGTTGCTCACATCTGAGACTAAATCTTACGTCTAGTCAGAGGTAGGCGTAAGTATAAAGTCTTGACTAGTTTCTATGGCAAAAATATACATAATTAAATGTGACGAGACATTGGCACGTCTAATGCACAGGATACGCGAGCAGTGTGCTTTCATGCATGGCAAAGAGATCGCACCAATAAATTATATCATAAAATACATAAATATTTACAAAGACACAGTAGAGAACTTATTAAAAGCTTTCATTTAATTCAGTTTTAATCCAGAGCTGTTATAATTATTACCTTTTGTTTAAACAGTAAAAGCTTTCGCTAAGTTAATGTGCAGGTTGTGTTTGATGGTTCTACACGTGACGCACGCATCTTGAGGGACAGCTCACTGGTAAACGTGAGGAGGGAAAGATCTTATTTGTCATCTATAAGCTGGCAGCAGTAAGTGTAAGTTTTTAGCCATAGTAAACGCGAATGGCGTCTCAATATCGCTGCAGTCAAACGCATTCGCGAGGACACGCATCGTCTACGCTGAGCGTAGCTGCGACTGGTTGTAGTTTCAGATGGTGCAACAGGCGTACATTTTTTTACAACGTCGGACGTAGCTAAGCCCGACGTTTTTTCGTCTGGATGGTGCTAAAACCACGCCCCCGCCTAGCTTGAAGGTAGTGACAGCAGTGGCAGTTCACCTATCACTCAAGTGGCCACACCCTTAATTATGCAGAACTTTAAGGCTTAAAGACGATCTAAGCGAATCTGTGAGATGTCACTTTTTGTTGATGTTTGAACTGTTTTCAAACAAACGGAACGTAGCTGACTCCTCACCCTCCCCCCTCCCTTCCGTGCTTTCATGAACGCGCCCAACCCCCACCCCCAAATCACACTTTGTTTTGTTTCGTGGTGCTAGGTTTGGCCACTGTGTTTATATTGCAGTTTGTGGGGGCTGGGCTGTCTACAGAGATCGCATTTTTTTACAGTTTCATCAGCGGACAGGCAGCAAGCAGATAGTGAGGAGATGTTTGCTGTATGTAACAAAAAATGTTTTATGGTCTAAAACGCGTGAATTTGCTTAGAGCAACTTTTCACTATTCAGCCACCCTCACAGTTGTCATGAAGGGCAAAATTAGCTATATTAACCAAAAACACTTTTGTTCCAGCCTGAAAAACATATTTTCTGCTGTAAAGTTGGGCATTTCAACATGGGGGTCTATGGGAATTGACTCCCTTTTGGAGCCAACCTTTAGCGATAGAGATTGGAAGGTTGCCCCCTATTTTGAAAAATGATGACGTACCCTTTGACTTCCATAGTAGGATAAATAAATACTATGGAAGTGAATGGTGGCCGTCAAATTCATACAGGTTTAGAACAACCTGATGGTGAGTTAATGATGACAAAATTTTCATTCTTGAGTAATCCATCCATTTAGCTATCTTTCACTGATAAAGTAGATGTGTACGCCATTAAATCAGCCATAATATGTGATTTGCCAAAAGCTTATCAATATAACCCTGGCTGGTTGGATGACGGTAGATGACATCTCACTCAACAGAATGCTGAATGTATCTCTCACCTTAGACCTGAAAAAGCGAATGACTTGAGCAATGTCAAAATTCTGATCGGCACAAAGCATGTCTCCTGCGATCTGCAAAGGTAGAAGTATTAACCCATTAAAGTCACTAAAGTGAAATGAAGTAAGAATGAAAAATGATGCTGCTACTCAATACTGTAGATGTATGAAGCAGCATCATACCACCATGATGTCATCTTGTAACTGCCGGCTTCGAATGGCCAACTCAAGGTCAGCAACAGCCCCGAGTCGGTCATCTAGAGTCGTGCTGCCATCATTAACAACATTCTCCACTGGAAAGTCATTTGCCGTTGCCCACCGCTCATAGTGCTTGTATCTGAAAGTGCAATTTTGTACAGTTAGGACCATAATATCAAGGGGAATCTGCTATATTACTGTATGCCAGTAGGCAAACCCCCTGCCCTTATTTTCTTCAAATGAAGGTCAAGAAAAGTACAGTACAAAAGTTCAATAGAGGCATGCACTTACTTATCAGCATTTGTGACTAAATAGACTTCATTGAAGAGCTGACGCCTAAAAGAGAAGATTGAATGTTGTGCTGGATTTGTTTGTATGAGAAGAACATATAAATACAGTACAAATATATTTACTTACGTGTTAACGGTTTCCCACCAGAAATCCAATATTTTCTTTCCCCCCACTCCAGGTAAAAGAGCTTTAGGCACACCGGTCAGATGAGCATACAGGCCTGTAACATCACTCTTTTACAGATAACAGTTACATATTAACAGTAACCGAATACTGTATAATCGATTAATCAATAAACACTTTCTCGTTTTATTCAGTAAACGTCCATGTGTGGCATATACTGGCATTCAGTTTCACGCGCGCGCTTTAAAGTTGAAATGTATATGCGAGGCACTTAAGCATACAGTTTATTGAGTGTTAAAAGACATTATGCAAACATATGATGATATGATTACCTTAATCTGTGTCTCTAAAATCGTGCCGTGCCCTGCAACCAACAAGATGCAAATCATTTCGCTGCTTTATTATTTGGAATAAGCGACACACAAGCATTACATTCAGCGAGTTTGTTTAAAGTCCATAGTGCAACCATAATAACAGTTAACGTTACAACCGGAAGCGTTGCAAATCCTTAAAGAGACACGTTCACAATTTTACTCAATGTTTGTAACTGTTAGATGGTGTTGAAATTACAGTATGTTGCGTCCAGACAACTCGAATTTAGGATATTTTCCAATTCAAAACCGGAAATAAATAACGTCTGAATCAAGTAACATTACAAGTATAACGTTACATTAAAACATTGATGTTACTAATCATTTAAACATTTAGAGGTTTTAGAAAACAATAAAAGAGCGCAGTTTCAGACATTTATTTTCCGGGTTGAGGTGGGAAAAATCCTAAATCCGAGTTGTCTGGAACGCATCATTAAGATCATGTCTCTTTAAGAACCGCCGCAAGAGCGCTTATGCGTCACGAGAGTGGGAGTTTTCAATGTTTAGCATTAAACTACACAGGTAGGATTGTCCCTAATTTCCTGAAATATGTGATCATGCCTGTGAAAATCCAGCTAAAGCAATTTATTTAAATTTACTGTTTTGAACATAAAATCATCCTACATAATGTAAAGAAATTTGTGTGAGAATATAACCTTGATATGTTTATATATTTTGACTGAGTAAGATCATATCACAGACTAAAATCGTTGAGTGAAATCAAACTTTGTTGCTCCTAACCTCATAAAAAAATCTGGATTTCACAGACAGGGTCACATATTTGTTCGCTTTTACATTTTAGAGGTTGTGACACACAACACTATTAGACCAGAACCAAAAAGAAAGTAAGTTAATAGTAATTCAATTATTGAAACTTAATTTCATTGTATGTTTATTTGAGTAGTTGGCATATGGGAACTACTATGATGACACTGTATCAGGTGCAACTGAAAAGAAGTTACTAAAAATGCTTATTATTTAAAAAATTAAATTATCATCACTTCACAAAAGTAAGAAACATGAAACACAAAGATTTGAATGAACAGTCTTCCAAAAAAGATTGTAAGTACAAAAGTGAATAAATTCCTTCAAGCTCTCATAGTACATAAAACAAACCTAAATACATTAATGTCTGGAAAAAGCTTGGGTAAAAAAAGAAATATGTACATAAGGCAAGATCCTTACTTAGTGAGAATCATCACCGAATATCGTTGAGTAAAAAGTCCTGCTTATGTATTGTTTAGAAAACAAAGCTCTCTTTCTTCTGAATTTCTAGTGTTGGTTTTTTATGAACAAAAACATCTTTAATACTCTTCACTGGGGATCTGCAGTTGCTGCTGCGACTATGCCATGCTGTCGAAGATGGTTCCTCAAAATTTGATTTTTAGATTTCCAATCTTCCATCTTTAGAAAAAAATGATAAAGCAACAACATTATTTGAAATCATGAAAGGCAAATAGGAAGAAAGATATATTTACACATGAAAACAAGTTTTAAGCTGCTATTTTGAAAAATACATATGAATAAATTAAATACCTCTTGCCGTAACAACTGGTTATCCATTCTTAACCTTTCAAGGTTGTTCAATTCATCTCCTAACCGACTGTTACTTTGTCGTAGCTCTTGAATGTAATCACAGGCCTTTGATAGGATCCCACCTTTACTCTTTAAAATAACAACATTAAAATACACAATCAGTGGTGGCCGGTGACTTCTTTTTTTAAGGGAGCTCGATGCGAAGTTCGTCACAACATGTTTGTAGCCCATCGTGTGTGGATCCTTTTTCCAAAATATGTGTTCGGCGCGTCAAGAAAACCTGTGTGCATTACGTGCTTTGTCAAAATAAGTGCCTGTTGCAGACGCGTCTAAAGGGTTTATGATAAAAGAGACGCTCGCATTTGCCAGATACTCGCATAATCTCATGCATAATCAGAGTTTACTGTTAAGAGAGTGTCTTGCGTGTATTTTGTAAATGTGAGCGTCCCTTTAATCATAAACAGTTTTGACGCGTGTGCAACAGGCACTTATTCTGACAAAACACATGATGCACACAGGATCTCTCAACACGCAGAACACACACTTTAAAAAAGGAACCACACACGACACTCCGAACACTTATTTTAAATTAGCGCCCCTCGGATGAATAGTCACAAGCCGCCACTGTACACAATCAAATGCTTCTTGCTGCAATAGACAATGTTATAACTATACAAACTAATACATACCTGCCCTGTTTTAGTGGAATCCACCGTGCAGTCTGGAATTGTTTTTGAAAGCTGAACAATCCAGTTATTAATTTTGTCTCTGCGCCTTCTCTCAACTGTAAATAGGGAAATAATCAGCATTCTTATCAACTACATCTAAAATAACTTTAAGGCTTTATATAATTTAAAGATGATTTACAAAAAACTACACCCCCTCACAGTTGAAAGTCATAAAAGGCTAAATTAGCTATATAGAACAAAATTACTTATTTTATATCGGGCTGTAAACATATTTATTTTCATGCTATTTTATGGGGGTCTATGGGAATTGACTCCCTTTTGGAGCCAGCCTCCCACGGCATGTCAATGAATTCCAGTCTAAGTTACTTCCATATTGGCTTCATCAGAGAGATCAGAAGGTTGCCTCTTGATCTTTAGTTATTTTGCAACTATTTACCAAAAAGTGAAGGTCTTTGCCAAAAAAAGCCTGCATGCACTAAGAGGGTTTTGCAGCGAAAGACAAATAATTGTTACATTCCAATGAATTAACTAAAGTGACATTTGTGAAAATATGGCATTTTTCATAACTGACTAATACTATTTTCATTCACATAACAGTGAAATTACTGAACCTAAACATGTGTTTAAAAAAATGCTAATTTACAAGAAAACATGTCAGACGTACTTGGGCACTGAGGGTTTTGCATCTGCACTCTTCAATCACTACTCATCTCCTGTTATATCAATATAAAGTTCTTACCTTCATTGTGCTGTGCCCGTCTTTTCTCATCTCTTGAATTTCTTGGTCCTTCTGTCTTACTGCAAAAGATGAAAATTACATTATAACAACTGTTGATTATTCACTTGGGTCTATATGGTTTAACAGCTTACTTAAATACTTAAGTATTAAATGTGACCCTGGTCCACAACCATAAGTAGTCATAAGTAGCACGGGTATATCTGTAGCAATAGCTAAAAATGCATTGTATGGGTAAGAATATCAATATTTCTAATGCCAAAAATCATTAGGATATTAAGTAAAGATCATGAAGAAATTTTGTAAATTTTCTACCATAAATATATACAAAAATGTATTTATCATTAGTAATATTTGTAGCTAAGGACTTCATTTGGACAACTTTAAAAGGCAATCTTCTCAATATTTAGATTTTTTTAATAGTTGTTTTTTAAAATATTTTTCAATTTTTTTTTAAGTAGTTGTATCTTGGCCAAATATTGTCATAACCTAACAACCCATACATCAATGTTTATTCAGCTTTTTGATGATGTTTCATAAAATTGACCCTTATGACTGGTTTTGTAGTCCAGGGTCACAAAAAATAGGAGAATTGTACTGAATTAAAACTAATACATGGAGCTACCAGGCCCAGTCGGAATCTGTAAACTTTACCTGTCAGTAATTATGTGAGTGATGTTTTAGATCCGTTGCAATTTGCATACAAATATGCTAGAGGTACCGATGATGCATTATAATTCAGTTGCTGAGCATTCTCTAAATGATAGCTGAAAGCATTAAATATTTAGCCAAGATGTTTAATAAAAAACATGCAATTGAACAGAGAATCTGTGTAACTATGATGATGGCCATTATAGATCTGCATGGCTTTCCGTGACGTTTTGTAGGTGCAGATTACATGTGGGTCGGCTAATAACGTGTTGAAATAACAGAATGCAAATAAACTTGATATAAAACAGATGCAAAATGACTCAATGCTTTTGAGAGGCTTAAAAATGCAACATTACGCATTGTAAGGTTGTGTACGAGGTGCAATAGACCTCTGGTTGGCTCCAGTAAGGACCTCTTGTGGTGACATCATAACATACAACTGACCTAAAGAAGGAAACAAATAAACAAAAATAAATATTCAAGCAATTCATACAAGTATTAGAGCAAGATAATATTTATGTCAATTTACCTCCAGGTGCACTTTGACTGAGCAGAGCATCTGAAGCCTGAACACCGGTCACCATAGTGCCTGTTGCAGAATCTGAGATAGTAGCTGGGTAATACGTGTAATGGGTTTCTGTGCCGTCTCCCTCTAAACCCTCAGACTGAGAAAACACAGCCTAAAACACATGAACACCAGCATAATGTTAGCATATGTCAAGTTGTAGATGTACCTCATCTATGTCATGATTTTTCCACCTGTGTAACAGGTTGCGTTGTAGCAGGAAACCCAGTCACTACACTAACAGCCGTTGCACCGTCCGCTTGCGCTTCCAGCTGTCCATCCGCAACCTGGATCACTCGATATGTAACCTGAAGAGAAATTAGAAGGACAAATTGAGGAGCCCACATACAAAAACAGCTTAACGGCACCTACATCAAAATACACTTAATCCCAGCCTCAGGTCATTCAGTTTGTTGACAGAATCCATTAAAAAATAAAGATAATTTACAAAAAAACATGTCAGACGCACTTAAAAGGTTTTGCCTCTTAGCTCTTCAATTGTTGTTATGCAAGAAAAACTTTGAGAAGTCTTCTGTATGTCTTCAGTAGATATCTAAAGATAAAACAAGATAGCTCTCACATCTGAAAGACAACTCTAAAGTGGGATATTGGTTTACATACTGTTATGACGTTAAATTCAGGTATAAACAAGATTCAAATGTTTTGTGATCAGATCACTCAAATCACATTAGAAATTGTTGAAAATACACATCCGTCTGCTACTTTTTTACTTGAAATATCTGGGACAACATGCCTGTCAATCACCCACTGCATCAAAGCAAGAGTATGGGACTATTTTGGTTAGATACAGCTTTAAAATTAAACACAAACATTTTTAGAAAAGCCCACAAGAACATCTTATCTAATATATTATATGTCAGGATATGCCTACCATCTACATAAAGACACTGGTAAGTGGCTTTAAAGGGATAGTTCACCAAAAAAAGGAAAATTCTGTCATCATTCACTCAATTCTATGTTGTTACGAACCCGGACAAATTAAGATATGTTGAGAAATGTCTGTAACCAAACAGTCCGTGGACCCCATTAACCTCCACGGTAGGAAAAAGTATACTATGGAAGTAAACAGGGTCCACGAAAGGCATGGTCACAAACATTTCTCATCTTCTTTTGTGTTCATCAGAACAAAGACATTTATACAGGTTTGCAACAAACTCGAAAGTGAGTAAATAATGACAGAACTTTCATCTTTGGGTGAACTATGTCTTCAAAGAGAAACATCTGTTATAATGAATTAATTTAGAAATTATGAAGCATGCATATTGAAATCAGCACAGGTCTCAATGTTACGCTTGTGGCATGACTAAAGATTATATTTGGTAACAACAATTTGCAAACTTGCTTTTTTGAACTATTGCACTTTTATGTATGAAAATGTAGACAGGGCATAAGTTCGCATTAAAGTTTTTGAATCTTCCCCCTCCTACCTGCCCTGTGGGAGGGTACAGCTCCCCTACCTGCCCCCCAGCTCCCTCGGTCTTGAACAGATATTTAATCGGCTGCTCGGAGGTGAACGTAGAAGCGGACTGAATAGTTGTGATTGCCGATGGGTCCTCCGCAGTGGCAACTGCCCCTAAAAGAAAACAGACATCAATTCTCAAAATCTTTACTGAATCTTTAAAAAACATTATTGCTTATTGTATAAAGTCTTATCTGATACCTTCTTCAATGACACTGACATCAGGATCAGAACTTTTCTGTTGCCTGAAAATACAGTATTTTACATTAGGACAAAATAAAGATATGTAGTTATCTATACAGTATAGGATGTAAGTGTAGTTAAGACAGAACAATCCAAAAAATATAAATCTAACAATTTTGGTCATTAATGAAAACACAGAAATACTTCAGGTACAAACCCTTTCATATCCACAGTCAGTATAACAATCCAAATGTCCTCACTTCCTGATGTTTGGTCAGACCTTTACTGACTGGTTCGAATAAAGAACACATCACGATAGTAAATTAAACACCAAAAGCAAATAATTTAGATATTTAGTACACAATTACGATACATTAATACCTATTTTGTGTAACACTACAGTCATTGATATAAAAATATTTTATTAGAGGCACACAGCTTAACCGCAAAGAAGACTGATCATTTAAATAAATAAAATATTGACTCAATAGAGAGAACAGCTAGCTTCTAGCGCTATCTAGCTAGTTTAAATAGGCTGGTCAGGCACATTAAAACAGGAATAAACTAGCTGCACCTAGTTATGATCAGTTTATAACAAAGTCCAAAAAGAAACAGAATAAACAGTGTTTATTAAACACAGAATTTAATTCACGGCTTACCGTTTACTGTGTCGCTTTGTTTACAACCGCTGCAACCCATACACGAGATTTTGCGCATGCGCACAGAAAACATAATGATGACATCATTACTGGGAGACTGTAGTCGAGTTTCAGAATGTTCATTTAAAAGAAGAATACCATATTATTAATTTAAAAAAAATATATATTTTTTAATTATATTATTAATTAGATAATAATTAGCTAAAAACGAATATTCACAAATACAGTAAAACGTATTAAAAAGTAACCCATTAAGACCTGCCTAAACCCTGGTTTTGTTTTTCGTTATATGTGTTAAAGTTTTGACTGTACTTTTACTGTTTTGATGAAGTTCAATAAAAATATCATTACTGTTTAGTATTACTATTTCTATCAAATCTATACCGAATTTCTACATAGCAAATAATCATCTTGTAAACAGGGTATTCTCTTGTTGAATCAAATGTACGGAATGGACTGTAACCCAAAGGTCAGGTTCATATAGTAATGGAATTAAACGAATGCTTTCTCATTCTGAACATCAACATCTGTTTAAAATGATTCGCGGCACGCTAACGACGTCTGCTGGTCAAAAGGGTGTAAATACAAAGGAAACGCAACAGTACATAGCACTTGTGCAGTGTGTAAATTGCGGCCGTGTGTATTTATTATTTAAGGTCAGTTCACCTTCATTAAGAGCCCACTCAGGGTTCGATTACGAGACGGGGAGAAAATCCAACATTACTTTCACTTTAGTATGAAGTACCCTGCATACAATGCGAGGCTAAACAGCATTTGACGTTTTTAAATTGTATTTACCTGGCAAACCGTTTATAAACATTTTTTATATTTAAAGTCGTATAATATTGTGATTAAAAAAAACGCAGCTTTGACAAAACACTAGATTGCGCCCGGGGTTCGATCCCATTACAGGAAGAATTCAACACGTTTGAATAGAAGTAACCCTTGAGCTATGCTAGTGCAGTAACAAAATAGCATGAAACACCCTATTGTATAGTATAATGAACGCATTCTACCGTTAAAGTTATAATGGTTATATGCGCATACTTAAAAATAAGACAATTGACATATGTACGTAATATTCTTTATATTAATGTATTAAAAGTGGCTTCAACAAAACGCTGGACGGTGCCCGGGGTTCGATACTACGCCAGATTCCTAGCATAGCGGCTGCTGTAGTAGAAGTAACCCCTGAGCTACACCAGCGCAGATGTGTTGTTAAATAAGTTTTTTTTAAAGGGGTTTATTTTCAATAACAAAACTTTCATTTTGTTATATTAAAGAGCACTGTTAAAATGATATTGTAATGGTCATCATTTTTAAAAATAAAACACTAAACTGTGCCTGGAGCTCGATCCCATAACCGGAAGAAAGTTATAACTGCCAATTATAGTCATTCTCTGACATAAGCAAATTATTGTATGGCTAAAATAATATACAAAATAACACAATTTATAAATATATTCCTACGTATATCTCGTTTAATTCTATATATTAATTAATCAAAGTAGCTTCAACAAAACACTGGATAGTGCCCGGGGTTCGATACAACGCCAGAGATCTAGCGTAAGTGACTTTTATGAGAAGTAACCCCTGAGCTACGCCAGCGCGGAAGTAACTTACCTATTTTGTATATAAAACTACAGCTAAGTTAACAAGATATTTTTTAAAGTTTTTTTTAATAATATAACTTTTTTATTTTGTGTTATTGTAAAATGGAAACTTATTCTATCAGAAAAAAGTTATTCTACTTTCCAAGGTCTATTATATAGATATTATTGTTTTAACTGATTCAGGATTTCTATCTATTTCTGTCACTAGCCAACAGTGATAAATAAAGATAAAAGTGTTTGCTTTTATTTTTTATTATTCTATAAAAATTGATAAGACATTTTGAGGTTCAAAATCACAAATTACATATCCTCCTAAATTATAATGCTAAGGTGACCAGATTCTTTAAATGAAAACCGGGGGCATTTTCTAGTTCAATGGTCAAAATATAATTAAAATCTCATTTGTTATTATATGATGAATTTAAAAAACGGTACAGGTTTTCGTATTTTTATTGTTGTGGGTTTCTAATTCAATTAATTGAACAATTTCTGTACATTTTAATTCTTTATTTCATTTATACAATCCACAGATATAACATTTATGAATTCGTACGAAGATAATCGGGCAAAAACCGTACGATTATCATAAAAACAATACCGAAACCCCGCCCCTAACTCCAACGTCACAAGGTTTAAGGCAAATCGTAAAAAAATCTACGAATGTGGTTGTACGAATTAATACGAATTTGCCACCTCGTAAAATACGTAGGAATTGCTACGACATAGCGTTGAAGTTACTACTTGTACAAAGTTGTGAAGAATGATTTAGAAGTTTCAAGAAAATACTTTAGAAAGTAATCAGGGTTTCTCGCAGCCCCCTCTGCTGGTGAAAATAATAATTACACGATTGCTCTAATCTAGTTCTCAGCAGGCTAAATGTTGTGTGCAGGCTTTTTAGTGTATTTGTTGGTTGTTTTGGACGAGCTGAGTGTGTACATGTTCACATATGAACAGCAAAAACTCTGTTTTTGTATCTAAAAATGCATCGTATTTTAATACCTACACAATGAAGGGATACAACAAAGAAATCTGAGCAGAATTTTGAGCAGAAAATAAACTGGTCCGTGCCAGTGAGTGGACGATTTAAAGCTATACTGTATAATATAATTACATAGAAATTCACTTACAAAAAAATTTATTTATAAAGTTTTATAACGGTGATTAAAAATGCAGCTTCAGTAAGACATTGTAGCCTACTTCACAAACAAGCAGTAACCCCTGGGCTATGCCAGCAGGTGGGCAAACATCATTAAAAGTTATATTATACAAAATCTGGAAATGTTTATAAATAATTCACACACACTTCAATAGCCTGTTTATGTGAATACATGGCAAGACAGCTAAAAAGTATTTGTCCTGTGTTGATTTTACTATAAGTTTTACATGTTATTTTCACAAATGACACAAATACATTTTCTTTTCTTTTAGAACAAAATTACTGACTTTGTCTATATGTCTACTGTTGGACATTATTAGTAGTAAAATTAAACTAAAGACAAAAAGTATGTTTAAGTTTTTTAATATGTTTAAGGTCCACAAGGCCAAAACACCTGCTGTAGCTTGGATATACTGTTTATAAAAAGCACACTTTCTAAACTTATCAACATCTTGAATTATTGTTTTGCTAAAGTGTAATCTTTGATATTTTTTTCACCAAACAGGATATACACATGCAGGCATAATGGTTCAGCATATAGACAAAGTGTATGTGGGTTTATAGGTGTACACTTCTTTGTTTCAGTATCATCAGCTTGACACAGAGAAGGATTTTCCATTTAGAAGTAAACCGCTTGATAAAAAGCAACTGCGATTGACCACAGCAATCCTGAGACCCCATCTAGCAACAACCCACTTGAAGGACAAGCCTTTAGTTTATCTGGAAATGAAAACGTTTTAATGTTTGTGTTATAAAATATACATTATATGAAATCAAGTCATTCATTTGACACAAACTTTATCTTACCAGTGTATTTCACTGTGATGTTCTTCTCTTCTTTACTTGTTCTCCGTGACAGAAGGCATTTGTAATTTTTGTTATGATAAATATCTTGGATAGCGAGTTGGCATTCGGCTGAATTGTTTAAGTATACAACATTTTTGTTTACCATTTCTTTCTTTGAGGTGCCAAGGAGAGTTTGCCTGTTGCCTTCAATTTCGTAAATGTCACAATTAAAGACTGTGTTGTCACAAGATGGGTAATAACACTGAATTACGCGGCTTCGGTTTTTAATTACACATGCTGTGAGTATTCCAAAATCAGCTTTTTTTTCAGAAAACACAGCTAGGAAAGAAAACAAACAAACAAAAAACAAACAGTTAATACATTCTTACAGGCAAATAAACATACAATATAGTCCACAAAAATGTATTTCTTCTAATATCAAATCAAACCAATTAGAAGGTGAATGTAAGCTACAGGGTATACACGCTCATTCCACTAGGGATTCTATTAATTCATCTTAAAACACATGAAATCCTTTCTTTTGTTGAGACCATATCTTCATTGTAGTTTAAAACATCCTTTTATTATTATTATTATTTTTTTGTTATGATCAATTGCGTTAAGAAAGAAAAATACAAATGATCATAGAAAATATTTGCTTGAAAACATTTTTCAAATGATTGTTGTTTTCGATACACTATTTAATGCCCTAGTATGCTCTGTTAAAATGTATATTTCAAAATGCTCAGGAAAAAAAAGGAAAATAAAAGGGTATAGCCTACACTCTCAGAAAAAAGATACAAGAAGTTACAGAAGTTGTCACTGGGGCGGGACCTCTAAAAAAAACACACGTTTGTACCTAAAAGGTACACACTGGCGCTCAGAGGCATATAGAGGGTTTTCACGACGCGTCATCAGAGCGGTGGTCGCCATATTGGAGGCACTCCGCATCACAACAGAGCACAGGCACTGATGTATATCCCGAACGTCGTCAAGGAAAATGGTTAATTATTGGAGTGTTTGAGGTTGTATCATTAGGACAGTTTGAGAAAAACTTTTGGAATATTATCGACTTCCAAAGTTATTAAAAACCAGGGAAAGGAATGCAAGAAATTATCAGAGGAGGCACTTGTGGTCGGCAAAGCTCAAGAAAAGAGTTCTATTGTATTAGAAATATGATTGAAGTTCATAAAGTATACTTTAAGTGTATGCACAAAATGTACTTAAACACAACTAAAATGTGCGCTGCAATGCCTTAATGCCAGTGTGCTTAATTGCTCATAACAAATTTTCTATGGTATTGATAATAATATTTTTAATAGTAAATGGTAAAAACAATTATTGCTTTTATTGTTTTAATGTGTGCTTATTTTACTGTAAAGCACTTTGGTAGGACATTGGCTATTTTAAATTTGCTATATAAATAAAGCTGACATTGAAATATATGGGCTCGGCATGAAAACCAGGTAGTTGACTACCGGGATATGCAACTGAAGAAAGAATCGCCAGGTCGTCACGGATCCAAGAAGAGGGAGCTAACTCGTAAGGATCTGCACCTCCTATAAATTGTAATTTCTCAAAATATCGTGCTGTTTCGTGTGGTCCAAGTCCTTCCCTATATGCCTTTGCATCTTGGATGCGTTATCTGTTGTTTAGACATGTCTAAATTCACTTAAGGTATCCAAAGCGCACAATAATCCATTGTACTCCGTTCAGTTCTTTACATCGAGTGCCTCCACAATGGCCGCGCATCCGGGTTACCGTCCAGAACGTGACGTCGGTGAAAACTTCTATACTGGTACTTCAAAACTACTGTGACTATCTGTACCAAAATAGTACATATTAGGACCTTTTAGAAAGGTACTGTAGCAGTCGTAAGTGAATATTTTCTTTATTTTAAACTGGACATATCATGAAAATCTGACTTTTTTCATGTTCAAGTGCTATAGTTGGGTGCTTCTATCAAATGTGAAAAAGATGACTTAGTTTTGGTAAACCATTTTCTGCAAGCATGTGAAAAAATAGCAAACTATAAAAAATAGCATTTTAAAGGACACACCCAAAAACAGGACATTTTTGCTTACACCTACAAAGTGGCAATTTTAAAATGCTATAATACTCTGGGAACACCAAAGATTTATGTTACATCTTAAAAAAGTCTTGTGAAAAACGTAACTCAACGTAAATTGGCAGTCAAGGATGATAGTTGTGAAAAAGCAATCGCTGCACTACTGCTTATCAGCTCCTTAAGGTTTATATTTGTTAGCACCCCCTAAAGGGCATAATGTGCGTATGTTTATGTAAACTCTTTATTTTAGTAAATGTTATGATATATTTGTAACAATGCAGTCAAAGTGTTCATAGGTAAAATGCTGATACAAATTTGCATTTGTTTTTTAGCTCTTACAGTGATCTTTTGGAGTTATCAGGCGCAATAAACTTCAGTAAAGTTTTGACCGTTCTTGGGATGGGGTTTGCTACTGTACCGTCCAAGTGACAACTTTTGTACTTCTTTTAAGATTTTCAGAAAACCATTTTCCTTTGTTCATTACATGAAACTATACTTCAGCTTCAGATAACCTGAAATATAATGCAAAAAAGTAATATTTACTACATTTTCATGTCATAATTTTAGTCTTTTACTAAAATTTCTCCTGATGACCTACAGAAGGATGAAAGTGATATGGGTTTGGAATGACATGATGGTAATTAAGTTATTTTGTATAAATTAAATTTTTAAGAAAAGGCAGAGAGACAGAGAATGATGACTGAATGAGAAGATTTTTCTGTGCAATGTTGCTGTCATGAAGTTTCTTACCTGACAACAGGGATACAGCAATTATAAAAGCAATATTCCAACGGCACTCTGTGCAAAAATTAAACAAAACACTTATAATCAGAAATCAAGAGTTTATTTAGACACCTGTAGCTGTTTAAAGTATTTAGATGAAATATTTTTCTTTACATACTTTAATGCAAGAAATGTTTAAATGTTTTTTAAGAATTTTCCACTGCCATTTCATAGGGCTGAAAATATCTAAAGCACTTTTGGTCTTCAAAAAATACACACACCAAATACATATAACAAAAAGAAACACAATGAGGTGACTTCATGTTATAATAAGGCAGCAGATCCAAATGCAAATAGTTCTTTTAATACAAATGAAACAAGATAATCCATAGAGGGCACATACACAGACCAGAGAACCAGAAACAACGTTACATAAGAAATACAACACAGGACAACTGAAATACTGGCCTATATACACACACACAAAGTAATCAGAAATAACAAGACACACCTGGGAAACAAAATCAACACAAGGACCAATAAAAAAGAACTACTGTACACTGGCCATTTCTCAATCGGAAGGCTGCAGCCTCCGGAGGTCGCATTTCTAGGCTGTATACGTCAGACTGTCTTATTTCACAATATTCTTGGTTAATCGTAAATGAATATGCTTATGACTTGTAAATGTAATGTTCAGTTAACTTAAATAAACCAGGCTTGATGACGTATATGGATCTCTTTGATGACTCTAACTGTTAATCCTTTTTCTAGTAATACCACAGATGTTGTCTTTGTTATATTACTTGCAGTAATTAGGTATAGCCTAAATTATTGTTTTAATAGAAAATCAATAAATAAGCATACCAAATAATTATTCTACAAAGAGCAATTTAACATGCTTATGCAAAAGTAATAAAAATAAATCACTTTACAGTGTATTAATTAAATATACACTAATTCTCATTAAGTAAAAAAATTCTTCAGTCAAGATGAGAGAGTGATTTTCTCTTTAATATTATTGTGAGATGAAATAAGTTACTGTACAGGCTGCAGAGGCAGACTTGGCGAAGGCGGCCCACCACACCCTTCTCACAAAACACCAAAGCAGACCCCAGCAAACACATAACGTTCCCCTTACGTTCGCTTATGGTTCCCATTTGGTTATTTTTTTGGGAACCAAATAAGAACGTTCTGGGAACGTTCCTTGCAGGTTATTTTTGTGTTTCATTTTATAACCTAGAGAGAACGTTCCCAGAAGGTTCTCTGTAGGTTTTTTTTAAGATATAACGAATACACTTTAAAGGCGCTCTAAGCGAAAGTTGACGTTTGAACTGTTTTCAAACAAACAGAGCGTAGCTAACTCCTCCCCCTCCCTCTCCCTTCCGTGCTTTCATGAACGCGCCCAAACCCCCACCCCCAAATCCTTCTTGTCGTTTATTGGCTGGAACACTTTGTTATGTTTCGTGTTGGTAGGTTTGGCCACTGTGTTGTTATTGCCGTTTGTGGTGCATGGGCTGTCTACAGAGATCGCGTTTTTTACAGTTTTATCAGGAGTCAGGTAGCAAGCAGATAGTGAGGAGATGTTTGCTGTATGTAACAAAAAATGTTTTATGGTCTAAAACGAGTGAATTCGCTTAGAGCACCTTTCATAATGGATGCTAAAGCCCCTAGGGCAGCGCAGTGAATGCCGATTGCTTAGTGTGTGTTCAGTACTGCTGGCGCAGCTAACAATTTTTGGTTCCCAGAACGTTCTGGGAACGTTAGCTCATGGTTCCCAGAACAGATACCCTAACGTTCCCTGCTGGTTCCCCAGGAAAGTTTTCTTGACTTCAATAGAACGTTCCCTCTGGGTTTTGAGAACGTCCTCATAACCTTGTGCAAACGTCAGGGGAACGTTCTCCTAACATTGCGCTAACATTTCCCTAACGTTATCTTAACGTTCCCACAACGTTCTGATAACGGTCCCCTAACCTCTACATTGTTATATGCCTATATGCAAATAATCAGACTAAAAATCCTAAATTAAAGTCCAATCTCTTACTTGAAGTTTTTTAAATCATTATCGAGAACAAATTAATTTACTGAAAAGCTACCAGAAAAGACAGGTAACCAAATGTGTGAGAATGTACTTTGCTAACATGAGGAGGAAACACTGGCCTATTTATAGATACACTGTTTTAGAATGTACTATCAAAAAAAGTCTAAACAAAAGAGAACAAATGTTATGTACTCACAAAATCTCTTGCTAAAAGAAACCATAAAACATCTAACGCAAAAAACAGTAGTAAATTTAAATAATTGTATTAACACAAACTTAGCCCTAAATGTTAACACAAACTTAGCCCTAAAATATATTACACACATTCAAACTTTATACTGTATGGGAATATCTGTTGTTTATTTGCTTTACTTACATTTAGCAATAGCATATTACATGGCAAATAATAAAAATTTATTTTTTAAATTAAAACGGAAAAATGTACCTAAAGTTAAGTAGTTTGCATCCCTGGATTTGGTATTTATCTGTAAGCTAGTATTTTCTGTCATTTTTCTCACAAATACACAAACTTAGGCATGCAGCGAGTTACAAGTGGGTCCAAAGAAAAGACTTGTAAGTTTAAATCGTCAAAACTTTAAAATGAATGCAAATAAACTTTTGACAAGAACATGCAATGTCCACAATAGATATATTGTATACTGTATGTTGTTTGATGGGGAGCTGCACGTCGCCCTCATAGAAAAAATATACACATACAGCATCGATGTAAAGGCAGAGAGATATCCAAAAACGCACATGAGCAACAGGTTATCAAAATGCGTGCACTGTCCATAAGTGGTCTCAAACTGTGCATTCGGGAGCCATATGATGACAAAAGTAAATGGAATGATCAGCTCATGAGATTTTATCGAGTACCGATCGATATATTTAATGCGATGATCAACCGATACCGATCGGAGAGCATGCAGAAACGACCCGTGTTTTTAGACTATAAAACATGGCAGACAGAACAAAATAACAAAATTTCAAAATAAGAGACATGACTGGGGAAACACAGAATATTGTTATGAATATAACATTTTTTATATTTTACTTTTAAAGTTCAAACATGAGCTATTTGCTACATTAGCCTACAGTTTGAATTAGGGATATATGTTACATGCTAGAACTGCAACAGGTCAAAGACTAAAAACCTTCTAACAAACTATCAGATTTTTTTCAGATTTAATAAATACTGTAAACATTCTTACCTTTAATCATTGTTACCTAAATTTAAAACGTCAAGTTTTGTATGTAGTCCTGATATCAGATATTTGAGAATAGTACAGTGGAACAACATGTAATGTAGGCAGGGCTCAAATGATACAGATCAATGGTAATCTGGTTTGGTTTCTTAATGACTGTCAGGGGGATAGTGGGTTGGATTTGCTACAGCCTTGCAAGCACTTCCAGATGCAGCCACATATTAAAGAGACAATAACAGAAGACCGAGATACAGTAAAAAATATTACTGAAAAGCTGTAAGCATGGGGAGAAAATAAAGAATGAAAATATGAACTTTTATTGTTATTACATGTTCATTTATAAAACAAGTAGTTTTCATAAAAGTCAGATGCAACTTAAACACAAGCAGTCCTTAATGTATTGCGGCTGTTATACGCCATTACGTTGCCTTTATATAATGTGCTGTAACATTGCATTATTAATGTCATTGATAATCAGAGAGCTTGGAATAATGTTCCGGAAAACCTCAAAGCAATTTTGTTTGTAAACACATTATGTTATCAGAGAAAATTTTCTGACAGGAAATGTCATTTCCTGTTTGTTTGCTTAGAAAGTCACCATTGCTAGGTGGTGGCACACACATTTAAGTGGGTAAATATCAGTGGGGTAGTTTAACACACTATGAACAAATATACAGTTTAGGTTTGATAAATCACTCGAAATGTGACGCATTCTGTTTGCCTTATGTCAAATTGTTATCAAAAAGTATCAAAAGTGTGTTTTAAATTTTGCAGCTTCATTGTTTTGACATGATAATCCAATTTGGTGACAATAACATGCATCCCCTATAAACGTTTACCTCATGCACTTTTCACAAAATTAAAAATGGCTAACTTCTTGTTGGGCGGTGCTAGGGTGCAGTGGAAAAGCAATTCAGAGAGTCTAAATATGACATAAGTCATAATTGTGTCAAGTTATATTTATAGTATTTGTAGTAAATGATATCCCTGGACAAAAATATGCATGTCATTGACCTGTTTACTATGCATGGTTAAGATCCGTACAGACTGTCATCTTTAATGCCAACATACAGTCAGATTTGCAAATCAAGACTTAAAAAATCAATCCAATGGGCAAATAATACCAAAACTCCAATCCAAGAATCACAGCTAAGATAAACAGAGCAGGGTTCAGGATAACTACTAAAACCAATATTGGGATGATTGCTTAAAACTGGAGGTACATATAAAGTTAAGCAATTTAACAAAGTTGAAAATGCAGTGTATTACTTATTATAATGGTATTTTTTTCTGCCTTGACAGTAGAATACATCAAAATATGTGAGTTCGATAGTTCAGAAAATAAACTCAGTTTCTCAGGTACAGTAAGTCTCTACATTTAATGTTAACCGACAAACACCTTTGTGGTAAGCTTTTAAAGGCCAAAATATCTCTGAGTGGGTGTGCATGCATCTTGACATTAATTATCAGCCAGAGTCCTATTTGCTTAAACAGGGTCAAAAGTCAGAGTCTATGTGTATGAAGATGCGTAAGAGTTTTTTTAGAAGACAAAATGTGTATCATTTCTTACCCCTGTTGAGGTTTTGCTTTTGCAAGCTGTTGACTGAATTAAATGATGCTATCGATTGACTGCAAATAAAATTCAGTAAAAAATAACATTATAAAATAACCAATTCAGGTCTTTAATTCTGATTGGTTGAAACGCGTTCTAAGCTGTGAAAAAATACCACGGTAACCCCATGGTTCAGACAGCATTCCATTACATTTTTCTAAAATTGCACAATTAATGGCGAATTCAAGATAAATGTCAATAATTATTGTGGCGTTATCTCGTCAATTAAGACTGAGGAGTTTTGACCTCAAATTCATATTTCCGCTATTATCCACTAGGTGGCGATCTTACCCAACTTAAACACTGACGCATTCACTCAACACTAAAAACACTGTGTACGTTCACAAAAATGGAATTATCTCAGCTTTTAGCTCAAAATTTGAGAGGTACGAGATAAGAGAACAAATGACGGTAGGATTACGGGCTAATCACACCAAACGCGCTTTAAACGCTTGGAAACGCAAGGCCTTTTTTTAAAAGAGCAGTGCGACGCGGCTTTTTATATTGCTAAGCAACCACCGAGTCAGCTGTCTTGTCAATCAAATATTGAAGCATGAGCGCTCTTTTGCTGTTAACTGTCATATTAGCAGAAACTTAAAAAAGAGGGCGCTTGCTCTGACCTTGTTTGATGGTGAGAGGTGCACAAACACGCAGGAGAGAGTGAGCGAGGGAGTCCGTGGCTGCGTTCCACTCCAGTTTTAGATACGCACTCGCAAACTTCCCTAAACACTTCCCCTCGGGGGAATCCCTGTCGCCATTTTAAAGTGCGTTCCACTTTGTCAAGTGGACGAGGGAAGTTTATATGGAAATTGCATAATTTTTACTCTATTACATTTCATAAATACTTTTTGTTTTACATTTAATATTTAAGTACATTAACGTACTTTTACTCAAGTAAAAGTACACAATTTTAATGTAATTATGTATTAAATACATTTTAATATGCAATATTAAAAGATACACAGTAGGATTCTATGCTTTAGAATGTAGTGAAGTAACATATTTCCCAATACAAACACCCTAATAAGGCAAAGATGCTTGGAAAATGTAAGTAAGTATTGTCCTTCTCTGCTATCAAGTCCAACTATATCCAATTTAAGCTGATAATAGTCAGTTTTACTGGTATTTTTGCAGCAGCCGCTATGAAAACCAGCCATTTTGTTGAAAGTTTCCCACTCAACAGTGTGAGTTCCAGCGTTGTCACATGGAAAAGTGACATCAATGCATACCCTCTATAAACATCACAGTCTTTAATCATATTTTTATTGTGTCTTTGCTGCGTCTGTGTTTCTTGGGAACTGCCCTCTGTTGCAGCCACACTTGATTCTAAAGAACTACTTGTTTTGGCGGAAGAGTAATATTTGTACTAATATAATTACAACTTATTTGCTGTGTTATATTTTATGAAATCCTGCTATGCATATGAAGTAACCGTTTTATAAAAGCGGTGGGCCCCGCGAGGCAGTGTTGTTGCAGCGCATTTTATAGCAACTAGGGGGGTTTTAGGCACTTCGCTTTACGTTGTGCCTGACAGCGGCCATTGGCTGTTATAAAATGCACTGGTAACCCACTGCTTCTTGGGGCTTATTGCTTTATTTTAACATTCTTTATTCTTTCATAATACAGTTACACGTTTGTTATTGTATGCACAAATAAAACTGCTGTGTGTTTTTGCTTAAGCTGATCCCTTTGTAATGTTTTTTTCAAACAGCCCTCTCAAACACTTTTTTTTCAAATAAAAAAATATTAAATAAATATTAGTGCAAGCTGTAAAACTGCTTTACCGGCATAGTTGAATGATTAATCAGATGGTCAATACAGATGTTTTTGAAGGACCTCCTTTAGCATGAGAGTCCCTATAAAAGAGACAGTCCAGACTCACTGAATGAACTGAATGATCGGTCATCATCATGGCTCTTAATGCTGGTTGTTATTGGAAAGGACTTCTGCTGTTCTTCCTCCTGTTCATCTCTGCGAATGGACAAAGCGAGCCGTAAGTCACTTTAAATGATCTCTACAGAAGAAACATTGTTCATCACTGTTGTGTGTTATTTTATAGTATTTCCTGTCTGGTAGTTTTCAGTGTATGGGCTTAGTAAATGTGGTAAATTATTAATACAAAATAATGCATGTTCCCTTTCAAGGGAACTCGATGCTGCATCATAAAATAAAACGTTGGGGAAGAACGCCACAGCGCTTGCGCATTAAAATAATCTATAAAACTAGGCTGTCTTATAGGCGGCGAGTGATGATGTCACATGTGCCACAATACCGGAAGGTATAAAAGGGAGGCGCAAGCAGTGCATTTTAGCTTTCTGTCATTCAGCGAGGGCTCTGTGTTTGCTTTTCCTTTTCAGGCTGCGGTGTCATGGGCTTGCCAGATAGTTTTGCACTAGACTCAGGTTTGAGTGTATCTGGCAAGACCATGACAGTACTATGTTCTGTGTGGGAGCATGGGGAGGCATATAGTGTGTGGCTTCCACATGTTCCCAGTGTTTTGTGGCTGTCATGGTCTTGCCTGACCTTGGTTATTATCCAGGTTGGATGTAAGAGGGCAAGATTGTGGCAGCATTGTGTTTATGTGGGAACACGTGTGTTTTCACATCATGTATGTGTGACACGTGTTCCCAGTGTCTTGTCACTTTTACCCTACTCCCTTATGTACTCGTGTCTTAAGTGATTAATTATGTTCACCTGTTCCCCATTGATGTGCTGTCTATTTAATGCCCTCGTGTTCTCTGTGTGGTGTGCGTGCGTTGTCGTAGTTCAGTGTTGTGAAGATCTCAGTGTTCATGTGCTTCGTGTGTTTTGAGATCTGTTCCTGTTTTCCCGTGTTTAGTTTGTGTTTCATCACAGTGTTTAAGTTTATCTTCTGTTTTACCCCCACGTGGGTGTTTCTGTTATTTTTGTAAATAAATTCATAGTTATATTTTCTTACATCTCTTGCGTTTGGGTTCTCCTTTTGTTTTCCACTTTTCGGTTATAACCGATCGTGACAGAACGCACGCACCAAAACTGAACCCAGCGAGGATGTTTGCTGGCAGCCGCCTGGCGATACGGGGAAGAGGATCCCGTCCCGCATACGAGTCGGGTTACGAGTTTTATGACCCACTCGTATGCGGACCCGAGGTGAATGCCAGGCGGCGACCAACTGGGCTTGCTGGACCTCGCCAGACTCAGTCCAGCGTGAGGGGAATTATGACCGGGGCCATCAGGATGGGGAGGTCGAATTCCGTCTCCCCGGTGCTGGAGACTACTCCCGGGGCCAGTCTCGGACCGGCACTCCCTGCGTCGAATCGGAGGAGGAAGAGGACGAAGAGGGCCTCGGAACCGGCGCAGCCGGAGACTCGTCACCAGCCGGCGCAGCCGGAGACTCGTCACCCGCCGGCGCAGCCGGAGACTCGTCACCCGCCGGCGCAGCCGGAGACTCGTCACCCGCCGGCGCAGCCGGAGACACGTCACCCGCCGGCGCAGCCGGAGAGACGTCACCCGCCGGCGCAGCCGGGGACTCGTCACACGCCGGCGCAGCCGGGGACTCGTCACACGCCGGCGCAGCCGGGGACTCGTCACACGCCGGCGCAGCCGGGGACTCGTCACACGCCGGCGCAGCCGGGGACTCGTCACACGCCGGCGCAGCCGGGGACACGTCACCCGCCGGCGCAGCCGGGGACACGTCACCCGCCGGCGCAGCCGGAGACACGTCACCAGTCAGCATTTCAGCCGCGGGACTTTAAGACTCATAACTTTGGACATTTTGTTCCCCCTGTTTTTGCCCCACCTCCCCTTCATCATATATTGTTTTTGTTAAATCACCCCAATCCGTTTGTTACGTATGTCTGTTTACCTTTGTTGTTTGTGGTAATGTTGTCGTGGTTGTCTTCTGTTGTGCAGTCTTTCGTTCCTCGTGTTTAATGTTTTTGTTTGTTTTTGTTGTGACGTCTTGTATCCGTCTTTGAAGATGGGGGTACTGTCATGGGCTTGCCAGATAGTTTTGCACTAGACTCAGGTTTGAGTGTATCTGGCAAGACCATGACAGTACTATGTTCTGTGTGGGAGCATGGGGAGGCATATAGTGTGTGGCTTCCACATGTTCCCAGTGTTTTGTGGCTGTCATGGTCTTGCCTGACCTTGGTTATTATCCAGGTTGGATGTAAGAGGGCAAGATCGTGGCAGCATTGTGTTTATGTGGGAACACGTGTGTTTTCACATCATGTATGTGTGACACGTGTTCCCAGTGTCTTGTCACTTTTACCCTACTCCCTTATGTACTCGTGTCTTAAGTGATTAATTATGTTCACCTGTTCCCCATTGATGTGCTGTCTATTTAATGCCCTCGTGTTCTCTGTGTGGTGTGCGTGCGTTGTCGTAGTTCAGTGTTGTGAAGATCTCAGTGTTCATGTGCTTCGTGTGTTTTGAGATCTGTTCCTGTTTTCCCGTGTTTAGTTTGTGTTTCATCACAGTGTTTAAGTTTATCTTCTGTTTTACCCCCACGTGGGTGTTTCTGTTATTTTTGTAAATAAATTCATAGTTATATTTTCTTACATCTCTTGCGTTTGGGTTCTCCTTTTGTTTTCCACTTTTCGGTTATAACCGATCGTGACAGAACGCACGCACCAAAACTGAACCCAGCGAGGATGTTTGCTGGCAGCCGCCTGGCGATACGGGGAAGAGGATCCCGTCCCGCATACGAGTCGGGTTACGAGTTTTATGACCCACTCGTATGCGGACCCGAGGTGAATGCCAGGCGGCGACCAACTGGGCTTGCTGGACCTCGCCAGACTCAGTCCAGCGTGAGGGGAATTATGACCGGGGCCATCAGGATGGGGAGGTCGAATTCCGTCTCCCCGGTGCTGGAGACTACTCCCGGGGCCAGTCTCGGACCGGCACTCCCTGCGTCGAATCGGAGGAGGAAGAGGACGAAGAGGGCCTCGGAACCGGCGCAGCCGGAGACTCGTCACCAGCCGGCGCAGCCGGAGACTCGTCACCCGCCGGCGCAGCCGGAGAGACGTCACCCGCCGGCGCAGCCGGAGACTCGTCACCCGCCGGCGCAGCCGGGGACTCGTCACCCGCCGGCGCAGCCGGGGACACGTCACCCGCCGGCGCAGCCGGGGACACGTCACCCGCCGGCGCAGCCGGGGACACGTCACCCGCCGGCGCAGCCGGAGACACGTCACCCGCCGGCGCAGCCGGAGACACGTCACCAGTCAGCATTTCAGCCGCGGGACTTTAAGACTCATAACTTTGGACATTTTGTTCCCCCTGTTTTTGCCCCACCTCCCCTTCATCATATATTGTTTTTGTTAAAACACCCCAATCCGTTTGTTACGTATGTCTGTTTACCTTTGTTGTTTGTGGTAATGTTGTCGTGGTTGTCTTCTGTTGTGCAGTCTTTCGTTCCTCGTGTTTAATGTTTTTGTTTGTTTTTGTTGTGACGTCTTGTATCCGTCTTTGAAGATGGGGGTACTGTCATGGGCTTGCCAGATAGTTTTGCACTAGACTCAGGTTTGAGTGTATCTGGCAAGACCATGACAGTACTATGTTCTGTGTGGGAGCATGGGGAGGTATATAGTGTGTGGCTTCCACATGTTCCCAGTGTTTTGTGGCTGTCATGGTCTTGCCTGACCTTGGTTATTATCCAGGTTGTAAGAGGGCAAGATCGTGGCAGCATTGTGTTTATGTGGGAACACGTGTGTTTTCACATCATGTATGTGTGACACGTGTTCCCAGTGTCTTGTCACTTTTACCCTACTCCCTTATGTACTCGTGTCTTAAGTGATTAATTATGTTCACCTGTTCCCCATTGATGTGCTGTCTATTTAATGCCCTCGTGTTCTCTGTGTGGTGTGCGTGCGTTGTCGTAGTTCAGTGTTGTGAAGATCTCAGTGTTCATGTGCTTCGTGTGTTTTGAGATCTGTTCCTGTTTTCCCGTGTTTAGTTTGTGTTTCATCACAGTGTTTAAGTTTATCTTCTGTTTTACCCCCACGTGGGTGTTTCTGTTATTTTTGTAAATAAATTCATAGTTATATTTTCTTACATCTCTTGCGTTTGGGTTCTCCTTTTGTTTTCCACTTTTCGGTTATAACCGATCGTGACATGCGGGCCATCAACCAGTTCCTCATACTGGCAACACAAAAGCTTACAGAGCTTGGGGGCTGAGATAGCAGCCGCAAAATAAGAAACGAGAGGAAAGAGCTGACCTCAGATCAGTTAACATTGCAAATCACAAAGCTACATCTAAGAGATCCTGACACTTTATTAACATTAACTCTGCCGTTTACAACACCTCAGTGCATGTTAATTTCCGAATCACGGGTTCATCAGTCTCTACCCATAGCTACGCGCTTTAGAGCTGACAAATCAGCAAAAAAATACTGTAATAAAAACGAGTTGTTTTTGTCCCGCCGATCAGTCGCTTCAGGGAAACGAACTCATACATCTCACATTCAAACCCAGTCTCGAGAGGCTGGTTCCTAAACCACATTTTCTTTACAAGTGGAGGAAATTACCAAATCTAACACAATGGCTTCTTCTCACTATAGAAAGGTAACAGAGGTGGACCCCATGCAGGCGTGGGTGTTAAAAAAAGAGGCCATCGAGTGTGTTCCCTCTCAGAGATTCACACTAGGTTTTCCAGCCGGTATTTTATAGTTCCCAATAAGGATGGAGGGCTTTGGCCAATTTAAGATATCTTGGCCATATGGAACATCTGGGTTACGGCTCAACAATTCTTCATGATTCCTTGTGGCCTGCGACACATGAGACCTATTCAGTGGTTGCTCAAGAGCAAAGAGTTTTCCCCGAGGGATTTTTTTTGTCTATCAGGGGGATGTATATTCTGGGAGCCAGAATGTGGGAACAGACATTCTTTCGAGGTAGAGGCCCAGAGAATGGAGACCAAATGTGGGAGCAAGAGAACGTCTTTTCTATGGAAAAAACCTGACCAACTCTTGGTTTGCTTTGGAGCCTTAAATATGGGTCACCCTGCCTCCAAACAGACTATTAGTAAGTTGATTGTGGAAGTGCATGAGGTGCGCGGATTGCCTTTACGTCTGTTAATCAGGGCACATTCTACGAGGGGTATGGCATATCCTCTCAGGCCTTTCTATCTGGGACATCCATGCAAGATATATGTGATGTTGCAGGGTGGTCCTGCATACCTTTTACGAGGTACTATAGCTTAGACCTCTCTTCTTTACCTGCTAACCAGGTTCTTATGTCCTGAGGTGTGCATAAACATCTTCACAACAAGACAGACACAAATCCTTATGGCAGGGGTCTTCAACTACTTTTTTCGGGGGTCAGATTTTAAAATTGTAAATATGACGCAGGCCAAACTTTTACCCTTAATTTTTACATTTTATATTTTTTTACTTTTACCGTGTGTGTGTGTGTGTGTGTGTGTGTGTGTGTGTGTGTGCGCGCGTGTTTGTGTGTGTGCGGGCGTTCGTTTGTGTATATTTACTTTTGTTATAATACAGTAAATATATATTAAAAAACATCTATTTTCAAAAAAGATGCACACTTCTTGTATCCAGTGCCTTTTAATTACTGAAAACTCATATTTTCTTTTTTAATATTTAAAAACACTTGCAGTTTAACGTGTAAGAGCCAAATGTTAATAGTTATGAACAACTATTTTGTTCTATATTTTATTTATAACTGTTTAACTTTCATTAATTGGTACATGTCAAGTAACCCAACGGGCACCTTGATGTCAATTTGACATCAACAAATAGTCAAGATTTTGACCACCATGTATGACGTGCATGAATATGCATATTTATATTATTTTTTGTAATTATTTCCTTGTGGTTGTAAAGAGGCCCAACAAAGGTATCAATCTGACATGTTTTTTGTGGTCCCTATATCTAAGGTCAATATCATTACATTAAATTGATGTTGATTTGATGTCAGGAAATAAGATGTCGAATTGATGTTAAAGTTTATGTCAAAACAATGTTTGAAAAAAGTCTTCTCCTAATGACTAAAATTGCACTAGGCCTACATTTTTCTTTCTTTCATTCATTCTTTCTTTCTTTCTTTAAATTTTTTTTTAAAGATATATGTTGGCGTTTCCATTGAACATTAAATACAGATATAACTGTCGGGAGTTCGCCCCCTAGTGGCAGTCATAATGAAATTTCTGTAAATCTGTCATGGGAGAGAAGCCTAGTCCACCGCAAGAACCTTTAATCTACGAATATATTCATAGTTTATAATTTACTTACCAGTAATCAATCGTTTTTAAAGTATTCAAGTGTTACTGATAAAAACAAAAAATAATTAATATGTTTTACTTTGCACACAGTTTTGATTGGAACACACTGAAATTCATCACTTCCGGTCGGAGCGTCACATGCGGTGTAGTCACATAAGTTTATTTTCTTTAAAGCATCCAAAGCTCAAATTAGATCTGATAATTACGCACCCGAAGATGGTTGGGACTGGCACCCCACGCAGCCCCTTTCCTTTCTGTGTTGTCATGTACAGTGGAAAGGTAAAAGTAACCACGCTGAATTTAAAGGCAGAATAGGCAGGAATCATCCAAAAAAACCCCTCTACAAATTTGTCCAAACTGACTTCACATATCAATACATAAGTAAAATGTAAGTACTCTGAAAAAGAGAGCACAAAAATCGAGTGTCTGTATACCTCCCAGCACTGTTCCAAACACAGCCAACTTTTCCATTCACTCCACCCCCTCCCTTCTGGGTTTCTTCTTAAGCCACGCCCCCAAAACACATGAACGCGCGAATTACCTCAGACAAGCGGAGAGGAAGGAGCGCGGTGCATGTAATAACATCAAGTCACAATCACATGTAATAATACACCTAACTTTATCACTAGGAATATAAACAGATGGCTTTTATAAACGGATGGCTTTTAGTACTCACTCAGCCAGTGTTTTGCATGGAAGAGTTTCTGTGATGAAAGCATTGTTGACTCTGACGAGGACTACACTCCGCAGACAACACCGCTACCGCATCATCGACTCGAGGAAAAGCCACGCGATATTTCCTCTCGTTTGATTGCTTCATTTATTCCTTTTTTGCCTTTGCTTACTGGATATGCAGGTACTGTAAGATGTGAATGCAGTTTCTGTGAGTTGTTAGTGCTATTTCTCTGCTGTACTATTGCCTCGTGCACGTTCAAATCAATCGGGTGTGCGCATGTCTGGGCAGATCCCATAGCAACGGGTGGAGCCATGGTCGCGAGAGAGAGTGATATTTGAGCAAGCTAATCATATGTTTCGTCCCGGATGGAAATAATTGACTGTGTTTAACACAGTCGTGAGAGGTCTACAGACACTCGAGTTTTGTACTCTCTTTTTTAGAGTACTTGCATTTTGATTATGCATTTGTATATAAAGACAGTTTAGACAAACTTGTAAAAAAGTTTTTTAGATAATTCCTGCCTACCCTGCCTTTAAATCAGACTATGGCCGTTTCTCAATCCGAAGGCTGCAGCCTCCGGAGGTTGCATTTCCAGGCTGCATACATCATTAAGTCTTATTTTAGAATTTTAACAATTATGGAGTTGACTATTATTCTTAATTAAATCGTACAATTTTGTAATATGGTTATAATTTGTTAATGTAATGCTCAGTTATCTTAAACTTGATGATGT
Source organism: Misgurnus anguillicaudatus (assembly GCF_027580225.2). NCBI lineage: Eukaryota > Metazoa > Chordata > Actinopteri > Cypriniformes > Cobitidae > Misgurnus > Misgurnus anguillicaudatus. The sequence continues at coordinate 19,085,474 of NC_073360.2, read as the reverse complement.
TTGCAGTCTGTATATGCGACCTCTGGAGGCTGCAGACTTCCGATTGAGAAACGGCCAAAGATGACGCGGGCCGGATAAAGATGATTGGAGGGCCGCCATTGGCCAGTTGACTAGCCCTGCCTTATGGCATAGTGGGCGTTCGTTCCCCAAAGTGTAATTTCATGATGCAGTATTGAGTTCCCTCTAAAGGGAACATCTCGGTTGTGACTGTAACCTCTGTACACTGAGATAGGGAACGAGATGCTTTATCTCATTGCCAGAACTCTTTGCACCCGTAGCACTTGCTTTACCTTCCAGAAGCTAAAATGGGTTGTTTGTGCCTCCCTTTTATATTTTACGATATCTGTCACTGTCACACTCGTGACATCATCACTTGCCACCTATAAAACAGGCTAGTTTTACAGATTATTCAGATGCGCGAACACTATGATATTCTTCCCCAAAGTGTCATTTCATGATCTCAGGGAACAGAGGTTACAGTTGTAACAAAAACATTTTTAAGATACATACTACATATCATTGCACATTGTGCAGTAACAGTTTGGCAATTTGAAAAAATTTCATATAAATTTAATTGTTGAGTTTAATGAGAGGAATCTCTCGACAGCTCTTTCATGGTGACATTTCCTGCATTGATCCAGTCAGGATCTGAAGCTAAACTGTGTGCAAGTCTCCTGAAGCCCAATGAAAGTCTTGTAATGACCGTTCATCTAGTGAATGATGACCAGATCACATTATTACTGCAGGAGAAATCAGATGAAGAGTTTCATCGCTGCTTCAACTTCAAGGTTTGACATCAAAACAATCTGCAGGATAATAAACAAGATCATAATGTATGTTTGCTGCATTATCATCTTATTTCATTATTGTAAATGATGTGTTTGTGATTATTTCTCATTAGGCTCCATTGGTGGAAGGAGAATCAGTGCAGAAAATAAAGGCTGAAATTAAAGGGGAGTCTTTCACGATGACTCAAAAGAGAAAAGTTATGTTTAGACATTACAATCCTTTGACCTTTATCCAGACTGATAAACCCATCTATAATCCAGGACAAACAGGTAAGTTTTAAATGTTTCAAAGTCTAAACTCTAGTAAATAATGCAAAGCTCTCTGTACTGTAAGATCAGTGCAGTATTTGGGGTCGTGGTGAAAAATATTATTATTCACTAACATTCAGGCAGCTAACAGTACACAACACAGTCCTGTAGAAAACATGGATCAGACGCTGTTTGTTTGATTAATTTATTTAAAGACCCCAAATAATTGATGAATATGGATGAAGAAGAGTACTGTATTAATCAATTTAATTAATGTACAATACAGGTGCTGGTCATATAATTAGAATATCATCAAAAAGTTGATTTATTTCAGTAATTCCTATTCAAAGAGTCAAACTTGTGTATTATATTTATTCATTACACACAGACTGATATTTTAAATGTTTATTTCTTTAATTTTGATGATTATAACTAAGGAAAATCCCCAAATCAGTATTTCAGAAAATTAGATATATTACATATAGCATCTTCCTCTTCACTATGCCCCACAGATTTTCTATTGTGTTAAAGGAACACGGCCAGATTTTGGGAATTTAGCTTATTCACCGTATCCCCCAGAGTTAGATAAGTCCATACTAGTCTCGCGTAGCCAGACCTTCAATTCTGAAGGTCTGGTGTTTTTCGCTGCTTTTTCTGGACAAAGCCTGTCCACGAGCTGTTTGACCGACATGTCAAACAACCAATCACAGTTTGTTTCGTCTAGCGTCACGTTTCGGAGAGCCGGCTGGCAACAAGTCAGTTATTGAAATAACCAGCCGCAACCGAATAGCATCTAAATAAACAACATTACTCACCATAGAACAATGTTGTGCACTTCATCAACAACTACACCAATGAGACGCTCCCGTTAAATGTCTGTTTGAAGCATATTTCTCCACTTTTTAACACATACAAGCAATTCAGGAGAACCAAACTTTTTGACTCCACTAACTGCCTCAAGCAAAACTCTTGGACGTCTTTTAGAGAGTCTATGCTGCGAACTTTGCATATTTTTGAGAATCCAATGTTTAGCTGATCATGATAACTGCTCATTATTATCCACGTGAACACGACTGATTCTCTTCCTCAATGGAACGTCAGAGCTTTGTTTTCCAGGGACCGAAACTAATCGCGACACTCGCGTCTCCTGGAAATCCGGTTTATTTCAACCAATCAAAGACGACTTTGACATTCTCACAGGGTTTCCAGAAAAGTTTACGAAAAACATCAGACGTTTAGCCAACAGTCTGTGGGCGTGACGTCTGAGGCTGAGACTAAGTCCATACATACCTTTCTCATCTCCGTGCGTGCTGTAACTCTGTCTGACGCAGCCCCTGACTCTGATCGAACTCTCTGCTCCTCACCAGAGGGCTTCTCGGGTGCTGCGAGCAAATCACTCCATCCAAGTAGCAGTGCTTCGCCTTCTGAGAAACCCTGGGACCATGATTTTCAAAGAAAATGCATAATTTACTTTCATCAGAGAACATAACTTTGGACCACTCAGCAGCAGTCCAGTCCTTTTTGTCTTTAGCCCAGGCGAGACGCTTCTGACGGTGTCTGTTGTTCAAGTGTGGCTTGACACAAGCAATGCGACAGCTGAAACCCATGTCTTGCAAACGTCTGTGCGGAGTGGCACTGACTCCAGCTGAACTCCACTCTTTGTAAATCTTCCCCACATTTTTAATGGGTTTTGTTTTACAATCCTCTCCAGGGTGCAATTATCCCTATTGCATGAACACTTTTTTCTACCACATCTTTTCCTTCCCTTCGCCTCTCTAGTAATGTGCTTGGACACAGAGGGCCGAAAAGTTTTAGCACCAGTGCTGTAAGTGTTCGAACCTCACCACATCAATAGGTACAAAGTCATCATATTCAATATATCCATGGGATACCATTTTTAAAAAATACATTAAAGAATAAATGCAATATTTGCACATCTTAAAAGAAAAAACATTGGCTTACCAAGCTACAGGCGAAGACGCTCTTCAAGCTTTCTAAAGTCCTGTAATTTGTCCTCAGTTTTGTCCAAGAGACACAATAATAATCTTTCACAATTTAATCCTTTAATTTTTCATATTAAAAAATGTTAATGTGCTGCTGTGCATCTATTTGTGTAATAAGCAAAGTCTACGTTGTGTCCCATTTATAGGCGCATATTACTAACACACTCTTTAAATAGCCAAAAATAATATTGCGCCATTGACTTTAGACTAGAGTTGTCTCAAAATAGCAACACTCCAATGCACCTGAACACACCTCGTTTTCAGACCGCCATGCCCATGGGCACACAAACTGGCCCAAATGCATATGCTATATAAATGGCATGGTGCTGGACGTGAAAGTGATAACTGCGTCGGTCTGAAACTAGCAAAAAACACTGCATTGTGCTGGGTGTATGATATTATCTCATTGTTGACAGAGGTGGCGTCGGCCTTAGTACACGATGTAACTACAGAAGAGTCAAGTTTTAAATAGGAAAAATATCCAAACTCTTTGGTTACTTTTTAGGCGCAATGCTAATGGACTTATAAGATTCTGTGGATTATGCTAAGATAAAAGTGGTAGCGCCAGACCCAGAGATCAGCTGAATGGATTCCAAAACGGTAAAAATCAAATGTTTGCGTCTATAGGGGAGCTGGAAAATCCCTTTAATTGGGCCGAAGTCCCTTTATTTATTTAACTTTTTAGGGACAATGCCCTGCTGACTGTAGAGAGCTGAAATATCTGTTCACATTGAAATCAAAGGTTGTACATTTTTGTTTTCACAGTGAACTTCAGAATTGTTACCACGGATACAAACTTTGTACCCCTTGATCAACAGGTCTGGAGTGTTTAAAACAGAAAACAAATAGTTAATATTTCATAAATCATTGTGTAGCATTAAAAATATAAAATATTGCTTAATTACTTGCTTTTTTGTTTACAGTACAGTACAGTGGTGCTTGAGGTAAGAACACAAATGTCCCGTGGAGTCATTTACGACACGTATTAAAATCTGAATGTCAGATACTTGATTATTCACATATAGTTGATCCTGATTAAATAATGTTCAGGATGTATGTAGTCATAGAATATAATTAAATATATGCACCATGTCTTTTTTGATATTCAACAGGACAGTCAAAATAACAGGATCGGTCAATGGACCAATATTTCCTCAACAAGATGGATATTGCAGCGTTCTTATGACTTAAACCCTGAAGCCCGTCAGGGCACGTACACACTGAAGGCTCACATTGGTGAAAGACTGATAAAACATTATTTTAAGGTGAAAAAGTATGGTAAGTTTAAACAAAAGACCTTAATATTTTTTTAAAACATAATGAATATGTCCATACAGTATTTGACTATATCTGCTGCCCTCGACTTCTAGTTTTGCCCAAGTTTGACGTAACCGTAAATGTACCAAAGGAGGTCAGCGTCAGTGAAGAGGAACTGACAATTGAGGTTTGCGGAAAATAAGTGTTTTTTTTAATGCAGAACATGTTAAAGATGTTCATTTACAGAAAAATTTATTTATTTTATTCAATTCACTACTCGGCTGTACATCGGTTGCTTGTATCTTTTCAACAGATACACTTATGGACAGCCTGTACCTGGTAAATCTTGGGTAAATGTCTGCCGTCATTTCAGAGATGTCAACCCTCCGCTGTGTTGGAATGAGACTACTGAGGTTTGTAATGCAGCACAAATAGTGACACAATCATCCAATAAAATGTGCAATCCTTAATCAATATGTGTGTATTTATTTATTACCATTAGATGAAGGAGACTGGCTGTGCCACACATACTGTCAACGTATTGCAATTTCTAAACATGACATTAAAGCATCAACTGAAAGAATCTATTAAGGTTGCGGTGAAAGTAATAGAGGAAGGAACAGGTGAGCTGTACAGATCTGAACATCTGATTGATAAAGTACGCCACTAAGAATGACTAAATGGGGCTTTAAAAGTCAAAATGAAATTGAAATGAAAACTGTCATTTTGTTTTGGAATATTGTGTTTGTTTGTTTTTACAAATGACTTATTTGTGAGGTTTATTATTTAAAAAATATTCATGTGGCCTCATAATCTTTAAGCAAAAACACTTAATCCCTCCTCGAATGTCTCAGAATGTCTGTTCCCCCTCCAGTTGATAAAGGGTTTCTGCTGACAGCGCTGGGTGTTTTTTATTTATTCTTATTTTTTAGTATGGTATAGCATATGTACAGAGTTTGTACAAACACATACAGCTCACAACAATTAAAACTAGAAAATAAATATTAAGAAAAAACAGCTGGGTGTACAGACAACTAGAAGGGACAGACATTCCGAAGGGAACAGGATCGGCTGCTACACCGGTCATATGCACTTTAAAAAATACTTTGCTGCCTTAACATTTTTTGTTGATTTACAAGTCATTTCAACTTACTATTATTTATCTTGACTAGAGATGAGTTGTTTTAACTACAGGCGAGTTGTTATAACTTATAAAATTAAGTTGACTTTTCTCAACTATATTTTATAAGTTGTGACAACTTATCACTGTTGACATGACTTGTAAATCTGAGTTGATTTAACAAAAGATTTTAAGGCAGCAAAGTTTTTTTTACAGTGTGGTATTGCAGCAGTTAGCAACATGACCCAACTTCAAACGATCCAATCAGAGTCCAGCCCAACCTCTTTTAATTTCAGAAGCAGTTTTTCACTTGGATATACACCACCATGGGAAAAATTAGACAATCACTACTTCCATTTAATGGCAACTTAAACATTTTATTGAAAAAAACTGTGAAAAGTATTTATTACTGATATCTGTGCCCCTGCAAACCAGGTACAGACACACATTATGTGGTCATTCTTCATATTGTAAAGAACATTCTGTAAACATACAGTATAACCTTAATATCGTTAATATTAACTAAGGTTGTCAAAGATAACAATTAATGTGAAATCAAACTATGATGCTCCCAAGTATATCAAGTATACTTTAGCCTGGATTTCTGTTTAAATTTGAGTTGTTTGTATTATTTTACTAAGGCATGTGTAGTAATCATTTGTTATTTAACAGATATCACCATGGAAGAATCTAAAAGTATGTCTATCACTTATGAAATTGGCAAAGTCACAGTTTTAGGCCCCAAAACATTTGAACATGGATCCGTTATAGAAGGACAAGTAAGTCAAAAAAATGTTTGTCTTTGATCAACACCATCAATACAGCGGGGAAAATAAGTAGTTGACAAATCAGCATTTTTATCAGTAATGGGATTTCTAAGTGGCCTATTGACACAAAATTTCGCCATCAAGCCAAATATTGAATTCAGGACTAAAGCAGCTGATATCAATTAATACTGATAGGGGGCAGGGTTTCTCTCTCAATAATGACAGATTTCAGGTGATCCCCTGGCTTTCTATGCCATTTTGCATCTTGTTCTCTTCATGTGTTCAATACTTATTCCCTGTGTCATTTCACTTTATTTATTATGACTCAACTTGTATAATTAAATTTTATGATTTCTTTGTACAATTTAAATATTTGGCTTGATGGGTACATCTGGTGGAAATGTTGTGTCAATAACCCACTTAGAAATCCCCTTACTGATAAAAATACTGATGTGTCAAATACTTATTTTCCCCGCTGTATGTGCAAATATTGTTGATTTATTTGCACCATTGTTGATTTCTTTTCAACAGATTAAAGTGACAGATTTGAAAGGAACACCAATTCCAAACAAAGACGTGTATCTCTTTGAGAGGGAGCGCCGGTCCCCAAATCTGCTCTTTAATCTCACCACAGATGACAATGGACTGGCTGCATTCTCACTTAATACATCTAGTCTGCCTAAAAGAGATTTAAATCTAAAGGTATGATTTGTCCTAATCCAGTTTAATGTGATGTTCTTTAAAACTAATTTCCTATTTATTATTATCTGGTATTCATTATTATCCAGGCAAATATACATCCAGATTTGCGTTATCAAGGCAACAGGACACCTTTCTTCTCTCAGGAGGGATTGACAGTTCGTCTGTTCCAGCCCAGCACTCCACACACCCCAACATTAAGTGAATTGAGTATAAAGGAAATTAAAGATCCATTAAAGTGTGATGCTGAGTTTACAGTAACCATTAAGTATAATTTCATTGGAGAAACCATTGATAACTTCAACACTGACATTGTCTATATGGTGAGTATCAATACTACATGTTCATTATCAGTGTAGAGTTTCATAGAGATCTGTTTGACTGTATTAAGTGTCTGCACTGGTCAGTTTGTTAACAGTGTGTTGTGTGTTTTTTTTCAGGTCTTGTCCAGAGGTGTGATAGTTCATCATGGATATGAGAAGGTTGAAGTGAAGACTTCAAATGGAGCAGCGAATGGCACAATGTCATTCAAACTGTCTGTTACAGCAGATCTGACTCCAGTAGTGCAGATACTTGCATACTGTGTTCTGCCCAGTGACAATGTAGTTGCTGCGAGTGAAAAATTCAACACTGAAAAGTGTTTCAATAACAAGGTACTGTACATATGAAGAGTTTGGTTCCAAAACGCAATAAATCCATTTTGACAAATTTTGGTAAAAACATGTTTTCTATACCAAGAAAGTGACAAGATGAAAACCACTATTTTCTGGTACAAACTTTCACACAGCATCTTTAGGTTATAAAAACATAAAAAATTCAAATCCATAACTTGATTTTCAAAGATGTATTATAAAAACGGATTATTTTTCCACAAAATAAGTTTTTATTCAAAATGCTATAAATCTATTGAATCAATCGCCTATATAAATGTGCATTCATCTTTGCCATGTTATATTCATTTAGTTGACTAGTTGTACACAGTAATTAAAAAAATAAACATTAATGGCATTAATCAAAACACTTAATTTGTCATATTAAGAACACTGTCATTGCTGTGGTTATACTTGACGTCGTCGCTTAACGTTTTTCACAGCGATCAGCTGTAAATGTGTTGGTCCTGCTCGATTTTTGTTGACTTTGAGTAAAATTATGGAAAGTTTTTCATAAGATCCCCTGAGGTCAATGTGTTATCATGACAGAAACTTGATGCTGTCGGCCCGGGCAAACAATCACCCGTCTTGTTGATGGCTTACGTTTCTTTCCCGTAACAGAAAACCATCACAGGTTTATCAATGCTATTAAAGTATTATTTTGTTTTTGTTTGTTTGGTGATCACGAAGTACATAGTAGATGAGGAAAACTAGGATTCAGTGTACTCAACGCGTAAACGTAATCGCGCACCAAACGACTCCGAAAAAAAAAACACAGACTTATCATTACGGCGGGTTCCAGTGTTAAGAGAGAGCTTTACTTCCTGCTTTTTAAAACAATCGCATCTTAATGACGAAAGCGCGCCCGGACTCGGATCGATAAAAAGTACAGTGTGAGTGCGTGCACCTGGGGTAGTAGGGAGGGGTGACAATAATGTGAGTGCGCCCTTAAGCCCTGTTAAAAATTTGGCGAGGTGCATGTCAGGCTATGCAGAGCTATAGGCAAGGGCTACGAATAACCTACGGCGTAGACCTTACGCATGACTATAGATGGTTTCAGCAGTAACAGCATAAACAACTGGCTTTTGTAGAACACACGTATCTTAAGTCCTTTTGGAGTAGTTTGTTTCTGATATCAAGAAAAAATAAAAAACAAGTAGATTACCTTAGTTCAAATCATAGATAATTGACACAAAAACGACACTGAGCTGACATTACTGTGTAAAATGTGTTCTATATAATCTATACAATCTTGACTACAGATCGGCTGCCAAACCTCCCATCAAATAGCTTCATCAAATAGTTCTGCTGAACACAAATAAAGATATTTAAAAAAAATGTTTTGCCAAACAGATCTTAATAGTTCAAAATTTTCTACCAATTTGGAAAAAATTTTGGGTGAGTAAATGATGACAGAATTTTTATTTTTGCTGAACTATCCCTTTAATTATTTAACTCTTTCCCCACCAGCGGTTTTTTTTCCTTAAAAAAGTTGCCAGCCAGCGGCAGCATTTTTCATGATTTTCACAAAAGTTTAATGCCTTCCAGAAATTGTTCTTCTTTAAATATATAAACATACAATATATCACATGAAAGAACAGACCCTCTGCTTTCAAACAAACAAACAAAAAAATGTTTAATCCTACCTTCATTAGTTCTCTTTTTATCACCTCTCAAATATGGGTAGGTTTCTTCAAAAACACAAATTTTGAGCAAAAAGCTGAAATAATTCCATTTGTGTGAAGGACTTTTGATAGAGATCAGATTCAAAGTAATACTTAAAACATCAGGCGATACTTCCGGGTTTTAAAAGTTGCGGTGGATAATAGTGGTATTACGGATTGCCAGAAATACTTGTCATTAGCAGGGAAGCGTTTTCTTTTAATTGACGAAAGAGTTAATTTTTTAAACATTTTTAACAAATCCTAGACAAGACATCATATTTGACATATTCTTAATCATTATATATAAAATGACACAATACTCACTTATTTTGTTACAGGTATCTCTTCAGTTTTCTCCTGCTACAGCAGTTCCAGGTGAAGCAAACACAATACAGCTGTCAGCTCAGCCTGGTTCACTGTGTGCTCTCAGTGCTATAGATAAAAGTGTTCACATCTTGGAATCAGGAAAGCGTCTGGATGCTGATAAGGTGCAGATGCTTTAAAGTGCATGTATAGTACATGTAAAATTTTTTCCCATGTCTTCAAGGTGGTACAAGAAAAAATGCTTTTTTATCTTAAATTCTTCCGTCATTTAATCCAAGAACCAGTTCTGTATTAAAGTCCGATGCTGAAAGACACACAAACTAGAAGTGTTCTGTGCAAAAATGTAGTAATGTTGGATCTTGCTCCCATCACAGATCTTCGACCTGCTTCCAGTGCAGTCAGTCTCACATTATCCTTACAATGTTGAAGATGAACAGGAGTGTTTGCATGTGAGACCCCGTCGAGCCTTGGAAACAGAAGGTGCCTATGAAACCTTAAAGGTAACTACTGGCTGTTATGACTGACAGTAATGTTATTAATAATCAGGAGGGTATTTACATGCATAAATTAAACGCTTGTTTTGTTTAAAATCTGTATTTGCATAAATTTTGCATTTTTACTGTTTGACAGAGAGTGGGACTGAAGATGGCAACAAATCTGGCTATTCAAATTCCTCAATGCCTGACATTCAGGGGCTTGAATTATCACAAATACCATGATACTGGTACAGTACATAAAATATTTTTATGCTCTGTGATGTTTAAATATGAAGGGCATTTGTTTTGAAATAGGGGCTGATATAATATGAGTGAAAATTATACAGTATTCACCTTTATAGCGATTATCATTATGGGTGATTTAGTGGTGAAACATATAAATTCATTTTTGTGTTTAAAGACTAAATCACAGTATAAGGATATACAGGTATATTACCTAGACTGCATTTCAATCTCTCATAAAATTTTGATGCTATTGGTCCAATCAAATGCTCTCTAGATGCATCCCTTACCCTACCTTTCGCAGAACCTTTTCCTGATATCACAAGCGCCTGAAATGAACACTTAATCATTATATTAGTTAATATATTTACTAGTTCTTATATGGAGAAATGACACAGTGTTTATAATACATGTACACTATATACAGAATAAAACACAACATAAATATGCTTTCCATTGGGGTGAATGAAGTCGTGTCAGTGTCACGCAAGGTGCTTCAACATGACACGCACGCACGCACACACACACACATACACACACACACAGAGGTTGCTCCTGTCCAACACAATAGCCCAGAGCAGATCATATGCACAAACCTGTGCCGAAAACAAAAAATGACCTATTTTCATTCCACATTGTAGCGTTTCTGCAGCAGTCTTTCGCGAGTCACAGTCACCAAAGTGATTAACTTATTTACAGGCGAAAATTCAGATAGACCACCATTGTCTCTTTCCTCTGGAACAACTGACAACAGATTTATTTTCTGCACATGCTCATAACATACAGTGCACGCAGGCACGCACGTTCTAATGACGTCACTGCGTAGACTATTTAACATGGCTTTGCCACTTATACTGTGAAATATGCTTAATAAACATAAAATGATGTATTATAAACAGTGTTGGGGAAAGTTACTTTTAAAAGTAATGCATTACAATATTAAGTTACTCCCAAAAAAAGTAACTAATTGCATTACTTAGTTACTTTTCATGGAAAGTAATGCTTACGTTACTTTTAGTTACTTTTGCGTTACTTTTTCTTGGCTAAAGCTTGATCTCTTTCAGGCCTTGCAGGTGTTTTTATGACTGAAAAGTTCTGCATTCAGAAATTGCATATTTCATCACAAAAATGTTTAGCTTTGGCCTGCCATCTCAGTTTCTGACTCAAAATGTTTCCACACAGGCACAGAGAGTGCATACGTGCATACGTTTAATTCAGTACATATTTTTTAATCAAATTAATTAAACTAAAAAAGTAACTTGAGTTACTTTTTTGAAAAAGTAACTCAAATATTAATGTGTACATTTAAAAAGTAATGCGTTACTTTACTCGTTACTTCAGAAAAGTAATATTATTACGTAACTCAAGTTACTTGTAATGCGTTACCCCCAACACTGATTATAAATCAATTTTATAATACATATAAATGTTTTAATGTTTAATTTTAATGTTATTATTACTGTAGCTGGACACCAGAAATGTCAAGATCATTACTGTGATCGTATTTGTAATATCAATGCCTAACTTGACGTCAAGTCACTTGTATAAATTGCTTTGTCATGTTCTGATATATAATCCCAGTGAGATTTTTTAACACACAACATTTGTTTTTTATTCTTTTAGTGATGTATCGTTACCGTAGTCGAGTAATGAATTCAATAGTTGATAGTGCTTCACCAATGCCAAAAACGCCGTCAGTGACGGTTCGGACTGTCTTTCCAGAAACATGGATCTGGCAACTTGCTGAAGTTGGGTTAGTGAATATTTGTGTTTTTATTCATGTGAACAATCAATTCTATTGAAACCATGCTAGAACAAATTTTTTATGTATAATTTTACCTTATGCCGAGTATTTGTAATACTACTGTAATTGCACAGGACACAAAGTCTGTTTTAAATTCCTATTGGGTGTTTTCTGTTCTTTTAGGTCAGTGCTGTAACTGATGTAAAGAACATTTTGTAGCTTTAAAGCAGACTGAAATATTGTAGTGATTCCACCACAGGGACTCTGGATCAACACAGGTTACTGTCAAGGTTCCCGACACCATCACCACCTGGGAGACGGATGCCTTCTGTCTGTCCTCCAAAGGTTTGGGTTTGGCTCCTCCTGCTCAGCTGACAGTTTTCCAGCCCTTCTTCCTGGAGCTTTCTCTGCCTTACTCCATCATCCGTGGGGAGATCTTTGAACTGAAGGCCACCGTCTTTAACTATCTGTCCAAGTGTATCATGGTGAGATTTCTGTGAACATCTTCTCATATTTCTGTCATATCAAATCTGAAGTAATCCTCCATCTTTCATGTACAGGTTAAAGTAACTCCAGCTCCATCTTCAGACTTCACTCTTAAAGCCTCCTCTGATGATGACCAGTATTCATCCTGTCTGTGTGCTAATGGAAGAAAAACCTTTAAATGGATTCTCACTCCTTCTGTTCTTGGTCAGTTTGTTTAATCTGAATCAGTGTCTTGTGTTTTTGTAAGTCAGTCGAGATGATCATGAGTTGTTTGTTTTGTAGGAGTGTTGAATATAACAGTGAGTGCAGAGGCAGAGCAGTCACAGACTGTGTGTGATAATGAGATTGTGAGCGTGCCGGAGAGAGGACGCATTGACATAGTTACTCGAAGTCTCCTTGTACAGGTGAGCTCATCGCCATCACACAGCAAAATCACCAGTGTTAAATGTATACTGCTGGTGTTTATATGGGTACCACCAGACCAGACCATACATAAAATGCTGTTATATTATCTTTTTGTATTGTACTCTAAAGGCAAAGCTCCAAAGTTCATCAATCATTAAAAGTAATCCAGATGACTCCAGTAGGTTAATATATGTATTTTAGAGTGACACATGTTTTCTATTAATTGTTTTATTTTACAAACATCTTGTAATGCTTCAGAAGACATATACAGTATATTCACCCATTGGAGTCATGTGGATTATTTAATTGATGGATTTATGTGCTTTTTGGAGCTTCAACAAATTAAATCGCATAAAGGTGAGTATATAAATGTTTTCATATTTTAGTGAACTATTCCTTTGAAATATGTCAATGTTATTATTTTCTGCTGTAGGCTGAAGGAACTGAAAAGACGGAGACCCACAGCTGGTTACTGTGTCCAAAGGGTTTGTCTGCAAATATTTGTCTGGGGTTGTTTTTTCAGTCCAAGGTCCAAATTAATCTTGCTAATTGCCTCTTTGTTAGATATGAACCGGTATTCATTTTTTCACAGATTTTTCAGACTGATATCCACCGATGCCAATGCAGATAGTTGGTGGTTATATTAGGGGACAAGTTCGGTATTTTGCACTTGAAGCCCTGTTTTCGGATTGTTTGTGATGGGGTAGAGCGGTTTTGACTGAAGTTTGGACGTGTGATGCTGGCCCGAGAGTTTTCGGGTGTTTGGTTTGTCACCCCACACCTCTACGGTGGCGTTGTGGGTGCACTGGAACAGTCCTTCCTGGAATGCATTGAACTTTCATTTGCAGGGGCGTGGGGCTCGCCGAGTGGTCGGGGGTGTTCACTGGTGTGCTCACACAGAAATTGCTGCAGGGGATGCTTTCCAACAGCTGTTTTATCGTAGTTTTTGTCCAACTCCATTAACTTGTATTAGATGTGCTGTGAGGTACGGTATTACTCCGCGCCGGGAACGTTGTTTGTATTCTTGCAATTGGCAAAGGTGGATTATCGCCACCAACTGGGCTGGAGTGTCTATTATTCAAGCTCTCAACGGAGGAATATACGGATTGTGAAAAATAGGTCCACAAGTTTACAACGAATGGTAAAACACCTGTTGGAAAGCATCTTTTGCAGCGATTTTTGTGTGAGCATATCAGTGAACACCCCTGACCACTCGGTGAGTTTCATGTCTTTGTGGGTGAAGGTTTGGTGCATTTTGGAAGGGATTGTTCCAGTGCACCTATGGACCCATTGTGGAGGTGGGGGGTGATACAACAAACTCCCGAGGATTCTTGGGCAGGCATCATGTGTTGAAGTTTCAGTCAAAACAGTTCTATTTCATCATAAACAATCTGAAAACAGGGCTTTAAGTGTAAATTACCCAACTTGTCCTTTAACTAAATTCTTAAAATGAAAATTTCTGAATGTTATTAATTTATATAATGACCATTAATGTTGAACATTAAACTAGTAAGGATGATTTACTCACCCAAACCTCATGGGTGTATGTTATCTTCTTTAATGTCCTGGCTTTTCCAATCTATACAACTGTAGTAAATGGTGCCCAAAGTGCATCCATCCTTCCCAAAAGTTAGGCTCAAAATCAGCTTTTTACTTTTATAAGTGAACAAACTACTTTTGAGATAAACATTATTAGTGTTGTTTTACTGATTATTGACATGTTTTCATTTTTCTGTTTCATAGGTAACAGTCTTTCAGAAGAGCTGGATCTGACGCTTCCTAAAGATGTGATAGAGGGATCAGCAAGATCTTCAGTTTCAGTCATTGGTAACATTAACTGTAGATACACGAACAGAAATGAGACGTTACATTTGTATTTTAAATTTAATGACACAATGTAAATTTATTATATTTCTGTTGTAGGAGACATATTGGGTCGTGCACTGCAGAATCTTCATGGATTATTACGAATGCCGTACGGCTGTGGAGAACAAAACATTGCTGTTCTGTCTCCCAATATTTACATTTTACAGTATCTGGAAAACACAAAGCAACTCACTTCAGCCATCAGAGAGAGAGCCACAGGCTTCCTGAAGAGTGGTAAGAAAAAACAAATCATGGATTTAATTCATGCTTGCTTCAAAAAGAGAAAATCACTGTTTCACTGTTCAATCACTGTCAAACTAAACAGGATATCAGAGACAGCTGAACTACAAACATAGAAGTGGTGGATACAGCACATTCGGCCGTGGTGAAGAGAATACATGGTGAATATTTCATTTTAATATATTGGAGTGATCAAGACTATTGATCAAAAACGGATAAATCTCCAATTTCCACACCTCCAGGTTGACATCTTTTGTCCTGAGGTCTTTTGGCAAAGCACAGAAGTACATATTCATTGATCCAGATGTTATTAAAAGTGCAAAGAATTGGTTAATAAGCAGGCGCAGTACAGATGGTTGTTTTATTCAACAAGGAAGTTTGTTCAACAACAGAATGAAGGTACGTGATTGAAAATTTTCCTGATAAATTTACTACAGTATGTCGCATTATTTGCTTCTGTGTCTCTACAGGGTGGAGTTAATGATAATATAACCATGACTGCTTACATCACTGCATCATTACTTGAACTGGAAACTCCAGTCACAGTAAGTACATCAACAGAGATCATAGTATAAATTATACAACAGTTCTTTGTGGTTCTTGAATCTGATTGGCTAAGAGCTCTTCCCAGCTATGTGATATTCTACTGATAACACCACAGTAACCTCTTCACCGTTTGTATCATTCCACCACCTACTGGTCATTTTAGATATTGCAAGGGAGGCTTCTTTGAACACTTGAATCACTCACATGACTGGAAAAAGCTGCCACCAGAGCGGATGGTCACACATCCACAGGCTCAAAGGCTGTTTTTAAACACTTTCTGTGTGTCTCAATAAGTTCCCTAGCTCGTGAATCAGTCTTTGATCGTGATTATCTCTATGTCCTTATCCCTTTGAAGATCAGAGCTCTTGGATGTAAACTTTCAAGGAAGTATCACAATAATTTCACATTGTGTGGAAGATTACAATACACTTGATGTATAAAGCAATGAAAAGAATCATTTTCTCTTTGTCTGAAACATCTGTTTACGTGTCTCTCCTCCTCAAAGCCCCCTTAAAATGACGCAAAAATGCTTTTTGGAACTGCAGGTAAGGATACTGGCTCTTACATTGGGATGCTTGATTATTTATTTTCGCATGACGTGACTATTTAAACATGTTGTGAGATATCACCACTGATATTTATAAACAGCACGCAGAAACATCCACAAACAAAGTCCAGTAATAAAACGAGTGCTCGTACCGCGTTAAGATTAAATAGAAAATCAATAGTATATAAATATAGTTTTATGAACTTTTACCTCTCGACAAAACAAAAACATAAAGACTAAATACGAAGTAAAATATAAGTAATGAGATCAATTACTGCTGGTTTGATCAACCTAAAACAAATACAATCTCATTTTTGACTGTCAAACACGGATACATCTGAGCCAGCGGAAAATTTGTGCCTGTGTCCGAAATCAGGCAGTGGTCAGTGGGCTAAGCGAATACTGACGCCCGCTTGTGCCACTGGATCTCACGTCTGAATTTTTCTAAGCAAGTTTGAATAGGTGCTATCTTTACTAATCGACTGCAGATTAGAAAGTTATACATAGGGCTGAACGATACATCGAATTTTCATTGTCTTCGCGATATGAACTCACGCGATGAACACATCGCAACAGACATCCTTGACGCGATGAATGAAGGGAAAATGCTAAGCGCATGTAATAAACGTTTGACCCATCACGTGTAGTCCTGAAGACATGGTTTGCGCGTTCATACTATAAGGCCAATCGGTGGAACCCCCAAGTCAGCTACGCTCAGATTGATTTGTGAGGTGTCAGTTGCGATGCTGTGCCTGTTTGCAAAAACGATGGCGGATGAAGGAGAGAAGAGTGAGGAAAATGTGTTGTCAGACGAAGACCTTATGGTGAAAAGGAACAGCACTTCAGCTATATCATGGAATTATTTTGGATTTAGGATAGATGACGCCGCAAACACAGGTACTGTGGAAGCAGTGATTCACATTATGCTTCTATTGCGTGCTCAAGTTCATTATTTCAAATGTAGGCGCGCAGTATGTGCGCTCTGGAAGCGCCGCGGTCGAGACTCGTGCGCGGTGCGACACGCTTGTTTTTTCCAGGCTTTTCAGAATGACACAAGCGCAGCGTGCAGGTCATGTGACAATAACCTACGTGTCTAGTGTTTTCCACGTGTTTTTAGGCGCGACATGTGAATGGCCCCTAAAACATGAAAAAATATATATTTCATATATATATCATATATTTATCGCAACTAACACCGTCATCGCAACATTAAACAATGTCACCGGCACTGCACATTGCAACTTTTTCTCACATCGTGCAGCCCTAGCCCTAATATATATTATCGCCTGAACTATTACCTGGCCTTCAAATCTGTGGCAGAAAAAAGTAGTTCCCCAACAAAGAGGCTTTTAAAATCCCTCTGTTGTTGTTTTAGTACTGTTATGTTATCCGTAGAATATCTCACGGCTGGGAAGGGCTCTTAGTCAATCAGATTTGAGAATCAGAAAGAACTGTTGTATAAAGAAGCTATATCACACTCCTAGTCGAGCAATATTGCTTGACTATTAGATGAATGACACTTACATCTGCTGTTTATCTGTTTGTGTTTCAGGATCCTGTGGTCGCTCAAGGTTTGTCCTGTTTGAGGTCCATCATTGGGAATCTTAAAAACACTTACAGCACTGCGCTGCTTGCCTACACTTTCAGTCTGGCGAATGACACGGACACCAGACAGCAGCTTTTAAAGGAACTGGAAAATCTTGCCATTTCAGAAGGTAAAGACATTCGTGTATACTTAACTGTCAACAATATCTGTTGTTTTATCGGTTGTTTATTCACATGTCTTTGGTCCTAAAGGGTCTCAGCTTCACTGGTCTCAGTCAGGATCTGTTGATGATTCTGGTTCTCTGTCAGTGGAGATCAGCTCATATGTTCTGCTAGCTGTTCTCACATCAGATTCAGTCACTACAGTTGAGTTGGGTTATGCTAACAGGATCGTCAGCTGGCTTGTCAAGCAGCAGAACGCCTATGGAGGATTCTCATCTACACAGGTTAATCATATTAATAAACATTTATGTTTGTTTATATTACCCAGAATGCATTTCCATGTTGTAATAATGATGTTGTGATGTTATCAGGACACAGTTGTGGCTCTTCAGGCTTTGTCTTTGTACGCCACCAAAGTCTTCAGCTCTGATGGTTTCAGTACAGTGACGGTTCAGTCAGCGGGAGACTCTCACAACTTTGATGTGAATCAGGACAACAAGTTACTGTATCAGGAGAAGAAACTGACCAATGTTCCTGGCAAATACAGTATTGAAGTGAAAGGCTCGACCTGTGTGTCTGTGCAGGTCAGAAACTCCTGGTACATCTTAACATTAATAAAAACACTTGGCATATCTCTGTGGTTTAACAAACTGTATGTGTGATTATTTATGAATTAGTTTGTGTTTGTATTGATTCTTTATTTCTTTCTCTCAGATGGCTCTGTTTTACAACATTCCCACTCCCACTGAAGATAAAACATTGACCGTTGAAGCTACGCTTGAGGCTGATTGCAAAAAATCATCCACACAACCAAAGAAATTGAACTTCACTGTCACGTAGGAAATATTAGGAAAATATAAAAATATGATAATGATTATAGCTTTAGTTAGTTTGTCTGAAAAAGTCCTTTAAACACAACATGAGTTTGAGTTAACACATGTTTAACCTACAGTGTAAACGCTTAACTGATATTTTTTATAAAAGCAAAACAGACACTATAAAAATGATAAACATTTTGTGATTACACGGGGTATATAAGAAACCAACCCCTTAAATTATTTATTTTTTTCAGATATAATGGTCCACAGGAAACTACTAACATGGTCATTGTGGATATTAAGCTCTTATCAGGATTCACAGCTGACACATCATTGGTGGGTTTGAATTTATAAAGTAAATGATCACAAACTTTAAATTTATGAGATCTCAAGTCTGTATTTTTAGTAGTAAACTACAGTAAAGCTCTTCTTGTTGACCTTGTAGTTCCTGGAGCTCAGTTTGTACACTGTCGGAAAAATATAGCTGTCATATAGCTGTCACTGCAGCGTACACCTTTGCAACTAAAGTATTCAAATAACTTCAAAGGTACATGTTGGTACCAAATGTATAGACCCCTTCAAGGTTTGTAAACATTGAATGACTATCGGGTGCGCGCGCAGCACGGGGTCGAACTGTTAATACCATTTAGGCTTTATAATTTAATCTAACAGGGCTCAAAAACGATGACTTACCTCAAATGAAGTGAGCACTACAAACACAAGCCTCTTTGATATTTGCATTGTCCCAGTCTGCACGTTAATTGCTTGCAGACGCAGATGTTGTTGTTTTGTTTTTTTGAGATTCTGCATGAATCGCGAAAACTTAACGGAAGACCTGGTGCGATTTTCACAGCCCACGACGTAAGTAGGCATTTTTGACGATACCGAATAATACGCAACTCAATCTGCTGTAATGACTTTTCTGACCCCGACATGCGCAGTGGGAATAGCTTGTGACGTGAACCGTGAATGGGTCTATACATACCTGAACCAAAATGGTACATATTTTTAAAAAGGTACTGCCTGTGTTAGCTTGGGTCCATTTTGGCCATTTTTTTCTGACAGTGTAGAGTTTTGTGTTAGTAGTCAGAGGGACCGCACATACTGATAAAATGTAAAGCTGGTATAATGTAAAGTATAAAGTAGACGTTTAGCTACTGTGCTAACGTTACTTGCATCTAACAGTCTAGAGAGGTTACACAGAGCAATATAAACAAAAACTGTGCATGCTCTCTTCACATCATTCTTGTAAAATAATAAGTAGCATACCAGTCAATACTGACTCAAGGGGATCCTGTGCTGTGCAGTAGTAAGAGCGTGCGAGCGCGAGGGATCATCCCGGAAGAGATTGTCTGGTGAAAGGTCAATAGGTCATAATGTGGCTCATTTTATTTACAGCTAAATTAATTTTGATTCATTTTACTAATAGTTAGATTGGGCAGGCCTTCGCAAAAGGGCATTTAATTACAAAAAATGCCTTGACAAAAAGGGCACTTGGGTCATCCAGGGGTAAAGTGGCCAGTGCTCAAGCACCCTCCACCCCCCTCTGCACGTGCCTGGTCTGAACAACAATTAAAATGACTTTATTAATTAAAATAGTTTCTGCCTCACAGCTTGCCGCTGCTCCTCAGACATTTGGACCACTTGTGGAGCGGGTGGATACTAAAGACGATCATATCCTTTTATATTTGAAGGAGGTGAGAGAGTGAAATATTCATATTTTGGGCTTTTATATAATCTATCCATGAATGTTTTAGCTATAATGTCAATGACTGAGAGTTTTTCTTCTTCTCTTGATCCTCCTGCAGGTTCCAAAAAATCTCCCTATGAATTATGAGATACAATTAAAACAGATTCTTCCAGTCAAGAACTTGAAGCCAGCTGTGATCAAAGTCTATGATTACTACCAAACAAGTAAGATAATTATAGATTTAATAACAAATTTAAAGAAGTCAAGTGTCTGTGGATGGTTTGCCAAAACACAATGGTTTGTCTTATTTGGCTTAATTTTAAAGTATACTTTATAAATTATAACTTATTTAGAGTACAGTGATTGTATCTGACACCTGTTAATATCTACAGCATCTGTTTTCTCTGTGGTAACATTTTTTTTATTTTCTTCAGGTGATCACTCTGAGGCCGAGTACTCCTTCCTCTGTTGAAAAACTTTAGGATTGCAGCTTACTGTGCACCTTGGATGAAGTTGAAATAAAATCACAAATATTTGAATGTTATATTTTGTGTTTTGTTTGGTATTAATCATTGGCACAAAACTACTTCATGAAAGTGTTAAAAACTTCTGTTTACCCACACACATGAGCCCAAATTTTATTAAGCCCCTGAAACCTCAGTTTATCTCAGTGTCTATCAACCTGATCAAAGCACCAAACATCTTTGATTAATAAAATAATGGCATTTATTTTTCAAGCTCATTGTGTCAAATCTCTTGGTCAATATTTGAAACTGATATGATCTTGGGCCTAAAGCAAAGGTCAAGCAACAACATTTAAGGAGAAAAATATGTGTGAAGCCCTTGTTTACTTAAAGGGGAAATAAACAGAAAAGAGCCATAATACTTGAAGGGAGATCAGTAATAACAAATGCTTAAAAATGTATCTGTAGTAGAGGCCAGGTGCACATATGTGCCAGCACATGTGATACTGTTTGAGTTTGTATTGGTGAAATAATGTCAAGCTGTCAATACTATTTAAACATACTGCTGTTTCACGTTCAGGGGCCACAAATGTATGTGTTCACTCAAAAAAAAAAAGAATTTAAATGCATTTTTTACATGTTGCCTACATATTGCACTGTCACAATATAACAAATGCTGAGGTTAGCAGTCATATGAATAAGCTCTTATAGCAGAGATAATGGCCAGAGTTTCTTACTTGATAGCCCACATAGTAATGCAATTGCTGGACATCTTAGTTAGCGGTATAGACAATTAGCATGAATTTAGAGAACCTTTTACCAGACACACTGAGACCATTGCAATGATACTAAATATGTATGGTTATACACTTGTACACTTTGATTGAAGAGGTTTACTTTTGTGGGTTTGAACATCTCTAGACCAGTATGTGAGGAGGTGGAGAGGTAGAGAGGAATTGCAAGCCGGGAAACAGATGTGATCAGTCTTGGTGAGGTGTGTCTCCTTTGTGTCCTCACAGAGGGTGGTTCTTTGAGGTAGAAACAAGCCTGGTGAGAACTTCTTAGATGTAGTTTCTCAACAGAATGCAATGCCTTTAATAAAATAGGATTCAGCCATTTGGTACCGGTCTCACAAATCCCCCCCTTGGCCACGTTGGCGAATTACAGGGGTTTCTGCAGGGTCAATGATGTCTTTGCCGTGTCGGCACCTACAGGGGGCTGAGAGCTAGAGCGATGTTTGTAGATGTTCTTAGTGAACTGATAAGGTATCTGAAATAGCAACATTGAAATAGCGCAAACCTGAAGGATCTAGTCCCACCATGTGTAGCCATTCAGTGCTGAACAGGTGGATGAGCTGGACCAGAGTTGGCATCAGAGCAGTGACGCTGGAGGGGCATTGAATCATCGGCAGGAGGGCACTTCTTGTTCCAGTCTTTCGAGCCAGGTTTGTTTCCACCTGTGCTTGCGAGAGGTGATATTCAGTCTTCGAGTTGTCCTTTGCACCAAATCCAACCTGTCAATCAGGAAATGTGTTCCTTGTTCATAGAAAGTGTCATCCCACCAGGGGGAGACCTCTGCATGTAGCGGTATCCTTCAAAGGACCTAGATATGGCCTATTAAGAAGTCCTCTGTTACTTCTAGACAAAATGAATGGTTAGCAGGACAGATCAACCCTCCACAAGTGAAGGAATTCATCTAACTGACAATGCACCATTGTGTGTGAGACACTTGAAAAACATCAACATACCCATGCAATGATTGAACATTTATAAGTTTGCTGTCATTGGAGGAGAAAGGTTGCAAAGTGTTACAAGTACAGACAAAATAACTGCGTGTTTCATGACAACTGGTAAGTGGCAAGTGTGGCTAGTAAATAAGGTCTCAGAACCCTTTAAGACCATGTATCCAGTGAGGTGATCCCATTTTACCTGATTTTTGACTACTGTACCGATTGAATGAATGGTGGTTCAATTTAAATAAACTTGATTTGGGTGTAATAAATGAAAGGTGACAAAAAACCCAATACATCTATTACATTCATTTTCAGTGTAAATCATATCGTACCATCTATGTAAATCCAAAATGTCTAAAAGATCCTTTAAAACATGTCTAGGTGTTTTGTGTAAACCAAGATCTAAGATATCTTGTGCAGCAGTAAACAAGTCTTGTGCATATGACTGGCAGGTTAAATCACGCTCTATGGTACGGGTCTGATTGAATTATGTGTGGCTGACCGCAAGAAGCGCCTGCGCTTCGGATCGAACCGTTTTGATAATGTTTTCATTACTTTTCGCCAGATGTTGAAAACCAGTGAACTCCTGGTCCACCAACCATTTTGAGAATTAGAATTGTTTGGTTATTTTGTAGTTGTTGGCAATGGAACTAACTGAGCCGAAGAGACCTACTATGTTTCCAAGCAGATCTCGCTTTAAACGTGCAGGTAAGATTTGCACAGCGAGTCTGCTTTTGTAATCAGAAATGTAATAATTGATTCGTGACTGTAGTCTTGTCATTGTTATCACAGTGTTTCACATGAGCAGATAAAATGTTAGAAATGTTGTATGATACATGTGTCATTACTAGATTTAAATCATGATCTAACGTTTGGGTAACATTTCCTTTAATCAATCCACCAGGGGGATAGGATATAGTTTTGGGCATTCCTTTGGTTTGCTATATCTACAAGTGGTTAAATTAAAACCATAATTTATTAGCCTTCTCTCTATCTATTTTTCTAAATAAACTTTTGTGAACTTGCTATTGACTCCGAGACTTTGTGTGACAGAAATGAGCGTGCCAACTATGGAGTCAGCGAGTTCAGAGGGTTCGGATCCTGTGCAGGACGCTCTCCACCAACAGGGGGCGATCATCAAACAGCATTCGTCTAAGTTGAATGCAGAGGCCAGAGATTTCAGCATCCTGTCTGAACAATTAACTGAACTAAGTAATCGGTTAGACCGAGTTGCCCCACTCTGTGAACTTCTCTCTTCTACCACTGGAGGAGCTGCTTCGAGTTTCGGTGGGCGTATCATCATTCAAATTCCCTGCAAGCAGCACTACACTACCGGTTATTATCAATTATAATCAGTCTTTCCATTCACAGGCGCTGTTGGATTCAGGTGCGGAGGCTTGTCTTTTGGATGCTGGGTTGGCCAAGTCCTGGGGTATCCCATTCATTTCTCTTTCCTCTCCTCTTTTTGCCTGGACATTGAAGGGTCAGCAAATGGCTGTGATCACGCATCGCACACCCCCTGTGAGTTTGTTTGTTTCTGGCAATCATCGTGAGGAGATCTAATTTTTCCTGCTAGAGGACTCGCAGTCGCCAGTCATTTTAGGACTGGTTATCCAAACATAACCCTCACGTTGATTGGCAGAACAATGTTGTGTTGTCATGGAAGTCTTCGTGTTATGTTTCTTGTCTTGGTCCTGCTCCTTCTCCTGTCTCTTGTTCTGTTTCTCAGGTTCCAGCTGCCGATCTCTCGGGGGTCGCGGCGGATTACTCTGATCTGCACCAGGTGTTCAGTAAAGCTCGGGCAACTTCTCTGCCTCCTCACTGGTCGTATGATTGTGAGATCAAACTCCTTCCTAACACTTCTCCACCTAAGGGTCGTATTTTTTCCCTATCTAAACCAGAGAGAGAGGCTATGGATAAGTACATTAGTGAAGCTTTAAAAGCCGGTCTCATTCGCTGCTCCTCGTCTCCAGCCTGCGCTGGATTTTTCTTTGTTAAAAAGAAAGACGGTCTCTTCGTCTGTGCATTGATTATCGAGGGTTGAATGACATTACTGTTAAGAATAAGTACCCCTTGCCATTAATGTCATCAGCATTCAAGCATTTTCATGTATCCAAGGTTAAGCCTGTGATTTTTGCCCGTAATAATCCCCCCGT